>NC_140587.1:418812802-420012802 GCF_964204655.1 Triturus cristatus | reverse complement strand
ATCCCATTCCCTGGCCAAGGTCAAGGTCTTTTATTATAAATGTTCACCAGGTTCTTGAAACTCTGCATACACCTCAATGGTTTCTCCAGAGCATAAACTGCCCCACCTCCGAATCAATCTGCGCACTGTCAGCAGTGCTTAGCCACACATTTGGCCCTGGGGTACTGTCTTGATCCTTTCATGTTCCCAAGCAATGCCCCCACAACACACTACTCGCCCAGAAAGGCCAGAACCTCCAAACCCTCCTGATCTATTGTATCAGCTATCCATTGCATCGGACAGATCCACTGTGTTGCACTATAATACATCTCTAGATTTGATACTCCTATATTACCTTCATTCAATGGTCTCATAGTCTTCCAAGTAGCCAGTTATTTCCTTTTGGATGAGTTTTAAGTCATTAAGGAGGCCATTAAGTTCTGTAACAAACACTTTTTTTAGAGGGACGGGAATGACCACAAACTAGTATAGTAATCTGGGCAGGATTAACATGTTTGTATAACCATCTACCCATAGGCAAAAGAGGGAGCTTAGTCCAAAAGGAAATGGGTGGTCTGAGTCCCTATACAGTTTTCCCAAAGCTCACAGATATTAGACAATCATCACTGTGATATATTTGTACTCAAAATACATGAAGCTGTCTGTTTCCCGCTGAAGAGGGGTTTTGGTTAAGGGTGGGAGGTAAATTACGTCCCGCTCGCGGACTTTGCAAAATTTCAGCAGTTCCGCGCGGAACGCGGAATTGCCGAAAATTCCGCGGCGTAGCGGAATTCGTGGGCATGGCGAGTAGAGGTATTGCACAAAATGGTGGCATCTTCTTGGATAAATATGCAGGGCAGGATTCATTCTGGCACGATGATCCTGTCACAAAAATTAAACATCAACAGGAAGCACTTACATAAATAAATTAAGCAGGTGCCCTAGTGGAGGCTCAAATCCTGTAACACATTATACAGCCCAAAAATTCGTGGGCGAGGTTGTGGCTAAGCAGATGTGCCTTCTCTCCATTTCCACCCTGAAAAGACGGCTGTAATCCTTGATGGAGGTCTTTGCATCCTTGATTTTCCCGAGCGCAATCCTCGTGTAGAATTCGTGAGCAGGGTTAAGCAGATGTGCTTTTTTCCCATTTCCAGCCTGAAAAGTTAGCTGTGACCCTTGAGGGAGGTCTTTGCATCCTTGATTTTCACGAGCGCAATCCTCGTGTAGTTCCTGTGACGAGGAGGTTCCTTCTCCTCGTCCGCCACTGACATTCTGCTCTGACCCTTTATAAAGGTGTGCTCTCTCCCCATATCTACTGTCAAAAATTAGCTGTGATGCTTGATGGAGGTCTTTGCATCCATGACTTTCTCAAGCGCAATCCCCATGTAGTTCTTGTGACCAGGAGGTTCTCTCTCCTCATCTGCTGCTCTGATAGGTCTCTGACCTTTTATAAACAAGAGGCAAGTGAACTCTCATAGAAACCCCACCCCAAAAACACTAGCGGTATGCAACGTCTTCCCGCCCTTTACCCACTATGATGGACAACTCACTCAAGGGACCCCGGCGCCTTTCGGCGCAGTGGCAAAGTTACAGACACACATGATGACTGGAGACAACAATTCTACTGGCGGCACAAGCAATTAAGCGAGCTCGCGGAATTCTGCGTGCTCGCGGAGATTTTTTGCCGTTTCACAGAACTTTGCATAGCGCGACTAGGCAAATTCCACCTACCCCTAGTTTTGGTGTCCGCTGTCCGATTACCAGGGAGATCATGAAGAAACATGACTTTTTCCAATGAACCATTAGCTCCAAATATGACCCAAACTCGCCCAGCATCTCCATGATGTCCGACAGACTCCCAAGGGGTCACCCAAGAACAAGAGGACTTCTTCAGTATATAGTGAAACTATGAGTGTGCCACATGACAATTCAGACCCACCCTCCTGGGCCCTCTCCTGCAGAGTATGTGAGAGGCTCCATTGCTAAGGCAAACAACAGGAGGGAGAGAAGGCACCCCTCTAGCATGCCCCCCTGGATCATCCATAGCTGTGAAAATACTTGACAAGTGCGTGTCCTTGCTCTTGGATTTCTGTACAAGAGTTGAATCCATTTCATTTGGTTCACCACTAACCCCATCTTCTGCATAAGAAAGGACCATCCGACTGCATCAAAGGACTTCTCAATATCCAAAGAGGCCACCACCACCGGTAGTGCGTGTGTGCATGGGTTTCTGTCAAGTACACAAAGCAACATCCTCGGGTTTGTGTATGCTTTGACCTCAAATTAAGCCGTTCTGGCTGTGGTGACCCAGGTCCCACATGTGTGTAATCAGCCTATTTGCTAGTCTTTTCCTTAGAATCTTGTACCCAGAGTTCAGCACAGGCAGTGGCGTTTATGACTTGACATCTAGTGGATCCTGCACTACCTTAGGCAGTGCTGCTATTTTTGCCTCACAGGTGGTATTCAACAAGCTACCCGCTGTGAAATACACTCACAGTTTTAGTGATTTTGTGGCCAACCTGTCTATAGGTTCTGTAGAACTTCTAAGGCAACCCCTCTCTCCCCGGTTCCTTGCCAATTGGTCTGCGGCCTCCGTTATCTCCACTATAGATATTGGACCCTCTAGTGTTTCTCTCTGTGCCCCAATGAGGCTAGGTATAGCTATCACAGGCAGGTACTGATCTATTCAATCTTTTTCCTGCATAAGAGTAAAGTCCAATCTAGTATTTTGTGAATGCCCCACTGATTATCAGTTGTGTGGGTAAAAATACACCTGTGTTAGACCTGGTAGTGCAAATTGATTTCCTGTTTATTTCTGTGCAGATTAGGCAAGCCCACAAGCTTCTCGCTCTCTCTTCTTTTCATGTTGTCAGAGTTCTTGTAATTCACCCCATCAATCTTTCCATTTAATGTGTGTTACTCTCTCTCCACCCCTGTTCTCATTTTATGATTCTCAAGTTCTGTTGCCACGTTTTTTCTTAGTGCAGTCAGTCAATTTTTGTATCTCTATTATTGCATTAGGCTTTGGATAGAGATGGTAGAGAGGTGGTCCAACATTATGACTAGATGTAATTGTCTGACTCAATGTATATGTATACCAACAATAACACATTATAAGGTCAGAAGGTGTGAATAAAAAACTTAACATAAATTATTTTTGTGGGATCTCAAGTATTTATTCTATCGCTATAGCTCAGTCTTTGCCTGGGTAAGTTATCCTTTATTTAACTGCAGGAAAAATGCTGTGATTTGTGTGAAAGGTGAGACCTGTAGTTATACCTAACATCATCAGCCGTAGTGGGGTCACCTCTGGCAGTTCTTCGTCAATTTGTAATGAGTTAGACAAGCTTGACAGTATTCCATCTGTTTCCACTTCTGAGGTTACTGCTTCTTCAGTTTCTTGTGTTTCAGGGTCGACTGGGACTGAGCTTTTTTTTGGTTCCTGGTAGGGTTTTTTCCCTCTGATTGCTGTTTATTTTGTAGTGATATTCTTGCATGGTCCATGTTTGAGCGCGTGCCACACTCGCATACTCTCAAAATGTTCTGCCCAATCACAAACATCTTTTGAAAAAGTTTGCTTTTCCTTCTGCTGTGATTTTCAACTGCACTGGTAAGTGAAGCATGAATCTTAGTCCTATTTCTCTTATTTTTTTTCTTGATATTGAGGAATTTTGCTCATTGGCCCTGTACTGCTGTAGTGTTAGCTTGAAACAGCATTACATTACTGTTTTCATTTGAAAATCGACTGGCCTTTCTTGTTCTTTGAAGCAAGGCGTTGCTCTTTGAAGCAAGATGTTTCTGTCATTGTGATGCAACCATAGATCTGGGATTGGCCCCATGAGGGTAAATACTTGCACCCTGTGCCCTTTCAACAGCATATAGCACGAATAAGCCCTCCAGAGCCACTGTTTGTTCCAGCCAGAGTAACTGATAGAAGCCTTCTAGCTGCAGGGATCAAGGGGAGGCTGGTTCAGGTGTTCACATACAACACCACCACCATGTGGTACTGCAAAAAACCGGGCAGGGTGCGGTTGTGGACCCTTTGTCAAGAGTCCAGAGTCTCTGGACATGGCTGTAATGTCAGGACATTTTCCTGATGGTAAAACACCTGGTGTTCTCTCTGAACGTCAGAGCAGATGTACTCAGCCACTGATACCTAGCTGATCACGAATGGCATATCCATCCGAAAAGTCTCTTTCAAAATTGGGGAGAGCCTTGCTTTGATATGTTTGCCACTGCCAAGAACCTGCAATTCCATCAGTTTTGTGCGCTGAAGTTTCCAAGGCGGCTCTCGCTCTGAGTCACTTTTTGTCTCAAGTGGTGCTCTGGCCTCCTGTGTACACCTTTCTGCCGATACCACTCCGGCACACAGAGCAGGAACGCCCAAGTCAGTCTTGCAGCTCCAGTTTGTGCACAGAGTCTGGTATCCCGAACTCCTTAGCATATGGATCGGTCTTCCAGTCAGGTTACCCTTTCTGAAGAATCTTCTGTTGTAGTAACAGGGCCGGGTCTGTGACCCGAACCTGCGTACCATGCTTGAAGATTGAGCTGGAACAGTTGACCTTCCTGCCAAAGTATTTGAGGTTATTTTGGCAGCCAGGCGTCCCTCCACCAAGACAGTATGCGCTTTCCGTTAATACAAATTTGTGACATGGTGTGCATGCAAGAATATTGACCCTTTTTCTGCATCGCTTTCACAAGTTTTATTGTTTGTTCTTTCTCTGGCCCAGCAGGGTTCTGCTCTGGGCACTGTTAAAGGTTGTTTGTCATCCATCTTGGCTTTCTTGCGGTTTAAGTCACTTGTTGTGATTCTGTTTCTTATGGGACTTCTCCATCTATTCCCTCCAAGACCATTCATTATCACCCGATAGGATCTCAATTTGGCCTCAACATTTCTGATGTGCATTCCCTTCAAGCCACTGCACAACTGACCAATTTGCCTACTTACCATCCAAACAGCTTTTCTGGTGGCCATGACATCGGCCAAGAGGGTCAGCGAACTGCAAGCACTCTCTGTGCACCCTCCTTACACAACTTTCTATCCAGACAAACTGGATCTGAGGGCTCTTGCCTCTTTCCTTCTGAAGGTTGTGACATGTTTCCATGTAGGCCAGATTATCACCTTGCCTACGTCCTTTGCTCCATTTCAACCTTCTAAGGAAGAGAAGAGACTCCACTGCCTATACCCAAAAAGAGTGTTGTCGTTCTTCCCTGATCTCACCAAAAATTCCAGATGGGCGAAGAAGGGAAAGGCTGTGCAGAAAAGGACCATCATGCGATACATAAAATCTGCCTCACACTGGCAAAAAAAGCAACCCTCTACGGGCTTGCGCACTCATTCCATCAGAGCCAAGACTGCGACTGTTGTGTTAGCTTGTAGAGTCCCTGTCCTGAACATCTGCTAGGATGAGCAGCAGAGAGGGCGTCACCGCACACGTTCACCAAACATTACTGTCTGGACAGTCAGGTCCGTCCTGATGAGCATTTTGCCTGTTTGAGCCTATAGGTTATTTTAGTCTTACCTGTTTGCAGACCCACCACCGGGGAGGTATTGCTTGGGTATCTATTCTAAGGTAAGGAATCTGCTGCTAGAAGTCTCTACCAGATGAACAAGTTACTTACCTTCAGTAACGCCTTATCTTGTAGAGATTTTATCCAGTCGCAAATTCCTTACAGATTCTCCCATCTTCTCCACTCTATGAACTGATTTCTGTATAGGGTTGTCCTTCTAAGGCTATTAGCAGTGCATCAGAATTAGGAACTGGATAAACTGAGAAATGACCCTGCGCACTCACCCACTGATGTCAGTTTATCCTGCAGACAGAAGTTAAAGCAAATACAATGAGGGTGGTGGGGAGTCGAAATCATGATAAAAACACCAGAAGAATATCACTTTTTTTTATATTTTAGGTCTCAAAGAATCAGTATGATTAAATTGGATTTCATCCCTCAATTTGATTCAGTGTTACTTCAGTTACATTCTATCCATCAGTACAATTAGTTGCATTACATCCAATCCATCAGTAATATGAAAAATGTATATAGTTTTATGTTTAGGAAGCTAATTAGAAGCTCTGAAGTTGCCAACACGTGTTTCGCGAATTACTGTCTCCGCTTCTTCAGGGCAAAGACTACAACAGTAACCTAACATACTAAGGAAAACCATCCAGGAATTTCAAACTTTGCAATGCAGTTGCATAAAAAACTAATATGGTGTACAGGAACTTCCAATCAATTAAACTGCTCGTTTCCCCTAGCTGCAATTAAATCAGAGGTATTTCTGTCTCAAATTACCTTGCAAAATGATTTAGCACGTTCATGCATGAACCTTTTTCAATCGACATTGCATCAGCATTATACGTGGCCCCGCGCTTCTGGCGTGGAGAGTCGCAAAAGGAAAACAATGTTTGCATGCTGGGGAGATGGCGATATAGGCACCCCGCTTGCCACTTCTGGCGCCCGATGATGCCGACACAGAGCCGAATGTCACTACCAACCGGCACGTAGGGGTACCGCTCAGGAATTTCTGGACCCAGTATGACACCTGGGGATAACTCTAAGGAAAGGAATCTGCTGCCAAATGTAGTCTCTACCAAATAAGGCATTACCGAAGGTAAGTAACCTGTTCGTCAGGAGCATAGTCATCTCTTTCCCTTCAATGGACTTGGTAGACCAACCACCCAAATAATATTATGACGTGAATGCCCATTGGTACCCCTAGCCCAATATTCAAGGTAATGGATTCTTTTGGGTACAACTTTCACTTCATGTTGCAATGAGTAAGTGATAGGGCATAATTCTTCAAGTGTGCTTTCAGTTGCTTTCACTTTATTTGTTAGCCTTTTAATGTCGCCCGTAGTAGGCCAACACTTGTCCTTGCTAGGTCAATCTTTTGTTCCAACGTTTCCTTTGTGTTTTAGATTGCATTGAGAATCTGATCCTGCTTATTCTCCATATTCCCTTGGTCAGGCTGCTCGTGACTCTTGTCACTCTCTGTAGTTGCTGAGGAAATGACAGTCATACTGTTCCTGCAGTTTCTTTCTCATCTTTGGAGGTTTTCTGCCTCCCTATTACATGCACTGTGTGATGTATCAGGTAGGTGTTGGCACATGACTTGAATCATTCGTAGAAAAATAAAGTCAGGTGCAGGATTGCAACCTTCAACAATCAGAGAGATACATTTCGATTAATACTTTATAAAGCTATATGTTCTCCAAGTTATTCCATGTCACAGTACTGCGTAGATCATGGGTGCTTCTGGTTAGTTCAATCCTGCCCATTAATTAGAGCGCCCAACTCGTATTATGTCTACTTTGTTCAGCCAGTCCAATTTATTTTTAATTAATCAAACTTAGTGATCTAGTAATGTGGCAGATTCTTGCAGTGAGATGTTCCAGCACCCTGCGCGCTGCTACACTGGGGCAACAACAGTACTGGACAGCGCTGATAAGGCGCACACTCACAGTATTCAGCAATTGAATGCCTTACTACCCACTGTTTTCTCTCATTTAGACTCACCAGCACTTAGTCTGTGCGAGTTGCAGTTTCTGCTGTGCTCAACATTCAGGTCTGGCACCTGGTAGCCCTCGTGCCCTGTTTTTCACTCAGGGTTTGATCTCCGTACCCAGTGCCGGCTCCTCCGTTAATGCAGTAGAGCGTTTCCCCACTGCTTTTTAGCAGTTAAGTTAAAGAAAAATAAAATGATAATAACTTGTGTTATTATCATTTTATTTTGTTCTGATGTCCGGCAGCCTTGCGGGGCGGGCTGCTCTCACCACAGGAGCAGGGGGAGTGGTGAGCACACTTTAAGTGAGCATGAATGTTTGGCCGGCCATCTCGGGCCGGGTAAACATTCATGCCCACTTTGCATTTTCTTCACTTACACTGTGTTACAACCTGCATGGAGAACATGCCCAGTTTCCCGGTCAGTGTCTGAGCACCGAACCCCGGCCCTCCTACCAGTTGGGATTGGCGGACTGGGAGCCTGGGTGTGTTTCATGTTCCGGCCAGTGCAAGGGACTACGGAGGAGCGACGGAGCGAGGAAGCTGCAAGGAGGTAAGTTATCTTCTTTTTCTTCTTTTTTTATACACCCTTCTGAGGTCGATAAAATGAGTACCATTGAGTTGGGAAACAATAAACATCTGTTATTAAGCGCCAAGAAGCCCTTCTGGGTGAACATACGCTTTACAAATACACTTTATGCTATGTTACCTATGCAGGGTAGCTGCAGAATACCCAGCTCAGCTGTGCCCTGTCTCTACCCTGATACAGTCTTCACGACGCTCCATGCAGGTTGAGGGCGACTCATCAATGACACACTCTTAGCCTCCCAGGGTACTTCTTTATCCAGACTCTGTTTGTTCCCAGCAAATTTGTTGCATACTCTGGTGGGGCGGCGTGCGTCTTTTTAGGGCTTTCTTTTGTGGTTGCCGCTATGTTGGCGTTCTTGTTTTGTAATCTTTGTGTGGCTTTGTGATAATTTTCACTCCTCTTTTCACTGTTGCTGAGCCAAGTTCGTCATCCAGCAGAGTTCTGACACAGTCGTAGATTGTAGATTATACCTTTGATTTTAGCCTGGAAGAAGAATTATTTGGGTTTCTCTCTGGATCAGAAGAGCTCTGTAAAAATGCAACCTAGTCAGCTATTGTGTCGGCCACGACCCTCGGCACAGTAAAGCAGCTTACTGCCACCCTGTCCAGATCCCTAGTCTGACTGAAGTGAGCTGGTGTCAGAAAGATGCACCTACTTCATTACAGCCCCTCTCAGCCACAGCTATAGGCCACAGGCCCTGGCACATAGCTTACTACTACTTGCCTAATCATCAGTAAGTAAGAAGGCAGGCAAGGCTGAATAGTAAATTAAAGGGCGTAGCTAAGCTTGCTTTTTTTTAGTGCATAATAATTGTATTTTATTTAATATTATACAGACAAATACACAAAGCTAAAATAAAACATATAGACTAAATAAAATAGAGCTACCTATGTATCATATAAATAACAATTGCTTCAACACTTAGTAATTAGTTACACTGTGACTCCATAGTAACTAATACAAAGTATCAATATAACCGTCAATAGGTTTCTAAAACAAATGAGATTAAACTGAATTTTTGAGGGAGCCAGTAACCAAAACATTTGCTCCTTGTCTTGTAAAAGAATATCGAAGACCCCCATATATGTACAGCGAACTGAGTAATGTCCTTCAAATTGGGAGTAATTGACTTAATAGCAGAAGATATTAGAAAATCAAATTCTCTCTTGTGGTGTTGAGATAATGGGGATATCAGTATGTAGTATTTACATATACTTAATTTGTACGATAAAACATCAGTAATAAAGAGAATCTTTGTAATAACATTACATACACCAGACCAGAATTTAGAAATATGTAAACAATGAAATAAAACATGTTTTAAGAAACCGTTAGAAGATTCACAATGCCAACAAGATGATGACTTGTATATCTTATGAGGTGCCAGTCAATCAATGTCCATGTATATCTTATGAGGTGTCCATAAATAATTATGCAGTATATAACCATTGATTTGGTAAATATTTGCAGGCAGTAGACCCGAAGAGCTAGACAACCATACCTTCAACCAACCATTTTAAGAAAGTTCATTATTCCATAATTTAGCAATCAAAGATATGCTAGATCAATTAAAGTTTTTTTAATTAATTTTTTTATTTTGTATATTCTAGAGATACTATGACCAGTATTATTAATGATGTCTAAGCTGGTTTCGAGGTCAGAAACTGTATTTATTGGTAAAACATTAAAGAAGCCATTCAAGATAGTATTGCACAATAATCCAATCTGATAAAGGATTCTAGCCTCAGATTCCTTATCCTCAGGAGCCTGCACCGCCGGACAGGGAATCCAAGAGGCTGGAAAATCTTAGGAAGAAGATGTGTTCTTCTGGCAGCCTGGCATGGCAGTCTGTGAAAACCATGTGCCTTTTGGGCTGCTGTTTCCACACCTTATGGAATATGGTTGTGCAGGTGCGGCCAAGCGTCCCGGAGGAGGCCGGGCCGTGCTCTCCCAGGCTGTTGCCGATGGGAGGAATGCAGCTAAGATTACTATCTGCTGTGGACTAGACACCACCAACTCACTAGGCAGAGCGGTATCCTCGACAGGGCCCTGCGACACCACACATGGTTGAGGTTGACTGGCTTTTCTGTGGATGTCCAGTCCTCACTCATGGACATGCCCTTGGATGGCTCCCCTCTCTTCGGAGACAAGGCGGATTCAGCGCTAGAGCGCCTTGTGGACAGCAGGGCTATGGCTAGGTCCTTGGGCCTTTCTATGGCCTCTCATCACCCTCAATCCGCATTTTGCTCCTTTCGTGGACACGTCTTTACCCACCCTGCCACCTCGGTGAGCAAGCTCTCCAGCCTCTGCGTGGCGGCGGATGCAGTTCCTACCTGTCCCGATGATCGGGTGGCCAGCGGTCGGGTCAGTCCACCAACCCTCCAGCAGCCACAGCCTCCAAACCCACTTAGCCTGCCCGTTTACCATCATGGGCACCCAGTGGGAGGCAGGATTAGCCATCACCTGCCCCACTGGCAGTCCATAACATCAGGTAAGTGGGTTTTGCAGATTGTCCTGAGGGGCCACTCCCTCCCCTTCGAGATTACTCCTCCCTCCATGCCACCTACTTACCACAGGCTGCTCGAAGCACACCTTTCACTTCTCCACCAGTAAGGAGCCATAGAGAGAGTGCGGACGCTGGAAGTAAGATATAGTTGCCATTTCCACTACTTTCTGGTGCCCAGGAAGGACAGAGGCCTTCAACCTATCCTCGACTTGCGCTCTTTCAATTTCTTCCTCAGGATGGGGAAATTCAAGATGCTTACTCTTGGTCAGGTCCTGTCCGCCCTGGAGACTGGATGGTGGCATTGGATTTGCAGGACACATACTTCCACATTTCTGTTCTGCCTGCCCACAGCAATTACGTGCGGTTCACGGTTGGCCACAAGCATTTTCAGTTTGCTGTGCTCCCTCTTAGCCTCACCAGCGCCCCTTGGGTGTTTACCAAGGTGATGGCAGTGGTTGCAGCTCATCTGTAGAGATCAGGGGTTCCAGTCTTCCCGTATTTCGGCTACTGGCTGTTGCAGGCAGGCTCACCCCAGGTTGTCGTCTCTCACCTCCGGACTAATGCGGATCTCCTCCATTCGCTGGGATGCACTATTAACCTGCCAAAGTCACACCTGTCCCCTTTCATCTGAGCTGTTCTGGACACGGCGCAGTTTCGGGCCTTTCCTCCCAAACGGTGAGTCCCAGATATTCAGGCTATGATAATGATGTGTCAGCCTCTATCCTGGATTTTAGCGATACTGACTTTGAGGCTGCAGGGCCTCATAGTATCCTGCATCCTGCTTGTGACACATGCCCGTTGACATATGCAGGCTCTGCAATGGGACCTAAAGTTTCAGTGGGCGCAGCATCAGGGGAATCTCTCCTACATGGTCCAGATCTCGGCGGGAACTGTGATCGACCTGCAGTGGTGGCTTTTGAGCCGCAATTGGGTCAATGGCAGACCCCTCTCCCTTCCTTAACCATATCTGGCAGTAGTGACAGATGCGTCACTCTTGGCATGGGTCAGCCATCTGGGAGAAGTAGAGATCAGAGGACTCTGGTCTCCGGTGGAATCCAGACTAACATAAACTTGTTGTAGCTCCAAGTGATCCGATTGGCATTGAAAACCTTTCTAACTTCCATTCAGGGTAGGCTAGTGGACCCTTTGTCTAGAGGCCCTGCATCTCTGGACATGGCTGGACCAGCAGGGCATATCCCTGGTGGTTCAACATCTGGCGGGTTCTTCCAATGCCAGTGCAGACGAAGTCAGACGAAGACGCCCAGCAGATCACGAATGGCGTCTCCATGCAGAGGTGGCGAAAGGTCTCTTTCAGCAGTGTGGAGAGCCTTGGTTAGATCTGTTCACCACTGAAGTCTGTAACATTATCTTGGCAGCCAGGCGTCCCTCTGCCAAGACAGTTTACGCCTGCCGTTGGGCAAAATTTGTGGCATGGTTTTCAGAAAAACACACTGATCCCCTTTCTGCTCCCCCTCCAACTCCCTATTTCTCAGGTTCTCCTATTCGTTCTTTAACTTGCCCAGCAAGGCTCTGCTCTGGGCACTGTTAAAGGTTATCTATCTACAATCTGTACTTTGCTTCAGTTGCCTGACCAACATTCCATTTTCCAGTCTCCTACTGTACATAGGTTCTTGAAAGGTACTCAAAATATGCTTCTCCAGCTCCTTCCGTTATGCCACAGTGGGACCTAAATCTCATCCTCACTTTCTTTGTGAGCTTCCATTGAGCCTCTGCACAATTGTCCACTCAGGCTCCTTACCGTCAAGACGGCCGTTCTCATGGCTGTAACATCTACCCGAAGGTTCAGTGAGCTTCAGGTCTTGTTATCCAAGTCTCCTTATCTTAACATCTCCCCAGACAAACTAGTGCTTCGTACGAGAGCTTAATTTCACGTAGGCCAAACCATCATTGCCTACTTTTCACGCTCCGCCTTCTTCCTCCAAGGAAATGGAGCAACTTCACCATCTGGGCCCAAAAAGAGCATTGTTGTTCTACCTTGACCGCACATGAGAGTTTCGGGTGGACAACCAACTCTTCGTGGGATACGTTGGAGCAAAAAAGGGAAAGAGCACGCAGTAGCAGACCATCTTCCGATGGATCGTGCTTGCCATTAAAATCTGGTGCACATTGGCCAAGAAGCAACCCCCTGATGGTTTGCATGCTCATTCCAACAGAGCTAATGCTGCAACCACTGAGTTAGCTCATGGAGTTCCGGTTGTGGACATCTGCCAGGAAGCAACGTGGGCTTCCTTGCATATGTTTACCAAGCAGTACTGCCTGGACAGTCAAGTCCGTAGGGATGGGCACTGTTCCCGTTCGGTTATGCAGGACTTCCTTGTGTGAAATTGGTCCGCAGACCACCTCCGGGGAGCTATTGCTTGGGTATCTATTCTAAGGTAAGGGATCTCCAACTAGAAGTCTCTATCAGCTGAAAAAGTTGTTTAACTTCAGTAACGCATTATCTGGTAGAGACTCTATCTCGCCACAGATTCCTTACCAATTTCCCCATGCTCCCCGCTCTGTGAATGGATTTCTATGGACAGGGATTTCCCCTCATAGGGTCCTAGTTTTCCACACCAGTGGTCAGTGTACTTCATGGCTCCATACTTCTGGCGTGGAAAGTCAAGAAAAGTAACTTACGTCAGCACTCCTGGGTGACCCTTATATCGGCACTGCGAACGTAATTTCTGGTGTGGACAATGCCAACGACGCCCCGCAGAGTCAAACAACACCACCTACTGGCACGCAAGGGTACTGCTCACGAAAAACTTCTGGGTCCACTCTGACACCTGGGGATAATTCAGAGGGAAGGAATCTGTGACTTGGTAGAACCTGTACCGGATAGGACATTGCCGAAGGTAAATAACTTATTCATTTACTACAATCTGAATAAGGAATAAGATGTAGTTTGTATTTTAGATATGGATAAAAACATATCTCCTTGACCAATCTCATTTAAATAAAAAATTCCTGCATTTTTCCAGGTTCGGACCAAATTTTACATTATTATGTAACTTCAGTTTCAATAACTTTATTCGGTCCCAGAAGCATCCATAAAAGTACAGGTTTAGTGTTTTTATATAAAACTTGCAGAAAAAAGCAAAATGCAGCATATTTGTCCAGACCTACCATCACATGCAAAGGGGTTGGTGTCAAGCTTCTTCTGATGACCAAGCAGAAAACAAAGCAACTTGACTCTATCTGCCCTGAAACGAAGCAACCAAATATGTTCCCAACGCACCCGTGCACTAAAAAGATGATTAATCAGTAGAGTGTTTATGGTCCTACTCAAATAAGCAGCAACAGTGGGCTGACATATTTCCACATTTGCTGTCGGGGGCGGCCTAGATTACATTACAATAGTTGTACATGTTTATTGTTTAACCCAAAAAAAATTTAAAGTTGAGTAGGAGATTAGTAATGTTGGGGCTTATTCTAGCGAAAAGGCGAATTGCGATATCCTGGAAAAGCCCAAACCCACCCCGCATAACAATGTGGCTAGGATACCTCTGTGAATGGGGGAAGGCAGAAGCAGTAAGGATGAAAAAGGTTAGACGTGACGAAAACTAGAAGATGACTTAAGTGCATGGACTATAATGATGGCAGACATTAAGAGTAAGCAAACAGCAATATTAACACCTACCCAGAACTCCCCATAATGACAACATTGCACAGACATGGAGGGAAAGTAATAAACCAAATAAGGATAGGAATGGATAGGCACACTGGAGGTAATATGCAGATTCTCATGCGACATTACCAACAATAGGAGAAGAGTTCTAAAGAGGAGAGCCGGATGGGGGGGTTGGGGAGGGAGGGGATTACTGAGTTAAGAAATTGGGAAAGTTTGTAATGAATAATCATTGATGTATAATCTCGCCCACAAAAAAGGGGCATACTGCTGGAAAGTACCGCACGTTGATGTATAGATGGGTGTAGAATGACAATGTAACAAAAACAATATATGAATCAAATGGTTATTCTGTTTGTAAAAAACACAATAAAATACATTTTTTTTAAATGTTTGTTTAAACTACTACTGGAGCCAGGCTCAGAGAATGCATGAGGCAGACCGATCTTTTGAAAGATTTCCTTCATCTATGCTAACCTTGGAATGGAAAGACCTTTGCCACACTTGCAACAATCATTAATAATGTCTGTAGTTAAGAGTGCCTCCTCAGTTCTCCAAATGGATAACCACAGCAGTGGGGGTCGTGTTCTCATACAATCTCCCATATAAGTCAAACCCATTTTCTTATGACAAATAAAATGAGAGGATGCCACAGGGGCGGAGAGGGCTATTCTGCAGAATCAATTTTCTTCAACCTGAATAGCTTCACAGTTTGCAATGCCCCATATCTTGTCCCCATAAGCTGCAGTTGGGACACATAGAGTCATGTAAATCTATAGTAGCAGATAAGCACTTCCCCCCCAACCCCCCTCCTCCGGGAGCCGGAGTAAACTGTATAGCAAGCCTACTGCCCTAGATAATTTCATCCTGCGCTGCGCAATATTAGGAGCCCATGATCCAGATGCATTGAATGTAACCCCTAGGTAGGTAAAAGTGCTAGGGCTTTAGGAACAGTTTGTGCTAACAGAAAGGGTAGAGGGCTGTTTGCACTTTGGGCCTCAAGCCATGATATACAATTTAGAAAAATTAGTTTGTATATCCAGGGCAGCCATATATTCAACAACTGCATGCACCAATAGACGCTGAGCTTTTGGAGTATGTACCATCAGCACTGCGTCATCTGCTTATAATAGTGTGGAGAGTAGGGTGCCTTTTATCTTTGGGACATCCAGAGTAATGGTAGTTCAAAGGGAGAAAGCTTATATAAATAATGTAAATAATAAGTGTGCCAGCACACAGCCTTGCTGCAACCTCAGGAAACCTTTATTTCATCAGAATCTTCACCATTTGAGCTGATCCTTATTCCAGCATTCATGTCCTCGTGCAAATACGCTAAAAAGGGCACCAGTGCCTCATCCATCCCTTTGGAACATAGGACTCGCCATAGCTTTGGGCGGTTTATACAGTCAAACGCTAAAATCAGTTCCAAAAAGGCCACATATAATGGTGTTTGCTTGGCTACTGTGTACATGCCTATGATTAGATTTAGGTTCAGGTGTTGTTTAATCGTACCTACACGATTTCTGAACCCATATTGGCAGAGATATAAAATTGCCTCATCTTGAGTCCACTCCTTAATCTTATTATAAAGGACCCTCCCTAATATTTTGACCATTGTGTCAATGAGAGAAATGGGCCTATAGCGGATTGTCTGAGACCAGTCGCCTTTTTTGAATATGGGCACAATAGTTGAGTTGGACCATGAACAGGATACTGGAGATTGAGCTAGGTTATTAAAAACATTTGTCAGTAACTGAGCCCAAAACTCAGTATTGCATTTTATCAAGTCGATTGGGACTCTGGGCCAGGAGCCTTACCACTAACACTCTTTTGAATAAAATCCTCAGCTTCACATAGAGTAAACTGAATGCCCTGTCAATTATTGACATTCGGTATTAACTCAGTGGTCGATACTTTAACAGAATATATATTGGAAAAGTGGGCATCCCATACCTTTCTTGTATTATGGCAGCTAATCGAGGTCAAGGTTTAATGTATACCTTTCATAGCAGCAACAGCATACCTTAAGGACTTACTGTCTTTCAAAGTTGCTGTTAGTGAGAGCGAATCCCACTGCTGTGTAATGACCTCCTTCCCTCGTTTTGAGGAAACCTCTTTGTACTGTTTACGTAACAAAGCTACCACTTAGGGAATCTTATGGTTAGAAGCAAGAGCCCTACTTAAGGACCAATTAGCTACCGAGTAGTTATAGTTGAACCACCTTGGAGCAGTGTGTGCAGATATAGGTGGTTTCCTAAGGGACTTTTTATTTTTATTTGAGCAGATGTCAGTAAAGGTCTTGATCTTGGGCAACCTCTTCCATCAGACAGCTCCAGACAATACCTTGATTCTGCTTTATTATTTGTTTCAAGAATTAGGCTGGGTCTTGGTGTTTTCACGCCAGTCTGAGACTGTTGACTGCTGCAGTTTGCTAATCTCCCTGTCCACTTTTGTTTGTTGTAACTTTTGCCTTTGATGTTACTGCCAAAGCTATTTTGATGGGATTGTGGTCCCCAAAATTTGAAATATCTCAATTAGACTACACGTAATGAAAATATAGTCTATTACAGAGGAACTACCTGTCCCTGAAGGTAGACAGCCCAAAATTGCTAGTACCAGCCACATCCATTACATTATTCAAATCAAGTGAAGCAAGGTAAGCCACCAGTTCCTTGCATCTTCGGTCAAGACCCTCTGAGATGCTCTTATCATAAACTGATTTAGGGGGCTGAGCAAGCCTCACAACGAAATTGCTTGCTAGGCAAAGATAAACCTTACGTCCTTGTTAGTGGCCTTGTCTAACAATGATCAGTGTAGTCAAATAAAACAGGTAACTGTATTGGGAGTGTTGGTGAAATCATTGTTATAAAAATTTACTAGGTTCAACCTTAAATCCCCCATAAAATGCACAACTCGGAAATCCTTGGGAAAGGTCTCCAGGGACACAGCACAGCCACGAGTAAGCAAATTTAACCAGACCGCTAAACCTCTAGAAGCACAGCCAGACCGAGATGGCACAGCTGTCACACTGAAGCACTGAAATTCGTCAAGCATCGTAGGCTGAAGGTCCAAGTTTCCTTGAGCAACACAATATCATAGCTACTTAAAAAGTTGCACTCCAGTGAATGTATCTTAGAATAGAGCCCTGCCACATTGCAGCTTTATATTTTCAGTAGAGGAGTGTGTGGGCCAGAGGCGGCGTTGAAGCGAGATACAGACGTTGGGTGATTAAGAACTGCTTCCTTATTACAACCAAATGTGCCTACAGTCAGTCAATATCAGTCAGATCATTCAGTGTCGCAAATCTCTTCCTACATACCAGAGGAAACCTAGGCTGGGGGTAGCTGCATAAAAAGGGAGGCACTGAGTTTGCCTTTGGTTTATAAAATACTCTAAAAGTAATGTGACAATCCTCATTCACTCTGAGTATATTTCTTACACAAGCAGGATGTCTGAAATTTATCACAGTGCAGTCACCCTCTGTGTTTTCACTTGAAAGCCCCACCCAACCAATTCTCGTTATATGATTTTATTTAGTTCTCTTGCGTTAAAATGTAATCTTAATCTGCAGAGCCAGTGGGTGGTTCCATTGCGCAGTTGATCCAACTATTACATTTCAGAGGTGGTGTCAGATCCCCACAATTCTTACCCTGTGTAGGATGGCCTAGCAGGGATGATATGAATAACCTCCACCGTCTCCCACCAAATCCCTTGTCTGTCTAGTAAATACCTGACCAGGGTTGTGGTGAAGACCGGGGGAAGGAATCCTAAAGAAGGTGGTGTGTCGTCTTGGTGAGAGGATCTGGTAGTAGACTCCTGGGATCTTTACCTGGAAGGGTAAACCAACAGGTAATCACTGTTGCCCTCAATCATAGACACTCACACACATACGCACTCAGGAGGAATGGAGGAAGGGACTATAGTCACCTGGAATCGATGTTCCAACGAAGAAGAGACAACAAGAGGAGGCACTCTTGCGCTGGATATAGGACCAAGATCTGGATTCCATCAGAATACACAAAGCAAAGAAAATGTTGCAAGAAGGATTGTCCCAAGGCAATGCACAAACGCGGTAACGCGCACCTGCGCTCACCGCTATGAGGAAAAATTTGGATATGCCCCGAAAGCAACAACAAAGGTAGTAATGCGCTCCTGCGCGTTGTGGTCCCAAATGCGGTAACGCGCACCTGCGCTTACCGCGATGAGGAACGAACAAGGTATGCCCCCAAAGCAACAACAAAGGTAGTAATGCGCTCTTGCGTGTTGTGGTCCCAAATGCGGTAACGCGCACCTGCGCTTACCGCGATGAGGAATGAACAAGATATGCCCCCAAAGTAACAACAAAGGAAATAATGCGCTCCTGCGCGTTGTGGTCCCAAATGCGGTAACGCGCACCTGCGCTTACTGCAATGAGAAATGAACAAGATATGCCTCCAAAGTGACAACAAAGGAAATAATGCGTTCCTGCGCGTTGTGGTCACGAAGGCGGTAACACACACCTGCGCTTACCATTTTGTGAGAAGGCTCACTGTCCTGGCTTGGCAACATGCGAGTGCCTTTGCCGTGGGGAGGAGGCTGGGAAGGGAAACAGCACGCCGCGCTCCGGCGCACGTTTTCTCCGTCTCGGGCAGTTCTAGGCAAAGCTACCAAGAATGCCAGGGACTGGTAGGTGCGAGTGTCCAGATGCGCTCCTATGCATCTCACCATAGAACTTGTAGCAAACACTGAAGCAGAAGAAACAGCTCTGCACTGGTTCGGGAAAGAATCAGAAGCACCTGGGGCTCGTAACTGCTGCTGTTTAAGCCGTAATGTCCGGAAGTGCCCTGGTGGTGACCTGCGGTATGTTCCCAGGTTAAGGGCACTAGAACGCCAACTCGTATGTCTCATGCACACTCATACATACGGGTAGGAACGGGAAACATGACCGCACCCCCCACCAAAACAGAACCCCCACCCTAAACGGGAGTAGCAGGACAGGGTTTGTGGAGGAAACGAGCGTGAAAGGCACGCACCAGCAAAGGGGCATGGCGGACGTGAGATAGAGGCTCCCAGGATCGCTCCTCGGGCCCATACCCTTTCCTGTCAATGAGATAGAATAGCCTCCCGCTGGTTCTAAGAGAATCCAATACAGCACGCACCTCATACTCCTCGTGGTCGTCCTCGAGTACAGGAGGTGGAGGTGCGTAGGCCAGACCCTCAGGATGTGCCCGTTTTAGAAGAGACACATGGAAGACGTGGTGAATTCTCATGTGAACGGGCAAGGAGAGTTTCATGGACACCCTGTTAATGATCTTGTCTATGGTGTTGGGGCCCACATACCGCGGCAGCAGTTTCTTGGGACCGTGTACATTGATGTTTTTGATGGAGACCCATACCTTGTCACCGACTTTATATTCGGGGCGGCCTGCCTGTGTTTGTCTGCGTGGGCTTTGTAGGTCTCCTTAGCCTTGGCGAGTTCGAACCAAGCCTGTTGCTATAGGTGACAAAGCAGTGTGTGGTATTTCTGTACTGTGGGTAACGGATTGCTTTTGGGTTCTTCCCAGGGTGTGGTTCGTGGGTGCCGACCTTGAAGACAAAAGAAGGGTGACATCCCAATAGAAGCGTGTTTGTTATTATTTTAGGCGTACTCCACCATCCATAGATTATCCGATCAGTCTGTCTCGATCGTAAGAAGCAAACAACGGAAATACTGCTCCAGGGACTGGTTGGTTCTTTCCGCCTGGCCGTCGGTTTGTGGGTAGTACGAAGACGACAGGCGTATCGCCATTCCTATGGTGGAACACACTGCTACCCAGAAACGGGATATGAATTGGGCACCTCTGTCGGTGATCACTACAGAAGGGATCCCATGTAGTCAAACTACATTGCGCATGAAGATCCCGGCTGGTTCGATAGGAGAGGGTAGCTTCTTCAACGATACGAAATGTGCCATTTTGGTTAGGTGATCCACGATGGTGAGTATGGTGGTACAGCCTTTCCTTGTACGAGGTAACTCAACGATGAAATCCATAGATATGGTGTGCCATGGATACGGAGGTACTGGAATAGGATGTAGCAATCCCACCGTGGGCCGGGTTGGGTCTTTCCTTGTGCACAGATAGCTCAACGGACTATCTGGCACATGCATCAACAATGCCAATTGCGATTCCTTATTAGCGAAAAATAAGGATTCACTAATAAGGAATAGCAAAAGGCTATGCATGTAGAAATCGCTTAAAAAATAGCGATTTCTAAACATTCCTTAATTGCAAGTCGCAAATTGCGAGTCGCAATTAAGGAATACCTCCCCATTCATTCCTAAGGGCCTAGAGGCCCATACGAATGAATGGGAAGACATTTTCAATTTGCGATTCTCAATTAGAGAATCGCAATTTGAGAATGCAATTTCAAGGGTGCCAGGGTGTCAAAAGGACACCCTGTTGCACCCCTGAAATCTGCATATGAGTACATCTTGCACACACACATGCCCCAAGGGCATGTGTGTGTGTAAAATGGAACTTTGAAAAATGCACTTTAGTGCATTTTTCAAAGTTTTTGCAAATTACCATGAAGTTCAACTTCATGGTAATTTGCCCCCCTATTAGTGAAATTGCTAGTTTTTTTACTTTAATGCATTGCATTTAAGGAATCTCAATTTGCAATTCCATAAATGCAATGGCAATTTAAGTAATCGCAATTTAGAGATTACTTAAATTGCGATTTTTGCATTTGTGATGATGCATTCCTAATGCAAAAATACCTGCAGCAAAGGGGCAGATTCTGAGAATCTGCCCGTTTGCGACCGGTTTTTGCTTTGATGCATGTGGGCCTATGTACTCTGGGACATCTTCCTTCATGGATGGCCGCCAAAAGTATCTGGACAACAGATCTAGGGTCTTGTGGTATCTAGGATGCAAGGATAGAACGTTATTATGACACATACGCAGGGCTTATTGTTGCTGCTGCACCAAAGGAAAGAAGAGTTTGTCTTCTTTGTACAGTATCCCATCTTGTGTGGTAATTCCGGGGAGGATTCCAATCCATTCTTCTGGTTTCCTCTGTTCAAGTTCATCGTGTAACGAGGACAAGAAGGATGAGGACAGGATCGCCCCCTGGAAGCACCGTTCCGGAAGGTTGGAGGAAGGAGTTATCTTCTCTGTGTCTTCGTTATTTTCTCTTATTCTGGACAGGGCGTCCGCTTTGGCGTTCTCCTTTCCGGGTCGATACGTGATTGTGAAGTCATATTCGTTGAAGAATAAGGTCCAGCTCAATTGATGAGCAGTTAGCGCTCTGGCGGAACGAAGGAACTGGAGATTTGAATGGTCCGTGAAGATGGTGACTGGATGTCTGGCGTCTTTCAGAAAATGACGCCACTCTTCGTACTATGTTTTAATGGCTAGGAGCTCTCGATCGAACACCATGTAATTGCGTTCTGCAGGTTGCAGTTTATGAGAGTAGTATGCTATGGGGTCTAAGAGTCCTGTTTTAGTGTCTCTCTGTGACAGCACTCCTCCTAATGCGCTTTGCGAGGCGTCCGCCTCGACCACGAATGGTTGTCCAGGATTGGGGTGTAGTAGAATGGGTGCGTTAGTGAACCTGGTTTTTAACTCCTAGAAGGCCTTTTCAGCTCCAGGATCCCATGCGAACTTAATTCCCTTACGTAACAACCTGGTAATGGGAGTGATGGTTTCAGAAAAACCTGTGATGAATCGGCGGTAGTAGTTGGCGAAACCCAGGAATTGTTGAACTTGTTTTAGCAAATTCGGGCATGGCCAATGTACTACGGTGTTGACCTTTCTCATGTCCATTTTGATTCCTGCAGTGGTCAGGATATGCAGTGTTTTAAATACAGAGCACTATGCAAATACTCAGGACAGTGGTGCTTTACATATAGGTCAGTGTGGAAACATGCATAGCAGTGATGTTTTGCCTGCTGGCTAATGTGGAAATGCGCATAGCAATGATGCTGTACATAGAGCTATGGTTCTATACATGCTAGACAGAATGGAAACACTCGTATGGCAATGGCAGGGGGGCTCCTCTATTTGAGTGGTGGAGCGTCACCCCACAAAGAAAAGCCCCAGCCCAGAGCTGAAAACTAAAATGGTAATAAAGTTTATTTTTATTTTTAAGCAACCAACCCGTCCCGAAAAGAGTGTCAGGACGGGGCATGGCCATTGCTGCTGAGTGGCAGCATGTAGCTGTACACTTATGTTTGAAGTGTACATGTCCCTTTGGCTAGCTGTCTTGCGACTGCCACCAGACATGCGCTTTTTGAACTTCTCTAACCTAGCTGTTTTAGACAGCTGAGTTAGAGAAAGCGCAGGCCTCCAGCACTCATAAAAACGCTGAGAGAGGCCGCTCCCTCCAATCCTGGCGCTTCTCTCATGCTGGTTAACAGCGTGAGAGCAGCGCCAGGATTGGCTTTGGAGTTGGGAGCCTGCCTTGAAGAGAGAAGACCGATTGAGGAGGTTGTCGAGCAGGAAGGTAAGTGTATTTTTTCTTTTCTGTGCCACCCGCCCACCACCCTCAGTACATCCCAACCGCCACTGAGCAATGGTGCTTTGTGTAAAGGGCAGCCTGGAAATGTGCAGAGTGATGGTTTTTTACATACGTGTTAATGGGGAAATATGCAGGCTCTCAAGTGCTGGAACGTTTCGTTATTGAAAATATGTTCTCAGCTAATATACTGAAAATCAGTAATACAAAATGCACCCTTTGATAGTATATTTTTCTTTTTTTTTTTAAATGTTTTTATTGCAGAATTACGAATGAGGCATCCAGTAAGTCGACCTGTACACACATGGTGTCTCAAAGCACCCCCACCGTTATAACAATGCACACAGCCGTTCAGCCCACATCCCGGAGGCCGGGCGGCATACTAATACAGATACTCAGAGTGTCATGACGATCTTCTCACAGAGATGTCAGGTCAGCAGCCCAATATAATATCTGCGTTTATACCCAGCAAACTCCCTCCCCAAAAGCACCGCCAGACAGGAACCACCACTCAGCTTGGTCGGCACCGAGTTTGCCCTTGCCCACACCATCAGTCCACACTAGCGCCCTCCCATGGTAACAGTGCCAAAGGCCTATCATATAACACATTCTAGGTGCCCAAGGGGAGCTGCCCCGGAACCCCGGACCCTTATGGTCGGCCATCATTATTCCTTACTGTCTACGCTCTTCTGAACACTACAACAATACCCCAGTAACTCCCTTGATAGTATATTTTTTATGACGGAGTTTTATTACTATTTTTTCAGGGGTTCTATTGTTCCTGGTAGTACCCTGACCATAGTCATTACAAGCCAAGCCTATCAGTTAAAGAAATGTCCGGATATTAGAGAATTCATAAGACTCCTCGTATGCAGTTTGCATTTTACTTTTTATGCAAATTACTTTCTTTTGCTGTCGTTTTTCGTTTGCTTATATACAACAAGTATAAAAGTTTGGAACATCAAGTTTTATTTTTGTATCACGAGATACCTCCGATCTCTCGCCAGTGGCCACCTATTAATGAAAAGCTCCATATGCAGGACATGAGAACCCTTGGCTTCTCTCCCGCCTCACCGACAGTGCTTTGACTGCTGGAACAATGAACGTGGATTTTATGAAGACGGCCGCGGCGTTGTAGCCAAGCTCACACTCTGTGCATGCCTCGGATCAGCACTGCCAGTTCCCTGCCTTTATGTTCACTCGAAAACTTTTCATCTCTTAAACTTGCTTGAAAGAGATTGATGCCTTTTATTTCAGAAAATGACAATGTTTGAATTCTGTCGGGAAATCATGGTCCCTTTGCCTCCTTTAGGCTTGAGACAGAAAGACTACACTTGCTGTACTCAGAATTTATTTTTCTAAGTTAAATATAGGCATACGGTTATTAAATTCATTCTTTTAGCATTGCCAGTTTATTGAAAGTCAGTGTTTAGACTGAAATCATGTCATGGCATTAACATATCTTTTTTCGGTCTGAAGAAATGGAAATGGATTGTTAATGAAACCCTTTGAAGCGTGCAATGTGGGCATTCTGTTAATATCTACATTTCATTAGCTCTGGAAATCTGTGGCCATGTATGAATGGAAACTTGAAAACTCTGGACCAAAAAGGGCTTGCTTTCAGACTCTGCTGGTATAAATGTTACTCATGTTCTGAGGGCACCCTTTTAGGGATGCATGCAAGGTAAGTAGAGGGTCCACAGTAAAGTAGTACTGCAATGTGTTTTCTACGAGTCATTCCTACATTCGTCTTGACGTTTGGTCGAGGTATAAGCACATCTCAGGAAATAGAACTGTCGTGTCTTCTCACACTTGCGTGGTGACGGACTTCTGGAAGGTTCTGGCCCACCTGGAAAATATCTGCACTTTATTCCAGCCAACTAGGATTTTGGCTGGGTAAACCAGGCACAGGTAGTTTGGATAATCCAGATGAGGAAATCTTTCCAGGATTCCACTTACCAAGAGCATGATCAGTACTCCTCAGGAGCTAGTGATCCCAACATATGGGTAAACTGAAGATGACCCCTTCAGTAGTCTCTCTCATGACTGTTTTTGTACACACAGTAGATGTGAGAGGGTCTGCTACCATGTTGGACCATTTTTTTTTTTTGCACAGACCTAGTACTCCTTGGTTCTGTGGCAATCCCTGAAGTTAAAATGCAGTATTTTGCCCCATTGCTTCAGATTTGCTTTTGGGAGGTGTCTTAACTTTCCACCACCATTCCACATCGAATATGGTTATTTTGGTAGCTTGGTGCATTCAAGGCAGGGTATTATAATACTTCCTTTGAGGCCTTGGGTTTCCAAACTGGACAAGTGCAGGCATTTGCTTTTGGGAGGTGTCTTAACTTTCCACCACCATTCCACAGTCGAATATGGTTATTTTGGTATCTTGGTGCTTCAAGGCAGGGTATTATAATACTTCCTTTGAGGCCTTGGGTTTCCAAACTGGACAAGTGCAGGCATTTGCTTTTGGGAGGTGTCTTAACTTTCCACCACCATTCCACAGTCGAATATGGTTATTTTGGTAGCTTGGTGCATTCAAGGCAGGGTATTATAATATTCCCTTTGGGGCCATGGGTTTCCAAACTGGACAAGTGCGGCCATACAAACATATTCGGAGAAGATTTTTACAGCTTTACAGGCCATTGTGGCGACCCCTATTCAGATGTCCCTTGAGGTGGTGTTATGGGTATGGGTAAAAAAGGTACTGTATTGTGTTAGGAGATTTACTGCCTTGGCCCTGCTGATAGCCAAGAAACTGGTTGCCAGCTATGAGGAAGCAGATGCCTATGTACACTTAGCGTCTTGGGGAATGGGTGAAAGACATCACATGCTGCAACAAGCAGCTTGAACTCATTGATAATTTGCTGCCTGAAGCCTCCCTCTGCAAGGACATTTGTTCACCGTTTAAGTGTTACCTACTGGAAGCCAGTACAACAGATTGAAGTCAGAGTGCCATAGATGTGGACAGTCAGCGGACAGAAAATTCCCATCACAGGAGACATTGTGATGAGCACACTGCATAACTGCTGGGATCATGCAGATTTGGCGAGGGAGAGGTCTCAGTGCAGTGGGTTGGTTTTTGGTTGTTATGATGTGGTGCTGTAACAATAGGAAATTCACATTGGGGGAAGCCGTGGCACACCTAACTTTATTCCTTCTTGTTTCAATGTAATCCATTCTTGTGATTTTGTTAATTATGCGTGCAGTCTCGGACCGCGCCTCTCCTCTTTGCGCGGATTGTAAATAACAAGCGTCCATGTGCAGCCTATGTAGGCTGCAAACCCATTCGCAAAGCAACGAATAAATGTATACCAAATTTTCAAAATATATCGTTGATATTCTTTTATTGTTGAATTTGCCAACTCGACTTCTTTTATGCCAAAAACGTCCATTTAAGCTTCACACAAAATAGTTGTGCCCATCCAAGCCTCTTACCACTTTGCGATAGGACATTCAATTCATGAATAACAGCAAAAGTCTTAATATTCCCTATGCATTTCTGGCTTTTTTTAACGCCCTTCGTCAGGGGAAACTGTTGAAAAAATATATAAGACCCATGTTCATTTTCCCTCATGTCTTCCATTAAAACGCTTAAAACAATGCATGCAATAACCTGCCAGCATCAATCGTTCTAAGTATTTAGTTAACACCCTCTACTAGTTTATGGCACCATAAAAAATATCACTGTACAAAATTATTCCTGTGAGAAATTAATTCATTTAGTGCAATAACCTCCCAATCTACTCCACACCCTGAAACCTACCCTAACTTAACCACATTGCTAGATCCCCACTGAACAACTACCGATCATTATTGCATTAAACTTGTGCTGTGAATAAATACCAACCCTCACCCCACTAAACAAAATTGTCGTACTAATACAAACTGCCAGTAGAACCCGTTCCCTGCTTAGAACCTAGTTATACTTTCCAAACACTCCAATTTACCTGTGTGTATAAGCGCTATGCGTCTTCACATAGCGCTTATACACACAGGTAAATTGGAGTGTTTGGAAAGTATAACTAGGTTCTAAGCAGGGAACGGGTTTTACTGGCAGTTTGTATTAGTACGACAATTTTGTTTAGTGGGGTGAGGGTTGGTATTTATTCACAGCACAAGTTTAATGCAATAATGATCGGTAGTTGTTCAGTGGGGATCTAGCAATGTGGTTAAGTTAGGGTAGGTTTCAAGGTGTGGAGTAGATTGGGAGGTTATTGCACTAAATAAATTAATTTCTCACAGGAAAAATTTTGTACAGTGATATTATTTTTTATGGTGCCATAAACTAGTAGAGGGTGTTAACTAAATACTTAGAACGATTGATGCTGGCAGGTTATTGCATGCATTGTTTTAAGCGTTTTAATGGAAGACATGAGGGAAAATGAACATGGGTCTTATATATTTTTTCAACAGTTTCCCCTGACGAAGAGCGTTAAAAAAAGCCCGAAATGCATTGGGAATATTAAGACTTTTGCTGTTATTCATGAATTGAATGTCCTATCGCAAAGTGGTAAGAGGCTTGGATGGGCACAACTATTTTGTGTGAAGCATAAATGGACGTTTTTGGCATAAAAGAAGTCGAGTTGGCAAATTCAACAATAAAAGAATATCAACGATATATTTTGAAAATTTGGTATACATTTATTCGTTGCTGTGCGAATGGGTTTGCAGCCTACATAGGCTGCACATGGACGCTTGCTGTAACAATAGGGTAACAACAACTTTTTAAAAACGATAATACCAAATAATAAATGTTATGAGGGACCTTATTTCTTTTTTAAACTTGTTATTGAGCAAAAGAAAACATAAAGCAGCAGTGCACCAAGGTCACGGTATACATATAAATGTCATGAGTTAGTCGACATTCAAGCAACCTTATTTCTTATGGTTGTTTTGATTATTTTAAATACTCAAATCACCATGCTTTACCTTCATAAATATATTTCACATTTGCTGTTCGTTTTCTGTTCATTGATGGCCAAATGTGTAAGAAGCGAATTAAAGAGTACCCAGGCTTGATTAGACATACACAGACAAGCTAATTCCTTAGGGGTTCATTTAGATTGTTATAAGGTGAGTAGTAGATGTAAAATATATTATGTGTGTATGTGTGTGTACACAAACACACATCCATACAAAAGTAAACATGCAACATCAATTTTTTACAAATAATAAAAACACTCTCTCTAGTGCCTACCTATTGATAAAAGATCATGACTTTGTTCTCTGTGACTCCAAGAAGGGGATTTTCAGAAACAGACATTGTTATGTATACAGTGTGCATCTGGAATATCAAAGCCTCGCCCATCTCCCACATTCACCTCTCCCCTGCAAGTAAGGCTTAATATTTTCTCAATAATTATGTTGAATGCTTGCTTGAATGGAAAAGTAAATGGCACTTTCACAACATCTGCTAACTGTTTGTGGTGTCATAGAGAACAACGACATGACATTTTTCCAATAGCAGACGTATATGATTGTAGGAAATACATCTTTTTTGCATGGTCACCAAGGATTTTTCACCTTTGCAAGGCCCTATTTGTGTTTGCTAACTTTAGAAGTCTGTGCACTTTACCCCTGCTAACTAGTAGTAAAGTGTCTGTGCTCCCCTTTAAACATGGTTATATTAACCCATTCCTGATTGTACCATTTAATTTGGATGTACATCCGTAGTATATTATGTACGCAAGGGCCTGGTACTTAATTGCCACAAGTGGACTGCAGCACCTACTGTGCCATCCTCTACAGTGTAAGTGCCAGCATGGTTTCAGGCCTGACACTGTAGCAGACTGTAAAACTGCACTACCATCTGTCAAATTAAACCTTTTTCGACAAGTAAAAGCCTTCATTTTAAATACTACAAAGGCACCCTTATGTAGGCCTTGTTGCACACAAGGTAGTCTGCAGGGTATTTGAAAGTGTGATAAATAGAAAGTTAATATTGCCATGCCCTTGCAGTGATAAGGTCCTAAAAGCTATTTTCACTGTGGCTGGCATAGCTGTTCTATGTAGAAATCCAGAGTACAGATTAAAATACTAATACTGTATCTCAGGAGTTGGACCAGCTAGAAAAAGAAGTAAACAACCATGTTTATAGTTATTAAAATACAATTCTATGGTCAGGTCTGACTTTCAGTAAATATTATGGAAGATCAGATTTTAGAAAATTACACTGTACCTTTCTAACTCTCATAAGGCTAATAAGCAGAAGCCTCTGCCAGCTCTCACTATGTGCTCACCTTTGAATAGATATGAAAAGGTGTGGAATGCCTCCCAGGAGCAAACCATAGGCTGAGCTGAATGGGCAGAGATAGCTCCTCTGAACTCCGCAGAATATACAGGGTGGGGCTGTGGGCATCCTATTTGACATTAAAGTGCCAAATCTTGCTTAACAGGTGTGTTCAGCAACATTTAACACTTGGGGTGCACTTGAATGGGAGAGAACAGAACGCCAAGACAGTTCTTGTGTATTGCCTGTCTTGTTGCTGAAGGACCGTACTTTTGTCCTACCAGGCTTCTGTCTCTTTTTTGTGACTACTGTGCCTGCCTCAAACTGGAATTTTGTGTTGGAGAACACTAGTGTTACCATAGTGGACTCCACCCACAAACCCCAGCCCTCAGAGGCCAAGGTTTGTGTGGCAAAGACTTTCACCATCTTGAAAATACCTTGACATATAGCATTTGAGGCCTGTTTGCAATAAGATAAACAGGAACTACTAAAAGAAAAGTGGATAGGGTTGGCCCAGGAAATTGTATCCTCTTGGTTAGGTTGTGGCCACAAGTCACTCCACCCCGTAGCTGGTTCCAGGCATAAATGTGGCACCTACATGCTCACACTTCATAACTTTCTGGACTTGACCTGCTGTCTGTGACCTGAGAGTAGCAGTAAAGGCCTGCTCCTGAGCTCTCTTGTACCTAGGAAAAATAAGTGAACATCATGGGTCAGTTGGTTGACTTCTGGTGTGGCTACAGGGAAGCAACAAGTTGCAAGAGACCTTTTTCTGGAAGTAACCAGCTCGCCAGTGACAACCGGACCTGACCTGGACCCTTCTGTTGGCTTCTGCATGACAACCTGTGAGCCTCTAAGATCCTCCACCGAGATCCAGGGGACCGTAGAAGTGTACTACTGTGGTTGAACAGGTCTTAATGGTATAAGCCAGAATGTAAATTTTTTTACCAGGATGAACCTGGTTGGTGTATCTGATCCAGGCTCCATCGCAGACGGCCTCAAATTGTGTCTAGGTCCTGTTCTACCACGACTATTGACTATCATTAGCAATGTGTGTGTTTTGTGCGTTAAAAATAAATCTCTCTAGTTCCTCTTTCTGGATTTTTGTCCGTTTCGTGTCATTCTGTTCATTGCATTTTTACTCTACTTTTCTAATGCTGTTTGTGATTTTTATTGTTCTGCATTTTGACTTTATTACTGTTTGGTACTGCATAAATACTTTACACATTATCCTGCATTAAGCTCTGTGTCATAGCTACCAGGGGGTTGAGCTCAGGTTAATTCAGTGACTTTGAGGGTTCAAGCTAGCCTAGCTGATGAGGGTTGTTACCCTGAAACCATCCCAGGATGCTTGTTTCCGGTCCAGGGAAGACCTGGCTTGGCTGTTCAGGCTGGACTGTTCCCATGAGGAACAGGGTCAAGACTGATTTGCATATGGCTTGGTCTGAACTGGGGTGGTGAAGTGAGCAAAAGAACGATGGTGGATTCAACCCAGACCTAATAGTGACGAGGGTGAGTGTCTGAAAGTTTCAGCGCTCTATCCATCATCTTATTTTGTTTGGTTTGTGGGTTCACCATGATAAAGCTTGAGATGGGTTGCCACCCCTCTCCCCCAATAGTAATCCCGTTTCTTACAATTATAATAACAAATGTATGTATATATGTCAAGGAGCATTCATCCACCAGCAAATCAAATATATTACTTTTCAATAATTAGGTACTTCTATCCTTTCTCCTTTTCAAGTTTCCAACTGAGGGCACTGGGTTATCCATGGGCCATACAAGACATGTTAGCAGACCATTTATAGATGATTGTAAAGCATTCTCATATATTCCACTCCACCTTTGTCACTAGGGTGATCTGATCCCAGTTCTGTACCATTTACCTTATGGCTGCAAAGTCCTTACTGAGCATACTCTTTAAAATACAAGATGGTAGCAGCCTCCCATAATGCAGCAGAACTCCCTTGGGACAGTAAAACCTATCCAGGCAACCATTCTACCCCAAGGCACCAAAAAGACCACGTTCACATCTGCTTTAAAACAAGACCTATGAGCGGGGGTGAATCATAAACTCGAGGATGGTCCATGGTGAGTGATAATTCCAGACTTACAGATTCAGGCATTTCCCCAAATCTTTGCAGTCACATGGTCGGCCTAGCAGTATCACAGGTGAAGTAGTAAGGTTTCCGAAACTGACCAGTATACTGGGTACTCACGCGCAGCAGAAAGGTAGCCACCTAAGTCTGCCTCTCTCTTCAGATCGCTGCAGATGAGGAGTCAAACTCATCTCAAAGAAGGCGGCGGTGTTCCGGTAAAAACCATGCCACTTTTTCTGGACCTTTACGACTTCTAATCCTACAGGTACACCAGGAAACTGGTACAAACAAAGTAAATATATCTCAGCCTGTCAAGCAACAAAACTGTAGCTCAGTACAGTGGAATCAAGGTGACTTGCTTCTACCTCTACATTGGCCAACTTGTAATATCTAATTCGTTAAAAAGGTTCTGCTCTCCCTCCGGTCCTGGTCAACGCTAATTAACCCTAAATAAAAATATGAAATAAAAAAATACACAACGGATCTGGTGTTACAGGTTGTTGATTGGCAACTGTGCGTCCACCCCCATAGCGAAGTCCCTACAAAAATGAGTGCTAAAACTAGCTATGCGACCAAAATGAGGGCTATGTGACCTGTTTCTCATGTTCAAACGGATTTTGGCAGTTATGCACTTGTTATGTTCTTTAACGTGTGATAGCATGTCTCTGGCCTCTATATAATAAAATTGCCCCTCGCTTCACCGACATCATAATTAAGGGAGCAGCTCAGTTTCGTTATTGATGGGCTTTGGAGTTGACTATTAGCTCTATTGTTATTACGTATGTTGCAGTCTTCACTTGCATCACTTCGTTCCAGCATTACATTACTGTAGCTGAAAGGAGCACGTTATATCTGGTTGTGACATGAGCGTGCACGTTTGTGCTTTGATGCATTTATTATCGTTTGTATAATTTTGTATGTATGTAAATTGTTTTTTGAATTAATTAATTATGTGTATTCCAAATAAATCTCTTTATTTGGACTGATAAAAAATGTGGCAGAGAAATAGAACTTCGTATCTTACGCATGAGCAAACTTTCAGGAAACTTATCCTTGTGTTTTCCCTTGCAGATTGCAGTTTGTACGCGTCTATTCTTAATAGCTTCTTTATTTACTCAAATGTTATAGCGCTATCAAGATTCAATAGTATATGATTCACTGAACGGTTTGATTATATTTTACTGTGCCTATATGGTTTTTAGCGCAGTGATATTAAACAAAATTGTAAACATTCCTTCAAATAAACATTCATGCACATTTTACTGAGCAAAACTGTGTTTTTGATATTTTTGTCTAGCTTGACAGTGCAGCTGTAACCAAATGTTATAAGATCAACAGAAAAAGAGCTTTCAGAAGCACTACTGAGAGGGTGCCTTAGTCTCCACCCACTCATTGGTCACCTTGAGAACAGTATTTGATTTGGCAAAAGGTGTGTGCTTCCACTGGAAACAGTGCCTGTACTGCACTTTTTAACTTTTGAGAAATGTATGCTCAATACATCAAGACTCTATTGGTTGTGGTGGCAAGCCAATAATGAAGGCTATAGGCCTGGTCTATTTAATATATAAAGTTACTATAAAGGAAGCATATTTATTGTGAAAAGCATATGCTAAAGGTAATAGACATTTATGGGTGGGTTGTTGTTATTCTGTATTATATATAGGCTGTAGAGCTGTATCTTGTTACATGGAATCTCACACATTACCCTAATGGGCAAGGGTTTACGTTTTGACAAAAGTAGTGGATTCTTTTTGTGCAGAGTATTTGTCAATAGGTCTTTCAGAGTGGATTCTTATGATAATGTGTTATAGGCTGTAGAAAGTTATTTAGTTACCTGAAATATCACAGATTACTTTATTAGCCAGCCAGTGTTTTTGTATTGGTCCGCCTCTTTGACAAACTATAGGGATAGAAGATTTTAGACTGTGATAATTGTTGGGTCTTTTGAGAGGGGGTGTATATTATTATGTAACTGTAATCTTGTAAATATGTGTAATTTTATAAGGGTATGCATGCTGGGTTCCAGTGTATGCCTACTTAAGTAGGCCTGTGTTGGTTATGAAGTCCGCCAGTGGTTAACTCTTTGACCTTATTGGTTCATTGTGAAATGTTATGTCGGATTCCATGGGTTTGATCTGCTATTAGAACACTTATAACAAAGCAGGAAGGCCAGACTTGCTTCCGTGTCAAAGTTGATAGACCCTTAGGGATGGATTGTTATTTGCTGTGCAAAAGCCTGCAGCCATGTATTTCTTGAGCAACCAAGGATTTGGGGTTGATGCCATAGGTCTGATCTGTTCATTAGGAAACATTATGATAAACACGTTAATCCTGATTTATTTATTATGAAATACTTATGTTATAGCCAATAGGCCTTTAAGGGTGGATTAGTAATGCACTGTGTGACAGGCTGTACAAAGACAGTTTGTGACATGAATAATCACCGATTCGCTTTGTAGGCAAGAGGTAGATATTTTTCTTGTCAGAATCTCGTTGGAAGGCTTAGTTGTCAGCCAGGATTTGTAATCAAATAATTCATTAACAGTACCTATATACACACATATGTATATATAGACATGTATTCATAAAGGGACTTTTGGTCAGCCCTCTTCTGTCACTAGTCTGGATGAGTGGCATTTTCACTCTATATCCATTAAAAACAGCATACAGCATGGGGCATTGGGGCATCCTATTTCAGACAGTGGCTCTCTTGCACCTAGAGTAACGGTATTTGTCTGATCACATTTGTACATGCGCTTGCAAATGGGTGCAGTTCAGTGCCAGGGCTGGTGGGACAGCCCTTAATTTTCCATGTTGTGCTTTTATAGATCCCCTTTCATTTCTTTCCTTTGACCCTTTATTGATTGATTAAATAAAATCATTTCAATTTAAAAGGTCGTAAAGAATACATGATTTAATAAAAAAAACTATTATACTGTTTGGTTTAGCATTTATGAGATTAAAGCCAACCGCTATTAAATTATATGGATACCAAAGTGCAAGTGCTTTGTACATATCGATACATGAGTCCACTATTAAAAATTACTCTGGCATTTGTCCCATGTCTATCAGGCATTAAATACTGCACAACGGAGTTCCTGATGTTGTTAGCTAAAGTAAGGTATAAGAGCACTCAGACGATCTCTAAGAGTCTGTAACATTTGAATTTTGAGCAAGTATTTTCTAATGACCCTTGGTGCAGGGGGTTGTCGAGCAGTTTTAGCACCTGGCGCAGGTATTTAGTCCCCTCGCAAGCCAAGGCGCTGGAATCTCCGCACAGCCTACAAATTATAGCTTGCCTGCAGGTGTGTAGTTGCTGTTGTAGAAAAGCAGATCTTAATAGCTTCCTTCAATGTACTAAAAGTGCTGGACACGCGCATAAGATGTGAGTTATTGACTCATGTTTATACCCACATAGGCAGCTTAAGGTGGTCGGCCAGCTCTTCCAGAATGGGGTTAGATCTTTCATTTCTAACTGCCCAAAGTGAAACAGGATTAACTGATAATTTAACGTGGGTGAGAAATTAGTTGTTAAGTAGGCTCGGGCTGTTGATATGAGGATACAACCTTCCATGCGTGTCGTTTGGCAGCTAGTATATTCTTATCTTGCAGCTGTGACAAGACTTTGGTTGAGGTGTTACACAGTCGAGTGAAGAATGCTTTTTCCAAGGGAAGGGTCCAGGCTTCCTTTAGACATAGGGCAGTGATTGATGACTGCAAATACGCTCCCCAGGAGTTATTTAAGTTTTTGCTCATCTGAATCTCGTTTCCTGCCAGCACGAGTTGTTCAAGGAGCCTTTTTGAGAAGCATGAAGAGTCCAACATAACTTTATAAATGCATTCATTCTTTGCAGTGCTTGATTCCTTAGGCCATATTCCAGCCGTACATGAGCTTGTGAGACCAACCTCGGCAGATGGGCAGGCGGAAAATGGCTTTGTAAATGTTTGATTCTAAGCGACTTAATAAATCTGTCTCTTTTCCATGGGTAATTTCCAAGACATATGAGATCGTCGGTAGGAGTTGTACTGCCATTACTATTTGCAGATGTTGGTGTGACAGGCAGCTGATCTTCTTTTGCCAGCATCACGGGCGGACAGCGCACGCCGAACTACTGTCTGTACAGCTCCAGCATTGATTGCCTTCTGACTGAACTGGAACAAATAACAAGTACTTTACCCTCCACCCATGGATGGGGACGCTCACTGCGCTTTATCAAAACAGGAGGATTCCCCAACCCAGCAAGGAATAGCGGGTGTATAGCCAATACAATACACCTTCACTCAGGCTGCCCCCACCGTCCTGAGGAAGACCCGCAGGCCGAGGCCCTCAATTACCCCTTGAACCCCAAGACGGGTCGAAACGTCGACACCCATATACATCTAACCTGGACCACCAGTCCCTGACTGTAACGTGCCACACAAGAATTGTATTGTGTTTTTCAAAAATTGAATGACAAGTGTTTTGAAATTAATACATGTGGCCAGATAGAACTAAGACTGAGAATTACCCATCAGTCTAATGAATGAACTATTTTAACCAACTCTTCCACCACACTATCTGAATTCTATTCACCCTTCACACTACTAGAGCACCTTTCTACTTCTGCACGTTCCCTTGCAGCAAACTTTTCCCTGTTTTTATTGTCACGTACAGTAAAGATTATACATATCATTGAAGATGATAGAATAAAAACTCTTGCAAAGGAAAAATGTTTGTGGTTGTTGCACTTTAACGAATTGTCTGTATTTAATTACTGTGAGCCACGGAGTATGGGGCTCATTAAATAGTTTTTCATTTTATTAATTGAAGGTTGTGATTCATTCATCTTTGTAAATAGGTCTGGGACCATTGTTTTTCCTACCACAGTAAACTCAGGTCCAGGACCACTGGGTCACCCCATTTTCATAATGATGCAAGCAATAAAGTATGTTCTTTGGCCCGTAATCTGGCGAATTGTGCTTAAAGGACAAATGACTCTATCACTTTTCCAAGATATTTGTAAGAGGTTACAACCTCTATGCGGTTGCGCTTCACGAACCAGTTAGAGGATTTTTCTTTTGGGTCAACCAAGCAAATCACCTTTGTTTTATTGAGATTGAACTCCGGTCCTTGCTGCTCCATGTAACCAACTGGTACATTTATTGACCTCTGTAGGCAAACAGGTGACTTAGCACCACTATATCGTCAGCATATTGCAGGTGGCCTATTTTGTCCGTTGCTAATCTTGGCGGGGCACTCCATTTGTGCTAGATGTCGGCCTAAGTTGGCCAAATAGAGGTTGAATAGACAAGGGGCCAAGACGCACCACTGTTTGAGGTCATTGTTAGTATGGATCTTAAACCTGAACCTACTGCCACTACCAACTTTAACCTGTACCCATGTGTCACTGTACAGAACGAAGATCGAGTTTAAATTTTTTTCGGGGATACCCCATTCAGCCAGTTTTGCCCAAATGCGGGTGTCGGTGACTCTACAAAGGTTGATTTGAGGGCGATGAAGCAGGAAAATAGTCAACCCCTTTAATGTATTGTCTTTTCAGCCAGGATGGTAAGTGCAGACTGATTCTTTACTGTCCCCATGCCTGACCAAAATCCAGTTTGGTATAAACTGGTTCTCGTTTACCCACGCCTGGAGATCTTGAAGTATACAGGAGATGTACAGTTTAGCTTCACCATCTATTAACATATATTAAGGCTATTAGCCTATCATTCAGTGGTGATGATTGAGTACAGCTCTTGTATATTGGATTAAGCATACTCCCTCTCCATAATGGCGGGATGGTATTGGAGTTATAAATCCTGTTGAAAAGAGGGATTAAATAACTGGCCCAGAAGTTGATGTCTTGCTTGAACAGTGCATTCAGAAGGCCATTAGTGCTCGGTGCACCCCCAGTCTTCAATTTCTTTAATATCTGTGCTAACCGCTTTACGTCTGTTAATGGTGCTTAAAATTGCTTAGGTTGTTGAATCTTAGTGTGGTCAGCGAGGTCCTTTAGGATGTATCGATATTAGAACCTCCTATACACTGTTGATATTTGTAAGTATCCATTAAGTTCAGGTAGTGTTGGAACTGCTCCTCTGCATAGTCTGGGTTTGGTGTCCCCAAATTGATACGGTTCATGTTTGTCCCACGAATAGGTGCGCTTTCTGGGAATCGGCATATAGCGAGAATGTGGGACACCCAGGCTTCTGCAGAATTCACTGCATTATGGTGACGTTTTTGTCCTGCAACCAGCTTATTTATCTCGCCCCAGAATTGTTTGCTAATGGACTGTTCTTAAGGGGCTTTGTTCCATATTCCTTCCTGGTAGTTCTTTTTTGCTTGCCATCTTTCTTTGTTGTACATTTTTCTTAACTGGGGAGTGAAGGTTTGTCGGATGGCACTCCTTTTCTTGAATTCTGAGTGTACTTTCTTACTTCTCTATTAATGTGTTTTTTTATTTCACGCAGATGACTTGTGTACCAAATCGGAGTATGGGAAAATAAGGGGCCGTTTTTTCCTTGATGGTTTGGGAAATACTTTAAATGAATGGGGAATGTTGTACGTAATTTCAGATTTGCTCCTCCCCTGTGTAATATCCCACTTCAGGCGTGGTGTTTGTGCTTTTGGTGGTGTTTGCTAAGATGTAAACCAGGGTCATGAGTTGTCCCGCATCTGAGTCACGCCATTTGCGTCTTTTTAGATTTTGGCAGTAGGGAGGAGAAACTAATCCAGTCGTTGCCATCAGTTGACGAGAAGCAAATTCTATTTTAATATCTTGAGAGAAGTAATCACTTTTGGAGCGATAATCTATTTGAAATAAACTCACCAGGGAAAATGATTTACTATTTATTAGGGTTTGATCTTTTATTAAACCAATGCGACTGCCTAAGAATGTTGTTGCTGCAGGCATGTCTTCTTGGAAGTTATCATTCAAATTTCTAAGCCTAGATTTTCTAGCTTTTGACGAGCACTGTGTGGTGGACTTCTCATGTTGATCCCGGGGTTTAGGTTTTGAACATTCACATTTGGTTTTGTGCCTTACAATAGGGAGGAAGAATTTGAGATAATTGGGTTTTGGAGAAGTTTGATGCTATAATCACCTGAGACCATAAAGTGCGAATTTTGATACAGATTTTGCATGGACTTAATGTCAGCAACATAGAAATCCTCTTTTAATTCTTCGATTTGCATGGATGAATATATAGGTTTAGGAGAATTAATGCCTTTCTATGTACATGATGATCTTTATTTTCTAACTTAGTGGCCTCTAGCCATTCCACCCCGAAGTCAATATTTTCCGGTGACTGTTTGTATTTTGTGGAGATGAAAGTTGAGAGACTCCCGCTTGAGCAGCCATAACATGAAGTCCTCAATGCGGGAGGGGGGGGGGGGGGCTAATATTCCGTGTAGCCAGTTACTGGTGTTGGTCACAGACTCCAGGTTTCCTGTAATAATATGATATTAAATTTGCTTAAATACTCCATTATGTCTTTATCCAGGGGCATTTTACCAAATATGTGTGCCTTCCAAGAACATAAGTTAATATGGTTGGTCTCTGGAGCGGCTTGCTTTTGTCAGGGCCAACTAGCGCTGCAGCAGCCAGGACCATTCTTGTGTTTACTTCTCTGAGAGGTGAAGTGTAGAGAGCCTGTGGGTCCCTTTCTCGGCTGGTTTCGCTATTGTTTGCTTTGGTAGATTGATGAGTGAGAACTCTGCCCCCAGGGCGGCCTTAGGCCAGCGTGCTCATTGGCTAAATTTGTTTGTCTGGCCTGTCTTGGGGGCGAGTTAAGGTCAGGTTTGTTTGTTGATAACAATTGGCCTGAATATTTTGATGACTCGACTCTACATAACTCAATCCCCCGATTTTGAAAGGCTTCCTGGTGTTGAAGACTTGTTTTGCAATGTAGCTTGTGGCCCAAATGACTTTGATAACTTTTCACCCTCTTTTATGTGGATGTGGGTGGAATTCTATTGACTCTAAATGTGATGATTTGAGGTGCGCAAGTGTGCTGATTTTCTTTGTGAATTTGAACACTGCCCCTCTATTTAGAGCATCAAATTCCCCTATTGATGTAAAGTTCGGATTTAAAATTAATTTACTGGATGCTGTTTTATGGGTGTCTCAGTGTGTGGAGTCCTCCTGTGTTTTTGGAGGAACCGGTGTCATGTCCTGGTGTGGAGATGCTCCTTTTGCGTTGAAGACCACCCAGTTGGAGCATTGAATTGTCTGAGATTTTGAATTGATAGTATTTAAAGAGTTGCTTTCTTATAAGGTGAAAGGTTTCCTTTTCAGGAATACAGCAGCCTGGGAACACTCCTGTATTGGCCGCATTTGTTGTGGGGCCCGGTGAGTGGCCACTATGTTCTTGCCGGATGATTCATTGGGCACCGTATTTTGGTTGCCTAGTGTCTGCTGCAGATTGTCTTGACTTTGCACCGTGGCCGCAGGTTGGATTACTGATAACTTGTGATTAATAACTGTAATTGTGTTTTCACCCCATTTTTGCAAAAGGTTCCTATTTGCTTGTGGTTTGTATCTGTTATTATGTTCTCTCCACCCCCTTTTATGCAAGAGAATAAATTACGCACCTCATATTGTTGAAGCACTTTTGTTTCTTCCATTCGTTCCTAGATCTTTTCCTTTCTCTTCCAGTTTGGGTGACTCCATTGTTAAAGGTCTCCTCTCGAGAACATATAATGGTTAAAGTATAAGCAATTAAAAAAAGAAGCTATCCAGTGACTCCGATGCTCCAATGCCCAAGGGACTGTTTGTCTTTTTGTACTCCTGTGCCTGCACCCCCCGCTTGAAGAGGCTGTGCTGGCCAACTCCACACCTACCCCTCCTTACTCCGGCTTGTGTCCCCTCTTTTGGAGGGTGCAGCTCTCAACTTGCGGCTCCTGGCGGCGCTGCTGCAACCGCCCGCGGCAGCGGGACACAATTTTTCCAGCTCTCAAGTTGCTCCTCCTGCCGCTACCACCAGGCTCCTCTGCGGCACTCCGACTGCAGCACACAATTCAGGTTTTTAGGTCTCACCTGACCCAACGCATGCGCTGGTCTGGCGAGACTTTTAGCGTGTGTTTGTTTCAAAGTGCTGCCACAGGCTTTTGGTGGCCTAGCGCCTGCATTCACGCGAGCGTGCACGCACGCAGCCGCCATCTGTCTTTGATCGCGATCACTTTCACTTTCGCGGGCCACGCGGCCGTGTCACTTTCACGGCCACGCGGCCAATGCTTGTTCCAAATTGCTAGTGATCTAGCCGCCATCACTGCTAGTGCAATCGTTTGCAATCACTGCGGATTCTACACTGCCAGTACCCCAGCCGCTACCACTGCAATCCTTTGTAATCGATGCTGATTTCACACTGCCAGTGGCACAGTCGCTATCACAGCTAGTGAAATCATTCATGAACAGTGTAGATTGTATACTTCCAGTACCCCGGCCATCATCCCTGCTAGTGCCATCATTCACGATCAGTACTGGCTCCACGGTGCCGGTGGCACAGTTGAAAATTATTGTGGTCACTATCATTGCTAATGCATTCTGTTCTAGTGCTCAGTCATCATCAGTCCTAGAGCTCCCCCTGCATCCATCCAGCCACCCGCCGTGACAGCACCCTGGGTCACTCTCAATGACACTGGCGCCTCAGTCATATTACATGAGGGACCGCCTTCTCCCACCGTACCAATATTTTATTGCAAGTTTGTCCATTTGCCACCCCTGCTAATGCCCCAGAATCACCACTGCCAACGCCCAAATGTCAGAGGTCCCTTCGCTCTCATTTTCAATGCCAACTATGCTGCTACCCCTAGTCACCATCACTGCCAATATCCTCCGACAAAATGTATGTAAATATTCACGTCATTACTACTGTTGGCAACCAGAATCACATCATTGCTCGCACCTGAGTCACCTACACTAGCACAGTGACCAGTCCCGCTACTGCCCTCAGGCACCATTAACGTGAGTACCCAGGTCCCCATCCCCGGTAGCACCCAGGGCCACTTCCTATTGGAGCACGACGTAGGCTGATTTGCATACAGCTGGTCTCTGTTTAAAGACGCCTACTGGGCGAAAAACAACGGACAGGAATGCGACCCGAGCGATTCCACTCACCACCTTCACCTTTTCTTAGATACCTATGGTATATTACTGCCAGTCTCTCTGGCACATTGTTGCGAGTACCCCCAGAATGCATCGCTGCATGTAGCTCACTCACGAACATTCTCCGTGCCCCCTGTCAGGACACAACCAGTACCCCTATATTCACATCGCTACCAGCACCCCTACTCTTTCTTCACTGCCAGTAACCCCAGTCACCACTTCCGCCAGTACCCTGGGCTGGGTCACCTTTACTGCCAGTCACATTGTGTCAATGCTTACACGAATCACTGCCGGTACTTAGTCACATCACCACCAGTACTCTTAGATACATCACTGCCAGTACCCAGTCACACCACTACCGCCACTCTCAGTCTCATCACAGCGGGTACCCCAATCACACCCCTTCCAGACTCTGAGTCACATTACTGAGAGTACTCAGTCACATCTAGTGGCTTATCGCTAAAAGATGGGGACCCCTTCAGAATGTCACTCACTGTGTCACATCACAGCGTGTACCCCAGTCACATCACTACCAGTACCCTATGTCACATCACAGCGTGTACCCCAGTCATATCACTACCGGTACCCTATGTCACATCACAGCGGGTAAAGCAGTCACATCACTACCAGTACTCTCAGTCACATCACCGAGGGTAAAGCAGTCACATCGCCACAGGTGGCATCATGTTTTCTTTTTTCTACTTTTTATTTAGCTTGCATATGTTATTGAGTTTGTGTGTGTTTTATTGTGGTTGTGTAAGTAATAGATGCAAGAACAAGTCAGTGAGTAGATGAATGGATGCATGAGTTCAAGGTTAACTGACAGAGTGCAGCTGAGATAACTTATTGAGTGTCTAAACCCATCAATAACTGGCACTTTAATTTTTAACTGGTTGACATTGCCAGTGCCTATTTGAACACTGTAAGAGCCTCCTATGATATTTGAATACAACCTGCTGCCCTTTTAAGGGACTTCATAGAGAATTTGTTTTGTTTTGCACTTTTTTCCAGTTCTGAAAGTGAATCGGGCTCCCAGAGTGCATGTGACCAACTGGTGACTCCTACAGCTTTGGCAGCCTGCACTAGAGTGGATTCCTGCTTTACGCCCTGGTTCGTGCCATCGCTGGGTGTTTCTGTGCATTTCGCTCATGTGGAGATCCATCTTTGCCACCACTTGGACCAGCTTGGCACAGGTACTTCTTTTTATTTTTGACTTTCTTTTTTTAAAAAACATTCTTATTATGAAGTTTTGGTTAACATTATGTCCCAGATCAGGGCTCTGGTAAGACCACATCAAGTGCTCTCAGTGGCACAAAGATCGACACCTTAGATCAAAGGAAAATAATGTAAGCAAAATCAAAACAAGAACAATAACATCAACCTGAAATTGGTACAGTTCTCATGCTGCTCGTCCCCAACATCTATATATCCTACAAATTACAGGTAATAGTCACTGAACTATTTCCCACTTCCCATTCCTCAGTGGCCTTTTCCCTGCTCCCTCCCATATCTCAGGATCAATACAGTGGTGTTCATGGGAATACACATTCAAGATCCACAGCAATGGTTATTTGTAGTTTTTCATCTTGTTCTATCACGCCCCTCTGGTTCCTCCGCAGCTCCTGTTGTCACCAGGCCTCCCCAATCCCCTGTGTAACCTATCTTCCACTTCCCTTCCCCATTTACGCTTATATGTTCCCGGTCTTGTTTTTCACTTTCAAAGTAAAAATAAATCCATTTTTAATCTGTATCCGTCAACTCAGTGTACATAAAATTGTTCATGTTGTTTCCATAGAAATGTAGTGATTGACATTTAAAGTTCATCAGCGTTCAGTGCTGCAGATTGGTTTCCACCTTTAAAGTTGATCACCATTAAGTCACCAATAAGTGCTGCAAGTTGGAAAACACAGGGACTCTGCTTTTGCTTCAGGTTATCCTAGGTGGGCGTGGCCAGCCTCCATCCAAGAGGGCCGCGCCTTAAAGGAGGTCGTCCTCCTAAGCTCCCATCACACAGGGTAATGTTGCCACAGGGAGTCTGACTCCTGAATATAAAGGTCGCAAGCTTGAAGTCTGGCGTCAACAGTAATGTCATAAGATAGAATCCCATGGAAGGGCAAAGTCAATAGTTCGTGTCTTTGGCGGTGTCCCTGCAGCACGCACCGCTGAAGAAATCCATGTAGGGTCAATAAGTCTTTGCGGTCGTCGGTTGTGAAGCGTGGTCAGTGTCTGATCTGACCTTTGCCCCCGCAGCCACAAGCTGCCTACTATTATTAACAATATGAGGATGATCTTAAATCGTTTCTGACATTAATCTTGAAAAAGCCCCAGGCCTGCGTGCCGCTCAAGGGGTGAAACAAGTTGGCTGGCCCATTTTTTCAACGAAAAACACAGAATATTGACAAGAAATTATATCTCTTTTTTAGTCATATTAAATACTGGAGATTTATCTTCTTGAAAAAACTTATAATCATTATCATACTGTCTACCCTGTTAAGCCCATAGTGCTTAAAAGACACCGAACTTGCAGCTATTTATGTAGTTAACAAACATGTGTAGATGACTAAAGGAACAATAAGCATTGATGATAAATATATACATGTTCGAGACATATGAGCTGTAGATCATATCCTTTTGTATAGATAGACATCTAGTATTTAGCCCGGATGTTTGCACTTTGTTTTTCTTCGAAGTCTTTCCAGTCACGAAGGAGGTGACTCCTTGCTTAGGTGATAATGCGCATGGGCATCGGGTTCGGATGTGAATTGTTGCGCTCCGGTTTGGCACTGTTCTTCGGGCCCCCTTCGACACGCAATCTACTACCCTCGACGGTATTGTTACTCAACCGCATTTCCCACTCTCCGCGTATCGTTTACTCTCGAAAACCTTCAATCAGAACATTTGTGGAAGTCTGTTGGACATACCCGCACCAGGATCGGTCGCAGCTGATGGAACGCACTCCTTTCAAATTATGTCCAAGGAGTCGCGCTAAGTTCCCGCACACCGACTTGCACGAAGTGTGCAACCTTTGCCTATCCCCGGAACATGACGAGAAAGACTTCTACGCGTGCCAGTCGTTTCGGTCGAAGAAAACCCTCCATGATCGTCTGGCTCGACGTCACGAAATGTACCAGCAAAGTGGCCCTGCGCCGGACCTCCTCGCAGAAGAGTCCGATCAAGAAGAATCACAAGCGCAGGAAGCAGAGATGGAGGAGGAGCACGTCTCCGTATCCGGCGCTGACTCCGATGCTGAAGACCTGATCCCGGCACAACAGACCGTGAGTAATGAGCCTTCGTTCCCCTATCATTTCCTTTACAAGAAAAAGGCTCCTGTCCCTCCTCTGCCTTCGGGCCAAGGTTGGCACCGAGAAAAAGTTTCGACCACCCCGTCTTCGGTCTCAGCGCCGAAGCACAAACAAGAGCCTTCCGATTCGGGCTCGATCCATCCCCACGTCGGTGCTGACCCAAAACCTTCAGCGTCAAAACCGAAACACCTTCTGGTCTCCATTCCGCCGTTGCGGAAAGCTAAATCTTCGGAGCCGAAAATTTCGGAGCCGAGACCTTCGAAGTCGAAACTCTCGATGCCAAGACCATCTTCTAAAGAAGGTACAGCGACTAAAGAGTCTCGGACCGAAAATCCACCGGATCCAAAACAGAAAGAAATCGCAATCCACCCGGAAACTGGACACATTCATGCCAAAAGAGGAAAATGGGCTTATCAGACGACTACCACATTCCTTTAAAAATAAAAATGTGGCTATTGACTCTTCTTACATTTCTGAAGACCTTCCTCTTTCACCTACACAATCCCCTACTCCACCATCACCTGACCCACACGATACAGGGGATGATGATGATGATTTAGATCACTATGCACCACAAGATGTCCCACAGGATACTGATCCATGGGATCATTATAATGTCCCTAAACCTGACTTGTATCCATCTAGACCTTCCCTGCCTGATGATAATATTGGGTACATTGAGCTCATTAATAGAGCTGCAGAATACCATGGGGTAGAGCTCCATAAGGAGAGTCTAGAGGAGGATGAAGAGTCCAAATTATTGGATGCTTCCCGTAAATGGATAGCATCACAAGCTGCTAATAATTGGCGCATTACCAATGCCCAGGCATTACTGGCAAGATATGTTAGGGCTCATTATGATGAACTCTAGAAGCTTAAAGCTAAAGCCAGTGACCTTATTCAAGAGGGTAAATTAATAACCAATACCTCTATCAGAGGTGCCTTAGATCAGGCAGAAAATGTGGCTCGGGCAATGAACACTAGCATACTGCTTCGCAAACATGCTTGGTTAAGGATTTCTGGGTTTACACCTGAGGTAAAAGTCTCTATTCTTAATCAACCTTTTGATGCACATCTCTTTGGCCCAGCTGTTGATGCATCTTTGGAAAAGATGAAAAAAGACACCGAGGTTGCTAAGTCCATGGATGCCTTGAAAGCACCTTCCAACAGAGGTTCCTTTCGTCGCTCATTCTACAGGGGCGGCTCCAAAAACATCCCCACAGACAATGCCTCCTCCTCTTACCAGGGCAACAATCGGTTGGCCTCTTCAAGAGGTTATTTTCGAGGAGGATATAGAGAAAATAATGGCAGGGGAAGAGGCAGAGGTAATTCTACACGTACCTCCCCCGCCTTCAACAACAAACAATGACTTATTTCCCATACCCCCGATCATTCCACTCCTGTCGGGGATCGTCTCTCACACTTTCTACCCATTTGAAATACGATTACATCCGACAAATGGGTTCTACAAATTATCCAATCTGGTTATTGCCTGGAACTTACAAGCACTCCACCCAATATTCCTCCAAGGTCACACCTCATGTCACAAGAACATCTTACACTTCTATAACAAGAAGTTCTTTCGTTATTGCAAAAAAGTGCAATAGAACCAGTCCCTTTACAATATCAAGGAAAGGAGTGTACTCCCTATACTTCCTAATTCCCAAAAAGGACAGCTTTCTCGGACACATATTGGACCTCAGAGAACTCAATCTATACATTCATTCGGACCATTTTCACATGGTAGCACTCCAGCAAGTTCTTCCTCTCCTTCATCAAGGCGACTTTCTATCCACTCTGAATCTAAAGGACGCTTATTTCCATATACCAATACACCTTGCCCACAGCAAATACCTCCGGTTAGTGGTAGCAGGCCAATATTATCAATTCAAGGTCCAGGGTTTTCACAAAATGCTTGGCAGTAGTCGTAGCCCACCTGAGAAGACAACAGGTTCACGTCTTCCCCTACTTAGACGACTGGCTTATAAAGGCCAGTTCACATAACAGTTGCATGCGACACACACAGAAAACTGTGCAACTCCTTCACCAACTAGGGTTCACTATAAACCAGGCCAAATCCCATCTCCAACCCTCAGTGTCTCAAGACTACCTAGGAGCTACCATAGACACACACAAAGCTGTAGCATATCCAACTCCAACTAGACTCAGGACGTTTCAGAACGTACTGTCTCAGTTTCAGCCTCACCACTCCTTACCAGCTCGAGTGTTCATGCAATTACTAGGAATTATGTTGTCTTCCATTTTCATAGTTCCCTACGCAACACTTCAGATGCGTCCCCTACAGGAATGCTTAGCACGTCAGTGGAACCAGACTCAGGGTCAGTAATCAGACCTAGTGTTGGTAGACGGCCGCACCCATCGCTCTCTGCAGTGGTGGAACACACAAAACCTGTTAAAGGGGCGCCCTTCTGTGACCCGGTTCCACAGACTGTACTGACAACAGAGGCATCACTAACAGGTTGGGGAGCATATCTCCAAAACCACACAATTCAAGGCATGTGGAGCCCCCAACAAAAAACAGCTTCACATCAATCACCTATAGCTCCTGGCGATTTTTCTGGCTCTGAAAGCATTTCAAGATCAGCTAGTACGCAAAACCGTACTAATTCATACAGACATGATGGCCATGTACTACATTAAAAAATGGGGGACACACTCCTTCCAACTGTCCCAGCCAGCACAGGAAATCTGGAGATGGGCCATTCATCACAAAATCTATCTTCTGGCAGAACACCTCCCAGGAGTGGACAATCAGATGGCAGATCTGTTAAGTCCAACAATATAAGGGTCAGTGAGACCCGACCTCTGCGCACTGTAACTAACAGGTAGAAATACCTAAATATTTACAACATTGTTATTATCACAATCTTTTTAGTTAAATAAATGTTATACAACTTTAAATGCACTACAGAATTCAACGATTCCAAAACTTAGTTATGAATACATTCCAATTTTTATTTAAATTCATTGGATGTCCATATGTTCATCTTGTTCGATCCAATTGATTGGATTAATGAGATATTCAAATTATTATCTTGCTGCCCAATGCATTTCGAGCCAGAACTGGCTCTTCTTCAGGGGCTCAAATTCTACAACATAAACAAAAATATATACTTTACAATGGTAGGTGTACTAGCGTCATTAGATCCAAAGCAGTTTATACTTCATTTTTCTCAAACAATGAGGGTTATTGCTGAGTCTTTATTTAAAAACGACATTAGAGTGAGCAGAAAGCCCTCCACCAAAAAGTGACTCTGTTAAGATTGAACCTGTGAACCAACTAACAAGTGGTAGCTAAAGTACTAGACGTGGTTTAGAAAGGTGAATACCTTGGTCCTAATGTTTAAAGCACGACAGGTCTAGCGTTAAAAGTCTGGATTGAACGTGATCTGTGAAAAAAACGAGATGAACGGTTTTAAGATAAAGGAAGTTACAAAAGTTATAAAGTCTACTAACAAAAACTTCTGAAGGGTCTTACCGTGTTGAGCATAGTTGGCATTCATGACTGTTGCATGCCTCCTCTGCAGCACGCTTTCATTTAAAAAAGGTTTAAGATAGAAGAAACACAGTATCCTTCAAAGATCAAACCAGTGTGTGCCTCTCCTACAAATATTGTTAGATCTGTTAAGTCGACAGACACAACAGATCCACGAATGGTAACTACATCCTCAAGTCGTCCTCCCATTCTTCCAAATGTGGAGCTTCCCAAGCATAGACCTGTTCGCCATGCATCTAAACGCAAAATGCCCAAACTTCGCATCCAGGTATCCACACCCATTGTCCAAAGGCAATGCACTATGGATGAATTGGTCAGGGATATTAGCTTACGCTTTTCTGCCTCTCCCACTCATTTAATTAGTGGTTCGGAAACTCAAACAAATCTCCCTGACGCTAATCCTGGTTGCTCCCACATAGGCACGTCAACCATGGTTCTCAACCCTATTAGAACTCTCAGTAGTTCCTCATCAAAACCTACGTCTTTCACCCAGTCTCCTCACCCAGAGCCGTGGTGAGATAAGACACCCAGATCCCCGTCAACTCAATCAAGCTATCTGGCACCTGAAGTCCTAGAGTTTAGCTATCTAAATCTACCGCCAGACTGTATGAATATCATCAAGGAAGCAAGGAGTCCTACCACAAGAGCCTTCTATGCAGCCAAGTGGAAGCGGTTTGTGATTTACTGTAAAAGCCACATCAACCCGGTTAATTCTTCGGTACAAAACATTATATGCTATTTGTTACATCTCCAACATTCCAATTTAGCATAAACATCTATCCGCTTAAATCTTGCTGCAATACCTGCATACCTCCAAAATAGGCAGTATCTGTCTCTTTTTTGAGTACCTGTCATTAAAGCCTTTATGGAGGGACTCAAAAGAGTCATTCCAACAAGACGTCCACCTGCCCCAGTGTGGAACTCAATATTGTTCTCACCAGGCTGATGGGTCCACCCTTTAAACCATTGCACAGATGTGAACTGCAATTTCTTACATGGAAAGTGGCTTTCATGGTTGCTATCACATCACTCAGAAGAGTCAGTGAGATCCAGGCATTAACCATAGAAGAACCTTTTTTGCAGATGCACCAAAACAAAGTGGTTCTTCGGACCAACCCTAAATTCCTTCCTAAAGTAATTTCTGCCTTTCACATTAATCAATTGGTTGAGTTACCTGTCTTCTTAACTGCTGTATAGTCTATGCAAAAGCAAATGATCTACAGCTCATATGCCTCGAACGGAACATGCTACTTACCAGTATGCATCTGTTCTTGGCATGTAGAGCTGTAGAATCATATGCGACCACCCGCCTCCCCGGGTACCTATACCTGTTGCAGTTACATCTTACTCAGATACATACATTCAAGGACATCTCCTTCTAACTACCCTTTCTGACTCCATTATCACCCGCTGCGGGAAAACAATTTAACAATGGAGTCGATGCCCATGCGCACTATCACCTAAGGGAGGAGTCACCTACCTTGTGACTGGAAAGACTTTTTCGAAGAAAAACAAAGTGCAAACATCCAGGCCCAACACTAGATGGCGATCTATGCACTGGCATATGATTCTACAACTCTACATGCCAAGAACAGATGCACACTGGTAAGTAGCGTTTTCCTTTTTCTTTAAACTTCACCTAAAAATTCTATATTCAAAAAATGTACTCATTGTTATATTATGTCAATTTTTATGGCATAGCATATCACCTGTGAGGATATCCAGGCGCTGGAACAGGAATGTAGGCTGGGCAGCGCTCAGCCAGGTCTTCAGTTTCTTGCGGAAGTTGAGAAGTGAAGGAGCTGTCCTGATGTGTTGAGGAAGTTCATTCCAGTTCTTGGCAGCAATAAACGAGAAGGTGCACCTCTCATGACTTGCTTCTCTGGATGCAGGGATCCTGTGCGGTGGTGAGAGAGGTAGAACATAGCTGTCGGGAAGGTTGATAGAGTTGAAGTTGAACATTGAGTTATGCGGGTCTAGTGTTGTGCAGGCTTTGTAGGCATCAATGAGCAGCTTGAATTTGCAACGTTTCTGGATGCTAGTGTAGTTCAGTGAGGTAGGGATTGATGTGAGTGCTTCTGGGGGCATGTAGAATGAGTCTGGCGGAGGTGTTTTGGATGGTCTGGAGTCTTTGCAGGAGCTGACTGGGGATGCCTTAGTCCAGCCCGGTCTGGAGTCTTTTTGTGAGCTGATTGGGGATGCCATATTCGAGCCTACTGGTTTTGGGGGCTTGGGTGACTATGTGTCTTGTGCACATGGAGAACCATTTGAAAGTCTTGATCAGAATACCCATTTTGAGTTTGAGGCAGTTCTCTCTCAACCAGTTGGCCACGTTGGACATGCAGGAGTTAAAATTGGTCCTGGTGGTGTTGTTCGTGTCAGTGAGGGGGAGGAACAGCTGAGTGTCATCGGCATAGGAGACAGTGTTGATGCTGTGGGCTTTTAGGATGGGGGCAAGGGCTGCCAAGTTCACGTTGAAGAGGTTTGGGCTGAGGGAAAAGCCCTGGGGGACTCCGCAGAAAAGCTTCTTGTGTTTGGAGGTGTAAGAGGAGAGACTCGTTGAATACTATTGGAGAGGAAGGAGGCGATCCATCTTAGGGCGGCCCTTGAACACCTGAGTCTTGGAGTCTGGCGATGAGGATGCAATGGGATACAGTGTTAAAGGCTGCTGAGAGGTCGAGGAGGATCAGAGCGGCGTTTTCCCCTATGTCTAGCATGGACCCGATGTCGCCTGTTGCTGCTAGGAGTATTTGCGTATACTTTTATAGGATAGTTCAGTGGATACTTAGCAGGCAGATGTACTTAAATCAGCTGTGGGGGGCATGGCCAAGATGGCAATGGAGGTTGCTGGGTGCCATTGCTCCGCTCCATCCCGACATCTGCCGAAGCCATAGGCACCCTTTCCACCCAAATTGGACAACCTGCAACCTTCTTCTGAAACCGTAGATGCAGCAGATCTGGCACAGAGGGGTCCTGGAACACTGGCTCTTCTGAAGGGTGGGATTCAGACTGGAGGCAGGCGGGTGTGTACCCTTTTTGGCCATGGTCACTATCTTTATCCATAACATCCTCCCTGAGGCCGGACGTAGTGAATTGGCCTTGCTCCGAGTCCCGCTCTTGTGGTGGTCATTGATGGGGACCCTTGCCGGAAGCTGCCCATGTGAGTAAATGGGGCCTAGAAGAGTTGACCCTGCTCACACCTTGAGGCCTGTGAGAGTCCGCAGCAAGTTCCAGTGGTCGTTGCAGGTCCCACCAAACTTCTGCCAGGTAGGGTGCTGGTCTAGTGTGATGACAACTATCCAGAGTCGGCCTTGCTGCGTTCCTGCAGTCGCAATATGTAGTGGTGGGCCCTCTGTAGTGGGGCCCACTCAGCATGTGGACTGCGAGAACCTTTGAAGCCATGTTCCACCTTGGGCTGGGCCTGCTCTCCCTGAGCCCAAGGATCCGTCTGGACTTGGGGATCTTTACTTTAGCTGGACCCCGACTGCTTTTTTGGGAGGCCGTGTAGTCCCTCTGGTCCCTGCTTGCTCACTTGTGTTTCTTGCGGGGCACCTGGGTCCACTGGATTTGGTGGAGCAGAGGTTCCCTCAACCCTGCCCCACCCTTCACTTCAACATCCCCACCCACACCACCCTCCCCCCAACCCACCATGGGTGCATACCTCGTCACACAAGAGGTTCCACTTTCTACCCTCTCAAATGGTGTGTGCTGGGGACAGGACCCGATTGAGGATCAGAGGATGGTCGGGGTGTCCCCCCCCATTGGGGGCAAGAAGGAACACCCCAATATATCATAAAATACCTTGTCTTCTGTTGTGCACGCTGGCTTTGGGACCATCTGTCCTGTACTCAAATTCGTTGTTGAGGGGGTTCAGAGAAAGGGTGATTTGAATGTCAATCGTAGATGCAGCTTGAACCTAGCCTTTCTGCCCAAAATAAGCTTCAGGGCCATTTAACAAGAGGGGTGGATGTCAATTTCATTTGTATGGTATACGGATCTATTGTACAGCTGTATGTTCTTGTAAAATCAATAAAAAGATTTTGAAAGAAAATAGGTAGGAAATCCTTTTTCGTCTTAATAAAAAAAATATGATTTTTATTAGTGAAAAGAAAAGGTATGATTGGCCTTGAATTTCTGTAACATGGAGACATCATTTAAACACACTATGATGATTAAAATGAATAAAGAATGGAAAGAAAAAAGGCATTGGCCAAGTAGAGTATTTACCCACCAGCCATGGCTTTAATGTGCACTACTTTTTAGGTAGCTGTGCACATAGGAGAAATAATGTCACTCGTGGTGCTAGAGATCCAGTGGCTAAAGTGGGCTGACCCTTTTTTCATGTTGCATGCTATGTTGGGTTGAAGCAGAATGTGAATAATGTTTTAACAGACCAATGAAAGAAGAGGGGTGACACAAAACACCTCTATCTATGTTTGTAAGAGCAAGTAAATGAGCACTACTGGAATACTACTTCGCACACTCATAAATGCCTTCATGTATCAGCCCCGTTGTCTAGTAAAAATATACAACACACACATCCATAAATGTAATATTGCGGCACTTCCAGGAACATAGCACTTGAATAGGTTTGCAGGCACTTCACACGGTAAGAGCAGGCCCGTCTCTAGCAGTGGAGCGGCTGCTGCATGGAGACAGCCCTTTCTCCTTCCGTCTATATGTACAGAAGCCTGACAGAACACAGTCCATGCTATACATCAAAGCCAGAGACATAAAGCAGATATCCTAAAACTCAAGCAGACTTCTATACAAGTATGTTCTGAGTGAAGCCTTGAAGAATGCCAGATCCTTGGGTGATGCTTTTCTTCAGAATCAAGAGTAAGCACCATTACATTCGGACACCGAGCAGTTTTAATACCACTGCACTACAGTTGACGTGTCGGTAAGTAGTATTTACGCCTGCTTCAATGGTCCGCTGACTTTACTCTGAAAACCGCAGCATTCTTCGAGAGTTTCCATTTCAAATGCTTCCCTTCCTTTCCTTACAATTTATCAACTTTTCAGGAAACTGTTATTGTAATGACAATTCTTATGGAGAATACACACAGCCAACGGTAATATACATTATATGTCTGCGTCCTACTGAAAATGGTATTACCTGGTTTGGGCCTCCAATAAGATACAGTAAGGACAGATAACTTCTGTAAGACAAGCAGGCGACTCCATTGATTTGAGTTTTTTAAAATCTGTTGTCAAAAAGGTTACTTCCATAGGGAGCTACTTTTTTTTTTGCTTTTTGCACTCTATGGCATTATATGTGTTTTCTTGCTCTTTCTCCCGTGTGCTGCTTCTCCCTCACCTATCCTTCCCTCATGCTCTCACCTTTTGCCACCCCCAGGCCGATTCAGCTTTTTTATTTGTTTTTAGGTCTTGCAGACCTAGCACTGGAGCGCGCTTTGCGAGGCTTATTGTGGTCGAGATGATTTCGGAAGGGAACTTGAAGCCACGCCCATCATTTTCATTGGCTGGCGTCATACTTTATGGTAAATGCTGGCCTCCGATTGAAAGTGAGGCTTATTTGTTACCGCCCTGTCTCCTTCTCGGCCAGACCATCCGGACTGGATTGTTTGCTTGATCCCCGTAATTAGTCAGTACGCACTTTTTTTTCCATTCGGCTTTGGCAAAGGCAGCCGCGTGTTTAATTTTGCATCGAGCTAAAGTGAAAGCGCGATGCAAATATAAACAAGCGGCTGCCTTTGCGCAATAGAGCTTGTTGTACCATGGGGCACTTTGAATTCCACCTCTTTAATTGCTTTTGGTTTCTAGCTCAGGCGACCTTCCCTTTAATTTCTTTTAGCAACAGTAAGTTTCATTTCCATGCTCTGAGCGGTAGACCACTCCATTAACATTGTTCATCTGGATCCATCATCCTTTCACCTCCACTCCTCGCTGCTTGTCTTATTGTGGCTGCTTTTCACTCTCTGTTAACAATCCTTACATCATGAATGCCATCGCACCCGATTGATGTGGTAAACTTGCTATTTTGTAAACCAAAAATGGATTCATTGAGATGCCTCCCGCTTAAAATTGTCTCCGCTTCACTGTGGGTTAGTGGGAAAATCCATTTCCTTTTTTTTTCTCTCGTAATCTCCTGCGTTCTTACTTATAAATGTTAGCATGTAGGCTGCATTAGAGAAAGCCAGCTAGCTGCCTTTGATCGTCCATGTGTGGTGGATCGAAAAATTGCACATGGTCATGTTTCGGGCATGAAGTAATGCCACGAGAGGCATTGGCATCCACAGCCACCCTTTCCCGAGTTCATCCGGCTCTCGGTGCTGCGCGCAGGCCTCCTTCCGTGCAGCTGCGGCTGCAGGTCCAGCCTCACCATCGAGAGGCCTCTGGGGGCACGAGGGTGCGGCTGCCGCCATTGGCATCACCTGCGTCAACACCTTTAGCCTCTTTTGAGAGGACGTGATGCTACACACACCCAGGAGCCGAGTGAGGTAAAGCAACTGCCTTTGACGTACACATACTGCAATGGTGTACAGTATTTTGGGTGTGAGTTTTACTGAGGTCTAACACCACAGTGAAACATGTGGGGTACTAAACATAAACACGGGGACGGAGGGTATATAACAGCCTCTTTACTTGATACATATACACATGAATTGCCCACCCCGTTTTATTTTTTTGTGAATATGTGCCTTTGTACTTCAAAAGTAAATCTTTGCTTCGCAAACCAGCCAGATTACCAAGAAACCTGAGCACGTTTTGAGGAACGATGGTTCGTTATCTGGTTGTTCACTAACTCTAGTCAACCACCTTTTCTGTATCTATGTAATTTTTATTATTTATATAGTGGACTACTCTACAATCTCTTTACACATTCTTAAGATGCAGTAAGCTGGCTTTCCTGGCTGTAGGCACTGTTTGTTTCATGTGTCATTGCTGTAGTAGGCCTGCAGCCATCTGCTGGTATTTTGTATTGAGGCGGATGTTACTGCAGTGGACTGGTTGCTTTTGGTGTAGAGTGCACTCTCTACCGTAGGTCGGTACCAGTCACTGGTCACATTGGTTGTAGGGTGAATTCTTGTGCATATTAAGTGGGGACCTTTGAGAGTCTGGAGGCAGCTTGTTCCCTCTGCCACTCCTAATATGTTTGCCACTATCCAACAAAGTTGAATACTAGTTTTCCCCATCCTTCACTGCTGTCACGTTGTGACAGTGGATGTGGGTTTGTGTTTCTGTTTCCGTGTACCTCTCCCTATCCTCAGTTGTTCCTCACCACTCTGCATCTAATCCATATGCTGCCCCTCCCTCTTCCTGTACATTACAGCTGCCGCAACCACATTTCAGCCACAATATTTATTGAAAAGCTTCAGGGAATTTAACAATCGGTTCTAAGGCTGGTTGGAAGGAACCTTAAAATGATCAAGCCCATATCACTTCACATAAGACAAATTGTCTTGGTAGAGATTGGAAGGCCCTTTTTCCCAGGACTTTTGTTTGTATCACTCACTTGATGCACAAATAACATTTAGCAAGGCCTGTGTTGTATGCAACATTATTATACACACATAAAAAACCATGGCACTGCATCATCTGAAGCTATCATGTCTACTGTCCGTCTGCAGCCTTCATGCCATCTGTTAAGTTTTTAACATCTTTTTTAAGAACACAACACAGATAGGCCTTTCTTGGCCCTCAGCCAAGCACAGGTCTGTACCTACTTACCAGTTTGAGAGGCAGGAACAGTTCCAATCTCGATGTTACTGCTGCTTATTTTGTACCATATTCTGCTATAATTGGCATTAGACATGGCATGGAGGAAGATAGATTTGACAAAGTGAAAGTGAACAGGATATCATCTGCATTCACAAAAGCTTTTCAATGTCAAAAAGTGCCATGACCTTCATCTCAGTAGACTGCCTAATGGCAGCAACTAGCAGTTCAAGGGTACGTAGAAACCGGAGATCTGACAAGCTTCCTTTGCTTGCTTTTTCTTGCAAACTCTGTGCTGGTCACTTTCAGCTCGTTCTTCTCCATTTGGCCTCCCTTTGAAGTTCGTCTTCATCGGTCAGCAATACAGCACGCAATGCATGCCCACTCCTTCCAGTTTTAGACCTCTAAAAATAAGATTACCTTTCCCCTTGTTCTCTACATTTTGATTCTTCCTCTGTATCCTACCCACTACCATCTCTCCCTCATTTCATTAGCGTGCTTTTATTTTTGATCCATCTTCTTTCTTTCACAAAGCAGACCTCCTCTATTGGTTCTTCTTGCTGACTTACTTGTACCAGCTTTAAAAAATGTGCTCATTTCATACCTTTAGAGCCACTACATTGCACAATTTTGATACATTTCCATTGGTGTGTTGAAGTGTTTCGTCTTGCAACTATTTTCTTTTTTCCCTGCTCATGTTGAACGTGTATGTTTTGTTTGTAGCTCCTCCCTGCTTGGGTCTGAAATTGAAGAGACGTTTGTGCGCTTTCGACATTTTTTGCTGAAGCAACATGTTTGAATTTGCGCGCATTTAAGGGCCACCATTCTTTGTAATTATGTTTCATCATTTTTAAACTTGTTAACACAACCCACATAAATACACTCCACACCATATCACATTATTCCAATCCACATAAGTTCACTCAACGCCACACACTTCCATGCCACACATTTCAACCTACGCATTTGCATTCCACACCACATAATTCGACAACAAACAACACAACTCAACTCAACACTTACACAACACGCTACATACATCCAATCCATACCACAAAACTCCACAACATGCTACAAAATTCAACAGCACACCACATAATTAAACTCCACTACATACCACTCTACAACTCAAAATATCATTCCACATAATTACACTCCATGACACAAATTCCCAGTCCACAAAATTCCAGTATACTCAATATCACCTAATTATAAGCACACAATTCCACTGCACACCATGAATCCTCTTCACACCACACAATTCCAATACTAAGAATTCTAATCCAACCTACACAATTTTTTAAATTTTTTTTTTTAATATTATTGCAAAAAAAGAAAAATAAATCTCAATTTAACATAGCCTTTCGCCTACAACCCGTAGGGCAGGCAGACCGCAAATCCACATTTGTGCACACAGCTTTTCAACCAACAACCCAAAAGGGCAGGCAGCGTAATTTGATCACATTGAACTGGAAGACATTCTCTCTAAGTAGTCATGCTGCACCAAACCCCTGGTCTTAAGTGATTTACACTGTATACAGTAAGCCTCGTAAAACAATACTCGCGAGGAGCACCCTAATGACATAGATATTCACTAATATCCAGTAGATGGGAGACCCTTCCACTCGTGTGAAGCTAAACCAAGCCGTCCTCCCTGCATTTCCCACCCAACGCACCAGGTGCATAGTGTCCCTTTCAGCTGATTGGCCAGGTGAGTACCTCAATATGTGACCCTAATGCAGTGAATTAGGGTCCGGGAGTGTCATTGTCAGTAGTATCCTGGGGTATCTCATCCGTGGAGACCTCCTTGGTGAGCAGAGAGGTATTATATAATCCTCAGAAGTTCTTGGGTCTACTCCTGGGGGGGAGCAACTCACTAAAGGTCTCAGTTTGGGTACTGCAGTAAAGCATGTCTTGTGACCATTGCGCCAATGTGGGCACCGGGCCCTTCAGCCAGCACATTGCAACCCGTCTCTTCGCCACAAGCAGGCCCATGTCCACAAATCTGCAGACCGCCTTAGGTAGCCATTTAGAGTACCCCAGGAGAGCCAGGGCCGGGTCCTGTGTGAGTACCGTGCCCACCACTCTTCCCAGTTCCTGAAAGATCGACTCCCAATATCTATACACCGCAGGGCACTGCCAAGCCAGATGTAGAAAGTCTTCTAGCTGCTCATGGCACCTATCAAAAGATGAGTCCTCTCGTAACCCATACCGGCATAGCCTCTCTGGGGTGTAATACGCTCTGTTCAGATACTTGAAGTGTACAAGTCTATGCCTGCCGTGCAGTGAGATTCGCCGTGTGTGGGTGCAGCAATAGGACCACATAGGGGCAACAATCTCAGTTGCAAGTCTCGTTGCCAGGCTAGCCTAGCTCTTGTATAGCGATGTGCCCTATGAGACATTGCCAGTTTGTAAACGTTGGAAACCACCTTACGCTGCGTTTTAGTTTTAATAATATAAGACAGCTCCAGCATCTCAGGCGGTTCCTGTAGGTCATCCCTAAGTACCTCCCGTAAAGCTCTCCATACCCTGTGAAACTGGAATCTCTGTAGTACTGTGCTAACCCCGGCTGTACCCTCCACATCCTCCCACGCCTTTACCACACCATTACGAAACAAGTCCCCCACAGTTAGGACTTTCAAGGTTTGCAACGCATGAATCACCCCTTTATCCCTACAAGGAGCAAGCCAGAGGGCCCATTCTATTGGCATAACCGGTGAGTACAACAGGGCCCCCGCCTGCCAGTTCAATAAAGTATGCCAGGCATGGCGTGTTGAATTAAGTGAGTCCATTATACCCGTCCTGCAGTCAGGGGGTTCAAAGATCATGGCTGGGAGAGGTAGAGGATCAGCAAAGAGTCTTTCCATACGGAGGAACAGGACATCCGTGCATCCAATAATACGCCTGAGCGCTCTGTGCCGCCCTATGATACAAATTTAAATCTGGCGCGCCCAGCCCACCCATATTATATGGGGGAGTTAGTATCTGCCAGCGCACCCTCGCTTGTTTGCCCTCCAAGGCTAACTTTATCAATAATGAGGTGACCCTCTGAAAAAAGGAAACTGGTAAGACAATGGGGATATTTGTAAACAGAAACAGGAAACGGGGCAGGATCACCATCTTCATGACGGACACCCTTCCAAGTAATGACAGTGGTAACTTAATCCAGGCCTCTACGTCATCCTCCAGCTTGCTGACCGCTACCCCATAGTTTTCCCTAAACACAGCTTCCGAATCTGTATGGAGACGTATGCCCAGGTAACAAATCGCTTCTGTAGACCAGCGTAACGGGAAATCTGTCTCAAAACGCTCCGTAGCCGGGGTGAGCGGGAAGATTATGGACTTGGACTAATTAACACGTAGTCCCGACAACGCTCCAAGATGTACTACTTCTCTGAGGATAGAAGAGAGATTGTTCTCTGGGTCACGGACATACAACAACGTATCATTCGCGTACGTGGACACAACTATCTTATAGGTCGGGAAACGAATACCCTCGTGGCTATGATATTCTCTCAACGCACACGCCAACGGCTCTGCGACTAGAGCGTACAAGACTGGAGATAACGGACAGCCCTGTCTCGTACCCCGAGTGATGGTGATGGGATCCGTTACCAAATTACCTATTTTTATTCGTGCTCTGGGGGAACTGTACAGAATTCCGATCAACTGGAGAAATACTGGGCCCAGTCCCATTCTCGTGAGAACGTGACGCAGGAAGGGCCACTCGACAGAATCGAAGGCCTTTTCCATGTCGAGGAAGACCGCGACAGCCATAGTCTCCTGCCGAACATGCTGAAAGATTCCAAACACCGTACGGAGGTTATACGTTAGATTCCTATCAGGGACAAACCCCGCCTGCTCAGGAGCCACCAGCACCGACGCCAGAGGGGAATGACGGTTAGCTAACACCTTTGCAAAGGTTTAGTATCAACATTGAGCAAGGAGAGCGGTCTGTAGGACTCACACTCACTAGGCGGCTTATCTGGTTTAGGGATGGCGACAATCACCGCCTCCCTCATTGATGGTGGCATTGTGCCCGACACGCACATGTCATCAAAAAGCGTAGCGAGGTAAGGAAGTAGTAAATCAACAAATGTCCTATAGAACCCGACAGTCTGTCCATCCACCCCTGGGGCACTAGTTGCCCGCATTCCCGACAGGGCTAACACTATTTCGTCTTTTTCAATGGGCCGCATGAGGAACTCACGGTGCGTGTTCGTAAAGAATAGCAATTTGATATACTCAAGATATTCTTGGATTTGTTCCTCCGTGCCAGAAGAGTGGGATGTGTATAAGTCCCCATAAAATCTCTTAAACCTATCTGCTATTTCCGCGTGTTCAGTTAACAGTTCTCCCTCCTCTGACTCAATCTCTGTTATCTGCACTCTGTTGCACTTGGTTTTAAGAATCTGCGCTAGGACCGACCCGGGCCTGTCGCCCTTCCCATAGGTGCGTGCCGTCGCATATTTGCCCATGTATTTCAGTTCACTGTCTGCTGCCTCATGATATTCAGCCAACCGATCTTTAAGGGCCTGCGCGGTATCTTCATCCTGACTCACCAGCTGACTTTGTTCTAAATCACCCAGTTCCTTTTCCAGGGCGGATAATCTGCTCCGAATCATGCGGAGGACCCCCGAATGCTTTGCCATGGCCACTCCCCGAATATAGACCTTAAAGGTTTCCCAGACCACTTGAAAACTGTCCACTGAGCCCTCATTAAGGGGGAAAAATGTTTATATTGCTTCAGCTAGTTCTGCCTTAAAAAGAGGGTCAAGCAGTGAATAGGGAGGGAAGCGCCAAGTGAATGGCTGTATTGTCTTCTTAGGCGTGGTAAGTACCAATAGGAGGGGAGAATGGTCCGACAAAGTACGCGGAAGCACCAAGCACTCCCGAGTGTGCGCCATCAGCGTAGAAGAGGTCAACCAATAATCTATGCGAATGTGCAGGTTGTGATAGGCAGAATATTGTGTATAACCTCCCTTGGCTGAGTGCCGCGTGCGCCAGACATCGCAAAGGTCCAGGCTCACCATAGCACAGTCCAGTGCCCTTGCGGACGCCGATGTCCTCATCACCGGACTCCCGGATCTGTCCAAATTTGGGTTTCTGACCAAGTTAAAGTCCCCACCCCATATGAACTTAGCAGAAGGGAATCTGGGCTACTGCATCAGCAAGTGTAGTGAAAAACTCCAGGCAATCATAGTTCCGCCATAGATGTTTATTATGATGAAGTCCTTGCCCCTGCCCTGACACCTAGATATCACATAGCGTCCATTCTGGACTGAGTCCAACTGGGTCAGTGTTTAGGGGGATTTAGGGTTAATCCATGTCAGCACCCCTCGGGCATGCGTAGTGAAGCCTGATACGTTATTATGATCCTTCCACCCTCTGCTTCGCAAAATAGCACTATTCTGTGGAAGGTGCGTCTCCTGCACTAGGGCCACATCTATATTCTGTCTCTGCAAGTAGTGCAATACCCTCCGCATTTTACGGTGGTTGTTAAGCCCCCGTACATTCCACGTGAACACGCGGAGAGAGTTTAAGGGCTTTGGCGCAGGTGTTGCACTAGGTTCTGCCATCTGTAACTACCCTTCGTGAGATGCAACCTGACTTAAGTGACCTGTGGCTAGTGTGCCTACCTGACAGCGACCTGTTTGAGACTTTAACCAACAAAAACATCAAAACTCCCCCCCCCCCCCCAGCCACCCCCCACCCACGACAGACTACCCCCAACTTGGCCGCAAATCATTCCCCAAAACTTCCATCCCACCACCCACCACCTCCCCCAAAACAGCATTACCACCCTCGTGTGATGCACTCGCGGGCAGATGTTGCTCTTCTGCGCAAGGAGAAACAATATGAACAGCAAACAGCCCCCTCCCCGTACATCGTCCTTAACATAAACCTCAGCATCACAGTCCCAAGAGTCCTAGACTTTTATAGACGCGTAGAATAGCAATGAAGTGGTAGCATCTATAGATCTGGGATCAAAGAGTACAAGATTCCGGGACAACTCACCACACTGGGGCAAGGTTTGTGTGTTCTCTGCTAGAGCGTCCCACTAAACGACCTATCCTGGTGAAGACTTAATTATCGGATGGATACCCAGCGTAAACTCCAAGGATAAGGCTGTTCTCAGCTGCTGGTAGCCCCATTCAGACATTGGCAGTCCCACCGTCACCGGCCTGAGTCAGCCAAGCCCAGGGTACACAAACAATCCCCATCCGCCCCTGCCCTGTAGTTCACAAGTCTTACTTAGCAGAGTGTGGCCACCTTCCGCAGCTAGACCTGCTTGTCCAGTTCGCCCCTTGCCGCCTCTCCGAGCTGCTGCCGGTCCGGGCTGCTACGTAGCTCTTTAGCCCAAACTTTTAGAGCCTTCTGGAGCGCCTTTGGATCAGTGAAGATGTGGGATCGGCCTTGCCTGTTAACACGCAGCTTGGCAGGGTACAGCATGGCATAGTCTACACCCATATCCCTCAGCTGTTTCTTCATAGGTATGAACTGTCTGCGCGCCTCCTGGACTCGAATTGTAAAGTCTGGAAATAGCGAAATCTAAGAGCCCTCATATGTCAATGTCCGCTTGTCCCTTGCGAGGCGCAGGGTAGTGTCTCTGTCTCGATAATTGAGCAACTTGGCAATGATCGGATGCGGCTGTGCCCCTGGTTGCAGGCGAGGTCCCAGGGAGCGGTGCGCCCTCTCTACCACAAACATTGAGGAGAAGATCCCTTCCCCCATCAGCGCGACCAACAGCCTCTCAATAAACTGCTCCATGTTGCCAGTTTGAGTGGTCTCTGGCAAGCCTACGATCCTCAGGTTACAAATACGAGAGCGCGCTTTCAAGTCCTCCTTTTTTATCTTGCACGACTCGCATAACCCTACCCAACTGCTTATGTTCAGTATCAAGCGCGGTATGCGACTCTTCAACTTCAGTGAGCCTCCTTTCTGACATGTCCAATCGCTCAGCGTGCTTATATAAACGCTCAGCCGTTCTGTCCATCCTGTATGAGAGAGCGTCCATTTTCGTACCAAGAGAGGTGATGCCGCCCTGCAGATTCTTTTCCATGGCCAGTAGCATGCTCCGGATATCAGAACCAGGGCGGCTGGCCCTGGGGTCTGCATCTGCGACGCATCCTCCATGGAGGCATCATGCGACTTCGACCACTTCTGATCAAAAGTGAGTTTAGGCTGCAACTTGTCGACTCTGCCCATGCTTGTGTTTGGTTAAGCACTCCCTGAAGTGGCCTTTACTGCACAACACCGGATCCCCAGTAATCACACCTCGTGGACAGCCGCGTGTCACTACAGACCACTGAGCTCCTGCACTGCTCCCGATCCTCACAATAAGTTTTGACTGCTCCAGCATGCGCCAGTCACCCGCCCGTGGGTGACTACACACTCCTCCTTTATGCTCCTCAAGAGCGCGTGTCAATTAGCCGTGGTCGACCTCCACTGTGCGCACTCTATGCAGGACAATGTCACCAACAGATGTGTTCATTGCTGCTCCTTGAGCAACCCCCAGCTGTGCTCCGTTGAATAGTGCTTCGGCAACCCCCGCGTAGGAGACCACTCCTGCATCCAGCTGGTAAGCGCTATGGGGCACAGCAGCTCGTCGTCCTCCGCTCCCCTACCGGGCTAAGCGCTTGCACAGGACCTCGCTCATCATGCATATACGGTTGGCCTGCAGGACAATATGGCATATGTAGTCCCACACACTCCACCACAATCTCGCAGGCAGCACTGATCCAGTACGCACTCACCCGCCCTGTGGTGCGCTGCTTCTGTGACCTCACCTCCAGGTGTAGTGTGTGCAGTCGTCCCTCCGTGTGGCAGTACCCAGCAATACAGGGTCCATCTGCCACCCAGATGCAATACGGCTGCTCTCAGAGCCCACTGAAGTGCAGGCAGGTCAGCTCCGATCCATCCCAATGCTTAGAAGGCCGCAAGGCGAAGGGGGGGGGCGGCAGCATCGCCGCGTATCCAAGGGTCACGCCACCTTAAGCCAGTGTTCACGGCTTCGCCGCTCAGGGGTGCCACTATCCGCCACACTTCACGCCAGTCAGCGGCCGTTGTCTTCTGCCATGCCGGGAAGTGCCCGCGTCTGCCGGCACTGCAGGGAGCCTGAAGGGACCTATGGGTCTCGCAGGGCAGCACTTACCCCCAATGGTCCGCCGCCTCTCAATGGGTCGCCACCGCAGCAGCCGCCGGTTCAGGGGGTCACAGTCCCTCGCAGGGCCAGATCACCTCAGCTCCATGTAAACCCATCATTACGGGCTCCTCGCTCCAGGTCTCCGCCCTCTGCGAGCCGATGGTGAGCACCAGCAGGCTCTAGACGGCGGCGCCAGCAGTAGTCCTTCGCACCAAAGCCGAGACAACGCCTCGGTGCACAGCAGTCCACCAGTGTTCGCGCACCGCGCGCCACTACTGATTCCACGCTCGCCGCCACAGTGCCCCTCACATCAACGGTGTCTCCGCTCTCCAGCACCACTCGAGCCCGGGGTCTGGCGGCCTGCTTACAAGTCACCCTCTGGCTCCGATATCTCCCGTGTGCAGCATCAGAGACGGACCGGAAAGCCACCACTGTGCTCACAGCAGCTCCCGGAATCCAATCCTCCCCAATATTCCCCTCGGTGGGGAGCTATGCTGACGGATCAAGGCCGGATTGTCGGACGATGTACGGAGCTTAAGGCTCAAGCGGCCATCTTGGTCGCGAGCAAGCTCCGCCCCCCTCCAACCTACACAATTGAACTCCACACCACATACATTCACTCCACTCAAAACCAAAACACCAGGGCAAAAGACATCGTCATTTAGAATGCCAATAGCTCTAACACTCACTAATGCGAAACCTATTGCATTGCAAAGGCTTGTTTAAACCACCCGCCGTCATCCATGTCCTCTGTAAATCTCCCTCTTCTCAACCCCCATTCCTCCGTTCCAACACCCACTCCCTCCCCACCCCCATCCTCCAATTACTTTGGCGTTTGCTTACACTCCTAGTAGCTCCAGTTGCTTCTCTATAGATCTGCATTGCATCCTTTTTTCAATTTTGTTTTGGGAGACTCTTTCAGCAGCAATTTACTACCAAGCTGCTCGTATATTTTTTTTATTTCCACTGTAAATTGGGCATTGCCATCTTGGAACTATAAAATGGCTGCAATGTCATGCTGTATGCGCGCAGAACACCATCAGGAAAAAATATTAGCAAAGCCAATAGGTCTGCAAGCCAAAAAACAACGCTTATAAAGTTTGTCAATGCTGTAGGGTAAGGCTCGTCTTCAAAGGAAAAAGTATACTCTTTGGGAATAAATCAGATAATTGACTGTGAAATATCACAGTAATGATAATGAATCTTCTTTAGTGCTTGGGCCTAACAAGTATAGACCAAGGTACCTATAAAATGCTACACTTTCTTGCCGCTAATTAGTTCATTACTTGCAAGGAGTTTGACAACACTGACATTCCTTCTCAGATGTCCAAAAAAGCATTGCATTTAATAAGAAAGTGGTAAGGATCTTGCCTAGCATTAACATGGTCATATGTAACTGAAAAGTGGTTTAACCCTGAAAGTGAACCGCTAATGAGTAAGTACTCTCATGAAATGTTTCGAAAATGTAACAATGTGCCTACCGAACAATCTGACTAGAAAGCCATTGCAATAAACAACTTTGTTGAAATGCTGTGCTGTATAAATAGTTGTGCCATTGCCATTCCTTATTCAGGTACTCATTTTGTTTCTTTTCTTCAAAGTACCACCCCGATGTCTTCAACCATTTGCGTCAGACAAAACATTACCATCAGAGCTGGAATACATGATTGTTTCATTTAAGGAGCCCTGCTTATATCTTCGCCAGTGGAGTGATGGCTACATCTGTCGTGAGATCCAGTGCGCCACATCTGCCGACTGCAAGCTCCTAGAGTGTCGTAACCTGACATGGCAGCGCTTGGTGAGACCCTTCGCAATCCACGGACAGGTGGCCATGTCCTGCGGTGCGCTGGAAAAACTCCTGGACTGCACCGTCTTGCTGGAGCCAATCTTTGTAGATGTAGGGCAGCATGCAGTTCATTCCCTCAACACGGCTGTCCAGGTTTGGCAGCAGGTAGGCATATCTTGTACATATTTGAAGTAAAACGTGTGCCTTTTGGTCAGATAATAGATCATGGAATCTAGCAGCATCTGTCTCTTTCAAAATACTTGCACACTTCTCTCAGTGTCTGAACTTTGCGTTCCACCTACAAGACCTTTTTGCCACTGCTGGATTTCTTCTTTGTAGTGGGATATACTGTACTGCTGGGAAGCAGAGCGTTGGTCCCTTTTTAGGTAGAGACTAGAGCAGCGCATGCGCTGTTCTAGGAGATGACCTTTAGGAATCGGTCAGCTCTTTTCAAGCACTCGTGCTTGTGCTGGCATCCACCATGCGGGAGCGAGCAGCGGTGCGCAGGGGCCATCTGTTTTCAATTAGCGTGGCCGCGCGGGCTTGTTGACATTGCTCTACTCTCGCTCTCACCCTCGCCCTCCTTTGTTCATTTTTGAAGACGTACCTCGCCTAGGTAGCGGCCAATGTACATTTAAGGAACGTACTGAGGCGTTTCACAGGTTCTCACCCAACGACCTTTCATTTTCTCGGCAGCTCCCTTTCACAGCTATTCTCACAGACAGGACCGACCCTGATTTAATAGGCCATTTTCAGCTCCTTTTGTCTCGCCGAGCGCCCAATTTATGAGTCTCAATCAAAACAAAAGCTTGCGTCCTAAAAAATAAAATAAAGCCTGGTACACGCTTTGTTCTCTCTTTCTGACGAGCTGCAGAGATGTGTAAGAAGCAGACGGACAATGTTCGCCAAATTCCGTTAAACATTACAGCGTTGTTCTGCCTACGAGCCAAGCTGGCTCACAACATTTGTTGAGATCTCCCGCCCAGCGAATAATTCTAATTGGACCCTTTCGGTCTACTGTTTCAACACTTTAGAGGACATCCCCAGTCCATTTTATGCCCCTAGTTTTCGGGAACATGAAACAAGTTACCAGCAATTCGTCAAACTAAAGCATTTACTCTTCCCCAGTCTGTCAGATTACGGCTCCATAGCTCTCCATTGACACTTACTTGCTGACAGACCTTCAGTTTACTTTAACTTCAAGTCATAAAACGACTTAAATGACTTACTGACCCTCAAAAATGTTCAAGCAGCCCAGAAATTCCAAGCGACAGTTCCAGATGGACTAGTTGTGGTTGGGGAAGTGTGATGGGGTTGTTGCAAAAGCCCAAAGCATTCATTCCTGCCAGACTAGCACTGAAAACTACGCTTTGCACAGACTGGGTAATTGCTACTGCGTAAATTAACCAGGGGTAGCTGATGGTCATTTCAATATCATTAGGAAACCCGTTTTGTAGATAAATATTCAGGGTGTACTGCAGATGAGAGAAAATTGGGGGGAGATAGAGGACAAATGACGGCCAACAGATTGTACACCACCCACCTTTGTGTCAATGACTGATTTTCAGCATTCGGAGAGCCCTAATACTATCGGCAAAGGAGCCGTGGTCCCAAGCATATTCACATTTGAGATATGTAAAGGCCACACACCAACTTGCAGCCCCTTTAGTGCAGAAGATGCTACAAGCATTGAGACCAGACAGGCAGCAGAAAATACACCTCTGGGCAAACTATGCCTATTACAACAGAGATAACGGGTTTTTTGCCATCAATGTGAAACATTATGCTAGCCAGATATTCTCATTTTTAATGCCGAGGAAGAGCGGGGAGCCCGAGGCTATTCTGAGAAGATGCACGAACCATAAGTGGCCCCCTCCACCCGACTGAAAGGGCAGGATGGTGTCTATCCTAGCAATGGGTTACTTCAATAAACACCCCACAATGCAGCATCATCAGATACCCCATACAGTCCATTTCCAATAGCACAACTTTCACTGGGCTCAAATTAGACAAGCTTCATTCACAATAAAACCTGTAACCATTATAAGCATATTGGAAATACGACAAATAGCGCTGCACTGTAGGATGGTGACGTAGGAAATCTCTTTTTGACGAACCATGTGCCATGTGTGACCTAAAAAAAAAAATCTGATAAACCTTAGCCTTATTTCCATCACATCAGGGTAAGCTAACGATCTTTGCAAAGTATTTACTTATCAGTCAAAGTGGGTAGTCCTTGTAGGGTGTGCACCCTGCAATATTAACTATACCTAGATGAAAGATCAGAAACTTAAAAGGGGGTACCTGCAAAAACGTTTGCCTCCCTTGTCATAAAACTGCAAACCTTCCTTGACTCCATGGTAAACATGCACAAAAATATTGATTTCTGATCTACCACCCCGATCCTCCCTTTCACTCCACACTCAACCCTTTCCTGTACTTTATTTAAATAGAAAAGTCCGCCTTTTACACTTCAGTGAATGCATGACCACTCAATAAACACCACTCACTGAACCAGGATTTTATTTTATAGAAGCAAAGCAAAAACAAAATAAAAACTGCAAAAGCGAGATAAAAAGGATTAAAAATGCACAGTGAAGGAAGAAAGGCGCGTACAATGGAGCAAAGGCTCTGCAGTAATGGTGTTCTCAATCCCCAGCGTTCGGCTACTAAGAAAAACTTTGGGCATGTGCTTTTTTTTCTTTTTTAACACAAATTAAACCTTTACAGTCAGGTCGAGATACAACATTGCCCACCACACTGGGGTCTGTAGCCCACAGTATATTAGGTGAGGACATCTGGAGGAAGATGATGCTCCATGAAAGAAAAATGAAGGATGGATGGATAGGGCTAACATCAATGCACCACAGCAAGATTATGTGACAGAGAATGGCATAAAATTTCATTACCAAAAATTGTGATTTCAGTCATTTACTGGCTCTTTTCAACATCTCGTTTATTTGTGGTGCAGTGCGATGACGTATTAATTTGCAAAGTCATTTACAAATTTTGGTACCTCGTGCCACTAATCCAGATTATCTGATGCCACCACTTTCCAGTGTGCTTCCTTTTGGGTGTAATCAAATTTTTAGGGCTGGCTTGTTTCTTTGAAACCTCTTACCAGGGTCTTTCCAATCCAGAGTACAGGAGTAAACCCATATCTTGTGATAGTGCGGGGAGGAAGGGGGTGTTCACAGGCCTTTCAAAGGATCTAGTAGCCAATTACTTTTGTAGATGTGTTTTTTGTTTATAATTTCATAATCCCTACATGTTTCATGGGGCTCACTTAACATATTGGGTAAGAACAAAAGAAGTAAACACAAGATCAAATATATTTGTATGCTTGCGCGTACATGTAGGCACAAGTGAGGGAGAAATGAGCAAGGGGGAGGTACTTAAACGGAAACTCCAGCAGAAACGTTTCCATGAGCCCCTGTATTTTGGCTATTTGCTTCCTGGAGTAATTTCAGAGAGGTGCAGCTGGGTAGGAGTAAAGAAAGAAGCTATGCTCGCTCTAGGATATATCCATGCGTCAATGCATGCCTCATTCTGTGTTTTGCGTCTTCTGTGATTTTTAGAGGGTCCTTATCATAAGGAGCGGTGAAACGTATTTGCAATGGGGCATTATTCTGCAAACAATGTACTGGACCTTTATTGCCATTTCCACTGATCATTGCATTTGCGTACATATTTCTGCCATTTTGTGCCTCTATTCTACCTAAACTGCTTTTGCCCCCTCAGAGCCCACATTGCTTTTATCGCACTTTACATTGCTTAACACACTTTACATGTTTGTTTCTAACTCTTCACTCTCCTGCTTTCTCAGCTTCACAAAGACCCACTAACAAGAGAGAAGAGAAAGACCCTTTGCACTGCATCTGAGCCCTCATGTCTGTCGCTCTGCACTGCCGCTATAACCCGCCCACGACCTAACCATGGAGAAGGTCCAGAACATAACCCGCTCTGCAATGAGGAGAACCTCCACCATCGCATAGCCAATAGGTCTCGCCTTTGGGACCTTATAAGTGTTTAGTTATCCAGCACAATATCTTTGGTGCAACAACATCAACTGTTGCATGGCTAAACACTTAGAAGGTCCCAAAGGCGAGACCTATTGGCTATGCCAATGCTTGTTTCTTGTGGTTTTTGATCCATTTAACATGAAATGTGATTTTCAATACAAGAGGTTACTATCACATCAAACAACGTTATAGTTATGGACGGTATACCAAACATGTCTGTACTATTCAGTATGTAATAGCCAGAATGTCTTTATTTATTTGGTGTTTTGTTTTTTCGATAACCATTTTTATTGAGTTTTGAGAAACAAGCAGAACAATACAGCACAGACAAGCGTTGGTTGTTTTGTACAGGAATTGACTGTCATTTCGGTTAAGCACAAACACACATTGTGACCCATATCTTTCCACAATAATGTATACAATCATGAACCAGAAGGAACAAGGAGTCCTGCTACTCTAGTAGGCCCAGCCATTTTCCCCAGACCCTTTGGTGTTTAGCTGAACATCCCGTATCCTCATACAGAGGTCTTTCCTGCGTAGCGCACCAGTCTACGCCTTTACGCCATTTGGCTACACTCGGAGAGGTTGAGTTTTTCCATGCGGTTAGCAATTTCTCATTTGGCCACCATGATGGCAGTACCTAGGAAGAGTTTATCTGCCCTGGACACATCTAGGCCGTCCATAACCCCCAGGAGTAGGTTCAGGGGCCTGTGCGGGACCTCCCAGCCTAAGACGCTCGTAAGCTTGGATTCCAGTGCCTTCCAGTACGGGATGAAAGGGGGGCATGTCCACATCATATGGTAAAAATCTGCCGGATCTGACCCACAGCGCCTACAAACTGGGGTGGGCCGCAGTCCCGCCCTCTGGAGCCGACCGGGGATAAGGTACACACTATGGAGATAGTACAGCTGGACCTGGCGAAGCTTGGCTGAGGCAGTAATGGTTTTAGGGGCCATTAAGGCGTCACGCCAGTCTTTGTCCTCAAATGGACTCAACCAAGCCTCCCATTGGTGCCTGAGCTAATCAAGTGTTGCCGGGCTATTATTAATTAAGCAGCGATATATCCTTGACACCCCTCCTTTCCCTAAGTCCCCCATCATAATCTGTGCTTCCATTGGGCTGAACTCCGGGAGTGTTGTACCTATCTGTATGTGTGAGCTGAGAGCATGACGTAGCTGCAGGTATCTATAAAATTGTGAGGGGTGAAGGGTATATCTGAAAGAAACACGTTCGTTAGATTCCTCACCTTAGAATATCCCCAGGCGTCAGGCTGGATCCGGAAAGATTTTTCGTCAGCAATACCCCTTGCGCGTCGCTAGGCATCGTCTGCGGCTCCGCGTCCGTCGTCGGCGTTGTGCGCCGGAATGATGTCGTCGGAGTACTTAGACGCCGCCCTCGCGCGCTGATGTCAGTTCTTCTTTTTTCCGCGCCAGATGGCGCCGATCCGGGAAGAGCTTACCCCTTTAGTCACTTTGACTAAAACTTTTTGGACTCTTTTGTCTACTCGTCGACTCGAACTGGTGCCGGTAGGATGCCTGGTTTTAAAGCCTGTGCCTCCTGTCACCGACTGATGTCGGTAACGGACCACCATCGCCGGTGCCTTTACTGCCTTGGGGCCGAGCACGATGTGGAGTCGTGCCTCGACTGCCAGGCCTTGACCTCGAAGGCTAGGCGGGAGCGGTCCTGCAAGCTTCTCAAGCTCCGGCACTCGGCTCCGTGCCGTTCACAGTCCTGGTCCAGGAGGAGGTCGAAGGACCGGTCGCGGAGCCGCAGCCACCATCACGGTTCGTCGGGTTCCAAGTCTTCGGGTAAGTCGAAGCATAGTAAGAAGTCCAAGAGACGACATCGCTCTTCGGACGCCCCTCGCCGGTCGCGCGACTCGGTCGAGGGTCCGGGTGGTACCATCCCCCGTGGCTCCGCCGGAGCTGCAGGAGCCGCGCCCGTCTCCATACCCACCAGTCCCTGGGACTGACGCGACTCCGGCGGAGATCAGTGCCTTCCTCTCGGCCATGAGGGGCCTGGCTCTGCCATCGACGCCTGCCGGCGCGCTATCGGGCCCCACAGGCTCGACTGGGCGGCCTAGCGAGCCGGCGGCTCTGGCCCCGGCTCCGTCGTCGACTTCGGTCCCCGCAGGTCCCCGTGGGATCCAGGCCTGGATCTCAGTCGATGCCGGTCGACCTCACGACGCCTCCTCCGCCGGCGTCGACACCGGTTCCACCCCCGGCGCCGTCTCCGGATGACGCCGTTCCCCAGTTCAGCCCCAGTCCGGGCCCGGCACGGCGCCATCCGGCGCCGCATCCGACGGCGATGGATGACCATTTCATCTTCCGTCCGGCTCCGGTTATTCCCCCCTGTTTATCAGGAATCAGATGACGGTGGCGACTGGGAGGGGTCTGGGGACCCTCTGACCCGTCAGGGCCAGTTATCACGGGACTGGGCAGATGAGCTGGGGGATGCCAGTGGACTTGACACCTCCCCTGACACTGGCTTCATCTCTCCTCCGACCGTGGCTTCGGAGGAAGGTGCTACCTTTTCTGTGGCGTGGCGTAAGGCGGCCGAAGCCCTCGGGCTGGAGCTCCCTACTGTGGCTGTGAAGACTAACCTCCTCACTGAAGTGCTCCAACCGTCAGCAAGCTCCTCGGAGCCTCTGCTGCCGTTTAGCGAAGCACTGATGGACGTTCTCAAGGGCACCTGGTCCAAGCCCTCCACAGTACCTCCTGTGGATCGGAACGTAGCCCGACGCCACCGCCCTGCTCCGGGCGACCCCAGTTTTCAGTCCCAACACCCCACCCCTGAGAGCCTGGTTATCCAGGCCTCTACTTCCCAGACCTCCTTCCCGTCCGCTCCCCCGGATCGGTAATCCAAGAGACTGGAGCAGTTTGGCAAAAAGCTGTTCTCCTCCCTTAGTTTAGGGCTGCGGTCTATTAACACCGCTTGTCTCTTGGACCGTTACTCCCACTCTCTGTGGGATACGGTGGAGGACGTGCTGCCCCTGTGTCCCGAGGAGGCCCGGACACGGCTCGCCCAGGCTCTTGCCGAAGGTCGGGACGCAGCGCGGTATGCCATCCGATGTGGTTTGGACACGACGGACTCGCTTGGCAGAGAAATGCTGTCCACGGTGGCGCTTCGTCGTCACGCCTGGTTGCGGTCCACGTCTTTTTCCGGGGATGTCCAGAGCACCCTCATGGACATGCCCTTTGATGGCGATCGCCTCTTTGGCGACAAAGTGGACAGTGCGCTGGAGCGCTTTAAGGACTCCAGGGCTACGGCCAAGTCCCTGGGCCTCTCGGCCCCGCGCCCGCAAACTTCCGCTTTTCGCCCCTTTCGTGGCCAAGGAAGGGGTACCCCCTCACATCCACCTAGCCACAGGCCGCAGAACCATCCTCCACGCGGTCGCGGACGTGGATTCCGCCGAGGCGGTACAGGGGACAACGTGCCAGTCCAGCCACATCCACCCCTGCAGCATCCGCCTCAAAGCCTTCCTAGTCCATGCTTTCAGGCCCATTCCATGTCAGTGGGAGGCAGAGTTCGCCATCACCTGCTCCACTGGTGTTCCATTACTTCGGACAGGTGGGTGCTGCAAATCGTCCGAAGGGGCTACTCCCTCCCCTTCGAGACGACCCCTCCAGCCATGCCACTGCAGTGCCACCGCATGTCGGGGGATCACTTGAATCTTCTACGGGAGGAAGTTACAGCCCTCTTGGCCAAAGGGGCCATCGAGCGCGTTCCTGGTCCAGAAGTAGGCCGTGGTTGCTATTCCCACTACTTTCTGGTTCCCAAGAAGGGCAAAGGGGGCCTACGCCCTATCTTGGACATCAGGAGCGTCAACGCCTTCCTCCGGAAGGAGAGGTTCAAGATGCTCACCTTAGGTCAGGTTCTGGCTGCCCTGGACCCAGGAGACTGGATGGTAGCGTTGGACTTGCAGGACGCTTATTTTCACATCCCCGTCCTGCCGGCCCACCAGCGTTACCTGCGGTTCACGGTGGGTCAGGAGCATTTTCAGTTTACTGTGCTCCCCTTCGGCCTCACCAGTGCCCCTCGGGTGTTCACGAAAGTGATGGCGGTGGTCGCAGCTCATCTGCGCAGATCAGGGATTCCAGTCTTCCCCTATCTCGACGACTGGCTGTTGAAGGCGGGCTCGCCCCAGCAAGTCGTCTCCCACCTCCAGACTACGGCCGACCTCCTGCATTTGCTGGGGTTCTCTATCAATGTGCCGAAGTCGCATCTGAGTCCCTCCCAGAAGCTACTCTTCATCGGAGTGGTTCTGGACTCGGCGCAGTTCCGGGCTTATCCTCCGGAACAGCGGGTCCGGGATATTCAGGCTCTGATTCCCATCTTTCAGCCTTTATCTCGGGTTTCTGTCAGCTTGGTGCTGCGGCTTCTGGGTCTGATGGCCTCCTGCATCCTGCTAGTGCATCACACCAGGTGGCGAATGCGGGCTCTGCAGTGGGACCTGAAGTTTCAGTGGGCCCAGCATCGGGGCAACCTGTCCGACCATGTCTTGATCTCGGAGGGCATTGCAAAACAGTTGCAGTGGTGGCTCACGGACCGCGATTGGGTCAACGGGAGATCCCTCTCCCTACCCCAAACGGAGCACGTAGTAGTGATGGATGCGTCCCTCCTGGGATGGGGGGGCCTATGGGGGAGGCGGAGATCAGAGGACTCTGGTCTCCGGCGGAGTCTTGGCTCCATAGCAACCTTTTGGAGCTCAGAGTGATCCGACTTGCACTGAAGGCATTCTTTCCCGTTGTCCGGGGAAGTGTGGTGCAGGTGTTCACGGACAACACCACCGCCATGTGGTATTGCAACAAACAGGGCGGGGTGGGGTCGTGGACCCTTTGTCAGGAGGCTCTGCGCCTCTGGACATGGCTGGAACGTCAGGGCATCACCCTGGTGGTTCAACATCTGGCGGGCTCTCTGAATGCCAGAGCAGACAAACTCAGCCGCCGGTGCATGATGGATCACGAATGGCGTCTAAACTCGGACGTGGCGCAAGGCCTCTTTTGGCAGTGGGGAGAGCCTTGGTTAGATCTATTCGCCACCGAAGAGAACGCGCAATGTCAGCAGTTCTGCGCGTTGGAGTTTCCAAGGCGGCACTCGCTCTGGGACGTCTTTCGTCGCGAGTGGAGTTGCGGTCTGTTGTACACCTTTCCGCCTATACCACTTCTGCTCAGAGTGCTGAAGAAGACCGGGCCCAAGTCATCTTGGTGGCTCCGGATTGGGCACGAAGGTACTGGTATCCCGAGCTACTCAGTCTGTCGATCGATCCCCCGATACGACTGCCTCTTCAGGAGGACCTTCTGTCGCAGCAGCAGAGGACGGTCCTCCACCTGAACCTGTCCAGTCTCCACCTCCATGCATGGAGATTGAACAGCGACAGTTGATGCCATTTGACTTGCCTCCTGAAGTCTGCGATGTGATTCTGGCAGCCAGGCGTCCCTCCACAAAATCGGTATACGCCTGCAGGTGGAACAAATTTGTGGCATGGTGCACAGCAAAGGCTGTGGATCCCCTTTCCGCCCCTCTTTCTGAGGTTCTCCTCTTTCTTCTTTCCATGGCCCAGCAGGGCTCTGCTCTGGGCACTCTTAAAGGTTATCTCTCAGCTATTTCTGCATTCTTACGGCTTCCTGATCAGCCGTCTCTTTTCAAATCCCCTGTTGTTTCTCGCTTCTTCAAAGGCATTACTCACATGTTTCCTCCTGTCCCTTTCATAATGCCTCAGTGGGATTTGAACCTGGTCTTGACATATCTGATGTGCGCTCCCTTTGAGCCTCTTCATAATTGTCCCCTTCGTCTTCTGACTCTTAAGACTGCTTTCCTGGTAGCCATCACCTCGGCTAGACGGGTGAGTGAGCTCCAGGCTCTATCTTCTAAGCCTCCTTTTCTTTATGTCCATCTGGACAAGGTTGTCTTCCGGACTCGTCCTTCCTTTCTTCCGAAAGTGGTGACTGCCTTTCACATCGGGCAGTCTGTCACGTTGCCCACCTTCTTTCCACCTACGCATCCTTCGAAGGAAGAAGAGAGGCTCCACCGTCTGGACCCTAAACGGGCGCTGTCCTTTTATTTCAACTGCACCAAACAGTTCCGGGTGGATGACCAACTCTTTGTTGGCTCTGTAGGTGCTAAGAAGGGGCGGGCGGTTCACAAGCGAACCATCTCGCAGTGGGTCGTATTGTGTATAAAAGCTTGTTACTCCTTGGCTAAAAAGGATCCTCCTGTAGGGCTGAGAGCCCATTCCACCGATGTATCTGTAAGAAACATTAGTTAGTTAGATTCCTCACCGACCCACCCATCCTCCCCGTTCTGTGAACCGATATCTAGGGTTAAGGTTATCCTTTTCAGGGCCCTAGACTTTTTGGCACCAGTGTCGGTCTCTTGCATGGCTCTGCGTTCCTGGCACCGAAAGCTGTGTACAAGAACTGACGTCAGCGCGCGAGGTCGGCGTCTAAGTACTCCGACGTCATTCCGGCGCACGACAACGCCGACGACGGATGCGGAGCCACAGACGACGCCTAGCGACGCGCAAGGAGTATTGCTGACGAAAAATCTTTCCGGATCGAGCCTGACGCCTGGGGATATTCTAAGGTGAGGAATCTAACTAACTAACTAACTAATGTTTCTTACTGATACATCGTTACCGAAGGTAAGTAACTTGTTCAACGAGTCTGTAAGTCCTGGAAAGAGTGTATGAGGTCCTCCACCCATATGTCTCCCAGCTGTGAGATTCCAATGAGGTCCCATCCCCTAAATCGTTCTAGGCCTCCAACCTCTTTCTGCCAAGCTCCCTGCCAGAGGGGTGTGTGCTGTGTCATCCTGTTATGCCACCTGGTGTGACGTGAGGCGGCACGCCATGCCAGCAGGACCGCTCGGGTCACTGTCGGTAGGGCCTTGGGCACCAAGCCTCCGTATAGCATCGCTGAATTCGTGGGAGTCCCAGTTCCCCCAGTTCGATCCTGTAGGCCGGGTCCGACCAACCGCCATTAAACCAATCATGCAGGACGAGCAACCGGGTTGCTAGGTATTATAGATAAAGATTGGTCATGCCCATTCCTCCATCGAAGGGTGGAATTTGGCAGTCGGCGAAGGCCATTCGAGGCCTCGAATTTCCCCACAGGAATCTATTGGCGACACTGTCCAGCTCCCTGAACCAGCTGCGTGGAAGGTGGAGCGGGATATTTTGGACGATGTATAAGAATCGGGGGAGGATCATCATTTTAAAAAGAGCTACCCTCCCTAGAGGGTTGAGTGGCAAGGTTTGCCAGCCACAGAGGTCTTCTTTAGCTTTCCTAACTAGCGATGTTAAGTGACCATGCCAATTCCGGGAGTAATGCAACCCAGATCCCCAGGTATTTAAAAGATTGCCACTTATAGGGATAGTGGACTGCCAGCCGAAGCATTCCCTAGAGAGGTGAAGGAGCATTAAGGTCGATTTTGCCGGATTCAGATGCAGTACCAAGACCTGTTCGAAGGTCCAGAGATGTTGGAGGCATCTAGGCCCAGATTGCGCCGGGTCCGCGAGAAAGAGCAGAACATCATCTGCATAAAGGGCGATTTTATCCTCGTGGGCACCCCTCCATTTCCAACCTGGACCTGATCATCTGCTCTAATGAGGCATGCCAGCGGCTCCATCGCCATGGCTAAAAGGAGGGACGAGAGGGGGCATCCCTGCCTCGTCCCCCTCCCAATCGGAAGCCTCTCTGAGAGAGCCCCATTTATGAGTACCCTCGCTTTAGGTTTGGATTATAGAACCCGGACAAGGCGACGGAAGTGCTGTCCCAGTCCCACCCCGGCCAGCACATTGTCTAGGTACTGCCAGTCGACCGTGTGGCTTTTTCGAAGTCGACTAGGAGAAGTGCTAGATAGGGGGTGAGTGACTGGCGATTCGCTAGGGCCAGATGGAGACACCAGAGACAATGTTGCATGCTCCGTGCCGGCATTAACCCGCACTGGTGCGGATGGACTAGTTTGCAGAGGAATGGTCGCAGGCAGGCCAGGACCATGGCGTATATCTTGACTAATGTGTTAATGAGCGAGATTGGCGTACGAGGCCAGTCTGTGTAGTATTTTTTTATTTCTGTCACCATAACCATACACCTGAGCCACGGAGGACCTCCACAGCAGTTTAGCTGGGTCTAGTGAGATTTGTTTGATCTCGTCCCTCAGCAGCGTGAGCTGTCTCACGGTTGTCTCATCTGCCGCCGCAGCCGAGTCTCTTTCCAGGCGAGTTGCCTGGGCTATGAGGAGGGTGAGACAGTTGTCTTGAGGCAATCGCTTAGCCTTGAGTTGGGCCTTGGCGAAGCCCCTAATTGTGGCCTTGCCCGCTTCCTTGACAATGCCCGGTGAGGGGACTGAGTTCTGATTGGTGAGAAAGTATTGTCAGAGTTCTTCCCCGATCGCCTTCCTGATATCCTTGTCCTGAAGGAACCAGGCGTTCAACCTCCAAATGGGACAGAGTGTGCCGGACGAATCGCCCAGGTAGAGGAGAAGAGGTGAATGATCCGAGATTCTCCGGGGAAGGATGCTGATGCCAAATACTCTCCGGCATTCAGTGGCTGGCTTAAAGATCATATCAATGCACGCATTTGTGTGGTGTGCCGCGGAGGAGTGGGTGAATTGAGCTTCGCGGGAATACCACGTCCTCCAGATGTCGCAGATGCCCAGGGTCATCGCCCAGTCAACCAGTTACTTTGCATGTTGTGTCCTCCTAGAGGAAGGTGTACCTGTGGTGTCAAGGTCTGGCTGCATAACCACATTGAAGTCTCCCCCTGTCACTGTCAAGTCCAGGGGCTGGGAGGAGATAACCTTGCTGGATTGTCTCGGTGGTGGTGAGAGTAGCGGGCGGTATGTATACGGACACCAGATTAAGGATATTCCCCCCCCCTAGTGACCCCGATAGGGCCACGAAGCGGCCCTGAGGGTCCCTGGTAACGTTAGTGCGTACAAAGGGAAGGTTGCACCTGAGGCGGATTGCCACCCCGCGTAAGCCCTGGTCAAATGAGCCAGGCTCTATCAAACCCATATCGAGTGAGGAAGGACAGTGGTTACCCATAAGGTGGGTCTCCTGGAGCAACAATACGTTGGAAGCATGTCTGTGGGCGTACCTCAGGCCTGCTGTACGTTTAACTTTATCGAGCGGTCCATTGACATTCCATGACAGGACCCGGTGGGATTCTTTCCTACAAGCCGTTTGCATCATGACCTATTCTTGGGGACCAGGGAGACTTGCGGTTCCATTTCTTTAAAGGGCCAGGCCTGGCCGGAGGCAGTTGTGTTGTGAGCTCGTGGTGTTTAATTTGCGGGTCTCGCGTGCGCTTGTGCGGGTGAGTGAATATAGTGCTGTGTGTGAGAAGTTGGCCTGATGTATGATGTCACTAGTTCTAGTGTACACCTTATATCAGTCCAAAGAACCCTTATGGTGATTGGTTGTAAAGTCAACCTTATAGACCAGCTATCCTAGTGGTAGCATGGACAAGAGCAGTCTTAGGCTAAACCCTGAATGGCATGTGAAGCCAGCTGTGATACCACGTATAATCCCTTTAATACCAAATGAAAGGACACCACAACAGATATATATATATATAAAATAAAGTGTATTTATTCTAGTCAAACCCTCAGCACTCTTTATGAGATTCGAGGTAAGTACAACACAGTCTTATTCAAGCATACATTAAGTCACACAGGTAAGTAATACAGTTAGGCCCTAGGGGCCACGCAAACCATATACTAAAGAAGTGGTATAAGGACCACTGTCACGGAAATAGAATAGGCCTAGGCCTAGGGAATCGCTGGGGCTACACTACACTACCAACAGTTAGGAGGTGGGAGGCCCACGGGATTCAGGTGCAGAGTGGAAACACGCGTAATGCGTATAGTCGATAGAAATAGTACAGTTCTGAAATAAGCAGTTTTAGGACACTTCTGAAGCAACTAGGAAGTCGAGACTCGGAAACTAGACCCTAGGATAGTCACTACCCTTGTGAGCACCGAAGTATCCAAGTTACCTAGCCCACGGGCTGCGGGTGCATAGGTGTGAACTTGCGTCGGGTTTCGTCGTGGACTTCTATGGTTGCCTGAAGGAAAGTTGCTGACAGGCAGTCAGTGCAGAGTGTCCGGTGGATCCCAAGGCCGGGATCAAGAAGGAAGGGTACCTGCAAGCAGAAGGGACAGAGTCAAGGTCACTAGCCAGTGACCACGTGGAACCAGGAAGGAACCAGGCGATGTCGTGAAGATTGCAGGTGAAGGGTGAAGCTTGTCGCTGCAGCCACGGGTACCAGGAGACGTCGAGGACGACCAGGACCAGGAGGCGAGCTGTCCCACGAAGGCTCTTGCTGTCGGCGGCGTCGAAGTCGAACTAGGACTCACCAAGCCTTGGCAAGCGGAACCCACGAAGAACGGAGGACTTGCTTCTGGTGCAGACCAGGAAGGTCTGGGGTGCTTCTCTTTTGCAAAGAAGCGGGAGCCAGTCTGGAGGAGCCAAACCAGCAGTGAAGATTTCAAGGTGTGTCGTCACAAAGGCCGCTAGCCAACGGGCAAGCAACCAGACAGACGCGGCAAGCAGGAAAATGCAGAAGGGCCCCACGCAGGACTCGTGGAGTGTGGGGTGCTGATCTTCGGTGCAGATGGTGCTTGGGGTTGGGGCTTCTCAATCCCCGGTGCACAACTTCGAGGGTACCTCAGAAGCTGCGCTGGAAGATACTCAACACTTTTCCCAGGTAGCCGGTCCCACGTCTCTCGTCGCCTCCACGGATCTCAGCTCGGCTGTGGATGTGGATCAGGGTCGGAGAAGTCTGGAAGTCAAGGCTCTGGTCGGGCTCTGCAGTCGGTCCCTCGTAGAACTTCAGCAAAGGGTAAGTCTCTTGATGGTGCCTGTTTGCACAGGGTAGCCACTGCTTGGCCACAAGGGAGATTCTTCAGTCTTCTTCTTTCGTCGAATGTCGAAGGTCCAGAGTTTCTGTTCAAGTTGCAGGTTCAGGATAATCTAATCTCCTGGGGCCCAGCTACCACTCTTATACTAATCTGGGGGGCTGGGTTGCCTGCTAGGTCACGCCTTATGGGTGGGACCTGGGAGGGGGGTGGTTACACCCCCTTCCCTTTGTCCAGTTCCGCGCCAGGACTGGGGCTGGTGTGCCCCAGCACCGGTTTGAACTGGACTATGCATGGGACACCTTGTGTGCCCCAGGCAGTGTCTCGTTTCATTCATCCCTCCCTGCCCCAATACACTAAGGCCTGTCTGGGGTGGTGCTCGCACCTCCCAAGGCAGGAAACCTATTGTCCAAGCCTCCCTTGCCGGGATCACTCCCAGCAGCAGGAGGTCAGACTTGTGTCGTGGCAGCAGCATCCATTTTGTGATGCTGGGGCTCTGGTTAACTTTAACCGGGTAAGTAGGTTACAACATGTCTTCTCCCTCTAGAAGGGAGGGATAATATCCTCATCCCCAGAAATGGGATGGGGGTATTATTCCAAAGTGTTAGACACCTTACACGACTTGTTTTGATAAAGCCAAACCATAGTTACCATAACCGTTTAAGATTATAAGGCACTTTAAGAGTATATGGTAGGCTATATCATAGAACAGCTATAAGGACATGGTTCCGAAAGCTGCAGACAGGCTCAGCTCATGCTAGAGCACCATCTCACATGTTACCAAGCACTCTGCCTCCAGGATTGTTAAGGCCTGCCATAGGAGTGGCTGATAGGTACACATGTGTCTATATAGGAGATAGGTATAGGAATACTACACCTAAGCAAGGAGTGATTACACGACCTTGCCCCAGCTGAGTGATCAGCCAGTTGTGTCATAATGGAAGGCCAGGCCAGGGGTGGCATAATACATGCTGCAGCCCCTGGTAGGCCTAGGATACACCTATGCCCTGGGTACCTAAGGTACACTGTACAGGGGCCAATAAGGTGATCCTATCCAAATGGGTTATGCACCTAAAGTACATAGTATCAATTTAGAGAGAGAACAGCAGGGCTGTGGGTCTGATTAGCAGGCCCACAGCCACATCTAAGTCGAAAACCAGTAAAGCAAAAGCAAAAAGTGGGGGTGAACATAGAAAGCAAACCCTACTCTCCTACACTGTGGACATCTAACAAAGATGAACTGAAACCTAGGACAATTGTCCTAACTCCCCTCTCCTTTCCCCCATCCTATATTTCTGGAACAGAAGCATCTGTCACCCTAGTAAATTCAAAGTTAACAGACTAAACTACAGCTCTAAGCATAGAAGTTGTGTACCCCTCCCTAAACCAGGATGTAGATGCTACATCGGCAGATCTTATCTGAGTACTTCAGTGCGCTGGGACAGCTTGTCTCGAGTTCCCAGTGGAGTTCTGTTCAGTCCTACATGACCCCAAGGCTGTACCGGCCGTCACTAGATCGCCAGGCTTCGGGAAAGATTTGTGTCAAAGAATTCAATGTCTAGAGTCCTGGGGGCTTCCCCCTTCGAATGGGCGCTCAAGGGATCGGCTCTGTTGCTGAGGCTGGGAGCCCGACAGGTCAAATTGGTTTCCAGGATCCTGGGTGGCTGTAGTGGGCGAGGCTGTATGTCTCTACGGTTGCCCTAACCCCTGCGTGTGTGTCACCTACGGGCACTGGGGGATGCCAGTGGGCCAGCTTCGGCCCGAGGTTTCGTGGGTGAAGTTGTGGCAAGGGGTCTGAGGGGCCATTCTTACGTCAGCCAGGTCCAGGCTGACTCCGGGGATTCAAAGAAGTGGATTTTGTCTTGGAAGATAACCCGGAGGCGTGCCGAGAAGAGCAGCCAGTATTGGACGTTGAGGGCGCAAAACTTTTGTTTGACGTCGGTATGAACGCCGCTGGGCTTAGACCTCTTTGGTGTAATCGGGGAAGACCATTATGGTGTGATTCTGAGAGGTCGGAGTATTCCTGGAGTGGGCTTCCCTTAGGATCGCGTCCCTGTCCTTGAAGTTTAGGACCTTGGCAATGATGAGCCGGTGCGGGGCTCCCGGCGGTGGTTTGGGCGCCAGAGATCGTGTGCTCTTTCCACTGCAAACCATGTCGAGAGTGAGTATTTAGGCCTCCATGAGAGGAGCCACTGCTCGATGAGGGTCGCTGCTTCGCCTTGTTCCACCCCCTCTGGGAATCCCACCAGACGGAGGTGTTGCACCTTGATCTGTTCTCAGCATCTTAAGCCCTTCTATGCAATTCTCTGGTATGGGTGCGCAGCTGGGCCACTTCCTCTTTCAGGTGATGGACGTCGTCCTTGACCGTAGAGAGGCGGTATTCTGCCTCTGAGATGCAGGCCGTCGCATTGCGGAGATCCTGCCGAATAAGAGCCATGTCGAACCGGACCTCACCGATTTTGTTCTCGACTGAGGCTTGCGAGGAGCTGATGGCCTGGAGGATTGTGGTTAGGTGTCCTTCGGGGAGAGCTGCTTTCACAGTGGCCACCTCCGTGGATCCGGTCCCATTCGCGGTTAACTGATCCATCTTGGTTTGTGTCCCTGTAGGTTTTGAACCATGGTCTTTCCCCATGTTGGGTAGGAATGAGGGGCGGCCCCTTGCTGAAGTTGCAGCGGGTTCTCTTGGCCAGACACTTCTCTAGGGTCGGCGGCCAGTCTCTGCCGCATCTCCTGGGAGGCGCAAGGATAGTTGTTTCGAGTTCTTCGGATAGTTGGACCGTCTTTAGTTTGGTCCCGGCGGGTAGATCGGTACTCCTTGTGTGGTTTCGCCCTGGAATTCCAAGGTAGCTTGGGACCTATACCGCAGGTGAACTCGCCTCGAGGCTAACGAAGACCAATGGCAGGTGGGTCCCCAGGGCTACTACGCCTTCAGTGCAGGCTCGCAATTCACCGCGGGGGGACGCTCCGTGACTTGCTACTGCTCCTGCAGTCAGCGGCCCTCTGGCGTGCTGTATATCAGGATAGGCGCGGGCAGATCTCCGGAGGGATCGATGCACGGGACTCTCTTTGGCTCCGAGTTAGGGTACGTGGTCCTGGTGCTTGCTGGCCCTTATATGTGGCCTGCTTGGTGGTGCCCGGAGTGCAGAACGGGAGGAGGTTTGTTGAAGGCCAGCCCCAGTTCTCCGGCTCCTCGCCCAGGAAGGTGATCAGGCCAACCCCAAGACCCACACCTACCGCCTTATTTCTTGCTGTTGGGGAGCGCGGCAGGCTCTGGAGACTTCAAGCATTCCAGTAAGGAAGGGCCCAAGAGCTGCAGCTGCAGTGGTTTCTTGGCCAGGCAGACACTATCTCATGGGTCTCCTGCCTCAGGGGGTCCCGGTGTGCCGCATCCCTGATGGCCTTGGAGGGAGGCAGAGGAGAGGGCTCGCGCCAGCTCCCCTGCAGCATTGAGATGGGCCGCGGTGTGGGCCTCACGTCCCGGCTCGTCTGTACCGTGTTGGGTCTGCGTCGGGAGGCTGCTCTAGTTCCAATCCCCTTCGGGCCTCCCAGTCCAGAGCAGTCCCGCTGTGGCCTGGGGCCCCGCCTTCTCCGGCAGGCAATACTGGATGGGTATGCAGGGGACCAGGACGCTTTCTCCCTCAGACCCCGCCAATGGAAGCTGTTGCGGGATCCCGGGGCTTCGGATCCGCAGCGGGTGTGCCGCGGCCGAGCTGGAGTTGTCCTCTAAGTCCCGATCTCGGCCAGTGTATCCCGGTCCACGGTCTTCTTCTGTGAATCGGAGCTTCACACCCCTCTGGGAGCCGCTGCGGTCGATCTCCCCAGACTAACGCAGCACCGGAAGCTTCCAGCTGGGAGCGGTCATTCTGCTGATGTGGCCTCGGTGGGCGCCAATGGGTCTCAGCGCCTAGGCCTCTTATTTGGTATTTTGTGAAGTGCTCATGCAGTTGGATACATACGACTGAAAGTTAAAAATGTAGGATCCAGCAAGTCACACAAGGTTTTTGACCTTCATCAAGGGTTGACATCAGAAAACCTATGAAGTGAAAATTAAAAGGATATAGTATTAATAATAATAAGTGCCATCTTACAAAGCACTAATTTATCCAGGTTTCAGAGCTCTGTGATAATGCTATTCAATCTGTTGCCCTCGATTGTTGAGGGGCCAAGTCTGCTTTGCCGGTATTTAACCCTGAAATCTGAGAGTGGTGGGACTGTTGGTGCCTGTTCCCCTTGCTTAGAGCAAAAGTTATGTTCAATAGATTAATTACTGTCAGCTATTTGACTTAGAGAAAGGCAAACCTCTTCAAACGCACTTAACATTCAAATGCTCATTTCAGCCTTTTTGGTACTCAGTGGCCTGATAAAGAGTCGAAAAAATGAGGCAAAATGTTATCATTCAACAGAAGGAAGCTCTCAGAGTTACCAGTTTAATTCTACCAAGGTTCCTTAGCCTGTGAGGGCATTGAGGCCTGGTGTAATCCTGCTTAACCATTTTGTCCTGGTGTAATCCTGCTACATCATTTTGTCCTCTCAATGTGGATCCTTTTCCAGATAAAATAAGGAAAAAAGGTTTCACTTCAGAGCATGTGAAAATATTAGCAGGGGTATAGTGTGTCAGAGGAGCTGTATGCACAGTGACTTGATAACTTGTGTTCACACCTCAACATCCCCAGTTGTCGGATAGGTTGCAGTTTCCCATCAAGAAGAAGCCAAGGTATGCAAACTCTTAGATTTTTCATGAGACCGAAGTTGAGTTTCCTTCACAACAAAAGAAAACTCTATGCAGTCCAAGCACTTTCCTCCTCAAAGAATGACATTAGAACTAAACATTTGAAAATATCCTTTATTGCACACATTGAAATCTATTCTCCTATATCACTATGGAGGCTTATTATGCTTATTCTCATGAATCGCTACAATGAGAAGGAGATCCCATTGATGAGAATCTTGTTATTGAAACTGAGAGACTCTAAACAAAAATACATTGTATTACAGTCAAAATCCCTGTCCGTAGAAATCTCACTTAACCTACAGGCAGAGATAATCTCGCTGTTTTAATTGAACACATTAGTGACATGGTTTTTTTTTCATCACAGTGAAAAACCTGTGATCTTCAAATACCACCCAGTGTCGATATCTGTTTGATGTATCAAAAGGATGACCATGAATTTTATGGTCAAAGCCCTGAGTTACAAAGCCACGGCCTGGAAGTCCTCCGCCCCGCCAGGCCTGCAACGATGGATCCGCGACCTCCTGACATGGACTCGTATGGAGGCTCACACCCTTAGGGGACTCTGAGGGCATGGGGATCCCCTGTGCAGGCAGCGAGTGTTGGGAGCCTTTCCTACTTAATGTGGAAGCCAAGAACGATACACATGCACCCTGAACCCACATTCTATCGATTCAGTGGACAGGTGAGCACTGTGTCCCTACATGAAACACTCCAACGCTTGTGACTGTCCTCTCATATATGCACTGTGCTATCCCTTCCCCCACACTAGCTGAAGATGAGCTCCTCTACCCCCTCTCTACTCACCAGAAGACATATATACATGCAATACTAGTGTCTCGCGACTTATTGGGCGCCTGTCTAGTATGCACTCCCACCCTCCTCCTTCTTTAGGACTCATTACCTCTTCAACACGGTCTCAAGAGTTTATTTTCTTTCTTCTTATTGTTATATTGTTTTGATTGCAATGCTGGTGTTTGTCATTGACACATTGATAGCAGACATAGAGGTACCGTCGATGCTAAAGCTTGATATATATATATATCCTGTGCATGTGCCGCATATTGCGGTGGATCTCTGCCTGCTGTGCTGTTTGTAACAGCTTTCTCTGCATTTGAATACAATCTAATAAACACATTCTAACAAAAAAATAATCCCTCAGTTACAAGTGAGGAATAGATATTTTGCTCCCTAGTAAGCACCTAATGTTTACCCTCTGCCCTGCAAAATCCAATTTTGGGGGTTCTAGTCACAGGTGCCATTAGAATGTGGCCTTTGTCTTCAGTCTGCAGCTTAAGAAATTGGGCTTTTGCTTCAATCTGAGTCAGCTGTCATTATATTAATTTTAGAGACCTGCTATTATAATCTGCCATTTTAATCTGTTTAAGCTATGCATGCTGGGCCAGATAAAAACGTTCAACAGATTCTAGATACCTGCTTATGAGCGCATTTTTCAACTACTTGAGCTATGAATGCTAAAAGTTTCAATCTGATAGAGACTTCTAACTGCAGAGTCCTTACCTTTGAATTTCCCAGGTGTCGGACTGGATCTGGAAATGTTTGCATGAGCAGTACCCCTGCATGCCGTCGGGTGGCTCAGTTCTGCTCCGCGTGGCGTTGTCGGCATCGTTGGCCCCTGGATGTGATGTCACGTCAACTATGTAGGTGCCACCCAGGCATGTGGACATCAGTTCTTTTCTTTGCGCACCAGTTAGCGCTGATCCAGAGAAGAGCTACCCCTCTGTCTCTTTTTGTCAGACTTTTTTCAACTTTTTGTCAAAGATTTTTTCTTTGTGTGTCAAGGAATGACATCTAGAAAAGATATGGTTTAAGCCGCGCGGCACCTGTCAACGCACCATGTCGGTTACCAACTTGCACCTTGTTTGCTTATGGTGTCTTGAGCATGACCACAGCTCGATGTCGCGCTTGTACTGCCAGGCCATGGCACAGAAAGCTTTGAGGGAGCATTCCCTAAAGCTGCTTGCGGCCCGGTAGTCAATGCCATCGAGCGTGACTTCTCAGAGGTCCCGGTCCTGATCGAGGAAGAGAAAGTCACTGGACCGCTTCAGGAGACCTAAGTCCTAATCATCACACTCAAGGTCCTCGGGACACTCTGGGTAGAGGCACAAGAAGAAAAAATCTAAGTGGACTTTGGCTTCACCTCGTCTGTCGAGGATTGACGAGAGGAGGGAGGAACATCAGATTTCCAGGCTTGGTCCTGCGGAGCCTGGTTTGACTCCGCACCTCCCCCCGTTCCCGGAAGCTGGTGCAACCCCCGCTCAACATAAAGAATTTTAAAAGGCCAAGCACCGAGTATTTGAGCGAGATGACCCCTCTGGTGCACCTTTGGGCCCCCGGGCCAGGGAAGCCCCCATCAAGTTCTGTGCCGATGGCTCCGGCCTCGACTTCTGTGGGGTCTTATGGATCCAGGATCTGGGCCGGCACTGGTTGCGCCAAAGCAACCTTCCCCGGCTCCGATCCAGAAGTAGATGCTCCCCCACCAGCCCCATTCTGATTCCCGACAACTGGGAGTCAGATTGATGTCTGTCAACTCAGGCGCCGGTGGAGCCCTAATGCTCGGGGTCGTTGCCTGTACATTTTGAAGAGGTTGCAGGCATGGAAGAAGAGTGGCAGGGGTCTTTGGACCCTTTAGAACAACAGTTAGACAATCCTGGTGAGGATTTAGACTGATATAAGGAGCTTGCTGAGGCTAGTGGTCTTGACACCTCTCCAGATACTGGTATGCTCTCTCCAACTACTGTGGCTACGGAGGAGGGGGCTTCTTATTCTATGGTGGTAAAGAGGGAGGCAGAGGTCCTTGGCTTGGAGCTGCCCTCGTTGCAAGTCAAGACTAATCTCTTGACTGAAGTGCTTCAACCTGGGGCTTCCTCATCTGAACACATTTTGCCCTTCAATGAGGCAATAACAGATGTCCTTCTAAGCTCATGTTCCAAGCATAGCACAGGGGCTTGTGTGAACAGGACTATAGCACACACCGCCATCACCCTGCACTGGGTGATCCAAGTTTCTTCAGTCAACATCCTACTCCTGAGAGCTTGGTGGTCCAAGCCTTGATGTGCCACAGTGCATTTCCTTTCGCCCCCCAGGCAGGGAATCCAAGAGACCGAACGCACTTGGGAAGAAGATGTTTTCTTCCGCCATTCTGACATTGCAGTTGGTGAACACTGCATGCCTATTGGGCCGTTTCTCGCACACCCTTTATGAAACGATTGCGCAAGTGCTGCCACAGGTCCTGGAGGAAGTCCGGGCTATGCTCTCCCAGCAGTGAAAGATGGGAAAGATGCAGCAAAGTTCACCATTGATTGGATACGACTGACTCGCTGGGTAGAGCGGTTTCGTTGGTAGTGGCCTTGTGGTGACATGCCTGGCTGAAAACATCTGGTTTATCTGGTGATTTTCTATGCCAATCTTATGGACATGCCCTTTGATGGGGCTCGTCTCTTTGGAGAGAAGGCAGACTTGGCACCGGAGCGCTTCAAGGACTCACGGGCCAGGTCCTTTGGCCTCTCAATGACACCTCGTCCCCACTCTACCTTTTGCCCCTTTCGAGGCAACGGAAGGGGTTTTCTACTGGGTCAGCCATGCCCCAGTCACCGTGCTGCCCAGACTGCCCAAGTTGTGCGAGGACGTGGATGCGCTGCATTCTGACCTCGTGGGAATGGTAGCCAGAAGTTGTTCGCTACCCATCCCCCAGCAGCTGCAAGCTCCAAGCCTTCCTAATTTGGTTCTGCAAGACCATGGGTGTCCAGTTGGAGAGAGAATTTAACATTATCTCCCCCTCTGGCAGTCAATAACATCGGACAAATAAGTCTTGCAGCTCATTCGGGATGGATACTCTCTCCCTTTTCAATCTTTTCCTCCTCCTTTACCGCCATCTCAAAAACGTCTTGCAGAGGATCATCTTGTTTTGCTCAGAGAGGAAGTTACAGCTCTCCTGGCCAAGGGGGCTATAGAGCGGGTTCCGATTTCAGAAGTCGGAGGTGGTTGCTATTCCTGCTACTTTCTGATACCCAAAAAAAACAAGGGTCTTCGTCCTATTCTAGACCTTCAGACGTTAGTCTCTTCCTCAAAAAGAAGATATTCAAGATACTCACGTTGGCTCAGGTCTTGTCTGCTCCTGACCAAGGAGACTGGCTAGTAGCCCTGGACTTGCAGGATGCGTATTTTCATGTCCTTATCCTGCCAGCCCATAGGCATTTCCTGCGTTTCAAGGTAGGCCACGAGCACTTTCAGTTCACTGTGCTACTCTTTGGCCTTACCAGTGACCCTCGGGTGTTAACCAAGGTGATGGCGGTGGGTGCAGCTCATCTGCGCAAATTAGGGGTTCCAGTCTTCCCCCACCTCGATGACTGGTTGTTGAAGGCGTACTCACCCCAGACTGTAATTTCATGAAACTGTCCAGTGCTTGTGACGGTCCTCTCATATATGCGCTGTGCTATCCCTTCCCCCACACTAGCTGAAGATGGGCTCCTCCATCCCCCTCTCTACTCACCAGCAGACATATACACACGCAATACTAGTGTCTCGTGACTTATTGGGCGCCTGTCTAGTATGCCGTCCCACCCCCTCCTTCTTTAGGGCTGGGCTTCTTTCCTCTTCCACATGGCCTCAAGAGCTTATTTTCTTTCTCCTATTCTTATTGTTATATTGTTTTGATTGCAATGCTGGTGTTTGTGATTGACACATTGATAGCAGACATAGAGGTACCGCCTCCTTGTGTGGAGATTTAGTGACAACAATTGATAGCTTTCGACCTTCCTCCCAAAGTCTGTAATTTTATCTTGGCGGCCAGACAGCCCTCCCTCAAGACGGTATATGCCTGCCGTTGGCAAAAATGTGTAAGATATTGTACAGAAATGTCTATTGACCTTCTTTCTGCCTCCCTTTCTGGTATTCTTCTTTTTATTAATAACTTTGCACAGGAGGGCTCTACTTTGGGCACTCTCAAGGGTTATCTTTCTGCTGTGTCCACTTTCTTGCGCTGCCTGACCAACCCTTGATATTCAAGCCCCCTATTCTAAATATGTTCTTGAAAGGGCTTGTACATATGTTTCCCCCTTCGCCCTTCATTATGCCCCAGTGAGATCTCAACCTAGTTTTCACCTTCCTCTTGTGTGCTCTCTTTGAGCCACTACATAATTGTCCCCTCTGGTTGCTTACCACCAAAACAGCATTCCTAGTGGCTATTTCATCTGCCAGGAGGGTGAGTGAGCTGCAGGTTTTATCATGCAAGCCTCCCTATCTCATCTAATGACATTCTCGGATAAGGTGGTGCTTCACACCAGAACATCATTCCTTCCTAAAGCGGTGACCCCATTCCATCTGGGTGCGTCGGCCACACTGCCCACCATTTTAGCTCCTCTGCATCCTTCTAAGGAAGAGGAGCGTCTCTATCATCTGGACCCATAAAGAATGATGTTGTTCTACCTTGACTGTACAAAAGAGTTCCAAGTGGACGACATACTCTTCGTGGGTTATGTGAGTTAAAAAAAGGGGCGGGCTGTGCAGAAACAAACCATTTCGGACTGGGTCATTCCCTGTATTAAGATCTGCTATGCCCTAGCAAAGAAGCAGCCTCCTAAGGGCTTACGAGCCCATTCCACCGGAGGAAGGCTGCGAGCATGGCGTTGGCTCGTGGAGTGCAAGTCCTGGACATCTGCCAGGCTGTAAAGTGGGCTTCGCTGCACATGTTTGCTAAACACTACAGCCTGGACAGTCAGGTCCACAGAAACAGGCATTTGCCCTGTTCGGTCCTGCAGGACTTTCTACTCTAGTAATCTGTCTGCAGTGCACAGGAAGATGGCTTGGGTATGTTTTCAGGAGTAAGGAATCTGCAGCTAGAAGTCTCTATCTTTCTTTTTCCTGCGATCTAATCTTGCTTCTTTTTGCCCACTCTTTCCTTTGCCTTTCCATCCAGTTTTTTAGTTTCCGTCTCTCTACTGCTAGCACCGGGACGCCTCTTTGCTGAGGCAGCTGCGCGCTTTATAAACTTAGTTAACATAACATAGTTAACATAACATATCAGATGAACAAGTTACTTACCTTCTGTAACGCATTATCTGGTAGAGACAATATCTAGCTGAAGATTCCTTACAGACCCACCCATGCCTCCCCACTCTGCGGACTCATTTATAGGGATAGGGTTGGCCCCTTTACAGGACCCTAGTTTTGACACACACTAGTCAGTTCACTTCATGGCTCTTTGCTTCTGGCGTGGAAAAAGTGGAAAGTAACTGACATCCGTGCGATTGGGTAGCCCCTATATAGGTGACTACGACATCACATACAGCGCCAACGATGCCACACTGAGCCGAACAGATACACCCTGAGGGCAAAAGTTTCTGGATCCAGCCTGATGCCTGAGAAATTCAAAGGTAAGAAATCTGTAGCTAGATATTGTATCTACCAGATATTACTTTACCGAAGGTAAGTGACTTGTTTAGTAATGCTACAGACCTGCTAATGAGATAATTTGAATCTTCTTCTCGTGTGAAAGCTGGACAAGCTGAAATGTTCAATAAATTCTAGGGAGCATGCTAATGAGGGCATTTTATTGTACGTCAGCTATGGATACTGTACCAGAGAAAAAGTTCATTAGGTTCTAGAGACATGCTAATAAAGGCATTGTAATCTACTTCAGCCATGAATGCTAGGCCAGAGAAAAAGTTCAATAGATTCTAGAGACATGCTAATGAGGTGGGTTAATATAATTCAGCTATACATTCTGGGTAGGATAAAAATCTCAATGGATTCTCCTGGTTTATGTCTTAAGGTTCAGCATATGTTGGAAATGATGGCTGCCACAGAGACTATACTGTAATAAGAAATTCCACAGCTGTCTCTTCCACCTTATGGGAAAGATAATCTTTAATGACTAACGGGAGCATAAATCAAATGAACAAAGTATTGTTAGAACTTTTTCGAGTTAAAGTGGCGAACTTAATTCCTTTTTGCCTAAAACACATGCAGACAGTAGTGCAAATCTTAATAACTGTGAGATGCCTACCAACAAATCATGTTCTTGGAGACACCTTAGTCTACTTTGTTGAAGCTTTCTTTTTTCAGACATAAACTAGGTCAGAATTGTAGAAATAGTGTTTGAAGGGAATTACCTTTTAGGCAAGCAGGCTGACTACCAAAGTTTTCCTGGCATTGATAAAGTAATTGGAGCTTTTAATTTGCTATAGAATGCCAAGAGGTAGATCTTAAACCAGCAGTTGAACCCTTGGCTTCATTTTCTTTAGGTAAATACACAGCATATGTGTGACAACCTTTCTTTAATTCACCCCAGAGACAAGGAGAGGTCTAGTTCCTATCAGCACCATAGCCAAATGGACCAGGTCTACCATGACAAATGCTCCTGCAAACAGCATACATTTTAGAGGGAGAATCTCCAAGCAGTCCTTCGTCGGGAGTGGATTACATCAGTCACACAGCTAAAGGAGATTCCCTCCTCTGATCATAGATACACCTTCCTGGCATGCTTCCCATTTTCTCTGTGAGTAGTCAACCCTTTCTCTGTTGTTCACCTCAAGTTATTTCAAGGGAGAATACAGCACTTACTGAAAGATATTGTAAACGTGTCCTCCACAACTGAGAGAAAGTAAGGATCATATGAGTTTAATGAGCGGGACAGCAGTAGGAAAGGGGCTACTAAAAGAAAAGCGGCCACCATACCCAGCAGAGTAGGATCTTCAGGCTTCGTGTTGATCTTTCAGTATTGCATATTCGCCCCCACAGGCTAGTTAGAAACCCCAATTGTTCTGTATTTGGAATTTGCTTAAAAACACACTTTAGCTTGCAGGTGAAAGAGCAGCCAGTTGTGTAGCCTTGGATCATATTCATACTTGCCTGTAACTTGAGACCTCCGATACTGATAAGGGTCATGGCTTGGTTCATTTTACATTGATTGATGATGTTGTAAACAAGATTCTGATGGCTACTTCTGCCTGTGGATTCCTCACCTTTTGAATTACCCCAATGCGCAACATTCCACGGAACAGTTTCTCAGCTCTCCCTCATTGACGAGGACATCACAATAGAACGGCTCCACACGTGACTCCGCGTGATGTCATCGGAGTCATAAGAAGACCTCATCAGTTCCCTTTTTTCCGCGCCGTTGATGCTTAATGTTTTTTTCACAGGCTCTCCATTTTCTGGGAGTTTCTGTGATCGGAAAGGCTGCAGACCTCTTGGAGTTGCCCCTTCCTACAGGGGAGTTCAGATCTAATATTCTGATGGTGGTGCTCCATTTCCCTTCCTCTATTTCAGAACCTTTGCTTCCCTTCAAGGAGGCGTTGACAGAGCCCATACTGGATGTCTGGCAGAAGCCAATGTCCACTCCAGCAGTTTCCAGGACTATGGCAAGGAGGTATAAGTTGGCTCCGGGGGATCCTGCTTTTCTGTCCACCCATCCTTTTCCGGAAAGCTTGGCAGTCCAGGCTTCATGCTCTTCAAGGCTGTCTGAAGGTTCCTTCCCATCTACGCCTGCGGATAGGGAGTCAAAGAGCATGGAGCAATCGGACGAAGAAGATATTCTCGTCGGGGAGTATGGCTCTCAAGTCCACAAATGCCACATGCCTTTTGGGTCGCTACATCCATGCCCCCATGGTGGTTGTCCCAAAGTTGCACGAGGAGGTACAAAGGAATTTCTCAGAGGTATTGTCGGATGCTCAAGCTGCCGCCCGCCAAGTGATACAATCTGGTCTGGACACGGCCAACTCTGTAGCCAGGGTGATGGGCTTGTCTGTGACTACTAGGAGGCCCGCATGGTTGCATGGTTCGGGATTCTCGCCTGATGTCCAGGCTACATTGCTGGATTTGCCCTTCGATGGATCTTGCCTATTCGGGGATAAAGCGGATTTGGCGCTGCAGCACATCAGGAAAGTAAAGCCACAGCGAAGTTTTCGGGGCTTCAATCGCAACCGAGGAGCTTTGGGCAGTTCTGCAAGTTTCATGGCTTTGGAAGAAACTTGTCCTTTCGTGCTAAGCAACAGCCACAGCAGCAGGTGAATCGCTTGTACAGACCATACAAGGGAAAGGGCGGAGGTCGTCTGCAGGGTGCTGAACGACAGCAAGTCTCCTCCTCCTCCTCCAGCTGGTGTGGTAGGGAAGCTCCACCATCCTAGAGCATACTTGGCTCATTGGAGAACGGGTGTTCCATTTTCAACAGCATTTTGATTTTGAACATCGTAGAGAATGGGTATTTACTCCAGTATTGGAGCTTTCATAGATTCACATGCCTGAATCATTCCCCGTCATCGAGACCGGAGTCTCCGATACATTAAAAAAGCATTGCTTAGCAGTATAACCAACAGAAAAAAGGCCTAGGCCCATTTTCCTTTGCAACCCATAACCATTGTTATGTAAAAAAGGACTAAACTTGTCTCTGAACCAATCAGAGCCTCTCACCCTCTAGAACCCTCCTGAGAGAACCTTCTGCCCCTCAGATTTTCTACCTCACGTTGTGCTAGGGAGTCTCCTTTGAGCTCTGCTCAAATTCTACAGTTGGTTCTAGATTGAAGAGTTTTTTCAACTGATTTTTCTTCATCATCTTCTGGAGAATGGCTGACAAGGAGAAAAGGGTTTGTTTAGAGCCTGTGCCACCTGTTCTAAGAAGAGGTTATATACTGACGACCCTCATTAAGATTGTATATACTGCCTTTACCCACACCATCAGGCGAAGGAGTGTAAGGTATGTCGTACCTTTTCTAATAAAACTCTGAGGGATCGTGAAGGTAGACTGTTAATTTGGCTCCAAAAACTTAAGACCAGGAAGGATGTCGTGTCTAGTGACAGCGATGAGGCGTCAACTGCTTCAAGGAGGTCTCAGAAAAGAGGTCGATCTCCTCAGACTCATACCTCAGGGGAAAAACCTGAGAAGGCTCTTAAAAAGATCACATCTGGGTCTTCAGAGCACAGTCCCTCAAAATCTCCTCAAATTAAAGAAAAGGAGAGCAAGGGTCATGCTTCAGGGGTAAAACATTCAAAAAAGACGAATTCAGAGCCTTCAAAATCACCCCTTAAAATTAAACATTAGCCTAAAAAACTAGCCTCTACATCGCCTGAAGAGAAATTAGAAAAATCTGCATCGTCGACGAAGAAAAGTGAGGTAAAGGTCACTATTAAACCTATACCCTCGTCAACTATGGCATCGTCGACGGCAGTGTCGACGACGAGAGCGTCGACGACGGCGACAGTGACGACGAGCATAACTACGTCGTCGATCCCGTCGACGACAACGGCGATGATGACGGCAGCGGCGACATCGGCGACGACGGTGTCGTCAGCGATTTCGATGGCAATCTCGTCGACGGGCTCGCACACGGAGAAAAAAACCCAGAAAAACGGGATTTTGCCAGGAAAAGGAAGATTACCCCGGACATTACATCTCCTAGTAAGGTAGCACCTCTGGTTCCATCCCACTTGTTGGAGGAGGAAGAGTCGCAGGAGGAAGATAATGAGGGTCCTTTTGGTTATGCAAGTAACCCCTCTCAGTTACACGTTAAATGTCAGGAAGATGACTGGGAGGATGATTATGGGGGTTATCAAGACCGCCCCCAGCAACACTATCGGGAAGAGATGGTGAGTGTTCCATCTTCACTATTGACTGATTTGCAGTTCATGTTGGATGACTATAAAAGGAGGCATCCTTTACCTCATTCTTCCCAAAGGATTCCAGTGACTACATCGCACTCTGTTCCATGTACACCTGTGCGAAGACAAGAGGTACCGGTTCCCGTGCCTATATCACCATTGCCACAACCGGCTCTAGACACATCTGACGATGAGGAGCACGAAGAGGGGGAGATAACGGACCCTAGTAAAGAATGGGATGGTTATCTGATTCCGTCCCCTTCATCTCCTTCACAGAGGCCTGTTGATTCTCCTCCGGAGGACATCGGGGGGGTTCCATAATCTTATGGATAGGGCTGCACAGAGATTTGCGCTCAATATGTCATCGGACAAAACAGAATGCTTCTTATATGATTTCAAGGAGCCGTTTCGCAAGACAGTTCGATCTCTTCCGATTGTTAGTCATCTATGGGAAGAAGGTCTCAAGGTTATGGAGACACCGGCAACGATTACTCCAGTACTTGCTAGACTGGACAAAAAATATAAAGCGCCCTCGGATGCTCCGGCTTGTTTACTAGGCCACCCCAAGCCGAACTCCGTTATAACTCAAGCGGCGCAACAAAAATCGAGGAATCCATCCGCTCCAATTTCAACGCCGCCGGACAGAGAGGGTAGGCGCTTGGATAATGCGGGGAAGAGGTTTTCGTCCATGTCTGCCCTTCTGGTCAAGGCGGCGAATGCCCTGGCCATCCTGGGTAGGTATGATTGGCAAATGTGGTGCGACCTATCGCCTTACATAGACAGCATACCTGAGGCTGACAGACAGGAAGCCAGGAAAATCCTCCAAGAAGGTGAAAGGACTTCGGCTGAAGTCATAGATTGCGCACTGGACATTGCGACCACGGCCTTCAGATCATTGGGAGGAGCGGCTGTTTTGCGCAGACAAGGATGGCTGAGAGCAACATCTTTTAGGCCTGAAGTCCAGAATAAGATCTTGGACCTACTTTTCAATGGAGAAGATCTGTTTGGGAAGCATATTGATGAGGCCTTACAGAGTATCAAGAAAGATACGGAAACAGCTAAATCTCTGGGAACATTGCAATATAGAAAAGTTCCTTTTCGTGGCTCAAGAGGTAGGGGCCAAGCCTCCTATAGAGGGGGTTACCAACAAGGCCGGTATACTTCCTACTCCACATCATCTCAGCCATATCGTCAACAATATTCACAGAGACAAACAGGAGGTTTCACAAAATCTACTCCTAGAGGTCGAGGAGGTCGTCAAGGGAAAGACTCCACCCGGCGACAATGACAGCTTTCTAACTCTGGTGACACCTATTCCTCATATGTCGCATGTTCCCCTCGGTGGAAGAATTTCCTATCATCTTCAAGATGGCAGCAAATAACGACGGATCAATGAGTCCTCAACATAATACAATTCGGTCATACTCTAGAGTTTCTGGAAATCCTCCCTTGTACTCCACCAAGATATCAAGAGGTCAAGTATTTGCATCAGATGCGTCAAGAAATTCGGACAATGCTCCGAAAGGGAGCAATAGAACCGGTACCGAATTCCCAGAGAGGAAGGGGATTTTATTCCCAGTTTTTTCTGATCAAGAAAAACGTTCTCCAATGGCGCCCCATTTTGGATCTCAGATCCCTGAATACTTACCTCAAGGATCAATCCTTCAGAATGATCTCCCAGATATTCTGCTGCTATTAAACCCAGGGGATCATATGACCAAACTGGACTTACAAGATGCGTATTTTCATATCCCAATCTATCCTTCACACAGGCAGTACCTTTGTTTCGTGGTGGCCGAAGATCATTACCATTTCAAGGTACTTCCTTTTGGTCTGAAATCAGCCCCGAGAATTTTTACAAAATGCCTGGCTCCAGTGGCAGTGGTTCTAAGGAGACAGAAACACCAAGTATTTCCTTACCTCGACGACTGGCTAGTCAAGGCTCCATCGGCAGCGTCAGCCCGGTTGTCAACAAGGGCTTGCCTGGAACTGTTTGCCAGATTAGGTCTGACTCTAAACGAGGAGAAGTCAACTCTTCAACCGTCAAGAAATATCACCTTCTTGGGAGCAATTCTGGATACGGAGGTAAACAGAGCGTTCCCCTCCAGGGAGAGACAGCGGGGAATAATATCTCTATCCCAGGCTTTTATAAAAAAGAAAGTCTCTTTCAGTACGCAAGTACAAATCATTGCTGGGAACGATGTCATCTTGCATTCCCCTCGTACCTTTCTGCAGGCTAAGGATGCGTCTGTTACAAGAGCAGCTAGATCTTCAATGGCATCAAGCGACAGGATCCTTCAAAGATATACTCAGCGTAACGCCGATCATGGTTCACGCGGCAACATGGTGGACCCGGAAACTGAACATCTCGCAGGGTCTTTCTTTCCTGACTCAACCAGCTCCATTAGTGGTGATGACAGATGCGTCCTTGGAAGGCTGGGGTGCATTCCTTTAGGATCTGCAGGTCAGCGGTCGCTGGAAATTGAGCGATCAGCAATTGCATATCAACCTCTTGGAGCTCAGAGCCGTCCGCTTAGCATTGCTGGCATTCCTTCCAAGGATTCAAGGTGCAGCCGTGTTAATAAGAACAGACAACACAACAGCAATGCACTATTTAAACAAGCAGGGAGGAACAAGATCACTCTCCCTATCTCGAGAAGCCCAGTTGATATGGGAATGGGCTCTACGACACGGAGTAACCATTACAGCGGAACATCTTCCAGGGGACCAGAACACCAAAGCGGATACTCTCAGCAGACTGAAGTCTGTCTGTCACGAATGGGAGATCGACAACGAGATTTTGAACAACATCTTCCAGAAATGGGGAACTCCGGCAGTAGATCTCTTCGCGACAAGGGAGAACAGAAAATGCCGGTTCTTCGCAAGCTGGCTTCCCCAACGGGGATCTTGGGGGAATGCGTTTTTGATGGCATGGTCAGGCATCTTTGCCTACGCCTTTTCTCCAATTCCCCTCCTGCCGCAGGTTCTTATGAAGATCAAGAAAGAACCATGCAGGATAATCCTGATAGCTCCGTGGTAGCCCAGACAACATTGGTTCGCGGAGCTTCTTCTTCTGTCGGAGGAGCGCCCGATTTGCCTGCAGCCGATACCGTCTCTTCTGACGATGTTCCAGGGGGAAGTTCTTCATCCGGATCCGAAATCTCTGCATTTAGCAGCCTGGCTGAATACTGCGAATTTCAGCATCTGAACATCCCAACGGAGTGCAGGGAGATTCTATCTAGAGCCAGAGCGGATAGTACAAACAAAACATACCGGATGAAGTGGAAGAGATTCTGTTTATGGTGCAAAAGGTCTAACATTCACCCGCTGCATTCGGAAGCTCACGAGATTATTCCATACATCTTGCTTTTGGCTAAGTCAGGTTTGGCTCATGCATCTATAAAGGTACACCTAGCTGCAATTTCACGCTTCAGAAGAACTGCCTCTGGTCCATCTCTGCGGTCTGCTAGAGTCATCAAACAATTTATAAAAGGGTTGTTCCGAGTTTTCCCTCCAATAAAACAATTAATTCTCAAACGATTTTTTCCTCAACCAACAACAGCGGCGGAAAGAGCTCTGCACTCGCTGGATGTCCAGCGTTGTTTAAAGTTCTATTTGCAGAAAACTAAGCCTTTCCGAAAGTCTTCGCAACTTTTTGTTGCCTTCAGTGCACCCAGAAAGGGTTTCCCTTTGTCAAAAAGGGGAATTGCCAGATGGATTTACAGTGCAATAGAGTAGTGTCATCAGGCAACTGGGCGACCTCTGAATGCACGAGTCCGTGCACATTCGACAAAAGCAGTCTCCACCTCTACTGCTTTATTTGCGGGTGTGCCGATCCAGGACATCTGCAGGGCGGCGACCTGGACAAATACGCACACCTTCACCAAGAATTACTGCTTGGATATGGCCACAGGAGGAGATGTGGCGGTCGGAGAAGCGGTGCTGAGGAACCTTATCCAGTAACGGTGAGCCTTCTTTATCATCCCTCCTTCCTTTGTTATCTACTTTTGCACATTTTATTGTTCTTTAACCCCTTCAGTGCCCGCCCCTTTCCCCGCCCTGTGCCGGCCGTTGTATTAGCGGGCGGGGTTTATGACGAGCTGGTCTCGTCATGGGCACAGCGCACCGCGGCCCATGACGAGACCAGCTCGTCATGGGCATTGAAGAGGTTATTCTATGGAATGCAGTTTACAAAGTATTTTTAATTTGTGTTTTGGTTTAGAAATACTATTTTAATCACACTATATATGGTTACTGGTTTCAGGGTCTGGATAGCAAAAAATGTGCATCTATTTACTGCTCGCTATTCTGATTCAGGCATGTGAATCTATGAAAGCTCCAATACTGGAGTAAGAAAACAAGTTACTTACCTGTAACTGTAGTTCTACAGTATTGGAAGCTTTCATAGATTCACATGCGACCCACCCTCCTCCCCTGAGAGGCTCACCACGGATTTAGCACATATAGCGTTATGGCACAAGTGCACAAAAATTTGAGGGGCAGAAGGTTCTCTCAGGAGGGTTCTAGCGGGTGAGAGGCTCTGATTGGTTCAGAGACAAGTTTAGTCCTTTTTTACATAACAATGGTTATGGGTTGCAAAGGAAAATGGGCCTAGGCCTTTTTTCTGTTGGTTATACTGCTAAGCAATGCTTTTTTATGTACCGGAGACTCCCGTCTCGACGACGGGGAATGATTCAGGCATGTGAATCTATGAAAGCTTCCAATACTGGAGAACTACAGTTACAGGTAAGTAACTTGTTTTCGCCCTACCCTTCCGGGAGTTCCCCCCTCCTTTCCCTCCCTGTCAGGGCTTTTGTTCAGAAGATTATCTTCTGCTTGTCCAGCAGAAGTTCCTGTCATTGCTGCAAAAGGGTGCAATCAAGGTGGTTCCGGAGCAGGAAAGGGGTCAGGGATGCTACTCTCTATACTTCCTGATACCCCAAAAGGACGGTTGTTTACAGTCGATTTTCGACCTCAGGGTTTTTACCTCAAACAGAAGAAATTCAAAATGTTGACCCTGGCTCAGGTTCTTCTTGTGCTGGAGAAGATGGTGTTTATCGATTTACAGGATGCGTATTTTCACATTCCCATCCTGAAGTTTCATGGGAAGTATTCTGTTTTATGGTGGGGTCGCAACATTACCAGTTTTCCGTCCTTCCATTCAGCCTTACATCCGCACCTCAGGTCTTCAAAAAGGTGATGGCGGTGGTGGTATCTCATCTCAGAAGGTCTACGATTCCTGTTTTTCCCTATTTGGATGACTAGCTGCTCAAAGCAAACTTGCCAGAGATGGAGCTGCATCATTTACAAGTAGCAGCACAACTATTGTTCGAATTGGGGTTTTCGATAAATGTACCCAACTCAGCACAACCTGTTCATAGGGGCAGTACTGGACACTACTGTAACTCATGCCTTCCCGCCTCTACAGAGGATTCAAAACATCCAGGCTATGATTCCACTTTTTCAGAATGGAGCGGCTGTTCCAGTCTTGAAGGTCTTGCATCTGTTTCGTGGAGTGTTCCAGGGAAGCCGTTTCAACCTCCTTCTCCAGTGGCCACAGTGATAACGGATGCCTCCCCTCTAGGGTAGGAAGCCCATCTGGGGGATCTGGATGTCAAGGGTCTTTGTTTTCCAGAGGAAAGATTTTGTCACATCAATCTTTTGGAATTGTGGGCAATATGTTTGACTCTCAAGGCCCTCCTCTCTTCCCTGTCAGTCGGTTCGGGTACTAATGGGCAAAACTACAGCGATGTGGTACATCAACAAACAGGGAGGAGTAGGGTTGCATCTTCTCTGCAGAGAGGCTTTGCGACTCTGGTCCTGGGCTCAGGACTATCAGATTTGCGTAATCGCAAATCATCTGGCTGGACAACTGACTGTTCGTGCGAACAGTCTCAGGCGGCAGTATTCGGCTGATCATGAGTGGCATCTCCATCCGAAGGTGGTCCTTCACATTTTCAGGATGTGGGGATTTCCTGAGTTGGACCTGTTTGCCACTGATGAGAACGCGCACTGTCCAGCTTTCTGCAGTATCCCACTCGGGGAGCGTTGGGTGACGCGTTTCAGTTAGATTGGGGCTCACAGCTTCTTCACGTGCTTCCCCCAATTCCCATGGTTCCTGGAGTTCTGAGGAAGATTCGCCAAGACTGGGCCCAAGTCATATTGATCGTCCCGGATTGGCCACGAAGTGTGTGGTACACAGACCTCCTTTGCCTCTCGTTGCACCCTACGCTCCGTCTCCCTCTGGGCAGACCTCCTCTCGCAATCGCAGGGGTAAGTTCTACACCCCCACCTCCAGAGCCTGCACCTTCATGCCTGGAGATTGAACGGGGCAACCTGAGTTCTTTCTCTCTCCCACCGGATGTGGTGGATGTTATATTATCAGCCAGAAGACACTCCACCAAATCTGTATATTCTGGTAGGTGGGCCAAGTTTGTTAAATTGTGTGGAGAGAGATCGATTGATCCTTTACAAGTCCATTTGTCTGATGTTCTCAGTGTCTCTCTTTCTCTAGCGCAACAGGGTTGTGCAGTGGCTACTGTTAAGGGCTACTTGTCTGCCTTGTCAGCTTTTCTCTGTTTTCCAGATCAACCCTCGTTGTTTAAATCTCCCATAGTTATGAGTTTCATTAAGGGTCTCACTAATAGGTTTCCTCGCACTCCTTTAATTATGCCTCAGTGGGATTTGAATTTGGTTCTCACATTCTTGATTAATTCACCCTTTGAACCATTGCATAGTTGTCCCTTAAGGTTTCTACCTTTCAAAACTATGTTTTTAGTTGCAATCACTTCCGCTAGGAGGGTGAGTGAATTGCAGGCTCTTAGTTCCAAGCCTCCCTTTACGTCTTTTCATGCAGATAAGATGGTTCTTAGGACCAGAGCTGCTTTCCTGCCTAAGGTGGTCACTCCTTTCCACTTAGGCCAGTCCATCACCTTACCTACTTTCCACCCACCCCCTTCTAAGGCGGAGAAGAGACTTTATTGCCTGGACCCCATGAGGGCAGTCAGCTTCTACTTGGACAGAACCAAGGACTTCAGGCTGGACGATCAACTATTTATTGGTTATGTGGGCAAGATGAAGGGCAAGGCTGTCCACAAAAGAACGCTCTGCAGGTGGATCATCCTGTGTATCAAAATCTGCTACACCTTGGCCAAGAAGGAGCCTCCTGAAGGTATTTGCACTCATTCTAACAGATCTAAGTCTTCTTCTTTGGCTTTGGCTAGAGGTATCCCTGTGGTAGACATCTGCAAGGCGGCAACTTGGGCCTTCCTCTGCACTTTTGCGAAGCACTATTGCTTGGATTTTGAGGTGAGGAAGGATAGCCATTTTGCTCGTTCTGTGCTGCAGGATTTTGTGGTATAGGCAGGCAGGCAGGCACCCTCCCCTGGGAGCAGGACTGCTTGGAGATTCAATTCAAAAGGTGAGGAATCCACAGGCAGATGTATCCATCAGAAGTACAAGTTACTTACCTTCAGTAACGCTTTTTCTGGTGGATACAGTATCTGCTTGTGTATTCCTCACCGTTGCCTGTCTGATAATACTGAAAAATAATCAAGTATATTTTATGTGATTTATTGTTGGAATCATGTGATACTTGGCACCAGGAAATGTCTTTGATGTAGAATTTCCAGGTTTGGTTGTGTTTGTATACCATGTTTACTTGTAAAAATGTTGTCGGATAATCTGTTTGCCTTAAAAGCACAGAAAAAATGGGTGGAACTGGCGTCAGCACGCCAACAAGGTCTTCTTATGGCTCCGATGACATCACGCGGAGTCACGTGCGGAGCTGTTCCATTGTGACGTCCTTGTCGACGTAGGAGAGCTGAGGAAACATGTTTACATGGAATGCTGCGCATTGGGGTAATTCAAAAGGTAAGGAATCCACCGGCAGATGTTGTATCCACCAAAAAAAACATTACAGAAGGTAAGTAACTTGTTCGTCTGTGCTTTAAATGGGATGAGAAAGGTGAGAAGAGTCTCTATAAGTGGTGCGTCCGAAGAAGCATAAGTAGGAGCTCTTTCGAAAAGGCCTGCCCTATGTAATTAAGGGCTTAAGGTAAAACATGTGAGCTACAATACTGTGCTTCACGCAGTGTGCTACCAGACCAGTATTTGGGGGCTTTTTTGAGTTTGTGTGTTCGAACCTGCGCTTCTAACAAGACAGACATACTGGCTTTATGCTTGTTAGCAGTATCAAATAAACAAGTAACAACATTGATTTTGTTGTGAATAATTAGAACTGAAACTGTATTAAATCGGAAAATACAAGACTGTGAACTAAGCATTACTAAGGTGTATGGACGGAATGCGAATTGATGTTCTGAGCATCTCAGTCACTCCTGTTCTCCCATTCGCACCACTTTCCTCTGCAGTCTTTCTCTCTCTTTCAGACATTTATGCCCCTTTTCACCCCACATTCTTCTGAAATTCTCCCTCCGCTTGTCACACGTCATCTCTTGCCTCTTGAGTGCCATCTTTTCACTCTTTCCATTGGCACATGCTTCCTTTAATCACCATATCCCCACGCTCATAGCCCATCCACTCCCCTCTTGTATATTTGTATTGACAAAGGCTATTTACATCCGAAATACGTCAGAAGAGCGGTGTGGTCTGTTTCCTAAAATAAAGCACGCTAACATCAGCAACATCTCCTGGAGTGCTCGCGTCTTTTTCAGTGGCTGATGAATTTGTGTGTGGGAGATATATATATATATATATACACACATATACATAACATACATACACACACACACATATACCTAAATATATATATATTTATATTACGCAAACCAAGCAATGGAGTACTGTATGTTACGTGAGGGGGTAGATGATCTACAAAATCAAATACATTTTACATACATTTAGACGCATTGGGATTAAGTGATTTGCCTAGAATCACAAGATGTTGAGTCCAGTGGTGAGGCAGATATTGTAACCTGGGTACTGAGGTTCCAAATGAGGCAGCTCGTGCTGCTGTGTCACATCTCCCTCCTTCACACATTTCCCAGAATTGTGACCATCGCTCTATGCACTCTGCAGAGAGGCCAAAGATTGGATGTGCATGTAGTATTAACACCTTTTATTATGCAATGACAGGTGCTGTGATAAGATTGCAGCCATAAACACCCATCCACACCCTGAGCTCAACCAGACACCTAGAGGTGCGTCACTACACAATATGCAATAGACAACATGAATGTTGTATGAAAAAAACTATAGAAACACAACATCTGGAAAAAGCAAATGCTGTTAGGGAATGGAAGATGAAGAAAACGTGAAATGGAAATGGATAGTGCATTGCTGGCATGAATACCTGAAGGATTTTTACAGTCATTATTGAAAAATTGATCTGTGTTTTTCCTGTAATGTTAAGAGCATGAATATAGGGCCCGATACATACCTATTTCAAAGTCATTTTTCTAATTAATTTAAGGTCTAAAACATTTTTTCTGTTTCATATTGTGGATTAGTGTCTTGCTCTTGGGCTCACTCTATTTTCCACTCACTTTCAAATTTGGCGTGACACTGCCAGTCTGTCCGCAAATTGGTATAAACCTGTGGTCTGCGTGAATGAATTATAGGTGGAGACTAAGGCATTCAAGGCCTAACTTAAAGAGGCCTGTGAGTCTTGGAGGAAAGTGGTGTGAAGGAGAGAACAGGAGTGACTGAGATACTCAGAACATCATCACTTCTTCTAAATACATAGATGTAATAAGGTTCCTTTGACAGTTCAAGGCAGGTAATCAGCATTATGTAGCTCTGGGGATTTGCTAAAGTTCGATCAGTGCTATCAGGCAAGGTAACTTTTCCTTCCTGATCTACAGAAGGAGCTGGACCAGTGCTTTCAATGGGAAGGGACTGTTGGGTACTGGATACCTGCACTTTTTTAATTTGTAATGCAATACATTTAATGCAAGAGTATCAGAACTTCTCAGGAGCAAGCAAATACTGTGGTTAGTGAGTACCAGCACTTCTACATTTCCATTTAGAACACTTGGCTGGACACGGTGATCCTTGAAGTTATTTAATATTTTGTTTTATTTTTCGACTTCATAACTCACTCATACTACCAACAAACCCTACAGAGCACAGGATGAACAAGGAGAAAGAGAAATGGAAGAAGTACTGTTGCCATTATATTTGGACTCAGAGCTTTGCTTTGTTTCTGTTTTCTAATCCTTTGACCTGTCGCTTCTAGCATGGACAATGTTTGAATTTTCACCCTGCATAGAGGGAGGAATTCTCTTCAGTGATGGCATTTAGTGAAGGTAGATGTTTTATGAATTAAAATTACTTTTTTTAAATCTCACTATTCCCCCTTTAGTAACTGTTATGTGTTGGAAGTTCTGTTAAACTCAGCTGTGAATTATACTTTTTAGTTTCAGCGTTAAAGATAGCATTTTTATTTTCTTTATCAAATGTGTGCCTGAAATTTCCAGATCCTTTGTTATCCATTGCCTAGAGTTTGTGTTACAGTTACCGATTGCTGATTCAAAGATGACCCACTTTCTTTTCAGTCCCACCTCCATCCTCCCACCATAGTTTTTGTACAGTCTATTCTCTTTCTACTTATATTTGGTGTACCATGATATAATTTCTAAGTGCTATTAGAATGATATTTGGTTTTATAACAGGTTTATGAAATCATGCCCTTTTTATGAGAACATATCTTCTAGCCTTGTTTGAATTGGTTGCAGTCATGTTACCTAAGAACATAAGTTATAGGAAGGTTTCTGTAACTCACTGATGTGCTTGTTGTACATTCATGAGATGACTGGCTGACATAGATGATTCTATCTGTAAGAAAGATTTTACTATGAGATTAATAAAAGAAACGGAATCACCAGCAGAACTCGACTTGCCCTTAATGTCAATTTTTTGGACATATTTTTGACGTTTTCTGGATATAATTGTTGCTCAACGATTTCTTTTGCTATGGGCTGGATGGATCCTTCACTCTGATTTTGCTTTTGATTTCTCTGTATTGGCTTTACCTTTGTTCTGTTTCATCTTGTTGGGCTAGTGTTTTGCTCTTAGGGCCGTTCTATTTTCCACGCAATTTCAGATTTTGCATGACACTGCCAGTCTTTCTTTGGCATTAATATAGGTTCGAGGCATGTGGGCTGCTGAATTCATATCTGTGCATAGATCGCCGCCTAGTGTTGGGTCCGGATGTTTGCACGTTGTTGTCCTGGAAGAGTCTTCGAAGTATCCTGGGATAGGTGACTCCTCCCCTGGACTACAGTGCGCATGGGCATCCTCTCCATCCTCAGATTGTTTTTTTCCGCCATTGGGTTCGGATGTGCTTATCTTGACTCAAGTTAGGAAAAACTTCTTACAGGCCAAAAGGCCTTTAGTTCGCGTCGGTACTGTTCCCGATCGGTATCGATAGTTATTTGTTAGTTTACTAACTTCAAGAACAACTTTTTCGCATCTTACCCGACCATCGACCCGACATCGACGATGGAATCGAGGACACCATTCAAGCGGTGTCCTGTATGCAATGCGAAATATCCCCATGTCGACGTCCACCCGGTGTGCAACAAATGCCTTTCACCGGATCACAACGAGTCCACATGTATGGCCTGTGCCCGATTCCGATCCAAGAAGACTCTCCGGAATCGACGAGCAGCGAGACTTGAAGCGCAGCAAGCGGCACCGGTCACGACCGACATCTTCAGCGCCGAGGACGAAGAGGTCGAAGAAGTGGAGAACCTACCCTCCAGCCCCGCTTCCGAACACGACTCCAGATCGGAAGACATCAAAGAACGACTCTTTCACAGAGACGAAGCCGACACCGAGGTAGGAGACTACAATGAGGCCTTAGGGGCCGAAGAGAGTAGCTCCGGTGACGAGCAAGGCCTACCCGTACAGACTGAGGATATCCCAGTGCATCAGTCTATGGCTCCGGTCGAGGGATCGCCTTCGGGCCTTACCCAAGACCTATCCCGCAGTTCTTCGGCCCCGCCCTCTGGCCCGGCCTCGGACATTCAGCGGCAGCCATTACTACCCAAAACTACTGGTTTCCCTTCATCGAAACCGAAACCGAAAGCCGTATTGGTTCATCAGAAACCGAAACTGAAAGTGACACTGGTCGGATCGAAGCCCACCACACCTTCGACGCCAGCCAAACCCGTCGGCACCGACCGCACCAAACGGGACTTCGGTGCCGAGCTTGCAGCAGCCGACGTCGGCGCCGACACACGGAAAAAGACCATCGGTACCGCCAAACCGCCTCGGCTCCCGGCACCGAAACAATCGGCTCCGGCCACAAAGGTCAAAATGGCTGCTGCGTCTCACACCGCTTTGAAAGCAGCACCAAAGGCACAATCATCGACGCCGTCGACAGCTACTACCTCTCCTCGACTCGATGACCCAGTGGCGCCGAAAAAGTCCACGCCCGCCTCTACAGAACCGGTCGGCGCCAAAGAACCGTCGGCGCTCCAGGTGCGGCAAGTTGCAGCGTCCTTGCAACGCATCAAAGACAAGGCAGCCCTCCAGGACACATCCGGCTCCGAGCCGAAAAAAGCTCAAAAAGCTTCTCCGGCACCGGCCAACATCACTTTTAGCCTGCCACCATCCACGGCCCCAAAACTGTTCGAAATCAGAACACGTGTCACCCACACCAGGATCACACCTGCCGAACGCTCTCCTGCGGAGACGTCACCATCGCACATCATCGATGCCGACACCGGCAGAATGATGCTCCACAAGAGGAGAATAACTTCCGAGCCAGCTTTGGACTCCTACCGGATCCCGCTAAAGAAAAAGCTGCCAGTGGATTCGGAACCAGTTCTTTACGAACCTCTCCATACCTCTTACCAACATCCACAGTCCTTCTCTCCAACACACTCCGAAACCGACGTTCTGGAGGACTACATGGGTGACCACGTCCCCTACCCAGGAGAGATGGACCCTGCAGGCCAACAGGACCCTGACCAGGCTTGGGATGACCCTGTAGACCCGGGTGCACCTATGGATACACAGGACACGCAGCTATATGGCGCAAAAACGTCTCCCACAGAGGACACTGCCGCATTCAATGCCCTCATTGAACGGGCTGCGGCCAATCATGGTGTGCAACTCCACTCTGACACCATCGAGGACGATTTTCTCATGGATACTTTCGCATCCTCAGAAAGAAATATCAAAACTCTACCCATGTTGAAAGGTGTCCTCAAACCAGCAAAGGACATTTTCAAAGAACCCACCAGGGCAAGAGTAATAAACCCCAGGATCGACAAAAAATACAGGTCGGCGCCTGGGGACCCTACCTACATTAGAGGCCAGTTGCCTCTGGATTCCATAGTAGTCGCGAATGCTCGCAAACGGGCGCACTCGCAGACGACAGGGGATGCTCCTCCCCCGGACAAAGAGTCCAAAGTGCTAGAGACCTCCGGCAAACGGGTTGCAGCCCAGGCAGCTAACATATGGCGTATTGCCAATACTCAGGCGCTCCTAGCTCGCTACGATCGCGCACATTATGACACGTTAGAAACATTACTCCAACATCTCCCTGACCAATACAAAGAGGGAGCAGAGATCCTCATCAGGGAGGGACAACTCCTCACGAACGCATCCATTAAGTGTGCACTGGATGCCGCAGATACAGCTGCCAGAGCCATAAACACTAGTATCATGTTACGACGACACGCCTGGTTACGAATCTCCGGATTCAAACCTGAGGTACAAAATAACATCCTCAACCAGCCGGTCAACCCCGACTACTTATTCGGGCCAGAGGTTGACACCACCCTAGAAAAAATAAAAAAGGACACAGACACTGCAAAGTCCATGGGGGCTCTCCAAACGCAGACCTTTCGGAGCGGCTCCTTTTGTCGCCCCGGAAATAGAGGAGCAGGTAGAGGACAGGGGTCACAGCAAACCTACAACAAAGGAAACACACAAAGTTCCTACGATAAAAACACCCGGGGTGGATATCGTGGCTCAAGCACAAAGGGCAGAGGACGCGGATATGGCAACACCAGGTCCTCCCCCAAGAACAAACAGTGACGCCCTCTCCCTTCCTCCCGACCACATAACACCTGTCGGGGGAAGGCTACAAAGGTTCCTGTCCACGTGGAACTCCATCACCACGGACAGGTGAGTCAAAGATATTATCAAACACGGTTACTGCCTAGAATTAACCTCAACTCCACCCACAATACCGCCAAAACACCGTCCTATGTCCTCAGAGCACTTAACGCTATTACAGCAGGAAGTGCTAAGTATGCTACAAAAAGGCGCAATAGAGGTCGTACCCGTCCACGAGCAAGGTACGGGGGTGTACTCCCTGTACTTTTTAATACCGAAAAAGGACGGGTCACTCAGACCTATACTAGACCTGAGACCCCTCAACCGCTACATTCTCTCGGAGCATTTCCACATGCTCACCCTGCAACAAGTCCTACCACTGCTCAAACAGGGAGACTTCCTAGCCACGCTAGACCTCAAAGATGCGTATTTCCACATACCCATTCACCCATCACACAGGAAATATCTCAGGTTCACTATTCAAGGGCAGCACTACCAATTCAAGGTTCTTCCCTTCGGCGTGACAACAGCGCCCAGAGTTTTCACAAAGTGCCTGGCTACTGTGGCCGCACATTTACGGAGGCAACACATTCATGTCTACCCCTACCTGGACGACTGGCTTGTTCAAGCAAAGTCAGCCCAGCAATGTGCCAGCCACATGTCCCGCACCATTCACCTTCTTCACAGTCTGGGGTTCTCACTAAATTACCCAAAATCCCATCTCCAACCCGCACACGTACAACAGTACCTAGGTGCGACCATAGACACTCTGGTGGCCACAGCTCAGCCGAATTTAGTGAGAATCAACAGCATGCAAATGCTGATTTCCAAGTTCAAACCCCAACACTCCCTTCCCGCGCGAGTGTTCATGCAGTTGATAGGCATGATGGCCTCCTGCATTTTCATAGTCCCACACGCGAGACTACATATGCGCCCGCTTCAGGAGTGCTTAGCACGTCAATGGAATCAGGCTCAAGGGCAACTAAAAGACCTAGTGTTGGTGAGCGGTCGGGCATACAACTCTCTGCATTGGTGGAATCCACAAAACCTTTGCAAGGGCCGACCGTTCCAAGAGCCTGTTCCACAAATAATACTGACAGCGGACGCGTCTCTCCAGGGATGGGGAGCTCATGTACTCAATTACACAGTGCAGGGACTATGAACAACACAACAAAAGAGGATGCACATCAACCTTCTAGAACTGATGGCAATCTTCCTGGCTATGAAAGCATTCAAAGTACACTTGTGCAACAAAGTCGTGTTGATCCGGACGGACAACATGACCGCCATGTACTACATACAGAAGCAGGGAGGAACACACTCTCCACAGTTGTCTCATCTGGCTCAGAGCATGTGGCAGTGGGCCATTCAGAGGAACATGTTCCTCATGGCGGAACACCTCCCCGGCAAGGACAACCAGATGGCGGATCTGCTCAGCAGACACAGCCACCAGATGCATGAGTGGGAGTTACACCCATCAGTACTCCAGCCGTACTTCCAGCAGTGGGGTCATCCAGACATAGACCTATTCGCCACAAGCGAAAACGCAAAATGCCAAAGCTTTGCCGCCAGGTTCCCACATCCGCAGTCGCAGGGCAATGCGATATGGATGAACTGGTCCGGCAGATTTGCGTACGCTTTTCCCCCAGCACCACTGATACCGCTGGTGGCACGCAAACTCAGACAACACTCACTGACACTCGTCCTGGTTGCTCCAACGTGGGCACGCCAGCCATGGTACACCACCTTTCTCGAACTTTCCGTGGTGCCGCATCAAAGACTGCGGATCAAACCCGCGCATTTGACGCAGAACCATGGAGAGATTCAGCACCCAGATCCGCAACAGCTGAACCTGGCAATCTGGCTCCTAAAGTCCTAGAGTTTGGCTACCTAAACCTGCCACCTGACTGTATGGACATCATTAAGGAGGCCAGGAGACCCACTACCAGAGCTTGCTATGCAGCCAAATGGAAAAGATTCGTCATTTACTGCAATAATAATGACATTAACCCGCTAGACGCATCCATCCAAAACATAATTTGTTACCTCTTCCACCTATACCGATGCAATCTGGCATACACCTCAATACGTGTCCATTTGACCGCAATATCAGCCTATCTCCAGAACAGGCAGCACCTCTCTTTATTCAGAGTGCCAGCCATCAAAGCATTCTTGGAAGGACTCAAACGAGTAATTCCTCCAAGCCACCCACCAGCTCCAATGTGGAACCTCAACTTGGTCCTCACACGCCTGATGGGTCCACCCTTCGAACCTCTACACTCATGCGAGATTCAATTCCTCACCTGGAAAGTAGCTTTCCTAGTAGCAATCACTTCTTTGAGGAGAGTTAGTGAACTCCAGGCACTAACCGTTCAAGAGCCATTTATACAGGTTCACGCCAACAGGGTCGTACTACGTACCAACCCCAAATTCATGCCCAAGGTGATATCGCAGTTCCACATGAATCAAACTATTGAACTGCCTGTTTTCTTTCAAAACCCACAAACTGTTGCAGAAAGAGCACTCCATACACTAGATGTAAAGAGAGCCCTCATGTACTATATCGACAGGACTAAGGTCTTTAGGAAGACTAAAAAACTTTTCGTTGCCTTTGCCCCACACCACAAAGGTAACGCTATCTCCAAAGCAGGTATAGCCAGATGGATCGTTAAATGTATTCAAATTTGCTACCAAAAGGCTAAACGCACATTAACGATTCCCCCACGAGCCCACTCAACACGTAAGTTAGGGGCCTCCATGGCTTTCCTGGGAAACATTCCTTTGCATGATGTATGTAGAGCAGCCACCTGGTCCACTACACACACATTTACCAAACACTGTTGTGTTGATGTGCAATCAAAACAGCAGGCAGCTGTAGGACAGGCTGTTCTCAAAACTCTTTTCCAGACCGCTGCAGCTGGCACTGGTAGCCGCCGCTAATAGGAGGTACTGCTATGTATTCTATGCACAGATATGAATTCAGCAGCCCACATGCCTCGAACTGAATATGCTACTTACCAGTATGCATCTGTTCTTGGCATGTAGGGCTGCTGACATTCATATCGCCCTCCCTCCTCCCCGGCGCCTGTAGCAGCTGCAGCTCTCAGAATTACTGTAAGCATGGTCATCACTTTCTGTATCTACTCCATCACTGCCACAATGGCGAAAAACAATCTGAGGATGGAGAGGATGCCCATGCGCACTGTAGTCCAGGGGAGGAGTCACCTATCCCAGGATACTTCGAAGACTCTTCCAGGACAACAACGTGCAAACATCCGGACCCAACACTAGGCGGCGATCTATGCACAGATATGAATGTCAGCAGCCCTACATGCCAAGAACAGATGCATACTGGTAAGTAGCATATTCAATTTGCTATATTGGTCTCTAGAGCAGTAAATTGGTATAAACTTGTGTTCTGCGTGAGGTCCCACAACAGTTCCCGCTATCGTCCTTGTTACCTTTTAACCAGGGACCAGGAGGAATGACTGTCTGCAGCAAGATGGTCTTTCTTCTAGGGAGGGGTTAGGTTTTTCTCTTGCTCATGCCTCTATCTTCAGTCACGTTCACATCCAAAAGTCATCGGTCCACAGTTTTCAAGTTTCACCTTGTTTTCTTTTACACCGTTTCATGCAGTGGGCTCCATAAATGAAAGAACATCTTGGCGGTCCAGTTGGCATTTTACATGTGCAGATGGTAGGCGCTATTCCTGCAGATAATGAAGTCTGGCGCTATTAATGTGACCATGTGCCCTCGGCTCCTCTGATCGCAGAGTTCATTTACTATATATCGCTATTTAAAACGGTTCGTATCTCATGCCCCCTCAGAAGCGAAACAATAATTTGTTATTTATATGCCCGAAGAACTGTGTAAGCCCGAGGCCTGATTGCCGACCGTGGCCCTACAACACTGCAAGAGCTGCTCGAACATCTGTTTTATATCAAACATTCTTTTCCTAGGGGCATTCCATGGTTTTTTGCTGCAAGAGGACATTCGTAAAACAAGAGCTGGTGTGATTTAAATCCGGGCAGCTGGTTCAAATATCTATCTGGAAAGAAATATATGTAGCTCCAATTTCTGTTTTCTGTCATATTTGGAAAAATGCGCGGAATACAAAAACAAAGCATAAAAACTTAAGTCATTGAAGGAGCGGGGTTTGTACTTTAACCCAGCACCCAACCCTAGAAGACCCACGAAGCAACAACTACTGTAAAATGGCCTTCAGAAATATCAGATTTCTTCCTCGGAGCCAAAGTGGGTGGGGGGGGGGGAGGTCTCCCTATCACAGTTATACGCATAAATAAAATATGGTACGCAAATGTTTAAATGTTTCAAAACACACCTGAATGCGAATGAGTGACTGACTCACACAGTGCCTCGGAGTAGTACTCGTTGTCTCCTGTATATTTAATTAAGCAGACCCATATGTCACATCATTCGTGGCTTTGGGTGCGCCTCTGATTTATATAGGGGTTTAGCAATGTTAACTTGGGCCACAGAGAAATTGCGTTCTGTGATTGTTGCTGTCATTTTCCTGTTTCCGCTACTGTCAAGAGCGATTACCACACCATAGTACTTCTGTGTTGATGTCTTCCTTCATAACTTGTGCTTCAGGCCTGGTTGACACATTTAAAAAATATATATATATTTTAATTGGCAGAATAGGTGGCGAGCCATTGAAATTTAGAGCCAGGCTCGAGCCGGAAGCCTGGCTCTTGTCCAGCTCGAGATGCTGTAGGAAACTTGAGCCCATAACGAGCCGAGCTTTCATGTGGTTTCTGCCTTCCTCCCTCCTTAGACATGGCATTAAGGACAGACAGTGGCAGCTCATCCCCAGTGGTGGAGGAGGGATGTTCCAGCATAGTTTTATTTTTCATTGCCAGCTCTGAGCCAGCGCTGTAGGGAGTGGCAGGCCGAGGCATGGGAGGGGGAAGAGAAGTGCTATCTGCCCTCCCTAAGTACACAAATATGTTTTGGCTGGCTGTCGCAGGCCGACCAAAACACACATGCGCATTTAGGTCGGCTGGAGAAATCCCAAAGACTCCCTGACCTGAACGGAGCGTCCTTTTATCCCACTCAGACCAATCCCTGCGGTGCTCTGCAGCACAGTGATTGGATGGGAGTCTGCCCCATGGGCTGCTGGAACCAAGAAGAGGAGAGGAGGCGCGAAGCGGGAGACAATCGGCAGCCTCAGGTAAGTTCTTTTTTTCTATTAATATATTATTACTGACCTCCCCCACGCGACACAACCCCTCCCGCGTTCCCTCCATCCGCCTCACCGCCGCTTGAGGCCAGAGCCTCCAACTTTGGAACTGGGGAACCAAGTTCGAATCTCGGTGTTGGGTCAATATCCTGCGTTTCTGGACAAATTACTTAATCTCTCCATCCCTATAAAGATCACTGGGGACCTTCTATAATGTAACTGGTGTGCATGTAAAGCACTCTAATGCCTTCCTTCATGTTCGCGCTGTATAAAAACTGCAGAAAAATGCACAAAGCGATAAAAACCAAAGCCTTAACAAAAGGAAAGACAAATAGAAACTCATTAAATGGGTGATTTGTACAAAGTAAAACCAGAACACCTGGATAAATTGTGTCTTTCAAGCTTGTTGTGTGCTCTTTGGCTAATATTTTATTTCACAAAAACTCTTTCTTCATTACCACATATTAAAGCACTTTCAAACGTGTGAGTTCAGAACACCAGCAGTACAAAAACCTACTGTTTTTTATTTAATGGACTATAATGTTGCTCTATAATTAGGGCCACTGGAATTATGCTCCTGGGAAGGGCCAAATTATGTGGCAGGGTTGAGTAAATTATGCTGCAAGCAAAGGCACAATATGCAGTTTAATGCTGCACTTTTATGATAGTATTACTTCATTATTTTGTCATTCTTCGGTCAAGCCTAGCAGCGCGCATGCGCTGCTCTACGAGGCATGCTGTATTCATTTCATGGGCTTTAACCCCTTATGTGCTGCGCACATTTTCACGCTGTGCGGGCGATTTAATTAGTGGGCGGGATTCGGACGGCCCCGCCCGTCCTCCACACACACCCACTGTGACGCATGACGGCCGGGGGCTGTCCGATGCATGCAAGGGGTTAAGCTGGCCCATCGCTTATCAATGGTTGCTCTGGGTGCCTTTCCAAATTCCTTACTTTTGAATGGTAAGTCGTGCTCGTTTGTCCCTCCTTTTGGTCTGGTGTGTCCTTGATGCTGCTTTGCTTGTGTTCTGTAAAGGGAGCAGCTCAGGTGTGCAGCAATGCTGCAAATCTCTTGCCGCAAGTAGGCTTGTTTGTGCAAGATATTTACTTTTTAAATTGCTAATATTACAAGGTTGCCAGAAACTGGGTACTGATGGTGTGTGTGCATCTGTGTAGGCTAGACGGGCATTATAGCAGTTTAAATACCTGAGGTTGAGAAGGTTAAAGGGGGTAGCGTGTGTCACTCTAAGGATGCCATCGTTCATTTTTCAAACTTATTGTACACTGCTGATCGAGCAGTAAACTAAAAGCTGCTGCATTGTGATGCTTTCTTTCAAAACAACCTTCGTTGTGAAGGCTACAGTGTCCTTCCATCTTGCACTTGTAAATGAATATGCTGCTTTCAAATGCTAAATGCTCATTGAAGAGAAAGCCAAGAAATGCCGTGTTCTGTGAACCTCAAATGTGCATACGACTCTTTTAGAAAGCGGATCAAAGGAGAGCCAATGAAACAGGAGGCCGAAGTGAAGTCCCTCATTTAACAACAGTAAAGGCAGCAGATGCAGGTTCAAGTTCCTGAGAAGAGCGACCCATATTGTGATGTAGTGGTCATCTTTCTCCAAACCAGTGAGTCCACTTGTCACAGCTGAAATATGGAGGAGTCGAGCCCTTCACCTGTTGGTGCCTTCTTTAGAGGTAGCTACCTCAGGTGGCAGCTACACAACTACACAAATACAATCCACACCACACAATGCCACAACTAACAATTCCAAAACAAACCACATCATTCCACTACACAACACAACACATACATCCACTATACTCCATAACACATCGGTAAAAGACATCTACAACACCAATAGCTCTAAGTCTCTCACAAATTCTAGACCTATTAACATTGCCAATGGATGTAAATAACCTGGATTTCATTCAGTTGTTTGAGTCTTGCTTATGCACAGGACGTTGAATGTGCTAACGATCGCTTGTTGCCCATGCTCAGAACACACTACATACATACAATCCACACAACCTAATTCCACATAACGCCACAAAGTTAACCAGCAAATTACATAATTAAACTGCACTACATAACACTCTACAAAATAAAACACAATACCACCTAATTACTCTCCATAACACACAATCCCACTCCCCATTATTTCTATACACTAAATACCAATTAATTTCTATCCACATAATTTTACTACACAACATACCACATAATTCCACTACACACCACAAACATCCACTCCACTACACTCCAAAACGCATAAGTATAAAAACATTTACAACGCCAATAGCTCTAACTTTCGCAAATGCGAGATCTATTGCATAGACGTCACAGGAAAAAGTTGCCAACAGTCCAAAAAACCCACTAAACATTTTTTCATTTACGTTCAGTTACCACATAATCTCATCTTAATTATAGATAAGGTAACAAAAATGCTTATAACACTTTTTATTATAACTGTGCAACATACTGCACATATGCCACACTAAAACATAGCTTAAACAATTCAGCAAAGCCAATAGCTCCAGCTAAACACTTATAAGGTCCCAAAGGCGAGACCTATTGGCTTTACCAAAGCTTGTTACACTTCGTAACACTTCCTGGGCATTGGTTGCACCTCATTAGTACCAGTTTAACACAAACATATAGCACCAAGCAACAGAACAGTGACCTGTCAAGCTTTGCAAAGGGTGTTCCACTGCACGGCAAATTAGGTTACTGTATTTTTAGTAACTTTTTAACCATTTGAGCTGTAAACAAATTGTGTTTTTGTTGTTAAAATTTGCAGTTTATGCAGCAGATGATGGATTATGTGGCAAATGCAGAAAATGTATACTTATGCAAAAAACGCAGCATAATTCTAGTGACCCTCTCTATAATAATCAGACCAAAATACAGGGTTTACATGACAACTGCCCTGCCATCCTAGTTCACTAATGATTCATGTTTAAAAACTAGCACTTTTAATAAAGTACTTCTCAGTGCAGTGCTATAATGTAACTTATTAATGTCAAAGCTTCCATATGTTAATGAAATACACGTTTTTGAATTTTGAAAAGACTTTATCATATTTCACATGATGTTTGTTTTGTATGACTTAAATAGCAAAAACCTAGGCCTCTGCTCGTGCACAGGCTGTAAGATTCGGGCAGACCCTTGGCTCAGCTTTGGCTCGGCTCTCCTTGTTAATCTTTTGGCTCTGCCATCTCTAATTGGCACCATTAGAACGGATACAGTATATAATGTTATTGATGCAGTGTACAAACAAGGTAAACAGTACAGTAGAAAACAGTGGTTCAAGCGTGGCATTTTTCCCACGACAGGCCTTCTTATACCTGGCCTGGTAGACACACTAGGCGGATTGTTGTTATAAATGGTCTGTAAATCATGCCCGATTTTACTGGATTATGGTTTATTGTAAAGTCAACTACACCCCTTCTACAGTGCCTGTTGCTACCAGCCCCTGAAGATATGATTTTGCTGCAGGCTTATGCTCTAAGGTTTCAAAGACGAAATTGACTCTTTATCCAGTATTAGGGTATCTCTCATAGATTAACATGCCTGAATCATTCCCCGTCGTCGGGATGGGAGTCCCCGGTAAATAAACAAAGCAATGTCTCAGTAGACATATAGAGTAAGAGGCCCAAAAGGCCTTATCTTAGTAACATATCCACGTCCCTATGTAAAAAGGACCAAAGTTTGGCGATTAGCCAATCAGCAAGCACCACCCTCTAGAACCTTCCTGGAAGGAGCTCTAGTCCGTCACATTTTCTACCGCACGTCGTGCTAAGGGAGTCTCCACTGAGCTCTGCTCACTTCTACTGGATTTCCAGTGTTTCTTGTTTCACATTTATATTTTCTGTGAGGATTTCTTGGTTCTTCATGGCTGACACACCGAAGAAGGGCCTTTTCAGGTCTTGTGCTTCCTGTGGGAAAAAGAGGCTTCATGTGGATGACCAACATAAGGACTGTCTCTACTGTCTTTATCCTAGCCACTCTTCCAAGGATTGTAAGGTATGTCGTACCTTCTCCTCCAAGACCCTTAAAGACCGGAAAGGGCGCCTCTTAATCTGGCTGCAGAGGCTTAAGGACAAGGATACTGTATTGTCCTCTGAGGAAAGTGAGGGCTCTTCCATTTCCTCTCAGTCCTCTCAGAAGAGACCAAGAGTGGCATCGCCGGGCCCTTCGTCGCAGCCACCTCAAAAGAAGATGCACAAAAAGTCTTCAGAGGTCCCGGCTAAGACTCTGCCAGGGACAGTTTCTCCTCAAGAAGTTCCACATGCCTTTAAGAAGCCTACTTCCACCCCGTCGACAACGACGACCTCGTCGACGGTGGCTTCATCGACGAGGAGATCTCCATCGACGGCAGTCCATGTTACCTCGTCGACGACGACAGTGTCTACTTCTGTCGCGTCACATTCCTTGACTACATCGACGACGACAACTCCATCGTCGACGGCCGGTAAATCTGTCTCGTCGACGCTGAAAATTAAAAAGACATCGTCGTCAGCCAAGCTGCCGTCGGCACTGCAATCGCCGACAACAGCATCGACGACGACGCCACCGACAAAAGCTACCTCGTCTACGTCATCGTCGACGGTGACAGCTCCGTCGACGAAGCCTTCATCGTCGACGACGTCGTCGACGAAGCATCCTTCATCGTCGACGACGACGACACCGTCGACAATGGCCTCGACAACGGCGTCACAACTTTCAATGATGCCGGTCCCCACTACATCGTCGACGACTCTACTGTCGACGGGCCCGTCGACGGCTATGGTCTCCAATGTACAAAGTACATATGTGCACCTCAAGATTACCAAACGTACACTGACACCGGCCCTGACTTCACCTAGTAGGGTCCAACTCTTGCCTCCGGCTCAACTTTTGGAGGAGGAAGACTCTGACGATGGAAGTATGTTCCGTACAGCGACAAGTCCGTCGCAGCTCCATGTGAAATATCAAGATAGCTCTGACTATGAGGATAACGGACAGGAATATCAGGATGTTGCACCTGAGGACTATACGCAACCTCCACCTTCCATGGTTTGTCTGCCTGCGTCCCTGGTCTCTGATCTCCAGTTCCTTATATTCGACTACAAGCAGCGGTTTCCAAAGCAGGCTCCTTCTCCGATACCGGTTGTGCCTCCAACACCAAGGCCACGACCGCCTCCATTGGTTTTACAGTCTGAGCCTATAACATCACCGCCTCGTCTACCTACAGATGACGAAGATGATGAGGAGCATGAAGGAAGGAGAGCTTCAGGATGCCCAATCTCATCAGGATGAATGGGATGACTACATTCTTCCCCGTCCTGCTTCTCCCGTTCCTACCACAGCCGACTCGCCTCCAGAGGGCATTGGAGGCTTTCATAATATCGTAGAGAGAGCGGCCCAGCGCTTTCAAATACCTATGCCCTCGCACCAACAGGACTGTTTCCTCTACGATTTTAAAGAGCCTTTCAAAAAGTCGGTTCGCTCGATCCCTATAATAGACTACATTTGGGAACAAGGCATAAAGATTATGCAGAACCCTTCCTCGGTCCCTCCAGTCTTGCCTCGGCTGGATAAGAAATATAAAGCGCCAGATACCGCTCCAGCTTGCCTCACAGGCCATCCGAAACCGGACTCCGTCATTACCCAAGCCGCTCAGAGAAAGTCAAAAAAATCTGCTTTGTTGACTGCTCCACTGGATAAAGAGGGTAGGCGCTTTTCGTCCATGTCGGCTTTGACAGTGCATGCTTCCAACTCCTTAGCACTGTTGGGACATTACAATCGGCAGATGTGGGCAGATATTGGGCCATACCTAGCGAACTTACCTGAAGAGTCGAAAGAGGAGGCAAAGAAGATCTTACTGGAGGGGAGAGATCTGCCTCTGAAGGTATAGATTGCGCAATGGATATTGCTTCAACCGGATTTCGCCAACTAGCGGGCGCAGCTGTGTTACGGCGCCAGGGTTGGTTGAAAGCAACTTCCTTCAGGCCGGAAGTACAAACCAAGGTACTAGACATGCCATATGATGGCCAACTTATCTTTGGCACGCATATTGATGAGGCATTACAAGGTATTAAAAAGGATACCGACACCGCTAGGGCGTTGGGTACCCTACAATTCCGGAACCCTTCTTTTCGAGGCTCAAGAGGGAGAGGTCAGACATCGACTCGAGGAGATTTCCAACACCGATCTTCCTTCCCTTCCTCTCAGCAATACCGTTCGCAATATCAGCAGCGTCAACAACCCTCCTCCTACACTAAATCTTCCTTTCGTGGCAAGGGAGGGAGACAAAAGGACGCCGCTTGCCGGCAATGACTTTCAACTACCGCCGGTCTCCAACTCCTCTCTGCCCTTCAAAATTGGAGGAAGAATTTCCCATTTTCTCACAAATTGGCAAAAAGTAACTACGGACCGTTGGGTTCTACAATTATTTCAATTCGGACATTCTCTAGAGTTCATCCAGATTCCTCCCCAAACCCCTCCCCGCCCTATGCTTAACAAAAATGTGCGTGCTTTACTCCTGGAGGTGGCACTCATGCTCCAGAAGGGAGCTATCGAGAGGGTTCCCCCAGGTCAAAGGGAAAAGGGGTTTTACTCCCGTTTTTTCCTCATTCGAAAAAAGGAGAAGAAATGGAGACCGATATTGGACTTGAGGGATCTAAACAAGTTTTTGAAAAAACAGTTGTTTCGTATGGTCACCATTCAGGAAGTGTTACAGCTTCTCAATGCGGACGATTACATGGTGTCTTTAGACCTGCAAGACACCTATTTTCATATTCCAATACACCGCAACCGCAAGAAATATCTGAGATTCACGGTGGCGGGCAAACATTACCAGTTTCGGGTTCTGCCGTTTGGACTCAAATCGGCGCCACGCATTTTTACCAAATGTCTAGCTCCAGTGGCTGCGTACCTACGACAACATCACCATCAAGTCTTCCCATATCTGGACGACTGGCTCATCAAATCACCCTCTCTAGAAGGCGCGTCCAGGTCTTCCAGCGCCTGTCTGAGGCTTTTTGATTGTCTGGGGCTGACGCTCAATCGGGACAAGTCCGTCCTTCAGCCTTCCCAGCGCATACGTTTTCTGGGTGCTACCCTAGACACCATGCAGAGGAGGGCGTTTCCATCACAGGAACGCAAAGACAAACTTCATTCATTGGCGCTCCGTATAAGGTCCAAGAAGACGCTGTCAGTGCATCTCTTCAAGTCCCTACTCGGGATGATGTCTTCTTGCATCCTGTTAGTTCCGCACTGTCGCCTTCGCATGCGGCCTCTTCAGGAAGCGTTGTCAGATCAATGGGTCCAGTGTACGGGGTCCTTCGACGACGTCATCCAGGTGACCCCTGCGATCAAAAAGGCTCTACGGTGGTGGACTTGCACCCAGAACCTTTCTCACGGCTTGCCTTTCTTGCTTCCTGCTGCTCCACATATCATCACCACGGACGCCTCCTTAGAAGGCTGGGGAGCTTTCCTTCAAGAACTGCAGATAAGCAGAAAGTGGTCCCATTCCGAGAAGGCACTTCACATAAATATTCTGGAGCTGCGCGCAGTGTATCTCGCTCTGGTGGCTTTTCTTCCACGAATCAAAAACTCCCTAGTGCTTGTCCGAACCGACAATACCACGACAATGCACTATTTGAACAAACAGGGCGGGACTCGTTCTCTAACGCTCTCTCACGAGTCGCAGAAAATTTGGAACTGGCTGCTCAGTCACAACATCTCTCTCCGAGCAGAGTATGTTCCAGGCGCCCACAACGTTTTGGCGGATTCTCTGAGCAGAAGGCAGGCGGAATGCCACGAGTGGGAGTTGGATCAGCCGGTCCTCAACAGTATATTCGCTCGATGGGGCACCCCTCTTCTGGACCTCTTCGCTACCCAGAAGAACGCCAAATGCCAACACTTTGCAAGCTGGCATCCCCAGTAAGGGTCTCTGGGGAATGCATTTTCGATCGCATGGTGCAACATCTTTGCGTACGCCTTTCCGCCAATTTCCCAGATTCCCAGGGTTCTCTGGAAGTTGAAAGCGGAGCCCTGCACACTCATCTTGATAGCTCCAGCTTGGCCACGCCAACATTGGTTTACAGAGCTTCACCTTCTCTCCCTGGAACCGCCGATCAGGTTGAAACCGTTTCCATCTCTTCTAACGCTCAACAACCAACAAGTCCAGCATCCGGATCCGGCATCTCTCAAATTATCAGCTTGGCTCCTGAGTTCAGAGAGTTTCAGGGTTTAGACATTCCTCCTGATTGTAGACAAGTTCTAGCTCGAGCCCGAGCAGATAGTACAAACAGAATGTATTCATTAAAATGGAAGAGGTTTTGTATCTGGTGCAAATCAAACAAAATACACCCTCTCTCTTCCACACCGGAACAAATATTGCCGTACCTTCTACATCTGGCAAAATCTGGTCTAGCGCATGCCTCCGTTAAAGTTCACCTGGCAGCAATCTCGCGCTTCAGGAGATCCTCTACAGGTCCTTCTCTGTGGTCTCATAGGCTTATTAAGCAATTCCTTAAAGGACTGTTTAGAACATTCCCTCCAGTAAAACATGTACCTCCGGCTTGGCATCTCAACACGGTTCTGGCTCAACTCATGAAACACCCGTTTGAGCCAATACACAGAGCAGATCTTAAGTATCTTTCCTGGAAGACCGCGCTCCTTCTGGCCCTTACCTCGGCAAGGTGAGTGGGGGAACTCCAGGCTTTCTCAATCCAAGACCTTTTCCTTCAATTCAAACAGGATAGGGTCATTCTTCGAACAAATCCGAAGTTTATCCCTAAAGTTCCCTCACAGTTCCATCTTAGTGAGCCGATTGTGCTGCGTTCATTCTTTTCAAATCCGCAGACAGCGGCAGAGAAAACCCTGCATTCCTTGGACCGTAAGCGCTGCCTAAAGTTTTACATTGACAGAACGAAACCATTTCGTAAATCTAACCAACTCTTCATAGCGTACAGTAGGCCTAGAAAAGGGCTACCACTAACCAAACAAAGTATCTCTCGCTGGATCTCGTCAGCCATTACCTTCTGTCACCAGCAAGCAGGGCGTCCAATACTCTCAACAGTTCGTGCCCATTCCACGAGGGCAATGTCTACTTCCATGGCACTGTTTGCAGGAGTGCCCATTGTGGACATTTGTAGAGCGGCCACATGGAAGACGCCACATACATTCACCAAGCATTACTGCCTGGATACGGAACTCCTGAAGGATGCTGCAGTGGGTCAAGCGGTGCTCCGTCATCTAATCATTAGAGGTGAGCCCTTTCTTTCATCCCACCATCCTTTCCTTGTTACGCACATTTCTCTTCTGTGATTTTTGCCTCTGCTATGTCATTGCTTCTTGGTACTTTCTAATTTTTCACATGGATATGTTGGTATCTGTGAATGTTGATATGCTGTACCTTGCGAAATGTGCTTTCCATTGCTTACTATTCTGATTCAGGCATGTGAATCTATGAAAGATGCCCTAATACTGGATAAGGAACGCGTTACTTAACCTGTAACTGCGGTTATCCAGTATTGGTATCTTTAATAGATTCACATGGAAGGGCTCTCTTGGATCTCTCAGTGATACAACTACTTAGCACTGTGCTTACGAAAATCTGAGGGACTAGAGCTCCTTCCAGGAAGGTTCTAGAGGGTGGTGCTAGCTGATTGGCTGATCGCCAAACAGCTGATTGGCTGATCGCCAAACTTTGGTCCTTTTTACATAAGGACGTGAATATGTTACTAAGATAAGGCCTTTTGGGCCTCTTACTCTATATGTCTACTGAGACATTGCTTTGTTTATTTACCGGGGACTCCCATCCCGACGACGAGGAATGATTCAGGCATGTGAATCTATGAAAGATACCAATACTGGATAGGCGCAGTTACAGGTAAGTAACGCGTTCCTTACAACGCGTACTAATACCAGGCGTGCCATTATAACGCGGGTATTACTAGGCGTTGCAGTTACGACATGCCATTACATCGCAAACTTTTACCACGCATATGCTTTTACCACGCATACCATTGCAACACGAAGGCATGCGTGGTAAAGCTATACTCATGGTAAAAGTATGCAATGTAAGTGACACTACCCTGCCCTGAACCCTAATTTAGTACCCCTGCATGGCCCTCCCTGACTCCCAGTACTCTCCCTACATTAAGACTACCCAGCACCCCCGACACTACCCTAAACCCAACAACACTACCATGCACTACACACACACCACGGCACTTCCCCCATTACTCTCCCTACATTAAGACTACCCTGCACAACCCCTTCGACACTACCCTAAACCCTAAAACACTACCCTGCACTACACTCACACCACAGCACTACCCTAAACTGTAAAACACTACCTCCAGCACGACCCTCCCCCAACCCCCAGTCCGCTCCCTATACTTAACACTACCCTGCACAACCCTCAACACTACCCTAAACCCTAAAACCCTACCCTGCACTACATACACACCACAGCACTACCCTAAACCCTAAAACACTACCTCCAGCACGACCCTCCCCTGACCCCCAGTCCGCTCCCTACACTTAAACACTACCCTGCACAACCCCCAATACTACCCTGCACTCCACACACACCACAGCACTACCCTAAACCCTAAAACACTACCTCCAGCACGACCCTCCCACGACCCCCAGTCCGCTCCCTACACTTAAACACTACCCTGCACAACCCCCCGACACTACCCTAAAACACTACCCTGCACTACACACACACCACAGCACTACCCTGAACCCTGAAACACTACCTCCAGCACGAGCATCCCCCGCCCCCAGTCCTGTTCCTTCACTCAAACACTACCCTGCACGACCCCCCAACACTACCCTAAACCCTAAAACACTACCCTGCACTACACACACACCACAGCACCACCCTAAACCCTGAAACACTACCTCCAGCATTACCCGACCCCCAATCCGCTCCCTACACTTAAACACTAACCTGCACAACCCGTCACTGCCCTAAACCCGAAAACACTACCCTGCACTACTCACACACCACAGCACTACCCTAAACCCTAAAACACTACCTCCAGCACGACCCTCCCCGACCCCAGTCTGCTCCCTACACTTAAACACTACCCTGCACAACACCCTGACACTACTCTAAACCCTAAAACTCTACCCTGCACTACACACACACCACAGCACTACCCCAAACCCTAAAACACTACCCCCACCCCAGGCCCAAACCCCCTTACCTCGCTCTCCTCGTGGTTCCTCTCCATGTTTCCTGCTTCGCTTGAGGGGCGTTGCACGTCGTTGTGGAACGGAAGAGCCTCAGTTTCCTTACAACGCGGTGGATCGTCATTACATTGCATGCGTTGTAAAAGCGCATGCGATGTAATTACATGCGTAGTAATGGCTTTGCGTTGTTACATCGCATGCGTTGTAACGCTTGCGATGTAATGGTATGCGGTGTAAAAGCCTCGTTGAAATGGCTGTTTACCTTTAAAGACAGGAGTGTCCTTCTTTTGAGGATCGAGCCTGCGAGATTATGCACAAGTGTCTCGCTTGTGAGACACTGTTATTAACACAAAGGGCGTGAAGGTCGCCCGTTACTTACCATTTGTTGGCTTGTGTGTCACTCTTCTTTACAGCCTCGTTCCTCTCAGTGAAGCAGGGACGAAGCACTGATTGATTCAACTTAATCAGTGCCTGTCCACTGCTCCCAACGTGATTGAGGTACTGTTTTGCTCTTTTTAACTTTTAGTGCTCTGCAAACAGAAGGCGTGTGACTGTCAGTCAGTCACAATACTTTATTCGGTATAAAAAGAATACCATAAAAGTACAAATAAAATACATCGTAGTTAAAAACAATCTAAAAACCTACATAATACACATTCAGTACATCAATCGTAATAGTGGCAAATTCAGTTTAGCACAATACATTTCTCTCAATCTTCCATCAAAGAGAGACAAACAAATAGTTATCTTGAGCTATGGTTCCTGTGACAATGATTTTAAAAACAATATATTGGAAAATAATTTAAAAGAAACCAGTGCACCAAAATTAGTGCAAGGCGCAGTCACTGAGGGCATTGGCACATTACCAAGAAACTTGTGATGGAAAAAGTACAACCCATGTTACTCCAAATTCTGCCTATGCCTAACAACTAGTTTCAGAAAATTAACTATTGATTTGGGAAAAGGTTCAGCATCTAAAAATTGAAGGGCAAGAAATGCAGGGCGACACCTGCGGAGGCCCCATACTTTTAAAATTGGTATGAGCCACTGTTTCCTCAAGTCCAGGTAAAATTTACAAAACAGTGTTATATGAATCGTGGTTTGAGGAGAAATCTCATCACAAGGGCAGGGTTGTAGGAATTTTTCCCAGGTGTTAATTTTGGGGAAAGTGACCAGATGGTGGAAAATGTTTAGTCTAAATCTAATTAGCAGGAATCTTTCATAGCCCGAGAAGTTAAAAGTTAAATAGGGCTGAGCTGCCAGGGTTGTTTGGATTTGTAACGAATGTTGCACAGTGACTTTGGAGACCTCACTAGACAGCCTCAAAGATTCTAAATGCGCCAAACAAACCTTTTTAAGCTGTTTTCTCGGTATTGCAGCAATTAAGGTGGGGGAATAATAATATTGTAACATGCCAAGGTCGCTAAGGAATCTCTTAATATAAGCAATCCATCCGATCTTGTGTGCATTATCTAGGGAAATACAGTCCTCTATGAACCCTCAGCAAAGAGTGGTTTCGTTAGACGACCAAATACGATGCCATAGGAGCAGGGGTTGGATCCTGATCAGATCTGTTGGATAAGACAAACCCACTTCCAGATGACATGCATAGGTCGACGTGCCCCGCGGGACTGCCAATAGAAATCTGAGAAAACTGTTTTCCACCCTTTGCACCTCCACCACCTTGGCATATCCCCAAACACCAGCCCCATATATTACGCTACCTATACATTTTGCCCTATAGATTTCTAAAAGTTCTAGCGTAGGTCGTCTGCCTAATTTGTTGGCAAAATTAGCCAAGGCAAGTGTTGTTCTCATAAAGATGAGTTTCCTCGATTCAATAGCATACTTCCAGGAGCATTTGTGGTCAAATACAATACCCAGATACGGATATGTAATTGTGCTCTCTAGTTTTTGGTTTTCAATAAACATGGTCTTTATGTTCTTGCTCCTCGACCCGGCGGACATTACAAAGGTTTTTTTAATGTTAATCTTCAGGTCGAGGTTGGCCATGAAAGTATGGTATTTCACGAGAGCACGCTGTAATTCCATGGGGGTACGAGCTAGAATTACAGCGTCGTCCGCATAGAGTAGAGCCGGTATTGGGCGATTGTTTATAATGGGGAGGTCCTGTGACCCTGTTACCATGGCTTTTTCCAGGCCATTGGTGTATAGATTGAATAAGAATGGTGCCAGGACACATCCCTGCCTTACCCCGCGCTCTACTCTAAACGACTTGGTTAACTCGCCCCCTAGGCCGTATCTAGCTGTGGCATCTGAATATAGTTCACGCAAAAATGTTATAAGGGACTCCTCTTTTCCCATGTCCGCTAAGATAGTCCACAGCTTGGTATGGTTAACACAATCAAATGCTGCTGAAAGATCGACGTATGCCATATATAGAGCCCCCCCCTTTTGCATTTACATATTTACCTATTAATAAAGATAGATTAAGGGCTTGTTCTGTTGTTCCCAGGCCCTCACGGAACCCAAATTGCAAGTCAGATAGAGCTTTATTATCTGATGCCCATTGCTGGAGGCGTTCCAAGATAACACGACCAGCCACTTTCCCCAGCAAATCCAACAGGGAAATAGGGCGGTAGCAAGATGGTGATTGGCGGTCCCCTTTTTTAAAGATAGGCACAAGAATTGATTGAGACCACGAGTCAATAAGTCCCAAAGCACAAGATGCTTGGAGAACCCTAGTTAAAATTGGCAGCCATAGATCCATGGTGAATTTAAAAAGATCGATTGGGACCCCGTCGGGGCCTGGGGCTTTACCATTTTTGGTGGCCGTTAGGGCGAGCTCCACCTCCTCGTATGATATAGCCCCCCCTTTTGCATTTACATATTTACCTATTAATAAAGATAGATTAAGGGCTTGTTCTGTTGTTCCCAGGCCCTCACGGAACCCAAATTGCTAGTCAGATAGAGCTTTATTATCTGATGCCCATTGCTGGAGGCGTTCCAAGATAACACGACCAGCCACTTTCCCCAGCAAATCCAACAGGGAAATAGGGCGGTAGCAAGATGGTGATTGGCGGTCCCCTTTGTTAAAGATAGGCGCAAGAATTGATTGAGACCACGAGTCAATAAGTCCCAAAGCACAAGATGCTTGGAGAACCCTAGTTAAAATTGGCAGCCATAGATCCATGGTGAATTTAAAAAGATCGATTGGAACCCCGTCGGGGCCTGGGGCTTTACCATTTTTGGTGGCCGTTAGGGCGAGCTCCACCTCCTCGTATGATATATCGATAGGCAAGGGAAAGGATGTTGCTTTTGACCCGGATAGAGTTAAATGTGTTGCGGTTGAAGGGAGGCTAAATATCCGCCCAAAATAATCAACCCATACCTGTTCATCAATCGCAACTTCGATGCTAGGATTAATCGTTGTGTCTGATAGAAAAGAGGACTTCACAACCTTCCAGAAGGCGGCGCTGTCCCTCAGAGTACATGATTTATGCAGTTTGTCCCAAAGGTCTTTTTTCAGGCTATTCTTCCTGCATTTAAAGGCCTGATTATAAATTTTCCTGAAAGCTGCGATCTCCTTGGTATTTCTTACCTTTTTATGAAGGGCTGCTTTCAGGTTCTGGTAAGCTTTTGTACAGGAACTATCAAACCAACCCTTAGTTCTATTTTTGCCAGTTTTTATATTAACAAATAGAATTTCCTTAATTGCTGCTAGCAATATTGTGAAATTTGCCATAATTCCCTCGTTGGTAGTGTCTGGGTCAAGGCATTTGTCAATCACTGGTCTTAGATTTACAACCAGTGTTGCTGTGATAGCCTTCTGATCCAGTTTTTCCCACCTTAAAGAATAGCCATTTAATCTATCTATTGTTAACTTATTATGACTTAAGGTTGTCTTGATGTTAAACCTCTCACATTTTTTGATGGTCTTTAGGGTAATACTATTTAGATAATGGTCGCTAATAGCGATATCATGAGTTTTACAGTTGAGTAAATCCTTTCCCGCTAACACCGGGAGAAAAATAAAGTCAATTGTACTTAGCCTACCTCTGCCATTAAAATTAGGCATGACAGGTATGGGAGGGTTCACCATATCATTGACATGAGCAAGATCCAAACCACAGATAGTTCCATTCAAGCAATGCCCAACTGAAGTGTGGGGGAAATGAGTTACCGGGTCGCCATTTTCATCCACAATACCACAAACTGTGTTTGCGCTCTGATTGCAAAGATTTTGATTAAAATCCCCACCCCATATTATAACCAACTCCTTGTGTACCTTATTGGATAATTCTTGGAGACATAAGTATATTTCCTTCATCGCCTTTATTAAACCATCCACAGAAAGATTATTATAAAAGTTCACTATTACAAGGGCCTTAGTATTATTCTGATGGAAAGTAAGTATTTGGAAGTTTAAGTCCAATTTAATAGGGACTATACTTGTGAATTGATGAGTATTAGATACAAATATAGTCAAACCACCTTTTGCTCTACCAGAGGGAGAGGGCAGTGCTGGAGAAAAATATGTTTTATTGCCCTCAACGTGTAGTTCGGATGGCGCCCATGTTTCCTGTAAGCATAAAATGCCAAAGTTGCGAGCGAAATCAAGCCAGATGCCATTCGCAACCTTTGCGCGCAGACCAGCAACATTCCAGAATAATATTTCCAGGGATGGATCATCTTTGTTTGTTACAGATTCGAGTTCCATTCCCGTAAATTCCTCATAGTGGATAATTTGGGTAATGTTGGAGGGGGCTTCTTCATTCACGTCACCATCTAGGTTCGAGTTATCTAAGTATGCACCAGGGGTAGATGTATTAATCATAGTGTTAGGTAACAGGCCCTCCAGCCGAAGTCAATCCACCCTTTCCAGTTCAGAGAGTTTATCAAAATAGTTAAAGGTCGGGATGTTATATCTGGTTCTAGTCCCTTCCATCAGTTCCACATTTACTATGCCCCTGTGACAGGTAGTTGACGATAAGAGGGGAAATTGGGGGTAGAAAAAACTCAAATCCCTAGTGTGGATTTCACTCTCACCGTAATGAGCAGGCCAATTGCATATATGTTGAACCACCCGCCTGTCCCTGAGGTTGATGACGATGCAGTCCCCCGGCGAATCCTTTCTTCTGTGACCCAGCCAACTTAACCTTCTCGCAAATAATATTTCCCCAGATATCTTGGACGGAAGGGGTCTGTTCTTATTTAGCCAATGCACAGCTTTATTTCTTAGCTCAGGTTAGGTTTCTGATTTTTCTTGGGGTAGCTCCGGAACGCCAACTAGCATGGTATATGGTGATGATTGTGGGGGTAAATCAATGTGTGGGAATGACCTCTTAGGATTACCAGTCGGGGAGTAATCCTTGGGAACACCGAGGTTATTATACACCTGTCCCGCAGATTCTGTGTCCTTACACAAGTCGCTCACCCCTCTTTCTAAAACCTTGGCTTCAGTTGCCCTTAAAGCCATCTGGGAAGGCCTAACAATAGTTTCAGTATTCTTCTTTGATTGAGGCAATAAAGGCCTAAGGCCAGGTAATGACTGGGTAGTATTATCGGAACCAGGTTTTTGAGGTCTGGTGCTTGGTTGTGGATCAATGGCCTTCGTGGGTGCTCTATACGTTTGTTGCCCTGGAATAGCAGAGGAGTTTTTCATTATTTTCTCCAAATTATCTATTTTTTCACCAATGCGTTTTACCCTTTCCAAGAGTAGTATCATTAGAGATTTCATGAGATGGTTAATTTTATCCAAGAGTCCCTCACTGTGTGAGAAAAAGGGTGATGGAGTAACAACTTTCTCTGTGGTTACAACGTGTGAACCTCTATAATTTGTTAAGATGGATACAAAGTCAGATACATTATTACTTACATTTTTCCCTTTTGTTGCGTTTGGTTTAGCAGCAACTTTCTTATGTTTATTACCACCTACATTCCCCTTGACATTTCTTACAATTTGCCCATCCTTGTTAGTATCTTTCAACTTACACCTGGCCTTCTGCCCTCTGGTTGTTACCCGCGAGCTGTCACTGTTTACGCTCAGCGGCGAGGCAGGGACCAAGATTGAACTTAATGGTGTCTCACAGGACCCATTGGCTGTAAGATCCTCTACCTGAGAAGAAGGAACAGTGATGGACTTATTGAGAAAGGTAGTGGGGGTCAATGATAACCTTGTTGAAAAGGGCAGGAATTCAGGGGAAACATTGCCCGTGGTCGGAGCAGTGTCCTGAGTTATGGGTATATGGTGGACCCCTGGAAGAGCAGCAAAAGATGGTGCCATTATCGAGTCCTGGGAGTTAATCAGTGAACATCGATATATTGGCAATGGGCAAAGGAGGAAGAGAACCAACAGGGAGAGAGAGGCGGCGTTCTGTATTTTCAATGGCATTAGCCACCACCCCGATGGTTTTCTGCAACATACGGTGAATTGCTGTCAGACTGGGTAGTGGTTGATTTAGAACAACTTTTTGATTTTAGGCGGGGACAGATAGCACGGGGTTATTCTTTCCCATTCTTTACGACTATGGATAAAGGAATAGATGTTGTGGACGCAGATAACAGCAGGCAAAGAAATACAACACTATGTATTACACAGGGAAAATATTATAACATGAAGAAGAATAACCTGTGAGCTACAATTGCAATCTGTGTTAATAGATTTTTTACACTAGCTGCCTTTTTTAACCCCTACCCTGCTCATGACGGAACCACTCCGTCATGAGCCACGGTCGCCGTGTGCTCATGACGGAGTGGTTCCAAAATAATCTGCCCCATGCAATTTTACCCACTCCAATCCAGAATAATTTGCCCCACTCCAGCCGGCCCCACTCCAAACCCATCTACTCCAATCCACCCGCTCCAATCCACCCCACTCTAATCTGCCCCACTTCAGTCTGCCTATTCCACCTAATTCAGTCAGCCCCACTCCAATCCAAAACAATCTGCCCACTCAGCTCCATTCTACTCCAACCTGCCACAATCCAATCCAAAATAATCTGCCCCACTCTAATCCATCCCACTCCAATCCAAAACAATCTGCCCCACTCCAAATCTGCCTCATATCAGCCCTCCCCACTCTAATCTGCCCCACTCCAATCCAAAACAGCCTGCCCCACTCTAATCCGCCCTTCTCCAATCGGCCCCACTCCAATCTAAATCCATCAGCTCCACTCCAATCCATCCCACTCCAATCTTCCCCACTGCAATCCAAAATAATCTTCCCCACTCCAATCCAAAATAATTTGCCCCTCTCCAATCCGCTTTACTCTAATCCGCCCCACTGCATATTTCCCCACTCCAATCAACCTCACCCCAATCCACCCACTCATCCCAATTTTCCCCACTCCAATACACATCACCCTAATCCAATCCACACCAATCCAATCTACACCACTTCCGTCCAATCCACCTAACCCCAATCCAATCCACCACAATCCACCCACTCCAATCCAAAACAATCTGCCCCACACAATCCAAAGCAGTGTGCACCACACCAATCCCAAGCAATGTGCACCACACCAATCCCTAGCAATCTGCCCCACCCCAATCCAAAACAATCCGCCCACTCCAATCTGTTCCACTCCAGTACAAAACATTATGCCCTACCCCAATCTGCCCCACTCCAATATAAAACATTCTGCCCCACTCCAATCAGCTCCCCTCCAATCCAAAACAATCTGCATCAATCCAAAACAATTCGCCCCTCTCCAATCCAAAACAATCCGCCCCACTTCAATCCAAAACAATCCAATCCACCCCACTCCACTTCAATCCAATCCACTGCACCCTAATCCAATCCACCTCACCTCACTCCAATCCAATCAATACCACCCCACTCCAATCCATTCCACCCCACACCAATCCAATTCACCCCAATCCAGCCAAATCCAATCTACCCCACTTCAACCCACCCCACCCAATCCACCCCCACCCCACCGCAATCCATTTCACCCCACTCCAATCTAATCCACCTCATCTAGTCCACCCTACTCCACTGCAGTCCAGTCTACCCTACTCTACTCCAATCCACCCAACCCTACCCCACCCAATCCACCCCAATTCAGTCCACCCCACTCAGTCCAATCTATCCGGCCCACCACACTCCAATCTACCCTACTTCAATGCTATTCATCCCACTCCAGTCCAATCCACCCCACTCCACTCTAATTTGCCCCGCTCCAAACCACCCAATTCTAATCCAGTCCTCCCAATCCACCCCACCCCAAACCAATCTTTTTCCCCATCTCAGTCCACCCCAATCTAATTCACCTCACCCCATTTCAATCCACCCCAATTCAATCCACCCTATCCAGTCCACCCACTCCAATCCACCCCACTCAATCTAACCCACTCTACGCCAAAGCAGTCCACCCCAATTTACTCCTGTCCAATCTACCCCACTACCTCAATCCACTCGAACCCACTCTACGCCACTCTACTCTACAACACTCCACTCTACAACACACCACTCCACTCTATGCAATTGCACTCTAGGACACTTTCTGCCACTGAACGACTGAACTCTACACAACTGTATGACACTCTACTCCCCCCATGACACTCTACTCCAACAAATCCAGTCTACAAAACTCTATTCCCACCCACTCCACGGTAGGACATTCCACGACACTAACTTTTAGCCATGCTGAACAGCAGCTACACTGGTTAAAACATGGCAAAACGCACTGCCAAAGCCAATAGCTCTTGTATAGGTGGAACGTATTGGCTTTGCCAATGCTTGCTTGATATGTTGTTGTGCACAGTGCAATTCCTCACAAATAGCAGACATGCTGCCACTTCACTACATAGGTGAAGCAGGTCACGGAAGTTCCTGTTTCTTTGTACTGTAAGCATTTTCGGCAGGTAATCTTTTCGGTGATGTAGACAGGTCAGCTAGATGGTGCATGAATCAATGTGACCTTCCTCTAAAAGAAACGTTTACAGTTACCCCAGGCATGTAATGTTATTTATGTTGCAAATATTTTCCAATGTCTGACATGAACTGTCTGTGGAGCACGTCTTCATTGATACCGAAATTATTTTTTGCAATATTCTTCCACAATCTAGAATTCTGTCAAGCTGAGGTCGTTATCTTTACTTTATTTTGCACATATTATTTTAAAGATACTTAGCCTACAATGAATGCAAGAGGAGCTGTCAGTAAGGCATCCATAATGGAGAGTTCTGGTCAGGATATAGTCTGCCCTCCAAATGAACTTTCAATTCACTGGATGCCAGAGGACATACTTTACTCTTGTTTCAGCAGTGGATTTATTTAAATGCAGTCAGAATAGCTAATGGCTCCCTTTGCATGCTTTGGCTTAAGGCAGGCCAGAACATAATGTTTGAGTTTTATTTAGTATCTGTCTTCTGTCTGGCAACACCAGGGCTGTGGTGTAGCCTCTGATGATTTAGCCTGAAGGAATAGTGGTGGCAGGTGCTTTGTTGGATGCTCCCCCACGTGCTCAGTGAGTTAAAACATGCCTCTTCAATCCAGAGGTTTCCTCAGTGATGTCTCTATCTGGGATGGAGACGCTTGAAGGGGAAGAGAAGTATCTGTGCATGACTGAGGTAGTCTGCACTGCGGTGGCCTACGGTCTTTCTATTTCCGCGTGGCCATGCTGGTTAACCATAGAGAGGGTGGCAATCTTATGTCGGTATTTATAGGACACATATCTGTCTGCCTTAGACCAGGGCGGTTTTCACTGGAGGTGCTGTGTATCTGCTTCCCATCAGTTAGGTTCTAAGTGTCAGTGGAAGAACAGAGTGTGATTTAACCCACCAGGACAGAATGTGCAAGTGAGCATGACTTGGTGAGTGAGGTCCAGCGAGTGTGGTCTTTCCTTGGCAAAGAATAGCAATCCTCTGTAATGGGCACAAGGATGTGGCCTCACCCAGGAACAAAATCCACACACATTGCCTTTAACTGTTTTTCTGCCAGGGTTCAAGTTGATTGAAGCCACTGTAATTTTCACTTCACCTCATTCAGACTTTCCTGAACCTTGGTTCTGTGGCGCATTCTCCAGTACAAAAACACAACCACAGTAGCCTTTAGATCCATACCTTGGTTTCTGTTGCGCATGTGCAATGAGAGTCTGATATATAGACTATCACCACTGAACGTTCAGTTTCAAAACACTAGGTCACAGCCACAGTGCTCATATTATCACAAGAATGATTAGTTTAGAGGATAGGCTCTCTAGTTGGACAACAACTATTTTACCCAGCATTGAAAAAAGCCAATAGGTTTGGCGGCATTTGTAATTATACATTCACATCGAGAGACAGAAACTCCGAGATACAACACATCTGCAGGCCTTCATCCACACTCAGATGATACAGGCACCATTTCACTTTATATTTGATTTCCTCTCTTAAACAGTGACAGGATCTCCGCGCCTCTTCAGTGTGTAACAATAAAATTACACTGCAGGAGAGATATGTGTTTCTGAAAACAGTGGAAATGTTTACTAAGTGGTTCTCTGTAGCAAAGATAATGAATAAGAGTAACTCTAGTGACGCTCTCTGCAGTAATGTCTTTTCTGCCAGAGGCACGAAATTTCAGAGTACGTCACCCCTACCTTCTGCTCTTCAGACTCTTTTACACTTCTCCAAAGACTCAGCACCATTTTATCAGAGTATATTGTTTAACATTATACCACTACTAATTGGTTCCATAATATTGATCCGAAACTTGATCGATGCTCCATCTTCTATATAATTGTGATTTTAGTCTTCTATATATGTGAGAGTACTGTAAGGCGCTTTACAAAACCCATGAGAAAAGAAAATGAATTGAATTAAAAAGCAAACTGATTTAAATATATGCGAGACCTCTGTCTCATACACATATTGACATATATAAGACCTCTGTCTCGACCTCATTCAAGTCTCTTTTCACCACTCTTTGTGCATCTTGAGATTAATGTCTCTGCTCCGTTTTTTTCTTTTTTACATTTGGAGGAGGTAAGCACAGACTGCTATAGTAAAAGTAAAAACTGCTAAATATTCCTTAGTTACTAGCCAGTCTATAAATGCCTCCTGCAAAGAAAAAGGTGGCAAACCTTTGGGAGCAGTGAAAGGGAGAAAAGCAGGGGGGATGACAACAAACATTATGTCAACAAGAGACTCTTTAGGCCTTGCCTGTCCTTGCTATGATAAAGGGATTCAAGTGGGAGCTTAGGATACCCCTGCAGTTAATAAAATGTACTCCTCAGCAAAATCTCTGGCTGTCTCAATAAAGGACTTTGTGGGGAAGCATTTTAAGCCCTTTGTGTTGCAGGACTAGGCAAATATGGGACAAGTGGTTTCCCCAGTGGATGACCTTCTGGAGTTATTAGATGCCCAGGAGAAGGGAACCTTGGATCTGCTTGGAAATTCATGAGAGATTCTCCCCCGTCTCTCCTGATCTCCCCGTTTGTTTCGTCCGCCCGAGCTGAGTTTTGCAAGCTCTGGAGAGGGGACTGGGTATAGAGTGCTGAGGAGAATAAGCAAAGCAAGGAAGAATCCGTAGATAGCCAGATGAGGAGAGAGCCGATATAACTGATTTGCCACTCAGTGGTGGGGATCAAGGGACCTTAGCTACTTCTGCTGCAAATATTAACTCCTTATTGTCAGGACCTTCTCCATGTTGGATGTCCTTCTTTTAGTGCAAAAAAACTTTACGCAGACTATTCGAAGTCTCTCTTGCAGCAAATGACTCATTGAGAGTGGAGACTGGACTTTTAAAGGAGATCCTTTGTGAACTAAAATCTATTAATTCCTGTATGCCCTCCCTTGTAAGACCGATAGCCTCTCAAACTGTGGGCAGTGAGGAGCCGCCAGCACAAGGAGGGCAACAGGGCATTTGAACTGTGTATATATATTTTTGGGGGGAGTTTTATATAGCGCAAACTTGACCCGAAGATATCGGGTATCAGAGCGATTTACATGAGCACCAGTTTCATTACAGGTGGACACATTCATTTTTGTTAGGCACGGGGAAATTAAGTGATTTGCCTAGAATCACAGGATGTTGAGCGTCCCTGCCGAGACTCGAACCCGGTTCCCCAGCTTCGAGGTTGACCGCTCTAGCCGTAAGGCTACATTCACTCCACATCCTCCATCCCTCTCCTTCTATATATCTTGGAAGCCAATGCTGGGTGGGGCATGAGTTGGCATTTTGGTCATTTAAAGGCAAAGAAAGGAAGGAGTGTCGGTACAGAGCTCCCACTCAGAAGCAGAGGGCAGTTAAAGACCATGTTGAACACTTACACCCTACAAAGAGCCAGCAGCTGTCTAACCTCGCCCATCCACAGGCTCGTTCCAAGATCAAGAGTAGAGGTTATACTAGGCACACCCCTAATGGAACTAACCTCCCCCTGCAGGCTGTAAGAAGTTTTAAGAGATCTGAGGACCAAGTAATGCCCCCTACTGGACAGCAAGATGTAGATTGTGGCCAAGACCAGGTACAGACCTTTTGTAGGGAACTCAGGGTAAAATATGTATATTTGAAGAGATTCAAAAGGGGAAAAAAGAAAACAATTTGAAGTCTCTAAATAGATCAAGTTTATTAAGGGCATTCTCATCCTTCACGGAATTGGAGGCGGTTACGTCAAGGGATATAGAGTATGTAGCCTTCACTCAATCCAAAGCAGATAGATAAGTCACAAAAGTTAATTTTAGCTCTCAACTTTTTGTGGACTTGGTATTAGTACCTATAATTGAGGTAGAATTCCATTGTTTAGAAGTGCCCCTCCTGGTAAACCATGCAGGCCTAAACTAAGAACAATTACATTTGGTAATTGGAGGGGAGGTAAACCCGGCCCGATCCCGTGTAGTGGGGTATAATTGAGGCACCTTAAAGGGAACCATTCTGTACCAACATAGAGAAGGAGTGATGGACTGTATCCCACTTTGCAATAGATTTGCGCGTCGATAGGGAGAGTGTCTCATCTGGGTGTGGGGGGGGGGGGTAGACAAGTGCAAGTGTACTAGCTAGCAGCCGCACCGGCCAGACTGGGGGTTATATCCTGGAATGTTCACAGGCTAGAGAAATTAATAAGAACGGCAGATCTTACCCAAATATGGAAGGAGAACCGGATAATTTATTTTCAGGAGACCTGGCTGGTGGGTGATCCAGTCCATTAGAGTGGGTTTATACAGTTTGGAAAAGAAGGAATTAAAATGGGTTCTGGGCGGGTAAGAGGGGGCTTACTGACATTGATATCGACTAAATGCAGCAAAGTAGCTAGAATCCTCCAGACAAGTATTGAGTGGCTTTTGGCCTTTTTTCTGGAATTGTATGAGGACTGTCTTCGGCACAGTAGCTTAATAGTTGCTAATGTATATATAAATCAGGTTGAGTCCCGGAAGGAGATGTCGGAAGTGTTTCAAAGTGATCTGCTGTGGTTGACAGGATTCCCTGGGGCTTTCCTGATACTCGTAGTAGGGGACTTTAACCTTTGTCTTGTCCCAGGGCAGATAGAGGTTGAGGTTTCCGATATGTTGGAGAGTTATGGAATCCCCAAAGCAATCGTCCCAGAATGTACTCAATCTAAGATAGAAAGGTAATTTACAAAATCCCTCTCTGCGTTAGGTTTCATTTGCCTAAATGGTCGTTTTAAGGGGGACATACCGGCAGCCCAAATGTTTTTGCACAGGAACCAGCATTGCCTAATAGATTATGTTTATACATGCTTGGTTCTTTGACGTTTGCACACGGTCTATGGTGTTAAGAATAAGGGGCAGTGATCATTGGTGCTTGAAAATGAACTTAGCTGCTGCCACACCTTCTAGGGATCGGGGAATCCCAATGGAAGTGACTTTTCCTAAATGTCTAACAACAAGAATAGATGTAAGGTATATCGCCCAGATGACTCAGTACCAAGTCCTCAATGAGTTGGAGGTTGGTGGGGACGCAGGCTTATCTATCCTGGAATGGTATTCTAAAACCATTGCTAAGGTAGTTAGCCGCTGAATGTCATTAGTACATTCATGTAAAAAGGAGGCTAAAAAGGAAAAGCCCTGTTGGTCTGCTAATCAGCTGTGCTTAGACAATGAGTGTTTTCTGGCTAGAAAGGAGCTAAGGAAAGTAGGAGGTGCTCCCTGGATTTCACAAATGAGATTGAGGCCTGTATTTGTGAATTTTTCCATTGATCATGTACGAGTTGTATTCCTCCACTGCACAGTTACTGCACCGTCTCCCTTCCAACATTTAAATATTCCCTCAGCTAGTGCAAAAGGATTTAGTAGATTATTACATTGATGTTGCTGTTGTTTATGACCTGTGAGAGTACTAAGCGTGTGGTTTTTCGTTGCCTTCTTTAGAAGAAACAGAAAGACATTCACCACGGCCAATGACAGTAGGTCTCTGTTATTTCTGCTTGTTAATGATCGCCACTGGACAGACATCTGCAACATATATTACAGTTAGCCTTAAAGGTGTTGGCTTTTTTTTTCTTTTCCCTTCAGAACCAGTGCCCCGAGGCGGAGGAGATGGTCTTCAGCCACTTTGTGATCTGCAATGACACCCAGGAGACCCTGCGGTTTGGCCAGGTGGACACAGATGAAAACGTGGTGTTGGCCAGTCTCCACCGTCACCAGTACAGCTGGCGCTCGCACAAGTCCCCACAGGTACGTCAGTAATCCTGCATGCTGCCTGTGCGCTCTGCTTCATTTGACATGTATACATGTATGGCAAACCATGTGTCTCCTCCTACTCGTCAGCTGACTGTCCAAAGCCAATCAAAAAATAGGTGCAGCAGCTTAAAGAGTTGCCGGGCCGGATTCATAAAGAAGAAGAGTCGGGTACTTGCAAGGACCGCTTGGTTTCTTGCAAATCCATGTGTGCATTGCTCCGATTCACAAATGGGCCTGTGTGCACGAGGAGCAGGAGCCTAGCTGTAATTGGTGCAACGGGTGCAGAAGCACAGGGGGTAGGAGCCCCGTTTTTCTTTCCTAAAGGCACTCTTGTTACAACCCTGAAGTAAAGATTGTCGCATCTGAGTGTGCTCATATCGGAAAAATAGCTTGTAAAACCGGACAGTTTGGAAGCCTAGGCAGTGGGCCAATTCAGATTTCTACATGTTTCAGTTCTTGAGTGGTATGATATTGCTGTGCCTATTCCTACGCCTTTCTGTGGATATATCGAAAAAAGTTATATACACATTTTTCATTTGTGAAATATGTCATTCTGAGTGTCGATGCTGTGACGTTTTTCCGAGGATATAACCGTTTCTAAGCAATGTATGACTTATAATTCACGACACTGCATGCACTTCCTACGTGTGATGTCAAACAGTGAAAGGGGGATTTGTATTACATGGTGAAAATGAAATTCATTTCCGCATGCCCTCTTCTCAAAGATCTCTACCTTCCAGCACCCAGGTTGGAATGCATTAAGGCCGTAGCTTTGGCAGTCTTAAACGCAGGTCTCATGCTGTGAGAGGAGGTCCCACTGACCTGCGATTGAGCGGGAGCCCTAGCTGCTTCCGCTGCCCAGTGATGCCAAAGTCAGTGGTCTAACTCTGTGGTAGCGTGACGTCTCGCGTGACGTGTGCTATCTTGAAGGGATCTGCGTCCATACCACCACCCTGTATGTCATCAGCAGAGGCCGCACCAGCCGTCAGTGCACTGAACACACATTTTAAAATACCAACAACAGAGGTATTTGCGCCTAGAGAGATGTTTTTGGCCAAAAGTCAGCAATGTAATTAAGTGCAGTGTTGGGCGTATGCCGCTAGAAAGATTTTTGAGATCTTTCCATGCCGATTAAAATATTGGATGGAGATTGACCAGGCTGTCAAACTGACCGTCCCTGAAGATTGAGAAGCCAGGCGAGGGTCAGGTTCGCGGAATGTTGGTGACTTCATAGATGAGAAATTATTTAATTTCTCATGGTAATTGCGGAGCTGCCAAGCTTTAAGACCTCGAAGAGCAGATTGCGCGATAAAGGTGAAGTCATGCATGCCTCCGGGTGAGGGACACGGACACCCCTGCAGGCGTCAGTACATACTTGCCTCGCGCCGCCTGCGCCTGGGGATGGCTCGCGCTAGGCCGGGCCTCGGCGCCGCGCGCTCTCGGTGGGAACGCGTCCTCGCGGGCTCGTGTTTCTGCCTTCTCAGGCACGACCAGTCCGTCGTTGCCATTAAATACTTTATTTAACCTTCGCAGCGATGTTTTCTTAGTACAGCTGAGCTGTTCAACTAAACTGCTTTCCCATAACTATTTTCTCGTGTTATTTACGGTTAAAAACAATTACGTGCTGGAAGCATTTTGAGGTCGTGAAGGAACAAATTAAGATAGAGCAGCATACATTAGGACAAGAAGGCACAACACGGTGAGTTTTATTTCTCATGGAGCATTTTAACATGTTTGCTGAAATGCGTCGAAAAGGTAACTTATATGCACCCTAACTTGGTGACCTGCTGAACTCACCCTGCTCTGTAAAGTCGAGAGGGCGCGGCTATTTTCAGGACCTTCCTTCCTTGTCCAGTGCCCGCCCTCCCTGTCATGAGTGTTGGCACGAGCTGCAGCTGATGACTCTTCCAGCAGACAGTCAGACTGTGCCTCCATTGGCAGCTCACATGTAGCCATTGAGGGCCCGGCGTGCTCTGCTCCCGCGTTTGCAATGGTCATTTGTGCCTCGGCCTGAGTTTTGTATATGCATTGCTCCTGTATAGACGCCTTTTTCACCCCTTTCTCTTCTCCAATATTCATTCTGAAACACGGGATGTAGATTTATATTTTGGTGCATGGGTTTGTAAAGCATGCCTTTTGTAAGATATAGATGCTTCTGACAATCACAGTGTGTTTCTGTTTATTAAGCGAACAGTATATTTGAGGGATATTTTCGGATTCTCCGTTGCAATCTTTTACTTTTCTTGCTGTGCATAATCAGACAAATGTGGTTATCTTTGCATGACTTGGACAACTATTTGGATCGGTGCAAACATTGTAAGTGGCAATTGAAGGCGAAACCCTAGGCAGTCAAAAACGGTCACTCAATTTAACAACTCATTGAAAACAGGAAGACATGATAGAAAGAACTCAGTGCAAACATTGTAAGTGGCACCATCTGCTCAGGGGAGTAGCCAGAAAAAATAAATACCCCCTACTTGGATCCACATCCAGAATGGCTGAGAACAAGACAGTTTCGCCCTAAAAGGGTTATTCTTTCATATTTTCTACCTTTTTCCTTTGCGCTCCCTTCTGCTAGGTAGCCTTCCTCTAATCCCCCATTTTCACCTCTCCTCCCCATCCCATGTCACCCTTCTCCTTTTATCTCTCTCTTCCTTATTCCATTTACCCCTTCCTTCCTCCTTTTGTCTTACCCTCCCATTCTTTTCTCCTCTCTCCTGCCTGCACCCTTCCTATTTACAACTACCCCTTCTTCTCTAATTTCCCCCTTCATGTCTTGCCCAATCGCTCACATCTAATTACACATTTGCCTCTCTCCTCATTTCCCATCCATCTTTCTATTCCATTTTCTCTTCCCTTTTTTCAACTGTAACACCTCTTCCCATTTGTCTCTTTCTCTCCATCACACCCCTCAATTAGACCCTGTTTTCCCCTCTTCCTTCTGATTTCCTTTTTCGCTCCCTCCCTTCTGGAAAGTTAAAATAGCAATAAACATGTTTTGGCCAGTGTGGTACCCATGTTTTGCGCCACATATTTACAAATTTGGACTAAAAAGTAATGCAGTTGATTAAATAGAAGCAAGTTAGACACGTGATGATGGCATGTTTGTAATTTTTCCTCCATAAGAGGGAAGGGTAATATAAAAATTAAATATGAAAAATTAGTCTTGACAGGTACAAATGAAGTTCGAACACTTTCTACGGTGAGCTACATGCATATCTGGTATTACAGAAAAGTGAGTGACATAGTTTCTGCAGTCCTAAAAGCCTGATAGTGAAAGAAGTTTTCGGTCTTATGCCCTAATCTCATTTTCAACTTATTAATTACTTAATAATTCGAAAAAGCTTAAATATATTTTGAGCCTAAAAGAAACAGATTTGAAGTATGTAAGTCAATCTTCCCACATGGACAAAATACTCCGGCTAATGCACATCTTTAAAGCAGTGGAGGGAGAAAAAGGCATCTATGGCCTCGCTCACTCTCCTGTTAAACGCACCTTCTTTCAATCAGTGGTGCTGGAACAATTTGCTGAGTGGGAGTGCTGCCATCAATGTTATATCACTATGCTCATGCAGACTTTGAAAAATTCAAGTGTCACAAAAAGACGCAAGTGTAGAAAATGAGCCACGTCTACTCAGCTAGAGAGTGTTATGGGTCTGGTATGTAGCTGGCCGTGTGGTTAGGATCACACTGTCACTCATGTTATTAAAGCATGATGTGGTAGCACACTGTCATTTATAGGCAGTACATTCTCCATTGAAATGGCCACTTATTTGTACAGACATTTCACTAATAAAACTTCATAGCGCATAAATTAGAATGTGTGGAATTGAGTTGCAGCAAATATTTGTCATTTGCGCAACACCAAGTAATTGATTTCTTCTTATCCTAATAACATAATTGTTTCCATCACACGGACTACTTTGTGCATTCATAACTGCTAATACATTTTAAACATTTGTACAGTTCATTTGTTATGTATTTTCATTTTATGTGTTTGAAAAGAAATGAAACCCCACATACAGCCTTTCCTTTACACCAACAAGATTGCAAAGTGCTTTACTTTTCAAAATCCTCTCTGCAGTTGAAGAAAAGTAAACGCCAAGCAGCAAATTCAATAAACATCAATTTGTCAGTAACAGCCTGACATTTGAGCTCTGTCTTTAAATGTACTGCAAACGTGACAGGATAAACTTAACATTTGCCAGCTTGTTCATTGCTCATTCACCTTTAGAACGCAAGCATGGTTGTTTTGGGCGTGCTACAGAATCGTCCTACTTTCCAGCGCCTATGCTATTAAAACAAAGCAATACTTTAGAGATGCAAGCCAAGACTGTGTTGGATTTCATGGAATTTATCGAGCCAGTACTCAGGGGTTTGTAGTTCTACACAGGCAAGCCTCCAACAAGAGGAAATGGGCCTGCAGACTACGACCCCCATAAACATCACGCACTGCCACGAACAAACCGAGCAGGAGCTTTCTGTCCGTGACCCCCCACCCCCCTCCCCGACCGTGTTGGTCAGCCCGGGCTGAGACAGCGTCACAGGCACACACACAGCCACACCCGAGTTCTTCACAGGTCGTTAACCCCTTCCCCGCTCATGACGGAACCACTCCGTCATGAGCCACGGTTGCGCTGTGCTCATGACGGAGTGGTTCCGTCATGCTGCGGCCGTTGGCGGCCGCTCCGCCCACGCGGCGCTAATTCCCCGCCTGTGCGGGCGATTAGCGCAGTGGGCGGAGACGTGACGGAACCACTCCGTCATGAGCACAGCTCAACCGTGTCTCGTGACGGAGTGGTTCCGTCACGAGCACAGCGCCACCGCACCTGCCCCCAAACCCCCCCAGCGCCGCGGCGGAATTCCTGCCGCGGCGAAGGGGTTAAAAGACAAGTTGCTTGTTAATGAGGCTTTGTTGCTTTGTCACCCCTTCTTAGAGCCCCTGCATCTCCACTCTTCCTGTTTCACTTAGCAATTACCCCCCCCCCCACACCTCTCAGATTTGGCTCTAGTTGCGCCTCTGAGCGGGGGTTCACAACTCCACTGCATCTGCTTATTTGTTGGTGATCGCTTTTGTGTTCAATCACAGTGCATATCACTCCTCTGTGTGGTCGGAGTTTCCGGCGACTTCCCTAGAATGTGTTGCACTCATTCCCTATCTCAAATATCTTATGACACTACCACAATGGAAGCCATGCATTAGGACTCCTGTGCAGCACAATGCAGCTCGTATCGCAAGAATGCACTTGAGTCAATAGATGCTTCAGGGCCTCTGTGTTTCTGATCCTTGATTATCGCATTGCTTGTGCTTTGATCTTGTTGATGTTGCTTGTCAATCTTGTTTCCTAACTCAGTAAAATAATTTGAGAATCCATGCTTAATTCCGCTCATGGGTGTTTCTGAGGATGCTACTGATAATGTAGTTACTCGCCAGAGTATCACCTTCACAATCTATTAAAAAGCCACGGGGCTTATCTACGAAGAAAAACTTGTGCGTAGGAAAGATTTACATTGCCACCTGAACATACTTTTGTGTTTTTTTTAGTTCACAAACATTCCCAGTAGTACTCTCTGTAGCCTAATATTCCACCGACAGAATGGAGCCTCCTGTGTGAATGCATATTGTTTTTTTATCACATGGAAGTCATTTTTCTTCATGGAGAAAGCCCTTTCCGTACACCCCTTGCAAATGTGGTGCAATCTGTTCCCCTTTCAGTCCTGAAAGAGAAGCTACTCTCTTGGCTGGAGTAAATCTCAGACCATTTCCAGGGTGGGAAGAGGTCAGTTCTAAGTTTGGTAATGCCCACATATGTAAGTTCGTGGGCGTTCCCAAACATCCAAGGCAAACCACACTTTGGAATTCCCACTTCCTATCCCTTGAGTTGAGTTTAGCACTGCTGATTTCTCCCCACTTGTAGTGGATAATATCTTTGTGAATTAGTCCCTTGTTTCTATTGACAGCAAGCTTCTGCAAGTATTTTATTTTTATGTTCTACCATAAACTTTCCCTTAACTGCGCAGTTGCAGCCAAAATAAATTGTTCATACAAAGACAATTTTTTGGCCAACATGCTTCTAGAAAGCTGCCAGAAGTCAAATGACTTGTGTATTCCTTAATGACATTCAGCCAAAGTCCAAGTTGATGGTGCAGCGTGAATGCCTTTCTTTTGCAAGGCCCACGTGCACATTTTAATTATTTTCTATTATGACTCCCCATAGCATCTGTCTTTGGCATAAAACCGCTGACAGTGGATTATAACCGGAGACGACCCTCCCACACTTTGTCTTCCTATTTTTTGTCATGTCGAGCTTATAGTCTCTCCAAAGTAAATACTCTTCTTGCTTCGTGTCCTTGTACACGTGTCTAGTGTGTTTTTTTACTCCTACAGCTACAAGAAGCCAACCGGGTCCTTTTAACTATTAATCTGAAGGGTATGAGTCACTTTCTAAATTAAACATGCATACTTTCCCCATGGTATTTATTTTCTTATAAATGTTTAGGTTTTTTCTTTGAGCTGAGAAAGGAGCCTGTTGTGAATCACTTTTAGTGCAGCCCTTCCCACTCTAATTATCAAGTCACTGTGCATACAGCTCCTCTGACACACTATACCCCTGCTAATATTTTCCCTAAAAAGATCTCCGCTAAAGTGATCCTTCGGGGGACCCGTTGGGCATTGCAACGCCGGGCTCGACGAGGAGCAAATGCCCGATGATGAAGCATGACACCCTTCGGAGTATGTGAGGGCAACAGGAGGGAAGACTCGTTCTTCCTCCTTATAGGGGGTCCCTACCATACCTAGGTCTTTTTCCCTTTCTTGCTTTTTCTTGATTAAGGTGAAGGGGTAACTTTCTGTACCACATCTAAGAAACAGTGTTCTCTTGTTTGTTTAGCATAAATACGTATCCCACTTCCAAAGCCACCCTATAACTCACATACACCAACTACTACAAAGCCATTCGTGGTGCCAAAGTCATGACTACTTTAGAAGGGGTTGGGAAGCTATCAGCAGCCGTCACAAAATCTTGAAAGTAGAGCAACGTTTTATCACACCTCTGCACAGCAGCTGTCCCTCAGGCCCAGGAAACTCTGACAAAATGATGTTGCCCTCGCCAACCATACAGCAGCACCCTCCACGACAGCCCCACAACAACAGCTTCTTCACACAAATCGACCCAGTAGATAAACTACGGCTAAAACCTCTCAGTCTCAGCAAATGGATGATCTATGCCCACCTACCATTCCAATACAAACATAGAAACTCTGTCTTTATACAGAGTTTTCTTAATCACCACTAGAGACCACTAAAGCCCCCCAGATTAATCTAACCCATATCACCACTACAAAATTGCAAGATTCCAATGAAGCTATAAAATCATATAGACATTTATGAGAGTCCACCTCTAATCCCACATTGAAGCCAACCAAATCTGTCTTCTGCCTTCAGTATGACCCTAACTGCCCTAGTCTGGAACAATTTATTATAAAAAGCAGATCAGGGATGGTTCAGCATTGAGACCTTCTTGCCACCTTTATTACTCTAGGTCACAAAATTCTCCTCTGCTCTGTAGACAACATCTCAGAGAAAACATTCAGGGCTAAGGATTCTTCATCTTTCAGTGTATTTCAGCATTTATATTAAACCTATCCCAATATTTAAAGACACCTGCTAGGGTTTTCCACTCTTACTACTTACTAAGCGCGCTAGTAAGGCAGATGCCCGCTATGTTCTTTGTCTCATTGCTGCTCTAATGCTTAAACTGCTTTGGAACCTATTCTTATGTGCTCTGATACTTTTAATTTGAATTTAAACTTGCCCATATGTGCTCATTTGCACATTTGTACTCCTTCTTATATTTCTACTTGTTCTGACGCTTTCCCTACCTCTTGGCTGCTTCTTCCCGGTCCACTGCGGGTTGCGTTCCGTTTGCGTGGAGGGAGACAAGGCGACTTTCGGTCTGAGGGAGGTTGGCGGTCTAGTGGCCACAACCCCCTCCTTAAAACTGGATGCTCTACATGACGCGCAGCGGACGCGTGCTAGTAAGGCAGATGCTCACTATGTTCTTTGTCTCATTGCCGCTCTAATGCTTAAACTGCTTTGGAACCCGTTCTTATGTGCTCTGATACTTTTAATTTGATTTTAAACTTGCCCATATTGCTCATTTCTACTCCTTCTTATATTTCTACTTGTTTTGATGCTTTCCCTACCTCTCGGCTGCCTCTCCCTGGTCCACCGCGGGTTGCGTCCCGTTTGCGTGGAGGGAGACAAGGCGACTTCCGGTCTGAGGGAGGTTGGCGGCCTAGTGGCCACAACCCCCTCCTTAAAACCGGATGCTCTACACTAAGCGCTGCGGACACGCGCAGCGGGCACGCCAGCGGCGAGCCAAAGGCAAGCCCGCCTGCGCCCTGACGTCGCCAGGAACCCTGCCTGTTCCACTCCCAATCACGCTTCGACCCCAGGTATATCTTATTCTAGCAAGGATCTATTTGATCTAGGGAAAGATTTATCACCCATCTGCTGGCATCTCACCCGGGACGTTGCTCGGACCCGGCCAATACCAGAAGGTCCTTTCTCTTGCATACTCTGTCAGTTCCAGTGTAACATAACCAATAGCATTCATATATCTAGAACCCCTGGACGTCACACCCATATTCCTCACCCCAACACCCCCAAGGATGATATCTCATCCCTCTCAGAACCTAGGAGGTCGTCTAACAGCCTCAACCTAGTCTGGAAAGGTGTCTTAAGCAATGTCAGTTCCCTCCTTAAACATGCTACGGGGGTGTGGGAACTTCTTACTACCGATAACCCAGAGTTAGGGTTCCTGACTGAGACAAGGCTTAAGCCCAACTCGACTTCCGCCTTCACCCTTGCCTTGCCAGCTGGCTATAGGTTCTTAAGAATGGATAGACAAACAAAAGTGGGGGGTGAGATTGCTATCATTCACAAAGACTGTATTTCAGTCTCTACACTTGAGCAACGGTTCAACGCTAACATTGAAATTCTAATCTTCCGCATTGACTTCCTCCCGCAACTTAGCTAGAAAGGTGTCTTAGTGTATAGGCCCCCTGGCCCTCTGGCATACTTCTCTCTCCAGCTTACGGAAATAGCTCCCCATGTAATCATGACTAATACATTCTTATTGCTAGGTGACTTGAATATGCACAGTGAATGCACGACTAACCCTGACACGTCGCTGCTCTTTGCAGACCTTGCTCTCCTAGGCTTAACCAAGCTTAACGATGGCCCGAGACACACCGCTGGTCACACACTTGACATCATCTTTACCAACACACCTAGCATCTCATGTGAACCCCCCGGCCTCTGACATGATCAGACCATGCTCCTATTGAAATCACTATTCAGGGTCCCGGGGTGGCTGCTGCTCCCCCTTAGCCTCCCACAGGGTCTGCAGACAATGGCATAAGATCTCCCCGGATATTTTCCAGGCTGCTTTTCTGGCACCCTGGGAAGCTGAATCCTCTAACACGGAGTATGGCCTAGCCTAGTTCAATTGTGCTGTCAAAAATGCCAGTGACCTGCTTGCGCCCCTCAAACCATTACCTAATTCAGCCAGGCGCCCTCAGACAGCCTGGTTTTCCCTGAGCTCTGAATCGAAAAACAGCAGTGCAAAAATCTGGAGAGACGTTGGCGTACGTCCCAGGAGGCGAGGGACAAAGACAGTTTTAAGAGAGCCCTCTCCACCTACCATAAAAATATAAAGGGAGTGCGGAAAGCTTTTATTGCCTTACAGCTAGCTAAGGCAGAGAATGTCTCCAAAGCCTTATTTCAGATACTCAAATCCTTTACTAGTCCTAAGGCCTGTGACAATCCTGAGACCCTATCCCAAGCTCTCTGTGATGATATTGCCCAGTATTTCTCGCAGAAAATTGAACTTATCTATGATAAGATCTCCCCCTCCGGGAGCCAGCAACCGGATGCTCCACCTCTTGATTCACCAGCATCCGTAACAACACAACTGCTGGAAAGCTTTCCCCCTATATCCACCGAGGAGGTGGAAGCCTTACTTCACACAGTAAAATCAGGCTCCCCCCTTGACGTTATTCCAGCTAAAGTAGTCACCTCCCTCTCCAAACAACTGTCTTCGCCCATACGCACAATTCTCAACCTCTCTATGAGAGAGGGCTACCTTCCCCAGGATTGGAAGGTGGCACAGGTCAACCCTATCCGCAAGAACTCCAAGGTCCCTATGGAAGAGCTTTCCAATCTCCGCCCCATCTCCTTACTGCCTCTCCTGAGCAAAGTATTGGAAAAATACATCAATAAACAGCTGTCTAACCATGTCGAAAATACAGATAGTTTGGGTTCCTCTCAATCTGGTTTCAGGCCCAAATACAGCATGGAGTCTGCCCTGTTGGAGGTCACGGACAACATCAGGATGACCTTCTTAGACAGTGGCCATTCAACGATACTCGTGCTGTTGGACCTCTCTGCCGCGTTCGACACGGTATCCCAGCAGATCGTGCTCAGGAGATTGGAGGAGATCGAACTTAGAGGATGTGCTCTTCAGTGGATGACGAGCATCCTGTCCTCCCGTTCCCAGACTGTCAATCTTGGCCCTTTTCGGTCGAAGGCAATGGAACTAACCAAGAGAGTTCCCCAGGGCTCATGTTTGAGCCCCACTCTGTTTAACATCTATATTGCTCCCTTGGCCAACCTCCTCAGATCCTGTGGCTTTATGCCTATTTCATATGCTGACGACACCCAGCTCCTCTTCTCATTTAACAAATCTGCCATGTCGGTTCAGTCCACATTCTCTGCAGGAATGACAACTATCGCAAATTGGATGAAAAGCAATTTTCTCCAACTCAACGCAGGGAAGACTGGAGATTATGCTCCTCGGCACTGCACCTTTGCTGTGGACACCAGACTGGTGGCCGGTAGCCCTTGGCTCCCCCCCTGGCCCTAAGGCTCTTGTTAAAAACCTGGGCATTCATTTTGATCGTGCCTTGTCCTTGAAGGAGCATGCTGCTCACACTGCCGGCTCCTGCTTATATGTGCTGGGCCTGCTACGATGAGTCTTCACTCTCCTTCCAGATTCCACTTGTAAAACCCTTATTCAGAATATGGTAATGAGTCGGCTAGACTACTGCAACGCTCTCCTGGTCTCAGCCAATGAGTTCTCGCTTAGCAGATTGCAGGTGGTCCAGAATACCACAGCACGCCTTGTTATGAATGCCCCGCCGAGAACTGCCTTCCTTCCTCTTCTTCAACGGCTCCACTGACTTCCAATCTGCAAGCGTGTTAAATTCAAAGTTTGCTGCATCGTCCACAAGGCCTTGCATAACAAAGGTGCTCTCTACATCTCTATGAAATTCAAGCTTTACGCCCCTACCAGGACCCTCAAGTCAGGAAGAAAATCGCTTCTCTTAGTCCCCCGGGACAGGAAAACAAGGCTAGGTGGGAAATCCTTTTCCTACCTCGCTCCCTTCTACTGGAACCAGCTCCCTATTCACCTGAGACAATGCCCCGACTATCTGCGTTTCAGGAAACTTCTTAAGACCGCCCTATTTCAATAATGTCCGTCAGCCTGTTTAGCAGCACATTCCAAAGCGCAGAGATACCCCTTCGGGGTAATTAAGGCGCTATATAAAACCTACAAATAAACTTTGCACTATCTTATCTATTGAGGCATAGGTTTCTGACCCATATAGGTTCAGTTTCTAAGGAATTATGCACATGATTTATACAGCTTGTGTTTATGCTGATGTTTCACCCAAATCATAGTCATAACTAATCATGGCTACCCTATTCTAATGGTTGTACTCTAATTTTTGATGTAATGGTTTTTCTTTTATGCATTGTCTTGAGTATTAGACCTGTTCCCCTATGTTAGGTGGGTTATTCATAGGAATAACTTATTGTGACTGCCCTATTTTTAATTGTTGTTTCCCTTATTTTGATTTGAATTATTATTCTTTTTCTTCTATGCATTGCCTAGAGTACTAGACCTGTTCCCGTACCTTATATCTCCCTGTTACACCCCCCGTAATCTCCATCCTTTTAATTTTGTTGTCTACGTTCACAATATTGGTGTTTCCTTATTTTAGATATTATTGACAGGTTCGCAATAGTGATGTTCTCTTATTTTTGATCAGGTTAATTTGTTTATTGTTTGGAAAACTCACACCTCCTATCTCCCAGCTGTTGACTCTCCTTCTCTCAAATTATCTTCTCATCAAAACCTACTCCACTTATCTTGTTTCTATATTTCCTTCCTCTTCTCTCAGTCCCCCCCATCCCTTCGCGTGTCTGACCATGTCCCACCCCAATTTCCTCCTCGCTCCCTCTGATCCAGTGCTCTCCCGACATGGTCCCAACTCATGGAACATCTCATACCCGTCTTATCTTTTCTAAAAATGGCAAGAAGAATTTCAAACATAAACTCCTGATTCTTCACCTTGAAATTTTAATAGTTGATACCTACCACAGCCTGTCCTCTCCAATGAAAACAAACTTTATTTTCTTCTCCAAACGCCCCTCTAAATGGAAAAACATGTTCCTTCTCCACCTTACTATCTCGAAATCAGTCAAAATTCCATATGGATTCAAATTGTCAACAACACCTTCCTTTCTCTGTGAAATTGACATTTCCATATTTAAAACCGGTAACATTCTCATTCCAGCATCCGAATACCACCTCAACATTTTCGATAACCATTTCAGTTCCTTGTCCTCCCAGCTCTCCCAACTAGCTAAACCCTTCATTACCGCAACTGCCTGACGCCCAACTTCTTGCCACCCTTGTACAGACCCTCCCACCCCTCCCGTCGTCACCTCTCTCACCATCCCTGACGTTGCCCCAATCCTCGTTGATCCTCCCCTCCCTACTCCCCTAAGCACTCTGGTTCTCTCCCCCTCCCATTCCATTGATTGCTACCCTACTTGTCCCTCCGTCCTCCCTGACTCTCCCCCTTACTCTTTCCCGAGTCACCTGCCCTTCCCAGGGCCCCTTTCCCAGGCCCCTACCAAGACTACCCCTTTTGTCTAATCCTTTTCAGGCCCCTTCCACCCAGATCATCAATCCTTCTCCGGCCCCTTCGACCTAGACCATTAATCCTTCCCCTCCTGCACCTACGTCCTTCCCGGTCTCCCCCCTTAACTCTCTACCTATGGTCTTACCCCCTCTGAGGACCCTACCGGTACTCTCCTCTTTGCTAAATCCCTCTCCTCCGCCTCCCACTCCGACCATTAACCCCCCTCCTGCCCTTACCACCTTCCCTGACCCTACCCTAAACTCTCTACCTATTGTGTTACCCCCTATGGGGTTGCCCCTCGCACTCTCCCCTATATCCTACACCTCGGCCTCCCCTCTTTCCTCCGACCGACTCCCCCTGACCCTTCCGTAAGACCAAACTCTCCCTCTATCACCTCCCATACTCACACACCTCCCCCTGGAAAACCGCCTGTAGGACTGCCTGAATCTCCCCCTAACACCTCCCTTACTCACATATCTCCCCCGGGAGACCTCTTATAGGATTGACTTCCCCGGTCCACACTAACCCTTCCTCTTCCCCTCCGCCCCTCCCTTCTGGTTTCCTCACCAATCTTATTGTTCAGTCTCTTCTCAACATTGAATCCAAACTCTAAGCTATGACTACAGAACTAACTCGACTTAGAGAGAATTTCAACTTCCTCAATGCTAAGAACGTCCCCATCCACACTGAAACCTCTTGCTCTTGCTCCCATAGCTTCTCCCAACATAGTCGATGGCTGACTACACCCCTTCGTAGTCGAACACATAGACCACATCGCACGGTCAGCTACCTCTCCACGTCCGACTTAATCAGCCTTTGTAACTTCTACCTATCCAAACCTCCGCTAACTAATCCCCTCTCCCTTACTCCAACATCCCAGTCATCTTGAGGCATTAATAGAGTCCCTGCCTCACCCAGTTCACCCAGACCTCCTTCACAATTCACCACCATCCACTCACTTAAGCCTGTCAATGATAACCCAACTCACCTTTCTTGCATGCTTGCCCACCAGCTACTCCATCATTAGAAAAGACAGATCAGACCGAAAAGGAGGTGGACTAGCAATAATCCATAAAAATGAATTTCTACTCTCCCCTTTACAGAACAGGGACCACTTAACTTTTAAATACCTTGGCATTGAACTCACGGTTAAGGGTTCCTCCCCGATTCGATTTCATAACATCTAACACCCTCTGGGTGAACCTCTCCTCTTCGCCGACGAACTATCTGATCTTCTCACACACTCCTCCCTTTCAGACACGAAAAATCTCTTTTTAGGAGACTTCAACATCCACTGGAATAATATAATTGATCCCACGGTCATGCGCCTCAACAACCTTTTACAGTTGAATAACCTCAAGCAATTATGCCACAATTCAACCCACATCAAAGGGGCCACACTCGACGCTATACTCTTCAACACTGACCTGGCCTCCCTTTCCAACATCAGCCCTATTGACTGGTCTGGCCATCACCTGATTCTGCTTAAGATCGGAATCAGTGAACTACCTCCCACTACAACTAATAATAATAAAACCATGAAGTGGATCAAAAACCTTAAACAAATCCCTCCTGGTGAACTTGAGTATAAACTACAAGCTCAACTTCATCTCACCCCACTCCCAAAATGCTACCGAGCTCACCGAAAATTTCAATAAGAACGCTAGCGACGTCCTGGACCAAGTTGCCCCCCTTAAACTTAAACAACAAAGAAAAATTCAATCCAAATCATGGTTCAATCCTGAACTGAATTACGAAAGACGACAATTTAGACTGGCAGAAAGAACATGGCAACAACACCCTTCGCCCTCACACCTTGCCCTCCTCAGATCTGCTAGATCGACTTATAAGAAGCACATTTTCAATGAAAAGGCTTCCTTCTTCCGAGCTCAACTTGATCGTGCCAAAAACAGGCCTAGAGAACTGTTTAACATTGTTAGAAAACAAGCTTCATCTGCCCCTCCAGAGATAACGGCGTCAATCGCGAGATGTGAGGAAATTGCCAGCTTCCTCTCAGAAAAAATTGCCAAAATTGACCAATCCTTTCCTCAAATCCAGTACCCACACAACCGCCAAATTACATCTGATGCTGCTATAGACATACCTGCTTGGTCAACACCACCCCTCCCACCTCATACTACCAACCACCTACCCACTCAAACCTCACCCGTTACCATCCTTCCTAACTTACAACAGAAAAATAACGCCTCCTGGCATAATTTCCGTCCCATGACTGAGCTCGAACTTTTCAATATCATAGCTAAACTAAAGCCAACTTCGCACACCAAAGACCCTCTCCCTTCTACCCTAGTTCACAATCTTAACCACATCATTACCCTTACTGGACCAAAATCATTAATACCTCCCTCGCCACTGGATATGTCTCTGACTCCCTCCAACTCGGACAAATCATGCCCATTCCTAAAAACCTTACTGCTGACCCCAATGATCCTAACAATCTCCACCCTATCTCTAACCTCCCTCTCCTCGCTAAAGCCCTGGAAAAATGTGCTTTTCTCCAAAAGGACAAACACATAGGCGATTTCAACTTACTTGACTCCCTTCAATCTGGTTTCAGGAAAGGCTGCAGTACAGAAACCGCCATGCTGAACATAGTGGATGACATCCACAAATCCCTAGATATTGGTGAGGCTTGCCTTCTCATACTCTTCAACCTGTCTGCAGCATTCGATACAGTTAACCACTCTTCCTTACTTAATCCGCTTCAAACTCGCTTCGGCCTTAATGGTGTGATCCTCAAATGGTTCTCCTCTTTCCTCCAACACAGAACTCAACAAATCAAAATCAAAACCTGCCTCTCTAACCCTACACCTGTCTCCTTGGGCATACTCCAGGGCTCTATCCTCTCTCCCTCTCTCTTTAACCTCTTCATGGAACCCCTTACCCTCATTCTGAAACAAGCTGAAATCAACTATCACCTCTATGCTGACGACATACTCTACTACAAAATTAAATCCCACTCTGATATTCTGCATCTAAACAATACACTGAGTAAGATCCATTCCTGGTTCTACTCCAACCATCTTCAACTGAACCCTAAAAAAACTGAAATTATTCTCCTCTCTCCAAAAAATAATCTGCTCCCCATCCAAGGCTGGATCACATCACGGACCTAAATGCCCTCAGTTGCACACTCTCCCTATCTGACTCGGCAAAATCCCTAGGTTTCACCCTTGACAAAAACCTGGACCATAAAGACCACATAAAAAACTCGGCAAAAGGTGCACTCTTCACTCTCCGTCTCCTTAAGAAAATCAAGCTCTTCATTCTTTCTGATGACTTCAAATCGGTCGTCCAACCTCTAGTCCTATCGAAATTGGACTAAGGCAACGCTATCCTCACAGGAACTCCCAAAGTTCACCTAGCCCGGGGGTTGGAACTGGCGAGCTGGCCGCTTGAGCACTCGGCTCCGGGCAGCCGCCGAATAATCCTATCATTATCCTGGTTCTGCTGGACATATTAGCCCGAAAACACCGCAGCGCGGTGATCCGAAAACACAAGCAACACGAAGAACTGCTCCGGACACTCCTGTGTCACTGCTGCAGCGAGCATTGGGAGATGCTCGGTTGTGGCCCTCGACTGGAATGAAGACGCTGGTCTGGAGTGCGGAGAGGCCGGGGTAGTAAGGTCGTGCTCCTCGCGTTCAGAGAGCTGTACGTACTCGGACACCCGAGACGCTCCAGATCGGAAGGCAACCCATGATAACCGTTGGTGTCGGGACCTTCGGAGCACTGCCTGGATCCCTGTGACCTCCCCGGCCCTAGGAGAGACGGATGTCGTGATGCTTGAGCCCCGCCTTTCGCCCTTGCTGAAGACGTTTGGGGACACGATCTCCAGGCATATACTGATTCACCCGCTGCTGTCCTGGAGGAGCGCTCATCGGGAGTAGCTGCCTGCTGACCTACTCGACCTGGTCTAGCGGACGGCTCGCTACAACTGACTCGGCGACACGCCCTGGGGTTGGACTGGAACACTCACATGCTGGGAGAAGGCTCATCCAAGAGATTGACCGGGAGGAACTGAAACGTTGCCCTGGCTGAGACCCGCAAGTGCCGTGTGCGGTAAGATCGGGGCGGAAAGACTAAACACTACGAACACAGCCTCTTGAGAGGTGTGAGAAGGGAGACTGCTGGTGCTGCGAGGAAGTTTATTGGTACCTTCTGTGAATGTGCGCTGTGCCCGCGGAGCTCACCGGGGCGACTGTGCTGCCTGCGGTCCCCAACGATTGGGCGAGGATGCCATCTTAATTCTAGACACCTGAGGCCTGGGATGACGTACCAAGGGTGGTCGTGCGCAGCCTGAAGAGTGGGACGGGAAACACTGGGATGGCCGCATTCCCGGTTGCTTGTAACACGCAGCTGGCTCCCTAAGCGCACACGCAAACAAACTGCACTATTAAAGACCTCACGGGTGACCTGGGTCACAGCACCTGGTGACACAGAACAGCGAACGCAGAGGCTGAAACAAATTATTGAGAGATAATCCATTGTACTGGCGTACCGACAAGCGAAGCTACAGAACTCGGAGTTTTGAGTGCCTACGCAGCCGCGCCCTACCCACGATTGTTTCATCAAAGTGTGGGAGACATTTCTGCCTCAAGTGGATTCTGGCATTTGGTGCGGAGTCCTGGTGGCTGAACGGATGGGATTATAGAGAGAGTCTCTGGAGTTTGGCAGTGAGTAATTTGATGAGACTATACTAAACTGGAAGAGCAGTGTGAGGATGACCCGGGGGACGGGCCCGACCTAGCTGATGTGTGGTGCACTTTAATTTCGTCCAGTGTGCTTGCGACTCTGGCGCCTCTGTCAGCCTGTTTTTATGACGCTGATCTTGATTGGAACGAGGCTTCCACTCCATGCAGGCTTTTACTGGCAGGGACTAGATATAGCGGTGAGCTGTGGTGAACTGGGACATTGAGACAGTTGCAGTACGACACCAGTGAGCCGATCCGGCTTCCAGTATTCTGACCTGATCCTTGCCGCACAACACGTAACAACATGGGCAGTGTGGATCACACCCAACCTAAGCTCACGTTTGACCTCAAGAAGTCGAAGGGCCGGGACAATACTGATGATGAGGGAGATACCACCCAAGATACAGCGCCTGAAGAAACGGAATGTGACATACGCTCTATGCTGATTTTAATGGAGAAAAACCTACAGGGTAGCATGGCGGGTTTGGGCACCAAAATAGACGTGTCATATCGGATGGACAGGATGTCCAAAAGACTTGACAAGCATGCAGAATGCCTTGACATGGCGGCGCGCAGGGTCACTGAAGTGGAGGAAGCACAGATGTTGATGGACACTGACCACAAGTAAATGGGTAAAGTCCTACAGGTTCTTCAAGACAAGGCTGAAGATTTGGAGGTGCGCTCATGCCGCAATAACTTACGGATCACGGGAGTCCCTGTATCTACACCCACCGGTAATATGGCGAAGTTCGTTGAGAAGATCCTGACCACATTGCTGGGAGATGATGTGTTCTCTACGATCTTCGTGGTGGAGAGAGCGCATCGATCGTTGGGTCCCCGCCCTACACCTGGGGCACCCTCTCGACCTATTATAGCGCAGCTGTTGAACTATAGGGACAGAGACTCGGCGTTGGCAGCTGCTCGGAACAAGCAATCTCTGCAGTATGAGGGGTCTTCCGTCTCCTTGTATCCGGACTTCACGGCACGTGTCCAGGAAGCGCGCAGACAGTTTGCCCCTTTGAAACGACAGATGAGGGACCTGAATATATACTATACCATGTTATACCCTGCCAGGCTACGAGTTAACCGGAATGGCCACTCCCGAATCCTTACGGAACCAAAGACTCTCGAAAAGGCTTTGAAAGAGTGGTCCAAAGAAAAAGACGCCCCAGCCCGGACAGAGAGGAGACACTGGGAGCTGTTGGTGGCAGCCTGGATGAACAGGATTGAACTTGCCGCTGTAGGGGTCCCAGTAAGCAAAATCATAGCGTGGCACGCTGTCTTGCTTTGGGGATGAGGGGAGGGCTGGGGGGGGGTTTCGGGGTGCTGCATTGGGTGGCGGTGTATATGTCTCCAAAGATTCTGGCATTGATTCCAAAGCTATACAAACTAATTGGTGTTTACCTGGGGAATGCTGATGATGTTTCTTCATAGTCTTAGATGTTTAGTAATGGAGGTGATTGTTGAGGCAGAACTAAGATAGTTGGGCGACGTACTGGAGATTGCGCTAGATTCCCCTACTGCTCTGGCTCGCAACATCTGCCCTTAGGTGTATCACACTGTTTAAGTTTACTATTGGAGGTTTTTGGGGAGAAATGGAAGGGGTATTGTCGGCCAGGCACAGGTGGGGTTTGCCCGGCGTGGGTGGGGGGTGGGACAGTATCGAGACTCACAATACTAGGTTCCGGTAATTGTACACTTAGAATAAGCATGAATAGCATGTACATTTATATGGCAGTGGAGCAAGAATGGCAGACACAAGTAATTCTACCTCACAAAAAGTATGGACAGTACCCTTAGAGACACGGGCCTTGACACTGTAACCGCACTCACATGGAACGTGCGCGGCCTGAATGACCATCGGAAAATACGGAAGGTCTTGAGTTATTTGACCTGACACGACGTTGACATTGCAATGTTACAGGAGACACATTTGCCACTGGACAGCCCTACGCTGCGCCTTAGAGGGTTACAGGGTAATACACATGCTGCCGGACTCACTACACCCGCGAGAGGGGTCTTGACGTGGGTGAACCCTAAGAAGGCATTGAAGCTTGAACCTGTAGAGACAGACAAGGAGGGTCGATTTGTTATCACACGATGTAAGGGGAAGGGGATTGAATTCCTGTTAATGTATACAGACCAAATTATGACGACCCAGACTTTTACCTGAAACTGACTGACACTATAAGTTCTCACCTGGTAGGCCGACTCGTCTGGGGTGGCGGTTTTAATTTAATTAGGGACCCGGCACTGGACAGATCTGGTGGTCCGGAGAGACGGGTATCGTCCTCTGCTAAGGCTGTGGCTAGCACACTGGTTCACTTTGACATGTGTGATGTATGGCGCCTCCAGCACCCGACGCAAGGGGGGTACACACACTATTCTGCATACTATAATCTCCACACCAGAACAGATTATTGGTTTGTGACTAGGCAACTGATTACAACTATTCGCACGTGTAAGATTCTTCCCCGCACCTACTCAGATCACTCCCCATTACTGCTGGTGCTTGACTCACCAAAAGCGCGTATACCCCGCTTGACTTGGAGATCCCCCCTACTCGCTACTAGACGCAGTCTTCAAGGAAGAAATTGCTGAAGCTATTGAAATATTTTTCGAGAAAAACGTGGGATCTGTAGCAGCTTCCAGACTGTGCGGAAAGCGTTTAAGGTATGCATAAGGAGAGTGGCTATGTCTAAACATGCGGGGGTCCTCCGGTCGATCCATCAACGTCTTGCGGTCCTGGAGCAGAAGCTGGTTTCCCTGGAAAGGACCCAGCTAGCTGGGCCTGATGAGGCGATTGCGCAGGAGCTAAAGACGACCTTGGTAGAGTTCTATAAAGAGGCGGACACGGAGGTTAAACACTTGGGCAAGTATGCCACAGCTCGAGTGTATGGAGAAGGGGAGCGCCCTGGGGCGATACTCGCACAGCTGCTCAGACAGCGCAGAGAACAGCCGGTGGTACCGGTGTTCGTGTCACTGGACAGCGACACACTGCTTACAGATTCGGAAGTAGCGGAGCAATTCCGCCAATACTACTCGGAATTATATACCTCCCGGGGGGGAGGCTCGGACGAGCACGTGCTTGATTACTTGACCCATATCAAACTACCATGGCTTACGAATACTCATCGGGAATGTTTAATGCGACCCATTGAGCGGGAGGAGGTATTGCTTGCGATTTCAAGTATGAGAGCGGGGAGCGCTCCAGGAAGTGATGGCCTGACGGTAGCCTTCTGCAAGGTGTTCTTAGAACTACTGCTGCCACACCTGACTACGCTGTTTGAGGATATGTGCGTTACTGGGACGATGCCGCCATCCATGAGGGAAGCGATTATAGTCGCGATCCTCAAGACGGGTAAGCCCCCGGATTATTGTGCATCGTAAAGGCCATTGTCCCTGCTTAACGTGGACACAAATGTTTTTGCAAAAAATATTATCAAACCGCCTGATCCCACTAGTGCCGACCCTGGCAGCGCCAGAACAAGCTGGCTTTGTGCCGAGCAGAAATCTGACGTATAATCTGCGTACGGTGTTTGCCGCTCTACAGCACACTAGACCGGAGATCCCCGCTATTGCGGTATTTTTAGATATGGAGAAGGCATTCGACTCTGTCGAATGGCCCTTCCTGCGACATGTCCTTACTCAGATGGGGGTGGGGCCGATCTTTATTCAATTGATTGGAGTGCTGTATAACTCTCCAACAGCCCGCATAAAAATAGGCAACCTGGTTACAGACCCTATTCGGATTTCTAGGGGTACTAGGCAGGGCTGCCCTCTATCCCCTATACTATATGCCCTAGTGGCCGAACCCCTAGCCTGTGCACTACGGGAATATCATAGCCATAGAGGCATAAGGCTCCCGGGATACGCACTGACTGTCTCTACCTACGCGGATGACACACTGTTGTATGTCCGTAAACCTGAAGACAACCTCTCCCCAATATTACGAGAAGTGGTGCATTTTGGAGCCCTGTTGGGTTTACGTGTCAACTGGAACAAGTCTATTATATTTCCTCTAACTCCATCCATTATGGTGTTTGAGCCAGAATACCCGTTACGGTGGTCTACGGAAGCGGTGAGATATCTGGGTATTAAATTGCACACAGATTCGGAAGTGGTGTTTCGGGGAAACTATGGGGTGGTGGTTAATAAGCTCGAAGAAGATATAGAGAGGTGGATTCGGTTGCCACTGTCCTTGATGGGTAGGGTGTCTATTATGAAAATGGTTATCCTACCTCGTTTCCTATTCCTTTTTACAAATATTCCTATGGTGTTGCCAAGGGTTTTTTCCCATCGACTCCAATCTCTGATGATCCACCTAACTTAGGCAGGTAAGCAGGCACGAGTCAGTTGGCGGATCCTTTCTCTCCCGTGTTCTGTGGGAGGACTTGGCGACCCTTATTTAGAACTATGTTACAGAGCTGCTCAAAGCGCGCAAGCATACAACTGGGTTCATGGGCCACTTGAAATACCGTACATCCGTATAGAATCTGTCCTGACAGATCCCACTCCGCTCCCGGCTTTGCTGTTTAACTCCCAGATAGACGTACGGGGATTGTGGACTCCCTCAACACCGTCGTACATACTTGGCATTATTTCTTACAGCTTCATGCTGGCGTCATACTATATTCTCCGGTTGCTAGACTCGACTGGTGTCGATGGTTATCGCCATGTGCGGATAAAGGGGTCGTTACTGCAATGAGTGCACTTGGGATACATACGATAGGAGACCTTTTTTTAAATGGCGTGGCAAAAAGCTAGGGGGATTTGGGCACAGAAGACGAGAACCCGACCCTACTTACGTGATTCCAATTTTACAGAGTCCGTCATGCACTCAGTGAGCTTCTCGGTGAGGACATGTCAGAACCCCCTGAACTGAAGGCCCTGACCAACCTTATCACTACAAAGATCCCTAACAAAATAGTATCCAGGATCTACCATATCTCGATGGCTACTAGGAGCGGTGACTACACTAAGGCGAGGCTGGCCTGGCAGCGGGATCTTCAGAGGGACATCACTGACGATATGTGGACATACTGTTGTCTCAGCACAAAACGTATATCCTTGAATGGGAAGCAATTCAAATTCATCAACAGGATTTACTACACCCCGGAACGACTACATAGGTACGGGCTCCAAGAGGAGTCGACTTGTGATAGGTGCAATGCACAAGATACTGACTTTCTGCATCTGGCCTGGACTTCTTCTGGGAATAGTACATTTCTGGGGGCTGATTTTTGCTGAACTAAACCAAGTGGTGCACTTGTCGCTGAGGCCATAGCTGGCGCTCGTCTTATTGGGATACTCTAAGCCAATACCAAAGAGGGTACAGAGATTAATAGATATGGGGCTGTTGCTAGCCAAACGATGTGTAGCGACATGCTGGATACGAGGACCTCCTCCCACACTCGCACAATGGTCGAGGGATATGCTATATTGTAGTACGCAAACTGAAGTTTATAGTGATCTGCTCCCACCACGAAACAGACCAAGAAATTTCTGGGCATTGTATAAAAACTATGTGGAGTGAAAGGCTGATGATGGAGATGACATTGCAAATGTGGAGGAAGTAGATTCAACGGATCACTGACTAAATATCGAAAGTCAAAATATCGACCTACAAAAATATCGGAACAAAAATATCGATGTCAAGAATATCGACATCCTATCTACAACATGGTAAGTACAAAAATATCGATAATTAAATATCGATGTCAAAAATATCGTTAGTAAAAAATATCGGGTTTTTTTTAGTTTAAAAATATATGTAAAATAAACCAAATAATACTCATAAATAAAATAAACATAATTAAATATATTTTATAATATTTAAAATTAATAATTAATATATATAATTTAATAAAACATTAATTAAACATATACATATAATATATAATATATATACTTAATAATTAGTTTTAATAATTATTTTAGTAACGTATAAATTATTAAATGTTTTAAAAAAATTACCAATACATCTATACACATAAAACAATAACATTAATAAATATTAAATAATTACATATAGCAAATAAAAATAAATACATTTAATTTGAATATTTTTTATTATTAATGATATATTACATTAGCTAAAATAATACAAAACATATTAAATATCAGAGAGATTAAAATTACTAGTCCAACTCCAACAAAAACAACAGTAAGGAAAATGTTGGATAGCGTAGGGCTAAAAATTACTATTTCCACTACAGGGAGTGTAACAGTAGGGAAAGTGTTGGATAGCGTAGGGGTAAAAATAACTATTCCAACTCCAGAGAGTGCAACAGTAGGGAAAGCGTTGGATAGCGTAGGGGTAAAAAATACTATTCCAACTCCAAAGAGTGCAACAGTAGGGAAAGCGTTGGATAGCGTAGGGGTAAAAATTACTGTTCCAACTCCAGAGAGTGCAACAGTAGGGAAAATGTTGGATAGCCTGAGAGTAAAAATTACTATTCCCACTCCAGAGAGTGCAACAGTAGGGAAAGTGTTGGATAGCGTAGGGGTAAAAATTACTATTCCAACTCCAAAGAGTGCAACAGTAGGGAAAGCGTTGGATAGCGTAGGGGTAAAAATTACTATTCCAACTCCAGAGAGTGCAACAGTAGGGAAAGTGTTGGATAGCGTAAGGGAAAAAATAACTATTCCAACTCCAAAGAGTGCAACAGTAGGGAAAGCGTTGGATAGCGTAGGGGTAAAAATTACTATTCCAACTCCAGAGAGTGCAACAGTAGGGAAAGCGCTGGATAGCTTAGGAGTAAAAATTACTATTCCCACTCCAGTGAGTGCAACAGTAGGGAAAGCATTGTATAGCGTAGGGGTAAAAATTACTATTCCCACTCCAGAGAGTGCAACAGTAGGGAAAGCGCTGGATAGCGTAGGGGTACAAATTACTATTCCCACTCCAGTAAGTGAAACAGTTGGGAAAGCACTGGATAGCATAGGGGTTCTATAAACATAAGAACCAATTAAATAATTTGTTATTAAAAAATGGCATATTAATAATTAATGTACAAAATAATTATTATTAAATACCAATAATTGAAACTAAATATTTAAATAAATAACATTAAATTACATCCCACACTATTCCCCCTTTAACACACAACACACTACACATACAAAAAACCCAATAAATGTAACGATCAATTTATCTATTATTTACAATTAATAATACATTCTTTATAATTAATATAGTTATTAATTTACTAGTTAATACATATTAACTACCAAATTACAATTAATCACCAATTAATTATTAATTAACAATACATTAATTAGCAATAACAACAAATAAAATAAATAAATAAACTATTTATATTTACTATATTTAACTAACTAATAACAATTAATTACCAATTAATAATTAATTAACAAATTAATAATAAATACAAATAAAAAAACAATATCATTAATTATTTTAATTTAATTCATTAATTATAATTAAATTACTTCCTACCCTATTCCCCTATAAACCCACAACCCGCTCTGATACTAAAACGCTAAATTTACTTTAAAATAATTATTAATCTCGAAACATTTATTTTTAAATGTATTAAAATACATTAGAATAATCTTTAACATACAAATAAAATACATATTGAAATACATAACACTAAAAAAATAACGATATTATTGACATCGATATGTTTGCTTACGATATTACTTACATCAATATTAATTACTTCGATATTATTTACTTCGATATTACTTACCTTGGGGTCGATATTCTGTCCATCGATATTCTTGACTTCGATATTCTTTCCCTACGATATTAAAAACTCGATATTATTGTAGGTCGATATCAAAAACTCGATATTTTAACTGACCACCGATTCAACATCTGGGCCCTAAGTTGTACAAATGAAAAAAAAGGGGGTAACAGTGTTTCTGCTCTAGGGCACAGAGATTAGGTACGTGGTAACATTGTTTAAGGTAACCGCTAAGAGTGTGCTGCTGGTTAAGGCACGAGAGTAATGTACAACGGATGTTGTCTCTTTGATAATTGTACTGTACCGAAGTAACCAACTGCAAAACACTATAGATATGTATACGATGTTATGTGAGTCTCATGTTGATGGGGTTTAAAATTTAATAAAAACAAATAAAAAAAATTACAAAAAAAGTTCACCTAGCCCCACTTAGAGCTGTACTCAACTTGGCGGCCAGACTCATCACTGGTTGTAATCGATTTGACCACATCTCCCCAGCCCTTAAAGACCTAAATTGGCTCCCCGTTGAAGGAAGATGCTTTTATAAGACTGCATGCATCATGCACAAAGCTGTTCACCAACAAACCCCCCTATACCTAACAAACAAACTCAATAAGGCGGGCTGTACCAGACTGATGATAAGCACCAATTCGCTCCTCCTTGTCCCCCCGCTTCTAAAAAAGGAATCCACCTAATCTCGCTCCTTCTCCGGGAACGCCCGAACATCTGGAATGCCCTCCAACTTGACCTGCCCTGTAACCCCTCCTACCTCAACTTTTAAAAAGATCTAAACCATCACCTTCTCAACTTATACTGGGGTTTGTAATCTCTCCTTTGACCGTATGTTCTATTTCCCCTGCTGCGGTTATGTTCAGTATCTTTCCTAACCCTCTCTTCACTCTCCATCTTCACATATTATACTCTCTTCTCTGACATTAACTGCTACTCCCATGTCTATTATTTTTATGTGCATTTCCCTCCAACCACTGGGTATTCCTAATTGCCCTTTTCTTAATATTTGAATTGTACCAGCATGTTTTTATTTCCCTGAAGAATCGCCAAAATTATTTTTGCCCACTTATAAAGTTATATTGTGATGTATTCGCTTGCTTTATTTGTTATCCTGCACAACTGTCGTCCTCGATTTCCTTGTTTATGTAAAGCGCTCTGATACCCCCGGGTCTAGACAGCGCTATATAAAACCTTTCAAATAAATAAAAAAATAATATGTCAAAATTCAAATAACATGCTCATGTAAATGTCGAACCCTACTGCCACTTTCTCTACACCGCTGGAACTGATAGAGGAATTCAGAATATTCCTTGCTGTGCTGCTACAATGCTGTATGGGTTGGTTTCTGGAGCGGGGGACACCTGTGATGTTATGGCTACCAGACCCCCCTGATGTGGCACAATTGTGGCCCCTTTTACTTCGACCCCGGAGGGCCCTCTGTGAGGGGCAGTATGATCTTTCTGTACTCAAAACTTGCTGGCAGAGGGTTCTCAGATGGGCATGAACACACACCCCATATTTTCAAGATCTCTTTCTTCAGGCCCTTATTACGTAGTTAGAGGAAGTGGAGGAAAGACGCCTACAGGATTGGGAAGCAGCGGGGCTAGATACAGTGGGTGCACTGTATATGAACGTTATATTGTGGCCATTTGAAGATTTCCGTGCAGACTTTGACCTTCCGGCTGGGCAGTTTCTGCTCTATGGTACCCCGACTGTAGCGATACATAGGATTTGGGGGAAAAGAGAAGCAAAGCTGCAGTTACTCCGCAGTTGTCAATTACTCTGCGCTGACACGTGCCAGCTGGTCTCAGGACTCTATGGTGCTCTGCGTGGAGACCTGGGCCCCCCCTCCTGACGGATGGAGACTGGGCTAAGATGTGAGGTTGCGCCCAAGAAATCTCAAAATGTCAAGTTTGGGCTCATACACTCCTATGTCCTGCATCAAGCGTATCTAATGCACCTAAAATTTAGCATTTATTTCTTTCCGACCACGCTGGACTGCCCGTGAATCCATGACAACCACAGAGATATTGTCCACATGCTTTGGAGCTGCCCTCGCCTGGTCCCATATTGGTCTGAGGTAGTGTGCATATTGGTAAAGGCTAAAGAGCGATCCTTGACCTTCTTGCCTATGCTCTATACCCGCCCTGGCAAGCATAAAGTCACTAATAGGTTTTCTGACCTGGCTCTGGTGCTTGCCAAACACCGGATTAAGATGCACTGGATACAGCCTGAGAGACGCTGGGCTGAGAGATGGATGTCGAGTATGCTACGCTGGGCTGCCTGGGAAGGAGTGATGTTGCTGCGTGAAATGCACCAGGGTAGGAGACCCATAGAATTTGGGAGAGCGCGAGACATGATTCTGGCAGGTTTCCAGGGGGGACAAGAGCAATGGAGATGGCCTCGGCTAGGGCGCTCACTGAGGAGAAAGCCCTGGGTGTGGGGCTTGATGACCGAGGTTCAGCCCTACTTATTCCCCCCACTGTTTTAACTGCCTTGGTGGGCACCCAGAAGGGTTTGACTGGCATGGACTGCTTAGGGGAGTATTGCATGCCCAAATTCTGATCAACTGGCTTGCTTTGGTAGAAGGTGGGAGTGGGGAGACACCACAGAGAGAGGGTGGTGGTGAGTGGGGAGAGTTTGTAATTTGTCTGATTAAACGTTGTTTGATGATTCTGTGGGAGACCATGCTGGCAACCCTAGCTCCTTCTCAGTGAGAGTGGTGTACTGCTTGGGTATACTTATTAGGCATAGGGGGATATCATATACACATACTCACCATCTTTGTTATGCCCTTTATGTGAAGAAGATAAACCTATGCTGTCGGCCTACAATGTCAATTGCACTGTATTACTGGGAATAAAAAATTTCCAAGCATTCGTAAAGGAAAGGTTTCAGTTCTATTACGGACATGGAGGCGAGGATTATGGTCTATTTTCTTTTATTTCCATGCTCCAGCACATCAACATGTATCAATAAACTACCTTTCCCATAACACCCCAGGAAAGGAAAAACAAAACTTTAACCAATAAGCAGTCTCTCTCTCTATTTTCATCATAGAAAGACAACTAGCATTGACAATTACATGTTCCTTGAATTATCATTATAACTCTGAAAAAACAAATAACTGAAATCCAAGTTATATTCCATAACAACTTATACTTCTTCGCTTACGACGAAAATATCTAATATCCATTGGGTGATGTAATCCCCAAGAAGGGCGAGAAGTATCCCTAGAAACCATGGGCGAGAATAATCCACCCCTCCATTTACGTAATAGAATTGAACCTTTCCTTGACTAATGTTTGAAAAATTGTCAGTCTTTGTCACAACCGGACCTTAGGCGAGGATTAGGCTTGTTCAAAGCTTTTCCACTACCAGGGTCCCATATCCAAAACAGACTTAAAGTAAGACCTTTGAAGCATCAAGTCAGACAACCAATCTGCCGTGTTAAGTATATCCTCCAGTCTGGGTCCCAAAGTGAATGCCTTTGAAGCCATTGCTCCTCTCACTGAGTGAGCGCCGAAATTGGACACATTAATACCAGCTTCCATTGAAACCACCTGGCAATTGTGGGAGAAGACACAGCTTTGAAAGGTTTCTTTAGGGATATTAGTAGTTGTCTCTCACCAGGAGGCCGGAACTCCTCCGTCATGTGCTCATGTGCCTTCAGACATCGCAACACACACAGTTTTGCTGATTTATCAAATGCCGGGTAAGAGATCACCCTCGAGATAGACTTTGTTCTGCGTGAGATATTGAATGTAACTCCATCCGGGGAATAAATTCTGCCTGTCATATCAAGAGCTCATACGTCCGCATCTCTATGACAAGATATTAAGCAGAGCAGCTTTGCTAATTTCTCAGAGAGTTATTTGTGGGATAGAAACTCATTCCTCTGCCAGGACTTGAGATTCAGGATGTGGTTTACGTCCCACAAAGCCAAATAACAAGGTTGAGGAGGTAAGGACAAACGGAGGCCTCTCATCAACTTGCATACCAATGGGTGCTCACCTACCTTGTAACTCTGTTTTCAGTTCCAAGCCTTTCACTCTGTCCTATAGTGTCCTGCAAGGGTCTTCTTTAAGCCCCTATGTTATTTAATATATATGTGGCTTCCCTTATGGGACTGATAAGGTTGTATGGCTTCTCTACAGTTTCCTGCACGGACTACACCTAAATTATTGTCCCCATAAACAATGATACAAAAGAGGTGGCTTCTCGATTCAACAAATGCATGAGTGTAGTTTTCTATTGGATGAGTTCCCCTATCTTAAATTAAATTTCAAAAAGACAGAGTTCTCTTCAGACGAGATGCGTCCTTCTGGAATAAAGCCTGGTGGCAGCAGTCGCTTGGCTCTCTTCCCAGCCTTTTAGCAAAAGCGAGGAATTAGAATACATTTTCGATTCAAATCTTTCTTTTAAAGATCAAACTAATCATCTTAACTCCTCATGTTTCCTCATTTTAAAAACTCTGAGGAAAATCCTCCCTCTTCCTTCCATTCGACTTGCAGAAAGCAGTAGTCACTTCTCTCGAGTTATCAAAGTTGGACTACTGTAATTCCCTCTATGTTGGAGCCCAGCAGGGTGTTTCTGGGGAAGACTTCAGAGACTGCAAAATGCAGAAGTCCGTGTTCTAAAAAACTCCTTTCATACCATAGGCAGCGGCAATACGCCTTTAGGCATATGCCGCACTTTACAAGATTTAAATCAAACCAACTTGTGGACGCAGAAGCAGAAGCTTGGAAGGCACGGGCCAGTTTACAAAATACCAGACCCTCATGAAGTGAATAGAACTCTTAAGACAAATACCAGCATATCTCGGCCCATTGCCAGATAAATAGACTAAAATTAGATCTGTCGGTCATTAAGGTGTGTCTAAATGAACAGACGAGATGTCTACTAAGCTAACTGATACTGAATGGTTGATATTATGTGAGCTCACAAGAGCTATCTTCCTAAACAGCAGATTTAAACTTATCCATTGCAAATGTTTCAGTCAGAGCTTACATTACATTAAAAATAATTAACGTTAGGAGCACTGTCTTTACCTCAAACTGTCCCAGATGCAGGCTAGATTGGCCAGATTTTGGGCACATGTGGTGGGGTTGAAAGTTGGTTGCAGTCTTCTGGAATTAGGTATTTTTACATTTCAGATGCTGCCTGAGGGAAAAACTGTACAGGAGTGCATAATTAGGTACATTACCTTTTAAAGGGAAACTGTGTCCCCAGCGCTTAGATTCCTATTACTGGGACTATTAATGGCTAAACGCCAAATGGCCTTAATTTGAAAGTGTGCGGCGACACACTAGGCTAGCTGGCATGCATCAATTGATCAAGTTGAGAAGTGCATACGTTGAATAAGGAACCCCAGCGGTCTGTGTGGCACGTGGTTGGGACGGGAAGTTTGAGTATCTAGAGATGAGGAACAACGAATGTGACCCCAGGCAACGAGGGAGAGCTCAGGGTAACACTTTGTACCTCTGCTACTCTGATTATATTGTTGAGAGCACTGTCTGTAATAGGTACTTGTAAGAAACGTCTGGATGTTGTGAAGTCAAAAGTATTGTCTCTGTATTTTAATATTGATGATAATATTTCAAGGTTGCACTTTTTTTTTAGAGTACATTCCAGAAACTGTTGAAATAAATATATATATCCCATGGACCTCTTCTGCTTTCACCACTTCCGCACCAATTATTTTTCTGATGACTCTCAAACAAACCTGTGTTTCAGGAATGAACAATTCACAGTTGTGACCATTGCCTTTAAAGTTGTTGGGACATGTATAGAACCGAAGAGCCCTTTGGCTCAAGGGTCAGAAACTATAATTTGTGTCTTAGGCCCACTACACCTTCCCAAAAATTAGTTTTATATGCCTCCACACCGCATTTATTGGCAAAATAGTCAACATCTAAACTAAGACGTCAATGGGATGTAAACTTCAGCCTATGAATAAAAATAGGATGAGTAGTGATGGTAATCTTATTCCCTGTGAAAGCCATAAAAAGAGATGTTGTCATAAAAAGCCCAGAGAAGTAAACTATGTTAGGCAGTGCCCTGAGGATTTATAGAAATTATATGGGCAACTCTGATCTCTGAAGCAGTAGAGCGAAGTAGAGTAAATTGGTCTTTGGAAAGTGGGATGTGCCGTCTTGTTTCCTGGTGTAAAATCTGGCTGCACTATTAGCCATGCAAACCATCACTACATGGAACTCGAGCACTGAATTAAGACCTTTCAAAGGCAGGAAGACTCTTTTTAGGTCTAACACATTTACGTGAAGCATGTGTCTCACCTGCTCCCAGGGCCGTTTCTAGGTGTTTTGCCGCCCTAGGCGAGAGTTGAAAAATGCCGCCCCCTCCCTTTTACTTCCATCACTCTCTCCCCCTGTCATCCAGACTAGAAGCATTAATGCATTAGATATTCCCAGACTGTTTTTTGCCGCCCTCCTCTTTTGCCGCCTAGTCTTGCCTAATGGTAGAAACAGCCCTGCCTGCTCCATGAAGCACTTATTAACAGTTTACTGGAGTTGGGCCACAACTGAACTCTATAGAATCTGTTGTGAACAAGATCCGTGGGCTTTAGAGGCAGAAGGTGCAGCCCAGTGGAAGATGGAGCATTTTTGTAATGTCTTAATTTTGAAGGAGAGATGGATGGTGGGGAGTACGGTTGAACTTTCAAGCCACCAAACTCATAGCTCTGTCGTAGGAAGATGCAAGTCATCTGTAACCTGGCATGTGGGACAAAACAAGGTGGCCAAAGCATGCTGAACAAATGCACTTATCTCATTTTTATGTTGGGCCACAGACCATTTGGTAAGCTGATATGGTTAAAAAATCTGATTGACAGAATGGCTTCGAGAAGCTGTCAGTGGTGCTTTTCTGATCACTCCACCCGTGGAACACAGTGGCAGATTCTAAACCACCCATTGGAACGGTACCCAACCCTAGTTGGGCAGATCGCTCCACAATAGGGCATATTTTGGTCAGGTCTAGTTGCTACAATTTAATAATTAATTTTGGGACAACTAAAACGTGCCCTGATCCCACATTCCAGTGTCGCCTTCACAGGCGTCAAATTCTGATTCATCCCAATGATTCAATGTAAATTGAGGCTGCATGACCTTGCTCATGAGAGGTGACCCTGTATGGACTACTGGATGAACCCCGCATGGTAGACTGTGACTCTGTGCAAGGTGTCTTTGCAGCGTGGAAACAGTCACACAGAGTTCTTGGAGTTTCAAATATTTGTGCCTAGCAAAACATGACTAGTATATACTCTTTAAATGAAACTAACTCGGTGAAAAACTAAGCAGGAAGGCCTTCTAATCTATTTTGCTCGTACAGACCTATTTTTCATGTAGGGAAGTCGAGAACACATAGGCAATGCTTCTTTCCTTATAACAAGAGGCTTTCATTTGTTTTACAAATAAACAAAGTATATTGTTGCCAGATAAGAATGAATCAGCCATTACATTAAAGACATGAAAGAGGCAATTCAGCTTTGTAGAAAACAAAAATTAGCCTTTTCATTTATTCGCCTAGATTAAATAATTATTTCCGTACCTTGATATCTGTTTTGGCCAGTTACGCAGGAAGCTTTCACGGACGCCTGGGGACAACCTCCTGCCCTTAGCAGGTTTGATTGCAGAAGTGAGAAACATCCTGCAGCTGTCCGAACAATTGCTCCAGTTGCATTTGAGAGACCCATGAACTTGAAGCCAAACCAACACACATGTTTTAGTATGATTGGCAGCATGAACATTCTTGAGAACCTCAAACCGCAGAGGGGATGCATTCAAAGGGCCTAATCAAGGTCATGAGCAAAGGAGCACTGGAAAGCACGTGTTGCTGTTACCAATCATCAAAGAGAACATGTGAAGATTAGACTTTTTCCTAAATATCGTTTAAATGTGTCAATAAAAAGTGCAATAAATTGACTGTAAAATACCCTCTTCTTCACTTTCTCCAAATACAAATACATGTTGGCATAAGGCTACATTTTTAAGAATTATAATTGGTTGTTGTTAGTTTAAAATGATTTAACAGCATTGGTCCTCTCCCATGATATATGTAGTCATCGAAGAATTACAGGTTTACTAAGGTATAGTTCATAACTCGTGCCACCCTATTATGCCTTGCACAGATGACATCACAAGGGACTTCATTGATGGTGTAACGTGTAACATGACATCACTGATGACATAACTGCGTTCGTGATGTTTCGTTTTTTAATTACATAAGGTCCTGGTTTCTGGCTTTTGTTTTGTTCTTGTAACTATTTCTGACCTTTGTTGGATCTTGTTAATTTTCTTCTGTTTTTACTAATTTCTCCATATATGCGACAATGTTTTTCGTCATGTGTGTGTAATTTTACAAGTGGCACAATGTTTCTTTTCTGTTCGTATGTGTCTTGTGAAGTATATAATTATTTAATTTTCAATTTTGCTTTGTGTTTCGCTTTTGATGTTGTTAATAGTTGTAGCATATTATCTTTTTTATAAGACTTGATCTGCAACTTTTTTATTTGCTCTTTTTTCTTTCTTTGGGCTACTGGTGTTTGTTTGATCTTTGTAGGTTTTTCTCCCTCTTCTTATTTAACGAAAGTCTATGCTTTGATTTCAGGTTAAGATTTCCTTTGTGTTTAGGTTGACTTTCCTTTACTCACAAGGTTGGCATACTGGTGTTGGTGGTTATGTTTTATTGGCTTGTGTTTCTCTTTTAATAGGAGTGTAGTCTTTTATGAATGTGTTTCAGTTGTCTTTGTTTTTCTATCATTTTCACATTTGTTTTTGAAATGTGTTTAATGGCCTTTTAACATATTTTTTGCTACTGTAATTCCCACTTTTATGTCTTTCTCCCTGTTACTTTGTCTCCCTCTCTCTGTCTATGCCTGTTTCTGTCGTCTCTTTCTCTCCGTATATACCTGTTTCTACCACACATTTTTTATGAAGTTTGTAATCGTTAAATTCTTTCCATAGTCCTAATTCCCCCTCACACTGTCAGTACGCTCTTCTTTCTCCTTACTCTGACCCACTTCATACACCTACCCCCATGACCCTTGAATTTCCTCCTCTCTCTCTCTCTCTCTCTCTCTCTCTCTTACTAAATGTGGTCACAAGCTGACCAGAATGCTGAGCTGATGACATATTTGTTATCTACAAGTGCTTCGCCACTTGCCGTTCTCCTTCCAGGAGGCATTTAGCGCTTGATGACAAAATCATGCAGGGAACTCGGTCTGTCACCTGCAGCACACTTTAAAGCGTGAATGCAGGAAGAGAGATATAGTAACCCACGCTGTACGCATTAGTTTGCTAATGCAATCATGCAGGGCCAGAGCCGCAACTGCCTCGATATGTATATATCCAAGCACCCTATGCATGCAGCACCTCAAAGGCGGAAGCTAGAATTGATGAGCTGTTAGTTGCCATTTGCTACAGGTTGCTGGTTGTGTCCACCCTTCTTGAGTGCTGCCTTGCAAGATGCATTGTGCTCAGCATATCTTGGATATGCACAACCATTATAATTGACCTAATACCACACACCAATGACTACGAAACTCAGGGGTTTTCTACTCTTTTTCTCCTGACCCTATTGTGCTTCACATCAACTTTTCGTAGTACCGATTCACTTCATGTTACTGAACACTTGCTCTCCAGTTAAACACGAGGTCCAGCTCCATGATCTCCTTACTCAGGCTCAACCAGATGTTATTTTTGGCTTACAGCACACAGTGGTGCAAACATTGCCAATATGGCACCACCTGGCTATGTAATCATACCACAAGACAAGAGTTAAGGCAGATGAGGCGGAGTGCCTATGCTTTGGAACTCCTTGCAGATCTCTTCACTCTCCATACTTACTGAAGACTGGGGCTAAGAGATCATGCCCTTTAAACTATCTCCTTACAACTCCTGAATACCTAGTCACCTGTCTCCTTTGGTACTGTGCTCCAGGTAGAAACATTGTGCAACTCCACTTATTATTGAATCTTTGGGCGAACTTGCCATCTGCCATTAAGCACTTTTGCTTCTAAGTGACTTTAATTTTTGGCCAGAAGATACAACCAACGCTCTGGCAGCTTGCTTCCTCAATTACATGAGCGATTTGAAGTTCACTCAAATAGTATAGGGACCAACGTACTGCAAGGAACATTCATTAGTTGCTATTTCATCTTAAAATGACAAAGTGAGAAATGTCTCTCCAGTTATCTGCTCTGAACACATCACCAAAGATTTTTATCTGCGCAAGTATGTTCAGCCATGACATACTCCAATTCCAATAATTCAGATTACAAAGCAGTCCAGAGCTATTGATCCTCTACAACTGATTTAATCCATGTCCGAGTTACCCACCCAGAACAGCAAGAGTGGTACGGCTATCAAAATGTTTTAACATTACTGGTGCTTGTGCAAAACTTCTCTAGTTTTCAGGTACAAAGATCTAGAACACAGTCCTACGCATCGCCCTGGTTTACCTTTCATCTCACATACCTGATGCAGCACAATCTCACCTTAGAATCTAAATGGAGGACACATAAACATCCGCATGACTGTCTGACGGACAGCGGTCCCCCTGCTACCTGGGACACCTGGCTGTGTGGTCGGTTGCCCCCCGAGTCCTGAGGGTGTTCCGAAGCAAGGCTGACTGCCTTGGCGGTGAAGGTACCGGGATGGGGTGAGCATCTGTGTGCTGGTGGCCGGATCGCTTGAGCTACACCTGGCTTTTCGGCATCGGGCCTGCCCGCCTTATCTCTTCCTGCGGCCTGCGACTTCCCGGCCTCTGCTCCACCAATTCACACCCTTCCCCTTGGGCTCTGGCTACAGGGCGCGACTCAAGTGGGCGCGCCCGCTGCGGGGGCCCGTCTGTCATCGCCTGACCCAACCCTCCTGATTCCTTGGCCCCTTGCTGCTGAAGCTTTGGCCTGTGGGGGCCCTGGGGGACTTCCGGACACTGGAGGAGACTGCACTATGCTGGACGTTGCCTCACCGCTTGCGAGGCCCCTGAATGGGACCCAGTGACTTTCTTTGCCCCTTCAGCTTGCGTGCCCCGCCCTTCTTGGTCTACTTGGCTTGCCCTTTGGTCAGGGGCCCCCCTGATTCTACGGAGCTGTGGTGACGCCCATGAAGGGTCCCTGCCTCTTGGTGGGGGTGCTGGCCTTCCAGTGTCGCCAATTTGACACTCCTCTCCCGCACTAGGGGGCGCGGTCACCTGTGGCCCCCTGGCTGTCGGTGGCCCCACACATCTGGAAGTTCTTGGTGCCCGTCTCCGTCCTGTATGCTGCAGGGCATATCACCTCCGCATTGAGTGGTCCTCTTCTCCTCTACTACCTCGTTACCACCCTTCTCGGGTCCTGCCATTGGCTGGTGTACTTTGGTAGTTCATTTTCTGGGTCCTTGATGTTTCTGGTCTTCGCAGGCATGCCTCCCAAGCATAGCAGTAATAAAGAGGCCGACTCTGCAGCTACCCGCACGAATCGGGTGAACTCCTTATGGTCCAAAACGCCCTTGCATACGCAAGAGGACCCTACCGCTTCTTTGGCGTCCTCTGGGTCATCCACCTCTGGGGTGCCAATCACCCAGGCCTACATGTTATCCTTCCTGCAAGAAATCAAGGCTGAAATTGTCTCCCTTCGGCAGGACATTAAGACCGGACTGCAGGATATCCGCAGAGAGGTTACTGAGATAGGCGACAGGGTCGATGGTCTTGAACGTACAATGGTCGCCAGGACGGAGGATCTTGATGGTCTCTGGAAAAAGGTAACCGAACTTGAAGACCAAAATATCACCCTACAGTTAAAGCAGGAGGATCTGAAAAACCACAGTCGGCGGAACAACCTTTGCATTCGAGGTGTCCCGTTGGGAACGGAAGGGAAGGACATCCTGTTGGACACGGCGGACCTCCTGCATGCCATCCGCGAGGGTGAGGGCACCTCGCCGCCCATGCTTGATCGGTCGCATCGGGTGCCTGGCCCCCGCAACCGCCCTAACTTTGTCCCGGACGTCATCACGAGAGTCCATTTCTTTGCAGACAAATAATCCATTCTTCGAAAGGTGCAGGGAGTTCAGGTGGTCTCCTACAATGGGCTCTCCATACAAATCTTTCAGGACCTTGCACCTACTACGCTTCGGCGAGAGAAGGACTTCAAGCCTCTGGCTGATAAATTACAGGACCTTGAGATTAAATATCAATGGGGCCATCCCTTTGCTTTGATGTTCACCTGGGAGGGTAGACGGCGAGTTGTTCGTTCCCTACAGGAGGCACAGCATCTCCTCCACCTCCCTGTAGACTCTGACAACGATGACCTCCCATCCTCTCGCACACGCCCAACGGGCATGCTCCGGCCGGAATGGTCCACTGTTCCTCCTCCTCGTTCCATACGCCTCTCGAGAGAACCTGAGTCGTCGCAAGCCAAACAGGATGCCCTCAACCACGTTCGCTCCTTGAGTGCCTCCCCGTCCCTCACGAACTAGCCGCCCTCTGATCTATGATGTGCCTCGCTGTCTTACTGCCTCAGGCCCGGTTCTGACGGGCCTCCCAGCTCGGTCCTGGTGGCTGGATCATCCTTTGCTTTCTTCAATGTTCCACGGGACGCTGACGGTGGAGACTCTCCACCTCCTGTGTGTCTGCTGCCCCCCCTTTCCTGAGTCCTATAGGAGAGTGACTTCTCCGGAATGGCCCGCCTTCAGGATCACGGGCTGTTCCCAATAGACGCTACATTGACCTAGCCCAGTTGGCCTATTTTTCTTTCTTCTTTCTCTTTCTTCTTCTTTCTGTTTCCCCTTCTACAGGTTCTTTTCGGCTGCAACTTTCATAGAGGCTGGTTTGTGGTCATACTCTGGGAGTGTATGGAGGAGATTTTGGCAACTGTGTGGGCTCGGCTGGCCCTTTGCTCCTGTTCTTTGTTCACTTTCTTTGCCACTGTTCTTGACAACATGTTTTTCTTCCTCCCCTGTGCGACTCTGGGGGACTGCTTCCTTTTGGATGTTGGGGGTTGTCTTCTTTGGCTTCATTAGGGTGTGACTATCTGGATTTGGGGTCTGGTATGCTCTGAGATCTGATGGGGTGGCTGGGGCGCGTTGTCCTTACTCTCTTACACCATGACACGTATTGTTACATTCCTCTCTCTCAATGTGAAGGGGCTCAACTCCCCTAACAAGTGTCGGCAGGTATAGCGCTATCTACTTCAGCATGATCCTGATGTGATTTTCTTACAGGAGACCCACTTGCTTTCCTCTGACACCCGCCTCATGTCCCACCGCAAATTCCCCACCCAATTTTGGGCATGCTCCCCGTCCAAGACTGTGGTATGGCCTTTTTGTTTTTAATCTGGCTGGCGCGCAGCGACCTCCAAGTGTGTGGCTGATGAGGGAGGGAGGTATTTTAAGCTTGACACGGTTTGGGGTCGAGGCTCCTGGACCTTTGTCAATGTATACACCCCCAACCAGAAACAAGATGTGTTCTTGCGCCTGCACCTTGGTGCTCTTCTTCGCTCCCTTTCTACCCCTGTTGTTCTTGGAGGCGACTTTAATCTGGTTTGGGACCCTGAGTGGGATCGCACTGCACTGGCGCACCATGTTGCTGGGGTGAAGTCAGCACCATTAAGGAATGTCATTACCGACTTCGGTTTGGTTGATGCCTGGAGATACCTACACCCGGACTCTCAAGATTACTCTTTTTTCTCTCACGTTCATCGCTCCTACTCGCGTATTGACTATTTTTTCATTTTGCTTTCTTTGGTCCATGTGCTGTGCACCGCAAAAATCTCGGATATTTCTATTTCCGACCACGCACATGTTTTGCTTACGCTCCAATCTCCTACTGCCCGTGGGGATCCCCTCCCTCGGTGGCGACTGCCCCCCCAGGCCCTCCGTGATCCGGTAGATGTGGCAGACATCCGTAAGGAGATTGAATCCTTCTTTGTAGCCAACTCTCTTTCTGATACTCCAGACGATGTCCGTTGGGACGCCTTCAAAGCTACTGTTCGGGGGGTTACCACCTCAATCTCCATTGCCCGGACCAGGGAGGCACGTTTGGTTGAATCCACCCTCTCTCGGGATATTAAGGACTTGGAGTGCGAGGACCATGCCTGTCCCTCTCTCGCTAACAAGTAGCGCCTAGCTGCCCTGCGCGGTCAACTGTGCTTACAGTGCAATAACAAGGCGGAGAGGCTTCTTGTTAACCTTAAACAAAAATGTTATGTGGGTGGAGATAAGGTTGGGGCGTGTCTGGCGCGCCGTTTGCGGCTCCAGGCTACCCGATCCCACATTGCGAAGCTTAAACAGCCTGATGGCTCCTTGGCTATATCGGAGTCGGACAAGGGCCATACATTGATGGCCTTTTATATCGATCTTTATGCCCACGATTCTTGTCCACCAGAGGTGTCGAGGCGTTCCTCGACTCCTGTCCCTGGGACCCTATTGATCCCTACTTCACGAAGTTACTCGATGAGCCCATCTCCCACGAAGAAATTGCTTAGGCATTGAAACAGCTCCCGACGGGCACGACCCCGGGCCCGGATGGCCTGTCGGTCGCTTTCTATCGGGTCTTCTACCCGCAATTGCGGGACCACTTGCTCCATCTCTTTAACAGCTTCACTGATCATTTGGGCCTCTCTCCTACGATGAACGAGGCGTAGATAGTGCTTATCCCCAAGCCTGGCAAAGACCCGACCCTGCCGGCTCCTTTCAGCCCCATTGCTTTGTTAAATACCAACGCCAAAATATTCACCAAAATCTTGGCGAACCGTTTGGAGCCCCACTTTCCGGGCCTTATAGATCCCGATCAAGTGGGGTTTATCCACCACTGCCAGGGCGCGGACAGTATATGACGGATTGCCCACTTGGTGGAAAAGTCACGTATCAGAGATATCCCCGCCTGCCTGGTCTCCCTTGATGCCGAGAAGGCGTTTGATCGCATGGACTGGAGCTTTCTTCGGGTGGTTCTCCAGAAGATTGGCTTAGGACCTGGCTTCATTTCTAAACTGATGGCCCCCTATGCGAAACCTACCAATCACATTCGTTTTAACAGCACTACCACTGCTCCTATTTTGATCCATGAGGCACTAGTCAGGGGTACCCTCCTTCTCCTCTATTATTCGCACTTGTCGTTGAGCCCTTAGCTATTGCTATATGCCGTAATCAGAATATACGGGGTATTCGTATGGGGGACACTGAACACAAGGCTTCCCTCTTTGCCGATGACCTCCTTCTGTCCTTGTCCTCTCCGTCGACCTCTCTCCCCGCGGTGGCTGAGCTCTTGGGGTCCTTTGAGACCACTTCTGGCTATCGGATTAATCTAGCGAAATCCATGCTCTTAATCTTACGCTTCCGGCCTCGGAAGTCCAGGGATTGCGGGACCTGCTCCCGGTGCAGTGGACTGACGAGTCGATTCGCTATTTGGGCCTGGATCTGACTCCTATGCTTGCTTCTTTGTCCTCATCTAATTGCCCTAGATACCGGAAAGCTATTCGAGATAAGATGCGTTGATGGGAAGGCCTCCCCCTGGCGTGGCTGGGGCACATTAATGCCGTTAAAATGTCCCTTCTCCCCAAAGTCCTTTACCTGTTCCAGTCTCTTCCTACTCCCATTCCGCACGCTGACATCTTGGCCCTACATCGGCATTTTACCAAGTTCATCTGGGGGAAAACCCACCTCGCTTCTCTCATAAAATACTCATGCTCCCCAGATCTCGGGCTGGACTGGCCTGTCCCAATTTACTGGAATATTATTGGGCTTGTCATCTCCGGTTTTTATCAGAATGGATTGTTCCTGAAAGCGAGAAACACTGGTTCCACATAGACCGTGCAGTGGCCTGTAGACCATTGTGGGATTTGGCCTGGATTCCGCGAGAGGCGTGCCCTCGCAGTGCCTACTTAGTGACTCTGACGAGAACGGTCTTGGAGATATGGGATAAACTGGCACTTCCCCGGGGCTTTGCGACCTTCCCTTCCCCCCATACCCCCTAACGCGCAATCCTGCTTTTCCCCCTACCTTGCAGCCTCAGGCTTTCGCGGCTTGGACCATAGAGGGTCGGCGTGTTCTCCAGGATTTTTTTCAGGGCATTACCCTCCACACCTTTGATCAGTGCAAACAATTTTTCCATCTCACAGATAACGTGCGTCTGCAATATTGTCAATTGTGTCATTGGCTTTCTTCCTCAGCGTTCTCCCAGGAGGTGACTCGACAACTCACCCCCTTTGAGTCCCTGGTTCGTAGATTCGAGGGGTCAAGGGGCCAAATCTCTAAAACCTACTCTGTCCTTCAATGCTCTCGACAGTTTCTGCTTCATGGCTACCAGGCGCGTTGGGCCTCTGATCTGGCTGCTGACATCTCCCCGGAAGAGTGGGATCGCTTGTGGAGGGACATCCCTAAGGTGTACCGTAGCATTCCCCAGGGCAAATCTGCATATAAACTGATGACGCGATGGTATTATACCCCTACCCGTCTTCATTAGATGTTCCCGAACAGTCCTCCAACTTGCTGGCGCTGCCGGAGAGATAGAGGGGACTTCCTGCACATTTGGTGGCCTTACCATGTTTTGGAAAGAGGTCCTCAGTCACATCAAAGAGGTGGTGGGTTTCCCGATTCCTTCTACTCCGTCTCTAGCATTCTGGACATTCGGCCCGGCACGCTTAAGGCCATGACTTCGACTGACTGGTATTTAATTCTCCACTGGTTGGGAGCGGCGTGATAGTCCATTGTCTCCTGCTGGAAGCGACCCCACCCTCCTCCTATTGCTGCGTGGTTTCTCCGGCTGTGGGATGTCCTGTCCCTGGAACTCCTTACGGCCCGGCTCACTCACACTGACACATGCTTTGACCGCATCTGGTGAACACTTATACACCATCTCACTAAAACCGAACACTCCCACTTGATGCCCCCTAGACTGCGGGCCCTACAGTTGTTCGAAGACCCTCTGGAGCCCTTCTCTCGGGGCCTAGGACCGGTCTCCCCGGAGTACTCTGCTTGGCCTGTTGGGCAGGCCCTTCTGACCTTGCGACCACTGACCACCACTCTGGGCCCTGGCCCTTCCCCCTCCTCCCCATCTCCCTAATGCATCCTCTTTTGTTCTTTTTTCCCTTCTCTTCCCCTCTGGGAGACGCCTCTTTAGCTGTTTTCTTCTTTTCTCTTTATGTTCTCACCTCTCTCAGGTTTCTCTTTTTGTCTCTTTATTGTTCTATGATGTACTTTGTTTTATTCATAGCAAAGTATATTGTTATTGTCGCAGTATGAATTGTATCTTTCATGTGGGCATAGGGCCTTACCTTGTCTGAACTTTGCTTGCCCTGACCAACTGCCTGACTCATTGGCTGTGCTGCTTTGTTAGCTCTCTATTGGACAATGGAACTTTAGCTGGGCCTCTGCCTTTTAGTCCCCTCCATAGCTCCCCTCTTGGGCGTGACGAGGGCTTTCTTTTTGTTGTTCTCACTTGTGTTTTGAGAAATCACTGTTCCTCCATTACATTTGTGTTTTGAAGCCTATTGAGCTGGTTTTATCTCTTTGCAGAAGCCCAGATCTGATTGTTTATCCTGTAACCCAACTTTTGTTACACTCCCGCCTCTGCCTTCCCTCTCCTGCGACATGTATACTTTTCTATTTGTTTGAACTCAATAAACAGATATTAAACAAAAAAAAACACTAAACCTCCGACTTGCCTGTTGAGAAAGGGTTAATGGAAGGGCTATTTGGCAAGAAGGGCAATATCCCTGGCATACACCACACTAATTATAAACTTGAAGAGGGACTGGGAGCTCTCCGAAACAAATAAAGATGGGACTTTGGGATGATGGAGGATGATATGGGAGAAGAAATCCTCAGAGGGGTATTGGTAAAAGTAAGCTTTAGGTTGGTACAGCTAGAAATCTTTCATAGAATGTACTATACAAATGTACTGCTCCATAAATGTTGGAGGGCAAAGGATAACAGTTGCATGTGAGGATGTGAACAGAGGGGAACTTTCCTTCACATGTTAAGGGACTGCCCTGCGATATCACGATGCTGGCACAAAATAGGTGAAATGCGGAAAACAATAGTGGGGCTGCTCATAAGAATTGAAGCACCAATCATGTTGGTAGTCTGGGAGGAAAAATATATGACTGAATACCCAAGATGGCTCATGAACCTGGATTTTGCTGTGATCAAAATCGTAATCAACAAAAAATGGGGGTGCTCTGAACTACCAATAATTTCCAAATGGGCACACAACATGGACTGGTCTATGGTAGCGCAAAGGTGGTGCATGAGTGTTGGATTATCCCTGGAATTTCGAGAAAATCTCTGGAAACTTGGCTGAAAACAGCAATGGTAGCTAAAAGACACACTGGCTTATAGGAAAAAGATACCCACTGCAGATATCATTGGTACCCCTGAGGACCCTTTGAGATGGACAATCTGTCCGGTGAATGGTCAGCGTGGTGGAGGAGCCCACCTTATCCTGCCAAACTGAGGTGGGAGGATAAGGCTAAGTTTCTTGAATACACAACCCTTGTTTATGTCAATGACTAAGTACAGTTAATAGTACCTTGCTCTAGGTTTGGTATCATTGCAACACAGGTGTGATATTGTAGTTCAATGTGAAAAAGAAAACTCTCTTCAATTGTAGCCCCATTTCCAACTGCCTTGTTGTGGCCAAAATAGTAGAGAACCTTGTGATCCTTCAGCTACAACATTTGAATGACCCCAATTGCCTTTCCAATTTTAGGTCTGGTGTTGGCCAGGATGTTTTGATTTTACTAAAATTATACGCATAATATATCTGATTACAGGGCTCGTCAACCAGTCCTCCTCATCCATTGATCTGTTGTGCCATTCACATTTGTATTCTGCCCTCTACAGCTTAGAGCATGGGCCAGTGAGTTAGCACCCTGCAACCACAGGTTAACTTTACGGTGAGCATTCTTCCCTTTCACAAGAAGCACATCCACACACAAACTAGTTCTCTTGAGCGCCTGAGACTACTATGGCAATGTGGGCTTTTTAAAACCAAAACATATTCTTAATTTTAGCCTTTGCTTTTTTTTTTTAGATTGAGAAAGCCCATGGCAGCTTCCCCATCAATAAAGTTGTTTTTTTAAAATGACAAAATAAACTGTCATTGTCAAAGCCAAAAGGCTGGAAGCCAGTGTGAGATCTATTGGCTTAGCCAATGCTTATGTACTCTAGACATAGACACCAACACAAGGTTTTTGGGGGAACACCTTGATGAGTGCTGCGTGCTGAGAGTGTTGCAGTACCCGTGGTAGTGTTGGACATTCCTACAAAAGTGTAAGCTGCTCCCAAAATGCAGTTTGTGAATACCGAAAATAGTAAACTTACTCAAAAGTGTAAACTAACTCAAAAATGTAGGTTTCCTTTGTAAATCAGGCCCATAAAGTTTGGCTAAGGGCTTTTCTGCCTTGCATAGTTTTTCTAAACTCCCTCAGGGCTACCTCTATAAGATTTTTTAACAGCTACATGGTCTTTTTGTTCAAGCTGATCGCAAACTCAAAATATTGTGCCAATGACGTCCAAGTAACAATCTTTTTAGGCAGAGTTTTCATCAACCTACTTTTACTGCAAGTTCTCTTATTTAAGATCAAAAGCTTACAGCAAAAAAGTGAGCTTTAGCTAAACAATTCTAAAACCACATTTATTATCATCAGAGGAAAGCCTATGGATATGTGTGCTTTGCATACATCAAACTTACTGGATCAGCTTCCTGACTTTACATCATTGAAAAATCTGGACTTTATGAGATGAGTGTGGAACCTCAGATATTGAAGGTTGTAGGCAAATTCTTCCAGCAGTTGTAAAGTCTCCAACCCATCCCTCCTCTTCTGTCCCAAAAACAGAAAGCCTTGTTAGCGTGGATTAATTCCAGACTAGACCAGACCTGTGTACAAGGCTTCTCACTTCAGCTGTAACCTGACTGTAGATTGTACAAAACACCACAGGCCGGGCTATAGTTGACCTTAAACACATGGACTATGTCTCACAAGCAAAAAAGCCATTATACTAGGAGATGTTGAAAAACTCTATCAGGTTTAATTGAAGTTTTCACCAATTTGGTTTCGAGTTTCGAAAACTTGTGTTTTTTCCATTATTTGTATGCACATCCTCTCCGTAGTCAGGTTTGTGCTCTGTTATTGGTTCCGAGATACAGCCTCAAAGAAAGGCAGAGCTTTTCCTATAGCAAGGCCCATGCTTTGAATTTCTCTTGTACAGCAGTTCAGAACACTCCCCTCCTTACTCAGCTTTAATTCCTCAGATTTGAAAACTCACAGCTTTAAGCAGTAAGATTGGCACTAGGTGCCCTTATTGAGGTAGCGTGCGCCTTATAAATGCTATAATCAAACTGCCTCCATACTCCTAATCCCTGCTTCTGGTTCCCAGGGCCCTAGCCCAGTGCCTTGATCTCCACTGAATATCTCTTCAGGCCACACACACCTTCACACTGGCGAAAAATGCAAAGCAACTTCCTCTTCCCCAGACTGGACCATGAAAGTTACTGCTATAGCTAATTAGTCAGTATAATTGTTTTACAACTTACTTCTGTCGCTTATAGTGACAAATCTTTTGTATTAAAGGCTTCTTTGTGTAATTCACTTGCAGGAAATTAAAGGCCAAGATTCAGCTCTGCCATGCCTTGTGATATTGTGGAGACATTTTGTCATACCTCTGTTTCTCTTTTAAAGCACTACGTCACCACAACAAACACCCTGCTTATCTTGCAGACAAGCTCATCATCTGTGAAGGGTTCTTGCCAGCAGCCAAGACACCATCAGACTGCAGACTAAGATTTTTTTTTAAACTAGGCAACAGGCCTTTTCCATTGATGCACTCAGGATCTAGAACAGCATCCCTGTATCCATTGGGACACCCCAATACTACTTAAGTTTAGGAAGGAGTTGAAGACTCACCTCTTTAAAAAACACTACATCACAATGGATTAACCACCCCCAGCCCAGGTATGATTGTGTGTCACCTTGTACAGCGCGGCAAAGCCTTTTGACTAAGTTTGCGCTATAGAAATGCCATACACATACATACATACATACAACACTGCATTGTGCTCTATGATTTAGTTAGCACGTTGTACCACTGATGTGGCAATATAATAATAAACATTATCTTATAGAGACTACTAGCCGCAGATTCCTTCACGTAGAATTATCCCCAGGCGTGAGACTGGATCTGGAAACTTTTTGCCACAGCATCCCAGCGCGCCGGGGGCGGGCGTCATCACGCGACTGCGCCCAGGCCTCGTCCGCACACGTGACGTCAGCGAGGTCACATAAGACCCGCCCTAGCGCCCTCGTCAGTTTTTTCCTTTTCTGTGTGCAACGCAGATCCGTTCCTTGCTGCGGGCCTGTTTAAGGCCCCTTTCTTCCATTGTTTTTTGGCGAAACACTGCGAATGCCTTCGGGCTTTAAAATTTGCACGTTTTGTGGGTGTCTTATTTCGGCGACGGACCCTCACCTCATTTACATGTGGTGTTTGGGGAAGGATCACGGCACCTCAGATTGTGCGGCGTGCCAATAAATGAAGGCGGATTCGGGGCGGGAGCGCCGAATGAAACTTCTCTCGGCGCGTCTCTCCAGGTCGACGTCCTCCCCTCGGTCTGCTTCGACGTGCTTTCTCCGATGTCACGTGAGCGTCGCTCTCCGGTGGGTAAGTGTCGCAGTTCGTCCCCGGGGTCTGGTTTCCGGTCTACCGGGGGCATGGACTCTCCGCGGGTGATGTAGCCCCGCGTGTCATCCTGTCCACCGTTTCCCGGTGTTGGGGCATCGAGAGTCCAGATGGAGACTTATGCGGTGGCTTTGCAGGCCTCGCTGGCGTCTCCTCCTCCTTCCCCTCCTGGGGCGTTGGCGGATCCCTCGCCTCGCGCAGGGCCCTCCGTGGCACCGCCGGTGGCTCCGGCCCCGGCGCCGACTGGGTCGGATCCAGGCTTGGAGGATGTGGTGCTGTTAGGGTGCGGCTCCTCTGGGGCACCTCCTTCAGGCCACGGCATCTCTGCCTCACCGCAAACCCCCGCGGGGGTTCCGGTGGTGTCGCGGGAGGTCACCGGGGCTCGGGTCGCATCCCCGAGCCCTTCTTGGTCCCTTGGCAGGGTGGTCCTGTCTAAGGCCGAGGTGACGCCACTACGGCACCGGCAGCAGGTGTACCGTGCGGAGCCACAGGGGTCAGTGGCCCCTCCTTGTCCCGCTCCGCGTCGAGGGCAGACCCCTCGTCCCTCTCCGGGCCCCTCTCATACCTCCTCACAGGCGGCTACCTCGTTGGAGGGCGAGTCGGAGGTTGTAAGGTCCCTGGCGCCGCCACAGGTGTTGCTGGGTGACCTTTGTCTCCTTCTGGGCCGCGGCCGGCGGAGTGCTTCGGGCCCCTCCCCAGGCCCATTACGTTCCCCCACGCAGGTGGTTGCCTCGGCGGGGGTCGGGCTGGCGCCGCTCCAGGGCTGGTGCGGCTCCAGCTCTACTCCGGTCCCTGCTCCGGTCTCCGATGCGGGGTGACTTGGAAGTCCCTTGCCCGGCGATGCCCGGCGATGCCGGATGGCGCCGGAGTCCTGCCTCAAGCAGCAGACTCTATGGCTCCGCGCAGGGGTCGTACCGCGGATTCGTCTTCTTTCTTCTCCGGAGGCAGGCTGCATATTGGTGTCTTCCTCCCCAGAGACTGGTCGCCGTGTGGTGTCCTTTTCACCGGCATCGAAGGGTGACTCCCCGCCCTTCCTCACTTTCCGGCGGACCATCTGTTGGAGGTCCTCCACCAGGGCTCTGGCGGAAGGGAAATCTTGCTTCCCTTTGAAGGTTCACTCCATTCTGCCTTGACAGGGGCTTGGAGGTGTCTTGCCTCTGGGGACCCGGTGCCTCCGCATCTTCTGTATCAGCACCTTCCAACGCCGCGTGACCCGGCGTGCCTGTCCATTCACCTCTCAGCTGCCAGTCCCCTTCTGCGGACTGCTTCTCCCTCCCTGCCGCCCCTCTTGGCTCTGCCGTCCAGAGAGGCCCGCTGGCTGGACACTTGGGGACGCAACATTTTCGCCTCGACCAGCGGGCCCTTAACACCTTGTGTGTGCTGGCTAGGGCCTCCTCCTGCTTGTGGGACTCGGCTAAGTCTCTGGGGTCTGCAGCGTCCCAGGAGTCTGCTCAGGTGGATTTGCGGCACCATGCATTGGATGGCGGGAGCTTGCGGCGTTTATTCCCCGCTCCGCTCTGGATGTCTCTGAGGTGCTCTCCATCGCCATGCTTGGCTTCGGGATGGCGTCTTCCCCAAAAATATTCGGGAGAGGCTCATTGATCTCTCAATTGATGGCAGTCTGTTGTTTCATGCCCCGGCTGACTCCGCCATCCAGAGGCTCTTGGCAGGGCTCCGTCCTCCTCCTCCTCCGTCCCCTCCTCAGTGACTTCGGAGTTAGGGTTGCTTTTGGGCCTTCTTAGGCCGGCGCTTATGGTTGCGGAGTATGTTTTTCTGGCCGTTTACGTCCTTCCTTGGGACTTTGGCATTGTTGGCTTCTGGACGGCCCCTTTGTTGTTGTGTGTGAGTTCTGCAGGAGTTGTTGCGCAGACTTGGCCCTGAGATTGGGCCTTCTGCTTTGCTTGTGCTGCTGTCAAGCCTGTAGCGGGGGGGGGTTTTCTCCATGGTTTTTTTGTTTCTTCCTCTGCTGCGGAAGTTCTTCCAAAGAGGGTTCCCATATATTGGGACTTCACGTGTCCTATGTGGGGTTATGGTAGCTGTCATATGGCTTGTGCTCTGCTGTAGGGTTCTGGTCGCCTTCGGGTACCTGTTCTCCATGGTGTTTACGTAGGTTGCTTTTGCTTCCTGAGGTCGTGTGCGCGGCCACTCGTGGTGGTGGCCCGGGCCTCTCCTCCTCTCCCTGCTTCCGTTCTGCGGTCTGGGATGTCCCTGTGTTCTCCCTTGCCAGGCGTTGCCTACTTGGTCTTCCTGGGGCCTCGGGCTGTTCTTCTTGCTTCTGGCCTTGACTGCTGGCATTGTTCTGGATGGCAGGCTGCTCTCCATCTGGAATGGGCTTGCCTTCTTCTCCTTGGTTTCCTTGGGCCCTCTAGGCTTCTTCTTCTTCTTCCGTCTTCCTGTCTTGGCATTCGGCTGAAGCTATGTTGCCTTGTGGGGGAGTGGGGTGCTTCAGCCTCTCCGTCCTTGCCCTTGGTTCCTCTGCTGTGAGCGTTCAAGCCTCTTCAGCCTTCTTTCCCTTCTACATCCCCTTGGGGTCGGTGGGGTTCTTCTTGTGGGGGTTCCCTTGGCCTGGCAGGGGCAGGGTTTTACCTGGTCCACAGATTTTGTCCCCTGTGGGGCCCTCTGTTCTGCTTTGGCTGGTGGGGTCCTTTCGCCGACCCTCCTTCCCAGGGGGTATTGCTAGGGTATCTATTCTACGTGAAGGAGTCTGCGGCTAGTAGTCTCTATCAGATGTGCGAGTTACTTACCTTCGGTAACGATGTATCTGGTAGAGACGATTCTAGCCGCAGATTCCTTCACGGCCCGCCCTTCATTCCCTGTTCTGTGAGGACCCTTGGGTTGGTCTTCAGTACTCGCCTACCGGTGGGGGGCTGTGTCTCCTGTGAGTGCCTTCCTTGACGGGTGGTTCCGTCTGGAGGCGGTTCATTCCTCCCTTGGTTCTTTGGAGGGTGGGGTCTCAGTGCGATGGTGCCCCACTGCTGTGGCTACGCCATGTTTGGGGGGGGATTGCTTCTATCCTTGTCCTCCCTCCCCTCCCTTCCTTCCATTGCTGTCCTCTGGTTTGAGGGTCCACTGGCTATGTCTTGCCCTTGTGGGTGGTTGCCCTCTAGGTTGGGGTGACTTGGTGGTTTGTTGTCCCTGTCTGTCTTGGGACTGGTCCCCTTCCTTGCTCAGGATGAGGGGGTGGGCTTCCTATGTGTACCATGACTTTTATGCCTGTTCTTCCCTTCGGGGCACAGGGATGGGAGGTTGTCTATGTGTGGGCAGGGTGGCTGCGCAGGTTTCTGCTTGTTCTTCTTTCTTCTTTCCCTGCCCTTGGGGTCTGCGGTGTTGGCACTACCCTGGTGGTGTTGTTAGTCACCGTTTCTTTCAATTTTTTCTGCTCTTCGCACACTGTTCCCTTGCTCCCACAGTTTTTTATCTGGTGGTTCCGCGTTGTGGTGCGGAAAAGTTCTCCGAAGAAAACTGACGTGGGCGCGCCGGGGCGGTCTTATGTGACCTCGTTGACGTCATGTGCGCGGACGACGCCTGGGACGAGTCGCGTGATGTCGCCCTGCCCCCGGCGGCAGGGATGCTGTGGCAAAAAGTTTCCAGATCTAGTCTCAAGCCTGGGGATAATTCTACGTGAAGGAATCTGCTGCTAGAATCGTCTCTACCAGATACATTGTTACCGAAGGTAAGTAACTTGTACTTCTTGTTTTAAAATCAACACAGTTGGAAGTTACTTGTGAGGCCTTCTTACTGCTGCCATCCTGTAGTAATTTTAGGTTTACATTTAAAACTTCAGTTTACCTCCAATGTCTAGACCTAAACATTAAGCATTCAATTGCATTTCTGGGAGATGGTCATGCCCAAGTCAGACTGTAATTCATCTCTTGCAGGGATGGAAATTCCAATTTCTTTTCTAACTTAGTTAATGAGCGCAGTGGCTGCTGCCATGTACCAAGGATGGTAGCGTTGCAAAAAAAACCAATTAAATAAAACACACTTACCTTGAGATGCGATGCAACATCCTCCTCCACCGGTCGTCTCTCTTCCACGGGACCCAGCCAACTCCCTTAACCAATCCTGGTGCTGCTCTCACCAGCATGAGAGCAGTGCCAGGATTGTTTGCAGCGGCCTCACTCAGCGCTCTCAAGAGCACTGGAGGCCTGTGCTTTCTCTAACCCAGCTGTCCCGAACAGCTGGGTTAGAGAAGTTTAAAATGTGCATGTCTGGCTGGTTGTCGCAAACGGCCAGCCAAAGAGACATGTGCATTTTAAAGCGCACAGCTCCCTGCTGCTACTAGGTAGCACTGTCCCTGTCCCATCCTTTCACTCAGTTCAGGACGGGTCGGTTGCTGACAAATACAATGGTAATAAATAAACTTTATTTCCATTTTATTTTTCAGCTCTGGCCTGGGGCCTCCATGTGGGGTGACGCTCCTCCACTCAAACGGAGGTGCCACCCCTGAGTGAGCGTAAAATAGAGCCATGTTGCTACTGAGAACGCATCCGTGATTCATACACAGATTCAACTCACTGAGTGTTTTTCCTACAGGGAGGCACGGGTAGTCTTTCCCATCTGTACGCCATACTGCATGGTGCCACAACATTCCCTGGCCTGACTTATCAAAACAGATGTGTCCACACTGTGCTTAACTAGCACGTTTCTTTGTATTGATGTAAGTGGCAAAATGTTGCTTCCTGTGCTGAGGTCCTGGCTCTTGGAGGCACTGTTACCACATTTTGCAGATTGCAGCAGCAGGCTGCATCGATTGTTTTTTTGTTTGGTTCCCCCTTCTAAAGTAATCTTTGAAGCAAAGATGGTTTTGACCAATAATACTGACAGTATGTGTTGCCTTACAAATGTACTGCTTATCTTTCAGTTACTGGATGAAAAACTCTGCCTACGGGGGGTAATATATGTTGGTGATCACACTGTAAGTGTAATGTTAAACAAGATCTGTCTGGAAGAGTTAAGTAGATTTATTCAGGCATTCAACCCATGATGGATGTTCCTCGGGCAGCGGCTCAGCAACTGCCCAAAATGGAACCCCACACAAGGTGAAGAGGAGACTTGGAATTCCAGCAGATAACATTGTCACATTCCACACCGCATTGCTTTCATCAATGATACAACAGTAATTCCATCCTAGAATATAGTTCCCCCCCTTCAGTCCACGACTCAGCAGTCGATTTAACATATAGCACAAGAACCCAGTGAATAAAATTACAGTTGGAGCCTCTTGTACCAATTTTTAGATCATTACACTTCATTCCACTTCTACTCACGATACGCAAGTTACCTCATTACACCTAGCTTCACTACGGCAACCAGAAAAGAACTCCGGCAAAGAGCCCCCTCGTGGTGCCCGTTGGGCGTTGCAGCGCTGGCCCAACGAGGAGCTTCCCTATGATGAAGCATTCCACCTCTGGGGGTGTGTGAGGGCCCTTGCTCCTTATTGGAGCGCTCCCAGTGCTTTTACGCACTCTCTATCTAGCGCCTGGCTTACACACTCTTTCCTCCTCTCTCCCTTCCTCTTTCCACCCCCTCATAGGAACAGCATGCTGCTTTGTTTCACATTCCCAGTGCAGACATAATGTGGCAGAATTAACAGCATTCACCGCTGAGGGATTCTCTAGCACAGTGGCTCCTCACTTGGTGATTGTTGCTACAGTGGTGGAAACACACTATAGTATAAGAGGACGAGCCCATCGTAGTTGAAGTCTTTTTTAATGCAGTTCAAGAGGTAAATAGAGGTTGCCTGGCAGATCCCACGGGTATGCAGCCAAGCCCTGCATCGAACTGTTACCAGTTCAACACTTCACTCCAATACTCTAAAGTTGCCAGTAGCAACAACAGGAACTCAGAATTTACAGCGCAAATTTAATATAAACTTAACAAACTTCTGGATATCATTATGCAAAATACTACATGACTTTTCTTCTTATAAATCTGGAATAAAATTGACAGAACACAAAATACTACATGACTTTTCCCCTTATCAAATTTGAATAAAATGGTATACAACTACTACATAACATTCCCCATAAAATGTATGGAAATATAAAGAACAAACACAGAACATTGACTCTTCCCTTCAACAGTTTGATACTAATTTTAACATACATATAAACCTTAAAGGATGCTAGCCAACAGAATGGAGAAAACATAAATACTACCCCCCCCAAATAAAACAACAAGAAACTAAAAAGAAACTATATAAAGTGTAAAAACTACATAACTCAGTCACAAGAACACTGAAACATGCAGCCTACAAGGTTCAACTAAACCTCACAGGTATATTTCTAATGCAAGAATTTCTGCGAATAAATATTGTATCACCATCATCCTTCTCTTAAGATGGCTTCCTAGTTCCTTTAACAATTCTCTCAATATTCCATCGATTGTGTCCATTACCTCTTACAGAATTTCCTCACACCTAATCAGCTTACGTAGGAGTAAGGGCTACATATTTTCCTCCTTGCATAGAAAGAAATTGTTTGCTTTCCTGGACCTCAGCCAGATTTCTTATAACAGGATTTTCAGTGTCATTTATCTCACCCTGCTTTAACCCATTCGGACAGCCATTCTGGGGAAAGGTCAGATAAAGGTTTGCATCCTCTCAACAACTCAAAATTAGATACTTTGTTAGTAGAATGAGGAATTGTGCGATAAAATCATAGCATTGGGAACTACACATTTTTTATACAAAGCCCTCTGGATACACTCAGCCAACACACAATTCATGTGTTCAGCCAACCCACTGGTTTGAGTGTCGTAGAACAAACTTTTGAAATATTTAACATCACCCTGTTTCAAAAACAATTTGACTTCTTCAGTGACAAACTGCACTCCATTATCTGAAATTAGATTGGATGGAAAACCTGCTCTCAGGAAAATTTCTTTAAAAATTCAACCACATTTTTCAAATTAGGGTCTCCTAGAAACACATTTCAGGTGATTTCTTTCAAATAGTAATCTAAGAGGACTAAAACAAAACGTGAATGACTGGGTAAGTGAACTGAAAGGACCAACAACTCCAACTTTCTTCAATGGTTTTGATGGAAGATCAATGGTTTAAAGTAGAGGATTTCTAACTTTACGTTTTTTCTCACAACTTTTGCAATTTACAGTCACCTACATACTCATCAACATACTGATCCACACAAGGCCACCAGAACACTTCACGTACCCTGTGTTTAGTGAGAGTTCTAAGGTGACCTTCATGGGCACCTCAGATTATTCTGCAACATAAACTCTCTGGGGGTACAAATCTCTCACCATGCATGACAATACCATCTTCAACTGAAAGTTAATTTGCAACTTTCACAAATGATTGACAAGGATAAGGAACACCTCTCTTTCCGCCAATCATTCTCAACATAAGTCAAGATCTTGGAAAACAACAAATCGTTAGATGACTATTCTCTCCACTCACTCTCGCTAAAAGCACGCATATTTTCCAAATCAACTGTAGCAAAAAGACAGCTCTTATTGTCTTCCCCTTACGTATCTTCCACACATACCACCTTAGATAGAAACGTCGACAAACATTCAGCTCGGATATTGTTGCTACCTGGTAAATACGAAATGTCAAAATTGTATTGCAGTAGTTTAGTGGAAAAAAGTGCAGTGCGTGGAGTGTGATCCTTAATTTTTTCAACTGACAGAATTGCAACTAAAGGATTACGGTACATTCTTATCAGAAATTAGGTTCCCCATGGCCGACAAACATGCTAGTAGTTCCTTCTCACTGATAGAAAAAATTGTTTCAGCATCTCTCAGACCTTTTGATGCAAACTTTAATGTGTACTCTATAGCATCCTAATTCAGAGTCATAACTGCACCTAAACCTATATTGCTAGCATCAACTGTGATAGCGCATTGCAGATTGGAATCATATGGTTTTAAGATCCTTGACCCTGCCAATTGAGACTTTATCCAATCAAACGCTTTCTGACAAACTTTATTCCATTCAAAAATGACATTCCTTTTAAAAAAGAGGTTAAAGGTTTAGCATAAGAAGCATTATCAGGAAAAATAAACGTGAGTAAAATTCACAGAGACCAATGAAAAACTTAAGGCCTGCATTGTCAGTGGGTGTGACGGTGTCAGTGACTGCACTGACTAAACCAGTTCTCTGTTCAATCCCACTACGACACTTTAAGTCCCAAATATTCAACCTTGTCCTTTAAAAACGTAACATTTTTCTGCCTTAAGAACAACGCTGTGCTCCTGCATAATGTATAAAACCTTTCCAAGGATAAAGTCATGTTCTTCTCTAGTGGCAGCGCATATCAAAACACGATCTTGAAAAACTGCCGCATCATTTAATTCTTAAACATTTGGAACATGATCCTTTGAAAAACAGGAGCCGCCAAAGCTAACCCAAAGGGCATTCTGCAGTATTGAAACGTGCCACTGGGAGAGATGAAAGCTGTAGTAAGTCTAAAATGCAGGTTCAAGTACCACCTGGTGGAAAGCAACTGCCAAGTCAAGTTTGGAAAACCATTTTGAATCCCCTATCATGGCCAACAACTCATTGATCTTCGGAAGAGGTTGTGAATTCACCCAAATGTATTTATTTAAACTACAGAGATCCACACAAACAATCAGTTCACAGCTTTTCTGACATGCGACCACCAATGGCACAATGACAAAGAAGATTGTATGGGCCCAATGATGCCTTTTTCACACAGACCCATGAATTCTTTTTCTATATCTTTCCTAACACAAAATAGCAGACTTCCCAATTTGTGTTTGACCGGTATGTTCCCCTCCTTAACTTTAATCCTGTGCTCAAAACGTTTGATAGTACCTAGTTGCTTGGAAAACACATCAGGATACTGTTTCTCAGGATCCTCGGAAAAGTTATTGGAAGTCACACCCGAAACTTGATCTCTTGCACCAGGCTTCAGTACCATTTGGAACAACCCATAATGGAACCAACTGAGAATTCATAGCCCCTTAATCGCAACGCAAGCTTTCCCAAAATGTTTCCTTCCTCTGAATTTTAGCACGTCTTCAAAATACCCAGCTGATTCAATTTTCCGTTCTTCATGTGAGACAGGTGACCTATCAGGTGGTTGTAGTTGTCTGTCATGTGTCCTTAAATAGTTCCTGGGTGATCATCGTAATTCTAGCCCCAGAGTCAACAAGTAGTCTTAAGTTTTTTATCCCCTACACCCACATCAACCTACGGGTCAGCACTCTCCGAAGGATCACCATACACAACCTTTGGCTCAGCCACCACCATGACCATTTCTTGGAGATCATCTTGAATATTGTTACGTTCATTTTCATTATGAAAAAAATCATAGATATTTTGTCGCACCATTTCAGTCATGCCTACCACTTTGGCAAACATTTGCAAAATGACCAATTCTATTGCAAGATCTACATGTAACATATTTAGCAGGACATTTGTTTCCCTTTATGTGTACCGTGTTTCACAAATCTGAAACAAATATTGGTCTATTTAAAAAAGGATTTGTTTTTGATACCTGTTTTTTCAACATCTTCTCATCTTTCAACCTAACAACACAGACTCAGAAGTCTTGTCCTCGAGTTCTCCCATTGACATTTACGTTTCAGTGCTCTTCACAGTTGCAATCATTTCTTCAAAACATGGATTACCCATTGAAAGGAGTTCCTATTGGACTGTCTTATCAGTACATTTACAGATGAATTGTTCCCTAACCACTTGATCCATAAAGGCCTCAAATTGGCAGTCCGCAGCAAGTCTTCTCAGGGCAGAAACATATGTGTCTACATCCTCACCACTCTTTTGTTCTCTTTTTAAAATATGTGTGCCTATGACTACTACACTCAGTTGAACATCAAATGTGAGTTCCAGTGTTTTTTACAGCTTTGTCAAACTCACCAACCTCTTTCCTTTGGTTTAAAACAAGTGAAGGTGAATGTTTGAAAACTGCTCTTCCTTCAAAGGATAAAGAGTGAAGAAGTAAGATTTGTTTCCTCTCTGGTCGAAAATGAGATGGATCAGTGGCCCCTAAGTACATATGAATTGCATCAAACCTGCTCCTCCATTAGACTGGTGGATTTCCTGGAGTTTCTAAGAAAGGTGGAGGAGGGTTCACAAATTGCATGGTTCAGACCCAAAAAAAATGCCTGAGGTGGAATTATTGCTCTTGAAATGTATACTTGCAAGAATGTACAAAATCACAGAGAATGTATGCGCAGATAGGTGTGTGTCACTGAGAATATTTGAATCTTTAAATGCTAAATATTTCCCAGTTATAAAAATGATGTACGCTTCATCATAAGATGGAACGAGAAATAGAAGAGGTGAGCGTATCCTCATGACATGCAGCTACACTACATGTACCTTACTAGCCATAAAAAGTAGTAATGTTTATATCACTGTTTCTATTGTTTCAAGGTGTGCCGATCACCAATGTTGATTCCTTCTTTTTTTAAATGTTAAAATATTGCTATCAGACAGTGTGGTGTGTCTATCCCTGATGCTCCTTTCACATGAACACAAGTATGATGAACTTGTTTGTGAAGCACCTTAACTTCCCATAATGGCTGCCTTGTGCATCTTGTTTGCGTCAATTTCTACAGGAATTTGGGCTTATTCTCTGCATCTTCCCAAACCTGTAAGATGGCCGCCATGAGCACTGACTTTTCTTTCTATTGACAATTGGGCTTCGCCACCAGTACAGTCATACCAAACGTTCAAGATGTAAGCTACTCATGTCAATCTACGCTCCTTTTAACAGGAAACAGGGCTTGCCAAAACAACGTGAGCTGTATGAAAGGATATGCTCACAAACATTTAAGTTTTATATTTTTACCTCCATTTACAGCGGAACGGCATAATAGGTTCCCTAGTATTAGTGCACAGTCAATTAACTTTGGAATTTTACCTGTGTGGGGAATATCCATGAACGACATATTGTGTGGATTCTTCGCAAAGACGGCTTCAGACGGACCCTTCTTCTTGTTGGCACATCAATTTGTAGTATTAAAGGACGGGTCCATCATAGTTGAGGGCTTTTTTAATGCAAGTCAAGAGGTAAACAGAAGCCACCTGCAAACGCCACAGGTAAGCATCCATGCCTTATATTCAACTGTCACCAATTTGACCCTTCTCTCCAACATTTTAAAGTTACCAGTAGCGACAACAGGAGCTAAGAATTTACAGCATAAACTTGATATAAACTTAATAGAATACAAACTTCTGGATATCAGTGTGCAAAATACTACTCACTGGTGCCATGGTGAACATTTGAGAATATAGCCGATTCCACACCATCAAAATGGTACAGGTGGTGTCTCTCTTACACTGGCGGAAGTAAAATCTACCATACAATCTCTCATTTGAGCCCAAAGTCCTTAAAGAAGCTGCAGTCAAGATCCAACGGAATGCAGTTAGATAGGAGGAGAAAATGACTCAGTTACTGAAGGGTGAGACAAAGGAAGTCTAATTTCAAAGAAAGTATTCCAGCCCAGGGTATAAAGAGGAAGGGCCAGATCAAGGGTTGGGTACACTTGGGCCCTTCACCCTTGCACCTGCCCTGCTGGAGAGCATGGTGACAGAGGGACTAAACCGGGTGACATAAACAGATTGAAAGTATCACTTTTTCATAACACTACTAAGAAACATCTACCTATTATTTTGGTCTATCGCATTTTACTGACAAAGAGAAATTTGAAACTTCAGAGTAAGTATAAGCAGGTACAATTTCTACTCCCCATCAGTTTACCTTTCCATTTCCTAATTATGATGTATTTAGCAATGTTTTACTGCAAAGAGCTCTTATCCGATGTTTGTTTTTATGCAAAACACCATACTACCCCATTTTCTAATGTATAGCGTGTTTAATCTCATTTTTCACTATAAAGCGCCCTAGTACGTCATGTTTGACTGCAAAGTATTCTATCTCCTCGTGGTCTCTGTGTGCTATTAAATGAGTTAAAATAAATAAACTTCAGCAATTTCTTTACTTTTGATTATTTTTCACTTGACCTGTTCTTCAAGATGGGCTATTGAACGTGCTGCTATTTTCTACCTGCAGCTGTTGCACATCTGCATTGAAGGCTGGGGGAACTGGCGTTGGTCAGAGCCATTTAGTGTGGACCATGCAGGAACACTCCTTCGAAGCATCCAATACAAGGGCAGGACAGCGTCACTCATCATCAAGGTGCTGCAGCTCAACGGCGTGCAAAAGCAAGTAGGTGTTATAGTGCGGCAGCCATTTGTATATGAGCCACTTTTTATTGGTGTCTGGTGAGTGTGCTGCACAGTTCATCAAACTATTTCAGGCACTCTTTGATGAGGAAACAGTCTATTTCTGCAACACTAAGGCCTCAGACGTGCATTTTTCCTGTCAAGCAAAAGCCAACAGATGAGTTTAACATATTGTTTAACTTATGTAAGGATAGTGACTGTTCTGGATTCATAGGGTTATTTCTATTGTCAATATTTCTATTGTTATTTTGTTATCATAAACACAAAGTAATCATATAAAATCATATTTTTATCAATTTAAAGTTTGTTATTGCTAGCGATGTCAACAGTAACTGCATTTTTAGGTCTGGGTTAACAGTGCAGTTGTCGACATACCTATTGTGTCCAATGCTTTAAAATATACACAGTGGGATATTTGGCTCCGCCCCCTGGAGTGATCTATCTTAGCTGATGCTATTGACTGGTGTATTATTCCCCCTCCTATGGAGTACTCGTATTGTAATGCATGAGGGACTATTTTACATCTCAAAATTATAATGAATCATGACACATTGGATTTGTTATCTTATAGATGCAGTGGATACAGAAATCAAATTAGTGTTTTTGCACTAGAGTACGCGTATTTTAAAATGCTTTAGTTAGGACTTCTAATGCAAGCCAAACTATTAGTTTTGCTATTGCTTGCTCTTATTGATAAAACAGTATGAAATGATATGCTCTCCTGACTGAAGAATGTAGTCGTACGTGTCACTGTCATGTGAGCAGGGTGCAGTCCCACTCTCGACCGTCTCAATCTAGAATTGGTTTGCTTGGATATGATTGCAGAGGTTCGCCTTTTGCTTCTTGCAGTGTACCTCCACCTGTCTCACATGGCGTTTTCTTGCGTAAACATGGGAAATAGAAAAGGCAATAACAGTAGCTTAGTACCTTTGGTTTGCCTGTCCAAAAACTATAGAAAATCCTTGTACAGGTCTACAGGTATTCGTAAAAAAGTAGGAATCATGGTGGAAATGTGGGCTTGGACGGCAATGTGCGCTCTGATATAAGAATAGGTATGGAACCTATCTCCTACAGTATGAACTTGATGAAATGTTATGTTGTTGAGCCATTTCAAAACTCGGAACAAATTGAAGAAATACCTTAACAGTACATTTATTGAATTCTGATTCAGCAGTTTCAAAAACAAGCATTCTAAAAATCCGCAAATGTCTTACATTTACAAAATGAAGCTAACAGAATGTAAAAAAGAAAATCTGTTTCATATAAAAACCTTGATAAAAAGGGGTAAGCTAAAAGCCACTTCATGTATACATTTACCACAGTAGTCTTTCTACGATTGCATGAGGGCAAAGGGTCTGCCCTGGGCACGATGAAAGAAGTAGTGTGTTAGTGACACATAGGAGATGTGGTGTGTCCCATGAGAGAGAAAGGAGGGAAGGGGATTAACAGAAGGAGGAGGAGTAAGAGGAAGGGAGAACATATTCATGGCCTATGAGTATATTATAAAATCATTGTGGGTAGTAGTAAGGGGGCTGAGTGCATGTGACAGAAATCAAAGTGAGCAATAGGCTTACAAATTAGTGTGGTAAATAGGGATTGTGTCACTAGTGGAAGGGGATCATAAAAACTAAAGTTGGCAGATGGCCCACTTATTATTTCTGCAAGGGTCAAAATTGCACCCTACTTTGTTCAGCTTGCACATGAGGTCCAAAGCAAAATCTCTCCTGAAAAGTTGGGCATTATTTTACTGGTGAACTGACAACACCCAACACCAACAGATCAATGGCCATCTGAATGTTCATTCCAAAACGATGGAGCGCAGTAAATCATGTCTTTGACCAACTGTCTATGTTTTACCCATTTGTAAATGTCTGCAAATTTTTCTAAGCTTGATTATACTAGAACTGAGCTTTTTGTCATCACCCCTAGATGTTTACATCTGGAATAGTGTTGCCTGATCCCATGTAATGTTCTGTCCTTCCCCAGCGAAGACAGTCTGCAATCTTAGCACTTATATTGCCCCGTCCATCTTTCCAAAGTGTCTATCATTTTCTTATAGCTGAAAATCCTGAAAAGCAGGGCACCAGAATATAGGGCTACGAGAGGGCTGTGCTGTAGCAAGGCTCCGTTGGCTTCCTACCATTGTATGTATGACGCAGTGCACATTGGCCCTCGCAATGGGCCTATAAGCCTTTGAGGTACATCCATGTGAGCTTGGTGTGTGCCAGGAACAGAGCTGAACTGCTAATCCTTTGAGTGTATAGGCCGGGATGCTCACTAACCTATAACTACAAGATGCCGGCCTGAGGAGACTCTGCCAATCCTGGAGCAACCCGACTGCTCCAGCTGGAGTTAATAAGTGTAGGGGAACTGTGGCATGATTGCACATGGTGGTGAACCTGTGACTGTATTGGCACCTGTCTGCCCAAAGCCTGCGGTGACTGCCCTGTGGGCTTGGAGAGTAGGGGTTGCGCAGTCGGATGCCATGCTACCGACTGGCTGTGTGGCAACAGTCTAGAGTCTTGTGATCTTGCATGCCACTCTTGAGGGGAAGACCTGCTTGTTATGGACCCTTCTACAAGCATTCAGAGTGTGTGCTGCACTGTAGTATCAGAAAAAGACTAGTAATATCGGGGTGAGTCTACTTGTGCCCCCCTCATCCTCGCCAGAGACTCTCTTTTGGGGGTGTGGCTGGACTGGCCTCTGTGGCATCCCCCTGAGCCTGCCTTTGGGTTTATGCTCTATCGCCCACATTCTGCTCTGACACCCAACCTGTAGGCTTGGCCTGTGGTTATTGTAACTTGATCGATATGTGGGTCATCGGCTGAATAGGCTGTTTCTTAGATCCACCTTAGTTCCTCACTTGCGCCCATCGTCCGATCTATCAAAATGGGGAAACAAGGCACTAAAGGGTAAAAAATGGTCTTTGCAACTAAGAGATCCACTAGACTTGCCAGGTGTGATCTCTCACCTGAGGGTTCCCAGTCTCAGCCCCCAACCCTCTATCTGATCAAGATCTGCATGCCCTACTATAAACATAAAGCACAGCTTGGTGAAAAATTATGCAAAAATTGACTCTTTGGCAGAGTGTTAGACTGAATGAAACAGTACCGCGACCCTACATCGATCAAGTAGAACAATGCATTTCTGATGCTGAGGATGCACCTAGTGACAGGCATGAGAAATTATCTCACATGGAAAGGGTGGTGATGGTGGTGGTCCGGGCCAGAAATGAAGACCTGGACGCCTGGTCATGCCACTGCAAATTACACAGCAGGGATGTGGAATTTAACAAAATAACTACTTGACCATGGGACAAGTTGCTTCATAAATCTACTGGTTTTGTAAAATAATCCACTTGTCCATTTGGTGCCACGTAATGCAGCAACAAATTATGGCAGCAAATCTCATTATATAAATGCTCTGATATTTGCATTTCTGATTATGCCAGGGCTCATACTAAAGTAGTTTGAATTCTAGCAATTCCCTTATTTTCCCACCTTTCCAGCGATCTACAGATTTGGGCTATAGTTCCAGGGTTGGAATGCCCTTTTGAGTCTGTGCAAACCTACTAAATTGCATGTTTTAGGGGTTTTTAGACTGCTCTTCTCTAATGTTTTCCCATACTGAGAAAGGTTGCAAGTGAACTCTCAACAGATTGTCGCATGAACTAATTTACACCTGCATATTTGCTCATGCTAAAAAGCAGTTCACAAATTTTTTCTAGGAGTACGATTTCCTGGCCCACTTCTGTAAATTCTTGTGAATTCATGAAAGCCGTAAAACTGCACTAATGCAAGGACGTATACCATGGGTGCTAATTTGCGACTTTCTTAAAGAATTGGCCCCTTAATAGGTCTGGAGTTAACCAAGACTTTTTGTTTCTATTAAAATGTTATCTCTCTATCTATTCATCCATCGACTGGCCTCTGCTTTTTCACGAGGAGCAAATCGGCACACAAAGTAGTTTTCTTCAGTGCCAGGGACTACTGTGGAAATGTGTGCTTTTGGAGACTAAAATATTATTGCTTTTTGACAATGTTTTTTTATAGTGGTGAGGGCCTGGCAGCTTCCAAAAAAGTTTTACAAAAACCATCCCAAAAAAAGACACGCGTTGACAAAACCAAAAGGCTAACCATCAGTATCAGACCTATTGGATTTCTCAATGCTCCTTTATGTTCATATTTCCCATCCTCTTGTTGAAACTGGTTGTACTGATTTTCCACTATGAATATTTTTTGGCAATACTAGTGTGCATCAACAAATTTTACTAAATGATGCTTCAAAGAACTGTTACCTACAATTTAACAGTAGTTTAGCTAAATGATATTTTTTCCTAGTTGCATTTATTTTGTGAACATTTTATTTTGAAAGCAAAGCATCATTAATCTTGCTTTAAAGGTTCCGCAGATATTTGTATCTAATTAGAGAGCATTCTGGGAGCATTGTACATAGCTTCATATTGTTAAACTTTTCAAATGGGTGTATACATTTTTAACACAGGAACCACTGACAGTAGTGCAGTCCGACCTTACAACATTTCCTCTAAACGCTCACCCTAATAAGACTGTAGACAATGCCCTCCTCTGATCCATAATGTGGTGCTATAAACTGGCACCAAAAGGGTTTGTGCTACAGGAGGTTTGGCCTACTTGTCCAAAGGACAAAATAAATATGAAAGCTTGTTCTCCTTGATCCCCAAACAATATGTCATTGGAGTCAGGCTATAGGATTCCCACATCCCTGACTACATCTAACGAATTCCAGAATCCATATCTATGAACATGGTGGAGTGCTTGCTGAAGAACCTATTCAGCTTCTCACCCTTTCACCTCCATGTTTTGGTTAGGTAGGGTTCATAGAACACTGGGCCCACAACCTCCTCCTGGCACGGCTGCTCATCTGATAAATGCCAGATTGATAAACTTCATAGATCATGACCTGGTCCAGCGGCTGGCCAAGGAGAAGCAAGACCATACACATGATGGCTAAAGAATCTCAATCTTGCCGGACTTTACAGCATCAGTCTAGGCAGCAACACATTACTTCATCCCAGTGAAAAAGATCCTCCTAAAGACTGGATGTCAATAAGCCATTCTCTATCCAGCCAAACTGCGAACCACCATCAATGGTAAACAGCACATATTCACCTGCCTCAAGCATGCAGCAAAGTTTCTCCACAAGCATTTTGCCGGTCTCCTGACTGGGACAAGACATTACTTCAAAGAGAGGCAAAACAACCTCAGTGATGTAGACAAATTGGTACAGTTTTTCTACTGGATACTTGTAAACGTAAATTTCTTACCCTATGAATACCCCCAGTCTCCAGACTGGATATGAACAGTCAAAAAGTAGTGCTCCTCCCCACCTATTGGTGGCTCTATGCAGCACTGCGCTGACTTAGCTCCACTGTGGAAGTGATGAGTTGAGCTGCATATAAGTGCCATCTGGGCGTGCTGACATCACCTTTTTTCTTTCCAAACCTTTAGAAGCAGATTCGGAGCTCCTCTATTTCTTCTTCATTCCTTGAACAGTTATTTTTTTCTTATTGATATTACCTCTTACATTCTTCCAGTCTGCAAGGGAACATGTCACCCCCTAAGACTATAGGGTTTAAACCTTTTAGGGACTGTTTCAAACAGATGTCTTTGACAGATCCTTTCAAGGTGTGCCCCTGGTGTTTGGTTTCGATGCATGACTCCAAGGCCTGCAACAGCTGTGCCCAGATAAATCTGAAAGCCACCTGAGAACGTAAAGCAAAGCACTACACTGCAGAATTTGGCAGGACTCTTCCCGGTCGAAGTCGAGAGTGCAAACCCACTCCTGTTCCCACAGCAGATCATCTTCGCAGTTAAAGTCTAGAAGTCCAAGCAGAACTCGACCACTTCTCACCACTTTTGTTCTCCAGAGAAGGTTTTAGGGCATCATCGTGCCCCTAGTTCTCACTCCCGCTCCAACGAGAAACCGATTTCAGCCTTTGTCCCAGTGCCCCTGTAGTTTCTGGGTTTGTCTGCAACATCACAATGGTCGAAACCTTTAGTGAAGCCATTGTATGCATCTTCAGCATGATTTTGTCTCCCTCTGGCATACCTTTGGGGCCCAAGGATCTGCATGGGCCTCCAGTCGGGTTACTACCAGCGGCTCTGTCCTTTGCGTTATCTGTCCTCCTTGAGCCCATTTGGTTTTCCGCACAGGCATCGGTGTCGACTTTGTGTTTAGTGCCAAAATCTAACCACGTCCCTTTGACATCCATGCCAGCCCCGATGACAGAGGTGAATCCACAATCTATTGAGCTGAATTTGTTTCAACTTCAGCCATGGCCACAGTCAGATCCCGATGTGGCACAGCCAATGCTCAATTCCTCTGACTCAGACACTATACCAATACCACCCAGTTGTGCACATACACTGCAACAACTTTTTGGCTCAAACTCCAACCAGAGTCAGCCAGATGGAAACAAGAATGGCAGTGATGGAAAAGGATTTGCCCCACCCTATGATCAAGATAGCTGGTACATAGATTTACAAGATACCTCATTCAATACAATGTTTATTTACCGTTTGGATCAGCAACTGAGGACAGTACATATTTTATGTCATTTGGAGAGCTGTTGGCACCCTTGACCTCCACCTCCCCACTTTGAAGGGAAAATCCAATATTCTTAATGAGGTTCATCAGCCTGGTCAGACACTAACTGAATTTCTTCTACCCTTCAATGCGACCCTCACGTCTACGCTCTTGGGAACCTGGGCAAAGCCATGTTCTGGCCCTCTTGTCAATTGCCAGAATTGCCAGGTCGCATGCCACCATAGTCCAGCTCCCAGAGACTTTGATTTTTTAACTTAGCTTCCTACTTCTGAGAGTTTGTTGGGGCAGGTGTCACCCAGCAGTGTGAATCCTAACTCCTGTCTTACTGCTGTTCCTGATACAGAGTCCAAACATATGGAAGCATTTGGCAAGAGAATGTTTTCATGGGCCCTGAGTTGAGGTCGGTCAACACCAGCTGCATACTAGGGCATTAGACCTATGCACATTAGGACATGGTTGGGGATATCTTACTGCCAGTCCCAGAGGATGTACAGACTTTCTTGGCCTCAAACCATTCAGGATCTGCTGCTAAATTCGGCATCCACTCTAGACAGTACTGTTTGTATAGGAAGGGCTATTGGGACAAGCGTGGTGCTCCGGCACCAAGCATGGATGAGAGTATCCCCTCTGGGGTCTACCAGACGTCCCTATTGGTTATGCACTTCAATAGTTCCTGTGAGTTATCCTAAAAAGTGGACTAGACCCTCAAGCGTTTTAAAGAGAGCTGAGCCACAGCACGCTCTTTGGGTCTTTCTACACCAGTTTGGCAATCCTCCCAACAGTTTTGCCCTTTTCAGGAATAATGCGGAGGCTTAGTTTATCGAAAGCATCAGACCCCACCGCACGTTAATCAGGCCTCCCAGCCTTTTCAACTTCAAAACCTCTTTAGTTCACCTTTAGTGGCACACAGCTATCTGTTATAAGTCAGGGTCAGCCACTTCAATCCAGGGTGGCAGAGCATCACATCTGACTGGTTTGTCCTTTCACTTATCCAATGGGGCTACACCATGCCATGCCTTTTTGACCCACCGCACCTACTACCTACATCAGAGCAACTTTGGGAGAACCATCTGTCCTTTTTGCATCAGAAAGTGCAGGCTCTTTTGGCCAAAGAAGCCCTTCGAAAGGGTACCAGCCTCAGAAGTGGGGACTGGATGTTATTCCCTACTTCCTTGTCCCAAAGAAAGGCTGCATCCTTCGTCCTATTTTATATTTTCCCCTCTCAGCGCCTTCCTGAGACACCACAAGTTCAAGACGGTGTTATACCTACAAGACAGCTATTTTCACATCCTTGTCCTGTGGGCTCACAAGCAATTTCAGTTTGCGGTGCTCCATTTGAGCCTTGCCAGTGCCCCTCAGGTGTTCAAAAAGATGATGGAGGTTGTTGCTGCCCAACTTTGGAGGTCAGTGGTCCGAGTCTTCCCCTACTTCGATGACTGGCTGATGAATGCGGACTTGACACAGTCAATTGCGGACCACCTCCAGGCAATGGCGAACCTCCTAACATCGCTGGGGTACTCAGTCAACCTGGCAAAGCCACACCTGAGTCCTTCTCAGAGGTTTTTTTTCCATCTGCGCCATCCTGGATACATTGCGCTTTCTGGCTTTTCCTCTGGACCAGTGAGTCCAGAACTTTCGGGCTATGATCTTGATGTAACTGCCTCTGTCCTGGGTCTCATTAAGGAAAGCTCAGGGGCTTGTTGGCCTGCTAGCATCCTGTACCTGCTCTCTGACCATTCCGGATGGCTATTTCAAGCCCTGCAGTGGAATCTGAAGTCTCAGTGGGCCCAGCACCAGGGGACCCTTTCAGATTCCATCCAGGTTTTGGAGGAAACTTCAAAAGATCTGCAGTGGTGTCTTGTGTCAGGTCCCTCTCCCTATCCCACCCAGAGTTGACGGTGGTGACGGACACGTCACTTCTGGGTTGGAGAGGCCTTTTGGTAGAGGTGGAGGTCAGAGGACTCAATAAACATTGCAGTCTCAGTGATATTTACACTTTTAGCAAAATAATCTCTTACAAGAAATTATATATACATACTTGCATTGAAGATCATTCTCCGAAAAATCACAATTCATAAATATAACTTGTTGCAGATCACCTGTGAAAGTTACAAACCAACCCCGGCGACCTCCACATCAATTGGCTGAAGTTTCTGGCAATTCACTTGACCTGAAAGGCCTTACTGCCAACCATCAAAGGAAGGTTGAAGTAGGTTCTTACGGACAATACCACTGCCATGTGATACCGCAACAAGCAGGGCCAGATTGTGTCCTGGGTCTTTTACCAGAAGGCTCTGTGCCTCTGAAACCGGCTGAATCATCAGAGCATTTCCCTGATGGTACACCACCTGACAGGGCTTTAAACAAGAGGGTGGATGAGCTCAGCTAACCATGCCTAGCAAATCAAATGGCAGTTACACCCAGAGGTGGCACATGCTGTGGAGAACCCTGGCTTGATCTCTTCACTGCAGCCAAGAACGTGTAGTGTCAACCCTTGTGTACACTGGAGTTCCCAAGAGACTCTTTCTTGGATACGCATTCTGAAAAGATTGGAGCACAAGACTTATGTATGCCTTCTTGCAGCTATTTCTCCTGCTACGTGTTCTGAATTTGATCAGGAACGACTGGGCCCAAGACATTTTAGTGTCTCCAAATTGAGCCAGGAGAGCGTAATATTCAGAACTTCTGGGTCTGAGCATTGCTCCTTCGATCAGGCTGTCGCTTTGGGATGATCATCTGTCACAGCAACAGGGCATGGTATTCCACCTGCGCAACCTGCATCTCCATGAGTGGAGTTTAAGCTGCGGCAGTTGATCTCCTTTGACCTTCGTTCCAAAGACATTGATGTAATCCTGGCATTAGGTGCCCTTCCACAAAAGTGGTGTACTGCGGGGTCTGGGTTATGTTTGTGGTTTGGTGCAGCATCCACCCGACGGACCAGTTTCAGACCAAACTTGTTTTGTCTTTGACCTAGCAAAGACTTGCAGTGGGCCCTACTAAAGGTTACTAATTGGCCCTCTCAGATTTTTTATGTTCGGCGGACCAGTCATACTCGTTCAAATCACCAGTTGTGTTGCATTTTCCTAAAGGTTTGAAATGTATGTTTTTACCAGATCCCTTTTGGACCTTAAATTTGGTTCTCACGTTCCTTGTGTACCCATTTCGAGCCAGTGCATTGCACCTCCTGACCTTAAAAACAGTCTTTCTGGTTGCAATAACATCAACATTCCATGTGAGTGAGTCTCAAGCAGTCTTATCCCAGCCACTTAATACCACAGTTTTTCTGTCAAACTGTTGTTAAGAACTCGATCTGCTTACTTGCTGAAGGTATTGATGCCCTTTCACGTGGGACAAGCCATTACTATTCTAACATTCTTGGTTCTGCCTAATCCTTCGAAAGAGGAGGAGAGACTTCATCGTTTAGAGCACAAAACCTTGACATCGATTGCACCAAGGAACATCAGGAGGGCGATCAACTCTTTGTGGGGTTCTCTGGAGCAATGTAAGTCTAGGTGATGCAGAAGCCTACCATCTCACGATGGACAGTCCTCTGTATTAAGATATGCTACACATTTGGCTAAGAATTAGCTTCCAGAAGACCTGAGGGCCTATTCCCCTGGAGGAAAGGCTTCTATCACTACATTGGCATGTGGAGTGCCTGTCCTGGGTATTGTGCAAGGCTGCTACATGGGAATCAGTGCACCTGTTTACAAAGCACTATTGCGTTGACAGTCCTGTCCATCGGGAGGGTCTTTTTGCCTGTTTGGTCATGCAGGACATTTTAGTTGGAGCCTTTCCACAGACCCACCACCTTGGGAGATACTACTTTTGGTATCTATTCACAAGGTTGAGGAATCTGCAGTTAAAAGTATCCCTCAGAACAACGAGTTACTTACCTTTGGTAATGCTCTTTATAGAGGATACTCTTATTTAACCCCATATTCCTCTCCACCTTCAATGGCTCAAAGTCCAAGGGCATGGATAAGCTTATGAAAGAAACTGACTTCATCGCACATGGGTGGCGTTTATATGCGGCTCCGTTCATCATTTCCAGAGTGGAACGAAATTGGTGCAGAGTCGCATGGTGCAACCTACCTGCACACTGGAGCACTGATTTTTGAGTTTCCGGGTTCCGTCTGGTGCCAGGGGATATTCAGAAGGTGAAGAATCTGTTGTTACATAGAGTATCCACCAGAAAGAGCATTACCGAGGTTTAGTAACTTGTTTGTTCGACTTATTCCAACAGCTAGCACTAAGTATTTCAAATATGCATCCTGCTAGTCATGACTTTTTCACTGACAATCCTCTTACGCCATGCCCTATATGTTTACATTATTATCACTAATTCTTAGGTTGCAGCCGGACCTCAGCACATTATGCAGCACACTCCTGAGTGGACGGATGTGATTAGTTAAGGTATCCCAGCCACCTTGAGGAACAACAGTTTCCTTTACAGAATTAATCTTCACATTGGGGTGACTACTGCTGATCGTATTTCCTCTCCCTGTTGACTATAATGCCATGGCACTTGGTTCGCAGTACTCCTTTAAGCACATGTACCTTTCATCTCTATCTGGGAATGCTCCCAATGGTCACCTTCATGCTAAGTGCTATTTTTCTGAGGGCTGCCCATATGTCTACACCCCCTGGTGAAGGTTATACTTGTCTGTACTCACATTCTCTTTCCTAATTTGGTCACCATCTCTTTGTAGTGGGAAGATCGCCTGGCAACCTAGCCACCCAGAGGAGTTCCCTGAATATAGTATTTGGGTTTGTTTTTCTGGGATCTGATTAGTCATTTAGTCAGTCATTGGACTGCAATGTTTATATTAGGCTTAATGTAATTTCTTTTGATTGATGGAGTTGGGTAGGGAGGTGGGCAGGCTCATTTACAGTCTCTGTTGCAGGGGCTGCATTAGAATGGGAAGGGGGTGGTACTTGCAGAGAGCATTGGTCATCTCGATCACACAGAAACATAGACATAAACAGTCTCTATCACAGCAAGGATCTCTTAAGACCATGGAGATACTAGTATATTAACCCTACCATGATGAATAGGCATTCCATTAGGCTATTTATGTGGAATGTGTGAGGCATGAATGATGTATGCAAGGCCCATCAGGTACCAGCCTTTCACAATACACACTGCGTAAATATTGAGTTTTTGCAAGAGACTCTCCTCACTAGCCAAATTATCTCCCATCTTAGGACAAGGTGAGTGTCTGTGGTCGCTATTGCCTCATATGTTAGAGCAGGGTCTCCAACCTTTCCTGCAATAAAAGTTACTTATGTTCAATAAATATCATCCCGAACTACTAATATTATTTATGTCTTAAAAGGGACCTCATTGACAATATTATATCAGTGGTCACAATATGCAAGATTACCATCATTGATCACCTTGGTGCAGGGTTGCCAGCAGTAATGGAAAAAAGATTTGTCAATTTGGAAAGCCTCGATGTGGGGAATACATATCAGCCACAGCTGCAATGCCCCTGGCACCAAGGGAATATTACGGGTAGTAAGCCTGCCCATACACTGCACAAATTATTACTCAAATATCAGCCTTAAATATATTTTTGTAAATTCAACCTCCTGAAAAGACACACATTTATGACTCGAATACAAACTTTTCAGTTTTGATAAACATATAATTCAACCAAGCAAACACTTCTAAACTAGTGGGTCAGGCTGCACAGAGGAAAGCTACTTCCAAGAGGCTGGAGAGCTACCAGTAGCTTGCGATCCACTTGTTGGAGAAGCCTGTGCTAGAGGAATCCCCATTATTTTTCGGAGTGCTGTTTCTTTTCAAGTGCACAAAACTGTACAAAGACACAAAGGGAGGATACTTTATTATGTGGGGGCAACCTTGTGGGTACACTGATTGTCCTGGTCTGTATGTATGTTTGGCCCAATGTTGATTAACCTGATTTTTTTTCACTGCGTTTGGATGAAAATTGTGCAAACTCCGTACAGAAACACCTATTTGCGGTGGAGTTTTCTATGTTATACTAGATCCCAATCTCAATAGATCAAGCACAGTGAAATGTTCTCAACCGATGGCTGAGTCCTGACTGAGTGAGATCATGGTTGATGTCGAGTTAACCAACATGTGGCATTTCAGGCACCCAGAGCACCTTGAGTGTGCATATATTTCACTTGTGTATAACGCCTGGTCCAGGATTGATTACTAGTTGACCTCCAAGGACATTGGTGGTAGTGCTACACAAATCAAACGCAAACCCATACCCTATCTAATCATGCCCAAGTCCTCCTTGCAATATTCTTTTCTGCAATGCTTCATAAGGCATTTACTGAAGGTTGCCCTCCATTGTCGTGCAGGATGCCGTTTTTAGAGTTGAGATTCACACTGCAATTTCCTTTCCTCTCAATGTGGGCTCGGTAATTTGTCTTGGAGTACTGTGGGAGGATTTCAAGGTAGTAAATAGGCCGCTTGTATCTCCAAGCTGTATGGGATCCTGCAAAATATCCAGAGGCATATTAGCAGACTTTACCCTAAGCTTCTAGACCTGGAAATGGAATATTGCAAATCCCTGGACAAAGATCTCCTGGTTGATACATACAGGTTAAACTTGAAGAGTTTAGTGAACTTGCTGCAAGTGAAATTACCTACCTGGGTCGGGAAGCCAAATCCAGAATATATGGTGAGGGCAACCACCTAAGCAGGATGCTTGTGCGCCTCCTTAAATGCCTCCTTACATATCCCTGGGCCTTCCTTACACTAAATAAGTGTGAGAGTGACTCCTTCGTGTACGAAGCTAAAGATATCCTCCAAGAAATTGTTAACTTCTGTATTGATCTCTAGCAGGCTAAAGCTGATGCAACTGCAGGTGATATATATTTAAGTTTGTTGACCTAATTGCATTCGCCTGGCCCACTGAGACTTATAATCTATATCTGGACATGTTTATCACCACTGAGAAGATTATTCGGGTTGTGCCTGGTATACCAAGAGGTTGGACCCCTGGGGCTGATGGACTACCAGTCTATTTTTATATAGAAAGTGCATAGCAACTTGCGCCGCACTTGTTGGAAATGTATGAAGAGACAATGCAAAAGGGTACCCTCCTGCCTTCTCTTCACGAGCGCTGCTTGTTACAGTCCATAAGCCGGTGGAGCACTGTGATTCGTACCACCCTCTTGTCGATGATAAATATGGACACATTTTTTTTAGCAAAACTCTTATCTAATACAATCGTCCCTATACTTTCTGACTTGATGAGACCGGACCGATCAGGGTTTATATCTGAACAGTGTGTAATCTTCTAGTCATTTTTGCCTTGATTCACGAGCTCAATATGAAGGTTATTACTGTTGTGGTGTTACTTGATGCCAATAACGCATTTAGTGCATTGGAGCAGAGATATTGCTTTCTGATATTGGGGAGAATCGGTTTTGGTGGGAATTTCATCAGCTAGATCAAACTACTTTCTGACTGTCCTACGCACGTATCGAGCAGAATGGGCTGGTATCTGATCACCCCTCCTTCTATACAGGGAGCAAGGCAGAAAAACCCCTTAGCCCCTTTTCTTTTATATCCTAGCCATGGAACCCATTGCTTCTTGGCTCAGACCGCACCATTCAGAGCAGGGTCTTGGCTTTATGCTGATATCTCTCTGTTAGGACTCCAGCCTCCAAAATCTCACCTATAATATGAGACTTCTTCAAGTTTGAATTCATATCAGGCATATCCATTAGCTGGGCTAAGGCTATTGTCTTCACTCTTACCGAGTGCCCTCTATAATACGTTTTTAGATGGAGGAATTCATCTGTAAAGTACATAGGCATCTATATTAGAAGGGACATTGAGTTCACTCTGTGAGACAATTATGGTGGAACTGTTGTCATATTAGAGGACCAAGTTGCTGCATGGATTAAACTCCCTCTATCGCTAGCTGGACTGCTAGCCATAGCCAAGATGATTGTCCTTCCCAGATTTCTGTTTTCATAACTATCCCTATTCTCTCACTAAACATGTCTTCAATAATCTACAGTCTTGCATGACTAGGCGTGTATGAGTGGCAAACAACTATGCCTGAGCTGAAACACACCGACTCTCCCCTTTGAGCAAGGTGGACTCTGTGCCTCAGAGCTGTACTACCTATGTGCGCAGGCTCACTTTGCGCATTCGTGGCACCAACTCATGCTTTTTCAAGCACATAGCTCGTTTGAGATGAATAATACTACGCCAACTCTACTCAACGTGATGCTTTGAATGCCCATCACATGACCCACAGCTGAGCTGAATACAGTGAGATTAACTCTCTGGGCCTAGGACAGATTGAGACTCTAGGCTCACCTTGATCAGCTGTACTCTCTTGGAATACCTCTTGCATGGAACCCTGACTACTCTTAATGAAAAAACCTGGGGTAGACAGGCAATTGCAATGCTTACAGCTGTATACCCTGAACCAGACAGGTAGCTTTATCCTGTTAGCCACTATTCAAGGAGATTACACCCACACCTTGTTGGACACTTTTCTGTACTTCAGACTTCGTAAAAACATCCAAAGCCAGTCCTTGTCAACTTGCAAACACCCTAGACAGATGAACAGTGGACAGAATGTTGTGCGTGTACCAGGGCTTCCTTACAGACTGAGATTAATTAATTTTATTTTATTTATTTATAAAGTTTTATATAGAGCGAATAAGACCTAAGAGGGTATTGGAGCGCTTTACAAATAGTCATGAACAAATGAGAAAAAGACAAGCAAGGCCAAACAAACATCATGTTTGTGACAGATGCAGGCAGTCACCTACGAGCTCCGAGCTGGTGGAGGAGGACCAGTATAACGTAAAGCCAAAAGGTCTGTATACAAGACCATAAATAAACAAAAAAACATGAGTGTTGAATACAACAAAATGTTCAAGAATGTTACAGGATGTAGCAACGCCAAGCTGGGAGAAGAAGCCCGTACAGAGCCCGGCTGACAAGGCAATAGACAATGGCTAATTTCTAGTACAGAAAAGTATTCATCAGTAAAGTTTTCACTTCTTTTTTGAAAGACACTGTTGAGGGATTCAGTCTGGTTTCAGGAGGCAGGGAGTTTCAGATTCTCTGGGCAATACCAGAGAAGGCACAGTTATAAGTTTTCTTTCTTTGAAATGTTTTGGGTTTCAGCAGCAAAGTGCTGGACCTCCTAGAGGATCTGTAACCACCCGCTAGTTCCAGTTTTTGATCGCGGTACAGAGGGGTATTTAAGTGAAGGGCGTTATGGGTCATGGAAGCAATTTTTAGTTGTTTGCTGGCTTCATATGGGAGTCAGTTTAGGGATTTCAAATCCGGTGAGATGTGGTTTCTTTTTTTGAATCCTGTAATGAGCCTTGCAACCAAGTTCAGAGAGGCCCTGAGAGGAGCCAACTTGTAGCTAGGTAGACCGCAATGGGTTGCACTGAAATACTCCAACCTTGAAATTACTAAGGCTTGCACAGCGGGCTTGAAGTCATTGGGGGGAGGAAGGGTTTTATTTTTCTTAGAATTCTCAGTTGGAAGTTCATGTCAATGTTTTTGCACAGATTATACCTCACAAATGTAGCACTCTTCAGGCTGGGTCTCCGGGATAACTCGTATTGCACTAGATGTAGAGTCTTCAAAGCCGGTTTTCTTAAGTTGAAGTGGCAGTGCCCACCAATTACCAATTCTTGTTGGTATTGAGGGCTCTAGCTGACAAGACAGGGGTCACTGTTTCCACTACACTGCTCTTGGATTTTTTGGTCTACAGCAAACAAATTCCAATTAAGGTTCAGAACCTTTCCACATTGACTTTGCTGCTAGGCAAAAGAAGATTGGTTATTCAATCATGGCACCCCCTATCTCAGGTTCTGCGACTTCCTCAAATATTTTGCCTATTGGAATGAACATTTGGATTCATATTGAGATCTGATGCCAGTCTAGTTAATCCCTAGAGATAAATGGGAAAATGTTGTGCATATCTTCTGCAGCGCCCCGACTTCGAGGCAGCCACTGAGGCGGCTTCGACCACTGTATAGTTTCTTGATCTCCTAGATAAGCCTGGATTGAGAATCTGCTTGCGCCACAACGATTTTTGCCTGATTATGCTATAGCTTTCTATAACAATATTGCTCTGTGGCCTTAGCCAAAGGCTTGTCGAAACTTGCCTATGATTTGTACTTGATTGATCCTTTACACTTTCTGTTATAAGATACTAGTTCTGATTCGCATTACTCTCTGCATGGGGTGGGAGTTACTTTGTTTTATATTTTAATATACAGCTAATAAAAAAAGAACTCTTAAACAGAATATTGGCTTTTATAAAGTCTCATCTTCATGTCCTTTTGTTCAATGCCCCTGTCCGATCTCCGCTGGACTGTGGCAATTACATCTGTTATCCAGCGTAAGCTTATTACCTCGATCCTACTGAGCCTTTCAATTCACAGCAAGGTCTGTTTTAAATTCAATGATTATCAAGCATGAAGTAATCTAACACACTACCTCTGATTTCCTGACCACTGAATTCAGCTGGGACACGCCAAGATGATTTGTACTCTCTAGCAATCAAGTCATTCTCAATGTACCTGCATCTAGAACTGTGTGTTAAAGTAGTAGGACTTTTTCATCGCTGCTGCTAGATGGTGGAACTCTTCCCCGATCTCTCTTCCTTGTGGAATTCTGTGTGCTAAGATTGAGAAAATAACTTATTGTTACACCATTACAACCCTGTACCTCTACTGTTATAACTGTTTTCATGGTTTTTGTTTTTGTGTGTGTCTAATGTCACTGTACGCAATGGATGTTGTGTTATCACGATAGCAGTATGACAATTTTGTGTGTGCACTTAATAAATAAATTTACCTCAACATAAACTCATAATGTAGACAATTCATCAGATTTTTCTTTCTAGCTTGAGGAAGTATTCTCCATTTTAATAGTTTAATCACTCTGGTTTTATTAAGCTTATAATTTGGCAGGACAGTTTTCATTGTGATCACTTGAACCCCTTTTAAAGCACAGCGGATGTTTAAGTGTGTATAGTATAGAAATTAAAATTAGAAATCAGAAGCATTAAATTGTGTTTACATATTTAAATTGTCCCTTTTCTCCCTTGAAAATATTATTCTTTGTAGAGAAAAGTTTTCACCTACATCCCCGAAAATGTGAATGCATTTGGGGCTTCTTCGTATGCAATTGGCATGCCTACATCAGTAATTATGTGATGGATACGTCTTGCAAGAGATTCATCAGACCGATTTACCCTAACCCCAGGCATATGAGATTAGAGTACAATAGTGAGACCAGCCCTTGATGCTTGCAAACGCATCTCAAGACTTTGAGAAAGTTTGAGATCTAATTTGTCACCTCTGGGTACTTAATACATAGTCTTTGTTCATGCTCCAAGTTGTTGAGTAGGAAAGAGAGGCCGGAACCACCTCCCCCTTTTGCTAGAACTAAACACAAGAGAAGAGGTAGCATCATTGTTCCACGTCCAGATCATCTTTGGCTTAAAAGCATAGAGAACTGATACTGAACAGACACTGTTGAGTAACCACCCAGACCTCTTTTCTATCCTCTAAGGAAGACCTAAGGGTTATGCAGGATCTACACCAATCTGGTTTTGGCCCAAAACAGATGGATTCGTGTAATGAGGCTGCTCTCATGGATAGTCAATGTCTTCCTCCCCCTGGGTTTTATCATGGCTGCAACCAAACTAATGCAGTTATCGGCCATAACGTCAGCCAAACAGGTGGTATGGCCCTGCCCCCTGGCAGCTTCATGATGGTACCTCTGGCAGTTTCTCTGCGAGCACTGGTCTTGGAGCACCTCATGAACACTATTCTTGAGGATCTGATGGAAAAAAGCGAAAATCAGAAGGCATGCAGACCTGTAATAATACTACTCACTCAGAAATCTGGTTCTTTAATAATACTACTCACTCAGAAATCTGGTTCTCAAGAATGCTATAGCCTTTTTGGGACATATTTGAAGGGGTTGAGGAGTATTATATTTGCCCAGTCAAGGAGGGTGATGATCTTATAATTTGGATAGATGCTGGTCTCTAAAGGGAATATGTTCAGTGCCCTATGCAGATCCTCATTTGGATTCCTCATCTTCTGCTTTAGTGACTAATGCAGATGATCTCTGAAGGTTCCACTCTTTTATGCAAAATGGCAAAGAAGTTCACACCTCATCTGTTACAGCACACCTAATGACCCTTTGAGCAGTTGCTCAAAATGGCATACAGGGGCCTAAGTACACATTGCATGCCATCCTGGATTTAATTGGATTACAGAATATTTTAGGGGCTTCCACGTTGTACTGCAGAGGCATGCCTGCATGTAGTTCAAAGCCTTTTTGGCAGATATTGAGGTGTACCTTATCTTTAATCCCCTCCCCCCCCCATTCCCATGTTGACAAGCTTTCGACGTTTATGTGAATGACAGTTTGGAAACATTCAAATGTATTATAGCAACAAGAGGACGATGTACCCAACTTTCAAAGGATGTTCTTTTAACCATTAGATGAGACATTTATAGTTTGTAGAAAGCTGTTTCAACGATGTCACACCAAGCAACCTTATCAGCAGTATTTCTACCCAGTGAGTAACAGGATTGGATAGAGATATAGAGATCAGTTTTCGGTAGTGTCCACCAAAGGTGTAGCTGCTTAAATCTGTTTTTTATTTTAAACCTAAACATGAACAGGGTAGGAGAGTGGAAGGGGATGACTTTGAATCAGTCGGTTTCTCTCTTTTTTTATACAAACCCTAGGTCTAGCCTACTCCCACCTTTTCCATGTGGCTATTTTTCAACATAAGGTTCACACCCTGCCACAGATTCAATCAACCAATCTGATGCAACTACAAGATGTGGGTCCAACTGCTCTGCAAGGTATTTTCAGGAGGATTAAAGAAGGAAACGTTGAGGCCCTGACCCCATGCTGGACTCGCTCCTGTGAACACATTCCTAAGCCCAGTAGAAGATTACACACTGGTGCCTCTTACATTTTGCCCTCTCCACAACCCACAAGTATGCTAGTTTTGCTTATATCGCAGGGACTTTCTGCTCTGGAGTGACTTGTGGAAGCCACTTCGATAGACTAGAATTTACATTCACTCCACACTTTTCCTCTGATCCATTGTCTTCTTTTTTTTCAAACGTTTTATTAGTATTTTACAACATGCGCGTAATACCAGAGCACCACAAATCGATTCGGAAGATAATAGGTCCACAAGACATATCGACTGGTGACAGGGTATAAGTAGATGGTGATTGACTGTCCAGCCCAATAGATTCCCTCAATTTATGAAGGGCTTTGAGTGCTTGGGCTAAACCTAAATGACTGTGATGCTGGTGTAATGGGGAAGGGAACCCCAGAGAGTCAGGTACAGATATTCATGACGGAGAAGCACAGGCAATGTGCGGAGCCACCTCAAATTGCTGTGAGGTGACCCTGTATGGTCAACTGGGGTTATTGGGGATGCAGTATTGGGAACCGGAGTCACTGTTTGAAGAGCTGGTGGTTGTTGTCGGGTGACGTACTTGGATTCACTATGGTTGGGAAGGTTGGTCAGCTTGGGGATCAGTGTCTCCAAGTTTTGAGCTATGGGACAGCGGTGTAGTCCTCATGCATCCTCTCTGTGTAGGGCTGTGACTTCAGCATTTGGCCAGCGACATAAAGCTTGGAGCCAGGCGATGCTGAAAGTTTCCACTTAAGAGTTATGATCCCTTTGGCAACAATAAGGGCAAGATCAAAGAAATTGCCACTGTATATTTTCCAACGCGGACTTCTATATGCCCCAGTGCCCTTGTCTCCCAGGAACTCATCTTCTGTCTTCCTGTGACCATCTCAAATCTAGACAACATTCTTTTCCAGAAGGGGCGCTATTGGGGACAAGCCCCAGCACGTGTTTTAAGTGTTCTGTGGGGGACTGCATCTAGTGCATTGGTCTGGGGATCTGGGAAATATTCTAGCAATCCTTTAACAGGAAATGTAAGCCCAATGCAGTACTTAAAACTGGATGAGTTTTAATCTGGAATTCAGTGAGACCTTTCTTAGGTATACCAGTGCCTTTTCTGACTCTTTTTCGTGAAGGAGTTGGTTGAATTTAGCCTCCCAAATATCTCTAAGGGACAGCATCGAGGTGCGTGTTCAGGCAACGAGGGCACCTGTAAGCCTGCTTATTGGTTCGCAACTTCCATCTACCGTGTGTAGGGCCTGTATAACCTGCTTGGTGCTGGTTCGATATCTTGAATGGCCCAGGTGTCTCGAAGGATACTCTTTAAGGAAGCATATAGGAGAAATTGCCACGTAGGCAGGCTATCTAATCCCTTTTCCATCAAGTGGAGCTAATTCTCATTGCACAAGGTTAAATGAAGAAGATGCAGTATTTGGCTGTGCTCAGCTTAAACTTTTCTCTCCCATTCGATGCTGGTTAATCTCCTTTCACATTTAGAGTGGAGGGTCTTTTCCATTTGTGACATGCTTTGCAAGCATGAAGCTGGAGAGAAGTACTGTGAGTGATGGATCCCTCTCTCAGAAAGTGAATGATGTGACTGCTGTGGTCTGGTGCCTTCTTCCAAATTGATCTATGCCTCCCACTGGAGGTGATTCTATTATTGGTGTAGGCCCATCCTTTTGAATGGACCAGCAGGTTTTGGACTTTGTATTCTCCTTGGCTAAAGAATAGTGGAAGTCTATGTTGGTGTCATCTCTCTCTTGCAGTGTTCTCTTTATTAAGGTTCTATGTTTAAGCTCCCATTGGTCTAACGCCTTGCACCTTCAGAGTAGTTTCCCATCCAAGAAGGTTGTCCCCTTTTAAACCCTATCCCCAATATTTGAGTCCATGTACTCTGAAGCTTAAAATACACTGTTTAGGTGTCCATTACTTCCTCTCACAGGGTGGGGAAGTTGCAAAAATTGTGCATAAGTCCCCCATAACAGTAAAAACAAAACAGTGAAACCATAATCTTTCAAGGTTATCATTTTATAAATCGTTATTAACTGTGGTTTATCGGTTAATATAAGAAGAGGGTTTTCATGTTGTTCTTGAATGAACGAAGGTGACTCCTGGGTTCCAACTCTTACAGAAGATCAATCTTCCACTGTCTTCTTCCCCTTTGCCATCCTAAGAAGGTGAAGCAGCTGCATTTATTTGATCCCAATAGGGGCTTCAGTTTCTTGTGAGTGTGGTAAATCTGTGATTGGTGGGATTGTCTCCAACTGAGTAAGTGCTGCCACCTTGTATTGTGATAATAATTCTTCCATTGGTATTTCTTTTAACTGCAGATTTGCCACATCTGGTGAGAATCAGCAGATTTTACAATAATTAATATTTATTCTTCGTACCCTACATGTGCAGATTGGCTGTTAAATCCATTCGTAGTGTATGTGCTTGTGGGTAGTTTTTACCACATTCCCAATGGCCAAGCCAAACACCCATATTTTCAACCCAACCCCTAAATCAACACAAAATTTACAGTCATATGTGGAATTTGAAATCAGCAATATGTTCAAATCCTGGGTCTTTGAGGATGTGAGCATTAAACTGCAAATTCAAAAAATCCTAGTCATAAGTTCAGCTTATGACCACAAAATATTTCGTGATTCTGATACATGTTAGCAAATATGGCTATTATATTTATGAACCGTAAAGTGGTGTTTTGTGTTAGTGAAAACCAGAGATTACAGTTAGGGATTGCATGAAAATTCATGAATGAATGGGCATCTGTAGACCATCTTCTCTCTGAACGAAAATGCCCTGCAGCGCTTTATGGGTTGAAGGTGTTGGTGTATAGAGAAGTAAGAAAAGGTGAGTTTTCAAGGTTTCTCGGTCTGCAAAGAGTCTACCTACTGGGATTGTTGACTTAACAGCCTCTTCACCACCATCAAAGGTGTTTTCATTTAGAATGCAGATAGTTATCCGGCTGCATGTGCTTCTAGTCTACTGGAGTTCTGAGTATACGCTCATATGTTTGTTTTGAGACGTGACTTTTGACTGTCTTTGGCTTTCTATTTCTTCTCTAGATTATCATTTGTGGGCGACAGATCATCTGCAGTTATTTGCCTGAAAGCATCCACCTGAAAGTGGTGCAGCATTACATTGGACAGGATGGACATGCTGTGGTTCGAGAACATTTTGACTGCCTTGAAGCCAAACAGAAGCTGCCTTCATACATCTTAGAAAATAGTGAGCTGACAGAACTGTGTGTCAAGTCAAAGGGAGATGATGAATGGTCCAGAGATGTGTGTCTGGAGTCCAAAGACACAGAAGAATTCAGTGTCATCATTCAGGTATGAATATGAACTGATTTCTAGGGAAATGAATATTCTTAAATATAATTGGTGTTTTTGGAATCCCCAACAATGTATACTTGTATGTGGTGCTCTGTTTTGCAAAACATCTAGGATCAATTAAAGTTCAGAAAAGAGCTGACAACATGGTGCTTCCCAGGATAATTACATCAACCGTTGGCCCTATGACAGCACCTAGAATGATAACCTCCCTACTGGTATAAGCATGGTCCAGACCTATGAAACCGTGCCAAACACAACAGCATGCCACGAAGAAACCTGACACAAACTGTGGAGCTCCACCATACAGATGCCTCTCCAACCAATACTAGAATAGCCCACTCCACTCTGCACTTGAAGACCTGCAACATGTCTAATGAATCAGAGGTTTCTAACCATGGCGAGCCCACAGTCCGCAGACATAGTAAATATGTCCTACACTACTTCCTATCTCTAATCAAAAGATGGAGGACAGTAACACTGGTCTTTTATGACGGTCCTCCCCTTACCAATTTGATAGAATCCATGTCACCGAATGATATGGTATACTAACTCACCACCAGATCCCTTATTAGTGACGAGACAGACATATAATGCAGTCATAGAGGCCTGCCAGATCAAAGAGATCAGCCAAACATTGCTGGTCACCGGTGGACTCTAACATAGTCCACCATGCAGGTTCCAAATATTCAGATACTCTCAGCGCTGACTTCTGATAATGACAAAAAGGATGATAACAAAACAGTGCTTGTTCTCAACTCTCTCCACTTGACATCTCGTAATGTCACTCATATAAAGGAGAACTGTAATGCAGTCCATCTGGGCTGATATCTGGTCCCCCACTCACTCTTTAGCCACACTGTTTATCCCTCCAAGATAAAACAGAACACAAAGTGGACGCCTTTCTGCCTCAGCAGCATATAAAATCGGATTGAGAACATAAACAATACAATGCCAACTCTATTAACTGACCTTCAGAAGTAATCATAGCCACCAGCATAACTCAGATTATAATAATGTGCATCCATCCCTCACACTTGCTCATTCACCACAATGCTAAGTGCTGTCTTTCGTAACGCTATCCTTCTTAACATGACAGCTCAGTGGTCATCACATTTGGCATGCAAACACTTCCCACTTAGGCTCAAAGCAAATATAACACACTTCCAATCACAACCCTACTCTGTGTAGCATGCTACCCACATGAATCAGCGCTTTAGCCCTATACAAACGTTATAATAAAATACAACACTGATTGCAAAACCTCACTTGGCCATTGGCTTTTCCTGCATATTTTACCCTCTTAGCTAGGTCAAGTTGGCTTTCATTATCATTTCTGCCTCATCACCTCTATTGTAGGGTTGTTTTTCCATGCTTCTGCTTCCCTTTCTGTCATGAATCATTTTTCCCGCGATTCTATTGAGTCTACCCTATTTAAGTTTATTTTTTTCCAGTCTTAGCAGTTAAACACTCAGAGCATACCTTTATCTTCGGCAGTACAAAATGTCTTGCTAGCATTGGATCTTTGACATGCAAGAATTGAGGCATGGAAATCCTGGATACGGTTTTCAGAAAAATCAATATTAACATGCACCCGTTTAATACATGCTATAAGTAGCCCATCCACCTCATTGTTTTGGGCCTGAACGCCAGCCAGTGAGGGGCTGAGGATATGTGCTCGAAACTCCCCACTTCCCCCCACCAGAGGCTGCATACCGTACCGCAGATGTTTAGATGTCTGGATGTGTATGTCAAGTTTTAAGCCTGAGGCATCCTTCTAGGCTTTAGGTACTTATATAATAACTTGTATTACTGGCTGGTATCTGGAGACGACTGGTGGATTTCCACTTTGTAATATTAACATTCAGACGAATCTAAGGGCATTAAACTCATGTCCTAGAAATGGAATGACGATGGATTGAGAACGGGATCACTGGAGCATTCAGAGAGCACCACTTGAATGGAACAAAAGACATTACTACTCCCATTGAACTGTAAGGTAATGAGGTTTTGAAGAGATTACTTCTTCTTATGACTCAATATGTGCTACACCTCTAACTACAAAGCCTAAGATTTCTGTTTTATAATTTAGGCAAGTAATAATGTCCTTGCAAACCAGCACAAAAATAAATGTATTATCTTAAATTTTATTGAATTTTTGGCCACGTAAATTCATTTCAACGAGACTCAAAAATATTGTGTTGATTTAACTTGAAATGCTAGACAAATGCTTCATTATTTATGCAATCTTGAAATAGAGGCGTTACCAATATCAGTTAAAAATGTTACTAGACCCTTAGAAAGTTTTGAGTTTTCTACAGAATCCCAATACTATCTTGCACTTCTGTAAAAACGTTCTATTTAAAATCATGCAGTTTTTCATAGTATTTGAATATCTGCGAGATGTATTATTTTACAAATTTGTGACAGCAGTTGAAGGAGACGTGGTCTGCCAAGTTTAATTTTCCTCTTAATTGAGTAAATCTTGGAGATTTCCAGGTGTTTATGTGCATACTCTTGTGAAAGGTAGTCTTTTTCATTAAAAAGAATCTAATATTCCTTCCTGATCTTAAATTAGCCCATGCGAATGATCTTTAAATTACCAGTGTGTACTATTTTCTAGAAATTCACAAAACCCATCAGTGCTCCGCACCACTCAGAATTTGTTTGGTGGTAAATGACTGACAACTGTTCCTTTTTACATCAAGGAGTGAGACTCTCATTTCTAATTATAAAATTCTGTTCATCTTGAAAAATAAATGCCTGAATATTGTTTTCTTAGATGAGGTTAAGGCTCTGGGGAGGCCATGTGGCCCTTGACGTGTACTTGGTCTGACCCATCATGTTCATGTAAGTTGTTATGTTCATAGAAACGTCACTTGCTTTGTGGAGCGTGTTGGACCCTCCTAGATGTTCTGTGTGATATCAGGTGTGTGAAACCTTTAATATATATATTTTTTAATTCTTTGTCTCAGAAGTGGTTTTGGGAATCTCAGTTTGCTCTTTCATGATGTTGCCTTTTTGTCTTTATTGACTGCATAACTTTTGTTGTTCTTTAAAAATGAAAACGGTTCTAAATTAACAATGTCTATCTTTTCGTACACAGGTGCCGTCTTCAAATGGTTCCGTTATTTATGTCTGGTGCACACGTCTTACTTTGGAATTGCATTCTCAAGTGCAGCAGAGAATGGTGAGTGGCTTTGACTTTTCATGTCTTGAAGTAAAATAAGGTCAGAATGACCTGGAACTGAGATTTATAGAGTACTCTCTTTCCCAGAGCAGCTGGAATGATTAAAGAATAAAGTCATCCTGTTCTTTTGTTCCTCTAGATTGTGTTCAGCCCTCTTTTTATCATGAGGAGCCATCTGCCTGATCCCATTATCATCCATTTGGAGAAAAGGAGCCTGGGATTGAGTGAAACCCAGTTTGTACCAGGTCAAGGAGAGGAAAAATCCTTGCAAAACATTGAGCCCGACATTACGCATCACCTGACATTTCAGGCAAGGTATGTCTGTCAAGGATTGAGTCAGTAATAAAGTGGTACTGAGCAACTTTAGCAGTCCCTAGTAGTAAATCTTTTTATACTAATCATTTGGAAATCATTCTGCCAACTGCTTGGAAACATGGTTTTGAGTGTCAGTGAAGATCGGATCTCCCCAACGACCCCCCCCCCCCTTCCTCACGGTGAGACATTTAGCTCGCTTGCATCTTTGACAAGGGGAGTAGTATGCTTGCACATTCTTTTTCTGTTGCCCTCTTCTGTAAATTGTGTCAAATATTTGTGAGTTCCTAGCGTGTCCAGTGGTGGACAAGGGAGACAGTGCAACTACTAAATATGAAAACTTTCTATATCCCCAAAATATGATACGGTGATATGTCCATAATCTCCCATGAATAGAAGAGGGAGTACCAGTCAACAGATTTTGCCATGACACCCTTATGGCTCAATATCCAGTCTTTACTCACCGTGTAGAAGGAGAATGTTACGAGAAAGGGTATTTGTACTGCTTATGCTCCATATGTAAATATGCGGCAATCAAAGTAAAACCAGTGGTGTAGCCCATTTGTTTCTTGGCAAAGTTCACATGATCTTAAACAAGAGTTTCAAAGCCCTTGTTGTGTTTCTCTGCTTTAGATGAGTAGTAATGACTGGCTAGGCCCAGGGCCCCTGGGATCGTTCTTTGGATCTTGGGTACCGACATGTTCATGAAGTGTGTCAGATGTGACATTCACTTAGTACAAATAGATTATACTTCTAGTAGTTTTGTGTAAAAAAAGAGTTATTAGTAGGATTTTTACTTATACATTTTGGTACAGCAGTGAAGCGATTAACCACAAAGCCTATGTGGTTTCACATGCCTAAACCAACACTTCAATTCTGTGCCCTCTGGGTGGGAAATGGTGAGATCAGTCTCTTGTGGGCTGAATATTATGGCTGCATGTGCACTACTGCCACAGCAGGCACTATATTGTTTTTCATATCGTGGTTCACCCTACCACTTGATTATATGACAGCTAGGGGTGTTTTTAATATCTTGATTCCCTCTCTTGCACAGAAAAGTAGTCTACTTGGGTATGTTTGTTAATGGTTACATGGTGGCCACTTCAGTTCAACCACGGTTTTTAGGTTTGCACAACTGCTCGCAACTTGTTTCACAATATATGACGCAAAGGTTGCACAGCTTCATCCTGTTATTTGTGCACTGCACAGTATATATAAATAGTATGGTACTACAGCTCTGTTACACCAAAGATATGGTCATGGGTGGTGTCCTCATTATTATGATATGATTCGGTCATAGATGGTTTGTTCTGTTTATTTGTTGTCCCTGAGGAAGTCAGTGGTGAATGTAACCATAACAAAGAAACACATGTTGGTTACTGGAACCTGTCAGGACCTGTTTGGATTCTATGGATTATTTATGAACTGAATAAAAAGAACATTGTATACTTTGGATTTGCTGAGACTGGAAAAATGTTTTTCTTGAACTTTGGTGCTCAGGAGTATACATAATTGTTAAATCCAGCTGGGAAAATTACAATTCATGTGGATATTCCTAACAGTAGATTCCCCACCTTGTGTAAACCCCTACGCACCACACTGGATCCAGAGATTTTTCTCTACAATTCCCTTTTTTGCCAGTAGGTGGCATCATGTGGCTCTGTATAAGGTCTGTCCTGCAACAGAAGTGACTTAGGGGGCACATATAAACGCCACCCCTGAGTGCTGACATCAGTTTCTTTCTTTCTGTCCTTTCCGACTTGGACCCTGAGCTCAGTCCCTCTTTTTTTTTGTCAGTGACAGAAAGATATTTTGCCATATTTTTCACAATGTGCAAGGGAAAATACCCCACTTCTCTAAAACGATAGATCTCAAAGTCTGCAAAGACTCCCATAAGCATAATTGGTCACATTAGGTATGTCTCTGGACTTCTCACACAAATCTAAGTCATGTGGTGACTGTGCTCTGATGAATTCAAAGGTCATCCGAGACTGCAAGATCAAGCTCCACATCGCTGAACAACCCAGGAAAGCACTTAAAGGCCAATCTTGCTCAGACAGAGATGTGGATGCATTCTTGCCGTGGAGCCCGCTGTTGAGAGAGAGGTAACGCTCCCACTCCAAGTTGCCAGGTAAGTTGAAGTAAAAAAAGAAGTGCAAGAAGTCAAACATGATTCCCCGTCTTCCTGCCACACTTGTCAAGGGAAGTTGAGCAGATGTTAGAGTGCCTACCAATCTTGGTCCTCGTCCCCAACCGCGGAATCGATTTCTCCCCCCAACTCATCTCTGTTCAGCCCAAGTTCCCAGGCTGTTCTGATACAGAAGGATTCAGACAGACCATGTTGCGAATTTTCAGCACCCTTCCTGCCTCCTTCTGGCTCACCTCCCAGCCACAAGTATCCAAGGAAGCATCCAGTCAGGCCTCCACCAGCTGATTTGTCCCTCAATGTGCCTCTTGAAGTCCTTCCGAGGCCTGCCACAACTCTGGAGCCTGTGCCTGCTCTGACTTCACACCTGACACCGAGATTCTCATTTGTTCCCGGTGCGTTTATGCCACCACCGTCTCCGGAGGAAGAACGGATTGTCCTCTCGGACTCAGAAGCAAATCCTCTGCTACCTTGGATAAAGTCGCACCCACCTTGACCTTATCCACAACCCATTCAGCCTCAGTCGCACTCAGAAGGGATGGTTGCTTGACCACAACAGTTCTCTGACCCTGAAGCCGATGATGACTGAAATGATGACTCCTCACTTCATGAGGAGGAGACTTTATTTTTGGATCTCCAAGATTCCAGTGGTCTTGATACATTTCCTGACACTGGCCTCAACTCTCCACCTGGACCATCCACTGAGTAATCAGCGTCTTCGGCTTGTACGGATAGTAGCGGCTCCTATCTCCAGCTATGGCCAGTCAGTCCCAGGGTATCCAGCAGTTGCTCCAGGCCGAAAAGAGGGCGGCCGAGAAGGTGTCAGAGGCCTGAAAGAGAGAGAACAAAAGATTGAAACAAGCAGAGCTATGGAAATTCTCACCCTCCCACTGCCTTCGTTGGAGGTGAAAACTAACATCTTGACTGAAATCCTGGAGCCAGGGCAGACCTCTTCAGAGTGATTAGAAAGTCAGCTCAAGTTGTCTCTCCAGATTTTATTCACATGCGTTGTGGAACATTGTGAACCAGTGGTGTAACAAAACTTAATTGGGCCCCCCCTGCAAAGCACAATGAGGAGCACCCTCCGGACTCACTCAGGAGCTCCCAGGCCATTGTACTGTGTTGGGGAGGCCCCCTGGAGCTCGCCACCCACCCCACTGCGGGGGTCTTTGTTACACCACTTTTGGGAAGAAAATTCTGCCTGCAGTCCAATATTACCTACGATCCAATTTTGTGCAAATAATCGTAGACAGGCAAGATGCTGCAAAGTACGTCATCGGGTCATGATTTAACACCACAGATTGCTTGTGTTAGGTCTTTGGTACAAATGTGGTGCTTCAGCGCCACACATGGATAAATTCCGTGGGTTTCTCTGGTGACTTTCAGGTATCACTGATCGACATGCCATTTGATGCCACCTTTCTCTTCAGTGACAAAGCGGACTTAGCCCTCAGCTTTACGGACAGCAGAGCAATGCCATGCTGCCTTAGCCTCTCCCAGCCTGTACGGCAGTATCCTCACCAATATTGCTCCTTTTGAGGCTTCGGAAGGGGCATACAACAGAGATAACAACAAAGGCTGCTTCTGCAGCAACAGATCTCCCAGTCCTTTCAAGTGAGAGGGCAGGGATCCGGCCTGCAATCTACTGGTCCTCAGGGGGAACATACTGCCTAATCCCCTGCCCCGCCCACCTACCCACTCCCAGCGCCTAAAACACTTTTAGTTTGCCCTCTGCAGCACACTGTCACCCTGTTGGAGGCAGGGTAATGTATTTCGTCCAAGGGTGGCAAAGTATTATATTTAAAAGACACTACAGCCCTTCTGAATTTTTTGAAAGACCTGGACTTGAACGGCACTGAGAACTGGTGGTTATGTACTATAGACGTCACCGCTCTTTATACTTCCATTCCACATGCTGATGGAATGGATGCTATTGAATGGGCTTTATTAAAACACAACGACATGAAAGCTGAAAAGGTGTTCCTCATGGAACTCTTACAATTTGCACTATATCACAGCTATTTTGAGTGGCAGGATGTGTTCTATGCCCAAAACAATGGAACTTCAATGGGTTTTGCTAGAGCCCCTTCATATGCGAATATCTTCATGGCCAAACTAGAACATGATCACATTTTAAACAATCAAACATGGACTCAAAACTTGGTTCTGTTCAAGCGCTACATCGACGATATTCTTATAATTTGGAAAGGAGACCGCTGTCATCTTGAACAAAATATCCTGGATCTCAATCACATCCACAACCGGATCAAATTCACCCATCATATAGATTAAATTCAGCATTAACTTTTTGGACGTGCTTATCCAAATTGATCAAGGAATCATCAAAACCAGTGTTTACACAAAACCTACTGACAGAAACAATTCTCTCCATTTTGACAGCTTTCATCAACCCACACTAAAGAAACATTTACCTTTTTCACAGTTTATTAGATTGAAAAGAATCACTTCTAATCCACAAGACACTGTTGACATTACCCATCAATTCATGGATATATTCCACAAAAGAGGATATCCAGTACAGATCATAGAAAATGCAAAACAAAGGCTTGAAAGTATAGACCACAACAGTTTATTACAACGTACAAGCAAAAAACAATCCAACCCGTTAGTGTGTGTACTCAAACATTCTACTCAAGCCACGACAATTAAATCCATTATTAAGAAACACTGGAATATCATCCAAACTGAACCTGATTTATTGACTTTATTTCCACAAAGTCCGATTTTCTCTATGCAAAGATCCAAGAACCTGAAAGAATTGCTCACTAAACCGTCCAATATTTCCACTAAAACCTTCAAAGGCATGCAGAAATGCATGAACCGTGTGCATTGCAATAATGTGATAATTGGGGATTGTTTTATTCATCCAACTCAAGGCTATAAAATGAAATTACGACATTCCAGTACTTGCGATACTTCTAATGTGATTTATGCACTCAAATTCCCCTGCGGGAAAATTTATGTGGGCAGAACTGAAAGAAAAGTGAAAATACGCATAGGAGAACACAAAAGCAACATTCGCAACAATAATGAGAAATCAACCGTTGCTTTACATTGGATGGATGCAAGACATAACACTTCGTTTCACCATTTTGGAGTCACAAAAGCCACGAACAGACAGCGATCCCCACAAAACTTTAGCATGTGCAGAATTTTACTGGACTAAAAAATTACAATCCCTACAACCTCTGGGGCTTAATGATCGTATAGAATTTAATTGTTTCCTTTAAAGATTTTTTCCCTGCTTTAAGATTTTTTTTTATTTTCACGCTCTAAAGGCTAATCATGCTAGTATCCAAGTGTAATATGACTATACTTTCATCTGTATTTCTATTATTAGCTTCTCAATGAGTGCTTATAATGTATGAATATTTTTCATCTTTTTTCACTTTCCATGTTATTCATTCACCATTTGCTAATCAGGTTTACACGTTTAACTTTCGATGCATAGACTCTTTCTATGTTTAGCTGCTAGCGCTTTTGCCCTTGCGCACGCTTTTTGTCATCTCTTTCTTTATTGGTTAAAACCACCATTAGTCCGATGCATGCACGTTAGACGCGCAATCTGACGTGTTTCTGCCGGATGTAGCCACGATTGACTAACCGGGTAAGCTTGGAACGTTAGTTACGTTCGACCAGCCACTAACCTTCGAAATTGTTTTACTGCTTGCACCGTGACGTTTTTTAGTACGTTTACCTCTTTTCTCAAACTAGCGTACACTTTATTTATTTTCTATTGTTGAATCACGTTTCAGTTTGACCGCACCTTTCTCGGTTAATATTCTGCAACCACAAGCACGGAAATTGTTTTACTGTTTGCACCGTGACGTTTTTTAGTACGTTCACCTCTTTTTTTAAATCAGTGTGCACTTTATTTATTTTCTCATGTTTTAGTTTGACCGCACCTTTTTCGGTTAATCCACCGCTACCACAAGCACGGGTTAGTTTGTTTATGCACAGCGTTATGCGCAACTTAACAGCTTTCGCCCGATCGTACTTCTTTTGTTAACATACCTGGACTGTGTCACCGTATGTTCAACTCAGTTAGAACGCACAATAACTATTTGGTTCACACAACGTTACAACTAGAAAGCTTAGAACAATCTCTTTCACCTTAACACCAAGCTCACTGTTTTTAACCACACTATCCACCATATGATTTGGTTCTCTTTAACAACATGTTGATGTAATCTCACTAGGACTGTAGATTGAATTGCCTTTTTTGTTCTTTGTACCCGCCGCTTTGATAATTAATACCCCTGATGAAGGGTCATGATTGGACCCGAAATGCATTGGGTTTACCAACAATTCATTTTAAGTTGGATGATTCATTCCCAGCTTGACAAGCATATATTTTTGCATGGATTCTTAATGCAATTATCAAGATAAATAAATTGTTTTGAAGATCATCGATTACTGGTTCACAAGTTTCTTAAACATTATTAAGCTTTGAAGATGGCTATTCAGTAGCCTACGGAAGGGTGCTCACGCCAGCAAAAGGAATCCTTCCTTTTTGCACGTTTGTTTAGATGTTAACCTAGAGACGCCACCGGACTGGCGCCTTGGCATTTGCAGCACAACCCAAAACTTTCCTATATTTCGTATAAACCACTAAACTAACTGTGTGCACGTTGGCATCAATTTTGTAAAGTATTACATCAAACAGATGAGTTCTTCTAGTTGTAAAGGATCTTTACACCCTACCTTTCCTCTTAACACTTCCTCATCTACCACCAACAAAGTCTGAGGACCGCTTGCCATCCTCTAAAGAGAGGTTTCAGTTCTCTGAGCTCCCCTTCAACCTCACCAGTGCCTCTCAGGTGTTCTGAGGTTGGGTGTACGTACCTTCCCATACTTCGACAATTGGCTGCTCATGCAAGCTCGCCTCCAGACAATGTCCAACCTCCTTACATGTTTGGGGTTCTAGAACAATATGCAGAAGTTACACCTGTGTCAGGAGGCTCTGTGTCTCTGGAACTGGCTGAGTCATCAGGACATCTCCATGGTTGTACAACATCTTGTAAAATCTTTAAACACCAGGGTGGACAAAGTCAGCAGTGGTGCCTAGTGCTGAAGTCTGAGGTTCCTGTTTCTATTGTTGCTGACTTGCCTCGGAAGTGGCACAGGAGATGGGCACGCGCAGGCTTTTGGCGGATTGGAGCCTGTGTACGCGCTTACAGCCATGCGGTGTGCACATCTCCTGTCCCCCTTCTGTCCTCGCAAGCCAGCATGCAGTTTTACTTTCACTTTTTTCTTTTAAAAATCGCCCCATCGTAGGAGCGGCCCGCAACTGTGGGTCCGCTCAGGAAATAAACATTGACACTGTGCCTTCATCGGCATAACCACTGGACAAATGGGGAATCCCCCACTCACCCGGTCTGCGGGGGGAATCCTCCTGAACGGCGGCTGGCTGCGGTGCGCTTCCGGAGCACTCCAGCTCCTCTATACTTCTGCCAGCACGACGCGGGGCTCTCTCCGTAGGCATGAGAGCCCTGCACTGCTATCTGCCGCTCTTCACCCGGGCCCCCTCCTGGGACCCGGGACTTCAGCTCCCGCACTTCCTCTCTGGCGCCGGGGCTCCCTCTTCACCACGGGAGCCCCGGAAGGGGACAGGCGCTGCCTGCACCGGCTGCACGCGCCGCCACTGGGCACGCGAAAGTTACAGGTACCGCGCATGCGCGGGCTGCCCTCGCCCTCCCAGATCTCCTCCCCAGCCCATATGTGGAGCTGCTTTCTGTTTTGCTTGTTTTCAGGGCGAGTATGCATGATATTTCACCGTTAATGTGTGCCAGGTATTGCGACACATTTAACAAACAAGCATTTGCAATGCAATAGGTCTCAAATTTACACAAGTTTGAGCTATTGACATTGCAAATAATAATATCTTTTGTTTTTGTTTTTGTTTTAAAAACATAAATAAACGGCATTGTTATTTACAATGCCAATAGCTGAAACTCTCGTAACTGCGAGACCTATTGCATTGCAAATGCTTGTTCTTTTAGCCTACTACAGTTATTTACTTATGGCACTACTTTTGTAATTTACCGTGGGATTCAGGCATGTGAATCTATGAAAGATACCAATACTGGAAAAATGTAGTTACAGATAAGTAACTTGTTTTCTTATTCTTCAAGAAATCAAATTGAGGAATTGCAGCAAAACTGTATTTTCCACTGCCTTAGTAAGAGGCTGAGGGGTTCTTCTTTGCGCATATTTGCACTCATCACAATAAAGTATATTACTTTGGGCAAGGTATTTCAAAATTGTCATCATCTTTGATTATGCATGCACCATTAGAATATACACAACTGCTTGCTTTCCTCGTTTGTCAAGACGTGGAAAATACGAGCCACTCCAGAGTGATAGTTGCTGCAATCTTTTATTTACATTGACAGAGAAAAAAGACAACTTGTTTCGACCCAGGGGGGTCTTGGTCTCATGACTATTAGCAAACGATTGTGAGTTTTAAACTCTTACAACATGCCAACGATTAAGAGGGGACATAATCCTGATTATAGGAAGAAAACAAAGAAAAAATAACATAACAAAATGGAAACATATACAATTATTTTGTGTGTGCTACATCATCATATCATACCTTTGTAAACATGCTTGATCTTCCAACCATTGATATCAATCTCTAAATGTATTAAGGAAAAAAATAATAGTCATTATCATACATAGAGGAGACCCCAAAAGTGAGCAACAAGCAATCATGGAAAACTAAATATTTTTTAAATATGCAAAAAATTGAATACAAACATACTCTCAATATCTGCATTGAAACATTGCATATTATGACAATACCCAGTATACTCGTCAGAATTGGATAAATTGTGGAGAACCTGACCTCTAGTGAAAGTAAGTACATGTCCTAAATAATTTGGCTACAGTAGCATGTGTCAAGTTCCTCCATAATGGTTCAATCCAACATACTGTTCGCAATGCACATAATACTTCAGAGTGAACTTCCTTGTTTCTAGAAAACTCAGTTCATCTTATCACTCACTCGTTCTCTTTTCCTCAATCAATTCATATCAGCTACCGATGATCTACGAAAGTGATATGTAATCATCAGTCAACAGTTAAAAATGTATCCTTCATTTCAGTGCCCAATTAAAACAATCTAATAAAAACTGAATCTACACACTTTCCAGGACAAGATTTGTTCATTCTGGTCGGAAGGGTCTTTTCTGGAGATGTAGGAAAAGTTCTTCATCAATGTTCATCCCTATTGGGACCACACTTCCTTCCTCCAGGATATATTTGGACTCTAATCTATGTAATTTTAGCACCCTTTCGCCCCCTATTGGATTCTTAGTACACTGACAATTCTGACCACCTTCCATACACCTCCATGTGCATCAATGAAGTACCATGTTGTGGTATAGCTTGTATCATGATTCGTTATAGTCTTGGCATGTTTGAGGATACACTTATTCACAGGAAAGGTGCTACTCACCACATAACACTTTTCACAGAGACAAATGATGGCATAGATGACAAAATCAGTTTTACAGGTGATGTGTTTATTAGTGATCCGTTTCTGTTTGATCTTTTTCAGTTCAAATTCTTTGACGTTGGAACTAAACTTACCAACCTTTCAGTGACCCTATTTATAAAAGCCTGGCAAGGGCTTCAACCACCTGGAATTTGAGGGGCTCAAAAACTGTGAACCAACCTATTCTTTAGAGAGACATTCTATTTAAATGTCATTGCTGGTCTTTCACTGATCATTTCCTTAAGGATTTCACCTTTGTAAAATGTCTCATAGTTTTCCTGCTTGTTTAGTGCACGTGGTGATTAAATGAATTCGTTTCTTATCAGATCTTGCAGTTTTTTTCTTTTGTTTGGGCCTGTATATGATGGTTTCCCTATCGACTTTCTCTACTCTATCAGTAGCCAGTTGTAACATTACATTACATTACATTAGAATGTTCAAATTTTCACGTATCAGGGAAGAGGGACATGGCTATCTGGCACTTCTCACTTGGAGTAAAAAAAACTAAAGATAAGTAAACAATAATTTTTATTTTACTTTTCTTTATTCGTCTGAAATTGTTTTATAAATGACAGCAATTCTGTGACTAGGAATACAGCCCTTACACTTGCTTGGTTTTAGCTGAATGTTAAGTTGGTGTTGTGAGTACATAATTTAGCTTCAAAGCTGTTTATTGATAGTTTTGCCACAATCTTACAGTTCTTTCTAACTGTTCTTATACATTGTATAGACCTGAGAGGTGAAAAAAGATTATAAACACTTAATAGGCTTCCTTTGAACGCTTCTTGATTGTATACACGAGTTCTGGACATGGAGCGTGGACTTCAGCCTAATTTAATTGTAGCTTTGTTATTTCCTACGGTCTGTTGATGCAAGATGTGGTCTTTGGCCTCACACACACTATACCGAGTTATCCCTTAAGCCGCCTCATACATTGATGACTTCATTGTTATCTCTTGTTTCTGGTTGCATGACATCGCCTTCAATCAAGCCTTGTGCTTTCTCTTAAAGAGCCCTTTTTTCGAGCCGTCTCCCTTCAGTCTGGGCCATGCCCTGGTGCCCCAGGGTGTTGATGGATCTTTTTTTAGGTCTCGCCTGGCGTTAGTAACGCGCATGCGTTGCTCTCGCCATGCGAGGGCCTTTTATAATCGATACAGATTCTAACTTGACTGAAAGCCACGCCCTCGTTTGTAATTGGCGCGCGTCATCGTTTATGGTAAATGCTGACGCATGATTGGAAAACGGCCTTTGTGGTGACGGCCTTGTCCACTTTTAGGATGGCACATGTGGACAAGCCAATGCCATTTTGTTTGTGCTTTTTTTTGCTTTGTAATGTGCATTTGTTTTTCCAATGTACGCTTTGTTTCAGCGTTCCCGAATATTTGCTTGCAAGCCGATGCCATTTAAATAAAATATTTTACTCCGAACCCGACTCAGATTAAATAAATGTTATTTTTGTTTTGTTTGTTTTTCACAATACACGGTTCTATTTGTCACCTAGCATAACGCCACTATATGTCTCCGTTCTATGAGTAAGTGTCACCAATGCATCTCTGGAAGTGCGTGGAGCTAAATAATGTTATGGTTATTAGTGATGTTTCTGTCCTCTTGTTTTATACGATCTCAATAACAAAGTGAGGAGAAAATCAACCACACCAGATTGCAACACTCTTTGAAGTGCACAAGGTAGTTTCCGGTTATCGTTTGCTTTTTTATTTATTTTTTTACTTGAGATTAAAACACGCTCACTAAGCCAGGTCTGTATACCTGTAATTAGCACTTGGGCAGCAGCAGCAGCGACCCCTGGCAGTCAGAGCGCGAAATGTGAGAAAAGCTTCCCGAAGCAACGTAGTGATTGCAGAAATTGAACTTTAGTGAGCAGTTGGTGTAACGGGGCTGCAGAGGCAGGCTTTGTTTAATACTGGGCTTAATGAGAGGGCCGGGGTGGACTTCAAAGGAGGGGTAACTCTGAGGTGGGGAAGAAAGACCGGTGAAGGGCGTCCTCCTTTTAGACGTGAGAAATGCTAGAAGACTTTTCCTCGCGTACCCTGAGCACAGGGGGTGGTGGGTTATGTGGCATGTTAATTATGCTACGTGATAAGTAGGGGTGAAGCAATATGTACTCTGCAAATAGTGCTTTAAAGTGGAAAGCCTTCAATGTGTTACTGGAATAGAAATGTTCTGAAGTTGTGTAAAGCGAGGTCGCATATTGCAATCCTGACGGAAACTGCTCCTTTTATCAGTAGTAGTATTCACTGTAGTAGTTATGGTTTTAATGATAGTTTCCTAATCAAGGCATGCTAATATGCAGTTTAACCCAGGAATTAAATATTGCATGTTTTGCTGTCAAGATATAACTGCTAAAACCAGCGATGACTGCATATGTAAGCGTATATCTATCTATCTATCGACTGTCTATCTATCTATCTATCTATCTATCTATCTATCTATCTATCTATCTATCTATCTCTCTATCTATGTTTATGGTTGCTTATCTGCTTAGCTATGCAGGTTTGTTCCTCCATCATGTTGTACGGTTGGTTGCCTGTGCAGGTTATCGGTGTGTGGGTGTTAGTGTGTGTGAATGTGCGCGCGATGTGTGCCCCTGTTTGTGCATCAAACGCCATGTGTAATCTGCACGTACGTGTATTTAGTCTGTGTACATATACCTATACGTCTTTGCACTTGTGTGTGTGTGTGCCTCTCCTCGCCATATGCACATCTTTGCTTCTGTTTGCCTGTGCACGTCTCTGTGCCGCTGGCCCTCAGCTCCACGCAAGCAGTGACGGCTCCTGAGAAGTAACCGGAAGAAGCTCGGCTCGGGCTCCTGGCCTCTGTTCCTCTCCGCTCCGAGGTTCTGAGCTACCCTCCCTGCTCAGAAATCATGTTTACCCTCCACCACCCCGCAGCCCATGAGTATTAAATACCAACCCCATGCCCATTGTGCCTATCCAACCTATAACGCCTTCCCAACTGTATCCCTCGCACGGGCCTCGAAGCCCCTCCTCTGGTAAACCTGCCTGCTGCCGTCACTTCTTTCAGCCGGCCTCAGCTCAGTAGAGCAGGTGTTCCGCCTCTCACCCGTGATGTTTTACCAAACCGTTTAGGTTCAGGTGGGAGCGCCGAGGTCCACGTCGGGATCACCTGAAGCGGGGCTGTTGTTGACTGGTATTCTGATGGATACATCTGCCAGTGGATTCCTCACCTTGTGAATATCCCCTGCGCCAGCAACATTCGGAAACTTTTGTAGCAGTCCACGCCGATGAGGTCGAATACGACGTCACAGAGACACGGCTCCGCTCGCGACTCCGCTGACGTCACCGGCTCCAGAAGAAGACCTCGTCGGCGTGATGACGTCAGTTCCCTTTTTTCCGCGCCGTCGACGCCAACGGATTTCGGGAATCTCTATCTGTAGCTTCACTGTTACTTTGTATTTTCTACTGGATTTCTCTGTTCCTTTTTTCGAAGAAATGTCGACAAAGAAATCGGGCTTCAAGCCCTGTCGTGAATGTGGAAAACATATGTCGATCACGGATCCACATGACGACTGTGTTTGGTGTTTATCATCTGATCATGATATGGATGGATGCTCTTGCTGTCGCAAGATGAGCTCCAAGGCTCTCAAGGAAAGGGAGGCGAAACTCTTCATCGCAAGGATGAAAAAGGAGAAGAGAGGAAGAAAGAAGTCGAGAATGAGGTCGAGGTCACGATCGAGGTCGGCGTCGAAGTCGACTTCGGGGCATGCTTCAAGATCCAAGAAGCACAAAAAGAAGAGGAGACATTCTTCTCGACGTCACTCTGACAAGAGTTCGGCTCCGAAGTCGAAGTTACCTGCTCGACGCCGTAAGGACTCTGTGTCTCCTTCACCCGTTCCGGATTCGCCTACTGGTCCTTCTTCTCCAGTGGCTTCACCGGCTCCGGCTACATCTACGGCTCCGGTTCCGTCTCCGACGCCGGTTCCATCTCCGGCCCCGGATTCGTCTCCGGTGGAGGAGCTTCAAGCACCGGGTGAGCCTGTGACGCCTCTTATTCCACCGTCGGCGCCGGTTGGCCCGAGTCCGGTGATGCCTGATCAGTACCCTGCGTTCCCTGGAGCAGGTCAGGACCCCTCGCATTATTTAAATGCTATGTACGGGGTATTTTCGAGAGCCATGTACACCACTGGTGGACCTTCGGGTCCGATGGGTCCAATGGCCTTCAATATGGGGGTGCCTCAAGTATATCCACAGGCCCCTTTCATGCCATTTTTTCCGGTCTCGCCTTTGGGACCTTATAAGTGTTTAGCCATGAAACAGTTGATGGTGTTGCACCAAGGATATTGTGCTGCATAACTAAAAACTTATAAGGTCCCAAAAGCGAGACCTATTGGCTATGCCAATGCTCTCTGTCCCCCCCCCCACCCCCTCCCCCAACACACACTTTTTTTTTTCTTTAATAAGCGCAGCGCCGTCTTCACGGACACCGCACTATGCAATGCAATAGGTGTTGCTTTTGGTATTGTAAATAACAATGCCTTTTAATTTTTTTAAGGCATTGCCATCTACAATGTCAATAGCTCAAAATAATGTCATTGCGAGACCTATTGCATTGCAAATGCTTGTTATGTTTTGCTTTTTAAGTGTTCGTAATACCTTTGGCCTGATATTTTGTGTTTTTTGATTAATGATTACTTTAACGAAGGGGGGTGGCCAGCACTATGGCCGGGTAGCTGCGTTTACCGCGAGCTCTGCTGGCCCCTGACGAAATCCTGTCATCATCCTGTTCCTCCTCGCAGTTAAAACTACACCGTTGGGTAGCGGAAGGCGTGGACGTGCGCTGGGCGGCCTGGTGTTGACCTGATTCAGGCAGGAGGCATCTTTGGAGACTTTCTCGGCTCGTAGACCGGCGCGTAGTCTCGGACAAGATGGCGGCTGGGAGCGGTGTGAGACCGGGAGCCGGCTGCGGTGCACTGTGACCAAAGTGCATTTTTGCGCCATGGCTTGGGTCCGTGGCGCGCCCGTACTGACTTGGGTGCGAGGAGCTCCGTGACCGGTGAGGAGCTGAGGGTGCTTTAAAGGAGGGGGGGACCCTGAATGCGGAGTGCCGGTGAGACCGGGCAGTGCCTTACAGCAGCTGGAGAGGCGCCAACTGCGGGGAGAGCTTTATGCACATTCTGTGTGCGGCGGCGAAGAGGGTGAGTCGGAGGAGCCGAGACCGTCTCCCTCTCCTGTGGCGGAGTGCGGCCAGGGAGGGTGGGAGCAGACGGGGTGCTGGCAGAGAGACCCTGGGAATCTGGCTTCCCCGCTGAAAATGGAGGCCTGAAGACTGCACAGCGCGAGTGCGCTAGAAGTGCCCCCAAGGGATGAACTTTGCTCCTTACCTGTCCTGTGCTTTGCCTTGGTGCTGCGCTGAAGGGCTATCGCTGCTGTCCCGCCCATCACCACCAGCCACTATCATGCTGCCTTGGCTGTGGGGGCACTAAAGGGCTGGTTTGCCAGGCTGCAAAGCCGCATGGTGTGAGACAGCGCAGCACTGGTGACGATTGTGATCCTGTAACACTACATTAACGGTGGAGATGAGCCCCATGACCAACCCTGTGTGGTGTTGAGGGGGTTGCAGTGTGTGGAAAGACCCTCAGTCCAGATGCGTGCGGTCACAACCAGATACCTAGCCAGTACTACAGATTTGGTGCCCCTGGTGGGGAGCTGCATGTACTGTCTCCCAGTTGGCTTGTCTCCCAGGGCAATGAGTGTACCCTGTCACAACTGACAGTGACCCGGCCCCGGAGATCAGCGCGTTTCGAGGATCCTGCGGTGGTGGTGAGCGCGGAGCTGGACGTAGGGGCATGATGGCGAAAGATAAGGATCCCAAGGCTTCTAAGCAGGGGAAACTGGATAAATTTGCTAAGGTGCTGTCGACCCCCGCTGGGGCGGAGGGCGGCATGGCATCCCGCCCAGATACCGAGGCGATACTGCAGGCGATCCATGCGTCTCCTGAGAGTCTGGAGGGGAAAATTGCGGAGGTCCGGATGGAGGTTTCCTTTCTGCGTCAAGACCTGCGAAAGGTTTCTGAACAGGTTACAGAGGTGGAGCAACGGATGGCAGACCTGGAAGACACCTCGCGATCCACATGTAAGGAGCAGGACTTCTGGCAACTGTTAAAGAAGTGGCCTGGCGCGTGGACAATTCTGAAAATTGGGCCCGACGAAACAACATGCGTTTCGTAGATTTTCCAGAAAACGCAGAGCGCTCGGACCCGGGCCACTTCCTCCTAACATTTCTTAAAGATGCCATCCCAGAGACACAATTTTTCTCTTGCTTTGTTATAGAAAGAGCTCACAGAATGCCAGGAACACGACCGCAGCCGGGGGCTCGCCAAGACCATTAATTGCCCGGTTCTTGAAATTTCAGGATAGGGACCTCATACTCCGGGAGCTGTGCAGGAAGGGCGAGATTAAATACGAAAACACCAGGGTGATGGTATTTCCGGACTACTCTCGTGATGTCCAGAAGCTGCGACGCACCTTTGACCCGGTAAAAGTGAAACTCCGTGCCCTTGGCATCAAATACATGCTGTTGTACCCAGCCAAACTCAAAGTAATCTTCCAAGGGACTACACAGTTCTTCCAGACACCGGAGGAGGCGTGGTCCTGGGTGGAAGAAAGACCCCGATTGTGCCGAGACCCACCGGTCCCGGTGGCCCTGTCTACAGACCAGCGACTGAGCTCTCGTTGGGAACGCCCTAAGAAAAGGCGGCGGCGACGAGTGTTGAAACGTCAGACCCCTGGAGGAGCTATGCCGGCACGATCCCTGAGACCAAGGGAGAGGAACATCACAATGTCGGACACAGATGAAGACACTGCTCTGGACTGTGAGTCCCGCGCGTCCCAGAAAGTGACGACAAATGAGGAGTCGGACCACTCGGAGAGGCAAGACTCAATGAACATAGACAGTGAACATCTCCTCCTGGAACAGATTCAACAGCTGGAGGCGACGGGTCAGGGCCCCCCGTGGTGGATGATCGGGCACTGCAGACACAATGCGAGGGTGAGGAGGAATAAAAATTCGGGGCCGGACGCCCACCTTAACACACTGTACGACTCCTGAGGCTTGGTGAACTTTTGGGACTCTAGCCAAGAAAAAGGGAAGTATACAGTGAGTTGTAGTCATTGTAGTGGGTTTGCCTTTACTGTGGGAAAGGGAGATATACAGTAGAGTGTCATTTTTGTATTGTGTGATAGTTGAGTGGCTGAGGAAAGGGGGGTGGGTTACAGACCTCTGAGTGGCTTACCTACACCGGCGTTGTCCAGTTGACGAGCTTAGGGGTGGTAGGGGTACCAGCAGAGTGTGGGGAGGGTGATACGATGGACTCTGTTACCTGTTCTGCATTACATGTTCAGAGGGGGTTGGGGGAGGTTTGTTCAGCTTTGAATTTTCGCATGAATACTGACATTGATGTAGACTGGCGATGCACTGGTAGTGATACCAACATTGTGCAGAAAAGACACGATTTCTGTACTGTGGGGCACCGAGGGGAGATGTGGGATGCCTTGCTTCTTCTTACACAATGGCGACGGGTGGATACAGCGTAATGACGTAGAACGTCAATGGGCTGGGGAGCAAGATTAAACGGGGCTTTAAGAGGCTCAAACCAGATGTAATATTTCTACAAGAGACACACCTTGTGGGCCCCCACTGTTCCTTTCTGGGTAGGGGGCTTTACACAACATTGGCACACGTGGGCTTCACCAGAGGTTCGAGAGGAGTGGCGATTCTGGTCCGAAAGTTATCCCCCTTCCGTGTTACCAGAGGAGGACCCGGATGGCACGTATGTAGCAGTCCAGGGCTCCTTGAATCACAACACTTGGTTTCTTATTAGTGTCTATGCTCCCCCACGCCTTCAACAACATACGTTGGATAAACTGGCGGACATCCTATCACAGTCTGGCCCAGCTACACACATCATTGGGGGCGACTTTAACGATGGAAGTGACCCCACAATGGATCGTACTTTGACCCGAACTGGGGCGCAAGAGGTCACGGCCCTGGTGCGGTTTCAGGAGGCCCTGGGGCTCACGGACCTTTGGAGGCGTCATCATCCCTCAGTATGCGCATACTCGTATTTTTCTGGGGCCCATAGGGTGTTCTCATGGTTGGACTACCTCTTCGCGCCAGCTGGAGAGGTTGTACACATAGAAGAGGTGGACTATCGTGCAAGGGGCATTTCAGACCACTCGCCGTTACACATGAGGGTGGGTACACGCAGTGGAGGTCAGGGTACTTTGTGGCGACTAAATGCTTGGGCACTGAAAGATGAAGTGGTGGCCAAAGAGCTAGAGGTGGAAACTGAGCTTTATTTTAGAGAAAACGTTGGCTCGGTACAGTCAGCTATTACTCTGTGGGAGGCCTTCAAGGCAGTGTTGCGAGACCAGGCCCAAAATATTATTGCCCACAAGAGGAAGCGGGAAACCCAAGAGATTTTAGAATTGGATCGCAGGCTAGTGGACCTTGAAAATAGTTGCCCTTCTGCACCGACTGAACATATCCTCCGCCAAATAGACTTTTCTAGAAGAGAATATCAGGCACTGGTTACTGGGGAGGCACAGGCACACCAGTTAGCGGTTCAGCATAGACTCTATGAGACGGGAGATAGAGCAGGTAAACTGTTGGCTTGGCTGGGTAGGAAAGAACAGGAGTCAAGATGGGTTACCTCCATTAGGGAGCACGGCCAGACCCTTACCACACCCCTAGACAGTGCAGGGGCTTTTGCCCGGTACTACTCGGCACTATACGCACCACAGACATTAGCAAGTGAAGCCAATATAGCCCGATACCTTGAACAGATTGAACTCCCGAGTCTTACGCAAATCTACAGGGAGAGATTAGAGGGTGATCTTACCCTGGCGGAGGTCGTCAAAGCCATCGGCCGCCTGAAAACCGGGAAAACTGCAGGCCCGAATGGGCTCCCTGGGGAATTTTTAAGACACACTGTGCCCTGCTGGCTCCACACTTACTCAACATGTTTCAGGCCTCGAAAGAGGATGGAAAGCTCCCACCGGATCTCATATTAGCGACGGTGGTGGTGATATCCAACGCGGGGAAGCCCCCAGAAGAGTGTGGGTCCTACCGTCCCATATCATTGTTAAATATAGAAACCAAAATATTGGCTACTATCCTTGTGACGCGTCTCCTGACCGCCATCACATCCCTGATACATGGTGACCAAACCTGTTTTATGCCGAGACGGGCCACACGATATAATTTGCGAAGAGTGGCTAATTGGATGAACGTTGTCCGCTATCGAGAGGAGGCCCACCTGCTCCTGTCCCTGGACGCTGAAAAGGCGTTTGACACCGTCCATTGGCCTTTTCTGAGATGTGCATTAGAGAGGTTTGGCTTTGGCCCGGAGTTTAGGGAGTGGGTGGCACTACTGTACATGGGCCCGGAGGCTAGAGTTCGAGCGAATGGCGCCTTCTCGGGCACCTGGCAGATCCAGAGAGGGACTAGACAGGGATGCCCCCTTTCCCCCTTACTGTTTGCCCTTATACTTGAACCCCTGGCCTGTGTTATCAGAGCTGTCCCGGGGCTGGGAGGGTTTGTTGATGAAGCCCGTCTAATACACGAGGAACGCATATCACTGTATGCAGATGATATTTTACTCTATGTGACAAACCCGGCAGAGACACTCCCTCACATGTTACTGATATTCGAGGAATATGGGTGCCAGGCTGGGTATAAGATCAATTGGAGCAAATCCACTCTGTACTCAGTCGGAGGTGTAGTGACACCTCAGGCCTATCCCAGCTGCTTGAGATGGTCACCTGAAGACTTTACGTATCTGGGTCTATCTAAAACCACAGATGCGGTGGTGGGCTTTGCGCGCAACCATCGGCGGGTTATCTCCAACTTCCAGGAGGATGTCAAGCGGTGGAGAAGGCTCCTGCTGACATTTATGGGCAGGGCCACCATGTATAAAATGATCACACTTCCTCAATTGCTCTATATTCTGCAAAACACCTACACCAAAATACAGGAAACTGTGTTTAAAACCAGAGACCACGAACTGCGTATACTCCTGTGGGATGGGGCCCATCCCCGCATTGCACTACCGACACTCCAGAGGAACCCCTATAACGGGGGTTTGGCCCTACCAGACATTATGGCGTACTATAGAGCTTCCCATCTTATCGTAATTAATGAATGGACTCATGCACCTGGGGACCACCCGACATATAGGCTGGAAAGATTGCAATTTAGGAAACACACGCACTTGCATTATCTCTATGGGGGCAGAGGAGGTGGCTGCTTGCTGCAAGCAACCCAGAGAACGATAGAGGCGTGGAAAGGCGCTGAGCGACAGATGCAATGGGACCACAAACCAACAAGAGAGATACCCTTATGGGAGGGGAATAGATTGACAGAGATTAGAAAATTGCGAGAGTTTAAGCAGTGGGACTTGATTGGTATTTCCAGAGTGGGGGATGTCTTAGACAAAGGGGTGTTGGCATCCTTTCGCTCACTCCAGGTCCAGTATCAGCTTCACAACACCCAGGCTTATGCATACCTCCGTCTAAACGATGCATGGAGGGCAGAAGGGTTCGATGGGGCGATTCTACCGGAATATGCCCCCCTAGAGGGGCGACTCCTTCAGGAGGAGATCCCAGCTAAAGCTATCTCGTATACCTACAAAACGCTACTTAATAACATGCCGGATAACCTGGGCCCCCTCCGAGCCAAATGGGAAAAGACCACTGGGGTATTGGATGATCTCGACTGGGAGGCGGCACTCCTGCATCCACGGGAGGTGGCCATTAAGTTAAGGTTGCGACTCATCCAATATAAAATACTACACCGTGTCTATTTTGATAGTCCAAGACTGCATAAAATTGGGCGAGCTCCGAGTCCCGAGTGTCTTCGCTGTCACATTGATCGTGGAACATACATACACACTCTATGGGAATGTCCCAAAGTCCAAACGTACTGGGAAAAGATTGTGGCAGAGCTGAATAATATACTAGAAGTCCAACTAGAGCTGGAACTGAAGTTTCTCCTTTTAGGGATCCCTACCAAAGTGGACATCCCGAGGCGCAAGCTTGTCCTCGCCAACTTAGGGTTGGTCGTGGCCAGACAAGACATTGCCAAATACTGGGGAGCCCCGCGACTACCCACACTGACTAAATGGTGGGCGAGTCTTGATTTATACATGATGGCGGAGCAAATGACCTACAAGGCTAGGAGTTACCCACGGAAGTTTCGGAAAATAGGCCCCATGGATTTAACTATTATGATTTAGTCATGGGGGGGAAGGCAGGGGATGGGGACCTACTACAGGATGGACCGGGGAGGGAGCCTTGAATGTAGCGATGTCCCAAGAATCACGTGTGATGTAACTAAGACTCTATATATCGGCTGTGCCCAGGCCACCCGAACTTGGCTACTGCCTGGCTGGACGAGGATAATGTGCCCTAATGTGTGCATTGCCATGTTGATATGGATGGATATTTATTGTGCATTGTGTATTCATGCTTGGTTTGAAGTTTTGGTTTTGTATCAAAAGCAAAATAATTTTTTTTTTTTTTTAAATGATTACTTTAACTCTGGTAAAGTTGTGGCCCAAAAAGATTTGTTGCGGCACAATTAGTTGTTTGTTTCTGCGTTGGCTATCTGTAAAAGATATTGTGCGTGTTCAAGAAAGCATGCAATTTTCGTAAAACGGTGTCGTTATAAAAATGGTCAAGCCGACATTCACCAATCCCATTTGTCTGATGTTCAGATCAATCATCAAAAGTCGTCTTTCAAGATCATTTTGGATGCCAGCAGATAGGTGTTGGGATTTTTTTCACTCGGACATTGCCCATTCACAAATTCTTAACAAAATTATAGGTAATCAGCCCATCTAACAGCTGCATTTTTGCTCTTTCCTCAAAAATATCTGATGAAAATTTCCCAAACCAACAAAAGGTACTACATGAAGCAAGCCATTTTGTGCCTGCCAATCCTGGTGTACGTGATCAGTCATTCCTGAGTTACCTGCAAACACATTAGTAATAAATTAAACTTTTTACTGTGAAATGAACATCAGTCTTCAATACGGAAGTATAAATACTACATTTGTAATATGTATGTGTATACACTCATAAATACATATATTTATATTGTATATTTATTTGAAATGCAAGTGAAACTAGGTGTTGCACTATAAATACAGTAACACATTTAATTGGGAACACTTCTACGAATAAACCTACATTCATACATACATTTATTACTACAGTACAAAGATCAATGTAAATGTTTTTATCATAGTACTGCCAAATCTGGAGAAAAAAAATTGCTTACTGTCTCACAAATTTCTGCATTCCTCACATCCTCAGTTTCCAGTCTCTAAACCCAAAAGACATGAAGGAAAATACCCCATCCTGCCAGAATGCCCTCTATCGTGATAGTCCCTGTTCATTGAATACGGTTTATTTTCAGAATCACGTTTTTGGGGGGCGCCCAAGCTCGGCTAATGTGTATAAAAATCTTTGTGAATCACACCCATGAGGATTCCTGGAGTGCCACCAGCACTTCGAAGGTATCTGAGTGTTGCACTTATGTTTTTTCTTCTGACCCTTGAACCAAGTAGCATAATACAGATATAGTACTTATGCATTTGTTACAGTGATGTTACTGAGTGCACCCGTCCAGGTGCTGCATACATATCCTTCAGATTAACTCTATTGAGCCTGCTCTAAGCTGAGTGGAAGCAACTCTGTCCTAGTGTTCCAATATCGGATATAGGGTCGCTTTGTGCTGATTTAGTTGAGACTAGCACCCTCCTTTTCATATTTTTACATGTTTATCTCGCTTGGTTTAACTCATCAGAAATGGAGGCAGAAAGATTGAGAGCGATGGTCCATCAGTCCAGGAAAACTAACGTGAGGAACACGGTCACTCTCAGCCAGTGTGTCTGAGCTGTGACAGATACAATCAAGATGATCACAGTCAGAAAGTGTTATTTAAAAAGAAATCATTATATTTTATTATTATTCTCCACACAGTTCTTGCTTTTTATGACTAATGAAGTTCAATGTTTGTGACTGATGTTTTCCTGGCTTGTGTCACCATAAATAATGTTTTGGGTCAAAACATTTATAAAATGCTTAAACACTTTTCTTGAATGAACGCTGATAAAATGTGTTTTGATTTATGTTTTCAGGGAAGAGGATGATCCTTCAGCATGTGCTGTTCCTATCTCGACAAGTCTTATTAAGCAGATTGCCACCAAGACTCCTCTCGATGGCTCTCTGACCGCGCTCATCTCTGAATTCTATAAGCAGGACATGTCCTCGCAGCCAGTATGGCCTTACAATAAACAGGTGTCTGACAGGTAATGGTGCTATGCACGTATCTTCCTTCAGCAGCAACCATGCTAAGAATTGTGTTTATAACTGGAAATATGCACTGGAAATTAAACGCTTGCTCTATTAAGTGCTATTTCAATTTCAGCTGTTTATAATATATGTTCACAACACTGTGATACAATACTTTTTGTTTTTAGTTGCTGGCAATAGCTATAATCATGGATGTGACGCCTTCTCAGAGCAACTACGTCAGAATAGAAGTCTCTGGAAGTCACTGTATGATCAATTTAGCAAGAGCTGCAATCGCATGAGCGCCTATAAGTTGAAAAGCTTGATGACTGAAGATAAAGTGTCTTTATTGTACGAATGCGTTTATGTATGTATGTTGTGCAAACTTAGCAGGAGAGAAACAGTGTGCTATACATGAATGTAAGGGAGGTGTTCTGAGATGATACAAGGTTGTAGAGAGCATGTGAGGGATTTAACGATTTTATTACATTATTGCAATCATTTTATTTTCATTTGGTTTACTTTACTTTTCACATATTCATCATTTTCCACACTGAGAAATAAAGTGAATTGACCGGACCTGCATGCCTTTTGTTTTTTTTTATAATTCTTTTTATTAACAGTAGGAATCAAAATCACAAGGCAGAGTACATTACATTATCGTTTCTTATCTTTACAAGGTTCTCAGACAATTACAAATACACAATGTAGTGGTTACTGGTGATTCGTGTCATGTCTATTACATTTCATCTTGAGCTGGTATCAGTGGCGGGGTACAGAGATTGCCCCTATATTCGTTCCAGTCATTCCATATGTGGGACCACATTTTGGGACATCCCCTAGCTACATAGACATACTTTTCCCGAAACATGCACCAATCCATGTCTTTCTTCCATGCACACACAGCCGGTGCCTGCGATGCCCCCCACTTCTGAGCGATGTTGCGTTTAGCTATCATTAGCCCCAATGTAACCCAGGTCAGGCGTGTGTTGTTTAGGTCCATTGGCTCCCACACATTCAGGAGACATCTCTTAGCTTCCAGGGGAAGTGTATGGTTTAACACTTCACTCAGAATCTCATGTATTTTCTTACAGTACCTCTGGATATGTGGGCATTCCCATAGTATGTGGAGGAAAGTACCTTCGTTTCCACAACCCCATCTACATTTTCCAGGCGCTCTACCCATTAGTACCATTCCTGGCCCCATGATGTAAATTCGGTGCAAAATTTTGAGTTGTATTAGTCTCAACTTTGCTGCAATGGCTACCTCTCGTGGCGAAGACACCGCCGCTACCCAGTCTTCATCGACTAGTATTATGCCATCCCCTTCCCACTTCTCTCGCAATCTTACCAGGGGGTCTCCCGTGTGGTTCACTAACTTTTTGTATATGAGCGAGATGGCCTTTGTTGATAAGTAGCCATCGAGGAGTCGGCCTTCAAGGGTTGCGGCGTCAGGAGGGGTCTCTCCCTTTTGGAGACAGGAGTATAAGGCATGGCGGATTTGTATGTATCTAAAATACTCTGTAGGAGCAAGCTCATATTCTTGTTGTAGGATGGAGAACGACTTAACCTCGCCTTTTACCCATAGGTCGCCTATTTTCAATATGTCTATGAGGTCCCATTTGTCAAAGCCTTTCGTGGACCAGGGGTTGCCGAGTCTTTCGGAGTCCCATAGCGGCGTAGATAGGGTTATTTTATGTTCCCACCCCATGCTCCTGGAGGCTGCCTTCCAGACCTGCACCGATTGTTTGGTTGGCCCGGTCAGTTGGCGTCTCCCAGCGTTCGAATAGCGCGCTCGGTTATTGTTCCCCCCAGGCAGTATCCATCGATCCATTGCATAGCCCGGGTCGCCTGCCTGCCTATGTGTGCCGTGGTTAATAGCTGCCAGATGAGCTGCCCAATAGTATTTTTTTAGATCGGGGAGAGCGATCCCACCGTCGTACCAGGTGAGGTTGAGTTTGGATAGCGCAATGCGTGGCTTCCCATTCCATAGCAGATGGCGTTGTAGGGTCTCGATCTCCTTAAAATAGCTGGCAGGAACTAGGTCTAGTGAATTTTGCAGGACGTATAGGAATCAAGGCAGAGACATCATTTTAAACAGGGAGGCTCTGCCTAGCAGCGAGAGTGTGAGTTTTCATCCAGCGCTCAGTCTCTTTTGAGTCTGTGCAAGGGAGGGAGCAGATTCCATGCAAATCTATCTGCGGGGCTAGCGGTTATATGGATGCCGAGGTACTTGAAGCCCTGTGAGGTGATCTGTATCGGGCAGCCCCTGGGGAGGCCTGTGAGAGGTCCCTTGAGGACGTACAATACTGATTTGGACCAGTTTATGGTGTACCCTGAGTATCTACCAAAGATGGCGAAGATGTCGAGCACTGCTGTAAGCGAGACCTTCGGGGAAGTTAGGAACAACAGTATGTCGTCCGCATACAGTGAGACGCGGTCCTCCCAGGATTCTGCCCACCTAAATCCACGGATCATCGGATCTTTCCGTATCCATGACGCCAGAGGCTCCAGGGCCAAGGCGAATAGGAGGGGGGAGAGCGGGCATCCCTGCCTCGTGCCTCTACCTAGTTCAAACGCTTCAGATTTTTTATTGTTTACCACTATCTGGGCTAGTGGTTTTGAGTAAAGGAGTTGCACCCACCGGATGAATTGGGGCCCAAAACCCATTTTCTCAAGTACAGCAAATAAGTATTTCCATTCGACCATGTTGAATGCCATAGAGGCGCCCAACGATACCAGGACTGCCCCCTCTTGTATTGTGGACGCCCTCCCCATCACTTTGTGTACTCTGCGCAGATTCAGTGCTGTGTTGCGCTGAGGCATGAAGCCAGATTGGTCCGGATGTACGAGGTTATTAATGACCTTAATTAGTCGGTTAGCGAGGAGTTTGGCTAAGATCTTTGGTTTGGCGTTCAATAGGGAGATCGGCCTATAGGAGGAACAATCTGTCTGGCTTTTACCTTATTTGTGGATCATCACTAGTGTGGCCAGTCTTTGGTCCTAAGGTAGCTCCCCAATCTCCCTGCTCTCCTTGAACATGTTGCATAGGTGGGGGGCAATGATATCTGTCCCGAGTTTATGGAGTTCTATCGGCAGCCCGTTGGGCCCCGATGCCTTTCCTGAGTTAAGTCCTCTGATTGCCAGCGCCACCTCATCCGGTGTGAGTGCCCCCTCAAAGTATTCAAGCTCTGACTCTGAGAGTTTAGGGAGCGTTATGTCTCTTAGGAGGTCAATAGAGTCTTGTGTCGTGTAGGGGTTCTGGGAGGCATAGATCTGCTGGAAGTGGAGGGTAAATGTGTTTGCTATGGCCTGGGGGTCTGTGATTGTGTGTGCGTCTTTGTCAATTAGTTCCGGTACCAGTCTATTTGCCAATTTTTGTTTGTCTAGCCATGCAATTAACTTCCCCGCTTTATCTCCCTGGTCACAGATTCTACCCAACGTTTCTCTTCCCAGTTCTTTGGCCCTATCTGTCACTAGGGCCTTATAGTTATCTTGTTTTAATTGTAAAGTGTGTAGGGTGTCTGGATTGGACCGCTCCGCAGGTTCTTCTTCTAGACTGAAGATTTCCGTTTCGAATGCTCCCTCCTCCTTGACCTTTTCTTTCTTAACCCCCGCTATTTGGGAGAGGGCCTGACCCCTAACCACTGTCTTGAACGCTTCCCACAGTGTCTGATGTGAGCTCACCGATCCCTAATTTTCTAGGAAGTAGTGCTCAATGGTGGCGTGGACTGCTTTGTGGACTTCTGGGTTGCGGAGATGCCAGGGGTTGACGGGGGCTACTCTTCCCATTCTATGGTGGCCCACCACTAGGTGCATCCATAGCGGGAAATGATCATATATGCCTCTTGCCATGTGCCTGACCTCCCGTACGTGTTGTAGCTGGTCAGGGGGGACTAATAAGTAGTCTATTCTGGATTGGGTGTTATGAGCACCTGAGTGGGAAGTGTACTGGGTGGTGTTTGGGTGAAGCGAGCGCCATGTGTCCTGTAACCCCAGAGCCCCTAGAAAATTTGGTAACCAGCTGTTGGAGGGGCGAAGTTGTCGTGGCGGATTTCTGTCGTGTGTGCCATCTGTCACTGCGTTCAGGTCCCCACCCACTATTAGGAGTCCCTCTGGGACCGTCATCAGGATGGATTCTAGATCCTTAAAGGCTGGTTCCTGGAGGGCTGGCGGTACGTAGACCGACATGAGAGTTAGTACTTTCCCCTCCCATTGGCCAGTGATGCCCGCGTATCTCCCCCGTGTCCACCCATGTAGATTTGATCGTTAGGGGAAAGGAGTTCCTCAGTAGTATGCCTGTTCCTCTCGATCCCGAGGTGAAGCCCGAATGTGCTGCCAGATTGTATCCCCACCTGTTAAGGGCTTTACAGGAATTACCCACCAGGTGCGTCTCTTAAAGGAGTATCACGTCGGGTGCGTGTCTCTTAATATATTGTAGCATCACAGTTCTCTTGACTTTGTCCCCTAGACCATTGACATTCCAGCTCATCAATCTAAACCCTTTATCCCATTGCATATTAACTGACATTCACGCATCACCTGTGTGTTTAAGTCGCCGAGTTGTGATGCCTTGACGATTCCTTAAAAACATACAACTGAACATAAACCCCTCCCAACTGTCCCCCTCCCTGCTCCCCTGCACTCTGGGCTCAAAACTGCCCATTTCTACAACTATGCAGAGTGCCTGTCACCCGTTAACCTAGACTAAATGAAGAAAATTGGGGGTACACTTTCTTCCATCGCTCCCATTCCTCCCATGACAATTATAAAAGAAACACCCCGTGTCATTCGGTTACATAGCAATGCAATTTGTCCCATATCTCGACTTGTAATGCTTCACCTTAGCATATCACATTCCTTTAAAACCAGAGCTATTGACATTCCCAATGCCTGTTTGTTTATCCACAGTAGCGATTGAGCACCATGGTGCCATTCAGCAGAAATTGTTGGAAATTGGCTAATTGGTAAGACGGGGCTGGTGAATACATCACATATTCCTTATATTTAGCCACTTATCCTTACAGTGACAAATGACTGCCTCCTCTGCAGTGTATGGACATGATGTATCCATTAGTTATATAGGTAACTCCTTGATCATTTTTATGAAAGTAGTGCTTGCCATGTCTTAGTGGAGATGCTGCATCATTGCACAGGAGAGAGCATGCACCAGTTCCCATCATTGTCTATTCTTTCTTTCATGAACTGTGCCCAAGTGATGTTAGGAGCTTCATAGTGCAGGACATAGAGGTCTTTGTCTGGAGGAAGGGCATTTTTAGCAGTTAAGGTGCCAGCACCCACCAAGGCAGTGAGGGTGGTGCCACATCTCTGGCTTTTCTCTACCTTATATAGAGAATGCTCTTTCAAGGGAGAGGGTGGTGTAGTGTTAGTGCTTCCTGCCTTGCTGCCCAATTATCCCTGCTGAATATGGCTGCTCTTCTCACCAAGGAGCGTGTTTTCACCTCTGTGCAGACACTGTTACCTGATGTCACCAGGTTTTTTCAGGGGGTCTCTTTTCTCTGCATTGGGTTCATCAATCATCTTGTCGTTTTTTCTGTGTCTCTCCGCACTTTGTTGCCTGTTACCTGCAGATGTGCTCCACCACTGGAATTTGATTCACTTGAAGGTACTGCAGACAAGAAAATCCCCAAGATTCCTGTTTTATCAAGAAATGGAATCCTAGAGATTACCACAGTGCCTTGTATCGAAGGAGGAGTCGGATGCATACTCTTCTCCCTGGAGCTGAGGGAATTCTTGCAGGGAAGGCAGGGGCTATAGTTAGGCCAGAGGTGGCGGGCCCTACTCCACTGCTATCATTCCTCTCTTCCAGGCAAAGTGAAGATCAGACAGTCAGTACATCCACCTGATTCTTGCATCGTAGATGTTTGGAAGGCCATTGCCTGTGAGGAGCCAGCAATAACTCCATACGATTGCTGTTATACCTGCTTTTGTAACTGGTGGGAAGGCAATGGTGCATTGATGGAGGGAGACCTCCTCCTCTTCGAAGGTTTAAGTAGAGGTCTTTGTAAAGCTAGCACTACTGCTAGGAGTATGAGGAAGTGGGCACAGCTACTGACAGCTCTCTCTACCAGTGCTTTGTTTATTTTAAAATATTTTTATTGAAAGTTCTGTCAGAGAAAGTGAACAGTCACATTAAAAAATAATAGCAAGGAATTAAAATATGATAGCAAGCATTCTTGAAACGCTATTGCTGAAGGTTAAATTTCGTTGTTAAACAATACACATTCTCAGTGTATCGCCTCAGAAATACATTCAATGTAGTACAGGGTCTTCTCTATGCCTCTGCTTCCACTTAGTCGACCGCTTGGTAACAGCAAACAACCATATTTTCCTTTATCTTTAGGGTACAGCCTGTCTGCAACAGCTGCAGGTGAGTCCCTTCATTTTCTGCCATCTGTATCATATAGTCTCTGAATGGGCCCCATGTGTCTCTAGGCATCGCTTTCGGCACCAGCAGGGATGCATAATTTTCGGGCCTCTCATTGCAGAATATAATATTTCAAAGCCACTCCTGGAGTTTAGAGATGGGTCTCCTCAACCAGGCATGCAACTCACAGTGCTGGGCAAGTACCAACAACAGCATCACCTTTTTGCTCCGGGAGCGGCGAATGTCCACAACATAACTCAGGAGCCTCAGCAGTGGTGCACAGCTCAGACAGATGTTTACTACTGTGCTATATGCCTATTGTTTGTTTCTGCAATTACAATATCTGCCTTTACGTTATTATTTTCAACTTTCAGTTGCATGGTGGGATGGTTCACCTTACCCGCCGCCATTGGCATTTGAGAACTGCTCACTATTCTGATTCAAGCATGTGAATCTATAAAAGACACGATACTGGAGAAAAAAACAAGTCACTCACCTGTACACTGCGGTTCTCCTGTATTGCTATCTTTTATAGATTCACATGCGGTCCAACGTCCTCCCCTTTTAGGTTCATCTTCCATATCTCTATTGTTTTTCTATTTACACTTGTGCTCAAAATCTGAGGTATGATGACCCTGCAGGGGATGGAGACTCTATGGTCTATACTCTGATTGGCTGAAGTTTGGATGATTTGAAACAATGATAATAGGTTGCTAAAGGCTATTGAATTTCAATGGGATTTGAGTTTAAAGCTTTAATACTACTATTTTACTGTTACCATGGGACTACCACCATGACGATGGGGAAGATTCAACCATGTAAATCTATAAAAGATATCACTGACTCAGTACACACCGCTCTGGCAGGGCACCTGGCTCCAGGAGGTTAACAACCTGGAAGGCTTCAGTGCTTGGGACCTTATTGGCATCTCGCAACTTGGGGACATATGGGGGGGGCGACCACATAGGTACCTTCCAAGGCCTACAACCCCGGTATTCTTTGTACCCCTTGCAGTTTTACAGGTATTTGCAATTGCGTCATGCCCTCTGCTTCCACATCTCAGACGGTACCTCACTGCCCGAATACAGCCCACCCGAAGCCCAAATCATGACAGGTGACCTGGGAAAGGGGGGGTTTCTCGAATTTACCACTCCTTAACGAACTAAACTCCCACCACACTACACCGACTCAGGGGCAATGGGAGGGAGGGATCGGGCCCCTGGAGGAGGAGGATTGGAGGGACGCACTGATGAAACCCAAGACAATCACCACCTCAGCGAGGCTCCGTATGGTTCAAATATATTATCTTCATGCCGCCTATCTCATGCCGAGGCGCCTTCACAGCGCAGGGCTGAAGCCAGATGCATTGTGCCCCCGTTGCAACCAGCAACAATCTGATTTCTTCCACATGGTATGGCTTTGCCCCGTCATTACACGATTTTGGGACTCCATAGAAAGGGAACTCACTGAGATCTTAGGCTGAGAGATCCCGCATAACCCATTGAATGTGCTCCTGGGGGTTACCGAGGGTCTGGACGGGTCCAGAGCGATCAAACTCCTCCTGAACACTGCCATAATAGAGGCCTAGAGAGAGACATTGCCGCTAATTGGTTGAACCCGGCTGCGCCCACCATGGAAAGGTGGCGTAGGGGAGTGGACTGGTGTGCAGCACAAGAAAAACCCATGTATAAAGCCAGGGGATGCCCAGCGAAGTATCACAAGGTTTGGGGGAAATAGACGAATAGCATTCCACTTATACATCTGTAAACTCCATGTAAGAATTTACCCGGTCCTCCCTTTAACTTCATGCCTTTCCGAGGAGTGGCCGTTTGATGCTATGATGATGCCATACATTTGCCGCATATTAATGTCTCTGCTTACTGCTGGTCTTATGTTTCTTCCTGTTTTTAAAAAAACAATAAAAATTGGTTATATAAAAAAAAAAAGATTTCAATACTGGAGAACCACAGTGTACAGGTAACTTGATTTTTCCATATTCAGTTTGCTCGCAACAGTATGTCCATGATTTCCTAAAGAGTATCAACCCCAGGTCCGCCTCCCATTTTGTTTAGATAGTATTGGTGGACGATGAAAGCAGTTCACCCATAACCTGTGTAAGGGAACTTACACTTGTCTTGCCCGTGCTGTGGCTGTGCTGTATATTAGTTGAGCTTGCTAAAAGCATTATCGTTACAAAATGATTGTCATTGTGAATGGTGCTTTCACCTCTGCTGGATTTCCCTCATTAGCTGACTAATACACTTAGGGCTAGCAAAGACCTACGTTGTATCAGTAAGTAAACAAAATGACCAACATGTATTGAAAAGCAAAGGTTCAAGTCTCCTTCATACTGATGTCAAAGCTCACATTGTGATGTGCTCCAAATGTGGCACGGTGTGCCTTTCACAAAATTAGTGCACAGGTGAGAAGAATCCTGTAACGCTGCTCATATTTTCTTGGTCTTAGGAACATATGCCTAGGCCCTTGGACGCTGGTTACTGAGACCTATGTAGATCATAATATAGAAGAAAAAACCTACAAGTGCGTCCTGTAGCAACAGTTCTTTGAAACAAAACGAGAAACGGTTCTTGCAGACGAAGGCATATTTCGTAAAATAATAAATGCTGTGATTTGCCTTTTATGAAAAAACCTGCTTGCGCTGTAATAACCTATAAGTCTGATTTGCAGCTAAAAGTTACACCGTTTTTAGAGGTAAAATGCGTTTTTTAGCCACTGATCCGATTAAACATTTTACTGCGATTAGTGGAGTTGAAGATTGTATTTTGTGTGTTTAATTTCATTCTATAATCCTACACAGTGCAGCCTCCTTTGCCTATGTGAGTTTATCCTGGAGTGTTTTTCTTTGGCCGAGTAGTGGTGGTGGAATTGTGTTTGGCTCTAACCCTCTTAACAATTGACTCCTGTCATTAGAAGAGCCTGTGGCTCCAGTGGGAGCTGTTTGGATCAATTTCCTTCCCCTTTTCAGTCATCTCTGCACAAACACTTGAAACCCAACCTGCTATTTCATGACATAGGATGTTATGATAGCTTTAGCTGTATCATGTGTACTGGAGTTAAACGCAGTCTGATAATGCTATAATAACACTTTTCCATCTCTTTTTGGATGTGTTTTCTGGAACAGCAGCGAGCAGTTAGCTCAGTGGGACAGCCCCATGCGAGTAAAGCTGTCGGTCTGGAAGCCGTGTCTGAAAACCCTGTTGGTGGAGCTGCTTCCCTGGGCTCTGCTGATCAACCAGTCCAAGTGGGACCTCTGGCTCTTTGAAGGAGAGAGGATTGTTCTCCAGATTCCAGCCGGGAAAACCATGATACCACCTAATTTCCAGGTAAACCTGTACACCACATTCGTACACCATATTGTTCAGATCAATACCCGATTTCCTTCTCAGATGGAAGCCTACCGGTTCAAAACATGTTTGCTGGTAACATCACACTGGGCTTCATTACAAGATGTTCTGTAAATTGAATTGAAATAGGACGGCCGATGTTAATGATTCCAACTAGTATGCAGGCCCCCATGTACCCTCATTTACTGGGCCTCACGAGTGTCCGGAACCGGAATCAGGCATCACGTCATGGAATAACTGGGCCCATTCCTATTTATACTACTCTGCCTCACTCGCAACAGTGTTCACTGTCTGACACAATCATTACTGCATGAACCTAACACTCCAAAAAGCGTCTTCAAGAAATAATAGTATGTTAAATGGAACATGTACACCAATAACCTGCTGTAGAAGTGGTGCTAAATATGTTGCATCTGTATGGTGCTTATAAATGACTGTCTGTTCTAAAAAGGACATTAGCATAAAATCTGCTTCAAAAGTTCACACTTTCTGCCAGGGTATACTTCCCTTACATCCGCATGCTGAGATTGTTTTTTTAGGGCATTATTGTGTGCCTGTGAGACCTCAGTTGAATGATTTCTTATTTGAGGACATCATATATGTGTGTTGGTTGTTGCCCCGCCAGTTTTCGAAATAGCAACAAGATGCTGACACTGGAAAGAGAAAGGTTGGGTCATGTAGCAGATAAAGGGAATAATGAAGTAATAAGCAAGTCATTTTGTTTAGTGCTGTAACACACTAGCAAACAAAAAAGGTAAGATCTTTCAAGACATAGTCCAACAAAACTACAGTTCGGGTAGATAGTCACAATGGAATACATCCTAGGGTGCTGTTGGATTACGGATAGGTTTTGGGAGCACTAAAAGCCACTTCAATACATCTCTGTATTTTGAAAAACAGATGTAGCCTTATTCATTAAAAGGGAGTGAGAGAGCCTAGCAACTTAACAATAGCAGGTCTGATCTAAGTCATTTAAAAATGGACAGATGTACGTACCTCAACTCATCTGCTTCGTGCAAGGCCCAGCAATTATTCGTCTAAACAGTTGGTATTTTTCTTAGGATTTCCCGTTTGCTAAAGACCTCAGATTTGCTTTGTTCATCACAATTTCCTAGTTGACATTTGCCATTGAGTAAATGGTCTCACTCGGAGAGGCATCTTTGGAGACCCATCTCCTTGTTTCTTGAAGCCTGTCTAGGGGAAAGCAGAGTAGTACGTGGCGAGCTAACACAGTGAACTGAGGCAGCGTGCATTTTATAATGTTGCACTCTATGCTTACACAACTCCTTCCGAATATAATGTCATTGTAGCATTGCCCTGAACACTGTGGATCATTCCATTATGTCTGCTGACAAAGATACATTCTCTTTACATTCGTTAGACATTGATCAATGTGTAAAACCACCAGCTGATGTGGAATCCAAATTGTCAGAAATAACGGCCCTCTATGTCCGTGCTCAAGTGAGATCTGGTCTTAGGAGGTATCCCGGCACCATTTACAATTGAAATAACGAAACCCTTTAGTGTTTAGATGGACTCTAACTTATCAAGGGCACAAAAGATCCCCCAGGTGGTGCCTAAGCACTTTCACAATCTGCCTGTCCTCGAGGGTGATACTTGAGTATGCAGACAACAGTGGTGGTATCGCTCTCCGGACAGAACTATGCTAGCAGTGCCTATTTAGGCATTTCACAACAGCAAATTCAAAATGCCATGCCTCAAGCTGCAATGGAAGTGAAACGACGAGACCATGCATTGCCGGCTCATTGATCCCTTCTGGGCTGCCAGTTCCGAGGCATAGTCCATGGAACCACAAGCCACCATGACTCAGAATTCCTCACTCGGATCTTCTGTTTGTTAGTCATCTATATCACTGCAATCATCAGCTGAGGCAACTCTAGGGGTGCCTGGATCTGCGGTGAACCTGACTTTTCCTTCTAGGTTACCCAAACTAGGATTTCTATCCTATAATAAATCCATGTATATTCAGACTTAATCTAAAACCTTTGGCACTCAAAAAACATATCCTGCAACATAAAATGAAAACCGGTTAATGGTGCTGTGCCGAAGCTGCTCATGATTCAGTGCAGAGTCCCTACTATCACTGCCTACTACTTTCTGCTCAAGGTCTGTCACCGTTGAGTTTTTCTAATTGGACAAGACACTGATAATTGTAATCCTAAATAAATGGCCTCTTGCAGCCTTCTCCTCTTGGGCTTTTTTTGCAGCTCAGTCAAGCTTTTGAAAAAGTACACAAATTCACCACTCAGACCTGTTCACCCTGCTCAGGTCATTTGTGCAGATAGCTGTAGGATAAATCATGGTGTAAAACATGTTACTCAACAAATTCCAAACTTTGTTGTTCTAAACCGTTTATGATTTAGTTCCCCGAACCCTGCACAGCTGTCGGTCCCTTGCTGTCCCAAACACAAAACCGTCTTACCAACCAACGCCACATCTCAGTTCAGGTAATTCTGCTACTTAGCGATTATCTGCTGGAATTTCCTCTGCCTCACACAAAGATCAGACTCCTTCCTATCCACTTGCAGACCTCAATGTCCAGCTGTTCCAACCGAAGGGCTTGCAACACCCTTTCTCACAGCAGTTACTCAACATATAGGCAATATATTTTTTTTCACAGCCACGCCTCATCACCTAATTGATGTTACCATTCTATGTATAAATGTCAATACTCTTAGACACGGGCTGTGTATGGAATTTCTGCTCAAAATGCTGAACCAATAACTAAACACAAAGACTAAAGGGAAAATTTTGCAGTAAAGTAACAATTTCTGCCACTGGGGTAGAAGAATTATTTCTGATATTGTTGCTAAATTATGCATTGGATGTATGGCCGTCCGTCAGTTAGGAGTACATCGTTCTTATACTTGTATTTTTCTGATTGACACAACTCAGTGTTTCTCCACCAACATTCCTCTTTCACTTGTTCGGTAGAATGTGTGGAATATGCTGGTGTTCCTCTCTTCTTTGGGGAGGGCTTTCACTTGTATTATTATTAAAATGCCATTGCCTCCATGTCAGTTACTATAAAGTCGTTCAGTTTCACTTCTATTGCCTTATTTATTACATAAATCGTGTATTATTGTTTTTCCTGCGTTCTCTTTTCTTAAATGGATTGTTGACATTGCTCCACAACTGTGAATAGTTGTAGTCAAGCATCCACCCTTTCAAAAAGCCAACTTAACAGGGTCCAATATGCAAAGAAGCTTCAGAATGTGCAACTGTGGGGTTAATCCCAGGCTTAGACCAAATATCCAACATTTTCGGAATTAAGAATTTAAAGATTACTCCTGGGAGGAGGTGAGAGTCACGTTTGTAAATGTATCTATCTAGTGCGTATGTATATTACTGACTAAGTGTAACATATCAGCCTGTTTGCACTTGCTCACTTTTTGGTTTCCTCTCCTTCTGAGAAACACCCTTTCCCTACACTCTCGCCAATTTTGGGATGGTCCCGTCCCTTGTTCCACATTGCAAATGTTTAATTCTGCCCATGACGGAAATACATTTGCATCTCTTCTCAGGGTGGCAAATCATCTGTAAAAGATTTGTGAATACAGACAAAAATGTACGTTTCAGGCTGTTCAGCACATTTTACAGCCGTCCATACCCTGAAAAGGGGCAAAAGCCCTGTTCCTGTGAGATTTACCCTAATTGAAAATGACACCATACTCGTGTCATTTTGTATGTGAATAAATCCACTTGTGAATGTGAATTCATAAATTGCAAACTTGAATTGAAAAGCATGAATGATGCATGTCTATATATCACTTAGATATGCAAATAGCTTTGTGAATCAGACCTCTGAATGATATTCGTACAAAGACAATGTGAACTCATCATCGGCTAGCACTGTCAAAACCCACAATAGCTCTAATGAGAAAAACTGTGTGTTTGAGCATAGTAAAAAAGTTCATATAGCTATGCGACTTGCTTAAACACTTACATCAGATTGCCCACTGGGCATGGAGGTAAACCGCCTCTCCTTGCACTAAAGTATGATTCCTAGACCAAGGTCCACCGCCTCAAGCACATACGTAACTCACTCACACCCCAACAATGACTCTCTCAGCTTCTATGCAGCCCTAGCCATCTGTTTATTGTTTTGGATGCAAATTCTGGGCTGTTAATATGTAAGGTACTGTCCTTGTATTGCGCCATTCATTCCCAATCATCTTCACCACCTTTCTGTCGCCTTTGACGTAATGGACCTTCTTGGTAATATGTAGAGCGCTTCTGGTAGAAATGTCCCATTCAGAAATGATTACAAGCAGATACACGTGTTTCTATTTCAGGAAGCCTTCCAGATTGGGATCTACTGGGCTGACACCAATACCGTGCACAAGTCGGTAGCAGTCAAACTAGTTCATAACGTGACTTCTCCCAAATGGAAGGATGGCGATAATGGAGAAGTTGTAACACTGGATGAAGATGGATTGGTTGACGCAGAAATAAAGCTGGGTGCATTCCCAGGTCACCAGAAGGTCAGGATAACTATCGACGTGTTTAGTGCTGTGTTTGTTTATGTTATTATTGACTTACTTATTTTGTAAGCTTTGTATACCATGTATTAAGCTCAAGAGAGATAGAGAGCGCTTTACGTAGAGCAACAGCATTTTACAGACTTTGAAAACAGTTGTAGGTGATAAGAGCGTATGCTCATATCCACGACATGTGTATAAAGAGGCGCGCAAGCAGGCACTGTAGTGTGCTAGGCAGAATTAGTCTGTGGGTAGAGTACAGATTGGAACCTACACAGGGAGTGAGGCAAGGACAGAATGACCTCAGCTGAAACCAACATCCAGATTGTACAGTATTAAGGAAGCACTGTTCTGGACAACCAGGGGGTTTAGAGGAGTTACAGAATCGGATATTATTCTTACAATATTATACAGCTGGATTGATATAATCAGTATATACAGAGGGTGGGTGCGGCTGTAGTGCACACAACCTGCAGCTGCTCTCATTGCAGATACTCATGTTATGTGTTCGCATTTCACCCCCTCCTGCGCCAGATATGGCTGATGGGACACCATTTCATTTTCACGGGTTACAAATGTCCACAGCCCACCTGAAGTGTGGATGTGTGAGGCCAACATACAGATTCCTGTCTGCATATGAACCCCAAGAGAAGACACTGCAGCTAGACATGTCTGCTGGCTGCACTGCTCTGGGTATCCCAGGAGGCGGGGACAGGCAGGATCAGGAGGGGGGCACGTCGAGGATGACCAGGCTGAAAGCAAGGCAAGAGGCCGCCCTGTGCATACATTGCCAAGGACCGACGCATCTCCAGAAGTTGATGGACGCACTGAACATAAACATGAGAGAGCAGCATGGCGAGTTTCTCTTCTAGCCGCTCAGCGGGTACAACTTAAACTAGAGCTGCTCTTGAAATTACAAGCCATAAGCACATGTATGTAACCGAGAACAGCTGTGCTTGCCTCGCCTGTGTCCTCTGACATTAGGAGGCACTCGGGAGCGCATAACATTACCCAGGATAAGCCAGGAAGAAATGGCCGCTAATCCGGCATTACTTGGAAGCGTTTCGACCTCGAGTAATGGCGGCAGTTTAAGAAACCCAACAGAATATCGATTTCCTCCGTAATGGCATTAACAGTTTCCCTGCAACGAGCACAATCTGCATATAGATCACATATCTTTAAGACAGAAATGTAAAGGTGAAATTGACGCATGGGATGGGGAGCGGCAGCAAGAGTAGCCTCACTTGCACAACTTTTTAGACATATTTAAAGTAGCCGGAAACACCCCATGTATGGATAGACAAACCTTTTTGCAACGGGTTCAAAATGTTTGTATATTGACACCGACTATTGCGTGACAGATGAATTCTGTGAGTCAAAATGGCAAGTAGCAGAGCCAAAAATACATCCTTTGTGTTGCTAAGTATGTTTAGAAAAAAAAATATTATTTTTGTGCTCACATTTCAATACGTAGACTGTTCTTAGGGACGGTGCACATACTGCCACGATGGGGCATATCATACTCAATTTATCAACCGCAGAAGGGTAAACGTCTCTGTGGGCCCTGCCAAGATTTGATGGTGTGATAGACGAGCGTTTAATTAGCTAGGACATCTCACCAATATTCTTCACTATCACAAAGTGAATGCACGCATATGGATTGTCATTGCATGACGGACACAGTGAGACCTAAGGAGTGTGAGCTTCGAAGTCCCTTGTTTCGCTGATTATTTGTGTGGTCATTAACGCTGTGTGTGGGGGCATGTCGAAGTGCTTCATTGCCATGGGTCCAGCTCCAGGGTGTCTGAAGTCCCCTGAACCTCAGATCAAATGTTCATATTACTGGAGACTTCAGACTGACAAGCAAAAGGATTTTTATAGACCGTGTATGGTGTGCATGGAGCTGTACCCTGAAGAGCTCCTGGTGACATACCATTGCTAAATAAAATAAAAATAAAATGCAGCCGAATGGCTGTGCGTTCTTGTGATCCTCAGTGAACAAAACCTATGCTCGCAGAACCTGCTCGCGCCTTGATTCTTGGTCAAAAGTCTTCGAAGAGGGGCTAGAGAGATCTGTATGGTACACAAGTGATTAAAATGAGTTTTTCCTTTCTAATTATATATTGAGGAGTTTTTTAGAGCACTAAGTGTTCACCTTTGACCCCTTCAGAGAGCTGAAAGTCACCTTTAGTAGTTTCAGGTGTGGAGTGGAGCAGGGTGAGAAGGACATAGAGCAAAGGCAATGCAGCCGTATTCGAGGAGCAGGCCGAGGGCGATACATAGGTGTACAGTTGTCAGCTATAGGCCTCCCCAGTTTGGCCATAAAAAGTTTTGTAAACCTGCCAGGCGTAAATTGTGACAACGCTATTCCATTATGTTTTCTATCTAAAATGACTAAAGTCTGGGACTCAACCGCCACCCACAATTACCTCAGGCTCTCTGTGAAAATAAAATATAACGTGTGCTGGACATGTGTTGTGGAATGTGAAGCGGATAGATTCAGTCATCTATGAATGACCATGGATAAATCATAGTTTACCATGCTTTGCCAATGGGCATAAAAAACAGAAATTGACCCCTGTAATCAGACCCTACATGTATGACGATTCTTCCCTTAGGAGCCTAGACACGGTATATACTTTCTGGGCCCATCTGCCCCTTCTTTGAGAAATTTTAGTGCGAGAGAGTCTGGATAGAAGTGCTGAAATCAAAAGCACAACAAACGATAACAACAGCATGATGAAGGCACAGAAGATTGTATGTGATTAGTAGTCGTCGGATTCAGAAATTGAAAGCAGGGTTGAAATTAAGTGGTGAAGGTTGGCTGGTGATGTGAGTGGTAGCTTTTATTCAAGAAGGACATGAGCGACAACTGCAAAAAGATGCCTTGCTTGCATGAGAAAGTCTAGAAATGGATAACACACTTGCTCCACTGTCACTAAAATATGTTTTCCCCTCTTGGTGGCCTGCTGAAGTTGTCTCAGTTCTGCGTCTCATCCATGGTTCGTTACGGCATTCAGATTTTGCAAATTGAAGACAAGACAACTGTCGTCAACAACACCTCATTCCAGATTTATTACAGCCCGCAGCTTTCTGTCCCAAGACACCAAGGTGCAGATGAGGTAAGACTCTTTTTACATTTCTTTTTTGTGTTACACTGCTGCTAGAATCAGCACAAGCCGTTCCTCACCCAAAACAATATGTGGTCTGGTAAATCTGGAAAAAATGTGTAATGTTTGTAGGCTGTGGAAAGTAGAAGGCTTAATCTTTCAATATGGCTTGAATTAAAACCGGAGTCCATGTTAAATGTTGCTCTGATCATTAGCGCTCGGCAGAAATGTAAGGCTGTGCATGCTCCCTACACATTTTGCGATTAGTTGTTCCACGGCTCCATATGTTTGCGACTGTAATGTAAAGTGTAGCAGTTCTGTCCACCGGTAGGCTGCGGAGGCACATCTGCCAGACAGGCTATCATATCTGTCAGCGTGTGCAGGGAAGCCAGACCTGGAATCCTGCCATACGTCTGTACGCGGGTGTCAGGGTTTGATGTCCAGAGGATTCACCCATAAAAGCGGAAGGCAGATTCGATTTCCCAATAAAGGACTTGAATCAAGGCAGCACACGTTTTTCAGGAAGCAATGTGTGGTGTTGGACCGCCACTGTTTCCTGTGTACAACAAGGGACGGATAAAATTGTTTGAATTTGTTCTGCCAAAAGCAAACTTCAGAGACTAACCATCCCCTGACGTCGAAATGTAATCTGTAAAACAAAATGCATTTTGATAATGTTCCAAACGCTTTGGTTTGTGCAGAGGCAGACCAGATTTTAGATTTGCGCCTACTACTTTAATTCCTAATGCACTATTCACTACATTGAGGGTTACTATCTAGGTCACCACAGAACTGCTGTTCAATCTCCCAAACACTTGCATCTGGATGGTGGTAATGGCCTTTTCCATGGTCTTCCAGATTCCTCACCAGCCCCCGCTTCTAGGCTTCCTGCTTGCCAGAGCACGTCACATCCAGGTCTTCAAGAAATTTGATCACATCACCCCGTCCTCATGACACTTCACGGCTCCCTTTGTTGGCGCACACCGTCTTCAAAGCCAGCTGCATCCTTTACAAAGCCATCATGTCCTGCACCCCTGCCTTTCTGGCTGACAAGCTCACCTTCTCTGGTCACTCGTTTCACATCCAAAGACACACTCAGACAGGAGACGAACAAATGTAATAAAAAAGGAAAAACAAGACAACAGTCCTTTTTAGTTCGAGCTACCAGGCAGCACAGCTGCCTGGTTGCAAAAGGCCTATTTTGGGTTTACGAGAGCTTACCTGGACTCATAACTTGCCCATTGCTTGGTTTTATTTTCATTGTAATTTGCTTGCTTGCTATGCGATGGCTGTGTGTTTTGCAGCTTGTCAATCTTGTGTTTATCCCTCCCCTGGAGCATAGCTACTTTACCCTCTATCCGATTGGTTGACCTTTATTCCATCCAATGCTGACTTTTAGCAGACTATTTTGTTCTTTTAGATTAAGCACTCCATATGAGAGCATGTGTTTTGCAACTCTTTCCCTTGTGTTTCCTCACCCCACGCCCTGTATTGTTCTATATTGCTTGTATGCTTCTCTCCCCTCACACTCTCCACATTGCTCTCTCTGGCCTGTGATCTTCTGTCCCCCAACCTGCGTTTATGTTTCTGTCTCTCACCTGTGTTCTTCTCTACCCACCAGCTTTCCTTGTTGCTCTCTCTCGCAAATGTGCTTCTCTCTCCCCACCCCAGCTAAAGTTGCTCTCTCTCTTGCCTGTGTGCTTCTCCTCCCCTGCATTCCACATTTCACTCTCTTGCCGTGGGCTTCGCTTCCAACGCTCATCTTGTTCTCTCTCGCCCATGTGCTTCTCTCTGTTGTTCCACCCCTCATGTGCTTCTCCCCAGGCTCCCTGTAATGCTTCTCACTCCCCAACCCACTCTTCCGTTGAAAGGTCATAGAAGAAAAACAAATGCTTTTGAGATACTTTTTTTTAATTTATCAATCCAGCTCGTACTGGTGAATGAAAAAGAAATAAGGTGCCCACGACATTTTGCAGGGACATGCATGGACTCGCCTACAATATGATGCTGCAGCAGTGTGACTTTTTGTTTTTTTCTTCTTTTTTCTTTAGCCGTGCTACACAGCATTGGTTATGCTGTACAGCATCGCCAAAAAACATAGTTAAAGTCAATAGATAGGAAGGCAAGCCCAATTGGCTTTACCAATGCTTATTCATCTATGCACCCACCAGGATCTGGAACAGCATTCCCGTATTCATCAGAACCGGCCAAACTCTTCTTCTAGTTAGGAAAGAGTTAAATGACACTTTATCAAGATGCACTAAAAGTTGCACGTTGACTATGTCTTTGACACTGTACTGTTCCCCACTGCCTTTGGCGAGGTTCATGATATACAAATCCCACATGCATATTTTCAGTCCTTGCATGCCATTCCCTCGTTACAAGAAATGCATAGCCAGTCATTTAATCGCTTAAACGTTCTACTTATAATATAGTTTATCTTTGATACAAAAACAGAACAGTCTCACCTGTAATGCTAGCATCTACACTTTTCACTTTGTCCTATGGTAGTTGGATCAACCGATGTTTGTATTATTTTCATCCAGAATGCCTTGTCCCGTAGATGCCTAGTGCGAGAGCTAAACTGGAAAGCATTTGGGTTGTGGATATGAGAGAGGGAAAGAAAATAGGAGTACAGTTTTGTGCAGAGTTGCATTGTGAAGTGTTTTATTGGCGCACGCAGTCATTCACAATTGCAGATTTTGTGGTCTGTTGCCTCCGCCTTTCCCCCAGAATGTTTCACGTTTAAAAATATTCCACAGCCTACTCTTACCCTGCACTGATAGTAGCACTGCCTGTAGGACTTCATCTCCTCGAATTTAATCAATGTGAGCGTTGTAAGCTCAGGAGCCCACTGCTGGCGCTGCTGAATGCCAGGTTTGCTGAATACTAAAGCTGTCTTTTCTTGATTCCACCTTATGCCTCTTTTTCAACCACACTACACGCCCTGTATCTATATCTTTTTGGTGGGTTCTTTTTTTTTATCCCTTCCTTCTTCCTTTGTTTTTCTGTCGCTCTCTCCCTTCTCCTTCCTTGCTTTCTCCTATTCACTCTGTCGTTCTGTGTAAAAGTCTGATGATAAAAAATAGGTTCTGGTCCCCAAAAATAAGTGATTTGCCAACCACCTGCACAAATAAGGAATCAAATCTATATCCTTGGAGTGGCTATCGATAGGATCATCTCTGTGAAGCGTATTAGTCTTGGAATGGGGAGCAGTTCTTTGCGGACGTTTTGTCCGTATTGATCTGGGCTTTCCAGTTGATCTAATGGTGCACTGTGATCTCTGGCAGCCATGTCAAAGTGACACGGGGCTGCTAAGACCCATCCAATTCAAGAATGATGGGGAATGATGAAAGTTAATGTATCTAACATTAGTCTTTTTTAGATGGTGGTGCTCTCATATGTAATGTATTTTCCATCACTTTCCCTTGAAGTACGTGCATGTGCCAGGCAGTGCTGTTTTTGGCATCGGCCCAGGTGGGCAGCAGCAAACCATGCAGTCCAGCTCTGTACCTTGCTGGGACTTGTTGTCCGACCCCAACCAGTCGACGTCGGAAGGACCCCCACTACAAAGGCGCATCCTTCTCAGCCTGTGCCCCGACGTGGCCATCGAGCGCGCGGAGTGCTGGAGCCTGCCCGCCATCATCAGACCGGATGTCCCCAGGCAGAGCGTGGCCGTGCCCTTCCGGGACTGCGGGATCAGCGGGCTGTGCAGCAGGTACGTGCGGGCTCGCGAGCAGGCGCCCCCTGCCTTTGCAGCATACTGAGATGGGATTAATAATGCATTATGGAAACAAGTCAAGCGTCGCACATGGGCAGCATATGTCAATACGTGCATCGTGGGGGCGAAAATCCCCTGCTTTGAAATTGGAAACACTTGTGTGAAATATGGCTGAAGGTTATGAGTGATCATGTAAAGCCTGTGATATGTTACTGTTGCCCCGCCGCCCGCTCTACTGCATGCACAGCAGCATAAAGGAAAGGACCCGTATGTCAGTGAGCGGGGATTAACGCACGTGAACTGAAGGAGGCAGAGTTCAGGGTTAAATTAACACTGCTAAAAGGAAGGAGCGCAGCCTGCTGCAGAGGCTTTGATGTCCGCCGGCGAGTCTTTTCTATGCGACCCCCCACAATACCTTTAGTCCTGGAGTGCTGTCGGAGGAGGCCTCGGACCCCACACCTGGCCTTCCAATAAGAGCTCCAAGTTATCTTTCTTCATAAAGTGTGCAGTGCATGGGGCCCAACTCACAAAGTTCGTTGTTGCACAAAACAAACAAACCTGCTCACTGGATCATGATTGGTGCCAATTTACTTTCCCAATGTGCATTCACAAATGCACCCAGGCTGAAAACAAAATTATGTTTACTATCAAAAGTAGGCAGGTGAAACTGCAAGTGTACTGCATAAGGTTCCGTGGTGCTGTTGGGATTGTTAGCAAAAGCCATGAAAGTCGAACAATGCCTCCAAATGTATAAGTATTTCTAAAATAGCACGTTTCTCTTTTTAACCTGGGCCCTTGTAACTTAGGAGGACGCTGCAAAGGGGCACATGCAGCACTACATTTCCCGAGCTCGCAGAAACAAGCAGGCCTATGGGTGTAGTCCCATTCTTGCTTCTTGCAAAGACTGTGAGATTTTACATTTCAAACGTGCCGCAAAATCTCACAAAGGCCACTAAAGAGTCTTACATCCAACATTTTATGCACCTGGCACTGATTTCAGTCAGTCTGAAGAACAAATCAAAGTATCATATTTTGATATCTGATTACCAGAGCGCTAGTGTCCCCAAGACATATTCGGTAACAATTTCTTAATCGCCAGAACGCTGTAATTCTGTTTGTGAGTGAAATAGACTTATTTTATGTAAGCATAATTGCTGCAAACTTTATAGTTGCTGCAAATGTTTATTTCTTGCTGCAAAATCAAACCATATTCTGGAAAAGTGACTGCTACTCATGAGAGGTGATTTGAGAATAACGGTATTTTGTGTAATATTTTCTGCCCCAGCAGTAGCCTCTCTTCTAGGCAAATAACAGGTAGTTGTATTCACCCAACTAATTTGTTTTACGAACTCAGACACATAAAGGGCGTCGCTTGCTCTGCCAGCAGTGAATTATGTGAAATACACAGACCGTCTCAGCAGGGACTTAACACACCAAGCTACTCACCAGCTTACATGCACAATAGATATTCTTTAACTGATCGTATGTGTCCGTTATTCATTACAAATAAAACAAAAAGGAAGAGAATGAGTCTGAAAGAATATTTTTATAATAAAGGTCACTTCAGTTCAGGTCAAGGAAGAGAATGAGTCTGAAAGAATATTGTTATAATAAAGGTCACTTCAGTTCAGGTCACTCTGGACCAGCTTCAGCTTAACAAAGAAGGTCAGGCACCAACGTGATGCTCACAGCCAGGATCTTGCATGTCCATGTTAGTGCCGTTCAGAGGTTGACTAAGGCCCAGGGAGCAAGGATTTTCAGCGGTATAGGGCAGGGATGGGGGACGTCTGGTGTGGGAGGAAATAGACAGCCTCTTTAACAGCACTGTCTGCATCTACAGTGCTGCAGGCCAACAGCACTCTTGTCACTACTACAGCCAATCTAGAATCCCGAGCTGTTTGGGAAGTTTTGCTGCTCTCTGTTTCAAGAGCATATTTGCATACACGTGCCAGAGACATGCAGTGACTGGTGCCTCGCGACTCTAGCACTAAGCATACACCTTCAGCCAGTAGGGCAGATGGGCAACATTGTGCCACATGTAGCGGGAAATATACACATAAACCGAAAGAGTGAAAGGAAAATGAACACTCGCTGATACTTCCTCAGAAGACCATTACTCAAAAGGTATAGCGAAGTTAAAGCAGCCGATTCTTTGGTTGATACAGGTGTATGTCCAGATCCCTGCGGGAAGATAAAAAAGCCCTGACCCACATTCATCAAGAGTAAGTTGTCGCCAAATTGCGAGCCTTTCCTTCTCACTAGTGCCTTAAACTAGACTTCTGAGGCCTCTACCGGATGAGTTGTGCTATCACTGTGAGCCCTAGACACCCCAGGCACTACAGGCCATTGAACAGAGTGCTCCCTGATCCTTAGGAGCTGCGCGGCGACCTGTGGGAATGGGGAGCAGTGTTCTTGATGTGGTGACAGGCATGAATGGGACTGTGATGATACAAGCGCGACTATAGGGTTTACATAATGAGGGGCAATGTGACCACGAGACTGGCAACACTTCTTTGCCTCGGAGGTCGGGCAAAACATTACATTGGAGTGGCAATGGGTTGCATGGTAACAAGAATTCCACTAGTTCCAATTCTGCATGCTTGGTAAGAAGGAAATTTGAATTGTTGCAATGGTTACTGGGCGTGATGTAGGTATTGGAACAACTCTGGGGCTTTACATCCAGAGTCCTACAAGAATATTGGAATTATAACGATGATTTTCATGCTGAGTTCTGAGAAAGGACTGACATCCCAATGGTGGTTTACACCAGTTGCAGAAGGATAGCATGGATGTTTCTATGCAGTCCTTGTGTTCAAGCTCAGACTAGGCTGACACTGTGACACTATTGCACATTTGGGATCGGAGAGGGAGAAGAGCAGAAGAGAGACAGAGAATGGATTGATTAAAATTGTTGGGCAAGGATGGAAAAAGAGACCATAGCTGGTTTGAACATTTTTGCCAGGGCTGCTTATGGTTCCCAATCGAGCCCTGGGGAGAGCCAGTCTTTCTCCAACACTTTTCTGGCATCTGGATGTACAGCTTATGGAACAGCACCAGGGTTACATGAAAGCATCTAAACAACACTATCTCCACAGTCCCTAGTACCAGAGGAAGAGGGAGAGACCCGTACTCAGCACCTCTATATATTTTCTTTCTAATGGGAACTGACCACTTTAATATTCAGTCCACAGGGAAAGTGGATGTCTGTTCCAGTAAGGCTGATGTTCATCCTACAGAGATCTCCTCTTGGAGGGTAAATACTCCAGTTTCAACACCATGAGTCTTATTGTAGGAGCACATCCCCACAGATGTAAATGTGAAGTACATGTAAGTGAATATAGTGATTTATACTTCTGGTCATGCAGCCTTCGATTCAATAAATGATCCACCCACCATCACTGCACTCAAAACACTTATAAGATTAGTTTGACCTAGAGGTAACATAGAGGTCAGGATTTGGGCACGTGTGGCCACAGATGCGCCTTAGCTTCACAAGGGCTTTTCTATTTATCGTGGGATTTATTTTGGTGCAAAATGGGTTTTGGTCTTATTTTTAACTAGGGATCCTGTAGGATCGGGCATACAAATTTACAGTGAATATTTCTATTACAATTTTATTATAATACATTATTGAATTGTAATTTAACCATTAAGTCATTTTTTCTATTTACAGAGCTCTGGCACTTACGTATCAGGAGCATCTTGGAGTGATATATTTAACACTTACAGAAGACCCGAGTCCTCGAATCATTATACACAATAGATGTTCAGTCACACTGCTTCTGAAAGAAAATATCAGAGGTATAGATTTTTACTGATACAATTTAAGACCCATAAAAGCAATGTCCCTGTTCCTCTGTTCATGGTTTATGTTTTATTTGTCTTCATCAAAAAAGCGTTGTGAGAAAATTACAACTCTGTAACTGTCACTTGTATGCTTGGATCCTTGTTTTTAAGTAGTTTTTAAATTGAACATTGCCTCTGCCTTTTTATGCTGAATAACCCCATGCTGGTTTACCAGTGAAAGTCCGCAGGAAAAGTGGAGATAGTCCAGATATGTCTGACTTTTACCCCTTTAAAGGCCACAACACATTTTGTAGGGGTACTACTATCTTGAACGGATTTACTCTAAACCAAGCGAAGAAACATGAATAAGTTAAGTTCTCCAGTATTGGGGTATCTTTCATAGATTCACATGCCTGAATCATTCCCCGTAGTCGGAGTGGGAGTCCCACGGTACATAAAAATAGCAATATATATGCATATAGAAACCATATCATAGGTAACCTAGAACCAGGAAGTAAAGTAGCCAGAAATCAAAAGGAAAAAATCCTCCACTTTCATGACTCGTCCAAGTCATTATATATAGTCCAAACTACAGCCAATCAGGCGACAGCACCACCCAGAATGTTCTCCTCAGAGGCTCAGGCTCTCAGATTTTCTACCGCACGTCATGTGAAGGGAGTCTCCCTGAGCTCTGCTCAGTTCTTCTCAGTTTTCTTTGGAAACTTTTCCTGTTAGGATGTCTTCTTCAAATAAATCTCTCTTTCGACCTTGTGAATCTTGTGGGAAGCTCCGGCTGTTTTCAGAAGATCCCCACAAGAAGTGCATTTACTGCCTTTATCCTGACCACCAGGTGAGAGACTGCAAGATCTGCAGAACTTTCCCACAAAAGACTCTGAGGGACAGAGAGGGGCGTCTATTTCTGTGGCTACAGAAGATAGATTAAAGATCAGGACAATCCCTTATCTGAAGTTGGGAGTATTGCCTCTGTCCAGACTTCGTCCTCTAGAAAGAGGATTGCTGACACAGATTTATCTTCTCCTGGGGCTAAGGTCTTGAAGAAACAGCATACCTCCAAGAGTGCTGAGTTGCCTTCTACTTCAAAAAAAGGCTCTTCCACCTTCTAGGAGTAAAACTATGCCTTCTACGCCCCCGAGAAAGATTGTGAAGTCTCAATCTTCAATTGAGGTTTCTGACAAGGATTTACCTCAGAAACGGGGTCCCTCGTCGACGAGCTAGACGACGACGCCTTCGTTGACGAAGCCTTCCGTCGCCGCTACGAAGACGTCGACTGCAACCTTCTCGTCGCCGAAGCCACAGATGATAATGTCGTTGGCGTCTTCGCCGTCGACACTGGTATTCATCTCGGTCAGACCAGTTCTGTCGACGAAAGAGATTAAATCTACTGTCGACGCTCCTTCGACGACGAAGATTAAAAGAGTGTCGCCGACGATTGCCTCGTCGACGACCGTCTCGTCACCGAAGTCCGTCTCGTCGACGATGACTCCATCGATGCCCACCTCCTCGACATTACCACTGTCTTCATGTACGGCTCTTCAGGTTTGGTCTTCGTCTACACCTGCAGTATCTTCTACACTGTCTACGACACCATTTATACAATTGACTCCGTCTACAGCGACGTCTTCTTTACTACAAAGACGTGGATCTTCATTGGAGGTGCTTTCTCCAATTTCAATCTCTCCTTCTATGGTTCCTCTTAGGTTACCTGAACAACTACTGGATTCTCAAGAGGATGATGAAGAGTCAGATGAGGGAGATAGGTTTCGTACCGCCAGGAGCCCTTCTGAACTCCTCATTAAGTACCAAGATGTGGATCAAGATGACAAATTTTGTTCGGAGACGGTTCCTTCAGCTCCAGATCCAGTTCCTATGGCCCAAATGCCTTTGGCTCTTTTAAACAATCTGCAGTACATGTTGGATGATTACTATCGCCGTTTCCCTCCATCTGAATCTGCTTCTTTATACCGCCCACACCTGTGCCTCAATCGTCATCAGCTTTGAGGTCGTCCAGGCCACATTCTCCTGTACCTTCGCTGCACTCTCAGGACGCTTACATCTCTGATGACGATAGAGAGGAAGGAGAATTGGATAACAGATTACAACTCACGGAATGGGATGATTACCAATTTCAAACTCCGTCACCTTCAACTCCTGCTCCTGTCGACTCTCCTTCTGTTGACATTGGAGGTTTTCACCTTCTTATGGAGAGGGCTACACAGCGTTTTCTACTTCCTATGGAAACAAAAAAGGATGATTGTTTCCTTTATGATTTTGAAGACCAACCAAGAAAACAAGTACGGTCTATTCCGATTATTGATTTCATTTGGCAAGAAGTATTAAAAGTTATGAAAGGTCCAGCTTCTGTTCCTGCGGTCCTGCCTTGATAAAAAATACAAGGCGCCAGACAATTCGCCTGCATGCTTGATAGGCTAACCAAAGGCAGATTCAGTTATCGCCCAAGCAGCTCAACGACAAGCGCAAAATCCCTCCTCTCCGCTGTCCACTCCTCCGGATCGGGATGGTAGACGTCTGGATGCTATTGGAAAGAAGGTGTCCACTATGGCAGCAACGACAGTTCGTGCAGCAAACTCACTGGCTATCTTAGGACGATATGATAGACAAATGTGATCGGACATTTCTCCCTACATCGACATGTTGCCTGAGCCCTCTAAGTCAGAGGCGCTTAATATCCTCCAGGAAGGGGATCGAATCTCGGCTGAGATTATTGATTCATCGGTGGATGTTGCATCTACAGGTTTTCAACAACTGGCAGGTTCAGCAGTCCTGCAGAGACAGGGCTGGTTAAAATCAACATAATTTCGCCAGGAGGTTCAGGCTAAAATAATTGATATGCCTTTTGATGGTGAGTCTCTTTTTGGACAGCATGTTGACAAGGCCCTACAGGCCATTAAAAAGGATACAGAGACAGCAAGCTCTCTCGGAACGCTTCAGTTTCGCAAACCGCCCTTTCGGGGTGCGATAAGCCGCGGATCCTTTTCTAATCGAGGAGGATATAATCAGCAAAGACAATTATCAGTCCTATCAAAGTAATCAACGTTACTCTTCCCAGCAACAACAATCATTTAGACAGCAACCATATACCTCCTACTCGCAAAATAGAAGGAAGTCTACCTACCGCGGGCGTGATACGTCCAAGAAGCAGTGACAACTGCCACCTGCTCTACCGCTTACCACGTTAAAAGTTGGAGGAGGAATCTCCCGTTACTACTCAAACTGGTCGAGGATAACAACAGACAAATGGGTCTTGGATGTTGTAGCCAGAGACAACGTTCTAGAATTTGTAAAACTTCCCCCAAATTCTCCTCCCAAAGGACCACCTCCAGCTCACCTCTCAGAGTTTTTTGCCAAAATAAATTTGATGCTGCAAAAAGGAGCGATCGAAGTAGTCCCTCGATTGCAAAGAGGAACAGGCTTTTATTCCAGATTTTTTCTGATAAAGAAGAAATCGGGAGAATGGCATCCCATTCTAGATCTTCGCTCCCTCGACAAATATCTCAAGACATTGTCCTTCTGGATGCTAACTCTGCAAGAAATCCTTCACCTTCTCACTGTGGGGGATCATATGACCACCCTCGACCTCCAAGACGCTTATTGTCATGTACCAATTCTACCCAGACACAGAAAGTTCTTGAGGTTCAGAGTGGCTGGCAGGGACTTTCAATTCAAAGTCCTCCCTTTCGGACTATGTTCCACACCCCGGGTCTTTACCAAGGTCTTAGCACCGGTGGCTGCACACCTTCGGCTGGAGGGAATTCAAATTTTTCCTTATTTGGACGACTGCCTTGTCAAGGTGAATTCTTTCAACATCGCAAACGTCCATACTCAGAGATGTCTATCTCTTTTCCAATCTCTGGGCCTCTCCATCAATTTTGACAAGTCTCACCTCGTCCCATCGCAAAACAGAACGTACTTGGGAGCCATCATAGACACTTGGCGAACACAAGCCTTTGTCTCAAACGACAGGCAACTGAAACTTTGCAAACTTGCCCAGCTACTGCGATCAAAAGAGTGCGTTTCAGTCCGGCAGTTCAAGTCGCTTCTGAGGATGCTTTCATCCTGCATTCCTCTGGTCCCCAACTGCCGTCTCAGAATGAGACCTCTGCAAGAGGAACTCAACAAACAGTGGCTACAAGTTTCGGGATCCTTCGAAGATCTCATCCACATCACTCCTCAAATAAGGGACACTCTACGATGGTGGACTTACAAGAAAAATGTAGCAGCAGGCTGCTCATTCCTAATAGAAGCTCCAAGCTTCGTCATCACCACGGACACCTCCCTAGAAGGAAGGGGAGCTCACCTGCAAGGACTGACGGTAAGCGGAAGATGGGATGCTCAACAACAAACTTGGCATATCAACCTCTTGGAATTGCTGGCGATCTTCCTAGCCCTAAAATCTTTTTGCACCATCATTCTTGGAGCATCAGTGTTGATCCGGACGGACAACACAACAAGTATGCACTACTTGAACAAACAAGGAGGGACAATATCCGCACTATTGTCTCAGCAAGCCCAGGAGATTTGGGATTGGGCGATCAAACATCGGATAAGTCTGACAGCAATACATGTCCCGGGAGTTTCCAACGTTCTCGCAGATTCCCTCAGCCGATCGACAACTTCCATTCACGAGTGGTAGCTCCAACAACTAACCTTGAATCGTATTTTTCAGGAGTGGGGTCGGCCCGATCTGGATTTGTTCGCGACCAGTCTGAACCGCAAATGCCCATTCTTCACAAGTTGGCTTCCCCACAAGGAATCGTGCGGGAATACTTTTTTGATGAACTGGTCGCAAATTTATGCCTACGCTTTTCCACCGATACCGTTGGTTCCCAGGGTTCTCTGGAAAATGAAGAAGGAGCCTTGTCGCCTAATACTCATAGCTCCCAGGTGGCCTCGCCAGTTCTGGTTCACCAAATTCCTCCTTTTCTCTGTATGCGATCCCATTCAGTTGCAACCAATACCGAACCTTCTATCCATTCAGAATGGTCAGATCTGCCACCCGGATCCTACATCCCTGCACCTAGCGGCCTGGCGCCTGAGCACTTTGAATTCGCACACTTAGATATTCCTTCGGACTGTAGAGAAGTCTTGGCTAATGCTAGGGCGCCTTCCACAATCAAGACATACAGGGTTAAATGGAAACGATTTTGCATTTGGTGCCATGACACCAACGTTCATCCAATTCATGCAAAACTGGAACAAATTTTGCCTTTCTTTTTGCATTTGGCAAGATCAGGCCTTTCGCATTCTACCCTTAAGGTATTCTTAGTGGCTATCTCCAGATTCCGACAGGATAGTTCCAACTCTCTTTACTCTTCTAGGATCATTCAGCAGTTCTTCAAGTGTTTGTTTCGCATGTTTCCTCCCATTCGCCATCCACCTCCATCCTGGCATCTGAACGTTGTGCTCTCACAACTCATGCGCCATCCTTTTGAACCTATTCATGAGGCAGATTTAAAACTTCTCTCATGGAAAGTCTCTCTACTATTAGCCCTCGCATCTGCTAGGCAGGTCAATGACATTCAAGCCTTCACTATAAAGCTGCCTTACCTTCAATTTACCAGAGATTCGGTAGTGCTATGCACTAACCCCACTGTTTTAAAAAAAAAAAAACACATTTTATTGCCTTTTATAACGCTCACATCAGAAACCTGCAAAATAGCATTGCACATTGGTCTTGGGCGGGAAGTACAACCCATTGACCTGCTGCTGCTGTCGATATCCTCGTTGTGCCCCCTCAGCGCATGACAACTTGGAAGTTCACAGTATTCCCTTAGCTATGTATTATGCACCTTGGCTATACCCCCCCACTCCCGTCAATAAAACCTCAATAACAACAAAGACCCCCACCTCCCCTCACTTCTGTCTCCCCTTGAGTATTGTTCAGATCGATTGATATGCTCCCTGGTATCCCAGGCGTGGATAGGGTTGGCGCGCCAGAACCTTCCGTTGTGACCCCCTTCTGCACCCGTGCGTGCTAATGCTGTGCCCATTCTCGCTTTACTATTGGGGGACCCCACCTTAATCCGGTCCCTGGGGGTGTTCTACATGTTGGATTCTCTCTGGTGTGGAAGCCCCCGAGTCCCTGCCCAGTCACAGTAAGTCCGCCACCAGCCCTTCCCATGCCTGGGCCCTCTCAGGCTTGCCCACTCCCCACCGTGCATTCCGAAGCAGGACCCTGCTCTCCCAACCCGCCCACTTCTCCATCTCACGTCTCCATCTGAGGACATCAGGGCCCCCCGGCTTCTTCCAGCTACTAGTGATTTCCCGCTTTGCCAAAATAAATGCTAAGACCTGGAACTTTGATGTGGTTTTGGTTTTAGCAGAGTGTGGAAATAAATGGAGCAGTACGTGGGCTGATGTACAAGGGACCACCCTTTCTGTCACCCTCGCTGTCACTTGTGTCACTTCTTGCCAGTAGCGGGTTAAGGAAACACAGCTCCAAACCATATGTATAAACGTCGCACCCTGTTCCTGACACCTCGGGCATCTAGCATCTGCATCAACAAAATATCGGTTAATGCGTTCTGGAGTTAAATAGGCTTGGTGGAGTATGTAAAAGCTGATCAGGTTAAACCGGGCATTTCGAGATATTTTGGCAGTTCGCTCCAAAACATTGTCCCAGTCCTTATCCGCTAGTGGCCTGTCAATGTCGTCCTCCCATTTGCGTCGCAATCTATCTAGTGGTTGCGTGGATTCCCGTCTAATAGCTCTATATAAGCAGACCACCACCTTGATGGTACCACCCGCCAAGCTCATATATTCGCAGGTGTAGTGCTGCTGAGGTTCCACCGTCCCCGCACCCCAGTGGCTCTGTATCGCTCCCGTGACTGCCCCATGTAGGAGGAAGTGTCCTGGCGGTAGGTCCCAGTCCGCCCTGAAGTCCTCGAAGGAGAGGAGCTCCCCGTCCCGGAACAAATCCCCAACCTTTGTCGCCCCCGCATCACTCCATTCGGTCAGGCCTTGCCACTGTCCTCCGTGAGGGAGGGCCTCCAGTAGCGGCAACGCCATCTCTGGGGAGTAGGGGTGCTTTGTTTTAGTTTTCTGCAGGCATCTGCCCCAGCAGCGATGTATCACCCTGTGTTCGTTACTGCTGATTTCTTGGGGCCTAATCGTCCTCAGCAGGGTTCGGAACACAGCGGACCCCTCCTGGGCGAACTGAGGCATCTCCCTATCTGGGTCCCTGCCTCCTGCAATCCATTGTGTGAACCTCTGCAGTTGTCCTGCCAAATAGTAAGCCTCCATGTCAGGCATTGCCATGCCTCCCCCCAGTCTGGGCCGCTTTAAGGTAGTGAGGGCTACTCTTCTGCGTCCCGACCCCCATACAAAGGCCGACATGCATGAGTCCAGTTCCGGAACCAGGCCGCTGATATCCAAATTGGCAGTGTCACAAAAAAGTAGAGCAGCCGGGGTAATGCCACCATTTTAAGTAGCGAGATGCGTCCCATCACCGAGAGAGGGAGCTTCCCCCAGAAGGTCATGGTGTCCTTAAGCGACCGGAGCGCCCTCCCTATGTTGTCCTCCTTCACGTCTTCCATCATGTGGAATATGTGGACCCCTAGGTAATGGAAGCAGCGGGGCTCCCATCTCCGATTTCCCAGATTCAGAGGGGGCCTCGCATCCCTCACCAGGGAAAACAGTTTGGACTTCAGACAGTTCACTCGTAGCCCCGATAAGGAGCCAAAGCGCTCCATCATCGCCTTAGCCCCCGGAATAGTAGGAGGTCATCTGCGTATAACGCCACTTGGTGTTGTATCTCTCCCATCTGGATTCCCCGATACGCCCTTCCGGACCTTGCTATACAGGCTAATGGCTCCACTGCCAAGGCGAATAGTAGCAGAGACAGGGGACATCCCTGGCGTGTCCCCCTTTCCACCCGATATTGCGCCGATATTGTGCGACCCGTGTGGACCCTTGCCACTGGGTCAGCATATAGTAACCATACCCAGCCTATAAAGCCCTCTCCCAGGCCCATTTTGGGCAATACTGCGTATAAGAACCCCCATTCGTGGCTATCAAATGCCTTTTCCATGTCTATGGTGAACACCGCCCCTCTCTGCTCCATCGTTGTTCCTAATTCGATAATGGACAATAGCCTGCGAATATTTAGGGTTGAACTCTGGCGAGGCATGAAACCTGCCTGGTCGCGATGTACCAGAGGCACCATGTAGGGGAGTAATCGCGTTGCCAATATTTTACTTAGAATTTTAAAGTCGAGATTAGGCATCGACAAAGGGCGATATGATTCGCACTCCAGGGGCGACTTGTCCGGCTTCAGGAGCGGGACTACCACTGCCTCTCTAGTCGTGCCCGGCAAGTGGCCCCTCTCCCTGGCCTCTGCGTACATCTCGACCAGCCTGGTGGTCAGTACATCCACGTATGCAGCATAGAACTCTTTAGGGAGCCCATCAGTGCCCGGCGTTTTCCCTCTCGCCAGTGCCTTAATAGCTACTCGGATTTCATGGTCTGAGATTGCGGCTCCCAGAAGCTCCGCCTACTCGTCCGTCAGGGCGTGCATCGGAAGGTCTGCCAGGTAGTCCTCCACGTCCCCCTCCCCACTGGACCCAATGCTCGTATACAGGTGCTCATAGTATCCCCGGAAGCTGTCATTAATATCGTCCTGCCTATACAGACGTCGCCCTCCCGGTCCCGTCAATTCTAGTATTGTGCACTCCCTATGGGTAGGGGTGGCGAGCCACGCCAGCAATCTGCCCGCCTTATCTCTCTCCGCGTGTGTTCTGTCCATATAAACCCGGTAATCGACGCACCTCAGTCGCTCCTCCTGTACTGCCACTTCCTCTTTCGCTTCGACCAATTCCTGCCGTAGGTCTGGATCATTCGGACACCTGCACTCCACTTCCCTCAACGCTCTGTCCGCCCTTTCCACATCTGCCAATAGTGTACGTCGCACCCCTATGGATAATGCCATGCAACGCCCCCTAATCACTGCCTTAAAGGCCTCACATTCGTTCACCCTAGAGTCCGTAGAGTGTGCGTTGTTCATGAAGTATGTGACAATTTGCTCCTTAATCTCATGGTGGAAAACTTGGTCCTCAAGTGCCTCTGGATTAAGGCGTCAGGTGGGGATGGGCTGACGTTTATGCCCCCATTGTAGTCGGGCTAACAGAGGATTGTGGTCGGACACCGTTCGGGTGAGGTATTCCGTCTTGTGGAGTCGGTGTGCATGTCTGGTGAACATAAGAAGGTATCTAAGCGGACATGTAAGTCATGTACGTGGGAGAGGTGGGAGTATTCCCTATCCCCTGGATGCATCCGTCGCCACGTGTCTACCAGTCCCCAACGAGCTTGCCACTCCCTAAACATCCTAGCTATCCTATGTACTGGGGCATCATGAAGTGGTGGGTGTGAGCGATCCATGATTGGGTCTGCTATACAGTTAAAGTCGCCCCCCATAATGACTGCCCCTGTCAGATATGGGGCCAGTGCCCCTGACAAGTGCTCCAAGAACGCCCCCTGATCCGTATTCGGGCCGTAGACATTGATGAGTGTGATGTCCTGACCGTCGAGGCGCCCGGTGACCACTACATATCGGCCCTCTGGGTCTACCTAGTGAGCAGTATGTTGGAAGGGGACGCCCGCCCTGATCCAAATCAAGACCCCCCTGGCAAATGCGGAGTACGTGGTGTAATACACCTGGCCTCTCCACCTACGATTTAACGCCTCTCCCTCTGACTCTAATATATGTGTCTCTTGCAGCATTGCTATGTGGACCCCCCGTCTATTCAGCTGTGAGAAGATTTTGTACCGTCTATGCATGGAGTGCATCCCCCAAATATTCCAGGAAAGAAGATTATATTCAGTCTGCGTGTGCATTGTAAATTAGCCTCTCCTCCTCCGTCTGGCCTCCCCTGCCCCGCAGCCGGCGCCCAATATAGTAGAATGCAAGCCTTCACTTAATACTCCATGGTACCCCATTGGGGAAGACAGCAGTGCCCCCAGCTAAAACTAAAAAACCATCACAACTCCCCCCTCCCCAGGACAAGTGAGAACGTTTCCCCCATTTAAACCTTGCACACTAGTGCTTGAACAGTCAAAGTTCGGAAGTGGTGGCTAGACCAATGTCCGCCTGGAGGACAGCCGTCTTCTCCACCCCCCCCCTGGATCCACCCCCCCCCAGCTTAAAGGTCTCTGGTAATTATCGAGGGACCCCTCCTGATAATGTGTAGAGCTATACTAACGTCGTGCCCCACCTCCCCTCAATATAGTCCTGATTGTACTTGCTTGCGCAACCCACTTCACATCAGGTCATCTGCCGATCTGGGAGTTAGATGCGGCAGGGCTTGGCTGGCCTCCCCCACCGAGCTCGAGCTGGTTTCAGAGTCCGAGTCCCTCTGCTCCTCCCCGGAATGCAACAGGGGTCCTGGGTGTCCGCCGCGCTCAGCAAGGCCACCGCTGCTATCGCACTGGCTCTGGCCCGGTTCGCCTCCTCCGTTGTCGGGTGGTTCTTGGAGGTCGTCCCTCTGTCAGGAGAGCGTGTCAAGTTCTTTTCAACTGGGTTTTTTTCTTCTCGCTGTGGACCTCGGGGATCCTGTTCCTCAATCCAGTCCCAAACAGCCTGCGGGGTGGTGAAGAATGTGGTGCCCCCAGAGCGCACTATTCGGAGATTAGCTGGAAAGACCATAGAGTAGGACACCCCCATCTGGCGCAGTTTCCTTTTGACCGGTGGTAAAGGACGCTCTCTGTTGTTGCACCTCCCAAGAGAAATCTGGGAAGATCCGTACAATGCTGTTGTCCACCTTAAGTTGCCCTTTGAGACGCGCCTGGCTCAGCATATGGTCTCTATCTTTGTAGAAGAGGAGGCGGGCCGCGGTGGCCTGACAGGCTGCGGGGCTCGGGTGGGAACTCTATGTGCCCGTTCCAAGGCGAAGAATGTTGATAACCCCTCTTCTGCTACAGCTGTGCGCAGCCAGCGCTTAAGGTACGCCAGCATGTGGTTCCCCTCAACTTTTTCGGGCAGGCCCGTGACCCTAATGTTGTTTCTGCGGGCCCTGTTTTCTGCATCTTCCAGGATCAGGACTCTTTTTTTCTATGTCCGTGACTTTGCGTGCAGCCGCAGCTACCGGTGGCTTCAGGCTTTCTATCTCCTTTTCTGCGACCGTGACTCGATCAGCCAGCTTCCTGTGGTCGGCTCGTAGGAGGCCCAGGTCTTCCCGGATTGTGTCAATCTTTGTCTCCACTGCCATCCGCGATCGTTCTATGGCCTGTAGGATATCGTGGAGTGATAGCTCTTCTTGGGGTGTCGTCCCTTCCTTCCTGGTCCCAGAGCGTGAGCTGGATTCCCTGTTTTCATCGCTCGGTAGCGCTTGTTGCTCAGTATCCTGCCTCTTAGTGGTCCGCCCCATGGTGCCTTTGAGGTTGGTACTCACTGCCCCTGATGTGGCGTACTACAGGAGGGGTCTGGTCGCGGTTGTGCTTGATCCCGCTATTCTTCCCCCGTTCCGCCGCTCTCCATCCGGGCTTTAATGCCTCCTCGTGAGGGACCGGATCCCCTGCGTTGGCGGCGATCAAGTTCCTCCCCTACCTAGGGCTCTATTGCCTTTGGGCCCGTCTTCTCCCGGCCAGGCCGTGCTGCGTACATGCCAGATGTGAAGTCACGGCCACCACTGTGTTTCCGCTTGTGGCTCAGTGGGCCCGTGCTCAGCTGAACAGTGTCCCAGCCCGCCTATTCATGTAGCCTCATCAATGCTGCTTTCCCACAGGCAAAACTCGATAGTTGTGGCAGCCACTCCATCTTTTTATAGGACCCAGCCTTTAGTCTGCTACGCTGCGGTCACTGCTTCTACCCCCAGCCCCGTAGCTCAAAGCCTGAGGAGTTCACACTGCTGGAGGCCGTATCCCGGCCACTACTCTCTCTAACGGCCACTGGGGTCTGTGCTTCCACCTGTTGAGGCTTAGTTTGGGTCTCCACGCCGGTCTGGCGCACCGCTGCCCTTCCGTGTCTACTGCTCCCCACGCCATCTGCCGTTTGCCACAATGCGCTCGCCTTTATTTCCTGGGACCACCCAGGGGCACTAATCGCTCCCTGCAATGTCCAGCCGTGTGTTCCGCCTTGCCCGCGTCGCTATCCTTCAGGCGCTGCCTCTGCAGTGCAGTCCCCGCTCTGCGTGCTTTAGGTGGCCGCCATTTCCACACTCATTTATGCCGCCACGAGGAGTGCAGGGCGCCGTGTGCTTCCGGCTGTTCCGGCCGTGCGGGTGTGCCGATCCTATCTTCTGGGCCCCCGTCAGGGCCGGGGACTGGCGCTCTCGGTTGTGGGCTTTTGCGCGCCAGACCCAGGGCTCCTCCCTACTCCTGCACAGCGCTGCCTCCTTACTTGTAGCTCTCCCAGCTCCAGCCGCCGCCTGCGACCCCCTCTCTTTCTCTGAGGTGGCAAGGCAAAATGGACAGCAGTCAGCCCCACGTCTGTCCTGGGAATATTATTGCCGCGCAGCTGCCATTTTGTGTGGTCCGCGGCTTCGCGGGTCCGTCCGCCACAGTTCTCCGATTAGGGCTTCCAACCCTTATAGATATGTGCACCCAACGCCCCAGTGGTTCCGCCGCCCCCTGGGCCAGTTACCGGGCTTGGGGCCCCTCAAAATCGGGAAGGATGATGCTGGAGAGGAGATCACCGGCGGGAGCTTCGATTCAGGCTCCCGTCCCCATCGGCGTCAAGCCACGCCCCCCATGCACTAACCCCACTGTTATGCCTTCTCAACAAACCTGTCATTTTAAATACTTTCTTTCCTAATCCTCAATCACCTGCGGAAAGGGCTTTACATACTCTTGATGTCAAGAGGTGTCTCAAATTATATTTACAGAGGACATCTTCAATACGGAAATCTTATCAGCTGTTTATAGCTTATGGAAAGATGCGTACAGGACACCCAATATCCAAACAGTCCATTGCTCGTTGGATTTCTGCTGCAATTTGTTTCTGTCATTAGCATGCAGGCAGACCTTTACAGACAACTCCGAGAGCACATTCTACTAGAGCAATCTCTTCCTTTACCGCTTTCTTTGCTGGTGTGCCTATTCATCAAATCTGCAGAGCTGCTACGTGGTCCAGCAGGCACACCTTTACCAAGCACTACTGTTCGGAAGCTGCCAGCGATGCCGACACGTCTGTGGGACAGGCGGTTCTCCGTAATCTTTTTAAATAAGGTGAGCCTCTGTTCTTCCCTCCTCCTCTTGCTATTTTCTGACATACAGATATTCTATGATTGTTGGTGTATATATACGCGTAGATATATATATCTATATATGTGTATATGTATGTATAGAAATATCTATATTTGTGATTACATATTGCCTGTGATATGCATATGCTTATGTTGTGATGAGAATATCACTAGTATTGTTATGGAGTTACTGCTCTCTACTCTGATCCAGGCATGTGAATCTATGAACGATACCCCAATACTGGAGAAGAACAAACGTTACTTACCTTTAATCTGTGGTTCTCCAGTATTGTTATCTTTTATAGATTCACATGCAACCCACCCACCTCCCCTCAGAGGCTCTTCTATGCTCTATTCACTTTGGATCACACTTGTGCTGGAAACTCTGAGAGCCTGAGCCTCTGAGGAGAACATTCTGGGTGGTGCTGTCGCCTGATTGGCTGTAGTTCGGACTATATATAATGACTTGGACGTTTCATGAAAGTGGAGGATTTTTTCCTTTTGATTTCTGGCTACTTTACTTCCTGGTTCTAGGTTACCTATGATATGGTTTCTATATGCATATATATTGCTATTTTTATGTACCGTGGGACTCCCACTCCGACGACGGGGAATGATTCAGGCATGTGAATCTATGAAAGATACCAATACTGGAGAACCACTGATTACAGGTAAGTAACTTTTGTTCTTCTAGTTCCACGCCAAGTTTGGTTAATTCCTGTAGGAAAGTAGGATCTGCTTCTTATGGTTACCCCCACTTTTTGCTTAATGTGATTTTGTTTTTGACTAGTCTGACTTGGATCCTGCTAATCAGGACCCCATTCTATCTACTTTCTCTTTAAACTGTTGTGTTATGTACTTGGGTACACCCCAGATTGGATACTTGGGTACCCTTGTCAGTCCCTAGTATATGGTACCCATGTACCCAGGGCATAGGTACCCCAGATGTCTTTCATGGGCTGCAGCATGTATTGTACCACCCATGAGAGACCATTCAAAATGGAACTACAGGCCTGCCATTTCAGCCTGTGTAAGTTGGTGCATGCACCATTTACGAAAGATATGGGTTTACTATATCTAAGGATCACTTCACTTAAAACCTATAAGTCACCCCTCTAGCAGGCCTTTGCAATCCTGAGGGTAATATGCTTGGTTCTCAGTGAGAGGGTGCCCCTGCATAAGCAGGACACCCATGCAGCCTACAGAGTTCATTCTCCCAGATTTGTCAGTGAAGAAACCATATACTCTATAGAGGGGCATCTCGTGACCGCACGATGACCATCTCGAGAACGGCTGCAACGAATCCTATCATGTTTGGTATCAAACATGTTGGAATCATACCCCACACCACGGTGTGGGAGGTATGATTCCAAGCACTGGAATAGTCCTCCGTTAGGCTCTCTCTGTTCCCGGTACCAGCCTTCTAGTCCCGGATAGCACAAAATGGTTGCTACCGACCAGAGACATATTTCTGCCCTCCTGCTGCTGAGCCATGCTCGAGCAAAGGAAGGCAGAACAATAGGCATTCTGTCACAGGGAGGTGTGACCACCTCCCAGACAGGACTTAGTGTATCATGGCTGGGTGGCTGCGCTTGCCAGCGCCTGAAAGTCTGCATGAGGAGCACATTTGGTGTCCTTGTGCATAGTCCAGTTCAAACCAGTCCTTCAGCCGTTGCCTCCTGCTCTGGTGCGAAACTGGACAAGGACATGGGAGTAACCTCCTCCTGTCCAGACCCTCCCCTGGGAGGGTCCCCTGTATCTTCCTAAACCTTTCCTTTGGGTACTTAAGGGCTTACCTGGGTGTAGGTCCCTAGATTCGTCGTGGACAAGATTAAGAACTGGAACCACTGCACGTCTACCATCTGGGCACTCTGGACTTCGTTTGGGCCTGACTTTATCCCCCTGTCAGTCTGCTGCATCGTCTGTGCCTGTGCACCATACAGGATCCGTGCAGGACATGTGGAGCATCCAAGACACTTGAAGAGATAATCTCCCTTGAAGTGAAAGAGTTGCTTCCCTGCATTCGCAGGCACCTCAACATTGCTGACCGGTCTGCTGATCCCGCGCTCCTGTGGACTCCGAAGGGTTCAACAACACAGGTGGTGGTTATCTACGTCTCCCGAGGCCCGAGCTGCCCTCTCACCAATTCTGAGGTCAGAATCCCTCGGGGCTGCATTAACCGAACCCCTGTGCACCGCGTACTTTTGCAATTGCCTATGCTTGTTGGCAACTTTGCGACAAGTGCATTAGGCTCCAAGTAGCCCCAGCCTCCGGCAAATTCTTCCACCAGGAACTTCAGCCACACCACCTTGTGGGCACCGTGGCCTGCTCCTGTTGGTGAGCTGCTCGAGGTCCTCCTGCGACTCCTGTGCCTACGGCCTTTGTGTCCATTTGAGGGTCACCTTTGTTTTTCCTTGGGCTCCCCTGAGTGCCCAGGGCCTGCCCTGACTCCCCTGCTTGTGGTGAGTCTCCTGGACCTTGCTTATCCCAACCGTGCACCTTCATGACTTCCTGCGTGGGTTGTATTTGCCAAGGCTTGTTGGTTCTCCTGCCGGACACTGGCCCCTCAGCACTCGACTTCCTTCGTGGGACAGCTCGCAGCCGAGTCCTGGTCATCCTCAGTGTCGCCTGGTCCTCACAGCTGCTGAGTCAAGGTCACCGTCATCCTTCCTGAAGCACCCAACATTGGAGAGCATTCGTCTTCCAAGTCTCCTGGTCACCCTTGAGTGACATAGACTCTGTTCCCTCTGCTCTCAGGTACTCCTCTTCAAGAATCCACATTTGGATTCCTCCGGACACTTTCTCCTCTTCCAGCAGCGGCACTTTCCTGAAGCCCTCCATTGTGTTCGACGGGGGTTTCCGACACCAGTTCACACCTGTGCACCCGGCTTGCCTGGGAAAAGTAACTTGGGTACCACGGTATCCACGGGTGGAGTGGCTCTCCAACCTTCTGTCTTCCACTGGGTTTCTTCAGGGTCCACTGGGAAGAGTACCTAATCTTTAAACCGCGACTTGCACATAAACTTGTACGGAGCACACAGTCGGTCCCTATCTGCTTACCTTGGGTTGTTCCGTGGGTCCCCAGCAATTCTACGTCCTCTCGGCATTGCCCTAACTCGAGTCGTGATTCTTATACCACTTTCTTAGTATATTATTTTGTTCCCCCCCCCCCCCGGGGGCCACTGTGTATTAGTGCTACTTACTGAAATTTCTTTGCTAAAGTATTGTGTGCTTTGTGTCTATCTTCGCTTAGGAGGTACTGTAACGTACTAGAGAGTGTTTTATAATAAATATATATTTTATACATACATTGTGTGGTTCCTTTTCATTTAATCTTTACTATAAGATTGCATTCTGGTAAAACAAGCTGCTTTACACTCCTTCAAGAATAAGCCTGAAGGCTGCTCTCCACAGCTACCACTTGGGTAGCTTTCTAAGGTTATCTGAGACCTCTTAAATCACCATAAGGGTTGTCCAGACTGGTGCAAGGTGCCCACTTACATTAGTGGACATCATATACCAGGCCAACTTCTCACAATTCATTCAGGCTTTTTTCTGTAGTAGAGAGCAAAGATTCCTGTGGGTGTTAAAATGGGAACACAGCTTTTTTGGCCACCCTATTGAAAGTTCTCTCCTGACGGATTAGTATGAAACTCAAAATATCAAGAAGAAGCTAAACACGGTAAGTGTCTTTCAAGTGTTTTGCTGAGCCATAAAGCTGTGCAAAAGTTATTAGAAGATAAATGATTTCTGATTGAACCACAGATTCCTCACCTTTTGAATACTTCCCAGAATGGATCTGGGAAACATTCCCAGCAGTGCTCCTACTTGCCACTGGGTGGCGCCATGCAACATCACTCTTGCACTGCACTGCCCAGAAAGTTAAGGAGCACAGCTGTATTTAATCATCACCCCTTCGCGCTGGTGTCAGTTCCTTTCTGTCCAAAGTTGCTCCATCTACACCTCCCTGCATGGAGATTAAACGACAGCAGTTAACTACGTTTGATCTGCCACCCACATCAGTCAATGTCATCCTTGCTGCCAGGTGCCCTTGTTGTGCCCGCAAGACACACCTTTCACAAGCCAAACTGTTGCATGTTTTATTGATTGTTTTGTCTTTAGTCCAGCAAGCAGTCTCTATTAAATGTTATCTGTTGGCCCTTTTGACATTTTAGTTAGCCAGTTTAACTGTTCTTGTTTATATCACCTATTGCGACACAGTTTATTGAAGGTTTGACGCACATATTGGCTCTTAAACCTTAACTTTGACGTTTCACTTGAGTGCAACCTTTGAGCAAATGCACAGCTGCTTGTTGCATCTTCTCACTCTAAAGACTCTTTCTCATTGCGATTGCTTCGGCTCATCGCGTGAGTGAGCTTCAGGCTCAATTGGTGCAACCTCTCTACACCACTTTTTTCTACAGTAGATTGGTGCTATGGAGTAGGGGGCCTTCTTGCCTAAAGTTATGACTTGTCTTTCACATTGGGCAATCCATTACCGTACCAACAGTCTTCATCCCTCCTCACCCCTTGAAAGAGGAGGAGAGGCTCCATTGGCTGTACCTCAAAAGGATGTTAAGATTTAACATTGATAGGAGTGAGGATCATTGGGTGGACGATTAGCTTTTTGTGGAGTTCTCCTGGTCAAATAAAGGTAAGCGGGTTTAGAAGAAGACCGGTTGAGGTGGATAATCATCTGCATTAGGAACTGATATGCAATGCCCAAGAAGCCTATGGAAGGCGTGAGAGCTCATTCCACCAGAGCCAATGCTGATGCCACGATCTGTCAGGCTGCGATGTGGGTATCAGTGCACACATCAACGAAGTACTACTGCCTTGACAAACAGATGCGCTGGAAATGACATTTCACCCTTCCTGTCATGCCATACTTTTTGATCTGAGCCCCTCCACAGACCCTCCACCTTGAGGAGGTATTGCTTTGGTATCTATTCTAAGGTGAGGAATCTGCTGTTATTATCCATCAAAAGGTTCAAGTTACTTTCTTCAGTAGCTCTCTTTCTGGTGGTTACTCTGTCTTACTGTAGATTCCTCACCACGCTCCCACCGCCCCGTGCTTTGGCCTATTTTATACACCTAAAAAGGTGCCAAGTTAGGAATCTGCTTACTGGTACTGAGAATTGTTTAATCCTCCACGTCTGAGGATGCGTAAAATGTCAAGCAAGGAACTGACAGCGCAGGGGATGACGCTTTTATGTGGCTCCGCTTTGTCACTTTTCGAGCTGTACAATACAAAGCCCGTGCAGCGCTACAACTCCAGTTAGCAGCCTACAGGAGCTCCCCTGGGAAAGTTTCCAGTTCCAGTGTGGCGCCTGCAGAGTATTCTAAGGTGAGAAATCTTCGGTTAGACAGAGTAACTACCAGAAAGAGCATTATTGAAGGTCAGTAACTTGTCCTTTCTGGACCCCATTTAACTTTGCACCTTCTCTCCCTTTTCGTATCTTCATGAAACCTGAGATTCCTGCAATGGGCTTAACATGCTAAGAGCCTGCCAAATTTCATTCATAATCATTAAAGAGCACAAAATGTCTTAGCGCCTGAAAACCTATTCATCCCACTTTTTAACTTTGCCACCCCCCGCTAACGCCCCCCCCCCCAATGGACTTGCACAAAACTTGCCATATTCACAGAAGTGTAACCATGCTAAATGTCTGCAGTTTCACGTGGATTTGTCAAGTGATGCCAATGTTATTAGAAAATGAACTCCATCTCCCAGATTTTGAGCAAATTTGTCACGCAGCACTGTTTTATGTAAATCAAAAATACATGTGTGGGTGGCACAATCTGTGCGGCCGGCCCACTAGTAGCATTTAGGTTACAGGCCCTGGGTATATGGTATACCACTTTAGACGAGACTTACAAGTAAACTAAATATGCCAACTGTGTATACACCAATGTTACCATGTTAAGGGGAGAAGTACATGCACTTTAGCACTGATCAGCAGTGGTAAAGTTCTCAGAGTCCTAAAGCCCACAAAAAGGTCAGAAAAAGAGAAGGAGGAAGGCAAAAAGTTTTGGATGACCTTTCAGAGAGGGCCATTTTCCCACAGGAGTGGAGTACATGTAGGGGCGAGGGGGAAATGGGCAGTTCTGCGTTTCCAGCATTCCATGTGGCTCGCAACACATGATGTATAGTGTTAAATGTCAGGAATGGCCCAGCACCTATGCCATAAGTGTCCATCGCGTCCTGAAATGGCACGAGGAAGTCCTCTTGATTGAGGTCACCCAGTTGCCCAACTCCCTTTTCCCTCCGGGGACTCCAGTCTCGATGGCGTGCAGGTGTATAGGGGCGTGGCAAGTTCCAGGACTGAGAACCAAAACCGGCCCTGGCAAAGTGCTCGCCCCCCCCCCAACCCACCCCGGGGGGGGGGGGGAGGGGTTGGGGGTGCCACCAATCTATTTTGCCAGGGCCGGTTTTCGGCCGATTTAGTTACAGGGCCGATTTTGAAGCCACGCTGCAAAACCAGCCCTGCACCAAAAACGGCCCCCTGGGGCCAAAACCGGCCCACACCCGTGCGGCACCCTGGGGGATTGCCTGGTGCCTGCTACGGCCAGTCCGGCCCTGAAAGCAAATCGGGGGAGGATCAGCATTTTGGATACCGCCACTTGGTCCAGTGGAGACAAGGGTGGTGAGCACCAAAACTGAGCCTGGTAATTTAGTTGAATGTTAGTCTAACAGATATAGGACTATATGTGTACTTTGAAGCTGTGTGTGGATGCAGCTTAGCTACCATTCAACTATTCTGTGGACGTTAGGATTAATGCATTATATTTCAGTCCATAATCAAGTAGCAAATACTTTTTAACAAATTACTAATGTGATATAATGTTTGGATAACTGAAACCTGTTTTTAAAATTCTATAACTGGCCTTTCTCGTTCTAGAGTCTTCAAAGTTCGAAGTTTATAATAGATCGATACCAGCTGAAAGTTCCGTTCATCATGAACTTTACCATCAGGTCTCCTGCTTTCCCGATTGCCGGACCAAAGATTTGCTTCCCAGCATTTTCTTGAAAGTTCTTTCTTCAGACGACTCAACAACTGACTGGAGTGACTATGTGGACATAAATAACCCTGGACCACAGGTATTTCCCACGTTGATCTACACTAGTATGCATCAACCTGGAGGTTCAGATTTCCATACAGCCCTTGAAAGATGTGTGCACGTGTAGAAGCTGAGCGGGGTAACCTTTCAAATACCTTGGTAAGGTGGGGTAGAGTAAAAAGGCGGGGGCCAGCATCAGCAGCTTCTAATCAAGGTAATCTCTCAGCAGCTCCAAAGGAAGAGGCAAATGGATAAGAATAAGCCATGAGCCACTACCTCCATTTTCTTCTCCGGAAATGGGATGAGGAACCTGCTGTTCCCTGTATGAAGCTAGAAGTTCTGCTGTGCAAAGTAGCTTTGACTCGGAAAACCTGAACTAGCTCTAGGGGTTATGTCACAAGGAGCCACAATAAATCGGTCCGAAATGTATGCACAAAGTAGAAACAAAACTAGAGCTGTTACTCCTTTTCCGTTGGAAACATTGTTTAGATTTCGCTGCTTTCCTTTGAGCATTTCTTTTTCTCTCTCTTTTATTGCTGCTCGCACCTGCCCAATTTAGAATTGTAAGCTTCGTGTTTAAACTAAAGCCTTTTCACTTTCCCCTGTTAAACAGCAATAGAGGTGGATTGTATAATGAGGATCGGGTTGTATTACAAATGCCCTGAATTAGTAAGCAGACGCTACTATAGCTATTAAACATTGGAGGGAACTAAGAGGCACGGTGGTGCCGGTGTGTGGTCAATAGAATGGAGAGGTCCATTCCAGTAGGGTTTGTTACTAGTTGCTCGAAAAAACAGGTTATGAAGTGACATATTTGGACAACCCTGGGTAGTTCTATGAGAGGCAAAACTCTTCAACTATTCAGGGAAAAGGAATTGTGATTCCTCGCAAAATGGGCTACTGTGACGAAGTTGACATGGTGCGCTTCTGTTTAAATGTCAACTTATAAACCTGAAAGGTTCCAGTGGTTCACACAGGCAGTGGGAGCGACTTTTCGAGGGCCCTACCCAGGCAATAACTGCTGGATACCGCAGCATGTGCTCTCCTATATCTTGCTAGGGCAGAGACTGCGTAGAGATACTATTACGAATGAGGAGAGAACACTGCAGCGTTGCTGGGTCAGGAGTAATAAAAAGCATGGAGTGGAGCGCCCCTACGCGCCCGAGCTCCCATTAGGGGCGTGTACAGCGTTTCCCCACGGAGGAGATTGGTCTGCTCTGGGGGATTGGGAGGAGAAGGGAGTATTTATGGTGGGCGACCTCTATGAAGACGGTGCCTTACTGCCGTTCTCGAGTTTACGAGATAGATATGACCTGCCGCGGGGACACTACTTACTGCACGCGGTGCTGGTAGCGGCGATCCAACACAGGTGGAAGACGGGGCTGACAGAACCAGAGACGTCGTTAATCTGCCAATATGTAGCTATGGCGGCTGGCACGTTCAAGGCCGTCACGTGCCTTAACAGGAGAATGGAACAGGAGGGGAGGCAACCGATGGATCGACTAAAGGAGAAGTGGGAGCAGGACCTAGAGAGGGACATCCCGGAAGCTACTTGGCCTAAACTAGTGGAAAGGGCATGGAAGAGTACACGGAACGCTAGGTTCCAGCTAATACAATTTTACGTGTTACATAGGGCATATATGACCCCGAAGCATATTAAGCAGTTCTTTAGGGTGGAAAAGGCTGGCTGCCCTAGGTGTGGGACAGAAGATGCTGACTTTCGGCATATGCTGTGGTCCTGCCCGAATCTGACAGTATATTGGGGAGAAGTAATAACGGCACTGGAGTTGACAACGGAGCGAACACTTAACAAGGACATGGGGGTGAGTTTATTGCATTGGTTTCCGCATACAAAACACAACAAAGTGACCAGCAAATTTATAGATTTGGGACTGATATTAGCTAAAAGATAGATAACCAGCCATTGGAAGCACAGCCAGGGACCTAGGGTGCAGAGATGGAAACATGAATTTCTTAAGTGGGCAGCGAGTGAAAGTGTGATTAAGCTACGGCTGGCGCATAGGTTGCAGAAAGAGACGATGTTGTAAGTGGCTTGTGCCTGGGAGGCGCTAGTTGAGGCTCTGCGCAGGTCTGACAGGGACCTGGAAGATGAACCTGATCCTCCACTAGATTGCGGACCATTGGGAGCAGTGGGGGGAGAGCGGGGATTGGAAGTGCTGTAGACAGGGAAAGTACCAGATTACATGGGGAGGGAGGCTATACCACAGAGAAGACACATTTTAGGCAAACACCTATAGACCAGTTCACATTGGGAATTGTACGCAGCGGTGGAGCACACTGGAGGGGGAGGTGGGGGTAGGGGTGGGAAGGGGTAGTAGTTATGTTGTTGGGGAGGGTTGAGCGATATTGATACTAGTATGCAATCATTGTTGATGTACCACGAGACACCGCAACTAGTTGCCTAGATGACAATATGTAATCCTCTGTTTGGAAAGGATAACAACTTTGAACAATAATGGGCAGAGTACAGTTGATAACCATGCACTCTGTGAAAAATATGAGGATGTTATGATGATGTTTGAAAAACGAAAACAATAAAAAATATTTTAAAAAATAAATAAAATAAACCTGAAAGGTTCAAAGGGAAAAGCTTCAGGGCACTTGCTGTATCTGAAAAAGACCCTAAACCGGATGCTAAATGTATCTTTAAGACTCATTTGCAAGATAAGATGAAGTATGTCCTATCCCCTCAAGGTAGTTTGCATGCCATATCGAGGTGTACCAATATCATAATGATCTATGAAGATGAGAAGTGATGGATCGCCAGTGTAAAACTTTTTCTTTCTTTCTTTCTTTCTTTCTTTCTTTCTTTCTTTCTTTCTTTCTTTCTTTGTTTTAGACTTTTCTTTGTCACTATTTCTTAAAAAGTCTTATGCACAGGTTTTTTTAATTATAAATGATTGCTCATATATGCAAATAGATTTATAAATTTCAATACAGTACTCCATGATGGATAGGAATATGGTTAGTGTAGCAAACAAACCCTTTGTCCATTTCTATGGCCTAATTTAAATGGTATGACTGATTTCGAAATACAAATCTTTGGGTGAGTAGGCAGATACAAATAGGATTTTTATCAGGACTGCTTTTATCACTTTGTATGTGAAGTTAATGAGTTGATTTAATGACACTAGTGTTTAACCAGTCGGTAGAGAAAATGACGATAAAGCGGGAAATCTTTTGTGTTCATTGATTATAACAGACTCTTCTGAGAAGCGCTGCGTAAACTCCAAATATTTAGTACCGGGGACCTGTTTTACGCTGCAGATGTCAGTACTATACTCTTATGTTGCCAAGTAAGATCCCAAAGGTCTCTTACATCACACAATTTGAATGTGGTAGTGAAAGCACCCCAGCTAAGCTGTGGCCATTGTTATTGTACTGATATTGATCTTCTCGACATGTTTTTGGGGCATAGAATTAGCAACAGTGCAAAGTGGCAACATTGTTCAAGCATTTTATTAAATTGTTCAAGCATTTTATTTTTTCTTGTTTATCTTCTGTCACCTTTTTCCAACTTTAAACAGCCTTTCTTCCTTTGAGGAAATGTATGAATAGTGCGAAGGAGCAGCATAGGTAGTTAGTTTTACAAAGCATGATCTCAATTTAACTTTCATAAGAGGGCATCAAAGAAGCTGCGTTTCCACGATTCCCCTGCAAAGCAAGACAGGCTCACAGAGTTACTTGATATCGTGATATTTCATTAACTTAGAGAAGCTTAGATGGGAGCGGCTGGACCTGGGAAGTTTCCTTGTTTCATAAACATAGCTTTCACATGTTAACTCTGTGTTGAGGCTTAATAGATCATAAGAGCACAAGATGCATGCTCACATGTCACACACAATATTTTGCTAAGATAAAGGCTTGGTAACCAGCCCCTCCAACTTTTCAGAAACAGCAAAAATATATGTCTTGCGCAATGGGGGAAAACGCCTGAAAATACACATGATGTGTGAAAAAGCAAAGCAAGCAGCTGGAAGGTTCTTGAAAAGACGCTCGTCAGCTTTTTACTTATTTAAGATTGCGCAACACACTGTTAGTTGAGATTCAACACAGACTTGGGCCACGGATTTGCATTCCTTTAGAGCTGCTCTTCCCTGTAGTCTCTGAGTGAAACCTTGAACTGACAGCTTTGTGGATTTCCCCTCACAAATTCAAAACAACACACCACACCTGCAAAAGGAAGTATTTGATGGCTTGTTTCATTGTTATAGATTTCTCGCAATTCCTTATCCAATATGTTATTGAATGTGCTTGAGTTCAACATTAGCCTTCTTTAGTAATAAATTCTTACTAATACCTCCTGTCCAGAATTTTGTGTAGTTTCTTGGGTTGTGTGGCAAAATAGCACTTTGTCCCAAGAACTCGTGCCCCGTGCTTTAAAACTCCCAAATTTTGTTAGCTAGTTGGATTAGTTTCTTAGTAACAGGAGAGAATTCCACCTCTCAACCAAGACAGTCTGAGAGGATATTCTAAAGGTGAAGAATATGCAGGAAGATTATGTATCCATCAGAAATATCTTTACTGAACGTAAGTAACATTTTCTGTGGATTGCATTAGGAATGGGAAGTGACCCAACAAATCTGCTTGAACACTCTGTTGGACATGTGCTGTGCTTGTTATTGGGACGGAGAAAGGTCCACTGAAGGGCTCTAGAGAGTGTGTGCCTGTGCCTTTAGTTCATTATAGACAGCTCTGTAGAATTTTGACCTCTACTCAATACACAGGACAATCATGCCTGGGTGCTGAATACCTTATCTGATAGAGACTTCTAGCTGCAGATTACTTACCTTAGAACCATCCCCAGGCATCAGACTAGATCTGGAAATTCTTGAACAGTACCCGTGCATGCTAGTAAGTGGCAACGTTCAGCTCTATGTCTGCCAGAAGTGATGTATGTAGTTCCTATGTAGACGCCTTTCCGGTGCGCTGACATCAGTGCTTTTTTTTCCATGGCAGTCATCACACCTCTGGAGAGAGCTAACTCCAGTCCTTCCACCCCATCTTGCTTTGTTAATTCTGAGGACAGTTATAATTTTAAATGACTTGGATCTTAGGTGTCTACTGGGGGAGTACCAAGTGAACAGATTCTGAAAGTATACAGGACCCGTCCTGTGAACGCTTTATGCACCAGGCAAAATGCCTTGAAAATGATCCTGACAGGTAGCCAGTGCAGACCTTGCAATGATTAGGAGATAGATACGGACTTTGTGGTGCTTACAGCGGTACCACGTTTCCAAGGCCTGGGAGGACTGCCACACCATAAATCCAAAGACGCTGGGAAAAACGTTACCCTCGCCACTTGATGTCAGGTGCCCCCATGACACTCTTGATACCGGTCGTGCAGTAGGTCCCGGGACCGGTCACGGAGCTCCCGATGATCGTCGTCCCAGTTAAAATCGTCAGCTAAGTCCCACAAACAAAAGAAGTTGAAGCTCTGTTTGACTTCGCCATGTAGGTCGAAGTCCTCGGACACGGCGTGGTAATTATGACACCGCTAGAAGTCTTGCTCCTCCGTGTAGCCTGTGACTTGGTCTACTCTGTGCCTCCCAGAGTTTCCAGGAGCAGGAACAACTCCCGCCCAATTCAGGGACTTTTGTGAGGCCATGCACCTCCAATTTGGGTGGCTCGACCCCTCTACAGTGCATTTGACCCCCATGGGTTCGAGAAGGGCCCCTACTGGATTCACACACGTGGGTCCGCATTTGGCACTCAGGCCTCATAGATCCAGCTGTGGATCCAGAGCAAATACACCCATGAGACCATGACCTCCATGAAGCCTGCTCTAGTGCGATCATTTCTAGCTCCACCGATGCCCTGTAGCAGCACCAACCCCATTGTCATTCCCAATGGCTCCGTGCCCTCTGAGCCAGAGCCAGTGCCTTTTTCTTCTGACAAGCCTGGAGAGGGAGGCGATTGGGAGGGGTGGGAGGAAGCTTAAACATTCCACCACCCCCTCGATGAGCCAAAGGACAACTGGTATGTGAAACCGGCGGATGCCAGTGGGCTAGACACCTCACCGGACACTGGCTTGGTCTCTTCTCCTTCCATAGCGATGGATGAGGGAGCCTCCTTTGCAGTGGTGGTGCGGAGGGCGACTGAGGTCCTAGACCGTATGCTGCCCTAATTGGCAGTCAAGACAAAGGTCTTGACAGAGGTGTTTCAGCTGAGAGTCACTCCCATGGAGTCTCTCCTCCCAGTGCATTGAAGCCTTCACAGATGTCTGGCGTAGGGGCCGCACTCAAGCCCTGTGCAGGGGCTTCTGTGCATAGGGTGATTCCACCTCGATGGTTCCACCCCCTAGGATCCCAGTTTCATCACCCAACATCTCACCCCGGAGATCATGGTGTTCCAAGCCTCCACCTTCCTAGTTTAACCCTGGCGTATTCCCTACCACTCCACCAGGTAGGGAATTCAAAAGGCTGGACACCTTTGGCAAGAGAATGTTCTCTTCCACTAGCATAGCACTGCAGTTGGTAAACACCACCTGCATTTTGTATCAATTTCTGATGGGTGAGAAGCAGCAAAGATCATCAGATGGGGGCTGGACACAACTGAGAATCAGCAGAGGTGTGCAGTTCCTAACTGGACGTGAGGGGAGGGGAAAGGGAGGTCTTTCTTCGTGATGCCCTCACACACCCCGGAGGATGTCATGCTTCATCATTGGGCCTTGCTCCTCATCGGGCCGGCGATGCAATGCCTGACGGGCTCCCGTAAATGGGGCTCTTTGTCGGAGATCTTTTGAAGAAGCCGTAGGGTGCGTGCCGGTGTGAGGGCTGGGTAGTGCACAGGTAGGTGATTGTAAAAATAAAAAAGGTCGGGAGCAGTCCTACTCTGGTCAAGTTTATTGGTTTAGGTAACTCGAGCCTTGTTAAAAGATAGTGTGTGAGCCCTTACGGGGAAGTAATGTTCCTTTTAGGGCTACTAAGGTGCAAATAGGTCAACATGTTTCGTGCCTCTTACGTCCCTAACGGGTCTAATGGCACTTCTTCAGGACCAAGAACTAAAATGTGTGTGGTGCACTACCGTCTGGTTCCGCTAAATTAGTGGCTAGTAACCAGATCCTGCAGGGAATACCCTAGTAGGCTTGTACTGGGGTGATAAGTAGACCTGGATGGAAAGGGAGGAAAGGGAAAAAGGGACAACCAAGAGAAAATTAAAAACAACTTGTAATCCGGGAGAGAAACAAGGATTACAAGCGAATGGTTAAAATTACATGATGGTCAGGTTGTGCAATTCGAGTTGCTGGTTCATGCCAAGTAATCCGCGTGAGGTACGCCGAAACGCCGTGAACTGGTGGCACCATGACTTGAACTAGAATGGTGTGACAGTGTTACCAGATAGTGTGAATCATTGATGCCGTGGTTACTGCTAACAAGGCGTACAGTGCGGGGTGCACGTGGCCGGCTAGTGGGTAAAAGCCAGAGCATGCACTGGTAAAGATATGTAGGATATTTCTCCTCAAGTGCTCAATTGGTGCTGTGGTTACTGCTACCAAGGCGAACAGTGAATGCGTGCACGTGGCCGGCTGACAGGTAGGAGCCTGGGCATGCACCAATGCGGTATGATTACCGGAGTTTTCGTTAAATACTCAGGTAGTGCTGTGGTTTAAGTTACCAAGGCGGGCATTAAATGAGCGCACGTATTAGTAAAAATGCCCGGGGGTGTCATGGTCAAGGTTACAAAGGTGGGCATTGGAAGGGTGCGCGTGGCCGGCTAGCAAACTGAGGCCAGAGCATGCTGCTGTTAGGTTATCTAGGACGTTATCGTCAATTGCATCAGTAATTACAGACAAGGCTCCCGGGTGAGGCCCGATCTGGGTGCCCTGCCCATAACTAATTACGAAAGCAATATAGCGGCATACTGGATAGCGTGCAAGCGGTATCGCTATGGTGGCTATAGGGACAACGTGTGCCAAGGTAAGATCAGGGCAAGAGTCAAGGCGGGCAGTTTGGCATGAAAACAGCATTACTATCGGTACTCAAACCTAGAATCCAAGCCTAGGGCCGATGGGGGAGGCAGAGCTCGCCGTTGCTCTGTAGCTGGAGGAGATAATAGAAGTCAGTACCCCATGTGTAAAAGGTCATTCGCTAACCGAAAGGCTTGAACCTCCGTGTATCCAAGTAGTTACAGTGAGATGCTTGCAACTCGCCGATCTCCTACCCTGTGCTCCGGGCCCGTAGCTCTCGCTTCCAGATGTTATCTATTTATAGAGACGTAGGGAGCGTGCAAACGCTAGATGGTAGACTGCGGCGGCCATATTGTGTGAGGATCACGGTAACTTTATTGGACCATCACGACTGATCACAGTGACAAGGTGGGACTGTGATTTTGGTAGGCCACAAGCCGGCTGGTGGTAATCAGACTGGCAAAGTGGGAATACCAAAGTGTAAGTACCAAAGTGTAGAGCAGCTCGCTCATTGGCAGTGTGTAAAAGTGTCAGCCGTTGTTGGATAAAGGGAAAGTGGGGTCTGATAACTATGATGTAAGTGCTGCCGATAAGGTTTCTAGTGACTAGGGTCTACGGGTCATGTGCCAGGCTAGGTGGTGCGGGGGTCGCAGAGATGTGAAGTGAAGGCGGACCCTAGAGGCCGGTGAAGCGGAAGTACCAAGTTATGAGAAGCACGCTCATTGGCACTGTGTGGAGATGTCGGCGACATCTAGATAATGGGGCTAGCAGCAGTAATGTAGTCGCTCATTGGCAGTGTGTGGAGATGTCAGCGACATCTAGATAAAGGGGCTAGTAGCAGTAATTTAGTTGCTGCTGACAGTGCTCCCAGTAACTAGGGACTGTGGGACCTGTGACAGACTTGGAAGTCGGGTAGGGATCGCAGAGAAGGGTGGAGGTGAAACCTGGAGGCCTGGAAAGAGGGGGGGGTTGTTTAATGTAGGTCCCCCCTAGTGGTTCAGTTCAGCCCAGGGAATGTCATCATTGAGGCCCCTAGTGTGACCCCCAAGTTAAAAAACCCATCATTGTTCCGTCCTAAACAGTGCTTCAGTAGTAATGTTTGGGAACGCTTCCAGTATGGTCCATTGCAGGTCATTTGGTGTGTGGTTCTGTTCTACATAGTGGGTGCACATTTTGGTATTAGTTTTTTTGCATCGAAAGTTACTCCTGTGTTCGGTGATTCTCGTTTTGATGGGGCAGGTGGTCATACCGATATACTGCATGTTACACGGGCACGTGATCAGGTAAATGCAGTTGCGTGTGTTGCAGTTAATGTGTTTGTTCTGCGTCCATGTCCAATTACTGGTCAGTTGAATGGACTTGGTGGCTCATGTGAGGGGGCAGACAATACACTGTCCACACGGGTAGTGGCCTGTTACTTGCAGGAGACTCCAAAGTGTATTTATGGCTGGTTGAGTCATCCTTTTAGGTCTAGTATTGATGAGTAGGTCTTTTATATTGGAGGTACGTTTGAATGCGAACCTTGGGTTCTGCAAGGAGAGGTCACCCATTTGAAGTATCCTCCAGTGTTTTTTAATCACCTTTTTCAGCATGTTGGATTCAGACGTGTATGTGGTAACACATGTGATGAGATCATTGTCGGGTTTGGAATGTGATTCCAAGAGGGTCAGTCTATGTGCGTTGCGTGCTCGTTTCTGGGCATTGTTTATGGAGCGAAGAGGGTACTGTCTTTTGGCTAAGTGGGTACTCAATTCTAACGCTTGTCTCTTGTAGTCATCTACATTGCTGCAGTTTCTGCGGATACGTAAAAAATGGCCATATGGCAGATTTCCTCTCAGAGCCTGAGGGTGAAAGCTATGGTAGAGGAGCGGACAGTGGCTGTCAGTAGGTTTTTTGTATGTAACGGTTTCGAGTTTGTCAGGTTTTTTGATGATCAATAAGTCAAGAAAAGGGAGTTCCTGCTCAGAGCTATTGGCAGTGAATTTTAGATAGGGGTTGAGACTATTGATCCATGTGAGGAAGGCGGGAATCTCGTTGATCTGGCCCTTCCAGAATATCAGAATGCCGTCGACCTAATGCCGCCACAGTTGGACATTGTCTGAAAAGGGATTGGAGTCTGTCAGTAGGTGCCTAGCTTCGAAGTCTGACATATAGAGACATGCCAGACTAGGGGCGAAGGGACTGCCCATTGACGTGCCCTGTGTCTGGTGAAAGAGGAGATCCACAAACTGAAAAAAAAATTCAGTTAATGCGATGTGTGCGCATTCCATGATGAAGCTGGCGGGGGAGGACCAGGTATTGCTGTGCAGTATTTCTTCCACAACCTCAAGAGTGTTCTGTTGAGGTATGTTGGTGTAGAGGGCCTCTACATCTAGTCTCAGTAGGACATCCGGTTGGGTACCCTCCTGGTTGGTTGCCTCAATCAATTTCAGAACGTCTCTGGTAACTTGTAAAAGGGTGGGTGTAGTGCAGACCAAAGGTTGGAAGAAGTGGTCGCAGAATTTGGAAAGGGGGGAGATGTGACCCCTTTGTGAATTTTGGGCAGCGTGTTAGTTAGAAACTGTACACCTTTGCTGATTCACAGTGAAACTCGGGAGCCTGTGTACAGGACCTCCTCCTAAACCTAGCTCCCAATTCCTCTCTTGTTTAATACTGGACACGACTGACTCACTAGACAGAGTGATTGGTTCGTCAGTGGCTCTCAGATGCCATGTCTGGTTGAGAGCCGCTGGCTTTTTAGGTGATGTCCAGGCTACCCTCATGGACATGCCCTTTGAAGGCTCTCGCCTCTTTGGTGAAACGCAGACTCAGGACTGGAGCGCTTTGAAGTCAGACGGTCTACAACCAGATCTTTTGGCCTATCCATGGCTCCCTGCCAACCCCAGTCTGTCTTTTGCCCCTTCTGTTGCTATGGTAAGGGCTAGCAAATGCTTCCTTTCCCGCCACCATGGCCAAGTAGCTTCCCAGCTTTTTTGTGGCTGTGGACATGAGTCCCACCAACCACATGGGACTGCCAGACAGAGGTTGGGCCAGTCCACCGCTCCCGGCAGCTGCTGCCTCCAAGCCCTTTTAGTTTGCCCTCATACCAGCACGCGCACCAACTGGGGGCAGGATTTGCCATCACCTGCCCCACTGGCAGTCCATAAAATCAGACAAGAGTGCTCTTGGGGCTACTCCATTCCCTTTCTGGAAACCCCATTATCCTACCCATGCCACCTTCTCATAACTGGCTGACGGAGGACCATCTCTCCTTGCTCCATCAGGAAGTGCTAGCGCTTTTGGCCAAAGGAGCCATCGAGAGGGGGATGGTATCATAACTAGGTCATGATTGCTATTCCCGCCACTTTCTGGTGCCTAAAAAGGACTGAGGCCTCCATCCTGTTGTAGACCTGGGCCTACTCACATCTTCCTGAAGAAGGAAAAGTTCAAGATGCTCATGTTAACTTAGGTCCTTCCTGCCCTCGATCCTGGAGACTGGATGGTAGCGCTGGACTTGCAGGATGTCTGTTTCCACATCCACATTCTGCCTGCCCACAGGCATTACCTGTGATTCATGGTGGGCCACGAGCAGTTTCAGTTTGCTGTACTTCCCTTTGGCCTTACTATCATCTCCCACCTCCAGGCTGTAGCAGACCACCTGCACTTGCTAGGATTCACTATCAATGTATTGAAGACCCATCTGCCTCCCACTCAGATGCTCCTGTTCATTGGCGCTGTTCTCAACACACTGCAGTTTCGGATTTATCTTCCAGAATGGCGAGTCGAGGATATTGAGGCTATAATCTGATGTTTCTTCCTCTAGCCTCGATTTTGGTGAGACTGACTCTGAGTATGTTGGCCCTCGTCACCTCGTGCTGGTAACACATGCCCTTTGGCATATTCAGGATTTGCAGTCGGACCTGAAGTCCCAGTGTGCACAACAACAGGGGTATCTCGCTGACATAATCCATATCTCGGAGGGAACTGCAAAAGACCTGCAGTGGTGGCTGACGAACCGGGATCAGGTCAGCGATAGACCTGTCTCCCTTCCCCACCCACAGATATTCGCAGTGACAGATGTGTTGTGCTGAGGCAGCCTTCTGGGAGAGGTGGAGATCAGAGCACTCTGGTCTCCGGCAGAGCCCTAGCTTCACATCAACCTGCTGGAGCTGTGAGTGATCCAACAAACGGAGTGGGGTTGGGTCGTGGACCCTGTGTCAAGAGGCCCTACGTCTCTGGACATGGCTGGAATGCCAGGGCATTTTCATGGCGGTTCAACACCTGACAGGCTCTCTGACAAACTCAGCCATCAATGCCTAGCGGATCACAAATGGCGTCTTCATCCGGAGGTAGTACAAGGTCTCTTCAAAGAATGGGGAGAAACTTGATTAGATCTGTTTGCTACCTACGAGAACAATCAATGTCTGCAGTTCTGCATGCTGGAGTTTCCAAGGCAGCTCTCACTCAGAGACACTTTTCATCTCCAGTGGAGCTCAGGCCTCCGGTATGCCTTTCCACCGATAACTCTCCTGCCCATGGTTTTCAAGAACAATCTGGCCTAGGCAATTCTCGTGGCTCCGGATTGGGTCCAGAGAGTTTGATATCCCGGACTCCCGAGTATGAGCATTGGTTCTTCAATCAGGCTGCCTCTTTGAGAGGAGCTTCTGTCGCAGTAACAAGGCAGGGTCTTGCAACAGAATCTGTGCACCCTCTACCTTCATGCATGGAGATTGAGCAGTGACAGTAGACAGCTTTCAACCTCCATCCCCCCACCCCCTCCCCTACAAAGTCTGTGACATTATTTTGGCATCCAGACGTCCTTTCACCGAGACAGTATACTTCTGCTACTAGGACATGTTTGTCTCATGGTGCATCCAAAAGCATTAATCCTCTTTCTGTACCCATATCCCAAGTTGTATTGTTTGTTTTTTCTCTAGCGCTACAGGGCTCTGCTCTGGGCACTATTAAGGGTTACTGGTTAGTCATGTTGGCTTTCTTGCAGTTGCCGGGCCCAGCTTCTTTATTGAAGTCACCTGTTGTGACTTGTTTCTTCAAGGGACTGCAACACCTCTTTCCTCCCAGGTCGTTCATTATGCCCTGATCGGACATCAACCTAGTCTTAACTTTGTGTGCGCTCCCTTTGAGCCGCTGCACAGCTGTCCACTCCAGTTACTGACCATAAAAGCAACGTTTCTGGTGGCCATAACATTGATCAGGAGGGTCAGCAAGCTGCAAGCACTCTCTATGCTTCCTTCCTACACTATCCAGAAAAACTGGTTCTGAAAACCTGTGTTTTCTTCCATCTGAAGATAGTGATCCCTTTCCATGTCGGACAAATTATCATCTTGCCTACTTTCTTGGCCCTGCCTCACCCTTCTAAAGAAGAGGGGAAAGTCTACTACCTGGACCCAAAAAGAGCATTTTTATTCTTCATTGATCGTACTAGAGAGTTCCGGGTGGAAGATCAACTGTTGGGTATGTCAGGCAAATAAATTAATTCTGCTCTGTTCTAGACTCACTGATGCACCAGCCTTCTCTTGTACATCCGCCAGCACAGAGATACCCCTTCGGGGGTGATTCAGGCGCTATACAAAACCCATAGATAAAGAAATGAACCATCTTACGATGGAAAGAGCTCTGCATAAAGATCACTTACACAATGGCCAAAAAGCCACCCCTTGAGGGTTTGCGTGCTAATTCCACCAGAGTCAAGGCTGCGGCCACTGTCCTGTACAGCTGTCAGGCAGCAACATGGGCATTTCTGCACATTTTCACCAGGCACTACTGCACGGACGGCCAGCTCTGTTGTGTTGGGCATTTTGCCTGTTTGTTTCTGCAAGACTTTTTGTTCTAATCTGTTCATAGACTCAGCTCCAGGGAGGTATTGCTTTGGTATCTATTCTAAGGTAAGAAATCTGCGACTATATGTCTCTTTCAGATTAACAACTTACTTACCTTTCATAACACCTTTTTTGTTAGAGACTCTATCTAGCTGCAGATTTCTTACCGACCATCCCATTCTCCCCACTCCATGAATGGATTTTCTGCTTAGGTTCACCCTCTTGAGGCCCGTAGTGATGCACACCAGTTCATCAGGATTCCTCTTGGCTCTTTGCTTCTGGTGTGGAAAGGTCGCAAAAAGAAACTGGTGTTATTGCGCTGGTACCTATGTAGGCACCGCGCACATCACTTCTAGCGTGGACGACAACAATGCGAAGCCGAACTATGCCACCTACCGGCGTGCAGGGGTACTGCTCAAAAATTTCTGGATTCAGTCTGACGCCTTGGGATAATTTATATGTAAGGAAATAGTGGCTAGATAAACTCTCTAAAAGATAAGGAGTTACCAAAGGTAAGAAACTTGTTTTTCTGTGATACAAACTGTGCCCCCGCCTAAGGATCTGAAGTGGGGAGGGGCACACCATGTGCACTTTTCTTACAGGTTTTGGTTACCATCAGCTCACCAGGCTGTAAAGAACAGGCAGTGGTTGCAGTACTACGTTTTTGGTAGCAAACAATCCATTTTACATCTCTTGGACAGAAAGAATTGACTACTGGCCCCTCCTGCATTGTTTAAAATTGGTCTGCCAGTTCCTTGCATCTAGGTTATTGCCCCAACCAAGAGGGACATAAATGACAAGTACGTATGTTATTTCTGTGCCCAGAGGATATGTGCACAGAATGTGAATTGCATGGTTCCTCCCGGCTGTTCCAGAGAATATCTTTACCCACTCCAACAGGACTCGATATCCAGTAGTACAATCATTTCTATGAGACATGGGAGACTAAGATCCCCCTAACCACTTTCTGCTGGGTGGGCATCATTTTGCACGACTCCACTGCTGTGAATTCCCATTCCAGGGATTCCTTGGACGGTTTAGCTGCTTGGCCTTTAGGCGCCTCGTAGTGGAGAATTTGGGTCACTTTCTATAAGTGGCACCAGAATGTGATGATGTATTTCTGGATATTGAGCAACAGAGAAAATCTCTCCATTTCTGCTATGCACACATGATTTAGCCTGTTTTTGTCCCGAGACCTTCTTCACAGAACCGCAAGTGCAGAGTTTCTGTTGTAGTTTTGTTCCATTTCATATCATCTTTTGTTGCTGTTAGTTCCAATCTTTTCTTCACTTAATAAGTACTTTTGGGTAGATGACCAGGGTGGAATATCCACCGGACCATTTATGCATGGTTTCAACTGTATCTGTTTTCAGGAACATTCAGTTTGGAAGTTCATTAAATTGCATTAATTTAAGTTCTTTCAGAAATCGTATTTCTGAGAAGTAAGTTCTGGAATCTGTGAGGATCCATAAAAGTCCTACCACCCAGCATTTTGATTCTTCTCCCAATAAAAATGGTACCCCAAATATTCACCAAGCATTATGCATTTTGTACATTAATTTCACAGGACCTCAGAACGGCAGTTTATTTGAGGTGACCATAAATCAGATAACGATAAACTAACAATTTAAAGGAGTCAACACATTTTTTAAAAAGCAGATTCATACTACACAGATGTTAGATTACAATATTTAAAAGTCAGAATATGTTAGTCAATGTTGTGCAGAGATGTCTAAAGATTATAATACTAATGCTTACAGTCTCAGGTGTCCTGATTAGATTTTCTACAATATTTGGTTCAAGGAAATGAATCCTCAGTGTGTTGACCCTAACAGTATTATCTAGATATCAAACCATTTTTTAAAGATAGCTAGTACGTTCTAGCAGCTCTGTGTGACATCGTAGGCTATATTGGGTCATTTCAGATTCACACTACTCCTAGTTAAAGTATTTGCAGTCCTCTGCAACAGACACATTAACCTAACAAACTGTTTGGCTCCTGCAAACAAAATAAATATCTCTAGAGCAAATACATTTTCTCACCAGGCTATATTTTGCAACAGGCCAGTGCCCCAAGAAAGGCTGTAGGCAGGAGCAATGTAAGCCAAATGTATGTCGTGCCTGTATGGTAATAACTGCCCAACAAAAAAAGGGTAATCAAAGCATTACGCCATTGTGGGATCGAGAGATTTCCTGGTTGGATATTGCTTTTGAATAGCTGGTAGGTTTAGGTGGTGCTAACCACTTATGTATCAGGAATAGGAAAGATCATGAAAGTTGCTGCCTTAAGTACAAAGTGACACGGTGTCCTGCAGTTGTGCAATCTTTTCACACAGCAAATTGTTGTTGGACATACCATATGTGAAAGGTCAGAAGAGAGTTCAGCTAATGTCCATTGAATTCTAGGCCTCTCAGCTGTGACTGTGAACGAGTACTGTGTTTCACAATATCTTCTCGCACACAACACTGTGGTTTCCCTCAGGGGTCCATTATATACCCTCTATTATTCAACATCTACCTAACACCCTTATCAAACCTGATTACATTGTTCAATCTCGCCTATTAAAACTATGCAGGTGATACCCAAATGGCCTGGAAGACCTCTGCAATGTAAAATGTGATGACTGCCTTTGGGCCATAAACACATGGTAGAAGAAAAATAATCTAAAGCTGAATATCACAAAGAACGAGATTATGACCTGCTGTCTATGGTAATAATACCAGCCAAACAACCAAATGGCCTAAGGAAATGAGGCCCCTCCAACAATATTAAGAGGCATCGGAAACCTTGGGGTAACCATGCACAACTCATCCAAACTGCTGCTGCAAGACTTCTCCAGCTTCACTCAAGAGAACACATGACTCCAGTGTTGCAATCAGTTCACTGGCTACCTATCGCTAGAAGGGCAATGTACAAGGCATTCTGCATAGTCCACAGAGCCTCTCAAGGAAAAGGACTGATCTACATACAAGTTGAATTCAAGCAATACAAACAAAGCAGGACACTGTGCTCTAGACTTGCACCACCTACCATACTACCTTACCATAAGAAGTCCGCAGGAGGTGCTGCTTTCTCAGCACAAGCCGACAAGCTCTGAATTCGCTATCCAATGGCATTCAAAGCATCCAGTAGCATATATTCTTCAGATCACCATTGAATACACAGCTTTTTCCAAGACAAATACACCACCCCACATCCTCGCAACAGAACCTGGAAAGAAAGACAGACACGCAAGCTCAATCTTCAGCTCATTATACACAGATTGGAAACAACCCAAACAACAAACTACTTTTAATAGACAAGTAAGTTAAGGAGAGCTGACGTATGGGTTGCTGGGTTTTATATGTAGTTATGTAATGTCATATAGACAATTTCTGGCCCATCCTAAAACTAATACCATAACACGGGCAGTCCGCTGCCGACTGCAACTTATAGTTCTTACATTCACATAAGACATATCTTCTATGTTGGTTGTCCATCACTAGTACTGTGCAACCACTAAACCAGCCAACACCAAATGATCAGGCATGGAATAACTGAAGAGATCTGTCATATACTGCTGTCAATTGGAGGACTTGAATCTAGTCTACCACTGCAGATCCCAAGTGTCTATACCTCTTTACTTCTCATAATGACTTTCACACAGCTTTCAGTGGGATGAAAAAACTAGGGAGTCTCTCATAGGGGTGTGGCCTATGTAGTTAAGGGCGTGGCTTAAAACACTTAAGCTAAAAAACTGTAGTTAACATGGTGTGCCGCCCTAATGGCATTTTGCTGCTTCTGTCCATTCATCCAGAAATATAACATAACAAGTACATTACACCTACGACAAGCCAGGACTATTGAGTTTGTCAATGGTTGTATACTGCATAAGATAAACAAGCAACAACTATGACTTCGTTGTATATCATTTTGAAAATGCTTCAGTTTGTATGGGCGCGGTTGTGGTGTAAGGCTAGAGCTGCCGACTTTCGAGCTAAGAAAGTAGGGTAGAGCCTGCCGTCAGCCCAACATCCTGTGATTCAAAAAACGTGTGTCTGTGTGTAATGTACCTGGTACCCGTGTAGAGCGCACCAAGTTTGTGCTGTATAAAATGGAAAAACGAGTCTAAAGTTACATCAAAAGCAGTGACGGATTGGTACTATTGCAGAGTTATGTTTTTTGTTTTTTTTTTCACCCTGAGGATAAAAAGGGAGAGCCCAATAGTGACCCGTCTCTGCACCTGAGTTTAAGAACTGCTGATGCTGAGCACGGGCAGGACCCGGCCCACTTAAAGCTCTGGACACTTAGTTATGGGATGATATTAACAATGCAAAACCAAAGGAAATGATGGACAGAGTGTTGAACATTGCAAGCACTCACACCCAGTCAACTGATCTGGGTTTAATCCATCACCGTTCTTTAGCCCACTCTGCCACCCCAGTTCAGACATGGCCATATGCAAATCAGTCTGACCCTGTGCCTCATGGGAACAGTCCAGCCCGAACTGCCAAGCCATGTCTTCCCTGGACCGGAAACAAGCTTCCTAGGACCGGTTTCTGGCATTTCAGCCATCTTCAGCCAAGCTTGCATGAATCCAGTGGCAAAGTGAGCAAGGGACTCCCGTCTGAGCATACCCTGCCAACTTATGGCGAACAAAGCAAAACCAAAGGAAATGATGGACGGAGTGTTGAACATTGCAAGCACTCACCCCCAGTCAACTGATCTGGGTTTAATCCATCACCCTTCTTTAGCCCACTCTGCCACCCCAGTTCAGACATGGCCATATGCAAATCAGTCTGACCCTGTGCCTTATGGGAACAGTCTGACCCTGTGCCTTATGGGAACAGTCCAGCCCGAACTGCCAAGCCATGTCTTCCTTGCCGGAAACAAGCTTCCTAGGACAGGTTTCTGGCATTTCAGCCGTCTTCAGCCAGGCTTGCTTGAATCCAGTGGCAAAGTGAGCAAGGGACTCCCGTCTGAGCATACCCTGCCAACTTATGGCGAACAAAGCAAAACCAAAGGAAATGATGGACGGAGTGTTGAACATTGCAAGCACTCACCCCCAGTCAACTGATCTGGGTTTAATCCATCACCGTTCTTTAGCCCACTCTGCCACCCCAGTTCAGACATGGCCATATGCAAATCAGTCTGACCCTGTGCCTTATGGGAACAGTCCAGCCCGAACTGCCAAGCCATGTCATCCTTGCCGGAAACAAGCTTCCTAGGACAGGTTTCTGGCATTTCAGCCGTCTTCAGTCAGGCTTGCTTGAATCCAGTGGCAAAGTGAGCAAGGGACTCACGTCTGAGCATACCCTGCCAACTTATGGCGAACAAAGCAAAACCAAAGGAAATGATGGACGGAGTGTTGAACATTGCAAGCACTCACCCCCGGTCAACTGATCTGGGATTAATCCATCACCGTTCTTTAGCCCACTCTGCCACCCCAGTTCAGAAATGGCCATATGCAAATCAGTCTGAACCAGTGCCTCATGGGAACAGTCCAGCCCGAACTGCCAAGCCATGTCTTCCCTGGACCGGAAACAAGCTTCCTAGGACTGGTTTCTGGCATTTCAGCCGTCTTCAGCCAGGCTTGCTTAAATCCAGTGGCAAAGTGAGCAAGGGACTCACGTCTGAGCATACCCAGCCAACTTATGGCGAACAAAGCAAAACCAAAGGAAATGATGGACGGAGTGTTGAACATTGCAAGCACTCATCCCCAGTCAACTGATCTGGGTTTAATCCATCACCGTTCTTTAGCCCACTCTGCCACCCCAGTTCAGACATGGCCATATGCAAATCAGTCTGACCCTGTGCCTCATGGGAACAGTCCAGCCCGAACTGCCAAGCCATGTCTTCCCTGGACCTGAAACAAGCTTCCTAGGACCGGTTTCTGGCATTTCAGCCGTCTTCAGCCAGGCTTGCTTGAATCCAGTGGCAAAGTGAGCAAGGGACTCACGTCTGAGCATACCCTGCCAATTTATGGCGAACAAAGCAAAACCAAAGGAAATGATGGACGGAGTGTTGAACATTGCAAGCACTCACCCCCAGTTCCTAGGAAGCTTGTTTCCGGTCCAGGGAAGACATGGCTTGGCAGTTCGGGCTGGACTGTTCCCATGAGGCACAGGGTCAGACTGATTTGCATATGGCCATGTCTGAACTGGGGTGGCAGAGTGGGCTAAATAACGGTGATGGATTAAACCCAGATCAGTTGACTGGGGGCGAGTGCTTGCAATGTTCAACACTCCGTCCATCATTTCCTTTGGTTTTTGCTGTGTTCGCCATAAGTTGGCAGGGTATGCTCAGACGTGAGTCCCTTGCTCACTTTGCCACTGGATTCAAGCAAGCCTGGCTGAAGACGGCTGAAATGCCAGAAACTGGTTCTAGGGAGCTTGTTTCCGGTCCAGGGAAGACATGGCTTGGCAGTTCGGGCTGCACTGTTCCCATGAGGCACAGGGTCAGACTGATTTGCATATGGCCATGTCTGAACTGGGGTGGCAGAGTGGGCTAAATAACGGTGATGGATTAAACCCAGATCAGTTGACTGGGGATGAGTGCTTACAATGTTCAACACTCCGTCCATCATTTCCTTTGGTTTTGCTATGATATTAACAATGCCCATCCCAGCAGATGTCACCACTTCTCTCTTCCTCCGTCCATGCCAGCTCAGACCCACAACTGTACACAAACTATGATTGGACAACCCAGTCCAGTAACCAGCGTAACAGACTATAATTATAAGCAATAAATAGTATCACACTTCGGAATTGAAAAACAAAGTGTGCTTCATTTGTGCTTTCATATCTGCTAATCTGTTTTGAAATATCTGTTCAGTTCATTTAATTTAAAGTTATTTACTTTTTGTTGTGTAGTAGGAAACTGATGTCAAGTGCTCTAACACTTTCCATCACTCAAGTGACAAGCCGCATAGTAGTAAGAATCTTTTAGCAGTTTGTACTTTGTTTGACAGCATTTTAGATGGAGCGAGAGAGGAAAAACATGTGCTTATCAGACCACACACAGCCATGTGCACATGGGTAGCCAATCGCCGCCTCAGATCTTAAAAGACTTTTTACATCCCGCCTCATGCTGGACTTATACCTGCGAATGACACCTGCGGGCAACTCTTTTCTCGAACGTTGTTGAGCACTGGTCACTTCACAGTAGATCGCACGTGGGCAGTAACAAAAGAGAAAACGACTCAAAGTTAAAATTATAGAACCGAATTTACAAACCTGTAGTTTCATCGTTCACTCTGAAAGTGAAACCTACTCCCACGGGGAAACGAAATTAATTATCTGGAGTCTCCGCGGCAATCGCATTTATAGCTGAAGGAACGCAATTTGTATATCCTCGTAGGCGATGACAGAGAGGGATGGAGCAGCGAGAAGGCGGGGCATGTGCACCGCGAGCGCGGCTCCCAGGGAGAGGCCTCGCGACCAGGGCTGTGGAGACGAGAAGCAGGCCTGCCATTTCTCACGCTTTTGATTGCTCTCGCCACAGCTGCAGTGTAAATGGATTCCGAGCTGCTGCAGCGATGGAAAACCCAGAAGTCATTATTTCAAGAACACTGGGTACTGCGGTGTGAAGAAAAAAAAACGATTACACACACTAGGTCAAAGGGCACCGTGAAAGAAAACAGAGCACCAGCCCTGCGGAGCGCAAGAACAGGACCCGCTCAGCACTGACACCGGCAACAGTACGGGCACGGCTGCGACTCCGTGCAAAGAGCTGCTGGACTTCTAATGCCAACCGTGGCTTCACATCCTAGCAGCGCGCCAGCATCTCCGAGCGTTCACTGGTGAACATTCAAGCTGATCATTAATAAAGAATTGCTTCTATTGGATCTTGTTACAACATTTGCGATTTTTCGCATTAGACATTTCATCCCCAAAGGAAGAAAGAAGGGCCATTCCACCTTGCAGAAAAAATACAAATGGAAATCTAAAGACACCATGAGACGTGAATAAGGTGTTCCAAAGTGCAACTTGAAGCCAATGGAATTGGTTCCAATCGTATGCATGTATTTTCTAAAACGGGTCTTAGTGTAAGATCCACAAATCACTTTGCATAGCGCTGTTTGAAGTCTAATCCTTGTTGCTTGATCCTCATTGCTATTTACAGATTGCTTAACAATGGCAAGCCCTTGCTATTTATCAGCCTGGGCAGCGCATGCGCTGCTCTACGAGGCATGCTGTATTCGAGTATGGACTTGAAGCCCCTCCCACTCTCCACCCATATTTGTCATTGGCTTGTGTCATTGTCCTTCATAAATGCTGGCTTCTGATTTGTTAATAGGCTTGTTAGTCCCTCCTTAGTACCGCCTTGTCTTCATTTGTAACCTCCCATGAGGACTGGCACTTTTACTTCGGTTGTTACACGGTACGTCATATTTAGTCTGTAAACACAATTTTCTTTAATGAGTTTCTCTTGCTGCAGGCAATACACATGCTTTTTGCAACATTCAGCGCACCATGCATGCTTTCACTTTTCAAACTGCTTGGGACAATGGCGGACGACTCTTTGAAATGCAATAGGTCTCGCATTTACAAGAGTTTAGACTATTGGCATTGTAAATGACAGTGCCTTTTATTTATGTGTTAATTATCAAAACAGATAACAGGCACTACATTAACCCCCCCACCCACCCAAGGAAATGAAAATAAATATTTAAAAAATCAACATCAGAGGATGACAAGCTTAATCGTGGTATCTACTCATCTCATATAGGTCAAGCACATAGCAAACCCATGTGCCAATAGTAATAAAAAGCATCACCTGTTGCTTTGTATACCTAAATACTATAGTAAGATACTTACAGGTCCTAACATTTCTGTCCAAGATGATCTTCACACGATACTGGCTGCGGAAGGTCCAGCATGCAGTGAAAAGGCCATAAATGCACTGGCATAACCCATTGTATATATGACAATTGACTGAAGAGGGTGCTGGTTGAAAAAAAAGGAACAGACTTAGATACCTGTACCCCTGAAACTAAATCACCACACTCCGGCTCAAAAGAATGGTTGTGTGGTATATGTAGCTACGTTGATGTTTTAGTTCCTTTCTGAAGTAGACTTGATTGTTGTCTGTGCTGATGTTCATATGGAGCACATGTCATGGTGGAGTCCTTACACTCAGAAGCATCTGCTTACTCTTGATATGCTCACTTTTCTGTAGTGTAATTTGGTTGGATGCACGAAAATACCACCACAAGGCGAAGTTGTATTGTGTTTCTGAACTATTAGCTGTTTTTACGTAGATGTATTTTTTGGTGAAAAAGAAAGTGATTAAAGTGACCCATGGAGGCATGACACACAGATGTTTGAATGCATCAGGGCAAGGTTGCATGTTGCCACCACTTCTCCTGTATGTTGTCAACCTTAGATGCTTAATGGCAATCATTTTGCCCTAGTGCTGGCTGTATGGATAGTTTATCTAGCATACTGTTCTCCTTTTGATAATCAGAAAGGAACAGTTTAGATTTAATTATATCAATACCCTTTACCTACAACCAAGTCTGACTCTACCATTTACTGGGTACCGGTGGAGTGAGGTTCTAGAGAAAACCAAGCATATGTTTCCTTCGCTGGAGCACTGAAGCCCATAAGCTTACCTACTCGGCACATTTAACTCCTTGGATTTGTTGAGGCCATGTTCTTTAATAAACTAATAATAATGTTGTCATTTTTAGTGGCAACTCAATTCAAACTCTTTGAGTCGGGTTGTCATTAAAAGACTGCTGCCATCTTGCAGTATGGTGACCTACATGACTAGAAATCTGTCAGCTTCTGGTCAATCAATCTCTTTTATTGTCTTGTGTCCTGGCTAAAAATCACTGAAATCAGTGAGAAGCGGTGCTGCCCTTTGCAGGCACGGGACCTTCAAAACTGTTCCAATGGTTTATTAATTATTTTATGATTTGGTTCCTTGTATCGCTACAAAATGTTGCACGGGAGCATTTATGCTTGCAAGCATTCATTTTGCCTTACTATTTCTCTGGAGGGCTCTTTATTTTGTAAATCAACCATAAGAGGGAGACTATTCTCACAATGAGAAGTTCAATTGCACAGATCCCTGACCCAACTTTGAAAAAAGTCATCCCCATATTGTCTATTTTGCTAATTTTTAGGTCGAGCCTAGTGCAGCGTGCAAGCGCTGCCCTAGGAGATGACCTTTTGGGATCGGTCGGCACTTTTGAAACACTCGTGCTTGTGCTGGCATCCAACTTGCGGGAGCAAGCAGCGGCGCGCAGGCGCCAACTGTTTCTAATTAACGTGACCGTGCTTGTTTACATTTGCCTTGTCTGTCTCACGGTCGCTTTCACGCTGTGTTTTCACAGCAGGGCCCATCATCTTTTAGGGCCCCGGGGCTGTGTTCCTGTTGCCTCAACGAAAGACAACAATGTGCGCTTTACTCTATCTCTTTATCTCTTTCCTGCTTTTTCCTTGAATTCATGCTTGTTTTTAAGGTCAAAGAATGAGAGCCGGTGGTACTCTGCAAAAATTCCCCTGAGAAGCGGCTTTGTTTCTCCCGGTTTTATTGCTCCTTTCTTCAGAAGATTCATATTCAAATAGACTGATGTTGTGAATCAGCCACTCGCGCATTCTCATGGACCCAGGAAAGGCTATGATTATGGCTAATTACAATGACGAATGAAACCCTAACAAGAGTGCTCAATCAGATTGCTGTTCAAGTGTGAAGTAACTAAGGCCAGCCAATGGAGGTGTGATTTGGGTCATTACAAACAATGTGGCTGTTTGGGAAAAAAGCTTAGTAAATCGGTTCAAGACGAAATACGGTCTAATTAATCACTTCAGGCCCCGAATTCTCCAGATGATCAGCTTTTTAGTATTCTTTTAATAGACTGGCAAGATCTGAGGCACTGATTTTTTCCTTGCTGCCTGTGCTGGCTCGAAGAAATGTAACTTTCTCCTCCTCCCAGTGGTGATTGTGAACCAGTCTTTGTTGCCAGTTGTGCTACACCCTGTCCTCAAATTAGGGTGACATAATGTTCGCAAAACAATTGGTACTTGCTTTTGCTACTATCATTAACTGGTAAGGTTATCAGTATTTTTAAGTGGCATCCTGCAGTGAGGGTATATCTCATGCTTGTGAATGTTATGTGAGCTAAATAGGTTGGAGTTTTCAAGTTATAAACCACTAATTAGCATAATGATGCCATGGGGGAAATGACACCACTCGACCTTGGCTCGAAGATGAACATCTAACCGGTTACATAGTATGGAAGCTGAATCAGAAGGAAGAACTATGTGGCTTATATCCCAAAATGGCGTCATGAGAAATAAATATAATACGTACGCGAGTGACTTTTGTGCACTGTTGCCTGTGTTAATTAACCCTCTGCGAGATGTTAATAACAGCCAACATCCCTGAATTTTGAGTTACGCAAAATCCATACAATTAGACGAAATGAGACAATTTCACGCAAGTTGTGCACACGTTGGATACTGTGTGCTCAAAACGTGTCATGTAGAGACATTTTCTGCTCGAACCCGTCTGCTGTAGGCATCACGTGACTCAAATTTTTATGTAAAGTGTGCACTTGCATGATTAATACACAGTAGCCACGGGTCACACTTCCTCCCCAGGATGCACAGATGTCCCCAAAAACTAATCTTAGAGGGCCTAGATACATTTTAACATGCATTTCTTTTCCAATTCAATCACTAATCTCGCCTGAGCAGGGGAAGCTACAGCCTGAATCAAAGCATTCTCTTTTTTGTTAGTTAATCCTCACTCCCTTTGTGTATTGGCGAACGGTCATTTAGCTGTTTAATAAATGTTAGTTAGTATCGAATTTAAACATGCTAGAAAGGTCTTTCTGACACATTATTATTTTCTTCCCAATAAGCTTCCACTTTCTCTTTTTAAATGGTGTGCTTCTTTTGGACAGTGCTGCTTGTCCTACTCTGAAAATAACACAATTGTCTACTGTTATTGTCAAAATTATTTTCCTATGGTAGTGTCTTTGAGCTGTGTATGCTTTGCATATTAGTGATGCTTTGAACAATGTTGCCTACCCAGGATAATGTGCTGCATAGCTACACACTTAAAAGGTCCAAAAGGCAAGACCTACTGGCTATGCCAATGCTTGTTTATTTATCTGAGAACCACGTGGAAAAAAAGCAGAGCTCTGTGCAGAGCACGAGGAAATTGCGGTAGTGTTCATCAAGGAGGCAGCAAATAAAACACATGCTGTAAACATCTTAGTAAGGGCGGCATGATGAGGATGATAAAGGGGCCAGAAGAGAAGTGTTGTAGGGGATTCTGATGGATTTCGAAAGAGGTGTGGGTTAGGTATTCGATGAGCACCCGCATTGTGAATATGGGTGGAGAGACAAACCGAAGGGGTGTAGTGAATAAGCTCATTTAAGGCAAGCTTTGTTTAAAACGGACATGCAGACGCCCCGAAAATATAGATGCGATTTTTTTTTTTAAATCCTAAAAATGCAGTGTGCATTTGGCAGGACGACTCGGCTTTCCTGCAGCACCTTGCTCTGAAGTCAAGCAAGAGTCTATGTTTTAGAGGCACTGAGAATCCCAGCGCTTGCAGAAATGTGGCTGTGACATCCAAAGTCCTCTGGTCCAGAGAGCCGCATCTGCTCTATCCTTACAAACAGTAATGGAGGAGAGCTCCTTGCAGAAGTGGCCCTCCTCATCCTTCGGCATTAAAAACAGAGGTAATAGCGACCGTGGCCACTGGCTCGAAGAGTTCTTCTGGGGGTCTGCTCCCTCTCGGGTCCAAGCTCTGGTGGCGCGGAGTGCCCCTGCCATCCCACCTAGCATTTGGATGTGCCACATCCTCAGCATCCAGATAGAGGCCATCACATACCCGTGCCTCGTGCACTGGTTTCCACTAGGACAGTGGCAGCGCCGACTCTCCGTTCAATGGGGCAGTGATACGGGTAGGCCTGAGCGCTAAGGAAAGAGGAAAGTGCAGGATTATCCGACTCCAAGTTGAGGACGAAAGAAGAAACTGACATGCATCCGGCTGGCTTTGTGGGTGGTGTATGCTTTAATTGTCTAGGTGGTTTCAGGGCGCTATAGAATGGGGGCAGTGCTTCTGTTCCTATACTAACAGGAGAGATGGGAGTGGAGAAGCACACTTAAGGCTCCACTCTTGGGCAAATGTATAGGGTTTGTGGTTATTGTGAGCATCCTGTAAATATGCCTTACTCAAAGGTAGTTTTCCTTTAAAGCATAGTAAGTGAATTTCTTACTTTGCTCAATTTTTTAACATGCTATCTTCATATTGTCATATTTGAAAGGAAATATACTTCTCTGCAACTAACAGATCTTCTGTTTGAAAAGCATCAGAGGCATGGAGGTAGAACAGTTGCTCTATACTAACTAAGCCTAGGAGCTACATATTGGCTGAAACCCTGCTCTCCGCATGTCAGGGCTGAAATGGAGGCTATCATTCTTCAAAGTTTGGGTAGATCCTACGATTAAGCCTCATACAGTGGCTCACTGGACTAATGCATGCACTTCAGAAGCCTCATGGTCACAGCTTCCGATCCCAGCACCATGGAAGGATGAAAGGCTGAGTGGACCCCACTCTGCCTTTCATCCTTCCATGGTTGAAAAAATTAGTATCAATGATTTGGGTAACAATAAACACCTGCTATTCAGTACCAACATGCCCATAGGGACGAACTTACACTCTACAAATACACATTATCCTAATAAGTTAAAAGGTTTTGGTCAAAATTCAGTGTTTTGAGGACAGCAGAGAAACGTTCATAATATCCCCTTGAATTAAAAAGGAGCGTGTGACATTTCGATGGTCTGTTGATGCTCATTTTAACCTGGCAGTGTCGGCCGGTCTACAGTGTCTCTTTCATTGTCTTCCGAGGAACCCCTTCTCACCACCCTGCCCCTTCATCCCCTATAAATGTTCACTAATGGTTTCTCTCAGGGCTTCCCTCAAACCGCTGCCCTATCAGTATCTCCCCTACCTCCTCTTCTCTGGTATATATGTCTGTCTGTGTGCGCCTCACTTTCACCGTGTGCTGTGAGGATTTACCAGGGTCTGTCTCCATCGGTCCCATCTTCCCACTGTCCTTTGTCATGTCACCGTGTCTGCGTCTCAGTCCTTCCCCTGCATCTCACCTCGGCTCCTGTTATACTCGTCTCCCACACCCTCGACCTGTTTACCAAACTCTCTGTATTCCTGCTTCCCAGACTTTATGTACTCATATCCCACACTCGGAAGAATTTGCTGCCGTTTTTTAAGAGTTACATAACGGATCAAAGCTCAACGCTTTCTTTCTGTTTTGTGTGGTTTACAGGGTCTTCTTGGTTTATTTTTCCAGGTTGTGTTCCTGATTGGCTACGGCTATGTGTACGTGAACGTTGATCATCACTGCGGGACGCTGGTCATAACCCTGGCGCCTGAAGGAAGAGCTGGACCCGTTCTCACTGGGTTAAACCGGTACGTGCCCCACATAGGTGATGAGACCACTGTGGAAAGACAGGACCCGAGGCGCAGAGTGACCCAAGAGATCAGCCGTAATGGTTTGCTGTTCATGTTACTGCATCACACTCTGTGTCAAATGTTTATCCCACATACTCACATTTGTAAATCCACTAGGACAGGACAGTCCCACTCAGAGGTCATGTCGAACTCTAGTAAACACCGAAAATCTCCTACAATAAACAGAACGTAAAAAAGAACGTCTCAGAGCATCAGTTTGGGCTGTATCAAAAGTCTCATAAAATGGTGAGTTTTTTTAGTCTGTTCTTGCTGCCTCTGCTGTGGGATTTCTACAATACACACTTTTGTGATAGAACCAAGGTTCGCCAGTGAAGATGAGTTGTCGAACGCAGAACCAAGGGCCTGTAGCACTCCATGTAAATGATATCTAAGGCAGGCTCCTGATGAGAAGGGAACTGACAGACTCCAGCCCTCCCAATGAAATATTATTCATAAAGGAGAATCACTCAGCGCCAGTACTTAGGAGCTCATATTTAGGTCGCAGCCTACTAGACAGCACATCTGTCTGGTTTGCTAAAGACATCTTGAGGACATTCAGATAGTTGACCCAGGAATGCATTCTGCCCGTTGCTTACCATTGCCTTTGTGATTTGTAACTCACATTTTCTGGCTTTCTATTTGCTGGCTTTGTTTGTTTTAGGCTGTCCAGCTTAAATTCGTCCCTCCCGTTGTCCAAACCTTGTGTAATGTATTCTTCCGCGAACTTGTTTTCTGTAAACAGGCCTTTAAATCTTGTTCTTATCTTGTCACATTTGCTGTGCATTCAAAGACAGAGGTCATAGAGAGCTTGGCGTTTACTTTTCTTTCTCTGACTTCAAAGTGGGAGAATTTATGTGACAATCCTGTTGAGTATCCATGTAAGAGGAGAGCATGTAGGAGGTTTTTTTATTCCTGGCACACAAAATAGGGACTTTGCTGATGTTTCAGAGTATATCAGACTTAGTAAAAATGAAGTACATTTTTCAAATTCTGAAGTGTGGTGGAAATAAATATTTGAATATGATAAAAATACAACAATACTCTAGGTGATGAAATTGGCACACATTATCGATTGTGTGCTGTAAAACCCTATTTCGGTGCAAATGTAATGATCATTTCAATTGAAAACATGTTGTCTGTAATGGCAGTGCGCTACCACACCATGCATACTCCACACTACGCCACTCCACGCTCTTCCACTCTTTTCCATTGAACTCCATTCTATGACACTCCACTCTACCACATGCCACTCCACTCCACTTTAGGACACTCTACGCCACACCACTTAACTCCACCCCAGTCCAATCTTCCCCACTCACTCCACGACACAACACGCTACTGTATGCCCCTACAGTCCATACCACTTACCCCACCACACTCTACCACACTTCCCTTCAATCTATCCCACTCCAATATACCCCAATTTATCCAACTCCACTTCGCTACAATCTACCCCACTTCAGTCTACTCCACTCCACTCAATCTTGCCCACTCTACTCCAATTTACCTCATCCCATTCTACTTCACCCAGCTCCAATCTGCCCTACTTCAATCTGCTCCACTTCAATCTACCCCACTCCAACCGAGTCTACTCCACTCTACTCTACCCCAATCCAGTCCACTGCAATCCAGTCTACCCCACCCACTCCAATCTACCCCACACCAATCTACTGCCCTCCACTCAAATCTACAACACTCTGCTCCAATCTACCCCATTCTACCCCAATCCACCCCACTCCACCCCACTCCAATGTACACTAATCCAATCAACCTGTCTCCTCTCCAGTCTACCCCAGTCAACTCCACTCCAATCTACGCCAGTTCAGTTTACCCAACTCCATTCCATTTTACCCCACTCCACTCCAGTTTACCCCTCTCTACCAAAATCAAACCCACTACAATCTATTACAATCTACCCCACTCCAGTCTACCACAATCTACCCCACTCCACTCCAGTTTACCACACTACAATATATCCCATTCCACTCTGATCTACCCCACTCCACCCCACTCACCCAAATCTACCCCACTCCTATCAAATCTTCCCACTCCATTCCAATCTAACCCTCTCCTCACCAGTCCACCCCACACCACTCCAATCTACCCAGCCCCACCCCAATCTGTCCTACTTCAATTTACCCCCAATCTACCCCATCCTAATCTACCCCTATCTACTCCACTCCAGACTACCACACTCCACCTCCAGTCTACTCATTTCCTCTCTTATCTACCCCACTCCACTCTACCTTCACTGCACTGAATTCCACTGTCTCCCAATCTACTCCACTATATCCCACTCCATTCTACCCCATTCCAATCTACCTCACTCCAGTTTACCCCACCCCACTCTACCCTACTCCACCCTTACCTACTCCACTTCACCCCAATCTCCCCCAATTCAATCTACCCCATTCCAATCTACTCCTATCTACTCCACTCTACCCCACTCTATCCCACCCTACTCCAGTCTGCCCGACACCACTCCAATCTACCCATTCCTCCAGTCTACTCCACCCCAGTCTACCCTACTCCAATCTACCCCACCCGATTCCATTCTATCCTAATATAATCCACCCAAACTTCCCCACTCCAATCTTCCCAACTCCACTCCATTTCACTTTACCCCAATCCGCTCCAATCTACATCAGTCCACCCGACCCTTCCTCAATCTACCTACTCCACTCCAGTCTACCTCAATATATCCCACTCCACTCTACTCAAATCAACCCCACTCCTACCTACCCCAATTCAGCCCACCACACTCCAATCTGTCACGCTAATATACCCTACTCCCCCACTTCAATCTACCCCACTCTACCTTACTCCAATCCATCCATTCCCACTCTACGCCAGTCTACCCCACTCCACTGTACCCCATCTACCCCATTCCACTCTACCCCAGCCTACCCCACTCCAATCTTCCACACCCCACTCCAGGCCACTAACGTTTATCCATGCTGCGCAGCAGCCACACTGGTGTACATAATGGCTAAAACTCATTGTCAAAGCCAATTGCTCTCACAAAGGGGAGACCTTTTGGCTTAGCTGATGCTTGTTTGTTAGGTATTTGTGGCCTATGACGCCCAGGCGTGCAGACACTGTCATCATTTTTGTGATGAGAACTGTTGGTTTTCAGAGCTCGAAGTGTTGGTTTCAGCTTCTAAAATTAGTAACTAAAGAGCTTTAAAAGCAAAGCCTTCATCTTGTTCATAAGTATGTGAAAATGTGGTACTGCTGAGGCAGAGTAAGACACTTAGAGGCACGCTTATCAAGCTTTCAAGCAGCGCAGCAAGCCACCTTGCTGCACTGCGCTGCATGAAAAGGCAGGAATGCGTTGTATTTAACATTATATGGCACATGCCTGTCCATTCCTTGGAGTGGCTTCCTTCTGGCTGCCCTGTGCCAGCAGACACCCTTGCCCCATAGTGCAAGGGTGCCTGTGTTGTAGTTAGAATTGTTTTAGTGTAGGAAGGGGCACCTTCCTGCACATACACAATCCTCTGAGGCATTTTCCTCTTTCTAAGTGTAAGCATAATGCAGCACACTTAGAAAGAGGAAACAACAAGGTGAAATAAAGATATTTCTCCTTGTTGTGCATCCCCTGGGGAGGCGTAGCATTTTGACACATTCCCAGGTTTACCAGTGTTGGTAAGTCTGGGAATGGGCCAAAATCCATGGGTGAGTGCGTGGGGAGACGAACGCTCCACCCATGGAATGCCTCCCTGGGGCAGAGTAGCACAGCGCAACAATTTGCTCTGCGTTACTCCAGATTTATGAAGCCATGCAGGGCCATGCAAGGTGGCTTTGCGTGGCTTGATAAATATTACTTCTGTGTTGCGTTGCATTTGTGCCGCCCCTTGGGCGACGCAACATATTGATAAATATGCGTCTTAGTGCATCCTTTTTCGCAATCACTGATCGCCCAACCATTCCAAAGGTAGACTTCATATGCAAGTGAGGACAAGTTAACCGAAAGAAAGAGTACATTTCCATCTGTATTTGTCATGACCATGTTGTGGACTATTTGCCACCTTGCGTGTTGGGGAAACGGCTTACCCTTTCAAACTAGTTCAACAAGTTTCAAGTGGATGTGTTTTTCTTCCATTCCCACAGGTCAGAGGAACAGAGCGTTGTGTTCAAAGTATTCGTCACACAGCTAAGCCTGGCAATATATGACGATGTCACAAACTACAAAATGGCCTCTGAACTTTTGCGGCTGACGTTGGACAATGTCTTCCTCCACCTGGCGCCGGTGACCAGTTACCTAAATCATCCATCAAGGGAGTTCCAGACAGAGAACGCGGATGGCCTTCCACACTTCTATGGCCTGGAGGTGTACTGTGGGGACTTGCAGCTGGACAATCAACTGTACTACAAATCCAACTTTCACTTTGCCGTCCTGGTGTGCCAAGAGGAAAAAAACGAGAACGCAATGTGGTTGAAAGTGAGCAACTTTGTAATATCCATGAAGGAACTGCAGGAGTACAAGGAAAACTGTTTTTTGAAGCTGTGCATTACCCTTTCGAAAGACCAGAACTCAATATTTGATGTTAATGAACTCACGTTTGAACTGAAACCAGCTAGATTGTACGTGGAGGACACATTTGTTTACTACATTAAAACTTTGTTTGACACCTACCTCCCAGACAACAAAGGAAGCAACCCCTCTGTGCGTGCTTCGGTTCTCGCCACCACTAAGATCCTCCCAGAGCAGGTCAAGCAGCATGCACTAGCCCTGGTCAGCCCGGTGAAGCTGAGCAAGTTGACTGTGCACCCTGTGAACCTGTTGGTCAGCATCCACGCCTCTCTCAAGCTGTATATTGCCTCCGATCACACCCCCCTGTCCTTCTCTGTGTTTGAACGAGGGCCCGTCTTCACCACCTCCAGGCAGCTCATCCATGTCCTTGCCATGCATTATGCAGCTGGAGCCCTTTTCAGAGCAGGTGGGTGTGAAACTCTTCTATTTTTTGCAACACAGACTTCTCTAGTTGTAGAGACATTTAACAACATCATGTGAAACTGCAGCTCCTTGGCACTAAACGCAAGGGCCTGACCTCAAGTAAGGCTTTTCACTGGAAAAGCAAAAAAGAAAAATATTTCTTCACCTTTTTGCTGCCTTATTCATAAGCATTGCAACAAGCAGACCTTTTGGGTAATATGCCAACATCTTCAGGTGTTAATATTGAAATGTCTGTTTAGTACAGGTTATATATTTCGCTTGTACGAAAAAATTGAAAATAAATTTGCTTGCTTTTTGGCCAGTGGGAAATGCTTTCCGAATATGTACTTCAAGTCCTGTTTTGTTTGTTATTATATCACATAGATATGGGCTGTGCTATATCAAATCCTCAAAGTAAATATTTTCTTGTTCATCTCCGCCTGACCAGAGAACCTTTAAGTGCCACCTAGAGTGCATTCACTTGACTAAGCCTGAAGCAAGTTGTGCCAGCTTCTTGTCACCCACTCTTCCATAAGATAGTTATTAGGTCCACTGGTTTTGATGAGACTATTGCTTCTCAAGTTTTGGGGGACGACGAAAGGAGAGCAAACGCCAAAGCAGGCAACCAGATGGTCAGTGAGTGGCTGGGAAAGCCCAGGGTCTCTGGGTGGTGAGCTGTCACATATAGAAATGGAAAAGAAAATAATTCTACAAAGTTTAGAAATTTAAAAGACATTATTAGAATATTGTGGGTGGTGTAGAAGGGCAGCGTTTGGGGATTTTTCGAAGTCTGAAAGTCTTTTGTTAGAAATACAGAAATTATCTAGCCTACCTTTGAAACTACAGGCCTTAACTCTGTGAAAGAAAAGGGTGAATAGGCTCTTAGTAGAAATACAGGAGGCTCATGAGAGGAAATTTTACAAAAGTTATTTGTGGATTTTCCAAGGAGATTGCTTTGATTTGCTCAGTACGAAAGGTTGCCTTTTATAAATTCACGCAGAATGAGTTATTTCCCGTATTCTCTTCTAGAGAAGTTCATGATCGTTCAGTTTTCATTTTGAGAAATCCATTGAAGAAGAGTGTATCACTTTCTTTAACAACAAGTGCTAGGCTTGCTCCAGAGTTTGGCCAAAATATAAACCATCACACTCCTTTGTCCTTCTTTAGGCTGGGTCGTCGGATCGTTGGACATTTTAGGAAGCCCAGCCAGTCTGGTCAGAAGCATTGGAAATGGGATTGCAGACTTCTTCCGGCTTCCGTATGAAGGGCTGACTCGAGGACCTGGGGCCTTCGTGAGTGGTGTCTCTCGAGGAACTACATCGTTTGTCAAGCACATCTCCAAAGGTTGGTATTTCCCTGGAAATGGTTTTGCTTTAAACGTGTTACTACACTTTGTTTACGATGAAACCATTGCGTTGGCTGCCTGGATCAGAAATTGATTTGGAAGATGGGATTTGGCTCTGGGCCTGTTTTTGGCTTCCCAGGTTGCAGAGAATGGTGTCTGGTTGCTTTCTCTGTGTATTGAGCAGAGCACTTCTTACCTCTGGTGTGTGGGAACACTTCAAGAAGTGCTGGATGTAAAATCCCCCTCTAGAGAAACAAAAGGTTGGCTCGCAAGTCAAGCTCACGTAATAAATGCAGAAATATTAAAGATGTTCAGTGCTTCTGCTAACCATCAGAAACTCTACACCACATTGCCTCATCATATTTATTATTAAAAAATGTAGTTGCAGTTGTCATAACTTTTCCAAGCATGTGGATAAAGTTACATAAAAGTGGGGGGTGGCTGACAGATCAGCGTTCACAGTGCATACATAGACGCAGCGACATCTAGTGCTGTTCAACTGCTGGACAAAAACATAGACATGCTTTTTTCACAGTGGGACTAATATATTTAGAATGCACCTTGTGTTGCGAGTAGAAGTCAGATGCTTTGTCTAGATTAATATGTCTTCGGATAGGAAAAACTGCTTTGCACTTTAAGACGAGGTGTCAGTTACAAAATGTCTTGGCCCCAGAGACTACTTGTCATTCCCAATATATTTGTCGACCTTCAGTTCACCTTGGGTCATTGTAATCTTGCTACTGGCAGCTTGCAATACTTATATCAGTTTCAGGGAGATGCGAAGCAGACTCTGATTTAGAGAGAGTGCTAATAAGTTGAAGGAATATGGACACTCTGGAAATCGAGGGCTTTGAGGGCTTCTTAGAAGTTCCACCACAACCTTTTTTCCTATCTTTACGCTATTCTCTTTACCCAGTGGGTTTATGATCCTGGGCGCAATGATATTTTGCATGGAATTCAGTTGGACATTATTTTCAGAAGTTTGAAGAGAAAGGATCTTATGTTTGAAGCCATCTCTTTTCTGAGGCATCAGTCTTTTTTTGCACCAACTTCTCCCGTCATCCAGCCTAGCCAAGAAAACAAAGTGGAAGCACAGGTCGGCTATTTCAGTCCCATTACACTGTATTCTTTGATTTCTCATATTGTGTGTCTGTCCTGCCTACTTCCTCAATTGTCTCTTTCTTTCCTTCTCTCGTGTGCATATCCGTTGGACTACCCCTTCGTTCCTGTCTGTGTTTTTACCCAGTGGTGGCTCCTCCTCTAAGGCGGAGGAACGTTCCCCACTGCTTTTCAGCAGTGTAAATAAGGAAAACTAAAATGTTAATACGACAATATTATTATCATTTTATTTTTCCCTGCTGAAGCAGTTTTGCGGGGCTGGGCTGCTCTGCTCACGGCGCAGGGGAAGGAGTGGTGAGTGCACTCTGTCAGTGCACATGATGATTTGGCCGGCCGTCTTGGGCCGGCCAAACAGTCATGCGCACTTTGTATGTTCTCCACCTGGCTGTAATGCACAGACTGGGTGGAGAACATGCACAGGCTCCCACTGCCTGTCTGAGCGCTGAACCACAGGACTCGGACCAATCACAACGCTGCATTGCAGCGTTGGGATTGGCTTAGGGAAGCCTGTGTGCTTCCTGCTTCCGTTGTGTCCGGAAGAGATGCAGCGAGATAGCAACCCCGCCCCGCCACCCCCTAACCATGCCACACCTGTCTGCGCTCGCCTATCCTCTCAACCCTCTCTTGTATTTGTCTGCTCTGTAAGTTCCCTTTGAAATCTTTCAGTCCTACTGATTGTCCTCCAATGATTGTCCCCCAATGACTGCATCCTGCTGCCATACTTAAGTCTGTATGCAAACCCGCAGCCCTCTGTGTGTTTCCATTCACTTCTCTTGACCTCTTTCTGTGTGAGTACCCTAACATTTTGCAATTTCCTTCCTGACTGTTTTGTCTATCATCTTTAGCCTATGTCTGTATGACCATTGGACCTTTTCTGTGAGTATTTCTGTGTGGAAGTCCCCTTCATTTTTCTGTGTAAGGCATTCGAGTACAATCAGTTTTTTTTTTTAGTTTAAAAAAAATATATATACTCTTTATTTAATGCGGTTTTCCATATAAGCAGAACATGTGTTCACAAACAGTACCACTGTCTCGCAGGAGTCTCGTCAGGAAAGCCACTGAATATACGTTATGGAAACAATTATAGAGCATAGAACAACATCTTCATCATCCCCCACCCCCAATAAAGTGCAGCATCAGCTGGCAGTACCCATTTACTCCAAATACACTGTGGCCCGACTCTAGGGTGAACATATTTTGAAATATTTCATATGTACTCCACGGGGATTGTAGACCAGTTCTTAAAGTGCAGCGGCCCATTCCACTAGTCCATCCAGTGACTAGCATGGGCATCCCGCCAGTGGTGAGCTTTGTCTCTTTTTGCCACCAGATAGCCCATGACCACTAGTGCTCGGGTGCCTCTGGGAACCACAAAGTTGTCCATAGTGCCCAGTAGGAGTATGTTGGGATCTAGTTCCTACTGTCTGCCCACCACATCACTCAGGAGCCCATTAACAGCCCTCCAGTAATGAGAGATCACAGGGCATTCCCAGAAGGTGGGGAAGAAGTTGCTAGGTGAGGAAGCGCATCTAAGACAAATTGGGCTAATAGCTCTCCCCATTAACCAGTCTATTAGGTCCCATCTTCCAAAACCAGAGAGCTTCACCGTGTTGGACAACCAGGTACCCTGCCACAACGACTTTGCTGCTGCTGACTTGCCATGCCATTGAATATATTTCAGTGCAACGTGCCAGCAGAGGATGAGGAAGCATGTGACATGAGGCAATATACAGGGGGAGGCTGCACCATATAATAAGTTTAGTGTTCTGTGTGGGTCAATGAGCTCAAGATTCAGTTGGTTAGTGGGTTGTTTCTGTCACCATTCATCCAGTTATTAATAGGCACCATTGGGACACCCAATATTACAGCTGAACGTGTGCCCAGCCCCATGTCATATGGTGATATGCGTCATTTGGCAAATTACACTTGGGGGTCTTACTTGCCCACAGAAAGGAGATGATTTGGCTTTGTACTTTTGCAAAAAATGTGGGCGGCAGAATATACGGGTAATGTTGTAGAACATACAGAAATCGAGGAACTGAGACCATCTTGAATAGCTCTCCCTTCCTGCCATACTTAGTGGGGTACCTCAAATTGTGCACTTCCAACATGGCATGGGACCCTAAAATGGATTGCAGTGAGGCCTCCCCTCAGGGGACGGGGGCGATGTCTTCGGCCCTCCGGAAGCAAATAATGGATCTTGGTCTACTGGACACTTGGCGCTATCTTTCGCCTGAGACACGCGAATACTCGTACTACTCCCATATACATCGCTCGTACTCGAGCATAAACTATATTTTTATCTCCCAAACCTTGATCAGTGACACGCTCTCGGCATCCATGTCTGCCATCTCGATCTCTGATCACGCTCACCTCGAACTCCTCCTGCAGGATCCGGCCTCTTGCTCCCCCCGTACCCCTAGATGGCATCTTCCACCGCATATTCTGCGGGATCCAGCAGATTTGGTGAGCATACGGGCAGCCATCCACTCATATTTTGAGATCAATTACATTCCCGAAACCCCCTTCCCTGTAGTATGGGATGCATTCAAGGCCACGATCCGCGGTCATATCATCTGAAAGAAGCACGTTAGTTAGATTCCTTACCTTAGAATATCCCCAGGCGTCAGGCTGTATCCGGAAAGATTTTTCGTCAGCAATACCCTTGCGCGTCGCTAGGCGTCATCTGCGGCTCCGCGTCTGTCGTCGGCGTCGTGATCGCCGGGATGACGTCGTCGGAGTACTTAGACGCCGCCCTCACTCGCTGACGTCAGTTCTTCTTTTTTCCGCGCCAGTAAGCGCAGATCCTGGAAGAGCATACCCTTTAGTCACTTTTTGACTAAACTTTTTGAACTTTTTTGCTTCCTCTTTCGAGTCGACCTAGACTCCTGGTGCCGGTAGGGATACCCGGTTTCAAGCCGTGCAACGCCGGTCATCGCCTGATGTCGGTCACGGATTACCACCGTCGGTGTCTCTACTGCCTTGGGGCCAACCATGATGCCGAGTCATGCCTCGACTGCCGGGCCTTGACCTAGAAGGCTAGGCGGGAGCGGTCCCGCAAGCTGCTCGAGATCAGGCAGTCCGATCCACGCCGCTCAAAGTCCCGGTCAAGGAGGAGGTCGAGGGACCGGTCGCCGAGCCGCAGCCATCACCGCTCGTCGGGATCGAAGTCCTCGCATTCCAGTAAGTCGAGGCACAGTAAGAAGAAGTCGAAGAGGCGACATCGCCCTTATGACTCCCCTCGCAGGTCACGCGACTCGGCTGAGGGTTCGGTGACACCACCCGCGCGGCTCCGTCGGAGCCGCAGGAGTCGCATCCGGCCCCATACCCTCCGGTCCCTGGGCCTAATGCGACTCCGGGCGAGATCCGAGACTCCCTCGTGGCGCCTTCGGGCCCCGCAGGTCCGAATGGGAGGCCTGGATCCTGGTCGACGCCGGTTGACCTAACGACCCCTCCGCTGGCGCCGACCCCTTCGGAGCCGCCCCCGGCGCCGTCTTCGGATGACGTCGTCCCCAGGTTCAGCCCCGATCCGGCGTTGGAGCGGCGCTGCCCGGCGCCGTCTTAGGCGCCGATGGATGAGCAATTGATCTACCGCCCGGCTCCGACCTTTCAGCCTTTCTACCAGGAGTCGGATGACGGGGACAACTGGGAGGGGTCTGAGGACCCTCTGGCACAGCAGTGCCAGTTTGATCAGGACTGGGCAGAAGAGCTGGGGGATGCCAGTGGTCTCGATACCTCCCCTGACACTGGCTTCATCTCTCCTCCCTCCGTGGCTACGGAGGAGGGTGCTATCTATTCTGTGGTGCTGCGCAGGGCTGCCGAAGCCCTTCATCTGGAGCTCCCTGCAGTGGCCGTGAAGACTAACCTCCTCACTGAAGTGCTTCAACCACCAGTAAGCTCCTCGGAGCCTCTACTGCAGTTCAATGAAGCACTCACTGACGTTCTGATGAGCACCTGTTCCAATCCCTCCACAGTCCCTCCTGTGGACCGGAACGTGGCCCGGCACCACCGCCCTGCACCGGGCGACCCCAGCTTTCTGTCGGTGCATCCCACCCCTGAGAGCCTGGTTATCCAGGCCTCTACATCCCAGACCACCTTCCCGTCCGCTCCTCCGGATCGGGAATCCAAAAGGTTGGAACAGTTTGGGAAGAAGCTGTTTTTCTCCCTCAGTTTGGGCTTGCGATCTATCAACACCGCGTGCCTTTTGGACCGTTACACCCACTCCTTGTGGGATACGGTGGCGGACATGCTGCCCCAGTGTCCGGAGGAGGCCAGGACACGGCTCGTCCAGGCTCTTGCTGAGGGGCGGGATGCAGCACGGTACTCGATTCGATGTGGGCTTGACACCACGGACTCGCTAGGTAGGGCGATTGCGACGACGGTGGCGATTCGTCGCCACGCCTGGCTGAGATCCACAAATTTCTCCGGGGATGTCCAGAGCACCCTCATGGACATGCCGTTCGATGGCCGTCGCCTCTTTAGGGAGAAAGCGGATAGTGCTCTGGAGCGCTTTAAGGACTCCAGGGCTACGGCCAAGTCCTTGGGCCTCTCGGCCCCACGCCCGCAAACATCCGCTTTTCGCCCCTTTTGTGGCCAAGGAAGGGGCGCCCCCACACGTCCGTCTAGCCACAGGCCGCAGAACCAGTCTCAACGCGGTCGCAGACGTGGATTCCGCCGAGGCGGAGCAGGGGGACAGAGAGCCGGTCAGCCCACATCTGCCCCAGCAGCATCTGCCTCAAAGCCTTCCTAGTCCGACCTTTCAAGCCCATTCCACGCCAGTGGGAGGCAAGGTTCGCCATCACCTGCTCCACTGGCGTACCATCACATCCTTAGCTCAGGTTCTGGCTGCCCTAGACCCTGGAGACTGGATGGTAGCGTTGGACTTGCAGGATGCATATTTCCACATCCCCGTCCTGCCGGCCCACCGGCGTTACCTGCGGTTCACGGAAGGCCAGGAGCATTTTCAGCTTGCCGTGCTCCCCTTCGGCCTTACCAGCGCCCCTCGGGTGTTCACGAAAGTGATGGCGGTGGTCACCGCTCATCTGCGCAGGTCAGGGGTGTCAGTCTACCCCTACCTCGACGACTGGCTGTTGAAGGCGGGTTCGCCCCAGGCAGTTGTCTCCCACCTCCAGACTACGGCCAACCTCCTGCATCTGCTGGGGTTCTCCATCAATGTGCCGAAGTCGCATGTGAGTTCCTCTCAGAAGCTCCCTTTCATCGGAGCGGTTCTGGATTCGACGCTGTTTCGGGTTTATCCCCCGAACAGCGAGTCCGGGATATTCAGGCTCTGGTTCCGCTCTTTCAGCCTCTATCCGGGTTTCAGTCAGGATGACCCTCCGGCTTCTGGGCCTGATGGCCTCCTGCACCCTGCTGGTGCCGCATGCCAGATGGCATATGCGGCCTCTGCAGTGGGGCCTGAAGTTCTAGTGGGCGTAGCATCAGGGCAACCTGTCCGATCATGTCCAGATCTTGGAGGGTACTGCACGGCAATTGCAGTGGTGGCTCACGAATCGCGATTGGGTCAATGGCAGATCCCTCTCCTTTCCCCAACCTGAGCACACAGTAGTGATGGATGCGTCCCTCCTGGGTTGGGGAGGCCACATCGGAGAGGTGGAGATCAGAGGCCTCTGGTCTCCGGCAGAGTCCCGGCTCCAAATCAACCTTCTGGAGCTGCGGATGATCCGGCTTGCACGGAAGGCATTCCTTCCCTCTGTCCGGGGAAGTGTAGTGCAGGTGTTCACGGACAACACCACCGCCATGTGGTATTGCAACAAACAGGGCGGGTGGGGTCGTGGACCCTATGTCAGGAGGCTCTGCGCCTCTGGACGTGGCTGGGACATCAAGGCATTACCTTGGTGGTTCAACACCTGGCAGGTTCTCTGAACGCCAGGGCGGACGAACTCAGCCGCCGGTGCATGGTGGATCACGAGTGGCGTCTGAACTTGGACGTGGGAGAAGGTTTCTTTCTGTGATGGGGAGAGCCTTGGTTAGATCTATTCGCCACCAAAGAGAACGCACAATGTCATCAGTTCTGCGCGTTGGAATTTCCAAGGCGGCACTCACTTGGATACGCTTTTCGTCTCGAGTGGAGCTGAAGAAGATCAGGCACGACCGGGCCCAAGTTATTCTTGTCGCTCTGGACTGGGCTCGAAGAGTATGGAATCCCGAGCTACTCAGTGTGAGCATCGATCCCCCGATCCGTCTGCCTCTTCGGGAGGATCTTCTGTGGCAGCAGCAGGGGAAGGTCCTCCACCGGAACCTGTCCAGCCTCCACCTCCATGCTTGGAGATTGAGCGGCGACAGTTGACACCTTTCGATCTACCTCCCGAAGTCTGTGATGTCATCCTGGCAGCCAGGCGTCCCTCCACTAAAACGGTGTACGCCTGTAGGTGGAACAGATTTGTGGCATGGTGCACAGCTTAGACTGTGGATCCCCTTTCTGCCCCTCTTTCTGAGGTTCTTCTGTTCCTTCTCTCTTTGGCCCAGCAGGGCTCTGCTCTGGGCACTGTTTAAGGTTATCTCTGCCTTTCTACGGCTCCCAGATCAGCCTCATCTTTTTAAGTCCCCGGTTGTTAACCGTTTTCTTAAGGGCATTACGCATACGTTCCCACCTGTGCCCTTCATAATGCCTCAGTTGGACTTGAATCTTGTCTTGACTTTTCTGATGTGGGCTCCCTTTGAGCCCCTTCATAACTGTCCCTTACGTCTTATTACTCTCAAGATGGATTTCCTGGTAGCTATCACCTCTGCCAGGAGAGTGAGTGAGCTCCAGGCTCTTTCTTCCAAACCTACTTTCCTTTCTGTTCATCCGGACAAGGTGGTTCTGAGGACACGTCCTTCTTTCTTGCCAAAGGTTGTCACGCCCTTCCACATTGGGCAAACCATCAGTCTGCCCACCTTTTTTCCGCCTCCGCATCCTTCAAGGGAAGAGGAGCGGCTCCACCGTCTGGACCCAAAACGTGCGCTTGCATTCTATCTGCAGCGTACACAGCAGTTCCGGGTGGATGATCAGCTCTTTGTTGGCTACGTAGGCGCCAAAAGAGGTTGGGCGGTGCACAAACAGACCATCTCCCGGTGGGTCGTTCTGTGCATCAAAGCATGTTACTCCTTGGCCAAGAAGGAGCCTCCTGTGGGACTGCGTGCCCATTCGACCAGGGCAATGCAGCCACTACTGCCTTAGGATGTGGTGTCCCCTTGCAGGATATTTGTCAGGCAGCTACGTGGGCCTCGCTGCACACGTTTACCAAGCACTACTGCCTTGACAGTCCGGTCCGGAGAGACTGCTTCTTTGGCCGTTCTGTGCTCCGTAACTTTCTGGTGTGATCTTGTTCGCAGACCCACCACCGGGATTGTTATTGCTGGGGTATCTATTTTAAGGTAAGGAATCTGTCACTAACGTCTCTCTTTCAGATGCACAAGTTACTACTTGTGTAACGATATATCTGTAAGAGACATTAGTTAGTGATAGATTCCTTACCGCCCCACCCATCCTCCCTGTTCTGCGTACAGATTACTAGGGTTAAGGTCATCCCCTTTTAGGGCCTTAGTTTTATGCACCAAAGGTCAGTTTCTCGCATGACTCTGCGGTTTGGCGCAGAAAGTTGTGTAAAGAACTGACATCAGCGCGCATGGGTGGCTCCTAAGTAGCCTCCTTGACGTCATCCCGGCACGCAAGACCCCAGTGACGGGCGCGGAGCCGCACAGCGCCACCTACTTGTGCGCAGGGGTACCGCTACGCAGAAAACTTTCTGGATCCAGACTGACGCCTGGATAATATTATAAGGTAAGGAATCTATCACTAACTAATGTCTCTTACAGATATATCGTTACACAAGTAGTAACTTGTGCGATACAGAGCCTTCAGCGAAACATCACCCAATTCATTTGGGGCGGGTGTAGACCACGATTCTCCAACAAAGTTCTTATGCTCCTGCGAGATAGGGGAGGGCTAGCGTGCCCAAACCTACTGGAATACTACTGGGCATCTCATCTTCGCATCGTTTCAGAGTGGACAGCGGTTGAGAGTGAAAAGGTCTGGTTCCATATGGACAGGGCGGTCACCGGACGAACCATTTGGGACCTTTCTTGGCTCCATGGGGCTGCACGCTCCCGCAGTGCTTACATTGCTGTGCCCACCAAGACGGTGCTGGACATATGGGACAGAGTAGCCGTCTCCAAGGGACCCACGACCTTCCCCTCCCCCCACACACCCCTTGCAGGCAACCCATTATTCCCTCCGGCTCTTAACCCGCAAGTGTTCTCTATATGGCTGGAGGGAGGGTGCAGAACAATCCGAGATTTATATGCTTGGGACACGCTTAAAACCTTCACCCAATGCAAAGAAGAGTTTCAGCTCCTGGAAAAAAACTAGGCTCCAGTATGCGCAGCTGCGGCACTGGCTGTCCACGCCTGAGATGTAGAGTGCTGCCTCGCGCCCATTCACCCCCTTTGAGCGAATGGTACGTTCCTTTGACGATTCAAGGGGACTTATCTCTCGGACCTACCAGATTCTGCAGCACCCTCGCTGGAAGCCACTCACCCGTACCAACGCCAATGGCAGTTGACGTCCTCAGTTGAAATTACACCTGCTCAGTGGAATCGTTTGTGGCAAGACATACCGAACATCTACCGCAGCATAGCACAACGAGAAACTGCGTACAAAATCATGACGCAATGGTATTATACACTCTCCAGATTGCACAGGATGTTCCCCAACTCCTCCCCGCAGTGCTGGAGATGCTCGAGCGCTCCAGGGGACTTCATTCACATTTGGTGGGCATGCCCGCTCCTGACCCTGTTCTGGAAAGAGGTTCTTAGTCCTATTAAGGAGGTACTTGGTTTCCCTCTGCCTGAACAGCCACAGTTCTTCTAGGCCTTTAGCCTGACAACTTGAGGGCACTCACACGGAATGATTGGCATATTGCTCTCCATATGCTAGGAGCCGCTAAACAACTCATAGCACTAAATTGGAAAAGAGCAGAGGCCCCACCCATTGCTGCTTGGTTCGTGCGCCTATGGCATGTAATGAGTATGGAACTATTCACAGCGCGACTGCAATCCCGTGAAATTCGCTTCACCAAAATATGGCAACCTTTGGTTAAATATCTTTGTAAAATAGAGCATGCGCATCTCCTACCCCTGAAACTCCAGGCCCTATGCCTCTTTGAAGACGCTGTTGCCCCACCGGAACCCGACAGACTGATTGTATAACTATAACCGCTCTGCTCATTGCATCACATGACACAAGCAACGGCCATCGGCCTGCTTGATGCAGAGCGCTGGCAACCCTCTTGGTTCCCCACTCCGCCCTCCACCACTCTCCTCACCAACATCCCTCTCAACACTACTGCCTTAAACCTCACTGACTAGAACCACAAGTATTGCAAGGACCCTACCCCCTCATACTATATCTGCCATAGCACCCCTGTCTTAGAAACCTATACTCCCCTTGGCTCTCTTGCCCCCTCGCTGCTCTCTATCCGTCCACTCCATATTTCCCCCTCTTTGTAGGCACCTTGCCTACTCTCTACTCTTTTCTTCCCCCCTTTTTTTCTTTTCTTTTTTCTCTACTCTTGTTATAATGCCGTACAAGTTAAGCATGGGTCTTGAAATTCCCCCACAGTTACAACCTAATGATATGACATATGCAACACGCGGCCGGCCCATCAAGGGTTGTAGAAGGCATACTGTGTAACATTTACCTAAATATGCTTTTCTAAAACCACCTGTGCTTCCCCTAATTTACACGACCGGCCCTAAATAGGCTTGTAGGCCTTGTGCTGTGTATGCATGGATCCCTCCTTTGGTCTCTGTATGGAAAATAAAATAAAACAGATTAAAAAAAAAAAAAAAATGTGCACCTCAAAATGTTTCTTCATCTTGTGTAATAGCGGTACAACCTCGGCTCTAGTGTTTAGGGCATCAACCAAGAGGGCACGTGATTTGCCACAACCTTATGACAGCGGCGTGGAAATCCTCTTTCGCCCTTGGCTGCTGCCCGGATTGCTGTGAGCACAAACAAAAAACCAAAGGGGGAGTGAAGAGGGCTAAGGGTAGAATCGTCCTCCTCTAGATACTCCAATTCAACAAAAAGATTCTACCACTGCAATATATCCTTCCTTGTTTGGAAAATTATAATGATGGTGGTGGGAAAATGGTGTTGAGCCCAAGAGGTGTCATGGGAAACACACTATGTTTTTAAAATACCCCTCACACACTAAAAATTAATTCGGTGTCATGCTTCATCATAGGGGTCTTCCCGTCCCTCTACGGGGCGGGGCGTGCTGCGACTATGTGTTGTGCAGAGGTGGGAGTGGTAGGGTCAGGAAGGATAGTGGTGCAGAATTAAAAGTTACCTGGCTAGTAGAAAAAATACATTTTATTGCCTTCCCTAGCTGAAAACATTAAAAATGGGATATGGCATACTTTTATGAGTTACCTCCTACTGGGTCAACATGTTTCAAAAGCCAGCCCCTTGGCTTTCTCTTCAGGACCATGCGCGATCTCTACTCCACTCACACATTAATTATGTGTAATTTGTGTGCCTAACAATATTCAGTCATAGTTCAGGCTAAAACAAGAATGCAAAAAAACCATACCTAATCAGTATTTCTTATAACACTAATTTAAGGAAGTTATGGCCTCATGAGCTGTCACGGAAGTGGAGGGCGCCTGTAGTCAAACAATCATCAAGGCTACACACTCTCCCTGGTAATACCTTCTCGTGGCTCCATCGGATTGCTGTGAGCCCAGAAGTACCTGAGGATTCGCAGAGGAGGTAGACCGCTTCAGCATTTTGGACTGGCGAGATTGGGCTGTGAGTGCCCCTGTTGGGATTCTGGAGGTGTGCCTGCTCATCTGGGGGCGTTGCGACCCTTTGGTGGGTGCCCTCCCGCCATCGGGGGCCGGTGGTAGTCATCCCTTGGGTTCCTACCCCTGTGGCTTTGGTTGCCCACCCTGTGTGGCTGGGCGTGGCCTTCCATTGTGACTGAGTTGAGTCGCCTCCCTTCTGAAGACTTGCAGTACCCATTAAGCTGACTGAAGACATCTAATGCTACTCATATATCCACTTTAAGTTATGGGGCTGTGAAGTACGCAATATGACAACCAGTCTTTTCCTCTTGAGCTCAGCAGTACTAAAATGTATTTTGACCTTTTATTATATTCTCTGTACTAGTAGTAACCAGTGGAGTGATTATTGGACGTTTTCTAGATTTGGGGATAAAACTGGTAAATTTTAATTCCTTTATCTCATTTCAGTCAGAGGTAATAAGAGGTATATGTTGTATAACTGCACACATACAGTGATGGATTATGAGTGCAGTTGTTCATTTTTCTGGCAAGGAAACTCATTTAGGAATGAAAACAGTTTGTCAGGAAACCAAGCGTCTTTCTTTTTTCACACAACTTTCTACACAACAGAAGTGACTAGGTGGGGAGATTCCAGGGAGGTCTCTTGGCGGTATTGACAGATAACGGATGTTTATTGTTACCTAATTCGGTGGTATATTGCAAAAGACCAGTTTTGGTTCTTTTTAGGAATCTTCTAAAAAAAACTGAAATATTGTTTTTCACAGTCCATATAGAACTTGCAGCCAAAAGAAGAGGGCTCTATTTACTTACCAGATGAAAAAATTAATTCAAATATGGTGAACACCCATTCTATTGAAACGATAAGAGTTTAGGTCCTCGGTCCGAAGAATGTAGCTCTAGGCACAGGGTTCTTACATATTGAAGGCTATTTTACATTCAGAGTGTCTGAAGTGTTTAATTGATTTTTAAATGATTACCATAACCATGACCACACGTTATTTTGCCTTGCATTGTTAAAGTCACATGTGCTTTTAATTGTACCATTGCCATTGATTATAATTAATCTATACTGTTCATTTCAGGCAAAATATAAATGTTGCACTATTGATTTACCTTTAGTTAAACAACACCGTGTTAAGATCTGAGAATAAGTTACCTTTTTAACTGGTTCTAGGCACTTTGACATCGCTGACAAATTTAGCAACAAGTCTTGCTCGCAACATGGACAGGCTCTCTTTGGACGAGGAGCACTACAACAGGCAAGAAGAGTGGAGACGGCAGCTTCCTGATAACCTAGGTGAAGGCCTTCGGCAAGGACTGTCTAGATTAGGCCTCAGCCTCCTAGGTAAGCAGATTCTTATATCGTTCCATAAGCATCCCAAAAGCAGACAGTGGACCTGAATTTCACCATATTTTACAAAAGAGCCCTTTTGGGAACACTGTGTTACATGGGAATCTAGCTTGCATACATATCTTTGTCACAGAAGAAGCCACCTGGTGTATCTGTACTGCAAGCAAAATAGCCTGAAACATCTGTATTCTAAGGTAAATATCCTGGGATATCCATGTTATAGGGAAATCTTGGTGAGCCATCTGTGTTTACATTTACCATACTTGTGGGAAATGTGTGCTTCAAGGGACCCTCCTGGGATGTTTGTGTTTTAGGGAACCTCTAATGAGGCATGGGTTTACAGAGGAAAATACCTGTCTTTTTTGTGAATTTCTTTAATTTTTCTTTTTTTTTTTTTTTAAAACATGTTTTTTATTGCAACATTTTCAGCAACATAACCATCGGGGCAACCGGCACCCCCTACAATCTCCGATCATATTCTTCGGTTTAGCAATGCACACGGCCATTCAGCCCACATCCCGGGGGCTGGGCGGCATATATAGACAGTTAAGCAATTGTAACACAACTATCGCCTCACAGCGGTGCCTGGATCATGCCCCATGGGAGCCTCTGCTTTTCTGTCCCAACAGCTACATTCCTCATCCAACTCAAAATAGCATTACCCTCCCACCTCAGGGAACTCCCCCCCCTCCCATCCCACCCCCCAACTGCTGCTGTTGTGGGCCCCTCCAGTGGTCCCTAACTCTAAGTCGTGCCATCCATCAGGGGGTACATCTATTGTCCTCAGCCTCAAGGACCTCCGTTCTCCTCACGCTCCCCTTCCGCCCGCTCGAGCCGGCAATCCTGCAGGGCCTGCTCGATCTGCTCCCATGCACTTACCCACTCTAACCCCTTTTCATTGTCCGCCTTAATCGCTTGGCGCCGTCTGACTTCACTCTCGCATCTAGACCATTTTAATAACTCGGAGATCCACCGCCCGATTGATGGGCCCTCCCGGGACTTCCAGTGCCACGTAATCTCTCTCTGAGCCAGCATAAGCCCCAAGTCAATAAATTTACTCGTCACTTTTGTCTTTGCTGTGTGAGGGAACCAGAGCAGCAGGCACGCCCCCATATCAAACTCGACCTCCCTGTCCGTCGCAGTATTCAAGATCTCTCCCACCTCAGTCCAGTACGACCCGAGCTTCGGGCACCCCCACAGCATATGCTCTAGTTCAGCTCCCAGTGTGAGGCAGCGCGGGCAAGCGGCCTCCTGTACCTTAAAGTGCCGGCTAATCTTTCCCGGGGTCAAATACGCCCTGTGAATGATGAAGAAGTGCACCTGCTGAAAGCGGGCATTCCCGCTACCCTTCCATGTCCTCCGCAAGATGTGGCTCCAGATCGTGTCCGGAATGGGTTTGCCTATGCTTTCCTCCCACCGCTCCTTCAATGCCGCAAGCGGCTCCAACCCCTCCTGCAGCAGTCTAGCCTGTAGGCATGTCACCGCCTTAATCGTGCCCGCCGCCATTGCCACGTACTGGCAGGTTAGTGCCACAGAGGGCTCCTCCAGCCCCTTTCTCCAGTGTTTTTGTATCGCCGCGCTCACCGCCGCGTGCAGGAGATAACTCCCATCCGGGAGGCCAAACTGCTCCTGCAGGGCCCCGAAGGGGGCTAGCACCCCATCTATATAGAGGTCCCCCACCATCTGCAACCCCAGCTCCTCCCACTCCGCTAGCGGGGACCAGTCGCCTCCATGCGGCAGCGCCGTCAGCATCCCCAGCGGGATCTCCGGTGCATAAGGTCTTACCGTCTTCGCTCTCCGCATGCCCCTCTGCCAGCATAGCCGGAGAGTCCGCTCCTCGATGGACAAATCTCTCAGGTCTAATTTCTGTTGCATGACTATGTAAGACAGGACATGTCTCTGGATGCCCGTCCCTCGTCCCAGCTCCGGGCCCCGGAATACCCTGGCCACATTCTGTGTCAGTACTTGTAGCTGCGCCGCCAGGTAGTATAATTCAAAATCGGGGACCGCCAGTCCCCCTTCTAGTTTAGGCCGCATCAGAACCGTCAGGGCTACCCGTCGCCGTCCCGTCCCCCATAGGAAGCTGATGATCTGCGACTTCAATTCTTTAAAGATCCGCTGCGGGATCCATATCGGCAGTGTGCGGAAGTAATAGAGCAGTCGGGGCAGAGCCACCATCTTTAGCAACGCGACCCGGCCCAGCACCGAGAGCGGGAGGGCAGCCCAGAAGGCCATGCACCCCCTCAATGCCCTTATGCAGCGCCCTACATTACCGTCCAAGAGATTTTCGACATCGTGGTATATCCGGACTCCCAGGTAAGTAAAGCATTTAGCTTCCCATACCACATCCCGAGTGGGAGGGCAATACGGGACATCTGCCCGCAGCGGGAAAACGCAGGTTTTGGTCCAGTTGACCCTGAGGCCCGAGAGCTCGCCAAAGCGCGAGAGCATCTCCACAGCCCCCTCCAAGGCATCACCGGAGTCCTCCAGGTACAGCAGGAGGTCATCCGCGTACAGGGATATATGATGTTCCTCCTCCCCACAACGAACCCCGCCGTACGCCGCATTTGTGAATTTCTTTAAGATTTGAAAATGATGTTCACAGCATTTCTCAATGTAAAACTCTTTACATCATACTTGCTCCACCGACACATGGCCAGTTTAAGGCAATTTGAGTAAAACTATGTCAGTGCATCACTTTGTGTTATAGATCAGTGGTGGGATTATCAGGGTGTGTGGAGTTTATCGCTCTTAGTCTCGGCTGCTGTCTCTGTCGGTAAGTAACATGATTCTCTGAACTATGTTTGCCCCATAAATCCAGTTATTTACACTTAAAACCATACTCTGCTTTTTTAGTCGAGGGTGATCTAAGCTGCCCCTCTTCCATTGCGACTGCTTCGATGAACCCGAAGGCCATTTAAGACCACGAGGTGAAACTCTGTCGCTGCGCACTGCAAAAAAACTTGTAGGGCATGGTCTCGGTCAAAGCTGAGGATATAGACACGTTCTCTTTCGAGGCTGTTCTTGAGATAGGTCTTTGTCTCGCTCCAAGTCATCAGGTAAGTCAAAGGAGTAATATGAGAAGTAAAAGCGTGACTCCCCTCCAAGAGAAGTCAGGCAAAGTCACTGTACCTTACGATCTCGGTCTCAGTCTCCTGCCATAGAACCAGTCCTTCAGCTTATCAAAATGCAGCTCGAATTCCAGGACCATCAGCAACGCAGTAACAGATCACGACCTTCAAAGAGGTCATGTTGCATATCTTTGTTACCGTTCTGGCTCCCTCTGGCACACCTCTAGGCCCTAATGATCCAAGGAGGCCTCCAGTATGACTACCACTAGTGGATCCACCCATGATATGGACTTTGCCTCTTGACCCCGTTCCGATGTCCACTCCAACTACGGAACCAACACCTACTTCAACTTCTCGCCCAGGCCGTTGCTGGTTCCCTGTGCATTGACGCTGGCACCACCAAATGAAGTCACTATTGTCTTATCGGACTCAGAAGCAAGCTTACTTCAGCCGAAGTCACACCCTCTGCCCGTTCTCATCCCCAGATGTATTCAGACTTAGAAGGTATGTATGCTTCCTCTGCTTCTTGGACCTGGAACCGCATAATAATGACTACGGTGATGATGAGTCTCCGTTGTATGACAAGGATAAATTATTATTGGATCTCAAAGATGCCATTGGTCTGGTCTCAACTTTCCACCTGGACCTTCCACAGAAGAATTGGCATATTTTGCCTTGGTTATGAGGAAATTGGCATCTTTTGCCTTTTTATCAAGAGCACAGGAACAATCCTCAACCTCCAAAAGCCCTTGATGGAGGTAAAAACAAACGTCCTTACAGAACTTCTGCAGCCAGGTCAGACTTCTTCGGAGTTGCTCCAGCATTTTCTTCAGAGCTGCTCCTCCGGCCTTTTAACAAAGCCCTCATGGACACCATGATGGGAACTTGGGCAAATTGCGAAGCAATGCAGACCAGCTCCGGAGGAATCATCTTACCTCCTCCAGCATCCCACACCAGGGAGTCCTGTACTACAAGCATCTACAAGTAGGTTGAATCCCACTTGATTTCCAACCACACCTCCAGAGAGAGGATCTAAATGTATGTGGGATATTGGCAAAAGGATGTCATCCTCTACCAACCTTGTCCTCATAGCTATTAACTCGAGTTGCCTCCTGGGACATAACTTGCATGCATTGTGGGTCATGGTGGGGGGATCTTGGCCACAGTCCCTGATGACCTGCAGGCCAATTTGGCACAGATAATACAAGATGGCCAAGACACTGTGAATTATGTGATCAGATTTGGACACTACCGACTATTTGGGTAGGGCAGTTTACCGGCATGGTGCTTTGGCACCCCACATGAATAAGATGCACATGTTTTTCAAGTGGTGTCCAAGTGTCACTAATCTTTGGAGACAAAGCAAGACTCTTCCCTGGAGCTCTTTAAAGAAAGCAAAACTACAGTGTGCTTTCAGCACCCATGCAGCTGTTTCCCCAACAATAGCACCCTTTTTGAGGCTTCAGAAGGGGCATTCACTAGAGAGAGCTCCAAACCCTGCCTCCACACCATCCAACCTCATTTTCGAGGTAGAGGTCGGACAGTGTATATGTGCCTAGGGATGCTGTCAATCATTGACAATGCAGTACTGAGTAGTGTATACGTGGTGTATGCATGTGCTGTAAATGCAGGTGGTGCAGTACCTGAAGGATGTAGTGCTGTGCATTGCATGCAGTATAAGTCTATATGCTGGTTGTATGTGTACCTTTGTGTGGTACAATACATGAAGTGAGCAGTGCTGGCAGGATAAGTCTATGTGCTGCATGTATGGGTACCTGTGAGTGGTACAGTGTGTGCATGTTGAATGCAAGTGGGGGCGTGGCCGAGCCAGCCATGATGGCGGATGTGCTGGGCTGAGGCTTCGTGAATTGGCTCGACTCTCGTCCGTAATCCACGTTGGATCGACCACCATACAGAAACATCAGAACAAATACCACTGCAGCTACTGTCGCATTACGTACTCAATCCCGGAAACTCGAACCTGGGAGTTCTACAGCCTGCCGCGCACATCGCTTCGTACCAACATGGTGGCAGCGGAGGCAAGGAGGCGGGCCTGATAACTGTAAAATGGCAAAACTAAACTCTCCGCATATGCTCCGATCCACACCTGAGGAGCTATCAAGTGAAGCCGGAAGGACTCCCTAGAGCGGCAAACCTCGCAACCAGATAAGCCTGAACAGTGGGACGATAAAATTAAGCGGCCCTGTTGCACGGCGTAGCAGCGGCAAGACGCCTTGCAGAAGCCTGATGTGGCTACTGTGATGAATGCTGACCCGTGGGTCCAGTGCGAGTGGGCACAGTGGAGCAACCAGGTGAGCGGTGAAGGGAGCGGGCCCTCGCCAGTTAGAGGAAGTGTCTAGAAGCGGTAATAGTATAGGGAGCACACAACCTGGCCCCTCCCCCACCGGCTCCTCAGGGCTGGATGCTCTTGTGCGGCCTAGGGCTTTTTTCCTAGTCCCGGCCCCTGGAGAAACCACCAGTATGGTTGCGGGCACCTAGATGCAACCCCCCAAACGCGGGGCAACAACTCCCCATTACAAGTACCCCTAGACTTAGGTGGCTACATGCAGCCGGATGATCATGTGGCAAAGAACACGGGCTCATGAGCGGCAACCATAGCATGGCCCTCTGTTGCCTAGCCCCCACCATAACACACGTGGTGCTACCCAGAACTGGTTACAATGGCTACAGAATTAGAGCCCCCACTGCACCGTGCGCGGGCACCAAAACCATGGTGCTGCCAAGCGCAACAACACTGTCCCTCTACTCCGCCACCGCCAAAACTCTTTCTCTTCTCATGTCTACAAAGCTCACTTGTCCCCCTTCTACACAGAGCCTTGCTGAGACACAATGGGCTAGACGATTCCTGATACCCCTTTGGCTGTTATAAAACCAGTATGGACAGGGTCGCAGATGGTGAGAAAACGCTAGCCTCCCCACATCCACAAGCGTAGATGCAACAAGAAATGTTACGCACATTGCAGAACCGAATAACGGTGTTAGAAGAACTCACAGATGACCTTGAAGGATGCTCGAGAAGAAGTAACATTTGCGTTCTTGGTATGCCCGAAGGCGTTGAGGGAGCTGACCCCATCAACTACATGGAAATATGGATCCACACATTCACGCCAATGGCAGACTTAACCTCTTTCTTCTCAATAGAGAGCACATAGGGTGCCGGCACTCTGCCCATCCCTGGGATTCCCACCTCGTCCACTATTGGTTAAGTTTTTCATTACCGGGACAAAGATGTTGTGCACCGGGCCGCCAGGCAACATGGATCCATTCAGATTGAAGGTAAACATGTCATGCTGTTTCCATACTACTACTTAGCAGTACAACGCCAACGTTCCTTGTTTATGGAGGTCAAATGCCGACTTTGTCAAGCGGGAATTCAATACTCACTATTATTCCCGGCGTGTCTCAAGATTATGCAAGATGTAACTAGAACGTTTTTCACAGACACAGCGGAAACATATGATTGGATAGAGCAAAATCATCAAAATCAGCCAAAACCTAACCTCAAAACGCAATGAACGTTTAAAGGCACCCAAGGGCTAACACCATCGGACCAAGAAACCTACCCAGGGTACTAAACCCACGCCACGCATACCAACCATAAGCTCCCCAGACCTGGAACAGATAATTGCTGAATGCAGGAGGGCTCTACATGCTGCAGCAGAACTAGGGCCAGCATCAACCGCCACAGAGGAAGAAAGACGTCCATAAATCTTTACCTCAGAAGAAGAAGAAATATGTCGCGTGCGCACTCTGCAACTCTTCCATTGGTGACTCCATAAACAGCGGGCACGGTCATATGAACAATAGTCCACTGCTGAACAAGTCCTTGGTGCATATTTTACAAATGTCACATTCAGGATTATCCATGTGAGATACACATGCAACATAAGGTAACCACATACCAGGTCCTTCCACTTATGTAGATCCTACAAAAGCCTTATGTGAGTCTAGCAAGCGCAGGAGACATCCCTGACCCCAACATGAACTAGAGTATGAGTGGTATACTAAGTTTGGACATGCCGCCTTTTGCACATCTAACGACAGGGGAACTGGACAAATTACGTAAACGCTGGCTGGGCACATTCTGTGCAACCACATACTTCGCGTAACCACGTGGAGCGCTTATCTGGCTATGACTGAGGGTCCCATTTCAGGAGCTACACAGAACTATAGACGCGGAAGGGCGCTATGCCCTCCTGGAGGGCATACTAGACGGTCAAATGGTACTAATTGGTAGCATTTATGCTCCCAATACCGATCAGGGGAAATTCTGGGACTCCCTATCACATGCGCTAGCACAACTCACTACTCCACCCTGGATATTAGAGGGAGACTATAACTGCGCACTAGACCTCTCCCTAGACAGATCGCATCCACCACACCCGGCCTCCCAGGCCATCGAGCAAACACTGTGATACAGCTCATGGGTCAATCACTGGTCCCTAACAGATGCATGGTGTAGCAAATACCCCGAGACCAAGTTATACTCCTTCTATTCCATCCCACATGATCTGAGAACACGTCTGGATCGGTTCTTATGCACACCACATATAATTCCCATGATACAGGACTTTAATTATCTTGGGCGAGTCATTTCCGATCATGATGTACATGGGCTCACCCTAGTTTGACAGCAACCACAGCCCCAGGTTCCCACCTGGCGTCTTCATCGCGAATGCCTAGAGGACCTAGTATTCAGACATGATCAAAGAACATACATCCAAAATTATTTCCCTGAAAATGCCAAAACGGTATCTATAAGAGCAATCGAATGGGACACATTAAAAACCGTAATCAGAGGAACTTGCATCCAACAAATCTCAGGAGTCCATAAGACTCTGGAACGGCATATACGAGAGGAGGAGCGAAAGCTAGCAGCGCTGACGCAAGCAGCGGATGCGAATGTGGCCTCACCAGCACAGGTGGCAGACGCCAAAACCATTTATGCGGAGGTGCTTGCAGACCTCAGATGTTATAACTTCAGAGTGCACGCAGCTTGGGCGCATAGAGAGGTGGCTTTTCCAGCAGGACGCCATCTTGCGTCCCATCACAGACGTGTTCACGATCTCGGGCACGGTAGTCCGCTTTCAATCAGACATTATGCAAAGGTGTATGCAACACACAACCAACTGGACCTAGAGAAGTTAGACAGATTCCTCGCTGCTCACCGGATACCACGCATAGCAGCTACAGACAAGGTCACCCTTGACGCACCCATTTCATCTGTGGCCATAATACAAGCAATACAATCCCTAGTTGAAAACAAAGTCCCTGGCCTTGACGGCCTCACTCTAGAGTACTGTCACACCTTCTCCAAACAGCTGGTGCCACGGCTGATAGAAATGTTTGAGGCGGCGCTATATGAGGGGATGCTCCTGAAAACTCTCCGGGAATCACTGATCGTCGCCTTTCTAAAGCCAGATCAGGACCCCCGCTGCCTGGGCTCCTATTGGCCTATAACCCTACTAACGGCAGTCAATAAAATGCTCAGTAAAATATTGGCAGAAAGCTATGCAACTGTCCTCCCAGTCCTAATACATCCAGATCAATGCGGCTTTGTACCCGGAAGATGCACCTCACATAATATTCAGCGGTTATTCCACGTACAGGACCAGAGCCAGTGCGATACCCCAGTGCCGCATGTTTGATCCTAGACTTGGAGAAGGCCTTCGATACTCTATCTTGGCCCTACTTATTTGCCATGCTCCACTGAATGGGGATGGGCCCAAGGTTGCGAACATGTACTAAACTAATATATACAAAACCCACATCTAGAATTAGACTGGGTTGCCTTATCTCCACTTCCTTTGTGGTATCGAGGGGCACACAGCAGGACGGCTCGCTCTCTCCCTTGCTTTCTGCCATGGCGATGGAGTCATTAACGATCCGTCTGTGAGAGGAGGGCAAGCAAAGTGGGTATCCCCCTAGCGGGGGTTACACACAGCATTTCATTGTATGCAAATGATCTGTTACTTTATGTACGTGACATCAGACTGGACCTCTCCCCATCCTTGCAACATTGGTGTACTTTGAGGCAGGAGCCGGCCTAAAAGTCAACTGAGCGAAATCCACTATATATCCATTGCCGGCCAATCTCTGCCCACAAATGATACATATTGACAGGCCCCATGATACTTGGGAGTATGATTATATCACACTCCACAACACATATACAAAGGCAATCATCCCAAAGCTCTGGCAGGCGTATGATCCTCTGTCGGGTTCTGGAAGTCTCTCCCCTTAACCACCCTCGGTAATATCGCTATAGCTAAAAGGGTTTTAGTCCCACTACTCCTCTACCACATCGCAAATCTACCTGTAGTCCCCACCTGCTCCTTCTTTCAAGAATTGGACACACTCCTAGGCCCCCTTATTTGGGGCAACAGGCGCAGACGGGTTGCCATGGCCAAAATGCAACTCCCATAGATTGGGGCGGACTGAGTGCCCCATCATTCGAGACATACTTCCTAGCCACCCAACTTCAATGGCTGTCACGCTGGATGGCAGGTCGCTTGTTAGGAGAGTACGGATGCAGGCCCAATACCCATCCCAGCGATTCGACGCATACTACTGCCAGGTCCCAAGCCAACAGTAATTCATTAATTGCAGGTAATAGTGGCACGCACCTGCATGAAACGCATCCACCAACTTCGAGAGAAACCCCACTGTACTCCCCATTGTTGCCACTGGCAGGACTGCCATGAGGTCGCAAGTACTACATAGCACAAGCTCTTCGAGCCTGGACAGACCATTCACTCACGGGGAAAGGATCTCTATTCACAGATGGACTCCTCCTCCCATTTGAGGAACTAGTAGCCGACACAGAAAGGCCAATTCTTCCTGTATGGTCAACTGGTGGTGGATTGTCGCCGAGCCTGGCACATGACAAACAGGGAACCTGCAACACACCCGGTCCTACACGCAATACTACAAATGGGCCCTGGATGCCACATAATAACATGGATATATAGAGCCATCCTTGACCTCACAGCAATATCACTCACCCCCCTCCGTAACAAATGGGAGGAGGATCTCCAGAGGCCATTGCATGAAAAAGAATGGGAGCAAGCACTAGAGTACCCCCAAAAAGTGTCACACATTTCCCGTTTTAAGAATATACAATTCTTTATTTTACACCGTGCACACCTCACACCCGAACACCTCCAGCGATATTTCCCCAACACATTATTTGCATGCCCAGGGTGCTCCGCCCTCAACGCATCATTCCTCCTCATGTTCTGGAGGCTGCCCAGGACTACAACTCTATTGGAAGGCAGTACACACTACACTCTGTGAAGTAATGGAGCTCATAGGCATCGCCACCTGGGACAGCTGTGCGCTAGGCATATTCAAGTGCTGCAAACAATGCAAAGTTGAGAAACAATTTGCATCCCTTGCCTTGCTACTGGCTAAACGTGCGATTGCTATGCACTGGCGAACCCCAACAGGGCCACTAATAGCACCTGGATAGGTGCAGTCACCAAATGGGAAGCGTCAGAAGAGGAGGACGCCTTTCGACAAGAAGAAGTTCAAAGCATTCACAAACACCGTATCTCCCTACTTTTTTTTTTTTAACACAATTTTATTACAATCAAATGATATACAAATGTCATTGACACTGTATCTCCCTACAATGGGCGGCGCTCCTACACACCATTAAATATACCTCAGAGAGGAGGAGCCTAGCGCGCATCCAAGATGGTCGCGTGAGCACAGGGCTCCCCGGACCCTTTCTGCTCCTCGGAATAAATCCTGAGACTATCCTGAGTTGGTGTATGGAATCTGAGAGAAGAAGACCAGCTGACTATATATCTCTTTCCAAAATTCTAATCGGACCTGGGAATCCTGAGTTATCGTCGCCGGAACTTTTGGGACCCACCCGACGGAGGAGGCCGGGGTGGAGGTGACCCGTGGGGCCGGGCTGCAATTGAACAACAGCGGCCTCAGCGCGGTGCCAGTCACCGATTCAGCACTTTCGGTTTCGATTTTGGCCTTCAGGAGATCAGCTGGCGTGCGTGCTCAAGGTGGCGGGGTGCCTCTTGGGCCTCTGCCCGAGGTTTGCTTCCATCTGCTACGGACGGGTCTGACGCCTCCGACCCCTACACCGACAGTTTGTGATCCTTTCTCTGGCACCCGTGCACCCCTTGATCGGAGGTCCCATTGAGTGACGGCGCTCACATGGCGGGCAAAGGGGGACCGGAGGGGCGCAAGACCAAGGCTTCACTACGCGGGGGAGCGGTCCAGAGCAACAACATGGACCGCTATACCCAGGGCAGGGGGTCCCCTGGCGCTGCTGGCCTCTCCCCGGATGCTGCGGGGGGAGGCACGACCGTCGCTGCGGAACCTTCCCTACAGGACATTATGGGCGCCATCGAGGGCATCAGGGAAACTATCGCGACGCAATATGAGGCCCTGGCCCGTAAGATCGACACTGTCGCGATCGACGTCGCCCTGATTCGGGCCGACCTCTCTAAAACCAACGAGAAGGTCCAGGCCCTTGATACACGGACCTCCACCTTGGGTGCGGAGGTGTCGGATCTGCGGGCCGCGCTTGGGGACATTAGAGTGGTCAACGACCACATGGCCCGGCGGCTTGAGGACTTCGAGGGACGGGCCCGACGCAACAATATCCGTATCATTGGGGTACCGGAGTCCTCCGACAGCCGCCCGGTGGACCTCGTGGTCGAGGAACTTATCCTGCAGCAGCTGTCCCCGGTTGGCCTAAGTAAATTCTTCGCTGTGGAGCGGGCCCATCGGGTTCCTGGCGGCCGGCCGCGGCCGGGGGCCCCCCCGAGGCCTATCGTGGCTAAACTGTTCCACTACAGGGACCGCGATGCTATTCTGCAGGCTTCACGGACCCGTGGCCCGGTCCGCTACGAGAACTCGATCGTCAACTTTTACCCGGACTTCACGCAACTGGTCCAGAAACAGCGGATGGGATTCCAGGGGGTGAAGCGCCGTCTCCGCGAGCTAGGCCTGAAGTATTCGATGCTCTACCCGGCGAAACTTCGAGTGGAGCATGGAGAGCGGACAGTCTTTTTTGACACTCCTGTGGCCGCAAGTGACTGGCTGGACTCGCTGCCGGACGGGGGTGGCCGGCCCGGGCCCTCTGGGGGCACCGCAGGTGACGGGTCCCCTTAGACTGACCTTTGGTCCTTGCTTTTGCGTTTTTGCACTGTACAGTTGGGTCTTACTTCTTTTGCATACTGTGTTTTACCAGGACCCGTGAGGGGTGCGGGCGGGTTCGGGTCCCTTTCCTCCTCCGGGGTCTTTTTGTAGAATGGGGTTAGCGGGGCGACAGGCACACTGCAAGTTGGGGGGGGTCTTAGGCCCGCAGGGGTGCAGGGTGGGGGGCGGTGGACTTGGGGTGGGGTTGGGGGGGAAGAGGGGTTGTTTAGTTGTGTGTTTTTTGTTTACAGGGCGAGGAATTGATTTTTATCCATATTTGGGAGCGGTGCTGCGGGCTGGGGGCTTCTTGCTCTATTGGAGGGGATGGGGGGAGACGGGTTGAGGCTTATGTCGTGGAACGTCAATGGGTTGGGGGACCGTATTAAGCGGGGTGTTGTACTGCAATATTTGCGCCGTTTGACTCCTGATGTGGTGTTTCTCCAGGAGACGCATTTGGTCGGCAATGTCTGCCATGCGATGCACAGAGGGGGATACCGCCTCGTAGCCCATTCTGGTTTCACAACTGGCTCCAGGGGGGTGGGCATTCTCCTGCGAACCTCCCTTCCGGTGGAGATCACGAGGATAGTCTCGGATGACAGAGGGCGCTATGTGTGTCTGATTGGGAGGTGGGAGGGGCAGCCCCTTACCCTGGTTTCAGTCTACGTCCCCCCGGGCCTCCAGAACTCCACCTTTGCTGATTTGGGTCGAATGCTGCTTGACCTCCCGGACGGCCTCCTGCTCATGGGCGGGGACTTTAATTCTGTGGTTTCGGGTGAACTGGATCGTCACCCACCGAGGACCCTCCCCGCTGCCCAGTCATGGCTGGGTGGGATGTTGGAGACCTTCGGCTTGGTGGATAGTTGGAGACTACTGCATCCGACCCAGTGCCAGTTCACTTTTCATTCGGGGGCGCATGGGAGTCTCTCCAGGTTAGACTACTTCCTTATGCCAGCGGCGCAGACTGGTCGGATTCGAGAGGTCAGACACCTGGCGCGTGGTATCTCCGACCATTCTCCGCTGTGGCTTCTCTTTGACACCGGGCCGCGGTCCGCAGGGCGGATAGCTCCCATTAACCCCTGGTACCTGCGGGACCCTGTGACTCGTGACAGCCTGGTTAAGGCCATGGACCAATACTTCAGTGAAAACGAGGGGTCGGTGTCGTCTGCGTTGTCCCTTTGGGAAGCCTTTAAAACTGTTATACGCGGACACGCCCTCGCCCAGATAGTGGTGGCCAAGAAGGTTAGGAGCGAGGCGGTGGTGAAGCTGGAGACTGACGTCTCGGGGCTGGAGTCGGCCTTGGAGGCGAATATTACTCCGGACGGGCTACATGCCCTTAGCCTGAAACAGTTCGAATATAGGTCCCTGGTCACTGACGCGGCCAAAACTATGTATAGGGAGCAGCAGGGCCGATTGTATGACGCGGGGGACAAGGCGGGAAAGTTGATTGCGTGGCTGGACAAAAAGGAGAGAGTGAATCGCGTGGTCCCCGAGTTGCGTGCTGCGGATGGTGGGTGTGTGACTGAACCGGATGAGATTGTGGAATGCTTCGCTGACCACCTCCGGGCGGTGTACTCCCCGGTGACTGACAGGGACGAAGATGACTCTCGCCTCCTATTGAGAGATATTGCTCTGCCCGGCCTGTCCGTTGAGGACCGGGAGCGGCTGGACGCCCCCTTATCGTCGGATGAAATAGCGACCGCGATTCGTTCCCTTCGCTCGGGCAAGGCTATGGGTCCTAACGGTCTGCCCATTGAACTATACAAATTGCGTCCTGATAAGCTTGCGCCCTTCCTCGGCCGCATGTTCCGCGACTCTCTTGCGGCGGGTTCCCTTCCGGCCGACCAGCGCTTGGCCACTATAGTCGTTCTCCCCAAGGAGGGCAAGCCGCGTGACCGCTGTACCTCTTACCGGCCTATTTCACTGCTCAATGCAGAGCCTAAAATCCTGGCGAAAGTCCTGGCCAATCGATTGTTGAGTGTCGTGTGCGACCTTATTCATCCGGACCAATGCGGCTTCATCCCGCACCGCAACACCGCTCTTAACTTGCGGCGTCTGCACGGGGTCCTCGCCAGGGCGGAGCTCCTCACCGAGCCGGCCGTGCTGGTCTCTTTGGATGCCACGATGGCATTTGACACTATTGAGTGGCCATTCCTCTGGGCCGTCTTGGATAAATTCGGCTTTGGGGAGGGATTTATTGGCTGGGTGAGGCTCCTTTACACGGGACCCATGGCTCAAGTGGTGGTGAATGGGCGGGTCTCTCGGCCCTTTGCCCTCGGCAGGGGCACGAGGCAGGGGTGCCCGTTGTCCCCGTTGCTTTTTGCTCTCGCCCTGGAGCCACTCGCTGCCTGGCTCCGTTGGGAGCCCTCGCTTAGAGGGATCCGGTGGGGCCCGGGCTTTGAAGATCGGGTCTCGCTGTATGCGGACGACATTCTCCTGTACCTCACCTCACCGCGGCAGTCACTCAACGTCCTCTTTGACGTTCTGACCTCCTTTGGGAACAATTCGGGTCTCACGATCAATTGGTCTAAATCCTGCGTTTATCCCATCGCTGGTGGTCCTCCTCTCCTGCCGCCTCGGCTCCCGATTCAAATATCTCTGAGCGGCTTTAAGTACCTGGGGATATACGTTTCGCTGGACCCGGTGGCTCGCTACGAGCAGAATCTTCTGCGTCCACTTCGGCGGCTGCGGGAGGACACGGCCCGGTGGTGCAGGCTACCCCTGTCCCCGCTGGGTCGGGCCGCGCTGTTTAAAATGATGTCCCTTCCCAGGTTCCTCTATGCACTCCAGAACTCCTTTGACGTTATCCCAGTGGCCTACTTTCGGGAGGTGGAGAGCCTGCAGAGGAGACTGGTGTGGAACGGCCGGGCGCGTATTGCTCTTGCCAAGCTCACTCTCCCCTGGTATGACGGGGGCATCGCGCTTCCTGACATTCGCAGGTACTATTGGGCCTCGCAGCTATCTGCCATTAACCACGCCACGTATGCGCCCGGCTTGAATCCGGCGTATGAGATGGACAAGTTCCTGCTTCCCGGCGGGAACTACAACAGGGCACTTTATTCCCGCCTGGCTGACCGGACCCTTACGGGTCCTACTAAGATTGCTGTGCGGACCTGGAGGGCTGCCACTGCGGCCACGGGCTGGAGTGAGCGAATGACATGTGCTACTCCCTTGTTTGCCTCCGACCGCCTGGGCAGCTTGTGGACCACCAAGGGGTTTGACCAGTGGGACACGATTGGTATCAGCAAAGTGGGAGACCTGTGGCACAAGGGCGCGGTCAAGACTTTCGCGGTGCTCCAGGCCGAATACGAGCTGACCGACAGGGAGTTCTTCCGCTACGCCCAGGTTCGACACGCCCTGCTCTCGGTCTTCGGGGAGGGGACCACGGTCCCTGTTTCCTCGCCCCTCGAGGACCGCGTACTTGACGGACATGTCCCTGATAGTACTATTTCTTTAATTTATAAAAAATTGATTAATCACCGGGCGGATCTCCTGGTGCGCCTTCGGGAGGCTTGGACTGGGGATGGGGTCGAATTGGATGACGAAGACTGGCAGTCTGCACTGTCGTCCCCCAAGGAGGTTGCCATTCCGGCTCGTCTCCGGTTGGTACAGCTCAAGATTCTCCATCGGGTGTATGTTACGGGTCCGCGCTTGGTCGCGATGGGATTTTCCGACGACGGGCTCTGTAAACGAGGCTGCGGGCTCAGCGCCACCTTTCTTCATATCCTTTGGGAGTGTCGCGAGGTGGCGGACTATTGGCGCCGGGTCCACACGGTTATGGGACAGGTCACCGGGGTTGTACTGCTGCCGGAGGTGCGTCGCTGTGTCCTGAATGTGTGGGAGCCCAATGACTACAACGCGGCTCAGACTCGGTGGGCGGCCCTAGGGAACATGATTGCCAAGAGGGATATAGCGCAACTTTGGGGCGCTCAACAGCCGCCCACCGTGTCAGTATGGAAGGAGAATATGGACTGGTGTATGTTTCGGGAGAAGACAGTGTATGTGGCCCGTGGCAAGCCGGGGGCATGGGGTAGAATTTGGGGCCAATGGAATGCGTATCGCGGAGGCATCTGTACGCCCCCCCTGGTAGACACTGATATCGCCATGTCCCCCTGACCCTCGACGGTTCCTGGCGCTTTTTGTAACAACTACATAGGGACGTTCATCTTCCTTGACCCCCCTTTCCCCCCCCCCCTCCGTCCCCGGCCTCCCGGTACTCCTCTCTTTAGCGGATTGCTCAAATGTTCTGACTGGAGTTTCCCGGGGGGAGCCTGAACCGCACTGGTATCCCTCGTAACTCGCCTTTTGTTTTTATTGTTTTTCTTTTGTTTCTGTTACTGTTGGACTGACGCTTGCTGTTCTTCGAGAACTATCTTGAGCCACTGCGGGGCAGTGCCCTGGGAACGGATTGCAACTTTGATATGTGTATATTTCCTTATGTACCTAGCGGCCGGCCCGGGTGGTTGTAGGCCCATACTTGTGACCGAATTGTTGCTCAATAAAAACTTTTTCAAAAAAAAAAAAAAAAAATATACCTCAGAACAGAGCAGATCGCCCATATCATCAACGAACTCCCCACACACATCATTAAACACATCCACTCCAACCATAAACCAGGAAATCCTCCAGACTAGAACAAAATGCAAAACGTGAACTAATAATACACACAGATAACCCCCCTTGGACCCAAGAGAAGCCACAACTCCCTTTGCACTTGCCCGCGCATAAACAAGCATTGAAGCACAGCTGCGTTTATCCACTCATATTTTACTGAACACTCATTCCCTCAGAGTATTCCCAGTTTACACTACCCCCATTAGTTCATCCACAGTTACATCCCCTCATATATTCACCTACACTTTCTTGCGTAGATGAGAGATCATTCAATTGAAGACAAACACAATAAAACCAGACCTCACTCCTTCTAACACAGAAGGACACTAACAAAGCACCGGCTAGGAACACTAGACCTACCACACACCAGTAATTAGTAAACGAATGCAGTCAGCTGAATGTACAAATATCTATGTGTGTCTTGACCAGTAAGGATGTAATACTGTATTCCACTATGTTGAAAACTAAATTTAAAAAGTTGAAAAATAATTGAATGCAAGTGTTGGGTGTATGTGTGCCTCTGAATGGTACAGTACATGGTGGATACAGTACTGTGTAGTGTGTGTATGTTGTATACATACACAGAGTGTATGTAAGCCTGTGAATGGTACAATACATGGAAGGCCTTGGGTTCCATTTTGTATTCGTGCAAGCTGGGTGTTACTGACACTGGGGGGGGGGGGCAGGTTTCCCATGTACACTTCAAAGGGTGCTCTTTCATTCAGTGAGAGGTCACAAGGAAAGGACCTGGGCACATTTCAGGAAGGAGATGGGGCTAATAAGAGAATCATAAAAAGGTCGGCTGGGAGCCCTGGGACAAAGGTTTGATGCACATATTACTGTGGCTGACATCCAGGTGTGAAATCAAGTCATACCTAAGGCCTGTTATTTGGGACTATCAGCTTTGGGGAGATGGCTGCTGTAACAGACTGCTTCTCAAAAGAAAGAGGGAGCAGAGCAGTATGCTCTTCAAAAAAAGCACACCCCAAACATAAAACTCAGACACTACATTACATCTGGTGTCTGGAAATGGACTATAAGACTGGGAGGTTAAGACCCCAAAAATGATCATCTGACGGGCTGTGTGAGGAGGAGAAGCTCTGCAAGACTTCTGCCTGTGACCCAGTTTGGGGCCAAGGCCTGTTAGTCTCCCTGCTGAATGAAGGGGACATCAGTCAGGGAATCCAGGACCACCTGCCCTGGAGCTTGGAGCACCTGCACCTGTATGCTTGCCAAGTTCAGTGTGCCCTGTGAGGAGGAGGAGAGCATAAGAGGGAGCCAGGTCTAATAGGGAGCCCTGTCTATTAGACTCATTGTGCAAAGTGTGAGAAGACAACTGGTGCACCGATCAGATTGTTGCCCGTGTGCAGGCCTCAGTTGACAACACCTGCATGCCAGGAGAGTCATGTTAAGGACTGCCGTGCTGTAAATGCTGAAGCCATGCGCTGTAGCGATGCGGTGACCCCATATTCCAAGAGGGGTCCCCAAGGTGAAAGACTGCCATGCATTAAGGACCAAAGCCTTGTGCGGCAACCGTATGCCAAGCAGGGCTGCCATGGATAACGTTGCCGTCGGACCAGAGCCTGGGGACAGTGAGCGTGGTGGCCCATAGGTCAGCGGGAGCAACATTGACTGTGACTGGTTTGACCCTGTTGGAGGAGTGTGTGACCCGAAAACCGGATTGTCGTAGTCATCCCCCCCCCCCTTTTCAAATCTAGAGCTTGTGAACACTTGACCCGCAGGAGAAAGCTGCATGAAACCTCCAATCGCTGCAGGAACGCAACCACAAGACAGAGATCCTGCTCCATGTGAGTGCCGCCACTGAGTCCACTTGTGAGCAATTCACCTGACGTGGACTTGAGCCACTGCGAGCGCCTGTGGACGGGGCACACTTCAGGGCTCAGAACGCTTCACTTATGCCAGAGCGTGTAAGACATGTTTCATGCCTGGCGACCCCAGGGGAACTTGCTGCTGAATCAAGTGAATGTGAACTGGAAACTATTGACTTTAAATCAGAGTTGTAGTGGAGTCTTGAGACTCGGGCTACTAGTGGGGCATGCCCTGGATTTTACTAACAGTGAGTAGGGAATAACCAAGATCGCTAATGCGAGGAGTGAGTGGGACCGGGAACCGCAGAAGAGACATTAGAGCCCTGACCTCAGAGGACTGGAATTGTTTGTGAATGTCGTATTCTTCCTCTGTGTGGCTAGCATGAGAAATAAAATACTTTGCTTTTGTCATAAAAGTGAGTATTTGGCTGGACAATGATTTTTTGCTGCTGGTGCTCGCATTTTTAGCTGTGAACCTGTGTTCGCTAATCTTCATCCAGTCATCCCCCTGAGGGAGCCCTGGACTGCAGAAGGGGTTTGTGCCCATTACTCAGATTCCATAGTAAGTCGGGCTTTGGGACATTGTGAGTAAAAGGCCTCAACCCCCACAGTTGGACCCAGTAACGCCTGTGTGGCCCTTGGCCCTCTGAAAGGGGTTCTGACAGCCCCCACACACACACACTTGCCACCCTCACTATAACAGCTTCTGAAGGGCCACTTGTCCATCTTACAGAAGGAGGTTCAAGCTCAGCTCTCTTGGACAAGGGAGACAGAGAGGGTACCACCAGCAAAAACAGGGACTGGTTGTTACTCCTACTTTCTGGTTCCAAAACAAAACAGAGGACTTCATCGTATTTTAGATCTTTGCCCTCTGAACTTCTTACTCAAAAAGGAAAAGTTCAAGATGCTCAATCTGACCCAAGTTCTGTCTGCTGTGGATCCAAGTGACAGGATGTTAGCGTTGGACTTGCAGGATGCCTATTTTCACATCCCCTCCTGCAGTCCCACAGAAGTTACCTGCGATTTCAGACACTTGCCGTTCTTGGAGCTCCACTTAGCCTCACCAGTGCCCCTTGGGGTTTACAAAAGTGATGGTGGTTGTTGCTGCTCATCTTCAGAGGTCTCACACATATTGACAACTAGTTACTGAAGTTGGACTTGTCCCAATCAGTTGTGCACCACCTCCAGACAACGGGCAATCTGTTAACATCCTTAGGATTCTCCATCAATGTGCTGAAGTTACACCTGACTCGTTTGCAGAGGCTTCCTTTCATCTGGCCATCCTGGATAAGGTGCTGTTTCAAGCCTTCCCTCTGCCTCAATGAGTCTGAGACCTTTGGGCTATGATTCTGATGTTTATACCTTTGACCTGGGTCTCAATGAGAGTGTCTCTGAGACTTCTTGGTCTCTGGGCCTAATGAATCCTGCTAGTGGATCACTTCAGATGACACTTGCGGGCTCTGCAGTAGGATCTGAAGTCTCAGTGGGCTCAGAATCAGTGGAACGTGTCATATTCCATTCAGGAATGTGAGGAGACTGCAACAGACCTGTAGCGGTGGCTGCTAGACCTTAATTGGACCGGTGGTATACCCCTCACCCTACCCGAACCCATACCTAACTGTTGTGACGGATGCATCGTTGCTGGGCTGGGGAAGCCATCAAGGAGAGGTGGGAATCAGAGGACTCTGGTCACCAGCAGAGATCAATCTCCACATCAATCTGTTGGCACAAAAAGCAGTCCTACTGGCCATCAGGAGGGACTGGGTGCAGGTCCTCATGGACAACAGCACTGCCATGTGGTACTGCAAAAGAAGGGCAGGGAACTTTCATAGATTCCCATAGCTTGTATCATTCCCCGTCGTCGGAATGGGAGTCTCGGTAAACAAAATAACATAGCAGTAGGTACAAAAGAGAAAGAAAAAGGCCTAGGCCTCATTCCCTTTTGTAGCATATCCACCTCTTTTTGCAAAAGAGACCAAAGTAAAGCAACAGCCAATCAGATTAGCCTCACCCCATAGAACCCTCCTGAGAGAACCTCAGATTTTCTACCGCACGTTGTGCTAAGGGAGTCTCCTTTGAGTTCTGCTCACTTCAACTCTAGTTGACTACTTTTTCAGCATTTGTTCTTCAGAATTGTTTGGTATTTCATCTGGAAATGTCTGACAAGGAGAAGAAAGCCCTTTTCAAGGCTTGTCCCACCTGTGGCAAGAAGAGGCTGTATGTGGAGGACAGGCATAAGGACTGCATTTATTGCCTGTACCCTGATCACAAGGTAGCGGACTGCAAGATCTGCTGCACATTCTCTACAAAGACCCTCCGGGACCGTGAGGGTTGTCTCCTCACTTGGCTCCAGAAGCTGAAGTCGAGGAAGGAAACTCTGTCAAGTGACAGTGAGGACTCATCATCTGGCACCTCATCTAGAAGGTCAGTAAAAAGGGGTAGGGCTTCCCCTTCACCATCCTCAGAACGTCCTGTTAAGGCCTCAAAAAAGACCCCTCGTGAGTCTGAGAGCCGGAGTCCTAGCAAATCTCCTCACCATGGTACAAAGGAGAGGGAAGGACTATCTTCAGCTGCAGCAGTGGTGGAGTCTGCTAAAGCTTTTAAAAAGCCCTCTTCTCTAACATCTGAGAAGTCAGAGAAAGATTCCAGATCGTCGATGACACTGCAGAAGACTCCGTCGACGAAGACTTCAAAATCTCAGGTGAAAAAAGTTGCACCGTTGACGGTACCTTCTAGCCACATATCGCCGTCAGTGTCGACGGTTACGGCGACAACGACGAGAGTGTCGACGAGGGTGTCGACGACGGTAGCGGCGATGACGGTGTCGTCAACGAGAGCAACTACGACGACGGCAGGAGTGTGTCGACGACGCCCATCTCTTCATCGAAGATTCAACCGCCGGCGGTGGATCTTCCGTCGACGACCTAGTCAACGATGGTTTCTCTTACAACCCCATCGCTGGCGGTACCGTTGACGAAATCTTCGTCGACGGAGAGGATCACTATTTCCTTAAAGAGGATAACGCCTGAAATGACGTCTCCAAGGAGGGTAGCCCCTTGCCTCCCGCACTGTTGCTCGAGGAAGAAGAGGACTCTGACAGGGATGATCAGGATTCTTTTGGCTATGCCCATAGCTTCTCACAATTATTGGTAAAATGCCAAGACACTGATTCTGAGGGCGAATACATTCATGAGTGCTCATACCAGCAATCCTATCGTCGTCAGGAAGGCGCAGGCCAGGAGATGGTTTCTGTCCCTTCTTCCCTCCTGGCAGATCTCCAGGGCATGTTGCAGGATTATAGGAAGAGGTTTTCTCAAGCTACTTCTCCTCCTTCGACTTTTTCTGTGGTACATGCTGTGCCTACACCATCAGCTTCTGCAGTGGTTTCTCCGGGAGAACCATCCCAGATGGTTTCACAACCGCAGGTATCCAGCTCAGGTGTACCTCCAGTGGTCCAAGATGTTCAGGATGATTCCTCGGACGAGGATCAGGATGATGGCAACAGGTCTAACCAGTATGTAGAGTGGGATGATTATGTGATCCCGGATACAGCTTCACCTACTCCTGATCCAGTGGATTCTCCCCCAGCAGACATTGGGGGATTTCACAAACTGATGGAAAGGGCCTCCAGTAGATTCAAACTTCCTATGCCTTCAGTTCAAACGGAACGCTTCCTTCATGATTTCAAGGAGCCCTACAGGAAATTGGTCCATTCCATTCCCATTGTCAGCCATGTCTGGGACGAGGGTTTGAAGGCAATGAAAAACCCGGCTACTGTCATACCAGTTTTGCCACGCCCGGAGAAGAAGTACAAGGCTCCTGAGGATAGTCCAGCGTCCTTGATAGGTCAACCGAAGCTGGATTCGGTAATATTGCAGGCGGCCCAAAGAAAGGCACACAATCCTTCTGCACCCCTGACAACTCCTCCCGATAAAGGAGGCAGGCGCCTTGATAATGCGGGGAAAAGGTTTTCCTCTATGGCAAGTCTTTTGGTACAGGCAGCGAATGCGATGCCGATCCTTGGTAGATACGATTGCCAAATGTGGTGCGACCTCTCACCATATTTGGACCAGCTCCCACAGGAGTCCAAGGTGGAGGCCAAGAAGATTCTACAGGAGGGAGAGGCTATATCAGCGGAAGTGATCGACTGCGCCATGGATATTGCCACGACAGCTTTCCGTTCACTGGCAGGCGCAGCTGTTCTTCGTCACCAAGGCTGGCTCCAGGCAACATGGTTCCGGCCGGAGGTCCAGAACAAAATTCTGAACCTTCCGTTTGATAGTGAGGCATTATTTGGCAAGCATATCGACGATGCCCTCCAGGACATTAAAAAGCATACGAAGACGGCAAGATCTCTAGGAACTCTAAAGTATCGGAAGGTTCCTTTCCGTGGGGCCAGGGGGAAGAGTACCACATCCTACAGAGGTTCGTACCAACAACAACGGTACTCTTCTTATGGTTCAACGTCTCAGTCTTATCGACCAACATACCAACAAAGACAAGGCCAGACCTCTTCTTTCTCTAGGTCCAACACTAGAGGAAAACAAAATCGCCAGGGACGTGACACCTCCAAGAGGCAATAGCGGCGTTCTGGCTCTGCCTGCTGTACCCACCTCCCCGTCAACATCTGTGGGAGGCAGGGTGTCTCAATACCTCCACAACTGGAAACGGATAACATCAGACCGTTGGGTGCTCAACATCATTCAAAATGGCCATACGCTGGAGTTTATTCATATGCCTCCTTCCAAGCCCCCTGTCGCTATGCCTTCAAAACATCTGCGCCTCTTACGGCTCGAAGTTCATCAGATGCTCCTCAAGGGAGCAGTGGAGCCGGTTCCCCTGTCTCAGAAAGGGGAAGGTTTCTACTCCAGGTTTTTCCTGGTCAAGAAGACGCTGGAGAAATGGCGCCCCATTTTAGATTTCAGGGAGCTAAACACCTATCTCATCAGTCAATCCTTTCGGATGGTCTCTCTCCAGGGTATCTTGCGTCTCCTCAACCCTGGCCACTCTCGATCTCGAAGATGCATATTTTCACATACCCATTCATCCAGCCCACAGGAGGTTTCTACGATTCACAGTAGCCAAGAGCCACTTCCAATTCAAAGTTTTACCCTTTGGACTTCCCTCTGCCCCGAGGATCTTTACCAAGGTGCTGGCACTGGTGGCAGCTTTCCTAAGGAAACAGCATTTTCAAATCTTCCCCTACGTGGACGACTGGTTGCTGAAGGCTCCGTCCAGGCGGACAGTGGAAGAGACAGTCGAGGCATGTACGACTCTGTTCAGCAATCTGGGTCTGACTCTCAACAGGGAGAAGTCGTCTCTCTGTTCGTCCAACAAAGCACGATTCCTAGGGGCTATCCTGGACACGTCTCTCAACAAGGCTTCTCCATCCTTCGAAAGGCAAGAAAAACTGAGGTCATTGGCTCATCTGTTGAGAAAATGAAAGTGTCTTTCAGAACGCTGTTACAAATCCCTTCTAGGAGTGATCTCTTCATGCATCCCTCTGATACCCCACTGCAGGTTGCGGATGCGATCTCTTCATGAGCAACTAGACATGCAATGGCAGCAAGTACACAGCTCCTTCGACGACAAGGTGGTGATTACTGCGGCAATGAAAAAAGCAGCCTTGTGGTGGACAAAGGACGAGAATTTATCCCAAGGTCTATCCTTCGTAAGCAATCCGGCTCCTCAAGTTGTAACAACAGATGCCTCGCTGGAAGGCTGGGGTGCGGTGCTTCAACACTTACATGTAAGCGGGCATTGGTTGCCCCGGCACCGCCTTCTTTACATCAACCTCCTGGAGCTCAGAGTGATTCGTCTGGCACTGCAAGCATTTCTTCCACGATTGCAGGGTTCAACGGTTCTTGTCCGCACGGACAACACCACGGCCATGCACTACATAAACAAGGAAGTGGGTACCAGATCTCTTCCGTTGTCGCAGGAGGCCCAGAAAATTTGGGAGTGGGCGATCCTACACGGAATATCGCTCAAGGCAGTACACCTAACAGGAGTGCTAAACGAAAAGGCGGACAGGCTCAGCAGGCTTTCGTCAGTCAGCCATGAATGGGAACTAAACCAGATGGTCTTGGAGGAGATTTTCCACCGGTGGGACAAACCCTCAATAGATCTCTTTGCTACCCCGGTGAACAGAAAATGCCAGTTTTACGCAAGCAAACTATGCCATCGCGAATCGCTGGGGAATGCGCTTTCGATAGCTTGGTCAGGAGCATGTGTATACGCCTTTCCCCCCATTCAGTTAATACCGAGAATACTCAGGAAGATCAAAACGGAGCCATGCAAGATGACCCTAATAGCTCAAGCTTGGCCGAGGCAGTTTTGGTTCACGGAGCTTCACCTCCTTTCTCTGGCCCCTCCACGTCCTCTACGGGCGATCCCGGATCTTCTCACAATGTCCCAGGGCCAGATCTGGCATCTTGAACCTCGTTCCTTACACCTGTCAGCATAGCTCCTGAGCAGCGAGAATTCCTAGATCTTCATCTCTCGGAAGAGATAAGAGATGTTCTCTCTCAGGCTAGAGCTCCTGCCACTAACAAGACTTACTGTTTGAAATGGAAACGATTTTGCATCTGGTGCCGACAGAAAGGTGTGGACCCTTTCTCGTCTCAACCTCACCAGGTTCTTCCTTATTTCCTGTCCTTGGCTAAGGCAGGTCTGGCTCATTCATCCATAAAAGTTCACTTGGCTGCAGTTTCTCGCTACAGACGCACTGCATTTGGGCCTTCTCTCTGGTCATCCAGAATTGTCAAACAATTTCTCAAAGGCCTATTTCGAGTCTTTCCTCCAGTGAGGCCTCCGCCCCCCACATGGTATTTGAACTTGGTTCTCACTCAGCTGATGTAGCATCCCTTTGAACCGGTTCATCTAGAAGATTTGAAATTCCTCTCATGGAAATTGGCGCTCCTTCTTGCTCTCACTTCGGCAAGACGTATTGGAGAATTACAAGCTCTCACAATCCAGGAACCTTTCCTCCAATTCAAAAGAAATACAGTGATTCTAAGGACTAATCTAAAGTTCATACCAAAGGTGCCTTCGGACTTTCATTTAAATGAGCCGGTGATCCTCAAGGCTTTCTTTCCTCAGTCTTCTACGCCGGCAGAAAGGGCACTTCATTCGCTGGATATGCAGTGGTGCTTGAAATTTTATCTGGACCGTACTAAAGAATTTCGGAAATCTTCTCAATTGTTCATTGCATTCAGTGCTCCCCGCAAAGGCTTACCCCTGTCCAAGCAGGGTATTGCTCGATGGATCTCCAGTGCTATACAGTTCTGTCATTCTGCAGCGGACAAGCCTCTAGAGGGCAGAATTAGAGCACACTCGACAAGGCCCACGGCTTCCTCTACAGCTCTGTTTGCGGGAGTCCAGATGTAACTTGGAGCAGCATGCACACCTTCACAAGACATTACTGCCTGGAGACCTTGGCACAAGAAGACACGGCTGTAGGCCAGGCAGTCCTGAGGCACCTCTTCCATTGAGTGGTGAGCTTTCCTTTCTTCCCTCCTTCCTTTCTTATTGTTATTTGCACATTTTACTGTGTGTTCTTTATGTGATTGCACTGTTGATTGATGTTTTACTAAAAAAAGAAAGGGAATAGAGGAAGAGATGTCAATAAGGGAACAAAATGTGCTTCTGACTGCTAACTACTCTGATACAAGCTATGGGAATCTATGAAAGTTTCAATACTGGAGTAAGAAAACAAGTTACTTACCTGTAACTTTGGTTCTCCAGTATTGGTAACTTTCATAGATTCCCATGCGCCCACCATTCTACCCTGGGAAAGCTCAGCCCTCAGCAGGTTTTGGTTCTACTGTTACACAACGGCTACGAAAATCTGAGACTCTGAGGTTCTCACAGGAGGGTTCTATGGGGTGAGGCTAATCTGATTGGCTGTTGCTTTACTTTGGTCTCTTTTGCAAAAAGAGGTGGATATGCTACAAAAGGGAATGAGGCCTAGGCATTTTTCTTTCTCTTTTGTACCTACTGCTATGTTAGTTTGTTTACCGAGACTCCCATTCCGACGACGGGGAATGATACAAGCTATGGGAATCTATGAAAGTTACCAATACTGGAGAACCAAAGTTACAGTTAAGTAACTTGTTTTCTTCCTCACTGAACCTCCCATCTCCCCATTCTGTTGAATTAATTTTTTGTACACGTAAAAAGGTCCAAATTAAATATCTGCATTCTGTCAGTCCGGATTCATGAGTGTTCCACATCCAAACCGAAGGTACGTAACTTGTTCTTCAAGGCAGCCTTCATCTTCCAGTGACTCTTCTCTCTCTGTGTGCACCACACCTCGGAGTATGCCACCACCATAACTGTTGCAAAAGGAAAAAGTGATGGATGGATGTTGAACGAAGCAAACATTAACCCCCAGTCACAAAGATCTGGGTTTAATCCATTATTCTTTTGATCACCACGCCACTTTAGTTTGAACCCAGCCATATGCAAACCAGTCTTGACCCTGTTACTCATGGGAACAATCCAGCCCGAACCGCCAAGCCAGGTCCTCCCTGGACCGGAAACAAGCATCCTAGGACCAGTTTTGGGGTAACACCCCTTATCAGCCAGGATAGCTTGACTCCACTGGCAAAGTGAGCAAGGGACCCACGTCTGGGCATACCCTGCCAACTTAGGGTGACAAAGGCAAAAGGAACAAATGATGGACGGAATGCTGAACAATGCAAACATTCTCCCCTAGTCATAACTGTAGCACTCCTCATGTACCAGCCTTGTCTTAAGCCTCAGTAACAACATTTACCAAGTGTGTCATCTTTTCCTAAATGTCATTAGTTCCAGAGTCTCCAGCTCAAGACATCACATCCTGTGCTGAATCTTCTGTTGTGTTTGTGTGTTTACATGCAGCAATTACAACTGCAGTTTTGATGTTTGTAAGCGAGGATACTGATAGGTGTTACTATTATCTACCACAGTGGTATTCAGTTCATTAAGCAGAAAAAGCCTTTTCTGACATTTGAACTCGTGACCAGCAGGTCTTGCAGATATGTTAGCAGATGTCAACAGCAAGCAATAAACACATCGAGTCTTCATTCCATTTTGTGAATGACTAATGCCTTTTGCATCCAGTGCTTTTTTTGTCCCAGATCTGGTACATTTTATTGGTGTTATTTCACCAGGCAAGAGGATTTCCTGTGGCTCCTTTGATGTGCTAATTTCCAGTGCTCTGTCCAGACAGGCATGTACCATAATCCTCAAAAGCTCGTGTGGCTCTTGCCTCACATGAGTGGGAACAGTGGCTTCACAGTCACCTTCAACCTCCATGCTGAATGACCTGTGAAAATGCAGGAATGAACGACGTACCTGGACTCCATAATAGGTTGCTGTGAAGTATCAGCCATATTTGAGAGAGGTAGGCATAGAATCGAATCCGAAGAATTAATCTTTTCTGCCTGTAGTACTTGGACATTCTTTTCTGTTGCCTGAGCAGACATTGCAGCAACTATTTTTACAATTTTACCCACGAATATATCCAGAAAGAAGTTTTGAGTTGAGTTCTGTCCAGAGAAGCCCATTAGTCAGCTCTGATAAGCGAGATGTTTGTTACAGCAGAGCATGTATCAAATGTGCAGCGAGCCAAGACGTTCACCCAGGAACATTTCAGACGACTGCTGCATGGAGCCAGTTAGGGGTAAGCAGAGCTTGCCCATTGCTACCTCTGGGCTCAGGAGACAGCAAGTAGGCCTCCAAGAGCCATGTTTGCTTTCTTTTTTCCCACTTCTTGTCCTTTTCCTATCCCTTCAGCAGCAAATAGGCTCATGAGGGATGAAGGGCAGGACAAGCGTTCAAGGAGTGATATGTTCGCATGTCAAATATTAGGCAATCTAAATTCAGCTATCCTTGGTATCTTGATATAAGAAGGAAGCTTGTAAATGGGTTCGGTTGGTTTCCTTTTCTGTGTGTGGGGTCTGCCAAATGTGTATTTGTTTCACAGACAAAAATGCTACTGCCCAGATTTCAGAAGATAGAAATGGAATGCATTGGCGAGGGCCTTTCAATTTGTGCAAATAATAATTTCCTTCAATCTGCCAATTCAGCTGATTAGCAAGAGATTTTACAGGTAGCAAAAAGGGACTTCAGTGATAATCGTGGCTCCAGCATGGACTGCACAGGCGTGGTGACTGAAAATGGTGGCATGTCCTGGTCAGTGCATTTACTATGGCCTCGTGAAGCATCGAAGCAGACTTGGTATTAAGAATAGCAAAGGAAGACACCGGACACAGAACTTGATGGCTTGGACTTGATGTATTCTATAATAGAAAAAAGTGCGTGCTTCGATCATAATGCTGAACTTATTTTTGGTTTTGTGCGCTTTTTTTAACGACACTTTTATTAGGAAAGTTTGTATCAGGTACATTCCCACTAGAAAGGAACCCCCCCCCATTCCAGTATTTGGCACGCAGTATAGACCGGTGTGGTTCTTTACAGTCTTTACAGTTCAGTTTTTGGGCTACATACATTAGACCCCCTAGATAAGATCTGGTTGCTTATATCAAGTGAGTTTCCACTTTTATCTTAAAGATGAAACGCTGGGCTTGCCTAGAGCAGCTGTTGGCAGCCGGTTGATCCAAGTGTTGTTCCTGGTCCATCGCTCTGCTCTCTGAAGCCACCAGGGACGTCGATGCTGATTAGATGAACTGACCCTCTGGGAAGGCTCACAAGGTTCAGTGAGCCGCACATAGCTCGCTGGAGTTGACTCATTGCATTCTAACATGTTGACTTGACTTGGAACAATCACACTGTTCTTTTAAAGATGCTCTGTGTCTTTTATTTATTTTCATTTCTAATTAGCTGAGTTACTCATACAAAGTTGCTGGAGCCCTAGAAAGTATAAGGCTTAACCTTCAAGGAAGATCTTGAATAAATGTATATGGTGTTTGCTTTACTGGTGTTGCTAATGTCCAGAAGCGTGAACCGTGGCATTTATCCATGTCAAACGGTAGGATTATGATACAGAAACCAAGATGGTGTATGTGAAGCATATGACTATATATATAGGAACGAATCAAAAGAAAGTGGCCTTATTATTCGAAAACAAGCTTCTCTGTTACTTACTACTTTAAAAAAAAAAATGATTTACATAATCATTGAAACTTCATTCCCAGCTGCAACAGAGCCTGTTGTAAAACTTAACATAACCACTCAAAGATTTACACCGTGTCTGGTCGATAACGAGAAAGAGGTGTGCATTCCCATGTAAACTGATGGCCAGTCAGAGTGGGCTTGTCCCTAGTAATGTATTAAACATGCTCCAGTTTGTAAGTCAGGAGGAACCTACAGCTTTACTCTGAAGTAGCCTTCCATCAGGCTCTCCACTTGTTACTTGCTCTGCAATACTCTGGGAGAAAAGGCAGCTATCTCTGCTGTACTCAATATTATATAGTGATCTCCTTCCTTTGTGCTGGTATTGTACCAGGTAGTTTCAAGAGGGTAGGCGTAAACTCCCTTGTAATAAACCATCTTTGGTGGAGTAGAGAATACCCTGAGTGGACAAAGGAAGGATTGCTCCGACACAACTGCCAGCTCGAAGGCCTTAATCCAGCGACATATTGCTTTTGTTCTGGCCACCTACAATGGTGGAGAAAGACACTGTTGCAGCAAACCAAAGCAGACAGATTGGTGACAATTTGGATGAGAGCAACCAAAGTATGGTAGAACAAGGTGGCTGCCTCTCAGAAATGTGGTGGGAGTGAGCCACCTGAGAGGAGCCAGACAGGCAGTGTTAAAGGCCAAGATAGGATGGTGCATGAGCAGTATCTCCCTAGAATGAAGAGCAAGAGTTAGACATGGACCTACTGGAGTTATCAACATGGATGACGCTGAAGCCAGAGTATGATGGGACCATGTGGTTAAGTTCAAGAGAGGCAACTTATCAGTGACCTGGGTTGCAGAGGCCTGTGGCAGGGACCGTGATTCAGCCATTCGCCGTCAGTGAGCGGCCTACAGAATCAGGCCAGTGTGAAACTGCAGAGGCACATTACACAACGTGGGACCCGCAGAGGTCCATTGTTAAGCTAGAGCAGAGACCTGCGGAGGCAACCAGGGAGGCCCAAGTGGTGGCAGGGATTGTTCACAGACTGCTTGTGAGTGGATGACACAAAGATGTGTATGTTGCTGCTCATTCCTGGGAGGCAAGCAGGAGGCCTTGAGACTTGGCAGTGCTTCCTGTTAGAAAAACGTGATCCTGGGAGGGCGCAGGGGCCGAGTTCGCCCATACGCAGAAGAGCACAGCTGGCTCACTGCAATGATGAATTATAACCACAACAAATCCATCTGTTAATGACCGAAGCTGAGAGCTGTGAGAACATGGAACATAGGCTTTCGAAATAACCACATCAACCAAGCAGTGCAGAGCAGGTTGTGACACTCTGGCGGGGGCTCTTGCAGCCCCTTCTACTGGTAGAATGAGGAGGAGCCTGATTTTCAAGAGGCAGTGGGCCACCGTCCTGGGGACAGAGGTCGAGCAGTCAGATGGTGAGGCTCAGAAGTGAGAGGCTGAGAGGAGTCCCATACAAGTGAGCAACTAGCTCAGCAAGATTGATGGCGGTCGTCTTGTGACAAGACCCACTCAGGTATGGATAATACATGTCATGGACTAAAGAAGGTGCCCTACCTGGGCTGGACTCAGAGTTCAGTACTGTGAGGGGCCCTCTTCCTGCCACCAACAGTAGTGACCCACAAATTTATGGAGCAGTTGTTCCAGGGCCTGAAAGATGGAGCTGTAAGATGTCATGGAAGATATCAAATGAGTCTCACGATTAGACGATTCTGCGGATGGGAGTTCTCTAAATAAAATCTTGTGTCAGGGGGTGATAATGCCTCAGGAACAAAACATGGTTCTCCAAGGTGACACTTTGAAAATCGCTATGGCACCAACAATATCCACATCAGAAAAGTGCCCCAAATGGTTTGGGGGGAGGGGTAGGGTACCGCTATCCAGGCGTACGCGCTGCTGGTGGCAGATGAAACTTGGAAAACAGAATAGACAGCAAGTACAGGACATAAGAACCCAGGAACTAAGGGCCTGATTTTGAGTTTGGCAGATGGGATATTCCTTCACAAATGTGACATATCTTGTCCGCTGTATTACCAATGACATTTATATTTATAGTGCACGTGTAATACAGCGGATGGGATAGCCTTCATGTTCGTGACGAGTATCATATCCACCAAACTCTAAATTAGGCCCTAAGTTGCCAGATCACTGGATATCCCCAGGAGAGCACACCATTTCCAATTATAAGAGCAGATCATGGAGGCAGCTTGGAAAACAGATGTTTTCCAGTTTGAGGGAGCCTGCTTCCACTTAATCCAGGATCTGTCTGTGCTAATACTATAAAAATGTCCCAAACTTTATTAGAACCAACAAGACCCCTTATCGATGGGCCTATCTCCTCCGTTCCTTTCTCCAGTGGAACGGGCAACAAAACCATATGAAGTCCCTCAGAGAAGCCAACGAAACAATGATTGTCCGTGACACATCAGAACCGGATGAGCAAAAGGAGGTCCAGGATGCTGCCACAATGCATGCAGCGCATTGGGGAGGACGGGGTAATGTCTCAAGGAGGAGGAGTACTGGACCACACCTTTGTCTGAAACAGCACATTAAGAACAGTGGGCTGACATTCATCAGGTTTTGGTTGGCCGCAGCTTAGTTGAAGATGAAGACTGAGAAGTTAGCCAATGTTCAAGAGGCTGCAACTCAATAGGGAGCTGATGTGATTGGGGCTAGTATGGTCGTTGTAGACAAGGGGGTATTTCTCCACCTTCTAATACATCAATGCATACTCATGAAAGGGAAGTTTTCCTTTCCTGTGCCTAGTGATACAGAGTCTAGTTGGGGCAAGCACTCCATCACGTCACGTGTCATGACACTAGGTTGGATACCTGCGAGTATTGGACACCCTTATTTACACAACTTGGGACACTCTGAAAGCGTTTGTGAGAGAGATTAGAAAGCAGTCAACTGAATATAATTTGAGAGGCCAACCTCCTTAAAGACCTTAAGATGGTAGAACACTCTCAGAAAAAGGTTTGCCGCAGAGAATATGGTGCAAGGTACAGCACCCACAAGACTGTTTGAATTTAATAGGGTGGAGTACTCCTATCTAAGTATTTCTTAGAGGGGGTAGCAAAGCTGTGAGGTTATTTGCATCTAAGCTGAATGCGAAACAGATCAAAAATCACATCGCCTCTATTCTAGATGAGAGTAGTGCCCAGAAATTTGGAGACGTGGGTGAACCTCTACCAAGACGGAGCTAAGATCAGTGTCATTCTCAAACCATGACAACACAGAGAAGGTGATCCATATGATACCCAGCTTACAGGCTCAAAAGGGGATCGATGCTTTTATCCATAGATGTCAAAAAGGCTATTCATGGGGTACACTGGCGCTATCTGTAGTGATAAGGGATAAATGCTTCAGGCTTGTAATTCTGAATATGGTCTGGGTAGGGTACGTGGCATGGACCAAGAACATTAGGATTAGGGCACAAAACTCATGTGCAACACCGATCAAGAGAGGGCCGAGACAGAGTTGCCCGCCATGTTACCTGCTTTTCTCCTCTTATATCGAACCATGAGCTCAGATGTGTAGGACTAATCAGTGGGATCAGACTGGAACCAGACCTGCTTTAGTTACGATGTCCTGGTCTCAATTTCATAACCGATCGCCTCCCTTCCGTCATTGTGGAGTGAACTAGATTGTTTCAGCAAAGTCTTGGGTTATAAGCAACATTTTGCAAAATCAGAAACTCTTAATCTTAATGTAACTCCTGCTGTATGCTGTTTACTGACACTCCATTTAGATGAACCATTAAGCTGATATTACCCTTCGTAGTAGGCACCTTTTCACCGCTATCTACCCACCACTGCTTAATTCAATTGAAAGCAATTTACAATTACTTCTTGGTCATCACCACTCGTGGCTGAGACATATAGCATTGGTCAAAATGTCTGTCCTGCCTAAGGCCCTGTACATTTTTCAGACCATTTCTATTCAGGCCAAGGAGCTATTTAAACCAATGGCAAAAAGCTTGCCTCAGCTATTTTGGGAAGGGCCGGAATAGGTTGAGGGTGAGAAATAGACAAAATCTGTTATCATTGAAACATGGAGATCTGGGTGTGATCTCTTACCAAAGGGCCTCTCCGCTACAATACATGTGAAAATTGTCACAGGAGGAATACGAAATACAGCGGCATTTCTAACCTCGTGCACCGGCAGGACTATACCTTCGGGAGCTCCCATAGATCAAGAAAAGAGAATGGTCTACTACAGTACTGGGCTCCTTGATTCTCGGCGGAATACCACAAATCTGAAATACAGTTAAGATTGCAAATGGGCTGACATATGTTGCCCATCCCCCTTCACTTCTGTTTGGAAATTAGGATTTCAGTCCAGATCTAAATAGACCTTTAGACAGTGGGAGGTCAACAGATTCCTAAAAATAGGAGACTTCTTGCTGAGGGAAAACATTTGAGCAAGTTAAACTAGAATTAACACTAGAGGAAATAGAGCTGTTTCATTGCACGCAACCAGGTCACTGGGTCCTACACAGCCTGATTAAACCTGGGGCTTTGAGGAATGGTACATACTTTGCTCTTACAGTCGTTCTTATTCAGACAAGTTTCTGACATCAAAAATAGGCCAAATACCTCTGCATTTAAGAAATGCAGAGGTATATGCACTGAGGTGGAGTTTCCAGGATGTATAGGAGATGGAGTTGGGTGTCAGCAAAGATTAGGAAGATAGCTAAAACAGCTAGTTACTCTGCAGACCCATTCAAAAGGTCACATTTTAGATATGATTTTCGCGGATACAGAGAATGTAGCTCTTCGGGACATTCTACCTCAATGTTGGACAGACCATGCATTGGTTCATTTTATCCTCTCTCTTCCTGCAGACTCCTCGATGAGAGGTAGCCTAGGCATTACTAGGGTGGGTAGACAATGGTCTAAACTCGTGAAACAGTCCACCCTACCTGCCTTGCTTCCGTTGGGTTTTTCACTAGGAGACAGCGTAGACGCAAGCTATGAGGTGCTTAGTCAGCGAATCGTGACTTCATTAGACTCATTAGCTCCTTTGCGTAAAATCAGAGATAGATCTACTCGTGCTATGCCTTGGTTCTCAGAGGAACTGCTTCAATCTAAACTCCAGTGTAAAAGGACGGAGCGCGCTTGGAGGAAACAGTATCGGGAATCAGATAGAGCCTGCTACAAGCGAACTTTGGCAACTTATAAAGCGCAGATTAGATGCGCCAAAGCTAAATTTCTAGAAGATTCCCTACTGTCGGCGGCAAATAAATCCCAGGCGTTGTTCAAAATTGTTAAAGATCTTTCACACCCTACCTGCACTGCTAATGATGCCCCTGTATCCCAGTCTCTATGCGACTCACTGGCTCAGGCCTTTGAGGAGAAGATTGCTACCATCTTGAGCAATCTTGATACTTCATCAAGCTCCGGCACTCAGCCTCTGCTCACTCCCATTTTAACACCGGATACGGAGGGTGATGCAGGTTTAGCTCGCCTTAACTGTTTCCCGGTACCATCTTTTGAGGAGTTTAGTGCATTGGCTGATAGCGTCTCTTCCGGCTCTCCCCTTGACCCACTTCCTCATAAATTTTGGAAGCTATTTCGGGCAGAACTCTTCTTGCCATTATTTGCGACCTGTTGCCAATCCCTCAGGTCTGCGCGAGTACCGGATTGCTGGAAGTTGGCAGTGGTGTCTCCTCTTCTCAAGAAGGAAACCTTGGACCCTTCCTGCCCTGCCAATTATAGGCCCATCTCCCTCCTACCTTTTCCAATCAAAATCTTGGAGAAATGGGCCACAAAACATCTTTCCGGCTATCTGGAGAGCAACGCCTGTTTGGACGTTGCTCAATTTGGATTTAGACCAGCCCACGGGACAGAGTCAGCATTGGTGACTGTGCTTGACGACCTCAGGACGCGTGCCGACCAAGGTCGGGCAGCCTTTTTAGTGCTGCTCGATATGTCGGCCGCGTTCGATACGGTCAGCCATGTGATCTTACTCAGGAGGCTGAGGGAAGTGGGGGTGACTGGCTTGGCCCTTGATTGGCTGACGTCCTACCTGGACAATAGACACCAGGTAGTGGCCCTGCCTCCGTTCAAATCATCTATCAGAAGCGTTGGCCAGGGTGTACCTCAAGGGTCAGCCATCAGCCCTATACTCTTCAATCTCTACCTCCGCCCCCTGATCAAGCTGATAAAAACCTTCGGCATTGCAGTCACCAATTATGCGGATGACACCCAACTTATCTTCTCGTTCGAAGGTAAGGAGGCGGTGTCACAAGAGATTTTCCATCGCTGCATGACTTCTACGGCAGACTGGCTGCGTCGTAATTCTTTGCAATTTAATAGTTCAAAAACCGAGGTTCTTCACTGTTCAACTGACCGCACCCCTAGGCCTCTTCCATCGAACTTTTGGCCGCCATCCTTCCAGGGTACCAGCCCTTCAGCAGACTGCGTGCGGAACTTGGGAGTATATTTTGGCTCCAACCTTCAACTGGATGTTTCTGTGAACAAAACAGTGGCTACGTGCATGGCTTTGCTTCGCACGTTAAGGAAAATCCTACCTTTACTCCCAGCGCAGGCAAGACCAGAGGTAGTGCGGGGTACCATCTTAAGTAGACTTGACTACTGTAATGCACTACTTCTGGGAGCCCCGGTGACTCTGGTGGGTAAACTGCAACGTGTACAGAACTTGGCGGCTAAACTGGCTCTGTCACGTCGGCGCGTGGATTCTTCCACTACTGCGCTCAGGGACCTTCATTGGTTGCCTGTCCCTCAGCGGATTGAATTTAAGGCCCTCTGCATGGTATTTAGAGCTCTTCATGATCAAGGTCCCATTCCTCTACGGAATATGTTCTCATGGTATGTCCCACCTAGGTCTCTCCGCTCGGCTACGGCTCGCTTGGTGGTAGTCCCAAAAATTCTAAGGACTCGATTGGGAGGCCGGTCTTTCCGCTACACAGCAGCAACTCTGTGGAACTCACTGCCGTGGGCAGTGAGGAGTATGGAAGCTCTCCCCTCCTTTAAGAAAGCCCTGAAAACTCATCTTTTCCCAAGAGTGGCGTAATTTTGTTACGCAGTGGATCGTTTCTCATTGTGCAGGTTCCTCTTAGTTTCATCAACAGTCTAAGCGCCAGGATGCCCGCAGGGTGACAGTCATTGCGCTATACAAGTATATCTATACATACATACATACATCTATACATACATTATGAGATGTTTATGCAGAGGGGCCATAGGCGTAAACTTGGTAAAAAGTAGCTTAAAGATCGAGCAGCGCACCCCCCCCCCCCATACCCTCTGTGCGCCCACGGCTCCTCCTTCCTATACTATCTCTCCTATCTTCATTTCCTTTTTTCTTATGTATGAAGTTATTTGTGAAGTTGTATACTTAAGTTACTACAACTAAACACTGAGCACTGAGAGGAACAGGGGCTCTCCATACTTCTTTATGTTATTCCTGGCCCCATTTCTCCGAATATTGTACTACCTCCTCTAAATGATTATACAGGTCGTAATACACAAGGCTGAAGAAACGTCAGGAAACTCCTCATCTTAAAAAACCTTGAGGCCTAGCACAGATGAATGACAATAAATGAACTTGAATGTCCTCTTTAACATGTGACAGTTTGGAATATTCCGCGACCTGATTACCTCATGCGAAACTGTTATCTGTATACAATAACAAAATGCCAACAAAAAAAAAGAAATTTAAAAAAGGGATTCTGTGTTGATGGCACTGCACTCCCTCTAAGTTACACACTCTGAATGCAAATTAAAACCTCACTTGAGGCAGTGTGGGGAGAGGAGCATGCTTGACTTCCATTTTATATTTACAAACCACAAAGTGTCTGGGTGTGCGCTTTCAAATGAGAGACATTTGTACAAAAACAAATTGACCCTACTCAGATAGTCAAAATTCCTACTTCAATCACAGAATCACACAGGGTGCAAACAAGGCAATTTGCCTGTTGCAATTGTTATATATGACTAGCTGCTGGTGGCAGGTTGCAGCCTTTGAAATTGAAAATTTAATTGTATGTGCTGTACACTTTTACTTTTTCATTCGTGCTAATGCCAATTGTGCTATTGTTATTAATGTTGTGTGTATTGTTTTATAATTGTTGTTTTTCTTGGTTTGGACATGATTCAAAAGTTGAACGTTAATGTCAAAATTTGACCAACTCATGAAGGTGTAATAAAAACACGAAACCACTACAGCAATTGAGGCGTTTTTTGTACAAACGTCTCTAATTTGAAAGCACACACCCAGACACTTTGTGGTTTGTAACTATTGAAGAGGCCCCGTTTGGGTGTAGTTTAGGGCCCAACCCCCTTTTTGTTAGTAAAAAAAAAATGACTTCCATTTTATGGCACTGACCGAAGATAGAGTTTTTGGGGCGTGGTCCTCTACTGGTTCTTCCAGGTTGTGGGTGTGTGATTCCCAGGCCGGCCCCCAAGTATTCTCTTGGAGTGGGCGCCAGAAATTAACTGATGGGATAACTGGGGTTAGATGTTACCTAGCATGTCCTTATGACAGTGAAGCAAACACTGTTTGCAATATGGAAGCTGCCCGATCCCCCAACGGTGCTGGACTGGTACCTTAAGCTATAGTACATCTTGGGAATGGAAAGAATCTAACACAACAGTGCAGGACAAAGCAGGAGTTGAATAAAACAGCACTCTTAGGGTTGTGGGAGTATGAATTGATTATTTGGCGCCATGCAAAATACCAATAAATATTGTATCGAAATCATCTTTTAACTAGGCCTGGGCGAAGCACTACGCTACGCTCGCGTAGTTTGCGAAGTTCGCGCTACTTCGCACTACGCGAACTGCACGTAGCACAGTGCGAACACGCGTAGCATAGTGTTGCGTAGTGCTGCGGTCATTTTTTGCTTGCTCGCGGTCCTCAACGTCAAGTTGGCGACCGCGAGCAAGCAAAATGACATCCTGGCGAGACTTTTTCCTTGTTCGCGATCGCGAGCATGGAAAAAAAAAACCTCCCGGCGAGATTCCCAACGCGAGAAGGTCAGGTTTCTCATTGCGAGGGGTCGCGTATGCTCGCGACCGCTCGCGATGAGAAACTACCAGTTCGCGTTGAGAAAGCTGCAGCTCGAGGAAAAATCTACTCGAGCAGCAGAAAACTACAGCTCGCACTGTGCAAGATGCCATTTTCAATGATTGCACAGTGCCGGTTGCTTGTCCGCACTGTGCAATCATTGAAAACAACATCTTGCACAGTGCGAACATGTTACTTCGCAGTTCGCGAAGTGCTACGCGTAGCTCGCGTAGTGCGAACTTCACTTTGCGTAGCTTCGCGAAGTGCTACTTCGCGAACTACGCCCACCCTTACTTTTAACCTAAAGTAGTTGTCTAATTTCCGGACTGTTTCTCAAATGCTCTTCTTGTACCCTCCACGACCCCCGACTTTAGTTCATAAAAAAATTGACATGAAGGCTAATCTAATATTTGGAATGTGCCAAAGAAGCCCAGTTCCTGCAGTCATGAATTCCCTTTGGTGGCTGCCAGTGCCAGCATGTATGAGGACCCTCTTTAAACCCATGTGGATTATATACAACACCTTCTACAGAATTGTCCCCATATATTTTCGTTTGAAACTTCCAGCACCATGTTCCTAAAGTGAATTTAAAATATAGTGCCAACATTTGTTTTGTTATTCCAAATTTTAAGCATACCAAAACGATGATGAATACCTAGGAGGTGGTTATATGTCCACAAGAAATGTGAATGTCACCTTTTTGATAATCTCCTGAATGAGGTCTGAGTCTTTGGAGCTCTGATGTTAGTTGGCTTCCTTCATTTACTAGCTCCCCTGAAACTAATGCGCTAGGAGGACAGTTAGCATCACTTTGTTTGGTCTTGCCTAGGCAGCTCTTGTGCTGTTTCTTTGAGACTTGCTGTAGTCAGGATATGGGCATAAAGCTCTACCCACTTTCCGCCCATCTTTTTAATTGGCTCCTGTCCCTGTCCTTTGTAAATGGTGGCATTTCATTGGCCAATAGGCTTAGTAACCCCTCCTTAGTACCGCCTTGTCTCTTCTTGTAACCTCCCATGAGGACACCACCCTGTTAAATGTGTTGTTAGTCCCTAGGTTTTAATTACAGCCTCAAGGCACTATTTTCTTAAATATCCTCAGGCAAGAAACACACTTGATCCTAAGCTAGGCTGGCAGTATTTACTTCACTTACTAGAACATCTCTCATGTATATGAGACTGTCTATAAATTTCCCTTCATCAGCACCACACAGAGTACAAACTAATCTGAAATGAATGTAATAATTATTTTGACACATTTCAAAGCTACTAATTGTATATATGGAAATAGCTATTTTAATGTATTCGTAGTACTGTCTTGCAAGCAATGCATTATGGGTAGGTTGGATTTACCATATCTTCTGCAGGGTGCAGTACCGTATGTGACCAAAAGAGGTCCCCTTTTGGCCACATATGGTACTGTACCCTGCAACATGGCTAGATAAAAAACATTGCCATTTATAATGCCAATAACTCCAACTTTGTAGACATGCAGTGCTGGTGCCTTGCTCACTAGGGACCTCTAGGAACAGCTTGCGGTACTGCACCGAGACATGCAGTGCTAGTGCCTTGCTCACTAGGGACCTCTAGGAACAGCTTGCGGTATTACACCGAGACATGCAGTGCTCGTGCCTTGCTCACTAGGACTCTTTAGGAGCAGCTTGCGGTACCGCACTGAGACATACAGTGCTGGTTCCTGGCTCACTAGGCACGCATTTGCAATGCACTAGGTCAGCGCCAAGACACCTCCGGGTATACGTGCGCTTTATAAATCACAATAACATTAACAAACCATCTCTTCTGTGCCATTAGCAGGACTGCATCATCCCCTTGCCTTATAGGCCTGCCCACCGAACTAGATAACGGGCAGTCGATTGTCACAGCTAGGTGTCCCTGTCGCCAAGACGCCACCCCCGCAGCTCACTGAAACATTGACCCTAAAGAGGAGCACCCTATTACTGACACCAAGCATTCCCACCAGTCAGATCCGATCTGCGATGGGAACCTTGAGACCGTTTGGAAAGTCAGCCCCGACTACCGAAAGCGCCGCGATGCAATACACATGGCAACCAACAAACAATTCGCTTTACCCTGCTCCTTGCAAACGGGAGCCAGAACCAACGTGATGCCGTGACCCAGCAAGGCATCACTACGCTGGTGTGACGTCGAAGGGGCGCGACGGAGTGCAACGCACAAACAAAACGGGAGGAAAATGACACGAGGGGATTTCCTTGAAAAATCGCCCTAAGATGCTTACACTTGCAGTTGCGAACCAGAGGTTCCGACTTGGTAGCAAAACCAGCTATAGGAAGGGCGCAGTGGGCCCTTCTCATCCAGGGCCCCGGGCCCCTGCTGCACTAACGAGAGATGCGGCCCTTAGACTTGTCATTAAAAAGAAGGGCTTCGGCTCAGGCCCGCTTCCCTTGACGAGGATGTCAGCCCCGCTGAGGCTTTGTACGAGCCGGAGTCACAGTGCGGACCTCGAGACCCTTCCTTTCTTTGGCTCGTTCTCTGCTGTGGCTCCCGCAAGGAGACAGGTTGTCGCTATCTAGAAATCCCCCGTTTACTTACTTACCAGTTACAACCGTTTCTGTCTCCAGTCCGTTGCTGCCACCTACAGCAAGGAAAGGAGAACGGCCCCGCGGCGCAGCGTGAGACATTCATAGCTGGGATTCACTAGAGAAAACAAAGGTTGAGACACCTCAAAATATGTCTCAACATGCCTCAGAATCCACTTAATAACACAGCTGAGCTAAAGTACAGCTATGCTTACTTATTAAAACCGAAAACCACAAAAATTAACAGCTTATGGTTCGGCCGCAGTTCACAACTTGTACATCAGCCATACAAACCTTAACTCGCACACCAAATGCAACGCTGGTGGCCTCACTCTCAATGTGACAAGTGCCATTACAAACATTGTAAATCATCCTACATGAAGTTGCATGTCAAATGGTTCTTACCCCTGTAAAAGAAATAATGATTGTGGTAGTATTTATTGGTTTGAGTATGTGTTGTTATTTAATTACATTTAGTTTTTGTGGGGTGCTATTTATTGTTATAAGTATCAAGAGGTCGTAAGCTTTGCATTTGGTGTGACTGTGGGATACCACAGAAAGATGTTTTTTGTATCCTTTATAACACTGGTAATCAATGGGGCTGTACAGCTTCGATTGAATCTTACTCCATGCTTCCTTCCAGTTTAAAAAATCGAAATTGTATCTCGGGTTTCAAAATCACTTTTATGTGTTCGTACCTTCTGGTGTAGTGAAATGCACATTCTGTTTATTGACCAATACAAACAGTGTACACGTGTTACACAAAGACACTGTCACACAATCATCCTGTCTGACCCAGAGAGGACCAATGCTAGCTGCTACCTCGAGTGATATATGCACACTCGTTCTACTTTTGTGTGAAGAAGCATCCTATTTGGACCCAAAGGCTTCTGGGTAATTATAGGCGCTAAATATAGTAGTTAAATGTTAATACAAGCAGCGCCACATCAGATAAAGCCCCCTAAGCCCTCCCTCTCTCTATTTAACTTATGCCTGTCCATATCTCCATTTATCCTGGTCAAATAACTGCCTTTATTTTCATCTGTTTTTTCACTCCCTGCCTTATTGCCCTGCCCTTTTTTTATCCTTACAGAACGAATATCTGTACTGTGTCCACCCCACTTAGAAAGCAGCCTTTCTCTCACCTGTAGTGCAAAGCAGTAAAACACCTCTTAAGTTCAAACGGATGAACCCAACTCTGTATCACGATCGCCATCTGGCCACTACCATTCGTCATAGGAGTTATTTAAGAAAGGAATTAAATATTTAACATGTTCCTTCTCTCTGCGCGTGGTAGAAGGTCTTTGGTAGAACCCATACTCCTTCCTCTCCTGATCTTTCCCTTCCCAAATATCTTCATACTAAGTTACTGTGCAAGCTATCTTACCAGCTTCTGTTTCACCTCTCGGGTGGTGCTCATCACAGAGTTACATCACTCCACTCTCCTTTTGTGTCTGTGTCTTAGTTCTTTTGTAGTAGGACAACCTACACTTTTTAATTCAAAGAGCACAATGTCCTACCTCCCTACTACTCCATGTGAAAGAGGAAAGTGTCTAATGTTCAGAAGGGTGAATGACCAGGGAAAAATGATAGTTACTATTTTTAATGTAATATCTTTCATAGCGCTACTCATCCCAGTTGAGGAGTTCCTAGCACTATGCATCATATAAATATATTATACAGAGCCAATAACTCATGCAATTGTGCCAATCAATGTACAGGGCATGATACTTAAGACAATGAAGGCTACAAGGTGTAGGTGTTACATGTCCTCCTTATTGGCAGGCATCATATGTTATAAGTGCTTGGCGAAGAAAATTCAAAGTCAGGATTTAAACGGCAACGTAGCTATTGATATTATCAGTACTAGTAAGACTTTATTGTTCCCCAAAGGAACCCTTCTTAGCACCCTTAGGGTAACGAAAGAATGAGAGAAAACAATAAGCGCCTAAACATGTGCCTTGCAGTTTGCATGCAGCTCCTTGACACCAATTTCAGCTCACTGTGCTATATTACAATTGTAACTTATAAACTGTAAGAAGCAAAAGGATCTCTACAACAAAACCCGTATCCCACTGCTATTTACATTAAGTACAAATCTATGCTCTGGATGTCGCACATTGCCTTTTGCAGCTGGCACATTAGCCTTCTAGTACTTAAGGAGGAGTAAAAACTGTGACCAGATAAAACGCAGATCTCACTGGCAAGTGCATTAATCACCAGAGTTATCTTACTCTTACCTCAAAATTGCTGGGCACCCAAAGATCTCTGCAGTAGGAGCCATAACCCTATGCGATATTTTAAGATGCACTGTATTTGTGAGCGATTAAGTAAGCCAAAAGAGGTTTACTGTCACATACTTCCTTGTTGCCAGTTTCTTTGCAGCAGAGTATAACAAATATAACTGTATAACATAACTGTCAGACCTTGCTTGAGAGAGAGAGCCAATTGGATAGCCAATGAAAAGGTATCTTGATCCTTAAAACAGTTTCTGAAGAGAAACCATTCTGTTTGATCAGACTCGGGTAAATTGAAGTCCAGTAACTTGTCTGAGATCTCGCGCAATGTTAATGAGCGCTGTAGTATAGTCTAAAAAGGTGTTCCATTTATGGTGATGCTGTTAAGTGGTTAAATTGAGCCTGGGGTTATAGGTGGGGCCCACCAACACTCGTTTTTGGGGAGTAGGGCTTATTTAGGGGTAGGGTGGTGGATGGAAGAATCAAAACAACACAGCTCTGGTATTTATCACGTCCGACACCTGATAGCTACGGCCGTGGGCTTTTGAGAAAAAAAAACTTGGGCCCGGCACTCATTGTTTTACAGATATACCTCTGGTGGTGTCACTCCTAGGCCATAGGTTCTTTCCATTCTCAACGTGCAGGCATACCTGTCGCTTCATGGCGGGGCTGGCCGTGGGTTCCTAGCTCTTTAATATGGATCTTGCGTGGCGGTATTGCGTATGCAGGTCTCCTATTGCTAAGAGATGTTATTGACTGCCGATGATATATCAGTGAGTTCTCTACTCAGAGGTCCAAAGCTACCCCACAGTAATGGCTTCCAGTGAGCATTACATGTAAACATACATACAGATATGCAGTTATTGTGGCACATTGTTGGAGGACAGCAGAGCGGGTGAGTTTACGTAGATGCTGAAGCATTGCTGAGTGGGTGAAACCAATTTGACCTTGTGTTTCTTATTCAGGGGCGATAGCTGGAATTGTGGACCAGCCCATGCAGAATTTCCAGAAAACGTCCGAAGCCCAGGCTTCAGCAGGCCACAAGGCTAAAGGGGTCATCTCAGGCGTGGGGAAAGGAATCGTGGGAGTATTTACCAAACCAATCGGAGGGGCGGCTGAACTGGTGTCTCAGACGGGCTATGGTAAGTTTGAGGAAAGTGATTATCCCAATGATTTTTTTCACAAAGACAACTATTCGAATGTACACACCCCTGTGAAGGTTGGTTAGATTTTCATTAATTGATAGATTGATCGTTACGAGTTTGAGCTATTCTACTACTGCAAAAAAACGGAATATTATTCAATTGTGTCTATGCTACATTTACTTTGTATAGTGCTTCATTGAATTCAAACTGTATAGCGTTATGTGTTTTAGCAAAAGGATTTTGAGAGATTAAAGAGTAGGGGTATAGACGTTAACAAACAATGCATTTTCTTTAGGTACTAAGGCCGTAGAAGAGATAGTTCTATTGTATGTCATTTTCTGATTTCTAGAAGATGTTCTTTATGGGGAGTGAAACACACCATTCACCTTTTCACTGAAACTAGCTAGTGCCAGGGTGTCCATGGATTAGTGTTCCTATAGCACAGCATAACAAAAGGTTACATTTCTACAGCAATATTCTCCATGTTCTGTTATCTTTTCGAACCCAGGTATTTGGTTAAGAACAGTCTCAAACTTGAGGCACTACTGTTGCAGTTTGAGATACAGCGATGTCTTGTTCACCATGAAGCACATGCATAGAATGTGGGGAAGCAGTACTATGGCTTCAGTAATATTTTACTACTCAACCTTTCCGAGAGCCTAAAACCCATCCACATGGTACATACAGTTCCAGAGTGGGCTTTACTCTCTGCAGTATTAGGCAGAAATGCTCCTCTAAATGCTGAGCCTGGCTAGGTTGGTTTTAGGGGAGGGAGTTTTTTTCATGGATTTTCTCTTTTGAAGGCTTGCTTCGGTGAGCAAAGGTGAACAGTTCCCTCTCAGACTCTCCCTTAATATTAGCAGCATATTCCGACTTCCACTGTCGCTCTGTCATGACCTAGAGGCAATTGAGATATAAGAAGGCATTCACTGTGCGATCAGAGTTTGCTGACTATTAACCCACGTGGTGCAAATGAAAGAATACAAACCTATAATATCTAGGATCTATAAAAAGGCCCAGAGCGCAGGCATTGCAAGTAGGAAGCAGGCGGCTTGACATGGGAACATGACTTAGGGCGCACTATTGCTGATGAGCAATAGAGCTACTATTTTTGCTGATGAGCAATGGAGCTACTGCTGCTTGATGATATAGGACATCTTGTTGAATAGTAGACATGGACTTATTTAATTCAGGCTTATACAGCGCTTCGAATACATTCCCGAACGGTTCTGGCAGTACGGACTGGTGCCGACGTTATAGCCGTGCACCAGCTGACCTTATGCATTTGGCCTGGTGGTGCTCGGGAATGCAGGCGTCCTGGAGGATATCTTTACAGTGATAGGGAAAATGGTGGGGGTCTCTGAGTCATGTTCCATGACAGTCTTTCTGGGCTATGTGACACTTGCTCCAAAAGTGATAAGGGAATATACTGCCCTGTCCCTGTTATTGGCAGCGCAGCAAATAGGGAGGAAATGGGGCAGGGACCCCCTTCCAAGGGTTCAGTGCAGGTTTTGGCGTACTTCAGTAATGCAGCAGATACCTATAGTCAGTTAATGCCGCTTGTGTTCAGAACAGAGAACAAATGGCCCCGCTACAGGCTTATCTAGTAATGTATTCTCCAAAGGAAAAAGTGTAAACACAGAGATGGAGGGCATTCATGGGGGTGTTAAATAAAGATTAGTCATCTCTGCTAAACAAGACAATCAATGCGCTTCAAAGGTATGTATTTGATGAGGTCTATCTAATAGACGGGACCGAGCTTTAGGAGACATTGTGTTGTCATAAGGGATGCCATGTCATGTCAGAATTTGTTTATGCTTTGCATATGATGTTCTATATGTAAAAAAGTAATAAAAAACAATGTTGACTATTATTTAATATGCATTCTTTAAATGTTGGTAAATAAAACCTCCACCTACCAAAAATGTACTAAAATTCTGGTAAAGTAATGTTTTGCTAACAGGCGCCAGGCTACGAGGCAGGCTACAGCTTGAGTTTTCATTTTCTACCCTGAGGTGGCAGCAGCACCTCAACAGCATTGGTGGTTCCAACCACTCACCTGCTTGCTCCAGAGTCCATAATTATCCTCCATGGCGCGCGCATGTTCACTGGGAAAGGTTCCTCAAGGCCAATGTTCAACCCTTTTGCTATATTCTACTCTACTCAATGCATTAAGTATGTTCTCCAAGTTCTAAATGGCACAGTAACCTGCACCCTCCATCGATTAATGTCTATCAACTAACTTTCAGTAAAGATTCCTTTACATCCAAATGGTACACACCCTCGTGAGCTGAACACAAGAGGAAAGTGACCTTCTGGAGCTTAATTGAACGTTGTCCGACTAAAACATCAGCTCGCCCATCTGCTTCATCTCATAGCACATCATAGGGCTAGCCACCTAATCAAACAAGCATTGGCATAGCCAATAGGTCTTTCCTTTGGGACCTTATAAGTGTTTAGCCATGCAACACTTGATGTTGTTGCACCAAGGATATTGTGCTGGATAACTAAACACTTATAAGGTCCCAAAGGCGAGACCTATTGGCTATGCCAATGCTTGTTTTGTACATGTCTTCCACTTCTTCGGACTCCCTCAGTGATCGCAAGTGACTTGAAGGTGCATAATGCGCCACAAGTGGCAATGTACTAAGGGTGAAAGCAATGCCTTGGAGCACCATTCTCGCTTTGCCTTCATGTTTGGGGGGTGTGGCGGGATGCGGGGGTTCCAGTGATGTTTCCAATCACATGAACGTTACAGTGCTTAGATTCATTTAAACTGGCTTGGAACGACAAAACAAAGACTGCCTCCATACCATGTTTTTCTCAAGGCTAAGATTTTCAAAAAGTAAAGCCGTTTCGCTTTATAAAAATATTCCCGGAGTGTGCACCTGGCAGGGATGTTCTGTCTTTTAACAAACGAGGAAAGCTCACGAAGGAGGGCCGAACTACCCAGGGATCCTGACCCACTGCGCGGATGCAGTTTATATCAGGTTAGATGACGAAGGGTGTGGGTAGCCATAACAAATTGGTTAATTGTGCTGAAATGTGGTTCTGGTCGGTTTCTGTGCTTGACGTTTGTATAGCACAGTCGGGCGTTAGTATAGCATCACAGCACTTCTGATAAATGACGTCATTTAAAGTGAATGCTTACAAGTAGAAGTATGGTGAGGAAGTCTAGGGTCATAACATACAATAACAGTCCCCGTTGCAGAGACACCAGATTTTGGGTACGAGAGGGCTGCTACGGAAAAGTAAGCTAGTCAACAAGCGATCTAGTAATCGCTACAGGAAAAACAAGCAGGCAAGTGGTGCGCGCGCGCCACAGCGAGACATCTCTTTTCTATTATTGTGCACGTTAATTGCAAACAGATGTCACACGTGCGGATAACCGCAAGCAATAGGCTGTGGGCAGAGCAAAGGCGGGACATGCACCCGCCATTGCCCAATTGCGTGCTGTCTTTCTTAGAAAGACGCACGCAAAGCCCAATAGCCTGTGCGAAAAACAAAAACACACACAAGACCTTATGGTGAGCTTGGTGAGCTTTCTGAAGCCCCTTACTAAAAGTCTCGCAAGCAGCGCATGTGCGCTGCTCTAGGCTCGACCTAAAAAGCAGCATTGAATCATATAATAAAAATCTGGGGCTAGATGTACGAAATTTCCATTTACAAAAAAGTTGTGATAAATTGTGCACTTACTTCTTTACAAGTGGAAAATAATTTTGCAAACCGATCTATATGCCAATAGGAGATGCCAGAAGTCTTATCCACAGACCTGAGTTTGGGGGATATGGATTCTGTTGTAAGGGAGTTCGGCTGGGTCATGTGCCCCCCCCCCGTCCAACCTGTGTGAAAGTACAGCATGTAATAGGTTTGCCTTCGTATGGAGATACGTAGTGGGGTAAGGGAGAAGTGTTCGGGTCTTGAGGCCTTTTATGTAGCCCAGGTCATCTATGGAAGTGTTTCCACCTAGGTGGTTGTGTGTCCGAAAAGTGCAAGGTTTGTGGATCTTCATCTGGGGTGTACTGTTTTTGATATAGGTTCTAATGTTAACATGTCAACATGAGGGACGAGATGTGTCCAGAGCTGCCGACTCTGAAACTGGTGAGCCAGGTTTTAAGTCCCTGCATTGGCTCAACATCCAGTGATTATTGGCAAATGACTTCCATCTCAGTGGTAAAAAATGAAAAGACCCTTGTGTAGTGTAATCTGCTACTCATTTAAAGAACTGCAATACCTTTGGGTCAAGGTTGAACTATACAAAAACTTGCCCATAGTAACAGCGGCCTGTCTTTATCTTGCAATATTTATTTTTTTCTTGGGGGAAACCTGCCTGTGTTCTTGAGTGTTATGTTTGCCAGCCCAATAGTGATCCGTTGTCCCCTGTCCCACCTGCTCCTTGGCTCCCAGGTAGACGATAGCCAGACCGGAGTGCATATAGCCAGGGATATCTGAGCAGAGCTAGGCAATGAAGCATCCGTTACAAGGAAAAGGTAACTGCTGTCTGAGCCACATAAGCGAAAGCTTTGCAGTCTGCACTGAGTGAAATATTAGCCAGCAGAGAACTGGTATGATTTATTGATTTGTAGTTGCATTTATATAGTGCGTCATACCCTGACAGAGCATGCAGCACATATAAAGGGTTGATAGCACGGTATATATACGTGCACGTGGTTGCAAGAATGTAGATTTGCAGTGTGTGAGGGAAGCATTTTGATACTGAATCTTTAGTTACTTGTCCCCCATACACAGATTTCCAACAGAATACAAGGACACTTGAATACAAATATATTAATCAATGTAGGACAAATAATTACTCATACCCCAAAAAATAAAGACCATCAGAATACACGACTCATGTCATCTACAGACAACCTACAGAAAAGAGGCTCCATTAATTGTGGCAGCTGCAGCTTTTAAATCACTTTCCATGTCCGTGACAGTATTGAATGGTGAACATTCAGAAATCCCTGATGCTGCTGAACATAGTCCCACCCCCGCCCCTCCCCCAAGCCTGCAGATTACTGGGCTGTAGTGCTGAGCGCTGCTGCAGTATTATGCACTCTGCTTTATGTCCGATGAGGAGAAAAAAAACATTGCACAGTAGGACGCAATGCCGGGCATTCTCTGCTTTATGTAAAACTACCTTTTCAAAGGGCGTGATCAAGCTTTCAATAAATAACAAGAAGCGCGAGCAAAAAGTGGACGCAAGTGGTGCGCGCGCAATGGGAAAAGTGAAAGTAGGCTGCGCGCGCAAAAGTGAAAGTGATGGCGGCTGTACATATTGCAAAGCTGCCGGCTGCGTGCGTGCACGCTCGCGTGAACGCAAGCTTGTCGCAAGCCAGCAGCACTTTGAAAACTCACCTACTAAATGTCTCTCCAAGCAGCGCATGCGCGCTGACTCAGCGAGACCTAAAAAATACTATTGCAGTGGTGTATCAGCTGCCTTACAGTATCCTGGTGAATTAGTTGAAGGTTTCTTAAAACTCCTGGACCCATACAGCCTTTAAATTGCACCCTTGTTACTCTTCAGTAATCCTTTGTTTCATGGAACACATTTTTGGTATTTACCATTTCATCACAAAGGGTGCTTTGATACACATGTATAGACGTCTGTTACTGAAACACAATAACAAGGTATTTCATGGCGCATCAAGCTTAAATCCATGTCTGCAAAAATGATTTGTGGTACCGTTTACTGGGACCGCATTATTGCTTGTGGACGTGGTGGCTGTAGGGGGATGCTTTGTCAGTATCAGCTTTTTGATGCCCGTAGTATTCCCCTAAAGTTACGATTGTTAGCAAAGTCATATTAGCTTTGATAGGTTAGGGAAATATTTTGAGTTTACAATGCCCCCAGCTTTTTCATCCTGAGTGTGTTCATGGTGCTGTGGCTGGAGTTGCATTTGAGCAAAAGTGATCACTATGTGCTTCGTCTGTCAGCCCGTAACTTGTTATCCATGATTATAGGATTTTCTGTAATTCCCTTGTTCTTGATTTAGAAGACAATAATCCATTCCAGTTACTTTTGATATTTCTTTGTCTTTGAAACTCAAAGGTTGTGCCTTCTCCAATGACTCTAGAGTTTGCGTTGTTTCTAGATTCAAAGGTTCATACCACCACCCGTTCAATTATGTAGAGAGGGAGACCACGCCTGGTTAGAGTTGTTAGTATCTAGATTTTAAATAAAAACGGCATCATTTCGAACTCATCTGTCCGCACCTACATTTCAGCACTCTGGGGCCCTTCTAGTTCCAAATCAGTGTGTTTTACATTGTCATCTCCTAAGCTTCTTAGCAAATTCTTCAATTGACAGATTCCCAAATTGCAATATAGTCACCGCCACAGCTAAGAAACCTCACAGTTGTTGTTTGTCATTGCATTTGAAGCTTAGAATCAATCTTATCTCTATCTAATGTCTTAACTTCGCAATGTATACAGCGATTGGGATTCAACATCTATGATACCTAATCTATTTCACAGTTTATGCTGCTTTATGATTGCATAATCAAATATGTTATTACTTCTGTCTAACCCCTGCTACAATGAATGTGCACAATCAAAGGCTTAACATACCCAACACATGGGATGTAACTGTTTTTTTCACATTTAAGTTGTAGCAAAATAATGATTTTGTATTATTTGTTCTAAGGGAAGGAGGTATGTTTTTCCTACTCTAACAGTTTAATCAGAATTAGCTCAATCTTACAGAAATGTTGGCTGTGCACGTTATACCTGAATGTATAAATCAGAGTTGGATTGGTAGACTCTTGAAAAAAATAGTGCAGATGAAAAATGGAACTGTACAACAAACTAACCGCAGCTACAGAGGATTCAACCTGTGCCCTGAGCAGGACTGGGAGGTCGCTTTTTGAATAAAGGCGGCAGCACGGTAGCCTCCACAGATCTCTCAGATGGTCTTTTTTACAGAAGTGACCAACATGGCTGTTCAGTAACAAGCCTTGCTAGAGCGTCAGGATATCCACATGAAATAGATTTGCACACAGGAAATCTAAATAGGATTTATTTGCATTATTAGTGGTCACTCTGAAAATCCCTTTTGTGAGAGAATTTTGGAGCCCACTGCTGTTGAATGAGAGCTGCTGTTCTATTCCACACGTTTGTTGCACGGGCATACCGAATAAAATAGATAAGAAAGCATTTGTTTGCATTTTGTGTCACTTTTGCACACCCATATGTTACACACAGCATAATCACAGAGTTCGCTCTATGAGCAGCCTACACTGAAGCAAATTCAAGCCATGATGTCACGGAAGCAGTTTTTAGAAATTATTTATTATTATGTCCTTTTTCGATGTGTATTGTTCAGCTTGATGAGTATTAAGTGCTGGGCTGTAACGTTCACCCCAGGTCCGATGGCTTGAGAGGGGGTTTTCTATGGCAGTCATATCTTTTCCCAACATTGATTTTCGTACCATCTTCAGACCCCGATTTTCCACTCAAAAATCTGTGTAGACTGCTTCAGTTTAAATTCAGTTTGTACCAGCGCTTGAGGAAACATAGCTCGCATGCCACGTGAGGACCAATCAATGTGTGTGGGTACATTTTTAATAGCTGAGTTTAGAGACTTTCTATTTTTGTGCTGTATCTAGGGAAAAGTTTGTTTTTCAAACTTTACCCTCCATGACACATCTACAGAAGTATTTCCAAATGAAGCTTGAGTGTTAACGGTGCTCGTGACTTTGTGTGTGAATTGTAAGCGATGTGTACGATGCATGTGCAGAATCATAGCTCTCTGGGGGGGCTTGTGGTGCTCCTAATTGCTAGCCCATGGTTGGCTCTGCAACCTTCATTTTTCTGTCTCTAGCTAATGCTGGACACCGGGGTTAAGTGCACTTCTGTTAGACTCTAATGTACAATGAATTATTTTGAATTGCAGCTTCCAAAGATGTGACATCATTTTGGACCTGCACTCTATTATGAACTGTTCTAAACAGATGACATCACTGCGCCGTGCAAACCGTTGCTGAAAAACAGCAACAAAAAAAACAATAATCCCATTCTACGTTCTTTCTCACCACAGGTATTCTGCATGGAGCTGGTCTTTCTCAGCTTCCTAAACACCGCTATCATCCAAACGATCCGCGTGCTGACCAGGCCCCGAACAGCCATGTCAAATATGTCTGGTAAGATTATCGAAACACTTGCTCATTTTTGCTTCCACGTTGTTTATAAATTAGTTCTGGCATGTTGTCAAGAGTTTGACTTGCTTCTCTTGGAAAGTGTGAGTTCCAGCGCCTAAGGGAGAATTAAACAGAGCCAGGGTGCTAATGGGTTCCTTGTCGATCATGATTGATAGTCATGCACTGGGCTATGGTCAGCTCCTTGGCTTCAGAATTAAAAAATTCAGGGTATCATTAGCAGGTCCTACAACCGTCTACTTTACATCCCTTGCCAAACATGGCTAACTGCCCTCTTATATGTATTTAATATATATTTTCTCACATTGCTCCAGGCGATCTGTGTATTAATGTTAAATAGATAACTTTATTTCTCTTAAGTTCCTGGGAGGGAGTAGTCTTAGATTGTACTTCTCTAAGGAGGACATGTGGTCTTATGGCAAAGTTGATGACTTTAGAACCTTACTGGATTGTAGACCAAGTTTCCCTACTTGACCTTTGTACATCTCTTGCACTCCATGCACCTAACTTCAAGCATCTGGCTTAACAGTTGTACCTTGACACAGGCCAACCTCTAGTACCGTACAGAAAATGGGAGAGTACTGTTCTACCTGGAGGTGACAGTTTGTGTTATTCCACTGTTCTAAACTCTTTACTCACTTCACAATTTATTGTGTCTCTATGCCAGTATCTGCACTGGTCCAGCCAAGTTTTTGATTTTGCACTGCAAGCCTTATCACTCTTCCAACATTGTTTGGTGCAGGATCGAGCCGGTCTGTCCACTCCCTGGCCTGTCACCATTCACTCTCTCCACAGTTTGTGGTGCAGTGCTTAATCAGCCCTGTTCACTCACTCACCCTACAGTTTGCTGTGTTGTGCAGTGCAAGCATTCTCATGATCCCTACTGTTATCAGTGCTCTGCTGTACGTGTAACATCTCTCATGCTCCCCTCAGTTTGTAGTGTTGCACTATGAAAGTCACCTCCAGCACCCCCATCTGCACTCTGTGCTGTCTGTTCACTTTCCAATCTGTTCCAGATGTCTACTCTCCTACATTTAGCAGTATTGCACTATGCAAGTCTCTTCACAGTATGCAATGTTTGCGCACACTAGTCAACTCTGGTCTCACTCGCCCTACAGTTTGCGATGGTGTGCCGTGTAAACTTTCTCTCCCTTCATATAGAGCACTCTGCTATTTACCTCTCAACTCATGCTAACCACCGTTTGTAGGGTTGCACAATGAAAGTCACCTCCAGCACTCCATCTACACTATGTAAGGTTGTGTTGCACTCACTGCTTACTTTGCTGTCAATTTCCTATATTTACTCACTACAAGTCTTCTCACTCATTCCGCAGTCTGTGGTCTTGGGCGTTACAAGTCTCCTTCCTCGCTTTACTTTTTGCCGTCTTGGCCAATACAAGACTTTTCACTCACTCTCCCCACATTAGGTGTTGCCTTACTCTACGTCTCATTTCTCTGTACTCACTCCCCACAGTTTGCAGTGTAACTTACTCAGTCTCGAATCACTTGGTGGCTGCGCCTTACAAGTGTTCTTCGCTGTTCGGTAAGTTTGCGTTTCCCCTCTGTCCTCTGCTCCATAATGAGGTCTTTACATTCTATGGTCAAACGTCCTCGACCAAGAGGACGTGTTGAAAAAAGTTAAAGGTGCGCTTGTAACACTGTAGACACCTTTCAGCAGCTGTCTGAGAAAGCAAAAATATGGTTTTGACTTTTGAGAACTGTTAATTTCCTATGAATAACAACTTGCCAATGCTGGCACAGGTTCCTTCCTTTTCTGGGTTTATTCCAGAATGTTATTATTTTTTCTAAGATTTTTATGTACATATTTTTTCCAAATGGAACTTGTACATTTTGGCTTCCTGCCTCGTGGGGTTATTTTTTCGCTGTTTACGACGTGTGAGTGTGATGCTTACATTGTTTCGATGCATAAATATCACCGCAACACTCCATTTTATTTGGATCCCTGCCAGGGGTGGGCCAAAGGGCATATGTATGTTGAAAGAGCTTTGATGAACATGTGATACTTGTTGAACTTCAGGAACAAATTAGACTTTATACTCGAGAAGTTCAAGCGCCATTATGTTAACTCGCCATACACAAAATATGTCAAGAGGCAGCTGTTCCACGGCTCATTTTCCCGCTGCTGGATTTGAACGATGCTTCTCGGACAATTTATCTTTAGCTTTCCTTTTTGTCAGATATGAAGATAGGCGTGCCCCAGTAATTCATGTTTTAATATGCTGTAGAGGCTCGATTAAATTGTGCCTTGGCACGCAGAAAACAGACGTTAATATTATTCAGGGCGTAAGATCACGAAAGGGTGAAAGGCCGCACAGAATTCGAATTTATGCTCTGTAATTATCACTCATCCTTGCTAAAGATAGGGCAGGCCTATCTTTTTATGTGCGGAGTTCTCCGCCCACGACTGTGGAGTCTCCACAGTCGTAAACTTACTATTAACTCATAGTTTGTGAATACCAAAAAAAAGTAAATGTACACGTAAGTGTAAGTTTACTTTTGGGACTCAGGCTTAGGTTCTCTTTCAAATTACCTGCGAGGAGCGACAGTAGTCATCACAAACAAGGCAAACCTCCCGAGCTGCCACTCTCTTATATGCAAATATCGCTCCTAAATTCAGACTAAAATATTGGGGAAAGGCTTAGCCAACCAGCTGATCAAAAGTGTCTCCAAATTAATACACCATGAACAGTGTGGCTTTATGCCTGGACAGGGGACCATTCATATTCTCAGATGCTTACATCTAGCACCCCCTTGATTTCGTGAAAACAAAGAACCATGCTTAATGGCTTTCACTGATTTTGAGAATGTGTTTGACACTCCTAGGCCCTGATAACAAGTTGGGCGGTTATTTCTGTCCCGTGTGTAAACCACTGTTTATTCCCGGGACGGAAATTACGAGTTTGGTTTTATTCAGTGTATCTGATAATTATCAGATGCGTTAAATAACCCAACATTCTTTGAATCTCAGCAGGTCAAACCTGCTGAAAATGAACAGGGGAAGTGTGTTCGGTATTTACCCTACCATGTGAAGTTTGGTGTGTTAAACACCAAAATCCGCATGTTATTCCCAATAACTCAATAAGTGCTATTTATCACACCAGATAAATAACAAACCCCAGGGTATCATTATTTACTAAGTGCAAAAAATAGCACATTTACTTAGTTGGGATCTTTTTATTCCAACTACTCTACAAAATGCACTTTGGAGATTATTTAACAAGCTGTGTCAACACCCTTTACATTGGTATATGGGCTAAAGTGAGGATAGGTGGAACACTATCAGATTGCTTCACAATTGAATGGGGCACGAGGCAGTGATGTCCACTCGCCGCTGCTCTTCGCCTTGTTGATAGAGCAGCTGTCGGAGTGGATAAGGAAAGATGTGCTTTTTTAACCCCTGGCGTGCTTCGGACGGCCCCCGGCCGTCCAACGTCACGGTGGGCGTGTGCGGAGGACGACCAGGGATCGTCCGAATCCGGCTCACTCATTAATTCGCCCGCACAGCGGGGAATGTGTGCAGTGCGCAAGGGGTTAAGGAGCTTTTAATGGGCTGGATTGACAGAAGACAGCATATCGTTTTATGGAGACAGTGCTTTGGTGTTTATGCAGACCGATACAATTTTTGAAGCTTCCGGGGGGGGGGCATTGGGGCTTGTCTGTTGCCCCAGATATATTTGCATTGGTGCCGATGGGGAACTACAGTAGTGCAGTAGACTGGGTAATCGAGGTCACTGTGAAAACAGAAAGCTTTAAATACATAGGCCTCCACGTATCCCTCTCCTCGCAGGAAAGTTGGGAACTAATCATAAATACTCTGAGAGTCAAATCCAATGAAGATCTACGTCGCTAGTCTGGCTTAACTTTTGGCATTAGGCAGAAACACACTTTACATAATGATAATCCTATCCAAATGGCTGTACATACTGTCTAATTAACCATACAGCAACCCCCTAGCTTGTTAAAGAAGCGTAAATCAAACTTCAGACGCTTTTTGTGGGTTGGGCAACAACCTAGGATCTCCCCCAATAAGTGTATTATATTGGGTTATGCAGCAGGGATAGGGACCGCTGACATGAACTTGTACTACTGGGCTGCTCACATGGTTACCATCAGTGACTTGGATGCTAGATGATCGAGATGATCCCGAATATCGCCTTGAGCTAGATCTCTTTCCAAGAGGTATAACACGTGAACTCCTCTATGGAACAGGGCACTTGAACTCGCTACCAGAAGTCATGACTATTGTGATAAAAGGCTACAGGGAAGACCTGAAACATGTAGGATGTATCTAAAAAGTGACACAATTGATGCCTACTAGTCATGGCACTCGACTCCCAGAGGTGCGGAAGTGGGAGAGGTTTGATAAGTTTGGGTCCATTGGGATATACCCTAGGGAACATATGGCACAGATTTCCTTTTATGAGCATAAAGCAGGATTCGAGCTGAATAATTTACAGTTCCTCTACTTTCTTCGGTTGCTGCATGCACTTGAGCAATACCAGGAAGAGCTATCTAGCTCACAGGATTTAATCCTCTAGAAAGCAAGCTGATACTGAAGCCCCTAGACCTAGGTGACATAGCAGAACTCTACCGATCACTGGTGATAACTAGCCTTGACCCCATTAAGTCCCCTTCAACTCATTGGCTCCCTTGAGGACACAGTATAGACAAAGGCTAAAATGGCCCTTTGTGTCCTCACCAACTAAACTATGACTTATCCAACTCAAATTTATACACAGAGTATACCATCTCCCGAAAGCCTATAGAAGTTGCAAAAGGTACCCCCCCCCCCCATGCACCAGCTGTCCGGCTAATGGCCCACTCTTAATGTCAATTGCAAATGTCCCTGTTCCAGATGTTCTGGTGATATATGAAAGAATTCCTAACAGCAGCAGTAGGGCACCTCCATCAATCTTACACCCAAAATGGTTTCAAGAAGAATCCTTGGGCTCTAGTTTTGCCCGCTATCAAACAGGCAATAGGTGTCTAGTTGCTGAATGCAATAAAGCAGGATCATGGAAACCAAGCATACCACCTGCCTGCCCACCAAGATTTGGTTATAGTGATGGATCGTTGTGGGCTTCTCCACAAAGACATTTGGAAATCCCAATGCTGCGCGCACAAACACTTCAAGATTTGGGACACATGGGGAAATCACTTCTATCACAACAAAACACAGATTGTACACCACTGAGGATTTCAGCTATTATGACACTGTACATGCTTAACCCCATTCTAAATAATTGGGCCATAATGAATAGATCCAAGCGTATGAGTGTACACAGTATCTGATAGACTTCTAGCTGCATATTCCCTACCTTTGAATTCCCCAGGCATCAGACTGGATCCGGAAACTTTTGCTGAGCAATACCCCTTGCGCGCGACGTCGGGTGGCTCCCTTAGGCTCAGTGTGACGTCGTCGGTGTCATTAGCGTCGGTTATGACGTTGCGGTGCCTATATAGGTGCCACCCAGGCGTGGGGACGTCAGTTCTTTTCTTTCCGCACCAGTTATGTGGCGATCAAGGAAGAGCTACCCCTCTGCTGCTTTTTGTCAGGCTTTTTTTCGACTTTTGTAGAATTTTTGGATTGTTTCCGACTTTGTGTGCGAAGAATGTCTTCAAGGAAGACAGGTTTCAAGCTTTGCGGTACTTGTTTCCGCATGATGTCAGTTACCAATCCCCATTGCGTCTGTGTTTGGTGTCTTGGGTGACCACAATACCAAGTCGTGCTCGGACTGTCAGGCCATGGCTCCGAAGACCTTGAGGGAGGGGCGATGAAGCTTCTCACCGCCTGGCATTCGACACTGTCCAGCGAGACTCCGCTGCAGTCCCAGTCCCGATTGAAGAAGAGGAGGTCGCTGGACCGCTCCTGGAGCACTAACTCCTCTATCCCCCCACTTGAGGTACTCGGGACACTCGGGGAAGAGGCATAAGAAGGAGTTCTAGCAGACCTCATCTTCACCTCAACTGGCGTCCGTCGTCTAGAGAGATAAGGAGCACCGACACTCTAAGCATGGTAAAGCGGAGCCAGAGTCGACTTCGCGCCTCCTCCCCTCTCCGGGAGCCGGAGCAACTCCCGCTCAAATAAAAGAGTTTTATGAGGCCATGCACAGCGTATTTGAGTGGAACAACCCTGCTGGTGAGCCCTCGGGCACCGCAGGGTCAGAAGGGCCCAATTAGGTTCGAAGCAGTCAGCCACGGCGCCGGTGGGGCCTCAGGGATCCGGACCCGGTTCGACGCTAGTCGTGCCATCACGACCTTCCCCGGCGTCGGATCCGAAGTCGGTGCCTGCAACGTCGCCGATGCCCATCAGTGGCGCATGCCCCATCCTCATCCCTGACGACACGGAGCCGGAACAAACTCGCTCAACGTTGATTCAGACGTCGACAGAACCCAGAGGTTCTATGTTGTCACCTGAGCACTTTGAAGATGTGCTAGCTCAGAGGAGGATTGGAAGGGGTCTGAGGACCCTCTTGAAACCCAGGATATCTCTAAGGAGAATTCGGACTGGTATGGGGAACTTTGGGAGGCCAGTGGACTCGATACTTCCCCAGATACTGGCATGCTCACTCCCCCAACCGTGGCTACGGAGTAGGTGGTATCCTATGCCATGGTGGTTAAGAGAGCAGCCAAGGTCCTTGGACTGGAGCTGCCCTCAGTGCAGGTCAGGACTAATCTCCTGACCGAGGTGCTTCAATCTGGGGCTTCCACCTCAGAACCCCTTTTGCCCTTTAATGAGGCACTTACGGTCTCCTTCTACGTACATGGTCCAAACCTAGCATAGGGGCTCCTGTGAATTGGATGATTGCCCGCCGCCATCTCCCAGCTCCGGGATACCCAAAGTTCCTCAGTCAACACCTCACCCCAGAAAGTTTGGTGGTGCAGGTCTCTACATCCCAAGGTGTATTCCCTTCCGCCCCTCCGGATAGGGAATCCAAGAGGCTGGATTAATTCAGGTACAAGTGTTTTTTCTTCCAGCCTGCATTGCAGTGGGTGAATACCGCATGCTTATTGGGCTGTTTCTCCCATTCCCTTTGGGAGACGGTTGCGCAAGTGCTGCCACAAATCCCGAAGGAGGCCCGGGCTGTGCTCTCCTAAGCTGTCAAGGATGTGAGAGATGCAGCAAAATTCACCATACGGTGTGGCCTAGATATGACCGATTCGCTGGGCAGATCGATTTCAACGACGATGGTCTTGAAGCGCCATGCCCGGCTTTGAACAACTGGCTTCTCGGGCGATGTCAAAGCCAATCTGATGGACATGCCCTTTGATAGAACCTGCCTTTTTGGGGAAAAGTCAGACTCTGCCCTGGTCAAGTTCAAGGACTCTCAAGCTACGGACAGATCCTTAGGCCTCTTCTCCACCCCATGGCCAGTCTTCCTTTTGGTCCTTTCGTGGCAACAGAAGGGGTTTCAAGCCACGTCAGCCCTATCCCAGCCACCGAACCGCACAGACTGCGCAAGCCGTACGTGGACACGGTGCTTTCTGATACTGGAATGGAGGCCAGAAGTCGCAGATGACACTGCCCTCAGAAGCCGCAGCCTCCAAGCACACCTAGGCTGATTCTGCAGGGCCACACTACTCCAGTTGGTGGGAGAATTTGTCATCATCTCCCCCACTGGAGATACATAACATCGGACAAATGGGTCTTGCAGATCGTCCAGGGGGGCTATTCTCTACCTTTTCTTTCTTTTCCTCCTCCTATTCTACCAAATCAGGAACGGCTGACAGAGGATCATTTAAAGTTGCTTGAAGAGAAAGTTACAGCTCTCTTGGCCAAGGGAGCTATAGAATGGGTCCAGTTACAGAAGTAGGCAGTGGTTTATATTCCGGCTACTTTCTGATTCCAAAGAAGAACAAAGGGCTACAGCTCATTTTGGATCTTCGGACCGTCAATCTTTTCCTCAAGGAGAAATTCAAAATGCTCGCCAGTGAACTGTATACTTCCCCAGATACTGGCATGCTCTCTCTGCCAATAGTGGCTACGGAGGAGGTGGCATCCTATGCTATGGTGGTTAACAGGGCAGCCAAAGTCCTTGGACTGGAGCTGCCCTCAGTGCTGTTTCCAAGCCAGCTAACGCTCGTCGTGGAGCTCAGGCCTGTTGTACTTCTTTCCGCCTATACCATTTATGCCCAGGGTTCTGAAGAAGATCAGGAGCGACCGGGGCCAAGTCATTCTTATGGTTTCGGACGGGGCAATGAAAGTCTGGTATCCAGAGCTTTGAGAATGAATATTGATCCTCCAATCAGGCTGCCCCTTCAGCAGGATCTTCTGTCACAGCAGCAGCGGAGGGTTCTCCATCCCAACCTATCAACTCTGCGCCTCCATGCGTGGAGTGTAAGCAGCGACAGTTGATAGCTTTGGACCTTCCTCCCAAAGTCTGTAACGTTATTCTGATGTTCAGGCGGCCCTCCACTAAGACGGTATACACCTGCCGTTGGCTGAAATTTGTATTATACTGTACAAAAAGGCTTATTGACCCTCTTTCTGCTTCTCTTTCTAATGTCCTTTTGTCCATTCTGACCCTTGCCCAGCAGGGCTGTGCCTTGGTAACTCTTAAGGGTTACCTTTCTGCTCTGTCTCCTTTGGTGCGGCTGCCAGACCAGCCCTCTCTCTTCAAATCTCCCATTGTGCATAGATTTCTGAAAGGACTGGCTCATTTGTTTCCACCTACGCCCATTGTTATGCCGCAGTGGAACCTTAATTTGATCCTTACCTATCTGATGTGTGCTCCTTTTGAGCCTTCACACAATTGTCCCCTCCGGCTGTTGACCACCAAAACAGCCATCTTAGTGGCAATTACATCGACCAGGAGGGTGAGTGAGTTGCAGGCGTTATCTTGCTCGCCTCCTTATATTATGTCCTTTCTGGACAAGGTGGTGCTTCACACCAGAGCATCCTTCTTACTAAACATTGTGACCCCATTCCCTCTGGGTCAGTCCATCACTTTGTCCACTTTCTTTGCTGCCCCGCATCCATCTAAGGAAGAGGAGCATCTCCATCGGCTGGACCCAAAAAGAGCGTTGTCGTTCTACCTTGACCACACAAAAGAGTTCCGGGTGGATGACCAACTCTTTGTGGGGTACGTAGGAGCAAAGAAGGGAAGGGAAGTGCATAAAAGGACAATCTCTCGCTGGGTCGTTCTCTGCATCAAGATTATGTTATGCCCTGGCAAAGAAGGATCCACCTGAGGGATTAAGGCCCATTCCACCAGGGGAAAGGCTGCGACTACTGCCTTGGCTCGGGGTGTCCCAGTCCAAGACCTCTGTCAGACAGCAGCGTGGGCATCTTTGCACACGTTTGCAAAACATTACTGTCTGGATGGTTAGGTGCGCAGGGACGGGCATTTTGCCCCTTCAGTCCTGCAAGACTTTTTAGTATTGGATGTTAGTCCGCAACCCACCGCTGGGATTGTATGTCTCAGGTATCTGATTCAAAGGTAAGGAATCTGCAGCTAGAAGTCTCTACCAGAGAGTAACTTACCTTCGGTAACGCATTATTATCTGATAGAGACTGTATCTAGCTGCAGATTCCTTACAGCCCCACCCATGCCTCCCCGCTTTGCTGACTAGTATAGTAGGACTAGGGTTGTTCCCCCCTTTCAGGGCCCTAGTTTTGCAGATGACTACATCAGTTACTTTGTGGCTCTGCGCTTCTGGTGTGGAAAAAACGAAAAGTACTGACATCCGCGTGCCTTTGTGGCTACTATATACGCCCTGCAACGTCATAACCGACGCTAACGATGCAGACGACTTCACACGGAGTTGAATGGAGCCACCCAACGTCGCACACAAGGGGTATTGCTCAGCAAAAGTTTCCGGATACAGCCTGACACCTGGGAAATTTAAAGGTAAGGAATCTGCAACTAGATAGAGTCTCTACCAGATTATGCATTACCGAAGGTAAGTAACTTGTTCATTACACCAAAGAAGGGGAGAATGTTTGACCCATGCTTTTTAGGCAGTCCTTTGTGACTGTAACTATTCCTCTCATTGGCAAAGTCAAGATTATGTAATTTTCTGAATCCACTTTTCTGCCTGCTAGAATACTTGTCATGACATAGCAAGTATTAAATTGAAAAATTCAATAAATAATGCCAAAAACAAAGATGTTAGTGCTAGAAGTCAAATGTTTGCAATAAATGGCCATAGAGTACTTGTTCACAGTCTTTCCAGTCTTGTCGAATCAACTCCTCCTGTAACTTGTAGAAACACATTCCCTGATCATTTTCAGCGAACTGTTTAGGAAAGTATCTGGCGATCTGTGACCATATTCACTTGATTGTGACATTGGGACAAGGTTTGTATTGAGTATATCTGAAGCTTCGGTGGGTTAGCGAACTGCAGCAATCCAAAAGCAATACGACAGCAGGCAAAAAGAACACAACACTAAATTGGATACTAAATTTACCACTTCAAGCTGAATGGGCCGTTCTCCCCAGTGGCCATATATCTATGTCTTTAGTATCTGTGTTAAGAATGCTGCAGTATTCTTACCCCAATTCTTGGCTGGCATTTGTAGGATGGCACCTGAGTCAGTGCCCGCATTGCATGTTGGTGTCCGTTCTTTGTAGAATTGTACAATGAGTTACAAGTTCTTTTGTTGAGAAATGAGATTTGATCCAAAGCAACTTGTGTCAATAAGTAATTTTCTTATGAGGCTAATTAAAAAGTTCAAGAAGGCATGCGATTTAAACACTATTTTTAGTACTCATTATGGCATGGGGAATTTCCCAACATGTGTCACTTTGGGATGGAAAAACGAATTACCAAGAACCCTTAGTACAAGAAAGAATGGCCCAATAAAATACATTCCCATCAAATATGAATAAGAAGGAGTCCTACTTACTTTTATTCACATGTAGTAACTATTACATTTCTTTTGTTGTAGGAAAATGCTACATTCCCTTGGAAGGCCTGAAGTTCATATGACGCTGGATGTTGTTATTGTGAGCGGCTCAGGTCAGGAGTATGAAGGGTGCTTGCTGCTGACATCAGAGGTGCTCTTTGTGGTCAGCATCAGTGAAGATACTCAACAGCAGGCTTTCCCGGTCACCGAAATAGACTGTGAAGAGGATTGTACCGAGGGTAACATTCTAAAGGTGCAGCTGAAGCAGCAGCGGGTGCCATCGGATTTGGAGGTAATTTATATTTGTTTTGAATTAAGGGATACAAATAGGCAGCGTGCAAGCATGTCAATGAGACATGATCCCAAAACAACTGTGTTTACTGTGTGTTGGTACCTTACCATTACGTATTTCATTTGTCATAAACTGGATTCCAAGAATTTGATTGCAATATATATTCGTGGATACTAGGGGCATCTGTGGCAGTGTTTATTCTTAGTTGAAAATTCTTTTTTATTGATTTTTACAATTGAGGAACAACAAAATACAAAACTCTGTTAAGGACAGTCCATCTCATAATAGTACAGATCAAAGGAATGATGTGATAGTGTAGCGACAGAGTGACTGGACTAAAGAGAAACCCAACTTCCTCCACTGTTGTTCAAAAATTACATCGTAGAAGCTTATAAAGCCAGGGCCGCCAAATCTTAGCATATTTCCTACTGACTCCTCTGTTTTTATGCAAAAACTCTTACAATTTGGCACAGTTATCCATTCTGCGTGTCCAGTCTGCAACTGTGAGGGGTTCACTTCCACCCCAGTGCCGGGCAATGTCACCTTTGGCTACTATGTATCCCGGTGCCACAAGAGAAAGAACGCTATGCGGACCACCAAAATCACCAATTAGACCCAACAGGACAACCTTCAGGCCCAAATCTGTCTACTACCTCCTCCAGTGCAGTGTTGATAGAACGCCTATACCACTGGATTCACAAATCACATGGTAGAACATGCTAGGTGACTCCATGCACCTCAAACAAACTGATTGGGCACCCCTGCCCATGCGCCACAGCCGCTCTGGGTCAAAATAGAATCTGTGGAAATACTTAAATTGAATGAGTCTGAGGAACATGGAGAATGCTAGCACACTAGACACCGTCCTAACCTCTATAAAGTCTGCATCGTCTAGCACCCCAGGGCTCTCTCCCAGGCAATTTGAAGTTGTTGAAACTGGTCTGGTGTGTTATTCACAATAATCTTTTAGAGTTGCAATATACCCCGTTTACCCAGCCTGTCCAGGACTACACAGAGTCCCCAGGAGCTAATATCTGGCAGTCCTGTCAGGTGCTCAATATATATGGTGAAGGAATGTTTCTATTTTAGATGGCTGTAGAACTGAGTTTTATGCAGTTGAAATTCAGACGCCAAGTCAGTGAAATGCTTTCAAGGCACTCTTGTTCCAAACGTCTCCCAGGGTCAAGATTCCTATTTGCAGTGTGCACCAGCAATGTACCTCGCTACAGGGGGGTTGCAACTATCAAGGTTTGGTTGCATTTAATATGCCTAAGGGCAGCATGCCAGCAAAGGAATGGGAGTCTGGTATTGGGGAGGGTAGGGGGGGCAAGGCATGTGGCAGAGCTATCGAGTAGAACAAGTTCAAGATACCATGAGCCTCAACCGATTCCAACTCCAGTGTACAAGCGTAGTCGTGTCTGTCTCTGTGCAGCCAATCATCTATCGGTATCAACGGAGCTGCCCAGTTATACAATTTAACGTCTGCCCATCCCAGATCTGGCTCGTAAGGTGACAACTGACATTTCCCAAATGACATCTGGGGTGCTTCTACAACAAGAAACCCCCGTCTAACCTTAGCATTTTTTACTGGTTATAAATCCTAAAAATGAATAAGTGTGCCATGGGCTAAGAAAGACTTTGTCACAAAATCAGTACGTTATTTCCTCAGTACATAATATCATATTACTTTATCCATATCAAAAGAAAGCAGCACCATTATTCCACATAAACTTAAACAAATGTTTGAATTCCAAGTCTCCGGGATAACACAAATATTGTCTTGTTAAAAAAACCATAGTCACTCATTCATTCACAGACATGTAAACCACACACTCACTCTCACTTCTCTAAAGACATTCATTTACATCTACATAAAAAGCATCATAACTATACTAAAGGGTCTCAATACTGCAAAAAGTGTCTCTGTAACTCAATCTGTGTATATATTTAAAAATGGATAGTTCAATATTACACAAAAAAGTAATTGTCTTCAATTTGTCATCAATTTAAGAATAATAACAGATTAATCTTTCATTAGGTCAGCACATCCTATTTTCTTTCCACAAAATTGGCAATTTTTGTCCATCCAGTTGTTATTTGGATTATTATTTACTGTTGTGGCTTTTTGTGTTGTAATCATTGCATGTTTCAGAATGAAACGCCTTCCTCCGGATCACCACATGCTAAGACTCCACTCGAAATCCATTACATGCTGAAGGTAAGAGTGTATTCTCCCAAAGAGTCCTAAAAGCGGCCATGAAGGGCTCAAATCTACAGAACATATCGAAGGGAAAAAGGGATTTATAACCAGTAACATTTTTGAAGGATAGGCGGGGTTTCTTTTTGTATTCTACATTATTCCCTGCCCCAATAACCAAAGTGTAGCAGGGGATCCCTTACTTTTGAATATTATTTTAACCCAGGGTGTCTTCCCCACCCAAATATAGGCACTGATGGTGGACTGGAAGTCACTAAAGAAAGATGACAGGAGCATGAGAGGGTAGTGCTGCAGGACATACTGGAAACAATACGGAAATAATTTTTGAATAGGGCCGTCCTGCTCCATTATAGAGAATGATAAGAATGCCCACTCGTGGAAGTATATTAAGGTCCCAGCTGCACTGCGGGCTATAAGCTATTGTCACACCGAGATATCGGAAGTGATCGATCATGATACACAGTCCTTGTGACCTTAGGATCCTGACATATAGCAGCATATTGTCTGCATACAGTGAGACCCTTAGATTCTGGCATCAACGCAAATAGTTCCCTGAGGGGCTCCATCACCAGCGCGAATGACAGGGTTGAAAGCGGGCAACCCTGATGCTTTCTGCATCTATGGGAAAGGGTGTTGACAAAACCCCATTTACCCTAATCTAGGCCATAGGTCTGTATTACAGGGTGGCAACAAGGGGAAGGATGCGGAGACTGAAACCCATTTGCATAGCACCGCCATTAGTTATGGCCAGTGCACTGTATCAATCAAATACTCATTATATGTCTACCAAGAGGAGAGCCGGTCATTCCATTGCAACCTTTCCAGACGCCGATCCCGGTGCTGTTGCTCCCGGCGCCCACTTGCAGCGTTAGCACTATTCTCATCCCCAACAACCCGGAGCTGGTACCACTTTGACCGATGCCGATTCCGGTGCCGACAGGCCCAACTAGTAAAGGGTCATTTCCTGAGCCCTATTGTGGTGGGCTAGGATTGGGAGAAGAATGGGAGGGGTTGCTGAACCCTTTAGAAGATCAGCCTTATGAACAGGACATGGACTGATATGAAGAATTGGGTGAAGCCAGCAGACTGGATACCTCTCCAGATACTGGCATGCTTTCTCCCCCCACTGTGGCTATGGAGGAGGGAGCATCTTAGGCAGTGGTGATGCGTAAGACGGCTGAGGTCCATGACCTCCAGCTACCCTCAGTGACAGTCAAGACAAACATCTTTACCGAGGTGCTGCAGCCGGGAGCTTCTTCTTCAGAATTCTTGCACCCTTTTAATGAAGCTGCCACACATATCCTTCTGGGAACGTGGTCCAAACCCAGCACAGGGACTCCTGTTCACAGTGCAATCGCCCGCTGCAACCGCCCTGAACCGAGCACCCCAAACCTCTTCACTGCCCATCCGACCCCCGAGAGCTTGGTAGTCCAAGCCTCTACCTCCCTGCTGCACCCCCAAACAGGGAATTCAAGAGGCTGGATACTTGGGACAAGAAATATTTTTCTTCCACAAGCCTTGCATTGTGATCGGTGAACACCATATGCTTACTGGGCCGTTATTCCTACTCTCCGTGGGAAATGGTTGCACAAGTGCTGCCACGGGTCCCAAAAAAGGCCCAGGCCAACTTCTCACAAGCTGTAACAGACGGGAAAGATGCAGCAAAGTTTGCCATTTGATGTGGCTTAGACACAACCGACTTGCTAGGCAGAGCGATTTCCACAACGGTGGCCATTAGATGCTATGCCTGACTGAAAACATCCGGCTTTTCGGGTGAGGTCCAGGCTTTGCTCATGAACATGTCCTTTGATGGCACCCATCTCTTCGGAGATAAAGCAGACACGGTGCTGTAGTGCTTTAAGGAATCACGGGCTACGGTCAAGTTCTTGGGCCTCTCAGCTGCCTCCAGTCCCCAGTCTGCCTTTCGCTCCTTTTGTGGCTACAGAAGGAGCTTTCAACTGTGCCAGCCATACCCCAGCCACAGAGCTGCACAAGTTCCACAGCCCCTGCGCTGATGAGGGCGTGGTTCGTTCCTACTCCGTGGATCTTGTAGCCAAAGGTCAAACAAGCCACCACCCTCCTGGCAGCTTCTGTCTTCAAATCCTCCTAGTCTTGCCCTTCAAAAACATGGGCATCCAGTTGTTGGCAATCTCCAAAATCACCTCCAACACTGGCAAAACATTACTTAGGACAGGGGGGGTTCTCCAGATTATGCAAAGACCATCCCCCTCCACAGACTTCCATCCTCCGACTGGCTGACAGAGGATCATCTACTTTTGCTCCAGGAGGAAGTCATGGCTCTCTTGGCCAAGAGAGCCATAGAGAGGGTTCCGGCACCAGAAGTATTATGTGGTTCCTGTTCCTGCTTCTATCTGGTTCCAAAAAAGGACAAGCGCCTTCGTCCTATCCTAGACCTCCGGGCCCTCGACTACTTCCTAATAAATGAGAATATCAAGATGCTCACATTGGCTTAGGTCTTGTCTGCCCTGGGCCCAGGAAACTGGATGATAGCATTGGACTTGCAGGATGCATATTTTCGCATCCCCGTCCAGCCTGCCCACAGACGTTACCTGCAATTCACTGTGGGTCACGAGCAATTTCAATTCACCGTTCTCCCTTTTGGCCTTATTGCGCCCCTCAGGTGTTCACCAAGGTAATGGCGGTGTTCGCAGCTCATCTACGGACACCAGGGCTGCAAGTTTTAGGCTGTCATCATCCGCCTTTAGACTGTGGCTGACCTTCTGCATTCGCTGGGGTTCAGTATCAACGTGCCAAAGTCACACTCAGACACTCCCTTCATTGGAGCTCTTCTGGGCACAGTGCAGTATGGGCCTATCCTCCCGAGTGTCGAGTCCAGGATATTCAGGCTATGATACTGATGTTTCAGCTTCTATCCTGGATTTCGGTGAGAATGACTCTGAGGCTGCTGGTTCTTATGGCCTCCTTGGAGACACATGCCAGAAGGCGTATGCAAACTTTGCAGTGGGATCTGAAGTTCTAGGGCGCAGCATCAGGGGAATCTATCCAACTTGGTCTAGATCTAGTAGGGAACTGCACAAAACCTGTAGTGGTGGCTGACGAACCACAATTTGGCCAGAGGCAAACGCCTCTCCCTTCCCCAACCAGATCTCACTATAGTGACAGATGCATCACTTATGGAAGGGGCGGCCATCTGGGAGAGGTGGAGATCAGGGGACTGGGGTCACCGAGAAATCCGGACCCTAAATCAATATCCTGCAGCACAGAGTGATCCAATTAGTATTGAAAGCCTTTCTACCCTCCATCAAAGGAAGGCTAGTTCAAGTGTTCACAGACAACACCACTGTCATGTGGTACTGCAACAAACAGGGCCGAGTGGGGTCGTGGTCTCTGAACATGGCTAGAACAACAAGGCATTTCCCTAGTGCTTCGAAACCTGTCAGGCTCTCTGAACACCAGGGCAGACTACCTCAGCTGAAGATGGCTAGCGCATCATGAGTGGCATCTCCATCCAGACGTGACGCATGGTTTCTTTCAGCAGTGAGCAGAGCCTTGGTTAGATCTGTTCGCCTCAGCAGAGAACACGCAATGTCAGCAGTTTAACAAGTTGGAGTTTCCAAGGAGGATCTCCCTCAGAGACGTTTTTCGTCTCAAGTAGGGGTGTGGCCTCCTGAATAACTTTCCGCCCATACCACTCCTGCCCAGAGTTCTCAAGAAGATCAGGAACGACCGGACCCTAGTCATCCTTGTGGCTCCAGACTGGGCACGGAGGGACGGGTATCCCGAGCTTCTACAAATAAGCATTGATCCTCCGATCAAGCTGCCCCTTCAGGGGGATCTTCTGTCGCAGCAGGAGGAGGGGGTTCTCCACCCAAACCTTTCAACTCTACGCCTTCTTGCATGGAGATTGTGCTGCAGCAGTTGATAACTTTCGGCCTTCCTCCTGAAGTTTGTAATGTTATTCTGGCAGCCAGGCTTCCCTCCACTAAGATGATATACACCTACCGGTGGCAAAAATGTGTAATATATATATTGTACAGAAAAGTCTATCGACCCTCTCTCTGCTTCCCTCTCCAATGTTTTGCTTTTTATTTTGACCCTTACCCAGTAGGGCTCTGCTCTGGACACCCTGAAAGGGAATGTGTCTTCTTTCCTGAGGCTGCCAGACCAACCCACTTTATTTAAGTCACCCATTGTACTTAGGTTCCTAAAAGACCTTCTACATGTTTTCACCTTCATTATGCCTCAGTGTGACCTTAATTTGGTTTGTGCCTTCCTATGTTTGCTCCTTTCAAGCCCCTGCACAATTGCCCCCCTCCGGCTGCTCTCAGTAAAATCAACCTTTTTAGTGGCAATCACATCTGCTTGGAGGTTGAGCAAGCTGCATGCTCTATCTTCTAAGCCCCGTTTTTTGTTACTATTCCCTTACAAGTCAGTGTTTCGCTCTAGAGCCTCTTTCCTTCCGAAAATCATAACAACTTTCTGTGTGGGACAATTAATCACCTTGCCCACTTTCTATACTCCTCTACATCTCTCTAAGGAAGAGGAGCGACTTCACCGTCTGGACCCAAAAAGAGCGATGTCGTTCTACCATGACCGCATAAAAGAGTTACGCCTTGTCGAACAACTCTTCATGGAGTATGCTGGTGTGAAGAAAGGTAGGGCAGTGAAGAAAAGAGCCATCTCATGATGGATCTTTCTCTCCATCAAAATCTGTTAAGCTTTGACAAAGAAGGAGCCTCCTGAAGGAGTACAAGCCAATTCCACCAGAGCTAAAGCTGATACCACTGTTAGCACGTGAAGTCCCAGTCCTGGAAATCTGTCAGGCAGCAACATATGCATCCATGCACATGTTTACCAAGCATTACTGTCTGGACAGTCAGGTCCGCATGGATGGCCATTTTGCCTGTTTGGTCCTGCAGGGTTTTCTAGTCTGAAACGTGTCCGCAGCCCCTCCTTTGAGGATGGTATTGCTTGGGAATCTATTTAAAGGTAAGACATCTACAGCTAGATGTCTCTGTCAGATGGACATATTACTTACCCTAAGTAACGCCTTATGTGGTAGAGACAGTATCTAGCTGCAGATTCCTTCCCAACCCACCCATCCTCCCTGCACTGCTGACAAGTTTCTAGGGTCAAGGTTATACCCTTTCAGGGCCCTAGTTTTTATACACGCCAATGTAAGTACTCTTCATGGCTCTGCGTTTCAGGCATGGAAAGTCGTGAAAAGTAACTGACGTCAGCGTGCCAAGGTGGCACCTATATAGGTGACCCGGACATCACGTCCTGCACGGACAACGCCGCTGTCACGCGGAGTAGACCAATGCCATCTACCGTGACGCTCGGGTATTGCTCAAAGAAAAATCTTTCGGATCCAGTCTAACGGCTGGGTAATTCAAAGGTAAGGAATCTGCACTAGATTTTGTCTCTACCAGATAAGGTGTTCCCAAAGGTATTTAACTTGTCCTTCCACATGTGATCTTCGAAAGCTGTACAGCAGCCCCGGGGTTCAGACAGCTAAGTCCCCTCTCCCCCCCAGTGTGCCTGATAGTAAATTCAATTGGAAAATAGTCAGAGGCCACCCTGGGAAATATACAGGAGTCATGATCTCTCCAGCGTCTGTCAAGAGGATTAAAAACTAGTCAAGTATAGATGTGATACAGTGTGGGGGAGAGAAGTAGATAAACTTTTGTTCCTCACGGTGGCATCTGCGCCACAAGTCCACCAAGCCCATGACATCTATCCATTTGCCCAGTCGGGGGCCTACATGGTTCCACCCGAGGGTGTAGTTTGAATCAAGCTAGGATTGTACGATGTCATTGAAATCAGCTCCCCCACTGTTAACCCTGGCAAGGCGTCTGCCAGGAGCTGTGAGATTTTGCAGAGGGTGGAATCTAGCTGGGATGGCTTGCAACATACATTAAGCAAACTCCACTTGCGGTCCTCTAGTGATCTCTAGACCATAACGAATCTGTCCTGTGCATTGGTTACTACTTTGTGTATCCTAGCGGGAATGACTGAAAATATGGCCACTGCTCGAGAGCCCTGTGAGTAGCCCGAGTGGCGCACACTGTTGTAACCATGCCTACCCAGGAAGGAGCAATTGGTTCCCCGCAAATGGGTTTCCTGCAGCATTGCCACTACAGGCTGTTACCTCTTAACATAGAACAGCCCAGCAACTCTCTTAATCTTGTCATTTACACCGTTTAGGTTCCAAGACATCGCTTTGTAGCCCTATGGATTCTCAGGGCACACAGCCGAAGCCATACTGGCTAAATCGCCGCAGAACCCCCGCAGATGTCTACTGCCCTTTTTTATTTTTATTTTTGTCTGCTTCTCTGACACATAACAAACAAACAGTAAACAACTATCTGTTACTTTTTAAAAAGTGTTTTGTAAAGCACTGTGTTACACTCACGGGCATCCTGGTGTTGCAAAGTGCACACAGAAAGGGACAAAGGATCAGAGATTAGTTAGTGAGAAGCCAAGTCTTGAGGGTTTTTATGAAAGATGAATGGTCAAACATTAAGCAAAGGTATTGCAGTAAAGCGTTCCATAGGAAAGAATAGGTAAAAGAAAAGGCACAGCCACCAGCACGAGCTTTGCGTATATTAGGGACAACTAAGAAGAGCGTAAGTCTCGGGAAAGGTGACAAACAAAGATAATCCTACTCAGAAATGTGTTTCCATACATCACCCTGCGGCAGATTCATCAGCATTTGAATTGTACTCCCTTTTCATTCAGCAGTCAGTGAATTCCTTTTAGCTGACCAGACATCTGGTTCCAAGGAGAGAGTCCAAGAGGGATTCTCGCTGCCAGATTTCGCATGATCTGCAGTTTATGCAATTGATATTTAGGCAGGGTCAAATATGTGGGTATTTGCATTTTTTTGGCAGGGCATTACAGTAATCAAGGCACGAGTAAATAACCTGCAAAACTACAAAAATAGACTTAAGAGGAAGCAACAGGAGGATCTTTCTGAATAATCTAAGATGATAGAAGCAGGTGGAAGTCAATTTGGTTATTTGATCAGAGCAGTCCATCTGCTAATCAAAAACAAACCTAAGGTTATGCACCATCTTTTCACGCAACTCAAGAGGCCACAGATATTCGACCTGTTGTAATGCGCAGAGTGAGAACCTTTTATGATTAAGACTCTGCTCTAGTCTGAGTTAGGGGTTTAGAAGTTGTTTTGCATCCAACTGGTGCCAGCAGTCACATAAGATCTGAAATGTTCCACCATGCAACAGCTCTTACTAATAGAAAACTAAAACTGATCTTAATGATAGAACTCTGGCTAATGGCACAATAGAGTTACATTTTTACAAGGGTTCACAGAAATGTAATACTAGCTGCTCTAATGCACTCTACTTATTTTTACTGGTCATCCCAGTACATGGTATCCTTAGAAGAGCACTGGTTCAGGTACATCACTTTTATGGTATATTGTCATTCCCTTGTTATATCATTGAACTTCCACATTGGAGATTAATCCTTCTTCCTTATTAGGACACTTAAAGATTCTCCCGTCTCTGTAGGCTTAGTCTTGCCTCCCCCCTAGTCATCCACACCCGCCAGACACTTCCCCGGCATACTGATTCTTCTAATGGTACCCATGACCAGCAGGCATTGATGCATGACCTTCGCTATTTATCCCAGCTCATTTGGTACCTCCCTTGGAATCTCAGGTTGGACAAAAGGGCTACTACATGCCCTCCCTGCACATGTCCCGAAATGCCAACTAGGTGGATCTATTCTCCGACACTTACATTAACTCCTGTGGTAAGTGCTTCTTTACCCCGCTGTCGCCCACCTCTGATTGACCATCAGCTCTATCCAGATGAACATTGGTCTACACATAGATGTCAATCTTCTGTGTAATCAAAAACACTAGCACATTAATCCACATTTCATTGAGCACTCTGAAGTAGTCCTTAGGCAGCATGTCAGAACATTATATAATCCAAAGAGAATTTGGATCGTGCACAGACCTGGCAAGTGATGAAATTGAGAAAATTGTTGGGTGCCACTGAGGTATCACTCTCATAACCCTAGGAGTGTATGAAGACTAAGTGATTCTCATGCGCTGGCTGATCACAGGCAACGTCCCTCTGGGCACACCATTTCAAGCATGTGCTGAAATTATTTTAGAAATTGTAAACAAAGCGTTGAACTGAGATAAGGTTGATGCTTAGTATCCAAATTTATTGAACAACTTTTCCGAATGATCCATACGGTTAGATGCTATAATGGTAATGTTGTATACGCTCCATATCATCTAATAAACATGATCCCAATGCATTTCGGGCCCATCTGGCCCTTCATCAGGGGAATGTAAACAAAGAAATGCATACATGTCACTAAACTTTACAATGAGTGATTATGCCATAAAACAAAAGTCAAAAAAAGGACCCTGCCTAAAGAGTTAGAAATCGATGCCAAGATTATAGAGTGACAATACTATCGTGTGCTGCGGATGATGAAAACATTTAACAACGAAAAACGTGCTATAAAACAGTAAACATAAAGAATCCTTTACGGATGTTCAGAGAACCCAATAAACATTTATAATTGAGAATAACCATCATAGTAACGAAATATAATAAAGACATTGTGGAAGTGCAGCCTCTTGTGTTTACAATAAAGTGAATTCAATTGTGCTTTTTCCCACATGCTCTCCACTACGCCAGATGTTAGCAAATTATAGCTGCAGAATTGAAAAGGACTAACATCCTTATATTTCATTTTCAGGTGGATGGTGTTAGAGAAAGGCTGTCTGAGCAACAATACAGCAGACTGGTGGACTATATCACAAAGGCATCTCATCATCTAGTCCTGACTGCCTTGACCGCACAGATTGCTCCCAACATTACTGCTGCCGAACCTCCTCCTTCTATGGTCAAGACTTATCAGTTCCTCGTCGAGCCACATTTTGCAAGGGTTTTTATCAGCAAATTCACCATGGTGAAAAATAAGGCCTTGCGGAAAGGATTTTTTTGATCATCACATATTGCCTGAACATCATGCAACTGCTTTGAGTACAATAGAGACTCAATGGAAATAGCTATAACATGCTTGATAGTGTTTCCAAAAGGGATCCAAAGTTGTTGTTTTTTGTTACTTGAATTGTTTACATGTAAGGAATGTATAATTTTCATGTTTGTTACCAAACAACTCCAAGTCTGCCATTTTATTTCATCTTATAACTGCCTTGAAAAGTTTGTTGTTGGCTTTTTGCACTGAGTGCCTCACAAATTTGCATCGAGATTCGAATTAACTTTCAAGTCAGAGCACTGCAAATAATTGAATAACATCATTGTAGTTGAACGAAGCAACCACAAAGTCTGTGTGGCTTATTCAGAGCTTGGCAAATGCGGAATATCTTCCAAAAAGTGACAGATATCCTGTCTGCACTGTATAGAGAGTATACCCGTGTCCCGTCGCCCTATCTGCAGTGCATACATACCCCTGCCTACACTCTAAATAGAGCGAACTGCACATCTCCCAATTTTTTATGGGTATCTCACATCCGCCATACTCTAAAGAAGCCTCTATCGCTTTAGTCCCTTGTTTTAAGGCAGTCCCTTCAACCAGGATGTATCATGCGCGGAGTTAAACATTTTTCAGAGATGAATTAAAAGATATGAAGGTGGAAATGATTCTAAGCACTCTATGCAGAAATTAATTCTTTGTTGCCATTCGTTGTGGGAGCAAGAAGGTCTCACTGGAAAATGCACATCTCTAAAAAGACCATGTCTTTTAATTGTCTGAAATGAACATGTCTGTTTCAGAACAATATATTCTGATATGTAGACAGATACAATAATTCAACCTGTATGTTTTTGTTGAGATATGTGATATTGCACAAACATGACCAAAACGTTGCTGTTGGTACAAATGTGAAATAGAAAGGTGTAAATATATTTTTCATCATGTTTTTAAAGAATATATATTTTAATGGATGATATAATTCTCTCGAACTGTGCAACCCTGCTTACAATGTCAGCAAAAGAAAAACAATTGGGGCCTAGTGTGGGGAGAAAAGTTATGTATTCAGCATTCTGCACTAATAGTGAAATGTGTCACTCTGCCAATTTGCTCTTCCTACAAAACCTAGCTAGTAAAATGTTTGTCACTGACTATTTTTAAGAATGTGTTTAAAAAAGGAAATGTACATATGTACTCAAAATCATTTTACCTTAAATCAGCAATCAAATGTTTTCTCGTCCTGACTTTTCAAATGATCTGAACAAATTGTAATATAATAGAATTGTTCAAATGAATAAAATGTGGGTATTCCTACAACACCTGGTGTAAATTAAAATGTTGTTTATAGACCATTCCCACAAAGGAAGACTGGCTGAAGGATTTAGTTACATGTAATGAAAAATCGAAACTTCTCTAGTATTGAATTTTTCATAGATTTACATGAGTGAGTCATCCCAGTTTCCTAGTGGGGACTCCCACTGTACCATTATAACAGCAGTCCCATGTTAAGCATAGGCTAAAAGAGGCTATTACCACAGTTAAGTAGCCCAGCCACATCATTTTAAAAAGAATCAAACATCAACCAATCGGAGACAATCAGATTGAAAACCACAGCCTGAGATGCTACCATCCTTTCAGAATTGTACTGCATGTTATGTGGGAAGGGAGTCACTCACATTTCCTCAGATTAGTTGATTTTAAGAATTTTTTCCAGGATTTCAGAAACTTTTCTTTCATTCATCTCCTACTTCAGAATGTATGATTCATCCAAAGAGAGCAGTTCAGACTCTGTGGCTCTTGTACGAAAAAGATATTATATACTGATGACCCTCATTATGACTCTATGTATTGCCTTTATCTATCCCATAAGCCTAAAGGCTGCAGGATATGCAACAAACTTTCATCTAAGACTTGAGATTATAGAGAGGCAAGGTTGTTAATTTTGTTTCAAAAATGAAAAGGGTGACTGGTTCTAATGAAGACTCATCTAAAAACCACAAGAGGTCTAATTTTAAGGAAAAACCTGTCTCTGAAACGGGTACAAATGAAGAAGATACATCTCCTTCGAAACAGAAGACTAAAAACATAAACATAGAAGCAGGTCTCCTGAGGTACCTCATGCTATGAAAAAGCAGAAGCTCCAACTTGAATCGTGCTCTCCAAAGAAATTACACACTCAGTCCAGAGCTCCTTCTCCAAAGGTGCCTTTGTCGCAATCGGCTTTCCTTTAACCTACATTGAAACTATTGTTGTTGATAAAGGTGCACATGTCGCCGAGTAAATAATAGTTGACGGGTAATCTCAACTGAGAAATCCGCACAAAAGTCTTCGTTGGCGACACTGTTGAGGGCATCGTATACGAGTCTCGTGTTAATGCGAACGGAGAGGATCAAGGACACATAGCCGTCAGTGAAACAGACTATGGACAAACTGTAGACAGCCCCCCTGTCATTGAGACCAAAGGCAACACCTGTCAACCGCATTAGCAACAATGAGATATCCGTCGACAACATCACTGTCAAGGGGACTTCTACCGCCACAAGCTTCATCTGCAACAGAAGAAGCTTCTACACAAATAGCATTTATTCAGTCAGGAGTGCCATGAAAGATCATGCCCAGACATATGTCCCCTATAAAAATCTTGCAGGAGCCACTTGAGAGACTTTTGGACACTGAAGGGTACCATAACAAAGATCCTTTTGGAACTGTATATAGTCCTGGCCAGTTGAGATTGAAATTCTAAGAATATGAAGACGACCAAGAATTTCCAGTTGCTACCCTACAAGTTGGACCACAATATTTAAGATCAAACAAAACTTTTGAAGAAGAAGCACATCCTCTACATATGTAGTCTCATCAAGAATACAAACCATATATGATGATCAACAATATCAAAACCTGGATACAAGTCCCAATTACTCTGGTACTGGACCTCAAGTTGATGAGGTCAGATTATTATAGACTATTCGATATAAAACACAAAGCCTAGTTGTGTCAAGTCATCAGACCCCGCAAAGGATACTTCCAGTAACATCTCCTAGACCACAACATATAGAACCTTTGGCTTAGGCTGCTTCTCCGGCACAGATACCTCAAGCAGCCAATATGGCTCTATCACTGGCACACATGGACTTTACAACAGATGATGACCAAGATGGAAGACATTTATTTCTGAGAACCCCAGAATTGGATTACTTTTAGCCACTTTGCCAGATTACCAGGTGCCAATACCCATAGTCTCTTCACCAAAACACGATTATTGAAAAGGCATCTAAAGGTTTTGGTACTGAGGTTCAAACCCTATAACATTAGGTGTTTCGTACTCCCCACTTTTCACAATTCGAGGTAGTCACCATCAGCCATCCACCTTCAATTTCTAATTTATAAAACCTAGGTCAAGAATTTTACTTAAGGCAATCCCACTCAAGGACCTCTCAGTGTAAGAACTCACACGTCAAATACACCGGGTGTTTCTACAGTCCTAAAAAAATGTGTGAAGAAGCAAGATGACACCTCACGTGCGCACCACCACTTGAGCTTGCTGATTGGTACTCACCAGCTCTGCCCACTTTTATCATCATTGGTTGTCATCTTGCCCCAAAAAATAAATAAATAAAGTGTCCACAGAAATAAACCAAATTGTGAGTGTAAATAGTGAAAAAATCACATACCAAGATGCGACTAAATTGGACACTTTATTTATTTTTTGGGGCAAGATGACAACCAATGATGATAAAAGTGGGCAGAGCTGGTGAGTACCTATCAGCAAGCTCAATTGGTGGTGCGCACGTGAGGTGTCATCTTGCTTCTTCACACATTTTTTTAGGACTATAGAAACACCCGGTGTATTTGACATGTGAGTTCTTACACTGAGAGGTCCTTGAGTGGGATTGCCTTAAGTAAAATTCTTGACCTAGGTTTTATAAATTAGAAATTGAAGGTGGATGGCTGATGGTGACTACCTCGAATTGAGAAAAGTGGGGAGTACGAAACACCTAATGTTATAGGGTTTGAACCTCAGTTCATGGTGACTTTACCTTCAGAGACCCAAGCCTGTGTAGATGATTATTGATTGAGAGGAGGGCGACTTGGGTCTATTTCCCTCTATAGCTCCTTATTGTGTGCATCTAAAGGTTTTGACCTGCCTTCACAAACTAAGAACATTGGCCGTTTGTTTGTTTATTTATGGCATTTATAGAGCGCATTGTGACCAGGCTAGTATCTTGTTGCTGCAGCATTGAGTTGATTTAGAGGGAGAGAAAAAGTGAAGAGTAAGACACTAGTACAAACATCTACTGTTTCTGGAACAACCAGGTATTCAAGGTTTTCCTAAATTTCAGATCCATGTGTGCTCTCAGAGGAGGTGGAAGCTTATTCCACAACTGAGCAGCTTTGACTGAAAAGGCTCGGCCACCTTGTGGAACCTTTTGAAACCTGTGTTCCTGAATGTGATTAGTGGTAGCAGAACGTAGAGACCTCCTCAGAGCATACCTTTTCACTCTATGTTGTAATAGTACAGGTCCATTATTCTGAAGGACCCTGAACACAATGCTTGTAGACTTGAAAATAATCCTCTGTTCCTCGGGAAGCCAGTGGAGTTCCCTAAGGACACAGGATACAGAGGATCTTTGAGTTCTGTTTAATGTCCGTTTAGCAGCAGCTTTCTGATGGATACATCTGCCAGTGGATTCCTCACCTTGTGAATATCCCCTGCGCCAGCAACATTCGGAAACTTTTGTAGCAGTCCACACCGATGAGGTCGAAGACGACGTCACAGAGACACGGCTCCGCTCGCGACTCCGCTGACGTCACCGGCTCCATAAGAAGACCTCGTCGGCGTGATGACGTCAGTTCCCTTTTTTCCGCGCCGTCAACGCCAACGGATTTCGGGAATCTCTATCTGTAGCTTCACTGTTACTTTGTTTTTTCTACTGCTTCTCTTTGTCTTCTTCTGTGAAAATGTCGACAAAGAAGTCAGGATTCAAACCCTGTTGTGAATGTGGGCAGCATATGTCCATTACGGATCCACATGACGACTGCATATGGTGCCTGTCATCGGAACATGATGTAGAGGGATGTTCTTGCTGCCGCAAGATGAGTTCCAAGGCTCTCAAGGAGAGGGAAGCAAAGCTCTTCATTGCGAGAATGCAGAAAGAGAAAAGAGGCCGGAGAAAGTCGAGGACGAGGTCAAGATCGAGATCGAGGTCGAAGTCGACTTCGGGCATGCTTCCAAATCCAGGAAGCACAAGAAGAAGATTCTCTCGGCGTCACTTGGATAAGAGTACGGCTCCGGGATCGAAGTCGCCCACTTGACGCCGTAAGGACTTTGTATCTCCCTCACCCGTTCCGGATTCACCTGTTGGCCTGTCTTCACCTGTGGCTTCACCGGAACATTCTCCGGCTCCAGCTCCGGCTCCATCTCCGACGCCGGTTCCATCTCCGGCTCCGGTTGAGGAGCTTCCAGTTCTGGGTGAGCCTTCGACCCCGCAGATTCCACCGTCGGCGCCGGTTGGCCCGAGTCCGGTGATGCCTGAACAGTATCCTGCGTTCCCTGGACCAGGTCAGGACCCCACGCATTATCTTAATGCAATGTACGGGGTATTCTCCAGAGCCATGTACCCCTCTGGTGCACCTTTGGGTCCTATGGCCTTCAGTTTGGGGGTTCCTCAAGCCTATCCTCAGGCCCCCTTCATGTCATTTTTTCCGGCGATGCCGTCTTGGCATCTACCAGTGCCGAGGACGTCGACGCCGCTCCCTTCTTCACCGGCGCCGACTCGACCTCGCTCGACGCTGGCTGCTCCTGTGGATCCACGTTCGACGCCGGCACCGGCGCCATCGGATTCGATCACGGCGCCACTGACGCCGGTTTTAAGAATCAGGTCTAGGAGGGAGGCTCAGAGAGTGTTGGATGAGCAAAGATACCTAATGGACCAGGTAGAAGAAGGGGAGCTCATGGAGTCAGATGATGTTTTTGAGGAGTTGAAGGAGGCTAGTGGCCTGGACTTGTCTCCTGAATGGGAGATTACTCCTCCTTCTGATGCACCTTCAAAGGATGTGGCACCATACCATGCGGTCATAAGAAAAGCAGCTGAACTTTTAGATCTGCAGTTGCCTTCAGCTGAATTCAAGCCGAACATTTTAACGGAGGTGCTGCACTCTCCCACTACTGTTTCTGAGCCTTTACTTCCCTTTAACAAAGCCATCATAGAGCCAGTGATGGAGGTGTGGCGTAAGCCCTTTTCTGCTCCGGCAGTTTGGAAAACCATTGCCAGGAGGTATAGGGCAGCTCTGGGGGACCCCGAATTTTTAACTTCTCACTCGTCCACTGAGAGTCTGGTGGTTCAGGCGGCATGTTCAAGGAAATCTGCAGGTTCGTTTCCCTAGGTCCCGAGTAACAGGGAGGCTAAAAAACAGGATCAGTCGGCCAAGAAGGTCTTTTCTTCGGCCAGCATGGCCCTCAAATCTACGAATGCCACTTGCCTCTTGGGACGCTATATTCATGCGCTCATGGATTCAGCGAAGCAGCTAGCCCCAAAACTATCAGAGGAGGATAGGGTTGGTTTTAAAGAGGTCCTTTTGGATGCCCAGGCGGCAGCGCGTCAGGTGATACAGAGTGGATTGGACACAGCTGACTCAGTAGCAAGAGTCATGGGATCTTCTGTTGCCACTAGGAGGAGCGCATGGCTTAAGTCATCGGAATGTTCCCCTGATGTTCAATCAACGCTGTTGGACTTGCCTTTTGATGACTCCGGACTCTTTGGCAAGAAGGCGGATGCTGCACTTGAACGTTTTAAAGAAAGTAAGGCTACGGCTAAATCTTTGGGCCTTCAATCCCAATCAAGGCGATCGTTCAAGAGGTACAGTGGTTTCGGAAGGGCAACCTTTCGTACTTACAGGCAGCCCCAGCAGCAACAGCAGCAGAGCACTCTGCATAAGGGGTACAGAGGCAGGATCAGGGGTCGCACTCGTGGCCGACAGCTCTCCTCCTCCTCCTCCTCCTCTTCCTCAGCCCCTCCCACCACCGCAAAGCAGCCCTCGAGCCACCATTCTGGATCATGTTGGTCCTGTGGGGGGCCGGCTTGCCCATTTTCTACAAGATTGGGAATCGGTTACTACAGACCTTTGGGTTCTAGATCTTGTAGAAAATGGGTATGCCCTTCCCTTTCGGGAATTTCCTCCAAATTACCCTCCTTGCCAAGGGGCTTGCTCAGAGAACCACCGTCTTCTCCTACAGGAGGAAGCCCTAAAGTTACTAGAGAAAGGTGCGATAGAGGTGGTTCCAGAGCAGGAGTGGGGTCAGGGATGCTACTCCCGGTATTTTCTGATTCCAAAAAAGGACGGCAGATTGCGTCCGATATTGGACCTCAGGATCTTGAATCTTTATCTGAAGCAAGAGAAGTTCAAGATGCTCACCCGTGTGCAGGTTCTTCAGGCGCTGAATCAGGAGGAATGGATGGTGTCGATCGACTTGCAGAATGCGTATTTTCACATCCCCATCCTGAAGTCGCACAGGAAGTATCTCCGGTTTACGGTAGGGTCGCAGCATTATCAGATTGCGGTCCTTCCGTTTGGTCTTACTACTGCACCTCAAGTCTTCACGAAGGTGATGGCAGTGGTGGCAGCCCATCTCAGAAGGTCGGGGATTTCAGTTTTCCCCTATCTGGACGACTGGCTGATCAAAGTGGAGTCGCCAGAGAAGGTGCTTCATCATCTGCAGGATACGACTCAGCTGTTGTATAAATTGGGTTTCTCGATAAACGTGCCCAAATCTCACCTGGTGCCCTCTCAGCGCAACCTGTTCATAGGGACGGTACTGGACACTACTGTGTGTCGGGCATTCCCACCTCCACAGACTATTCTCGACATACAGGAATTGATTCCTTTATTTTACAATGGAGCGGTCATTCCAGTCCTGAAGGTCCTTCGCGTGCTCGGTCTGTTTGCTTCCTGCATTCTGTTGGTCAACCATGCACGCTGGCACATGAGGGCGCTCCAGTGGTGCCTCCGCAGGCAGTGGTATCAGCACAAAGGAGATCTCAGGGAGTCTGTGAGGATCTCCAGAGAAGCTGTAGCGGATCTGTCTTGGTGGAGCGTGGAGGGCAATCTGTCTCAAGGAAAGCCCTTCCATCTACCTCCATCAGTGGCCACAGTAATAACGGATGCATCCACTTTAGGGTGGGGTGCTCATCTGGGGGATCTGGAGATCAAGGGTCTGTGGTCTCCAGAGGAAAGGTTGCTTCACATCAACCTTCTGGAATTGCGGGCGATACGTTTGGCGCTCAAGGCCTTTCTCCCTTCCCTTCGCGGTCAGTCGGTTCAAGTCCTGACGGACAACACTACCGCCATGTGGTATGTCAACAAGCAGGGAGGAGTGGGGTCGCTTTGTCTCTGCAGAGAGGCTCTGCGTCTCTGATCCTGGGCTCAGGATCATCAGATTTGTCTGATGGCAAATCATCTGGCCGGGGTTCTGAACGTACGTGCAGACAGTCTCAGTCGGCAGTTCTCCGCCGACCACGAGTGGAGGCTTCATCCGGAGGTGGTTTGTCACGTCTTTCGGATGTGGGGAACTCCTCGGGTGGACCTGTTTGCCACTCACGAGAACGCTCACTGCCCATCATTCTGCAGTCTCCAGTATCCATTGCAGGGAGCTTTGGGGGACGCGTTTCTGTTGAGATGGGACACACGTCTCCTTTACGCGTTTCCTCCCATACCCTTGATTCCTCGGGTTCTGAGGAAGATTCGCCAAGACCGGGCCCAAGTCATATTGATCGCCCCGGATTGGCCAAGAAGGGTGTGGTATACAGATCTTCTCCACCTCTCCTCGTGTCCTCCGCTCCGTCTCCCTCTGAGGGCAGACTTCCTCTCGCAGTCAGAGGGGCAGGTTCTACACCCCCACCTCCAGAGCTTACACCTTCATGCCTGGAGATTGAACGGGGCAACCTGAATTCTTTTTCTCTCCCGCCAGATGTGGTAGATGTAATTTTGTCTGCCAGACGTCATTCCACCAAATCTATCTATTCCTATAGGTGGTCTAAATTTGTGCTCTGGTGTGGGGAGAAGTCAATTGATCCTTTGAGGGCTCGTTTATCTGACATTCTACAGTTTGCCCTTTCTCTTGCTCAGCAAGGTTTTGCTGTAGCCACTGTAAAGGGATATCTTTCAGCCTTGTCGGCATTCCTTTGTTTACCGGATCAACCATCATTGTTCAAATCGCCTATTGTTTTACGATTTCTAAAGGGCCTTACAAATAAATTTCCTCCTACTCCTTTTATTGTGCCTCAATGGGACTTAAATCTTGTCTTAACTTATCTGATGGGTTCTCCCTTCGAGCCCTTACACAGGTGTCCCTTGAGACTGTTGTCTTTCAAGATGGTTTTTCTTATTGCAATTACCTCGGCAAGGAGGGTAAGTGAGCTTCAAGCTCTGAGTTCAAAACCCCCGTTCTTGACCATTCATGCTGAAAGAATGGTACTCATGACCAGGGCTGCTTTCCTGCCAAAGGTGATAACTCCTTTCCATCTGGGGCAGTCCATTACCCTCCCTACCTTCTATCCTCCCCCTCACCCTTCCAAGGAGGAGGAGAGACTTCATCGCTTGGACCCTAAGAGGGCGGTGAGCTTCTACCTTGACAGGACAAAAGACTTTCGGGTTGATGACCAGCTCTTCGTGGGCTTTGTTGGCTGCAGGAAAGGCAGAGCGGTGCACAAGCGCACCCTTTCCAGATGGATTGGCTTGTGCATCAAGATATGCTACTCTTTGGCTGGTAAGGAGCCTCCGGAGGGTTTAAGGGCTCATTCCACTAGAACTAAGTCTTCCACTTCTGCTTTGTCTAGAGGTGTTCCTGTGGAGGACATTTGTAGGGCGGCAACTTGGGCCACACTTCACACTTTCGCAAAGCATTACTGCTTAGACACTGAGGTGAGGAGGGACGGACACTTTGCTCGTTCCGTCCTTCAGGACTTTCTGGTATAGAAGGGTGGACACCCTCCTCCGGGAGTGGGGACTGCTGTGGGAGTCTATTCACAAGGTGAGGAATCCACTGGCAGATGTATCCATCAGAAGAACAAGTTACTTACCTTTGGTAACGCTTTTTCTGGTGGATACAGTATCTGCCTGTGGATTCCTCACTGACCCACCCGCCTCCCCGTTGTCCACCCTTGTATACCTACAATTCTACTGATGATGTTTCAAAATGTATTTGTTACTGTCAAAGGCATTGTGTTATTTCTTTTGCCTTTCTATTTATTTTCCATACTGGGTGTGTTGATTTGTATATTATGTACTGTGTATACTGTGTATATATTGCTGTCAGTCCGTCTGTGTGCCTCGAAGGCATGGAAAAAAGGGTGGAACTGACGTCATCACGCCGACGAGGTCTTCTTATGGAGCCGGTGACATCAGCGGAGTCGCGAGCGGAGCCGTGTCTCTGTGACGTCGTCTTCGACCTCATTGGCGTGGACTGCTACAAAAGTTTCCGAATGTTGCTGGAGCAGGGGATATTCACAAGGTGAGGAATCCACAGGCAGATACTGTATCCACCAGAAAAAGTGTTACCGAAGGTAAGTAACTTGTTCATCTGGACTCTCTGTTGTCTCTTGACCTAGTAGTCAGGGGCACCAAGGAGAAGAGCATTGCAATAGTCAAGTCGGCTAAGGATAACACTGTTTTATTTATGATTTCAAGGATGAAGCAAAGAAATCCTTGAGATAAATACAATTATTGATTATGTATGGAATGAAGATCTCAAAGCCATGCAAAACCAAGCCACAATGTCAGCAGTGGTTCTGGGTATAGACAAAAAATATAAAGCACCAGAAACCACCTCAGTCTGTCTAATAGGTCATCTAAAAGCAGACTGTTACTAAGCAAGCCGCACAGAGAGTCACTACAATGGAGGTTACAACACTTTTTCAACAGGCAAATGTGGTCTTATCTGACATCACTGATAGACCATTTACCAGAGTCAAAACACGGAGGCGCTGTGTCCATTCTAAAAAAGGGGGTGTGAATATCAACTGCTATTATTGATGCATCTATGGATATAGCGGCTCCATGATTCAGACAACTTGCCGGACCGGCTGGCTTAAGAAGGATGGCTATGCTGTACATCATTCAGACCAGAGATACTGAGTATAATTATGGATATGCCATTTGATTGTTAATCTCTGTTCGGAAAACATGTAGATTTAGCAGTGCAGGGTATAAAAGCAGATACTGAAATTGCAAAATTGCTAGGAGTCCTACAAGCATCGGAAGAGAGGGCAACCTACCTATAGAAGTGGAAATCAAGAGTACAGACACTACTGTATCATGTTCAACACCAACCATTTCACCAATAGTATCAGTCTCACTAAAGACAAACCATAAAGGCATATTCAAGCACCACTCCCAGAAGAATTATTGCTACCCAGACCAGATCACAGGAATCTCATAGAATCTTCTAGCCGCAGATTCCTCACTCATTGGTGACAGACCCGCATCTTGTTTGACTCTGGTGCCTCGTGTGCGACCATGACGCGATGACCTGCGTTTACTGCTGCGCTATGCAGCCCAAAGCCTTGAGGGAGGAGTCCCTCAAGCTCCTTGCCGCTTGACATTCGACGCTGTGACAGGCCCGATCTTGGTCGAGAGGAAAGTTCTGTGATCGTTCGTGGGGCCTTCGATCTTCGTCGCAGTCAAAGTCATCTAGGTGTTCGAGTAAGTCCCACAGAAAGAGAAAGAGGAAAAGGTCAAAGAGGTCTTCGACTTGACCCTGTCTGTTGAAGTCATCCGACGAGATGAGGAAACGTCATCATTCGAGGCCTGGCTCCTCATTGAGCCTGGGCCAACTCTGCATCTCCCTGAGTTTCTGGGAGTCGGAGCAACCCCCGCCCAACTCTGCAAATTTTATGAGACCATGCAACTCATATTTGGGAGGCCCATCCCCGGTGGCTCACCTTTGGGACCCGCAGGGCTGGGAGGGGCTCCTTCTTGTTCCCTGCCAGCAGGTCCACCGCTGGCACCAGTCAGGCCCTTTGGATTCACGGATGGATCCAGGCTAGCGGTAGTCGTACCATCTCAACCTTCCCCGACACGGGTCCCAAAGTCAATGCTCCCAGTGCCCACCTGCAGCACCGTCCCCCATTCTCTTCTCCGACTCTGACATGGAGCTGGGGGGGCTGCATGCAATGCTGACTCTGGAGCAGGATACCTATTCCTATGAGCTAGGACTTGGGGAAGATTGGGAGGGGCCGCTGGACCCTGAAGAATACCAACTCCTAGACCTCAACATGGACTGGAGTGAGGAACTGGCAGATGTCAGTGGCCTGTGCACCTCCCCAGATACTGGCATGGTGTGTCCTCCTACTGTGGCTACGGAGGAGAGATCCTCTTTTGCTATGACAGTGAGAAGGTCATCCAAGGTCCTGAACCTTAGCCTGCCCTCTGTGGCAATCTGTACTAACATCTTGACAGAGGTGCTTCAGCCAGGAGTTACCCCTTCAGAATCGCTTCTTCCATTGAAAGAAACCTTTAGAGACATCCTGCTTCGGACCTGGTCCTAGTCCTGCACAGGGGCTCCTGTGAACACTGCAATTGCCCACTGCCATCGCTCTGCCTCAGGGGACCCAACTTCGATACCCAACACCCCACCCCAGAGAGCCTCCATTTCCAGTGTGAATGCTGCTGCATTCCCTACCACACTACTGGATAGGGAATCCAAGAGGCTGAACACCAAGAAGATGTTTTCTTCCACCAGCCTGGCACTGCGGTCCGTTAACACAGCGTGCCTTTTGGGAGTTACTCCCATTCACTGTGGGATTCAGTTGTGCAGGTGCTGCCCAAGGTCTGGGAGGAGCACTTGTATCCACGATTATGACCCTGAGGATGATGACAGTAAGAGAACCTAATACCTGAAAGAAACTCGTTAGCTAGATTCCTCACCTTAGAATATCCCCATGCGTCAGGCTGGATCCGGAAAGATTTTTCGTCAGCAATACCCTTGCGCGGCGCTAGGCGTCGTCTGCGGCTCCGCGTCCGTCGTCGGCGTCGTGATCGCAGGGATGACGTCATCGGAGTACTTAGACGCCGTCCTCGCGCGCTGACGTCAGTTCTTTTTTCCGCACCAGTAAGCGCCGATCCGGGAAGAGCATACCCTTTTGGTCACTTTTTGACTAAACTTTTTTGAACTCTTTTGGTTCCATTTCCAGTCGACCTCGATTCTGGTGCCGGTAGAGATGTCTGGCTTTAAACCTTGTGACGCCTGTGACCGACTGATGTCGGTCACGGATCACCACCGCCGGTGTCTCTATTGCCTTGGGGCCGACCACGATGCCGAGTCGTGCCTCTACTGCCGGGCCTTGACCTTGACCTCGACGGCTAGGCGGGAGCGGTCCCGCAAGCTGCTCGAGATCCGGCATTCGGCTCCGCGCCGCTCAAGGTCCCGGTCAAGGGACCGGTCGCGAAGCCGCAGTCATCACCGCTCGTCGGGGTCAAAGTCTTCGCATTCCGGTAAGTCGAAGCACAGCAAGAAGTCGAAGAGACGTCATCGCTCTTCTGGCTCCCCTCGCCGGTTGCGCGACTCGGCTGAGGGTTCGGGAGGCACCACCCGCACGGCTCTGTCGGAGCCGCAGGAGTCCCGTCCGACCCCATACCCTCAGGTCCCTGGGTCTGACGCGACTCCAGCAGAGATCAGGGACTTCCTCGTGGCCATGAGGAGCCTGGCTCCGCCGTCGACTCCTGCCGGCGCCGCCTTCGGGCCCCGCAGGCTCGACTGGAAGGCTTAGCGAGCCGGCGGCTCCCACCTTACGACCGTTCTGCCGGCGCCGACCCTTCCGGTGCTGCCCCCGGCGCTGCCTTCGGACGACGCTGTTCCCCGGTTTTGTCCCGGTCCGGGCCCGAGGGCGGAGCGGCACCGCCCGGCGCCGTATCCGACGCCGATGGATGACAGGTTCATCTTCCGCCCGGCTCCGATCCTTCCACCTGTATACCAGGAGTCGGATGACGGAGATGACTGGGAGGGGTCTGAGGACCCTCTAGCACGGTAGTGCCAGTTATCTTAGGACTGGGCAGACGAACTGGGGGATGCCAGTGGTCTTGATACCTCCCCTGACACTGGCTTCATCTCTCCTCCATCCGTGGCTACGGAGGAAGGTGCTACATTTTCTGTGGTGCTGCACAAGGCAGCCGAAGCCCTCGGGCTGGAGCTGCCTGCTGTGTCCCTGAGGACTAATCTCCTCAGTGAAGTGCTTCAACCGCCAGCAAGCTCCTCGGAGCCTCTGTTGCAGTTCAATGAAGCACTGACTGACGTTCTGAAAGGCACCTGGTCCAAGCCCTCCACAGTTCCTCCTGTGGACCGGAACGTGGCCCAGCGCCACTGCCCTGCACCGGGCGACCCCAGTTTTCTGTCGGTGCACCCCACGCCCGAGAGCCTGGTTATCCAGTCCTCTACCTCACAGACCTTCCCGTCCGCTCCCCCGGATCGGGAATCCAAAAGGTTGGAACAGTTTGGGAAGATACTGTTCTCCTCCCTTAGTTTGGAGTTGCAGTCTATCAACACCGCGTGCCTTTTGGACCATTACTCCAACTGCCTGTGGGATACGGTGGAGGACGTGCTTCCCCAGTGTCCGGAGGAGGCCCGGACACGCCTCGCCCAGGCTCTTGCCGAGGGGCGGGATGCGGCACGGCATGCAATCCGATGTGGACTGGACACAACGGACTCGCTAGGCAGAGCAATGGCGACCACGGTGGTGATTCGTCGCCACGCCTGGCTGAGGTCCACGAGTTTCTCCGGGATGTCCGGAGCACCCTCATGGACATGCCCTTCGATGGCAGTCGTCTTTTTTGGCGACAAAGCGGATAGTGCGCTAGAGCGCTTTAAGGACTCCAGGGCTACGTCTAAGTCCTTGGGCCTCTCGCCCTGTGCCCGCAAACTTCTGCTTTTCGCCCCTTTCGTGGCCAAGGAAGGGGCCCCCCCTCACGTCTGTCTAGCCACAGGCCGCAGAACCAGCCTCAACGCGGTCGCGGACGTGGATTCCGCCGAGGCGGAGCACGGGGTCAACGAGCCAGTCCATCCACATCTACCCCGGCAGCATCTGCCTCAAAGCCCTCCTAGTCCGTGCTTTCAGGCCCATTCCACGCCAGTTGGAGGCAGAGTTCCCCATCACCTGCTCCACTGGCGTACCATCACATTGGAGAGGTGGGTGCTGCAAATCGTCCGAAGGGGCTACTCCCTCCCCTACGAGGCGACCCCTCCAGCCATGCCACCGCAGTACCACCGCATGTCGGGGGATCACTTGCAACTTCTGCAGGAGGAAGTTACGGCCCTCTTTGCCAAGGGGGTCATCGAGCGCGTTCCTGGCCCAGAAGTAGGTCGGGGTTGTTACTCCCACTACTTTCTGGTTCCCAAGAAGGGCAAAGGGGGCCTACGCACTATCTTGGACCTCAGGAGCGTCAACGCCTTCCTTCGGAAGGAGAATTTCAAGATGCTCCACTTAGCTCAGGTTCTGGCTGCCCTAGACCCTGGAGACTCAATGGTAGCGTTGTACTTGCAGGACGCTTATTTCCACATCCCCGTCCTGCCGGTCCACCAGCGTTACCTGCGGTTCACGGTAGGCCATGAGCACTTTCAGTTTACCATGCTCACCTTCGGCCTCACCAGTGCCTCTCGGGTGTTCACGAAAGTGATGGCGGTGGTCGCAGCTCACCTGCGCAGATTAGGGTTTCCAGTCTTCCCCTATCTCGACGACTGGTTGTTGAAGGCGGGCTCGCCCCAGGCAGCCGTTTCCCACCTCCAGACTACGGCCGACCTCCTGCATTTGCTGGGGTTCTCCGTCAATGTGCCGAAGTCACATCTGAGTCCCTCCCAGAAGCTCCTCTTCATCGGAGCGGTTCTGGACTCTGCACAGTTCCGGGTCTATCCTCCGTAACAGCGGGTCCGGGATATTCAGGCTCTCATTCCAATCTTTCGGCCTCTATCCCGGGTTTCGGTCAGGTTGGTGCTGCGGCTTCTGGGTCTGATGACCTCCTGCATCCTGCTGGTATATCACGCCAGGTGGCGGATGCGGGCTCTGCAGTGGGACCTGAAGTTTCAGTGGGCCCAGCATTGGGGCAACCTGTCCGACCATGACTTGATCTCGGAGGGCACTGCAAGGCAGTTGCAGTGGTGGCTCACGGACCGCGATTGGGTCAGTGGCAGATCCCTCTCCCTACCCCAACCGGAGCACGTAGTGGTGATGGATGCGTCCCTCCTGGGATGGGGGGGCCACATGGGAGAGGCGGAGATCAGAGGCCTCTGGTCTCCGGCGTAGTCCCAGCTCCATATCAACCTTCTAGAGCTGCGGGCGATCCGACTTGCACTGAAGGCATTCCTTCCCTCTGTCTGGGGAAGTGTTGTGCAGGTGTTCACGGACAACACCACCGCCATGTGGTATTGCAACAAACAGGGCGGGGTGGGGTCGTGGACCCTTTGTCAGGAGGCTCTGCACCTCTGGACATGGCTTGGAACATCAGGGCATCACCCTGGTGGTTCAACACCTGGCGGGCTCTCTGAACGCCTGGGCAGACGAACTCAGCCGCCGGTGCATGATGGATCACGAATGGCGTCTGAACTCGGACGTGGCGCAAGGCCTCTTTCGGCAGTGGGGAGAGCCTTGGTTAGATCTATTCGCCACCGAAGAGAACGCGCAATGTCAGCAGTTCTGCGCATTGGCATTTCCAAGGCGGAACTCGTTCGGAGACGCTTTTCGGCGCGAGTGGAGTTGCGGTCTGTTGTATGCCTTTCCACCTATACCACTTCTGCCCAGAGTGCTGAAGAAGATCAGGCGCGACCGGGCCCAAGTCATCCTTGTGGCTCCGGATTGGGCACGAAGATACTGGTATCAGTCTATCAATCGATCCCCCGATTCGACTGCCTCTTCAGGAGGACCTTCTGTCGCAGCAGCAGGGGACGGTCCTCCACCCGAACCTGTCCAGCCTCCACGAGTGGAGATTGAGCGGCGGCACTTGATGCCATTTGACTTGCCTCCTGAAGTCTGTAATGTTATTCTGGCAGCCAGGCGTCCCTCCACAAAATTGTTATGCGCCTGCAGGTGGAACCAATTTGTGGCATGGTGCACAGCAAAGGCTGTGGATCCCCTCTCCGCCCCTCTTTCTGAGGATCTCCTCTTTCTTCTTTCCCAGGCCCAGCAGGGCTCTGCTCTGGGAACCCTCAAGGGATAACTTTCGGCTATTTCTGCTTTCTTACGGATTCCTGATCAGAATTCTCTTTTTAAATCCCCTGTTGTTTCTCGATTCTTTAAGGGCATTACCCACATTTTCCCACCTGTCCCTTTCGTAATGCCTCAGTGGGATTTGAATCTAGTATTGACCTATCTGATGTACGCTCCCTTTGAGCCACTTCATAATTGTCCCCTTCGTCTGCTGACGCTTAAGACTGCTTTACTGGTTGCCACCACCTCTGCTAGAAGGGTGAGTGAGCTCCAGGCTCTCTCTTTTAAGCCTCCTTTCCTTTCTGTCCATCCGGACAAAGTTGTTCTCAGGACTCGTCCTTCCTTTCTCCCTATGGTGGTAACTACCTTTCACATCGGCCAGTCTGTTACACTGCCCACCTTCTTTCCACCTCCGCATCCCTCGAAAGAGGAAGAGAGGCTCCACCGTCTTGTCCCAAAACGGGCGCTGTCCTTCTATCTGGACCGCACCAAACAGTTCCGGGTGGACGACCAACTCTTTGTTGGCTAAGTGGGCACCAAGAAGGGGCGGGCGGTGCACAAGCGAACCATCTCTCGGTGGGTCGTTTTGTGTATCAAGGTCTGTTATTCTTTAGCTAAAAAGGAACCTCCTGTAGGGCTGAGGGCCCATTCCAATCGGGCCACAGCGGCGACCACTGCCCTGGGCCAGGGAGTCCCCTTGCAGGACATTTGTCAGACAGCAACGTGGGCCTCGCTGCACACGTTTGCCAAACATTATTGCCTGGACAGCCAAGTCCGGAGAGACAGCTTCTTTGGCCGTTCTGTTCTCCAGGACTTTCTGGTGTGATCTTGGTTCGCAGACCCACCACCTGGGTTGGTATTGCTGGGGTATCTATTCTAAGGTGAGGAATCTAACTAACGTGTTTCTTTCAGATGAACAAGTTACTTACCTTCGGTAACGATATATCTGTAAGAAACATTAGTTAGTTAGATTCCTCACCGCCCCACCCATCCTCCCCGTACTGCGAACCGATATCTAGGGTTGAGGTCATCCCTTTCAGGGCTCTAGATTTTTGGCACCAGTGTCGGTCTCTTGCATGGCTCTGCGTTCCTGGCTCGGAAATCTATGTACAAGAACTGACGTCAGCGCGCGAGGGCGGCGTTCAAGTACTCCGACGACGTCATACCGGCGATCACGACGCCGACGACGGACGCGGAGCCGCAGACGACGCCTAGCGACGCACTAGGGTATTGCTGACGAAAAATCTTTCTGGATCCAGCCTGACGCCTGGGGATATTCTAAGGTGAGGAATCTAACTAACTAATGTTTCTTACAGATATATCGTTACCGAAGGTAAGTAACTTGTTCTTTTGACTTGCAGAACGGTAGTGGGCTGGATAGTTTTGATACTGGCTTCCATTTTCCTTTACCGGCTGTGGCTACTGAAGAGGTGCTAGACCTCACATTGCCTACCACTGAGGTCAAAACAAATGTCCTAACTGAAGTGCTTCATTTAGGACAGACCTCACAGGATCCTCCTCTCCCTTTTAATGTGTGCCTCACACAGACACACTGCTGGGCACCTGGGCAAAGCCAGGATCTTGCCCTCCAGTAAACAGGCACAGTGCAAGGTGGCATATACCTGGTGCAGGAGACCCTGTCTTCCTGCTTCAGCAACACACACCAGAAAGCCTGGTGGCACAGGCCACCACTAGTTACTTCTACTCAAATGCATTTTTGCCCCCCCCCACCCTTCCCACCAGACAGAGAATACCGCGTGGAGGCATTTGCTAACATAATGTTCTCCTCAGCCAGCTTGCTCTCAGGTCAGTGAAAACCAACTGCCCCCTGGAGAAATACTTGCATGCATTATGGAATGTGGTGGCCTACATCTTGCCACCTATTCCTGATGACATCCAGCCAAACCTTCAATGCCTCATTTTGGATGGGCAAGACACAGCAAAGTACTCATCCGCTCAGGTCTGGACAATACTGACTACTTGCGTAGGGCCGTTGCGATCAGTGTGGTGCTTCGGTGCTTCGCTTTAATTCACTCCATCTGTTTTTCAAATGACATGTCACAGTTTCTTATGGGACTGACAATCGGTTGGCACACATGCTTGGAGACAATGCTGACTCAGTCCTGGAGCGCATTAAAGAGAACAAGGTGACATCACACTCTCTTGGTTTGGCTCGGCCTGTAAGGCTACCAACCTGCTACCCAGTAGGGCTACCCAGCCCCCCCCCTACAGCTGCCACAAAACCACATTAAGCCCCCTCAGCGGTGCACGATCGCCTGGTAGGAGAATGTTTCACCTTTTTACCACTCTGGGTGGAGGAGCATCGTATCCAACAAGTGGGTGGACCAGATTGTGCAAAATGATTCCTGTCACCCCCTCCCGACATGCTTCTCACATTACAACGTTTCCCGGAGGATCACTTGTTCATACTCCAAGGGGAAGTTCAAGCTTTCTTGACCAAAGGAGCCATAGAGAGGGTGCTGGCATCAGCGATCTGACTGGTTGTAATTCCTGTTACTTTTTTGTACTGAAAAAGGTTGAAGGCATCGACCCTTTCCTCGCCCTCTGAAAATCTTCCTCCGGAAGGACAAGTACAAATGCTCTTCTTGTCCCAAGCCCTGTCTGCCCTGGATCCAGGAGACTAGATGGTAGTGTTGGAGCTGCAGGATTCCTGTTTCAACATTCCCATCCTTGAGTCTCACAGATGCTACCTACAGTTTCGGGTAGGCCAAGAGCACTTTCAGGTCTCAGTGCTCCCCTTTGGCCTTGCCAGTGTACGTCGAGTGTTAACAAAGGTGATGGTGGTAGTCACTGCCCATCTGTGGTGGTTAGGAATACTAATCTTCCCATACCTCGACAACTGGCTACTATAGGCAGCCTCACCTCAAACAGTTGTAAGCCCCTTCCAGCCGACAGCCAACCTGTTGACATTCATTGGTTTTTCCATCAACATACTGAAGTCACGCCAGCCCCTCTTCATTAGAGCCTTCCTGGACACAATGCTCTTCATAGCTTTCCCTCTGCCTCAACAGGTCCAGGGCATTCTGGCAATAATCCCAATGTTTCAACCTTTGACCTAGGTGTCGGTGACAGCGGCTCGGAGGCATCTTGGCCTTTTGGCCACCTGCATCCTTCTTGTGGACCATGTCAGGTGGCACATGCGGTCTCTGCAGCGGGATCTGAAGTCTCAGTAGGCTCAACAATTGAACCTTTCAGATTCCATCCTAGTGTTGGAGGATACTGCGAAAGAACTGCAGTGGTGGCTGTTAGATGACAGTTGGACCGAGGGAAGACCCTCTCTGTGCCCCACCAAGAGCTAACGATATTGATGGATGCATCGTTGCTGGGTTGGGGAGGGTATCTCAGAGTGGTGGAGACTTTGATCTCTAACGCAAGCTCTTCGGTAAAGCAAATTGTTGGATTTGAAAGCAATTATTTTGCCACTCAAGGCTTTCCTCCCATACATCAAGGGGAATAGGTACAGGTTCTCACAGACAACACCACCGCCTAATAGTACTGCAACAAACCGGGTGGAGTGGCGTTGTGAGTCTTGTGCCAATAAGGCCTGCACCTCTAAAAGTGGCTGAAACGTCAGAGCATTTCCTTGGTCATAGAGCATGTGTAAGGATCTTTAAATGGCAGGGAAGATGAACTCAGCTGACATTGCCTAGCGGATTACAAATGGCAGCTGCAGTCAGAGGGAAAACCATTGCTCCATCTTTTCACCACTGCAGAAAAAGCTCAGTGTCTAAGCTTTTGTGCTTGGAATTCCCAAGGCAGTTCTTGTTCTGAGACGCCTTTCACTTCGGTTGGAGCTCAGGTGTCCTATACACCTTTCCGCTTTTGCCTCTCCTGCTCAGTGTTCTGAAAAAGTTCAGGAAAGACCGGGTCCAAATCATCCTAGTAGCTACGGACTAGGCAAGTAGAGTGTGCCACTCAGAACTTCCGTCCATGAGCACCTGTCCTCTGATCCAACTACCCCTTCTGTAGGACCTCCTTTGGCAAAAGCAGGGCAGAGTCCTGCATCCGCATCTGCACAACCTATGCATCCTTGGTTGGAGGGGAGACGGTTGATGGCTGTCAATCTTCCTTCTGAGGCAGTTGGTGTCATCTTGGCAGCCAGACGTTCCTCCAGCAAAACTGTTTATGCAGGATACTGAGAGAAGTTTGTTGTTGCATTCATACTGTACAGGCACAGTTAGTTGACATATTGTTATTATGCCTTTCTTTAGAACAGCAAGGCCTTGCTGTGGCAATAGTTAAAGGTAACTTAACGGCCCTTTCGGCCTTCTTATGCATACCTGATCAGCCATCGTTACTCTAATCAATTGGCGTGATGCTTTCCTTGAACGGACTGATTCATATGTTCCCAACAACACCTTTTGTGATGTATCAGTGGGATCTTAATTTAGTTCTTACTCACCTTATGTTTGCTCAGTTTAAACCAATACACAACTTCTCTTTCTCGTGTTAAAGACTGCTTTCCTCCTAGAGATCACATCAGCTTGTCGTGTGAGTGAGATATAAGCGTTGTCCGTTCAGCTGGTGTATACCATGTTCTTTCCAGACAAACTTGCACTCGGGACAAAAGTGGCATTTTTCCAAAGGTTATCACAGCTTTCCACATAGGGCAGTCTATCACCCTGCCAGATTTCTCCTCCCCACCTCATCCATCTAAAGAGGAAGAAATTCTATGTCAGGACCGGAGGCTCCGATTAAGCTTCTCATTTCTTGCTTTATTCACAGCAGCCAATCAAACTTCTTGTATATAAAAAACTACAAATCCCATGAGCACCTAGTGCCTACAATAACCATAGAGTCCACCTTATAATAGGTCCTGCAGAGGCAAACACCTCCTCTTTCTTTGCTGCTGCGCAGCCAGTTAAGTGCTTCATTAAGCGCGCGATAGCGCGGCCTGTTTATTCTCCTTATTGTGTGCTTGGCAATATCGCTTGTGGCTTGGTGCGCTTATTGGTATTATTGCCGCTTTGTCATTGTTGCACTCATATTGCTTTGTGTGCTCTTACCCCTTGGTGGTATTTGCCTCAGATCGTGCTGTTTTATTGCCGCTTTGCTTGCCGCTAATGCCGGTGCCCTCTGCGCGGAGTAGAGTGTACCTTTGTTGAATCCCTTTGTTCGGTAGCGCTCCGGCCTCCCCTGCTGGGCGCTTTGTGCCCGCCGCAGTCTTTTAAGTGGAGCGGGAGTTCGGGGGTGAGGTCGCTCGATCGCGCAGTCCTCTTTCACTTGCTACGGGCGCCCGTGCCGCAAATACGCGGTGGCCATTTTAGCTGTCAGTTTCGCGCTGGCGGCGATCGGAGCGGCATTCCCCTCTACAGCTCCGGTTCTGTACACAGTTTTGTGCCTGTTTTTGTCCCCAATTACGCCCAATGCATATCTGAGCAGAGGGCTGTAAAATTAAGCATAGGCCTTGCCTAGAGAGGCTGCTGGCAAGCCCTCCCCCCACCATTAATTCAGTTTTGACAAGAGAGCATTGGCCTCTCCCCCTTGAGTGTCAATTCCTTGGTTCTTCCTCCTTGCGACTGACTCCCTGTTCTGGGGTGTGACGTGGGTTCCACACTGCTCTATCTCTATACAATCTTTACATATGAGCCTGTCCCTTGGGGTACGATGGCAGAGTACTGCTATGATGAAGATTATTATGAAGAGGTTCCTTCTGGTTCTCTTGAACAGGACATTGTTGAGGCATTAGACAAAGGCGTTCAAAAGTCTGTGAACACGGCTCTTGTCAGGGCGATTGCGCCCTTAAAACGCCATCTCAATAAGTATGCTATGCAGCAAGGCTGGATTCCCGCCTCAAATGTTCCCGCCAAATCAGGGGCCTCACAGTAGAAAAACCCCCACAAAGCTGATTTTGCGCAGCTCGTGGACTCTTTGGCTCAGGGCCAACCCGAATCATCGCAGGCGGACCCTGCAGAGTCTCTCTATGAGGAGACAGGTGATACTGACACCGACCTGGGATCTGATGATGAGGAGGCAGCCCAGCCTGCCAAGAAAAAGAAGAAGAAAAATCACGCTGAGCCACCCCCTCAACACAAGGTCGTTACCTTCGAGCCCACTGACATTATCCACCCCAACTCCACTGCATGGTATCCCTCCCAAGAGGTTGCGGTTATGTACAATCTCACATCCGCCGTCCATATGATAGGGAAGTCCGGGAGCGGTTGCGTTCAGAATGCCCTCGGCCGGAGCTGGCAGGGAAAGTGGCGGACACCCCTGACATGGACCCCACTATGTTAACTTACCTTCGTAAGTACGCCAAGGATCCAAAGAAAGGCATTGACCGGGCATGGCAGTCATGCCAAGATAAATTACTTGATCTCTCTGGCCCCCTTACAAAAATCTTAGAGATGGGCTTCCGAGCCAAAGAAAGCGGTTCTCTCGTCGACCCGGAGGAACTCATAGGGTGGGCACAGAGAGCAATATGTCAACTGGGTAATGCAAATTGCGCCATGTCTGCGGAGAGACGGCGTTCTACGCTCCTTAAATTAGACCCCAAACTGAAAGAGCTTTCTACTTCAGAGGCCGGCCCGGTTGCCCAGGGCCTCTTATTTGGCCAACCGTTCCTGAAGGAGCTGACCAGGTTTGTGGCCACTTTTAGTGGCCTGGACAAGGCACAAGAATCCTTAAAGAAAGCTTTTTGTCCGGTTTTTACCAGGGCCGCATGTCAGAGGGCGGTTGTTCGGCCATGGTAATTCCAAAGCCCCACGTGGTCAGTATCAGCAGTACCACCAACAACAGCAGCACGGAGGATACCAAGATTCCAATTCCTCCTTCTACCCCACTCGCAGGGCGCGACACAGGTTCCTCAAGGGCAGGTACAACGGCAACTCCAACAATCAGCACGACACCGGAAATACAGGTGAGACTGATTTTGGCTTCCGAGGTGACACTGGGGGGTCGCATTCAGTTTTTCCTGTAGACTTGGCAAACAATCTCTCAGGATGCTTGGGTATTGGAGACTGTACAGGGATACAAACACGAGCTGGACGGCACTCCGGTCCAGGGCCTTATGCCCCCTCCAATACATTTTTCCCAACACGAGCGGATCTTTATCACAGAAGAGATAACCTCTCTGCTGCGGAAAGGTGCCATTGTTGTGTCTCAAATACATCACCGAGGTTTTCTCAGCAACGTCTTCCTGGTGGAGAAAAAAGGGGGCGGGTCCAGACTAGTCTTGAATTTGAAGGACTTCAATGGTTGGATCATGTATCGCCATTTCAAGATGGAGGGCATCCATCTGCTACGAGACCTGCTGTAGGAGGGGGATTGGATGGTGCGCCTCGACTTAAAAGACGCTTATCTGTCAATCCCCATTTACGGCCCACACCGACGCTTCCTCCAGTTCGTCTGGGCAGGCATTTGTTACGAGTACGCGGTTCTTCACTTCGGCCTTTCGTCAGCACCGTGGTGCTTTACGAAACTTCTTCGTCCAGTGGTGGAGTCGTTGAGAGCGCGCGGGGTTCGGATGATCGTCTATTTAGACGACTTCATTATCATGGCATGCTGTCCGCGCTTGGTCATCAAGCACTTGGAATGGTCGATCTCTCTCCTCCAAGACCTGGGGTTTGTAGTGAATCCTCAGAAGTCCGTGTTGTCTCCCACACAGTCCATAGAATTTCTTGGTTTCCGGATAGATTATAGATCCTGACAGCTTCTCCTCCCTCCCCAAAAGATCAGAACCATCAAGAAAGAGTTACGGTCGGTATTGAGCTAGCAGGTTGTCTCGTTGGGGTCAGTGGCCCGGATAGTGGAGCTCCTAGCCTCCTCGATTCAAGCCATTTTCCCAGGCCCTCTTCATTATCGGGCTCTACAACGATTGAAAATCCGGCATCTCCGCAAAGGCCTCTGGTATGCAGAGAGAATTCCTCTTCCAGAGGAGGCGAGGTGGGAGATGCAGTGGTGGCTCGAACACATGGAGTCGTAGAATGGCAGAGCCATCTTCGGGTCCACTCCTGAGGTTGTCATCGAGTCCGATGCCAGCCAATGGGGCTGGGGAGCCCGCTGCGGCTCGATATCCACGGGGGGTCGCTGGTCTCAGGAGGAGCTAGCCTTACACATCAATTGCTTGGAGCTGCTGGCAGGCTCTTTCACGATTCGCAGTCTTTCGCCGCAGAAAGCAGATTGTTGCATTCTTCTACGAATGGACAACGTGTCAGCGGTTCGATACGTCAACAAACTAGGGGGGACACGGTCCAAAATACTGACCGAGGTTGCCAAAGACTTCTGGCATTATTGTCTTCTTTTTTATCACAAACAGAGAGTGAGAGAATAAACAACGTGGTTGCGTTCTCCCAAAATAACTTTTTATCACAAAAAGCAACCACTATTGAATTGGCAGAATACCAGATTCAGAGTAGTGTTAGAATGTTGTTCAACTATCTACTTTACAGGTGGAATATCAAAGATATTGAAGTAAAAGCCTCACTCACATAATAGTGACATGCTTCATCATAGGCAGTTACTCCACACCCAGAGAAGGTGGTACTCTCTGGGCGGACTCAACCAAAGATATACTGGGAGTTCTTAGATAAATGAACAACTGGTTAGGCAGGGAACCAGATCAAATTAAAAATATCTATGAGTGTACCCTCTTTCGAATCCTTTATTCCTGGGCACTCATGATATCAATAAAAACTTATTATCGGGGTTCTTTTGAACTCAATTCTGTTCAAATGTACCCACAACCGTGTGCCAACATGTTTCGGCCCGTCTTGTAGCCCAATCGGGTCTGGGGGCCTTCGTCAGGGCAATATCTTTCTGTTCCTTATGCTCTAAGGTCCCTGCGGTTTAGCCGTACATGTGATTACATGCAACCCATTCGTACGTGAGGCCTAATGCACTCACCTGTCCGTATGTACCATCCGACTTCAGTAGAATTTTTCTATTGGACATAGAACAAAAAATTAACATGTATTTCTTCAACGACACAACAACAGAATCTGTCTACAGCCCGTCTTGTGCTCGTAGTCATTGATTTCTAGTTGTAGTGATGGTGTGCCACCTGTCTATGTGCTCTCTATTTTAGGGCTTAGTGTAATCCATTAACCATCTCAGTCTACTCACCGCCACATCACACCCACATCTTTTCACCACACAACGTGATCATCATACTGTTTGTGTTTGACTATGAGTGAACGGATTGTGGCTAGGCTGTTTCTCTTAGTCACCGATCCTATTGGTCTCTATTTTAGCACCCGTTTCCTTGTCGTGTTGTTTATTCGTTCTTATATATACAACCATGCGCTGGGATCGCGTGTATCCCTTTCATCCAGTATAGTTCAACCTACAGGCGCTCACCTACTGCCCGATGCCTACTGGCATCATGCGGATCTCGTGTGTTCAGGTGCTGTCCTGTAGTCAAACACTGCGTAAAAGGTAAATAAAGGCAAATTTTGTATGGCCATCACGTTTAAAGCCGATCTATTGATGTTAACCTAGTTCTCTACAAGATCGTTGTTTTAGGACCATTATTTCCATGTTAGTTCTTTGTTTGCGTTAGGTATAGAGAAAGAGATGCTCAATCTTATTCACGTAAAAGCACTCGTTTCTGCTGAAGCCTTCATATCGTGCGTTTTATGGTGAACTCACCCCCTCTTATATCTATTATGTTTGGGAGCCTCTTTTATTTACACTGCAGCACGTCTTTTTTAAATAAAAAAGCGGAACCGTTAGTTGTTTAAAACTCTAAGAGAGTCCCTATCTTCATATCAGATAGTTCGGGACAACAAGCGTCAAAATTTAAATAGTGCTCCCTCGCGCTCACTTACTTCGTCAAGGACACCGCACCGCCGTTGCACCTAGTCAACCACACCGTCTGCCGTCGGAGATGTGAGTACGGTAGTTTCGGCTTTTAAAAGACGTTACACGAACCTAATTGGAGGGCTATTCTGTCCCAATCCCGATTCTCTATAGTTGGGTAACGTAGTCACAGCTGTTCGACCGTGTATGCGGCTGAACTACAAGAATTATGGGAAATGTAGTTCTGTTAGATCCGATAAGCGGTGTTCGATCCCCCTCGAAACGGAGAATCTGTTTTTTACAATTTAAAAAACATATTTCGCCAATCCCTCGAGTAGCTATTTTGGGGAAAGTTTCTTATGTGGTGTGAGGTTAACGTTTCGCCGTTTTGGACGAACATTGCATGTCTCACTGTGTGACCTAATGACCCGTGATAGGGGGTAAGATGTGGGCAACCCCACTGGAACTCTCCTTGTCTACCTATTCACGGCGGGTAATTCTAATCAGTCGATTAGTCTGTTATTTAGGTTGTGTGAACGTTGTTGTCTATTGCCCGACCTCTTTGGTGTTATTCCCGTGTGTTCCCAATTTCTATATAGCGAGGTCTGATATTACACCCCAGTCTTCTGTTTTATATACGGGAGGCTGTATTTTGTTTACAGTACTTTTACTCCTGTCTTTTACTCCTGTACCCTCGTTGTTATCGTATTACATAGTGGAGGTACGACTCTTTTTTCTAGTTATTCATACAAATAGTTGCAGCGAGATTTATTTATTTGCCATGTTCAAGGGATATTTGTTCTGTGGCAGAGTTAAGTCATAGAACCCCACGGAATTTCCTCGTTAAGGCCTGATGTTGTACTTGACAGGCGATAGATCCACCTTTGCTCTAGTTTCAGCAATTGTTTTTCGTTGCAGCTGTCTGGTAGTCTCTCAATTACAGTCCAAGTAAAGTCATTTTCATTATGTCTCTGTGTTTGAAAGTGTCTCATAATTTTTGTGATTGTTTTTCCGCATCTAAATGTACTGCGGTGCTCATTGATTCTGATCTTGACTTTACGTGTGGTCATCCCAATGTATATCTTATTGCAGATACACGTGATTAGGTAAACTACATTGTGGCTGTTGCAGTTGCTGAAGGATCTTTGTTCCCACGGTGTTTTTAGGCCAACGTCGATTGTTTTGCTCGGTGTTGTTAGTTTGCATACACTACATGATCCGCACGGGTAGTGTCCAATTACCTCTGGTAGATTCCAGAGTGTGCTCTGTTGGCCTGTTCTGCATTGTTTCTTTTTTGGTCGGGTGTGCACAACAGAGTCTTTGATTGATTTCCCTCTCTTAAATGCAAACAGTGGTTTCTCTAGTTTTAGTCCCCCAGAATTCAGTGTTCTCCAATGTCGTAGAACAATGTTCTTTACAATGTTGGAATCTGTTCCGTAGGTGGTCACGCATACCAGTTTTTTATCATCCGGTTTCTTTTTTGGTTCCAATAACCCTTCTCTGTTGCAGTTTTTTGCCCTTTTATATGCTTGTTTAATCAGTTTTGTAGGATAGCACTTTGTCTTCAATTTCTGTGTTAGTTTTTTAGCATGAGTTTCATAATTTGCTTTTTCGGTACAGTTTCTCCTTAATCGTAGGAATTGGCCTACTGGCAAGTTGTCTCGCAACGCTTTGGGGTGGAAGCTGTCATATCTGAGGAGGTTGTTGGCATCTGTGGGTTTGTAGAACACTTCAGTTTTTAGTGTCCCCTCCGCTGGCCAGATCTTTAAATCCAAAAACGTGATGGAATCTTTCTTTAGAGTCATCGTGAACTTCAGAAATTCATCCCTGTTGTTTAGCCACATCAGAAATTCTTTTGCTTTGTCGGCATCTCCTTTCCAGACTATGAAGATATCATCTATAAATCTTCTCCATACCCCCAAGTTGGATTGGTACGGATTGGTATCACTATAGATGAAGCGTGTTTCGAAGTCATGCACATACAGGCACGCTACACTAGGGGCGCAGGTCATCCCCATTGAAGTGCCATGGGTTTGTAGGAAATACTCCCCTTCAAATTCAAAGTAATTCCTTGTTAGGGCTAATCGTACACATTGAACCACAAAATTTATCGGTGTTATTGATGACCAATTTTCCAGACCCAGCAGATTTTCAATCACCGTAAGTGAAGCCTCTTGTGGAATACTGGTGTATAATGCTTCCACGTCTAATGTCATTAGATAATCGGTGGTAGGATCGAAGCTCAGAGTTTGAAGTTTCAATAAGATGTCTTGTGTGTCTTTAAGGTATGAGGGCATTCTCTGTACCATTGGTCGTAAGAAATGGTCGGCAAATCTTGAAAGTGGTTCAAGTGCCGAACCAATGCCTGACACAATCGGTCTGCCTGGCGGTGGATGTATGTTTTTGTGTACTTTCGGGAGGATGTAAAAGTATGGAGTTTTTGGGTCAAGTTCTTGTAGAAAGTTTTCTTCCGCCTTGGTAATCCATCCCTCTTGTGCTGCTTCTGAAACCATCTCTTGTATTTCCAGTTTCAGGCTCCCAGTTGGATCTCTCTGTAATCGTAAATAATTCCGTCGGTCATTGAGTAATTTCATACATTCATCTCTGTACATCTCGATGGGTAGTATCACCGTTGCTCCTCCCTTGTCTGCTGGTTTAATTATGACATCCTGCATTTTGTCAAACTCTGCCAGTGTCTGCCGTTCGATCAATGTAAAGTTATTGAATCTTTGGTTGTTGTTATCTTTTAATTCATCGATATCCAATGTTACTGCCTTCTCAAAAGCTAGTAATGCCGGTGGCATAGTGTGGTTCGGGGGAATGAATTTGGATTTTTTACGCAGGCCTGTATTTTTGTCTGTCAATTCACTCAGGTCCTCCGGTCCCTCTGTTTCTGAGAAAAACACCGACAGGCGAAGTCTGCGAAAAAATTCGGCAAGTTCAATTCTTAAATCAAAGAAATTTGACCAATTCGTCGGGACGAAGCCTAGTCCTTTTTTTAGGACATTTTCTTGTTGTTGGGAGAGGATTCTGTTGCTCAGGTTCAGTATTCCCGTGCGTTCTTGCTCGTGCTGGGTCCCGGTTCCTGTGCTGTCAGATCTTCTCTGTTTGTATCCCATTGGACCCGTTGCCCTCTCCGATTGCCTCCTCCTCGTCTCCGGCCTCTCCCTAAAAAAGGTTGTTGATACGGTTGCCATTGGTATCCAAACTGTGGTGGTTGGAAAGGTGCTTGCATAAAGGGGTTCCATCCGAACGGTGGTTGTTGTTGCATACCTCCTTGCATGTATGTACCTCTATTCCTTCTTGGATGGTTTCCTCTACGCCTATAAGTGCCTTTCCGGCCTTCAGATGATGTATCGCTGGAATAATTACCAGAGCCTGTGCTTCCTGCGTCTGAGAAGTCTGAGTTATCCTTGTCTGTTGGGGTGTAATCCTCTCTCGAGTATGGAAATACACTCTCAAATTTAAATTTTTTCAAATCTTTCTGAAATTTTGTAATTTTGGCTTGAGTAAGATATTCTTTATACTCATTAATTACTTTATTATTCTCATCCAATTTCTTTTTGAATTGTGCAATTGTGATTTGAGTTTTCAAACCATTTTCCAATGTTTTTATTTCAATAAGAAGGGCATCTGAGAGTCTTTTAGCAGTCTTAATAATTAAGACAAGCCAGTCCCTGCTGCATTTCCATGCAATCAAGGACCAGCTCCGTCTAAATTCAGGGTCACTCAGGAAAATTCGTGGGGAGTTTGCCACAATCAGACCGTTGGGTGCTATATTACCCCTCAAATATTCGGTCATGATGGCCCCGTGGAGTAAAGTTTTGAGTTGGGTCCTTTTCAATTCCGTTAGGGAATCCCAATCGCCATTGGTGGCGGAGTACCTCCCGGGGCGCAGCACCGAAGTGGCCGATTGGCACTCCCGTTACCTGCGAGACTTCAGCGATTGGAGGTAGCACCCACGAGTGTTCCGCGCTCTGAACATATTATGGGGTCCGTGCCACCTGGACCTGTTTGCCTTGTGCCTCAATCGGCAACTTCCGGGTTTTTACAGTTGGCGTCCGGATCCGGAGGCGATACCCTCGGACGCTTTTCTTCAGAACTGGTCCGAGACTTTGAACTATGCATTTCCACTGTTTGCGATGATACCCAAGGTGTCGGCTCAGGCCAGACGTCAGCAAGCGAAGTTGATTCTAATAACTCCATTGTGTAGGGCGCAGGTTTGGTTCCCGTCGGTTTTAGAGATGTCTTGTGCTGCGCCTCTCCTTCTTCCGCAGAGATGGAATCTGTTGCTGGACCCTCAGAAGAATCTTCACCCTTTGGTAGAGTCGGGACAACTGCCTCTGGTGGCTTGGCGAGTTTCAGAGATAGATGGGAGGTCCCAGGCCTTTCGAGAGACGCTCACAGGTTTATTAGCGAGGCATGGTCTGCCAATACACATAAAAGATATTCATCAGCATGGAATAGGTGGTGTAGCTGGTGTTCTCCACGGAACACCGATCCCACTCCAGCAACTGTCTCCATGGTTGGGAATTTTGTGGCCTCCTTAGCCTCATCTGGCCTAGCTTATAGAACCGTTAATAATTTCAGGTCGGCTATCTCAGCAGGACATATACAGATAGATGGAAAGCCTTTGGGAGAGCACCCTTTAGTGTGCAAGTTACTTAGGGGTATCCGGATGGTCAAACCCCCGCAACCTAAGTACACGACTCTTTGGGATGTTTCAATAGTCCTTCGGTTCCTAGAAGCCTGGCCGGCTAACAAGTACTTGTCACGTAAACAACTTTCGGCAAAATTGGTCATGTTGTGTTTGGTTTCTTGTAAGAGGGATTCGGACATCCGAGCTCTGGATCTCGCAGGACGTCAGTTTTCCCCTGACAGGGTAACATTTACTATATCACGGCGTACCAAGAGTAATTCTACTTCACTGTCATATCCGGCCTTTCCGGATAATCCCAAATTATGTGTGGTCAGATGTCTTAAAGAGTACGAGGTAAGTACAGCTGAATTCAGATCTAATTCACATGGTCAACTGTTCATTGCATTACAAAAGCCTTTCAGGCCAGTGACCCCAGCCACCTTGTCTAGATGGGTGCGCTGGCTCATGAGTGAAGCAGGCATTGATGTCTCCAAATTTGGCGCCCATTCGGTCCGTGGGGCAATGGCGTCCAAATCTTTTTCCATGGGTGTAAGTCTTTCAGACATAATGAATGCAGCAGATTGGTCTACTGAAACTACGTTTAAGACTTTCTATTATAAGCCTATTCTGGATGTTGCGTCAATTGTGGTGGCACAGCTTTGAACAAGCATAATCGGAGCCTCCGGTCCTGACATAGAATAAAAAATTTGCGAACATACGTGACAAGAATTTTCAATTCTATTAAGGACAACAGAGGCTAGGACTATCCCACCCAGAGTTCAGTATTGTTATTTGTGATATATGTTGCGTATCTTGCATTACATGACTTTTTTCCCTCCCTTGTGCTTAGGTGATGTCTTTATGATCTTTGTAAGGTTGTCCGGTATTACGGATTCCTGTTTCTGTTTTAGGTTCTGATGGCAAATGACGAGCCTACCCTCTTCATGCTGTGGAAGTGGAGCTTCCCTTTGGAGTTCAGTTGCGGTGACCCGCAGTTTCGTCAGGGATCAAGGATTCGTCTTCACGTTTGAAGAATGGAATGTCCATTAGTTGTGAAGGACTCTTCCTCCAAGTTTACGGTCTGAATTTCGGATTTTCTTGGACTTCTCGATTAAGAGCAGGCAAAGAAAGAGGAGGTGTTTGCCTCTGCAGGACCTATTATAAGGTGGACTCTATGGTTATTGTAGGCACTAGGTGCTCATGGAATTTGTAGTTTTTTATGTACAAGAAGTTTGATTGGCTGCTGTGGATAAAGCAAAGAAATGAGAAGCATAATCCCCGCCTCCGTTGTCCTTAATAGAATTGAAAATTCTTGTCACGTATGTTCCCAAATTTTTAAGTCTTGATCGCCTTGATCCCAAGAGAGCCCTACGCTTCTACATCGATCACACCAAAGAACATTAGGTGGATGATCAGCTCTTAATGGGTTTCTCTGGGGCAAAAAAGGAGAAAGATAAACAAAAGAGGACAATCTCCAGATGGAACGTTTTATACATCAAGATCTGTTACTGGCTGGCTAAGAAACAGCCTCTAGAATGTAACTCAACCAGAGAAAAGGCTACTACCACTGAGCTGGCACACTGTGCAGCAGTCTTGAATTGCTGCCAAGCAGCTACATGGGTATAATTTCACAAAGCACTACTGCCTGGATAGACTGGTCTGGCGAGGTGGGAAGTGCACTTTGCTCGTTCTATCCTGAAGATTTCCTGAGCTGAGTTATTCCAGAGACCCAGCACCTGTGGAGGTGATGCTTTGATATGTGTTCGCAAGGTGAGAAATCTAAGGTTAAAGGTAATCATCAGAAAAAAGTTACTTACCTCTTTCTGGTGGTTATCTATCTAGCCACAGGTTCCTCGCCGACCTGCCCTCCTCCCCTTTTTATGGACTGAATGCATTGGTCAATTTTATAAGATTCCAATTTGAGATCTGCACCTGGCACAATAGGATTTCTAAGGACTCCGCATCTGAGAGTGTGGACAAATATCAAAAACACACTGACAGTCCGTGAAGGTGGTGACAATGTAGGAGCCCCTGACATTACTTGTCGCACAACACCACCTATCGACATGTAAGGGAGATCCTATGAAATTCTTACGGATCCAGCCTGGCATCTGGAGATACTCACAAGGTGAGGAATCTGCGGTTAGATAGTGTATCCACCAGAATGAGCGTACAGAGGGTTAATAGCTTTCTTTAGCTGCTTGGATTCTGTCCAAAACATGGATTACAGTGCACCAATTCAAACGCATCTTAGGCATGATCTCCTCCTGTATTGCTCTAATTCGATTTTGCCGGCTACAGACGAGGCCACCCCAAGAGGGCCTGGACTGCCAAAGGGTCCAAATAAAAGGATATTCTGAAGACAAAAGCAATATAATGACAAGTAGGCACTGCTATGGTGGACGAAAATGGTAAAGTCAGCAAAGGTCCTCAGTTTCTTGGTACAACCCACATACTTTAATATGAAAACAGACATCATCCAGGGAAAGATGGGGTGCACATCTGCAGGGCTTAGCTATGAACAGCAGGTGGACTCAGGAAATAAGATGACTGTATATAAAGCTGCTAGAACTTCGAGTAGCACACTTGGGTCTTCAATTCTTTCCTACAAGAGTGAACGCATCATCCGTGTTGGAACGAACAGGCAAAATTATCACAATATTTTACATAAATAAACAGGGAGCAACGAAATCAGGAAGCCTGCCCAGAGAAGCTTAAACTCTCTGGATCTGGGCACTTCAGCATAACATAGCTTCAATAGCAGAACAATTACCAAGGCAGGACAATGACTGGGCAGATGCCCTGAGCTCCAGTGTCCAGAAATGGGTGGGAACGGCATCAACCCCAAGTCGACAAAATCTTACGGATCTGGGGGAAGCCAAACATAAATCTCAAACGACAATATTATGGAAGCAGGCAGATGTTATCAGGGTCCTGGAGTAATGCCCTATCAATAGCATGGGACAGGAACCAAACAGCAGGAGGTTACCCGTATACCCAGTTGAGACCTGGGTGATTAAGTGTATGTAACAAATGACATCATCTTAACAGGTAATGTTTAGAAGACCGTTAATAAAACATGAATAATCGTTGCAAAAAGGAAAGACAGAGAGACTTGAAAGGTTGTTAGAATAATGCAAGGAGCGGTCTTTATTTAGAACAAAATTGGGCAAAAGGACAGTATCAGCACTATTTACATTAAATGTGAGCATAACCTGAAAAAAGCTTGTGTGCGTATGTGCTCGTGGGAAACAAGGTGAACGATGACAAGTGGAAAAGCGGCAAGCAGAACAAACAATCGTGACAATATTAACAAGAGAACTTTTCGGTTCAAGAGTAGTTTGTTACAAAGAAATAAATAGAAGATGACAATTTGGTGAACTGTAGAGTTGCACCAAGAGTTGCGCTGGGAAGTCACCGACGTTTCGACCTCTAGTAGGTTCAGGTCATCTTTAGGACCATGTTACAATTTTATCCGTGTTGATTGGAACGGGGTTCCAATGTAGGCAACATTAATGTATCCAAGAATTAGGTGCGACAATGCCAGGGCAGAGGAGGAGGAAAGGGCACCGCCAGCCGGGGTGCACGGGAACAAATCCAGGGGTTGGAGGTACGAGGAGCCCATGCTTATTGTAGGCACCCAATGAGTCACTGTTGAACTGGTGTCAGAAGGGGCACATCTGGTATAGGTGGGTCTTGGGAGTTAAGGAATCGGCGTCGTGTGAAGGACATCTCAGGACTCGAGTGCAGGTATATGCAGGGAGTAGAGGTCCAACGAGATCCTCAGTGTGCAGGCCCACCTCGTCCGCCTCAGTCTTCTATTAATTCTTTGTAACAAACTACTCTTGAACCGAAAAGTTCTCATGTAAATATTGTACCTGTCACAAATATTACCTGTTGAGACGTGGTCATTTGTTACTATCAATAGAAAGGGCAGGGACATTTGCGAACCCATTTCCACCTTGTCCCCCGATACCGCAAATGCTGAAAAAGATAATAACGGAACTAAGTTGAATAATCCTGATTGCACAGACATGGACAATTTTGGTTCACTGATCATCTCCTCTATGAAGCCCTACAGATACTGATGGTGCCACGGCAGGTTCTGCTGACTACAGCAGCTGGTCAAATTCAACAACCAAACCCAGCATCTCTGAAGCTAATACTTTGGCAACTCAACAGAGTCTTGTCCCAGCTTATGCGACTGCCATTCAAACCTATCCACCAGACTGAACTCAAATTTCTGTCATGGAAGATAGCATTGCTTTTAGCATTGACTTCAGTGCTGAGGGTCATTGAGATACAGGGCTTCACAATAAAGGAGCCCCACCTCCAATTTTGCAGTGAACTAACCGGAAGTTCATCGGTAAAGTGCTTTCAGTCATTTATTTGCATGAACCACTACATAAAGATTTTTTTTCTCAAAAGCACCTGAAACAGCATTATACTCTTTGGACATTAAAAGATGTTTGAAATTCTACTTAGATAGGACCAAACGTTTTGGAAGTCAGCATTGCTTTTAATTGCTTTTGAGAATCCACACAAAAGAGAAACCATTACTAAACTAAGTATAGCCTAATGACTTACATCTGCTATTTCATTTTACCATGCAAAAACAAGTAGACCACTTCACAGAAATGTTAACTCCCACTCTACTAGGAGTGCTGCGGCTTCCACCGCTCTGTGTGCTGGAATATCATTACCAGACCTATGCATAGCGCCAACATGGAAGAATGTATACACATTTACACAATATTAGTCTCTGGAAGAGGCAGTGCAGAAGGATGCAGCAGTATGCCATCTTTGTAATAAGGTAAACCATACTTTAATTTTCTTCCAGCCACAGTTTTAATTTATTATTGATATTAGTGCTGCTTTTTACATTGATTCAAGCATGCAACTCTATGAATGATTCATTACTGGAAAAGAAATAAGTTGCTTGACTGTATTGGTTATTTTCCAGTTTTATCATCTTTCATAGATTCACATGCGACCCATGCTCACTACTGCGTTTATAGTTAGGTCTGACGGGAAGGGCATTTCGTCAGTTCGGTCCTGCAGGACTTTTTGGTCTGGTCCCACTTCATAGACGCTCACATCGAGGAGGTACTATTTTGGTATCTATTCCAAAGGTGAGTAATCTGTGGTTAGAAGTATCCTCATTGGAACAAGATACTCACCTTTGATAACGCTCTTTCACGCAGATTCTCTTTTTAACCTCAGATTCCGCACTGTCTTGTCACCTCCCCTCTCTATGGAGTGGTCTCCTTTTACCATCTATAAAGGTCCGAAATTAGAGATCTGCACACTGGTATTGAGAGTTGTTTGTGCTCTGTGTCCGAAGGCATAGAAAACGTCAATATAAAAAGTGATGTCTGTGCACAAGGGTGGCATCCATATGCAACTCCGCTCCATCAGTCTGGGTTACAATGTTGTTGACGTGGAGTCACACAGCACCATGAAGCAGCGTACAGGAGTACTGGTGTAAAATGTCTGGGTCCAGTCTAGTGCCTAGAGGAATATTCTAGTGGTAAGGAATCTAGGGTTAGCTCGAGTATCCGTTTGAAAGAGTATTACTAAAGATAAGTAACTTGCTTTACGTTGACACTGTCTAAGAAAGAATCACAACGGCCTGGAAAGGTGGGCCTCACAGATATATGACGAACATACATCCTACAGTAGATTATTCGCATGATTTGTCTTTACATAGGTCATATGCACAAATAGACATTGCCTTCCTGGACCACATACTACTAGAAATGGGCGAGAAGGTGGATCATCCACCATAAAGACTGTTACCGAAGGTAAGTAACTTGTTCTACAGGAGGTTATGAATTACGGTTCACCAACTTGCAGCTTCCACCAGATGAGAACCAGCCCAGCATTATGAGTGCGAAATTAAGTAAGTCTACATGACATACGCATGGTATTGAAACAAGAGGGGGACAGTTACCAGAACTGAGACACTGGTCTCTGTGTAACTAAAAGAGACAAAGTAGCCCAGGGGAGAACTCTGTCCCATTTGATTGGATTTTGTATTCAAATCTTATAATATTGCCAAATAAGAACTACTAGAAGGGATCAGAGCTCATTCTACCAGAAATACATGGCATTTTTCTTGCTGTTGGTGCACATCACAGAAATATGCTATGCTGCGACATGGGCTTCACTTCATATATAGGCTAAGCATTAATGCGCGGATTCAGAAATGAAAGGGGGCGGTCATTGCATGCATTCTGTGCTTCAGGACTGGTTTGACCTTTCCTTTCGATCCTCCACCTGAAGGGTATTGTTGTAGTATATATGCAAAAGGTGCGGAAGTTGTATATAAAAGTATCCATTAGAAGAAAGTTATTACCTTAGGTAACAATCTTTCTGGTGGATACTCTGTATACCTGCAAATTCCTCACCAACTGTGCCCATCTCCCCATTCTAAGGAACGTTCATAGTAGTCTGAATAATAAAGTTGCAAGTTAGACTATTGCGCTGTATGTCCACTGTCTATTTCATGCTGACTTTGTCTCTGCCTCAAAACAAAAGGACGAGAAACTGATGGCAGGGTGGCTACGTGGCGCTTTATGGCTTCAGTTACATCATGTCTAGGCAGTAACGAACACCATGAACTGGTGCAGGGGGGCAATTGCAAAGTTTCAGGAGTCAGTCTGGTCCCTGTGATATTCTAAAGGTGGGAGTCTGCAAATATATAGATTATTCTCCAGAGAGATAATCACCAAAGTGACGCACACTTTCATTACGCTTAATCCACAACCCATGGCCTCGGGAGCAGAGGAAGAACAGTATCCTGTCAGTGAGGAAACGTATCAGTCGCTCCAGCACCCAGAACCAAAAGAGTTTCATTCTGATAGATACTTCTACATGCCAATTCCTCACCTTTTGATTATCCCAGGCATTAGACTAGGTCTGGTTTTTTCCCCCCATAGATCTCCATGTGGGTAGTGCTAGCTCCATCTCATCACCAGAAACAAAACCACCATGACATCAGTGACGCCATAAAGCCCCTAGGCCGGCGCGGACGTCAGTCGCATTTTTTCATGCAATTGCTGCAGTTGTGGAGCCTGCTGTCCTCAGACTTCAGTCAAGTTTTCTTTACATTTTTTGGTGCCATACAGAGATGTCGCTCCCTAAGAGGTCAAGCTTTAAACTCTGCTGGGGCTGTGATGGACAAACCTCCATCACAGATCAACACAACATATCTTGGGGTTCGACCTTTGACACTAAGTAGTGCGAGTCATTGTACTGCTCGATTTTCCCGGCCCTATTGTGTTGACGGGTGATTAGGGTGACTTCAGTCTCTTACCATTCAAGCCTAAGGGTTAGAGTAGTGAATGGAGCCTATTTACTAGGCACTTCGACATGATCCTGTGTTCTTCCCCATAGATCAGGGCTTGCACACATATCCTAGGGCAGGGGTCTCCAACCTTTTCTGTAGTGAGAGCTACTTCTGCTCAAGGAAAGTCTTCCCGAGCTACTAGCAAATGTTATACCTGTAACATAGTGACTACAACTACACTATGACCACCCAAAGCAAGATTTTCAGTAGTTACCACCCAAGTATACCAAGTGCGGTTACCAGCAGAAATGCTGGGAGAAAGTTCTTCAGGACGGGGGGAGGGGAGGCAACCTAGGGTGAGGTACAGTCAGGATACAGCCCCTGGGGAAGACCCGCCTGCAGAGGATATAAATTACCCTCATTGCACCAGGGTCGAAACGTCGACACTCTCCCCCAGTGGGCCTGTACCCGATATCATCCCAGCCTGCCTTTTCACAGATGAATGTTCTCTGTGCCCATCAGAAAATCATGAAATGAATATTTGTAAATCCATAAGGGGCTGGCCTATCTGTAAAACTGGTGCCACTATGAACCACGTCCAGTTTTACTAAGGATACCACTATTGGAGCGTTATTTTGTGCCTTTGTGTCTTTTGAGGATATACTTGTTTGCATTGTAAAGAAAATGGTGGTACATTAATGATACAATGCTAATTCTATATGTACCGGATGCCCTTTGACTAATGAATGTTTTTCATATCTGAATTGTAGCTTTAAAGAAGTCTAGGACTGTTGTTTCCTATACCAATCTATACCCAGGTCCGTGGACAATTGTGAGTTACCCCATTATATCATAATGGATGGATGGATAGCACCACGGATGCCTGGATTATGCCAGTAATGCCCACTATTATACTAGGGCCACAGTTGTCCCAAGGCTGGAAACCAGAAGGATCAGGGATAAGACCACATATCAGTCATGACCATTAATATGCCAGGAATAGGTACTTATAGGCCAGTCATGCTCAGAGTAGGTCTAGGATGGCTGCCAGCATACCACAACTAGACCAAAAATACTGAAATAGTCAAGGATTACCATAATTATGCCATTGGCACTATTATGTCAGGAATGGACACAATTATGCCAGATATAACACTCTTATGATGGGGCTAGCATATATTTTGGCGGTTCTTGCCACCAGGCATAGTTTCAGGAAGCAATAGTGTTTATTATGGGCACACACATAAATGTTGATGAATCTCTTAATTTTCTCTGGTCTGTATCATACCCTGTTCTCCTCAGGTCTTGAGCTGATCATGCATCTAACTGACACATTTTCACTCTGACTCCTGCAGTCCCATACTTTGGTGGGTCAGCACTGATTACAGCTCAGGCTACTGCTGCCATACTTTTTTGATGGTGCACTGTTCACACACATGTTGTGACTGATAAAGGAGGGACTGCAACATGGTCAATCTCCTTGTGGCTTAATTATATTGAGATTGGATACAGACTGTCATGTAGCAGATCCTATAAGCTGGCACAGTGTGTGTTTGAGTGTTAGTATGAGTTACTGTGATAAGTTTGGCTGGCTGTCACTCTTAGGGTCTTGAGATGATCAGTGCTGCCTTCTTTAATAGGTACCTACTCTGAAATTGATACTGGGCTTGACTTCACCTCAGAGAGCTACTTTGAAGGTACTGGCGAGCTACCAGTAGCTCCCGAGCTACTCGTTGGACACCCCTGTCCTAGGGGATAGATTCGTTAGTATTAGGGATAACCTGCCCTGTAGTGAGGGTATTTCATGGAGCTGTGCTGAATTCAGGCCTGGTAGGCCTCAAACGGGAGAGACTCCATCTTTCTTTCTGCTCCGGCAGCTTGAGATGCTTCTAGGTTAAGGGGGATGTTTTAGTTATGAGGTGTTATTCGCTTGGAGAGAACCGGTTCAGACCAGCCCTTATCGAAGGATTGTATTTTTCTTCATGCCGAAGACACTACATCAGGCCGGCCGGCTGGGAAAGTGTCCTTGGTACGGGGAGGTACAAGAATTTGGTGGGCGGCAGGTTACGGGCCGGAATTTTCCATGAGGAAATGCACCTCTATATTAGTGAAAGTCTGAGGCAGTTACGGTGCACTTACTTCAGTCCGTAGGCGGCATCTAGCCGTTAGCAGTAAAGCTACTACTTATTCCAGGAAAGACAGATGACAAACTTGAAGGCGGAGAAAAACCGAGAGACAGATACTCTTCTAGCAGAATAGCCAGAGAGGAGAGAGTAGCCGATGAGGAAGAGGTCCCAGTGACTCGGAGAAGGGAGAAGGGAACAGATCCGTGACTGCGGAGGTGTGACTTCCAGGCGAGCCGAGGCACAGACGAGAAGGGAACCTAGATGACCATTGAGTGCAGGCTACACACGACTAAGGTGATGTCGACCCCTTTCTTATTAGAGTGTACAACCTAATCTTTCACTTTTCTTTGCAGGTTATGTGTTACACAGTAATGTTATGTGATTGCGTATATAATGAATAATAAAGTATCCAGTTTGTAGTGAATCAACATGTGCTGCGTGTTCTTGTATAAGAGGGTAGCCTATTCTTCTAGTCAGCTGTGACTTGACATGAACGGATGTTAACCCTGATCAGGTAAGTGGTAACTGAATAAGGGAGAGAGGAGCCCCTCGAACCAGAGAACAGGTTGTGCTCAAACTGGCAGTTCTTGTGTGATCTGATAAATAGTAAAACTGATTCCCTTGTTGTATGTTATGGTAATCATAGGATGAACTTGTACTGAGGCTGCCGTCTGGGCAGGAAGTCCTGGGTCCGTCTGGGACCGCGAGGCTGAGGCTGCCGTCTGGGTAGGAAGTCCTGGGTCCGTCTGGGACCGCGAGGCTGAGGCTACCGTCTGGGTAGGAAGTCCTGGGTCCGTCTGGGACCGCGAGGCTGAGGCTGCCGTCTGGGTAGGAAGTCCTGGGTCCGTCTGGGACCGCGAGGCTGAGGCTGCCGTCTGGGTAGGAAGTCCTGGGTCCGTCTGGGACCGCGAGGCTGAGGCTGCCGTCTGGGTAGGAAGTCCTGGGTCCGTCTGGGACCGCGAGGCTGAGGCTGCCGTCTGGGTAGGAAGTCCTGGGTCCGTCTGGGACCGTGAGGCTGAGGCTGCCGTCTGGGTAGGAAGTCCTGGGTCCGTCTGGGACCGCGAGGCTGAGGCTGCCGTCTGGGTAGGAAGTCCTGGGTCCGTCTGGGATCGCGAGGCCGCCACTTGTATTATAAGAGGTCTAGATATATATATATATATATATATATATATATATATATATATATATATATATATATATATATATATATATGAGTAGGAATCCCCTGTCCTTAGGTGGTATATATCTGTGGTTACTTGTTGTGAATAGGCCCTAGGGAGAGGGTAACGTTCTGGCTGGGTTAGAGAGGCTCTGGTGAGCGGGTTCTATCTGATCCGAAAACCCAAGCAGAACATTTGGCGTCACGAACCGTTTTCGAAACCTGTGTGCGTCGTGTTGTCTCGTGTTTGCTTTCGGCGTGTGCGTGGTTTTGTTTGTATATTATTTGTGGTATAATTGTGTGTATAGTTTTTCTTCTTCTTTCTTTTCTTTTTCTTTCTTTTCTTCTTTCTTTTTCACGATGTTTTCTAGAAAGTCAAAATCTACTTTTAAGTTGCCCGTTGATATTCCCGGATGGGATTCAACGCCTTATGAAGCCTTAGCCCGTGAGTGGGCTGATTCTACTGGTTTGAGTGAGAATTGGAATTCTTCTTTGGAGCTGGCGGAGCCGGCTAATGTGATTACTTGTTTACAGAAGGCACCCATCTCGAAGGGTGAGGAGATTCCCATTTTGGGGCGCAGAGGTTGGATTGTTCTGTCTGCGTACAGGATTCTGCATGAGAGGTTGTTGAAGCTACAGATATCTCTTAAGGATGTGGAAGCGCACTTTGTTGAGATTCAGAATTCTCATACTTTGTTGCGGTGTCAAAATAAGTTGCTTGCTGACAAACTTGAGACTTACCAAACTATTGCCGAGAGGGCGGCTGTGCGAATTGCTCGTTATAAATACAAGAATCGGCGCGGTCGGGTTTCGACGCGAAAGGTGCGTCTGGTCGTGGCGAAAGCCGGACTGGATTGGAATCCTGATGAATGGGATGGTAATATCTGGAACTCGAGTGATTCTTGTTCCTCGGGTGAGGAATCTGTCAAGCGCGAGTCCTCTCGCTCCGGCCGTGCTTGTAAATCTGCTTCTTGCGCCTCTGATGGTGCACCCCGTGATTGCGCATCATCCTTTGAGCGGGGTTGATGCTTCTTCCACTGATTGTTCCTCTACGTGTACTGGTCGAGCTCCTTGTGATGCTCATCCCGCGGTCTCGGCGCATCCAGTTTTTCGTCGGAAGTTGCAGCAGTCTCCCGCTGCTCCGCAGGGTGTTTCTTTAGACTCTTTAGAGGACTTTACTCAACAAGAAATTAGTGATATTTTGCAGCGATTTCGGCAGCGAGCTGGTGAGACCTTGCTCACATGGATGGTGCGCCTTTATGAACTGGGCGCTGCTGGCATTATGTTAGATAATGGCGATTGTTTGAAGTTTTGTTCCTTGAGTTCGGATTCTACTGTACAGGATCATTTTCGTAACTATAATGGTGGTGGTCAAATTTCTTTACTTCAATTGGCGACTGAGGGTTGTAATCAAAAGTATCCTACTGAGTCTGATTGGCCTGTGAATGACAAACCGTGGTATACTTTGCGCGATGCGGCACAACGTCTCAAAGAGGAGGTGATGAAAACGGCAATTTTTCTGGGTACTGCTGACAGGTTGCTTGATGGTTTGTTGACATCTTCTGTGCGGAATCATATCATTCGTTCTTCCCCTGTTGCCTATAAGCAGGTCATGATGACTTTATTGATTAATCAGACTGGTAACGTGTTATCTACGGTACTGGAATCAGTACGCCAACTCGGTGAGTTGGGTGAGTGGTTTAAACCTGAACGTCAGTCCCGGCCTGACACTCGTACTCCTGGTGACAATAAACTTACTAGACGTGATATCTTTTCTGGTCTTCTGGCCGATGGTGTGCGGAGGGAGGACATTGACGGTGAGACTACTGCTCGTTTGTGGGAGTTGTTTCGCAAACGTGGCTTGGATCGGAAGGAGGGTGCCCGGCGTGTTCGGACGACTGAGTGTGATCGTGGTGGTTCTGACGGTAGCGGTGATGACGACCGCCGTGGGCGCTCTGTTCGTCGTGATGATCGACGTTATGTACGTGATATGTCCCCCCGTCGTGAGAGAGACAGAGAGAGAGAAGAGGAAAGAGAGAGGGGGAAAAATGATTATGTTTACAGCAGACGTAGAGATGATAGGGATCAATCCCCTGAGTTGAGGAGGAGAGAGGATCGTCATAGTTTGGCCGATCGAAACCAGCAGTGCAATGCAGAAGACACGAATCCATTTCGTACTGGGAATGGATATGAACAGGAGGTACCGATACCTAAGAAACGTGAGAGTCTTTATCCTGATTTATCCTGGTACACAGAATGCAGTAAGCATGACTAGGAAATAGGTCAAGCTCCAGTACACAGATGGGCTCACAGAGATAATAGACCCTATGTAGATATTGAAATTTATTGGAGACATCGTAATATCCAAAGGGCCCGAGCATTGGTAGATACAGGAGCGGAGGCCACTCTTATTCATGGAAAATCAAAGAAGTTTACAGGTCAGCCTTTTACAATTACCGGATTAGGTGGAAAGGAAACTCCTGCCGTTCAAACTTTACTTGAAATGAGAATAGGTAGAATCCCTAGAAAAGAACACTCTGTACTAGTGGTGCCACTCTTGGAATTCATAATTGGAATTGATATTTTGAAAGGAATGACTTTGCATTTAGATGATGGATGTTACCAATTTGGAACTACGCATTATATATCGTCCAGGCCTATACGGGTTGGTCATTTACGAATGCCCCCCATAAAAGTTCCTCAGGCGACAAAAGTGGTTTGTCAGAAGCAGTATCGTATTCCAGGTGGTCATGAGGAGATTAGTACCACTATTCAGGAGTTGGTGGATGCAGGTGTTATAGCCCCAGTTACTTCTGCTTGGAATAATCCTGTTTGGCCTGTACGTAAGAGTGATAATTCTTGGCGTATGACTGTTGATTATCGAGAATTGAACAAACACACACCCTCTTTGACCGTTGCAGTACCGGATGTCATTACTCTAATTGAAAGAATCCAAAAACATCCAGGTACATGGTATGCGTCCATTGATATTGCTAATGCTTTCTTTTCGATTCCGATTGCCCCTGAGTGTCAGGAACAGTTCAGTTTTACGTGGAATGGGCGTCAGATGACGTTTAGAAGTCTTCCTCAGGGCTATGTGCATAGTCCTACGATATGTCACCGGCTGGTGGCAGAGCATTTGGCTGAGGTACCGGTTCATCCACAAATTCAGATGTGTCATTATATTGATGATGTTTTGATCCAAGGCGAAACACAAGAGGAAGTTCAGACCCAATTGGACAGAGTTATTGAGTGCCTGCGTGAGAAAGGTTGGGAAATCAATCCGGATAAATTACAAGGCCCGTCCCAGGCTGTAAAATTTTTGGGTATTAATTGGCATAAAGGGCACCGTGAAGTGATCCCTCAGGTTAAACAGAAAATTCTTGATTTTGCAGTTCCGAGGAATAGGAAAGAAGCCCAAAGCTTCATTGGTTTGTTTGGTTTTTGGCGTCAGCATATTCCTCATTTGAGTCAAATATTGGCCCCCTTGTACCGTGTCACTCGTAAAAAGAATGCATTTGAATGGGATAAACCACAGCAAGATGCGTTCAACCTAGCAAAAGAGGCATTTCAACATGCTTTGGATTTATGGCCCGTACGTGATGGTGAGGTGGATTTGAATGTGTCTGTACAGGGCCTTTATGCGAATTGGAGTTTGTGGCAGAAGCAAGGCAGGAGTAGAGTGCCGTTGGGTTTCTGGACCAAAAAGTTACCTGATGCTGGTGAGCGTTATACACCTTTTGAGAAACAGTTACTTGCATGTTATTGGGCTCTGGTGGATACCGAGCAACTGACTTTGGGACATGATATAGTTTTGCGACCTGAAATTCCTATCATGCAGTGGGTTATGAGTTCGCCGAAAACTCACCGAATTGGACATGCTCAAGAGGCGAGTGTGATTAAATGGAAATGGTATATACAAGACAGGGCACGTGTGGGACAAAAAGGAGTTGCATCTTTACATGAGCAGGTGGCGCGAGCGCCATCGACTGAGACTGAGAGTGAATGTTCCGTACCTTTAGTACAGGAGTCTCCTGTCAAGTGGGGTAGACCTTTTGATGATTTGTCCGCAGAGGACAGAAACCATGTCTGGTTTACGGATGGTTCAGCAAGGTTCATAGGGACGAAACGGCACTGGAAAGCGGTGTCATATAATAAAACTGCTGAGCACAACTGGTGAAGGTAATGTGGAAATGTGGATTTTCCTGGTCAGTTATGTCCCCTATCTTGGACCCCAACGGTTCTATGTGCATGTCACAAGTACATGTATGTTTCCTCCAGTTCCAGTTATGAAGACGCAAATACATGTGTGTCCACCGTCAACATGTCCTCTGTCAGATCCGCCATGAATAGGCCGGATATTCCATTCCTAAATATGAAAGGCCACCGGCTTTATATGGTTCACTTATGCCATTTTACAGTCCAGGCAAGTAGGCCCTGATTCTGTCATCAAACTCTTCTTGCCTTCTGCCTCTGAAAGCTCCAGTCTGAGCCTGCATCTGTGACCATGAACTTTGTCTCATTCTCTGCGCGGCTCACGAAGCCTGACATCAGCCTATTCTCTGCCAAGAACTGTATTTCACCTTCGAATTATCTGCTTCACTCCTTAGCCGATGCATTCCTGTCTAGCAGCTTAAGTAAACATTCTTCCAGCTACTGAGCAAAGGCTCGGCCTCTCTGTCCTCATGCAAGTAATTCATAGCCCTGTTACCAGGGAATAATTCCTACCCCCTCGCATTCAGTGTAGACACTTAGACGCTTGTACACGCACGCACAGTCAGTATAGAATAGATTCGGTCCGAGAGTCCTTCTTTTGTGGATAACATAGTTCTTTAAACATAGGATGTTAGATATGATTTGGGATTAGGTTGACTTGACCCCCCAGACTTTTCGTCTCCACATGTAGAGCTAATGTCAAGTCCCCTTCACCCCCTAGTTACACGTCAATTACACGTCATGCTGCTGCGCGCGCATCTATGCCAAGTATTATCTTATAGATCCACCTATGTATGACATCATAACCAATCATGTTCCTTTTTATTCCTTATTACACCCATTTTCGGTTACGCAGGTAAAACGTCAATTTCCTTATCAATTGTTACGCCTACTGCATTCGCTTCATTGTAATGTATGTATTATAAAAGTTACTTCTTGTCAATAAAGTATGTACTTCACTTCCTGAACCCCCGTGGTGATGGAACTTGGAGCATCCGATTATAATCGATCATTGGAATAAAGCCCATTCCGAAACTCTAATATCACGGATTCTGCCTCTCATTTTACTGAGCTATTTTATTATGATTCCGTATCAAATTCAGTCCCGGTAAAGGAATTTTATTTACCACATGATGGCGCCCGAACAGGGACACTTTCTCATCTCACGCGCCGGCGGTGAGTTGTAGGCCCGGTCTCCTGCCACAGCTGGACGGACCATTACGCGTACCAGCAGGATTTCCTGTATCTCCCTCCGGTCAAGCGGGGGCGACTGAGACTGCGATCAACACCCAGACGAGGCGGTGAGAAGTGCGAAGTATCCCGACCAGAGCCTAGCTGAGAGAGCAAGATCCGAGGTATACAGAGACCCACCAGTTCGAAGTCAAGTCCCGTTTCCGACGAGTCGAGTCGAGTCCAGTCCGGTTCAAGTTCAAGTTACCGAGGCCTTCTGTTTCCGAAGCTACCCGGTGAGTACCATTACTGGGGAGGCATTTCTGACGTGCACATAGGTTGTGCCGGTCAAGACGGGTTTGGGTACACAAATCCGGTCTGCACTGTTTTAGCAGTGTATCTGTACTGTTTAGCAGTATATCAAGTATTCCGAAGTATCTAGTTATTGTCAAGAATTATGCTTGGTGATTAGTTATGCAGACGATCATCATTGTTGTTTATTTTAAAGGTTAAAAATGTTTAATGTTTAATGTGTTAAACGTCCTGCATATTGTGGTATGAATGGTTGTTCATTAGTGTGCTTTTGTATTAAGTGTGTTCAAGATTAAGTATCGGATCAGTTGTCAATATGCCGCTCTTTTCGAAATTAAGACAGATCACTACTAGAAAAGGGGTACTTGAAGAAGCCGTCTCTATTCCTCCTAGGGATACTCCAGGGCACTTCATGTATCACAAACATGGCTTAGACGCTATATTATTTCTTGATTTATGGGTAGACTACACCAAGGGATTGCCAGAAAGTCAGAGGTGGCCCGCAGCGGGGACCTGGGATGCAGAATGCATCATGAAAGTCGAGGAAGAGTTATGGAAAAGGAAAGTCAGACAGTCACAGAAAGACGCCGTTGAGTTATGGCGTAAAGAATCTCATAGACGTACAGAAAAAGCACGTAGACAGGAAGAGAAGAGTAAAGAAAGTTCAAATAAAGTTCGAGACAATCTATTAATTGAGGAAGGTATCCGAGTGAAATCAGAACAAATAGATAGACAAAGAAATGCCCTCATGAATGGTATGTATCCCCTTCTAGCCGAAGGATTACCTAAGGCTACCCCAGAGATACCGAAAGACTTGCCACCCCCATTATTCCCAATTAAGGTACATCCTAAGGGGCATCCTAGAACCGCAGAAGATGTTTTTCTTTCCTCATATTTAGATGACGTAGCTCCCGAGTATGCTAATTCCGCCCCACATAGACCGCATACCAGGGAGGTCCAACGCCAAGATCCAGCACCCGTATCCCTACAGCAACAAATCGAGTCCCAAGTTCCGGCAAGCACATCCGTTTCTGCATCTGTTCCTACAGCTACTTCTATAGCTGTGTCCACACCTATAGTTGCTGTGTCACGTTCGACGAATCCTTTCACACCCGACGCCCCAGATGGGGCCACGGGAGGTGCTACCAATATTTTTTCCACGCCACCTAGAATAAATAAACTTATTTTTCAAGAGTCAGCGCATTCACGTACACCCAAATTCGTAAGTGACCGTGCGCTTAAGGAACTTCTTATAGATTGTAGATATGACCCGGTGACCGGTAAAGAGGACGAAATGATCCTGGCATCATTACGTATCAGACGAGCCGCAGTGTATTTAGCGAAGTTACCAGGAATGACTGCGCATCTAGACAAAATATACCATTTTGTCCAAACAGGGCGAGATCCAGAATGTATTAACAGAGCTATGGAATACCAGAAAGTAGAGATACAGGGGGAACTGTTACGTTTCCTCATAAACTGTGTGATCAGAAATCAAGACCGACCGGGGGTAGACCCGGATGCAATGCAAATTCTTACAAGATGGAGCCAGAATATATCAGAAGGGAGACACGATAAGCAAAATTGTATAATAGCCATGTGCCGAAAGATCCGTAAAGAAATAGAACGCCTACACGAAGAGAGATTAGAGGCAGACGAGTTCGAACAAAGCGAGGAAGAAGGGTCAGGACCGCCCGCGGGACAGTCGGACACCATAGCCTATGTAGGTAGAGGAAGATCTTGTAATAGAAATCAGACTAGATGTCATACTGACTCAATACGTCCGATATGTCCAGATAATAACAGGAATTTCCAAATACCTATAATTAATATAAGGTCTAACGAGCATTCGTTCCAAACCGCCGACAAACTACTCCGAGAACGAAGGGGTTATCATTTTCTCGATTCTATGGATGAACAAGATTTAGCCAGGGCAGCTGTCCATTGGGTGGACAGTCCCGGAAAATATAGTGATGATACAGTAGTACGCACATTTTTGAATCTCACCCCAGATGAACAGAGGTTAGCTGGGATTTATATGATCCAACAACTCATTATACTATATCGGAGTCAGCATTCGGACCCTGGTCCCTTACCTGACATATTGACTGAATTGCTTATGAATAAATGGAGAGGTCCAGGTACTGAATTAATTAAAGAAATTCTAGTATCAAGAAAGCAGTATATTCTTTTTGTATGCTCAGAGCATGTCTCATTGCCCGGCAAGGAAAGAACCACGTATCCCATGGATAGACAGAATCCCTTACGAGAAGTGCACCCAATAAAAGGCGAGGACAACGAGTTTAGGCGCGTATTTGTATATACGCCCATATCAAAAATAGAACTGTTACAAATGAAGAAAGTGGTACCCAGTCATGACAAAGATCCAGCGGGTTTTCACCGAGAAATTAAAGACATGTTACTCATGGGAGAGTATACCTATCCCGACATTATGACAATATTAAAGGTGTTGATGCCTGCTGGCATTTATGAGAAACTCAAGGAAAAAGAGTGGGAGGTAGGAGACCAAAAGATAGAATGGTCAGCATTAGAAGCAGAAGAAAGGGCCCGAGGTCCAGGTTCGGGGCTTGGGGACAAAACTAAAGCACTACCAGGTCTACTAGTACAGGTACTGCCACGGTTATTAACTACGAAAAAGGAAGATTGGGGTACAATTTCAGCCTGTAAACAGAAACAAGATGAAGACACTAGTGATTACTATGCCCGATTCGAGAAATGTTTTGGTATAAACAGTGGCATAAAAGCAAGTAGCGAATCATACCCGCATCTGTTTGTAACAAAATTAGTAGAAAATGCCCTGCCCCCAGTAAAGAATAGAGTATTAAAATTCGAGAGTACCTGGCAAGGTAACACTCCATCACAAATGTTACAAATGTTACAGTACCATCACAATAGAATTAGAGAGGAACAAGAACATGAACACAGACGCATGAAAGACACAAAAATGAAAATGCTAGTTTCCCAGACAGTTCCAGCTGAAGGACATAAAAAGGGTATGACACATTCCGATTCAGCAGGACCTGTAAAAGGGACATGCAATTATTGTAAAAAGCCAGGTCATTAAGTACACGATTGTCCAGTTCTAAAACATAATATCTCTATAGGTAAAACACAAGAAAGATCACGGCCACTAAGACAAGATCAGAATGAACAAGGAGCTATGCAGCATGCCCAGGCCATGCCAGCCGCACAACAGCCAATACAGTTTGTGCCAGCTGCACCACCGTTGCCTGCTGCGGCCACACAGACCACAACACGACAAATGTATCAGACTGCACAGTATGAATATCCTGAGTATCAACGTTACGCATGAACTAGCCTAGAGAGGGAAGTTGACTTACCCCTTATCGAGATTCCTGTAGATCAAGAAGGACCTTATGTACATAGTGAATTATTAGGTCAAGATAGAAAATTTTTACTCGATACAGGGGCAAGTCGAACAACTATAAAACGTAGTGAAGTTCCAGGGGCACCCCTCTCAGGCTCTCAGAATATTTCCCTTGGTTTTTCAGGAAAACCTATTGTTAATGAAGTATCACAGCCTCTTCCACTTACGATAGGACCTCTGACCCGAACTACAGATTTATTGCTCACTAAATCATGCCCAGAAAATCTGTTAGGAATTAAAACCCTGAAAGCTCTAGGAGCCATAATATGTTGTTCTCCGGAAGGAGTAAGGTTGTTTTTACATGATTTTAAAGGTCACTATGTATCTAGAGACATGGATCCCCGACTGCAGACTTTACCTACACATCTATGGGCACAAGGCCCTACTGATGTTGGTTGCATGAATATTACACCATATCGAGTCACACTAAAGGCAGGAGTGGTGCTACCACGAATGCGACAATACAAGTTACCACCAGATGCTGTGGTGGCTTTACTTCAAATCATTGACGAGCTAATTGCCCAAGGAGTAGTTGTAGAAACAGACTCCAATGTATGTAATTCACCGATAATTCCGGTTCTTAAACGAACAGATCCTACAGCCCCGCCAGTATATCGATTGGTTATTGATCTGCGCGAGTTAAACAAATGCATTGTGCCACAATTTCCTGTGGTCCCAGATATCTCATCATTACTGACAGCTATTGATTCCGAAGCAACATTCTTTACTGTAATTGATCTCAAGAATGCCTTTTTCAGCGTCCCAATAGATCCGGAAAGCCAATATTTGTTCGGATTTAGTTTAAATGGGCGTAGCTTTAAATTCTCACGCGCACCTCAAGGATTTACAGAAAGCCCCAGCATCTATAGCCAAGCACTGAAACGAGAACTTGACAGTATCCACATGCCAGTTAACACTGCTCTGCTTCAATATGTCGATGATCTGCTGATCACCGCGAGAAGCGAACCCGAATGTGAAAAAGCATCACTGACAGTTTTACAATTTCTAGCCGAAAAGGGGCACAAGGTGTCCCCTTCTAAGCTGCAATTCTGTGTCCAGCGAGTTGTTTATCTTGGACACTCGCTGTCCAAGGAGGGAAGGCAGCTTACACCCGACCGCATTCAGTTAATAGCTAACATGCCAATACCCAAGACACAAAAGGAAGTACGAGCTTTCATAGGCCTCACGTCATATTGCAGGCAGTGGATCCCTCAGTACGCATTTCTAGCAAAACCACTCATTCAGTTAACCACACAGGAGGCAGCCACACCGACTGTTCTCCCTTGGACTCAGGAACACACACAAGCTTTTGAAAGCCTAAAGAAAGCTTTATGTCAAGCACCCGTTTTAGCAACGCCATGTTACAGAAAACAGTTTACACTCTTTGTTACAGAACGCGAAGGTACTGCCTTGTCAGTACTAACACAGGAACAAGCAGGAGCACACAAACCATGTGCTTATTTTTCTAGTACATTAGATCCCGTAGCTCAGGCTTTGCCTGCATGCCTGAAATCAGTGGCAGCGACAGCTTTAGCAATCAGACAAAGCGATGCCATAGTGTTAGGACATCCATTGACAGTTCAAGTACCACACGCAGTAGAGGTTCTTGTAAATAGAACGCAAACACAACACTTGACTATAGCACGACTTACAGGGTACGAACTTACATTGTTTCAGCCACATATAGAAATCAGACGCTGTAACACATTGAATCCTGCCACACTTTTACCTGTAATCGGAACAGACCCACTAGCTCATGACTGTATTGAAGTTATTACGATAACGACGAAACCCAGACAAGACTTAACCGATGTTCCATTGTCAGATCCAGACCTGACCTTGTATGTAGATGGTTCATGTATGAGAACAAGTACAGGAGAGTTAGTGGCTGCTTACGCAGTCACCACAGATACTGAAGTCATTGAAACTAATCGTATAAATACCTTGTCAGCTCAAGCCGCAGAGCTCATCGCTCTGACACAAGCCTGTATTCAAGCCACGAATAAAAAAGTCAACATATACACTGACTCACGTTATGCATTCGGAGTTGTACATGACTTCGGCGTGCTGTGGCGAGAGAGAGGTTATTTAACTTCCCACGGTGCCCACATTCAGCACGGACCCCTCATTCATGCCTTATTAGATGCAATACATCTACCCACTGCAATATCAATTATGAAATGTAAGGCTCATACGAAGGTTACTGATATCATTTCCCAAGGCAATGATCTAGCCGACAGAACAGCTAAACAGACTGCTCAAACTCAAACCCCCGACATGACAAAGACAATAGTCCCGACACCGACACATTGTATGACAGTTAAAGATCCTACTCTTGACGTAATTGACATACAGACACATGCTACACCAGACGAAATAAAGAAATGGACTGAATTAGGAGGGATCCAAACGGACCAAGGATGGATGATGAAGGAAAAGTCTGTATGGTTCCTTCCTGATTCAATGGTCCAAGTTATAATTAACACTATACATAGTCCAGCACATCTAGGAGAAAAAGCTATGCTAGACAGCATTCAACACATTTGGTTCAATAAACATTTACGAGCAGCAGCCAAACAAAAGGTCCGTACCTGTATGATCTGTTGTCAGTTTAACCCAGGAAAAAGCGTTCCCGTAGAACAGGGTGGATTTCATCCTCCTCATCATCCTTTTGAAGTACTCCAGATGGATTATATCCAGATGGAACGATGTCGAGGATTCAAATATGTTCTTGTAGTTGTCTGCGCTCTGTCCCGTTGGACAGAGGCATACCCGGTTTCAGATTACACTGCCCCGACTACTGCCAAACAGTTGGTTCGAGAATTCTTCCCACGATACGGTTTACCACGTGCTGTTCACTCAGATAACGGCCAGCCGTTCTCATCCGAATTAATGAAACACGTTTCACTTTTGCTAGGCTATCAGTGGAAATTCCACTGTGTCCGACACCCCGAGGCAGCAGGTCTCGTAGAAAGACATAACCAGATACTGAAAATCAGAATGTCCAAAATATGCAGAGAGAAAGGTGTCGACTGGGTAGTAGCGTTGCCCGTTGCACTCTTTTACATGAGAATGGTAGCACACTCTCGAACAGGGCTATCCCCGTATGAGGTGATCTTCGGCAGACCACCGAATATGTGGGGGACGCCTATACCACGCAAAATAACTGATATTGACTGTAATATGCTGACAGATTACTTGGCTTCCTTGATGTCTGCACTACAATCTTGTCGTTCACAGGTAGCTGCAGCTTTTCCCGACAACACTGAGGTGAAACCCCATGACGTGGTTCCGGGTGATCTTGTCTTTGTGAGGAATTTCGACCGAAAGACTCAGCTGGAGCCCAGGTGGAAATCACCCAAGTTGGTCCTGCTGACCACAAGGACAGCCGTGAAGATCGAGGGCCGCAAGGGCTGGATTCATTCAAGTCATATCAAGAAATTTCATGGACTATCCTCGGATATAGACATTGTGCCCTGCACTCCCTCACAGACTGATTCAAAACTTCCTTTTGTTGAACCAAATGACTCTGAAAACTACAAACTAAAGCTTAGGCCCAACAAGTCGAGCAATTTGATTGTTTAAGTCCTCTCCAAGGTGAAGCGGTTGAATTGTCTCTGACATGTATCCCTTGGACCTGAGTAGAGAAAATACCCGGAAAATGTTGAAACGACAGGCGTATTGTAAATCACTGCGTAGCCACTGTATAGTGACATTATTAATTCTGTTTTTACTGAGTCTTTTAATAATTATTACAAGTATGTTGTTGCACATATATTACCCTATTTCTAGACACGTTTATAATGTTATTGCTGAACATTCTTTTAGTGACTTACCTCCGCATGAATTGTCTTATAGACTTGCGCTGCGCAATAACACTTTCATTAGTATGTTACATCATTCCCATCAGACTAGTAATGCCACCAATTGTTGGGTGTGTGGCCGACTCCCTCCCTATCAGAATTATGAAGGAGTCCTGCCTTTCTTTCCACATCCATTTACACATAATGGCTCCTGTGGAGCATGGTTTAGTTTAATCAATTCCATAGACTCAGACACCACAGTTTACCAAGATCATTGGATATGGGGAAACCTGAACCTAGTTTTACTCAAGGTCTGCTACCCTGACAAGGAGGGTCGCCCCAAAAGAACAGGAACTGATCTAGAAAATGAAGTATATGGATTAGGTAATTTTACACCTAATCTCATGATTCTAAATGTCGTATCCGAAGTTGAACTAGTCTTACCCACCATGTCAGTATTCCCAGCGAAGGGTGAATTGTGTGTAAGAAAGGTTGGTTCCATACATATGGGCCATAGTAAATGCACTACTATAGTAGAATTCAGTGATCAAGGCAAATCTTCATTTAGAGCTTCTCGCCACTCCTACTTTATATGTGGTCAGACTGCATATATGCGTCTACCTCTAGATTGGGATGGTACCTGCTACATTGCATTCCTTTTGCCACCTGTTTTCCTAGCTCCTCCTGATTATTACAGAAATATTCATTTAGTACACAACAGAGAGCGGAGAGATCTCCCCATTGTCGATTACACTGAGACGGCATGGGACAAGTATGTAGATTTTAATAAAGGTATCTTTCCCTATATAGGTACTGTTACTAATAGTAAGCTGATACGTAGATTAACTAGAACCCTTGAAGCAGTAGTGAATGAGACTATTTCCGCCTTAGGCAATTTAACGGAAGAGCAGTCTGCTATGCGGATTGTTGTGCTTCAAAATCGTCTTGTCCTTGACGTCATCCTGGCTGATAGGGGCGGAGCTTGTAGGGTCATTGGATCAAGCTGCTGCGTATTCATACCAGAAAATTCGCCATCTGTATATAAAGCCATCACTCGCCTTCATAAGATTGAAAACCAGATACACCAGAACCCAGGCACTTGGACTTGGTCCAGTTGGTTTTGGAGTGTGATATCAGCCTGGGGATGGAGAGTTTTATCCTTCCTAGGTATTGGCCTTCTCATACTATTCAGTTGCTGTCTATGTCTACAATGTGGACCAGCGATTTGTGGTCTGTGTGCCACATCGTGTATTCCACCACCAAGATTTCATTCAAGATCACGGAAGAAGAAAGAAGAACAAATGATGCTACATGAACAGATCAATGGATTGATGAAGATTGATATCTCTTGAAGGGCAAGTAGGGGACAAGGAGGGAATGTGGAAATGTGGATTTTCCTGGTCAGTTATGTCCCCTATCTTGGACCCCAACGGTTCTATGTGCATGTCACAAGTACATGTATGTTTCCTCCAGTTCCAGTTATGAAGACGCAAATACATGTGTGTCCACCGTCAACATGTCCTCTGTCAGATCCGCCATGAATAGGCCGGATATTCCATTCCTAAATATGAAAGGCCACCGGCTTTATATGGTTCACTTATGCCATTTTACAGTCCAGGCAAGTAGGCCCTGATTCTGTCATCAAACTCTTCTTGCCTTCTGCCTCTGAAAGCTCCAGTCTGAGCCTGCATCTGTGACCATGAACTTTGTCTCATTCTCTGCGCGGCTCACGAAGCCTGACACCAGCCTATTCTCTGCCAAGAACTGTATTTCACCTTCGAATTATCTGCTTCACTCCTTAGCCGATGCATTCCTGTCTAGCAGCTTAAGTAAACATTCTTCCAGCTACTGAGCAAAGGCTCGGCCTCTCTGTCCTCATGCAAGTAATTCATAGCCCTGTTACCAGGGAATAATTCCTACCCCCTCGCATTCAGTGTAGACACTTAGACGCTTGTACACGCACGCACAGTCAGTATAGAATAGATTCGGTCCGAGAGTCCTTCTTTTGTGGATAACATAGTTCTTTAAACATAGGATGTTAGATATGATTTGGGATTAGGTTGACTTGACCCCCCAGACTTTTCGTCTCCACATGTAGAGCTAATGTCAAGTCCCCTTCACCCCCTAGTTACACGTCAATTACACGTCATGCTGCTGCGCGCGCATCTATGCCAAGTATTATCTTATAGATCCACCTATGTATGACATCATAACCAATCATGTTCCTTTTTATTCCTTATTACACCCATTTTCGGTTACGCAGGTAAAACGTCAATTTCCTTATCAATTGTTACGCCTACTGCATTCGCTTCATTGTAATGTATGTATTATAAAAGTTACTTCTTGTCAATAAAGTATGTACTTCACTTCCTGAACCCCCGTGGTGATGGAACTTGGAGCATCCGATTATAATCGATCATTGGAATAAAGCCCATTCCGAAACTCTAATATCACGGATTCTGCCTCTCATTTTACTGAGCTATTTTATTATGATTCCGTATCAAATTCAGTCCCGGTAAAGGAATTTTATTTACCACAGTAAGAGCAGTCAATTTGCTGAACTTTATGCTGTTTATCAAGTTCTGAAACAAGAGTTACCTGGCACATGTCATATTTTCACCGATTCTTGGTCTACTGCCAATGGACTGGCAGTTTGGTTACCGACTTGGCATTCCCATAATTGGAAATTGCATTCAAAAGAATTGTGGGGAAAAGAATTATGGCAGGAGATTTGGGAGATGCTCCCACAGAGTACTGTTACAATCTTCCATGTGGATGCTCACACCCCGATAGATTCTCTTGACAAATTTTTTCATAACATTGCAGATGAGAAATCTAAAATTGCTGAGGCAGTGGTGGACAGGCAAGATTCTGATATTGCGGGATTGGCGAAATGGGCCCACCAGAAGGCAGGACATTTTGGAGAGAAAGCCACTAGCAGGTGGGCTGCTGATCGAGGAATTTATATTCCCCTAGATTTGATCAAGAATGTTATTTTACATTGTCCCATTTGTCAGCATATCAGACAGCGCAAAGTGCCCCAAATTGTTAAAGGTCATTTACATCGCGGGAAACTGCCCGCTCAAATTTGGCAGATTGATTACATCGGTCCACTTCCCATGAGTAGGAATTGTCAATATGTTTGCACTATTGTTGATACATACAGTGGCCTGTTGGTAGCCCTTCCCTGTAAGCAAGCTACCCAATTGAATACCATTAAAACATTGGAATTGATTATGATGTATTATGGTGTGCCATTCCAAATTCAATCTGATAATGCATCCCATTTTCGTGGAAGATTGGTACAGGAATTCTGTGTGGAAAACAATATTGACTGGGTATTTCATATCCCATACTATCCGCAGGCCTCGGGTCTTGTGGAGAGATTGAATGGTCTGCTGAAGGAGCAACTGCGTAAATTGACAGATGACAAGTATAAGAATTGGCGAGACTTTTTGCCCCAAGCGCTATTAATTTTGAATAATCGTCCTTTTCTAAATGCTGAATCTCCACTTATGCGTTTGTTTCCTCCGAATGTTAATGCTCAGCCAAATGAAATCAGAGAGACTGTGATGTACTGGGAAATTACTCCCGGAGCTTTGGCTCCATGTAGAGCGACCCCAGGGTCGGCAGGTTTAGACTTGCATGCCATGGATGACACCGTTATAAAAGGTAAAGATCGGGTCATCATCGCGACCGGTGTTGGTGTTCATATACCACCCGGGAATTTTGGATTAATCGCCCCTAGATCGGGGCTGGCTGTAAAAGGCATTCAGGTGCTTGGAGGGGTCATTGACAGTGATTATCAGGGAGAGATTAAGGTGCTCCTGCTGAATAGCAGTGAGGCTGACTTGCTGATCCATCAAACTGACCGAGTGGCTCAATTACTCATAATGCCTGTCTTCAGTGGTGGGATGGTAAAAGGCACTGCCCCAACTTTGCTAACTGTACGAGGCCAGAAAGGTTTTGGCTCCACAGATAACCCTGGGGCCAGGGTTTGGGTGCAGTCGCCTAAGAATCCCCCTGAACAAGCAGAGGTCATCGCCACCGGTCATGACAATACCATTTTAGTTATGAGACCAGGGAAAGATAGCTGGGAAGCGGTCCCGGCTGACAAATGTTACTTACGAGAATGAATAATGCCTGTATTTGATTCTCTTTCAGATCATTCTTTGGACTGTTGCTGCAGGATGTGTCGTCGTCGGACTATTTTCGGGTTGGTTCGACGAGAGAGGAGGGATCCCGTCAACCCGGGATGAGCTACGCACCCGAGTGTCGCGTTCCCTCGCTGCGTGGGATTCGTCATCGAACTTTTGGACCTTACTGGCGAAAAGGGTGACTGATGCCCCTCACTTCTGTTTGACGCCGATGAGATCTGTACACGACATCTTGGCGACCTGTCTGGTTGCTGTCCCTGCTTCGCTGGAAACTTTGACTCATATTTTCAACATTTCAAAGGCTCGCCCCAATGTTCTTCTGGGCGATTTTGCCACCCATGCGTATTGCCCCTTATGTACTGAACTACCAGACCAGATACCCCCCGTCCAGTCCCAAATAGTTACCTATAATATCACACAAGGAGATATGTGTTTTTTCCTTACGTGTAATCCTAGTGCAATTTCTGAATGTCTGCGTCTAAAATTGAAAGGTGCTACTTCCTTTACCCTTCATGAGCGAACTTTGTGCTTTCAAAGGACACCGAAAACATGTGCTTCGGTCCAGAACAATATGACTTGCAAGAGTTTGGTAGTTACCCCTAGTCATTATCGCACGATGTTACTACCTGCCGAATGGCTTTTCTCATGTGGTAATACTTCCTGGCCATATGTCCCCGCAAATATTTCTGGAGGCCCTTGTGCCATTACGAGACTCAGTTTACTGATGTTCTCGTCACATCCGAATGCCAATTCTCGTGTGATTCGAGATACAGTGATGTTACAGGAGGATTGTGACTCGTCTTTGCATTTATATTCCAAGTCTGAATACCTTAGCCTGGCTATTTCAATTATTGGTGTTCCTGCTTTGGCGGTTTATAATGCCAAATCTATTGAGAAAATGGCCTGCTGGATGGTAAAGTCCATTAATCATACTTCTACAGTCCTGTCTGACATGCTGTTAGACGCCCAGGGTGAACGCAGAGCCATCTTGCAAAATCGAGCGGCCATTGATTATCTTTTGCTTAAACATGGACACGATTGTTCTGATTTTGAGGGTCTTTGTTGTTTTAACTTGTCTGATCATACACAATCCATTCGCGCTCACATTGACAAGCTACATGACTTGACAGAGGAAGTTAGAAAACACATTGACCAGGGCTGGTTTGACTGGCTCTTTAATTGGTTACCTGATTTGTATCTGTTACGTCAAATATTAGGAGGTATTCTGATTACCATCGCTGTTTTGATTTCTATCTGTTGCTTTATTCAGTGTATTCCTTCACTACTTCAATTCTGCACATTTGGTACTAGACATAGATCAGTTAGCTTTGTTTCATATTATTCTTCCACAGATGTTAGTTCTGTTTAATGAATGTATAATAGACTGAAGTCAAGGGTGAAATGTACTGCTCGATTTTCCCGGCCCTATTGTGTTGACGGGTGATTAGGGTGACTTCAGTCTCTTACCATTCAAGCCTAAGGGTTAGAGTAGTGAATGGAGCCTATTTACTAGGCACTTCGACATGATCCTGTGTTCTTCCCCATAGATCAGGGCTTGCACACATATCCTAGGGGATAGATTCGTTAGTATTAGGGATAACCTGCCCTGTAGTGAGGGTATTTCATGGAGCTGTGCTGAATTCAGGCCTGGTAGGCCTCAAACGGGAGAGACTCCATCTTTCTTTCTGCTCCGGCAGCTTGAGATGCTTCTAGGTTAAGGGGGATGTTTTAGTTATGAGGTGTTATTCGCTTGGAGAGAACCGGTTCAGACCAGCCCTTATCGAAGGATTGTATTTTTCTTCATGCCGAAGACACTACATCAGGCCGGCCGGCTGGGAAAGTGTCCTTGGTACGGGGAGGTACAAGAATTTGGTGGGCGGCAGGTTACGGGCCGGAATTTTCCATGAGGAAATGCACCTCTATATTAGTGAAAGTCTGAGGCAGTTACGGTGCACTTACTTCAGTCCGTAGGCGGCATCTAGCCGTTAGCAGTAAAGCTACTACTTATTCCAGGGAAGACAGATGACAAACTTGAAGGCGGAGAAAAACCGAGAGACAGATACTCTTCTAGCAGAATAGCCAGAGAGGAGAGAGTAGCCGATGAGGAAGAGGTCCCAGTGACTCGGAGAAGGGAGAAGGGAACAGATCCGTGACTGCGGAGGTGTGACTTCCAGGCGAGCCGAGGCACAGACGAGAAGGGAACCTAGATGACCATTGAGTGCAGGCTACACACGACTAAGGTGATGTCGACCCCTTTCTTATTAGAGTGTACAACCTAATCTTTCACTTTTCTTTGCAGGTTATGTGTTACACAGTAATGTTATGTGATTGCGTATATAATGAATAATAAAGTATCCAGTTTGTAGTGAATCAACATGTGCTGCGTGTTCTTGTATAAGAGGGTAGCCTATTCTTCTAGTCAGCTGTGACTTGACATGAACGGATGTTAACCCTGATCAGGTAAGTGGTAACTGAATAAGGGAGAGAGGAGCCCCTCGAACCAGAGAACAGGTTGTGCTCAAACTGGCAGTTCTTGTGTGATCTGATAAATAGTAAAACTGATTCCCTTGTTGTATGTTATGGTAATCATAGGATGAACTTGTACTGAGGCTGCCGTCTGGGCAGGAAGTCCTGGGTCCGTCTGGGACCGCGAGGCTGAGGCTGCCGTCTGGGTAGGAAGTCCTGGGTCCGTCTGGGACCGCGAGGCTGAGGCTGCCGTCTGGGTAGGAAGTCCTGGGTCCGTCTGGGACCGCGAGGCTGAGGCTGCCGTCTGGGTAGGAAGTCCTGGGTCCGTCTGGGACCGCGAGGCTGAGGCTGCCGTCTGGGTAGGAAGTCCTGGGTCCGTCTGGGACCGCGAGGCTGAGGCTGCCGTCTGGGTAGGAAGTCCTGGGTCCGTCTGGGACCGTGAGGCTGAGGCTGCCGTCTGGGTAGGAAGTCCTGGGTCCGTCTGGGACCGCGAGGCTGAGGCTGCCGTCTGGGTAGGAAGTCCTGGGTCCGTCTGGGATCGCGAGGCCGCCACTTGTATTATAAGAGGTCTAGATATATATATATATATATATATATATATATATATATATATATATATATATATATATATATATATATATATATATATATATATATATATATATATATATATATATATATATATATATATATATATATATATATATATATATATATATATATATATATATATATATATATATATATATATATATATATATATATATATATATATATATATATATATATATATATATATATATATATATATATATATATATATATATATATATATATATATATGAATCCCCTGTCCTTAGGTGGTATATATCTGTGGTTACTTGTTGTGAATAGGCCCTAGGGAGAGGGTAACGTTCTGGCTGGGTTAGAGAGGCTCTGGTGAGCGGGTTCTATCTGATCCGAAAACCCAAGCAGAACAGTCATACAGGTGCATGTACTCTAAAGCCGTCACAGAAAGGGTGGCCAATTGTTTCATTGCCTGGGCCCAGGAGATGGATACATGAAGAGGAAATGTCCCCCAAGGACTAGGTGCTGGACTTGCCATTTTCTAAGTCCTTCTGATGCAGGTTCAAGACGAAATGACGACACACCTCTGAGCAGCTCGCAGCTTCCAAGGTAAGTCACAAAGGTAAGCCTCAGGACTCCTTGTCTCAGCCAGAACTGATCCCGGTACCCCAAGGGGAGCCAACACTTGTGGCTCCCACACCCAGTACTCCGCCTTCTTAGCCCTACATATAGTGTCTTGCTCTTGGTAATAACCCTTCTTTGTTCCTAGATGTGGGAAAGTAGGATCTGCTTTCATTTTTTATTTATTTATTTATAATGTTTTATATAGCGCGAACATGACCCACAAGGGTATCAGAGCGCTTTACAATACACAGTTTTTTCCATTAGATGATTGGGGTAATATACATACATTCGAAATTCGCCATTCAATACAAAAGAGGTAGACATTGGTATATGGATAGCATAGGTGGCTAGTAGTCATTAAAGAAATTAACGTCTTACGATGTGAATTTGTTCATTAGAAGCATTTTTACAGCTTTTCTGAAGGAAAAATGCATCATTCTTTCACGGTCACCCCCACTTTTTGCTGGTGTCATTATGTTTTAACTGACTGGGATCCTGCTAATCATGACCCCAGTCTCTGTGCTTCTTCCCTAAATTGGACATGGTGAGTACTTAGGTACACCCTAGATTGGCTACTGATGTACCCTTGTAAGTCTCTAGTGTATGGTATTAAGGTACAGTGAAATTAAGCAGTTCTAGTTAATTGAGCTAACTATATCTTACGGCCCCACAATGCACTGTATAAAACCTCACATATTACATAACTCATGACATGGTCAGTGACGTCACTGATGACATCTCAAATGACATCACTGATAAAATCTCAAATGACATCACTGATGATATTATCCAGTGATTGTGAATGGTTTCTAAATGTTTTTGTGAGTTAAACGTATATACTAAGGTACCACAAACGTTAAATTAGTATACTTTGGGACATATTCTCAAGGAGCTATCGCGGAGTTAACAGCACTTTAGCACAGCCACACTCACGATAAAATTATCACCCAATTCACAAGCTGGTGCTAACAGCCCATAGCACCAGTTTACCTGCGATAGCAGCCGCAAAAAACATCGCCACAGATGACCCCAGCAAATATCGTTAATGAGATGCAGAGTAGGCGTTCCCGAGCAAAAAGCCGCGACAATAGCACTCCACAATATTCTCAACGACCAGCCTGATCTGCGACAAGATCACAAAGATCACAAAACCGGAAACTAACACCTGCTCCAACCTGGTGCACCAGAAAATAGAGCCCAGCCCAGAGCCACACCAGAAGAACAACAGATGCCATGGACCCACTGAACATGCGTGCCGGACGCCCAAGAGGGCCACAACACCCACCGCCACCACTCCCAGGACCCCCCATTCCTCCCAGGCACCCCCCTCCTCTTCCCCCCAGCCCAAGACATGCTACATCAGCTACACGGAATTATGTACCAAATAACCCACATGATGTCGCACAATCAAATCTGGTGACATGCATGTGTCGTCACAAAAATGAGCATCACACATTCACCTTCGAAGTAACAAATGATAATTTATTAAAATAAACACAGAACCGAAATGAAGACACATGGCGGCTCCCCTCGGGACAATCCGTAGGTCACAGCCTGTAAGACAGAAATCATGATGAGAAGGTGTGTCCTGCGCACATCAAGGGACAGAGAGAGAGAAAGAGAAAGAGAGGGAGAGAGAGATAGACGGACAGAGAGGGGGAGAAAGAGATAGAGAAAAGAAGAGAGGGACAGGGAGAGAGAGTGCCGACACTGCGCACCCAGGCCACACTGCTTTCCTGCTGCCACTGGTGTCTCTCCCACCACGTGCCGGTTTGTAGTGCAGTTCACCAGGTCCCACATCTGAGACAGGCCTGTCATCTGAAACAGAGTTCAGATACCTGAATGGCAAAGTACATTCAATTGCACACAACATCATCACGTGTCTGCCCCTGCGCACCCAGGCAGCTGCACCACAACCCTCCCGCCACCCAGCGGTGCATGCCCGCCCCAGCGCACCCAGGCAGCTACACTCCAGCCCCTCCCGCTGCCCAGCGGTGCATGCCCGCAGCTGCGCATGCAGGCCTCACTGCTCACCTTCCGCTACCGGCGTGCAGAAAAGAGGACCAACCACGTGCCGCTGCAAGCCACAAGCCCGGGGCCCGTGGACATGGCACCCTCCACATCATGCAGCTCCACTCCGCAGGCCACCATGTCTCACATTTGGTGCTGGGTCTTGATTACTCCATGGCAGAGGACATACCAGTGCCCCCGGCCTCATCGCAGGCTGCACACCCGCTCAGCCTCATAGGTGCCACCAGCTCTGTGATCCAGGAGGTGACGCCACGTGGCGGTAGGCCCGTGCTGCCTGCTGGCTCAGGCCTACACTGCGGTCCAGCAGGGCACACAAAACCTGAGCCGTCCGGACCGCCGAGACAGGGCATCATCGCAGGCTGCACACCCGCTCAGCACTTAAGGTGCCCCTACCTCAGTGCACCGGAAGTCACCGTCCCGTGGCGGTGTGCCTGTGCCGGCCGCAGTGTATCCGGTGCCACCAAGTCTGTGCCCCCACAGTCTTGGGCCCTCTATGATTGGGTATCGTGGTGCGGACGCCATCATGTCCCCTACGGGCCTGCGGAATGTGATGTTGCAGGCCCCTGGGCCCCCATGCCTACATGCACACCACACGGATACACCCCGAGAGAGGTTGGAAATGGCGTCATGCACGTGTGCCCGTCCCTTTTTATTGGCAGGGTCACATATGCTGTGACGCGTGTGCTGGATGGGTGTGGTGTGGGTGTAAACCAGCCCTGAGGGAGTGGCCGTGGCATGCTGACAACTAGTCCTGTGAGCAGCACATCACTACAGGGGAGTCCTGTCACATGTGGCGTTGTTGTCCCCCTCTGGAGCGTAAGCGTAGTGGGCTGGCCTGGCGTATGCCAGTCCAGCGTAAGGGTTTGAACAATGACCCCAGGGCCCTGGGCGTGGTTCCGTACGGGGCTGGACAAGAAAGTAATGAATGCATGTGTCGCTGTTGTTGCGTCGGCGCAACCCAGACGATAATCGGCAATGTGTCACCCTGTGACCCAAGTCCAATGACATGAGCCACATGGACGTAAGAGGAATTCACTGACCCTACATTCATCCATACTACCACACTTGAAAGACCATAGACATGACACATCTGTGTGATTCGGAATGTTTAATGCACATTCAGTGGAGTGTTGCATCTGGAGCAGTACAGGGCCATGCAAACCCCACTTTAAAATGTTGGCCCATGGAGGGCCAGCCAGAGTCCTTCAGGGAATGTCAAGTCCAAAGGAAGAGGAAGAGTTCAGTCCGCAGTCTGATAGCTGTGTCATTTGCGATCATACAGAAAATGGTAGTCCATTGCGAGGTCCAAGGTGAGTGTCGCAGATTTTATTAGGGGACAGTGGAAGGTGATGATGCAGAGGGCAGAACCAAGCTGAAACCGGCCATGTGGCGGAAATGAATGCTACAGTTTTCTCCGTATCAGTAAGGCGGTTTCATCCGCATCTTCGTCCTCTGCTGTCTCATGTGCCTCACGTGTGGGTGGTGCTGGCCTTTCTCCAACACTGTGTGGCAGTGACACCTCAGTGGCCGGAGGTGGATTGTCTGCCGCAGTGGTTGGCACTGATACTTCAGGGGGCGGAGATGTGGATGTAGTGGTAGCAGCAGCATGCATCAGCACCAGGCCTGGTGGCAGCAATGCCATGAGGATGGTTTTGAGGTCATTGTGGAACCCAGCTACCTCTCGCTGGTTTGCAGCTGTGGCAGCCGCTCTTTCCGCATTGGCTCGCTCCATGTTCTCCATGAGCCTCCGCATGTGTCCCAACTCTCAGGCGAGCTCGCTGGAGCCACTCTGACTAAACGGTCGTTCTTGTCTCTGAGTCAGGACTCTGGCGATGTCAGCCATGGTTCGTTGGAGGGCATGGAGCAGACTGTGGGTGTCCGTTAGGGGCTGTGAGTGGACCCTTATGGGACTTAGACACCCACGTATGGCATCTAATTTGTCTGCCATGCCGTCGAAGCCCACCTGCACCTGTTCAGCCAGCTGCTCCAACACGGCATTGGAAGGCCATGTGTTCTTTGTGGGGGTCCTGGGAGGCAGCCGTGGTGGTGGGTGCTGCCTGCTGTGTGGTCTGTGCAGGGGGTGGGGTGTCCCCGTTGCAGCTGGGCTGCCCTGCTCCTGGAGGTGGGCTGCGGAGACTGTTAATGAACTCTTGGAGGGCGTCGGAGTCGAAGCTGTGGTGGTCCTCTTCTTCATCAGAGAAGAAAGGTTCGGGCTGCTCTGCAGGAGGTGTTGATTGTTCCTCTGCAATGTGAAGGGGAGATGCAGTTTGACAATGTGTTCACATGTGTGTTGTCGGATTGTACATGTTCACATACAGACTGCATGACAGTGTACATCGTGGCTGTTTTGGAGAAGCTGCCTATTTGCCGAGAGACAGTGGACATTTCAACAACATCACGGATGTGTGTTTGAACTTGTGCATTGTCTAACCACAATTCCCTGCAATGCCACTTGTGATTGGCCAGTGTCTACACCCAGTGGGCGCCAGTTGTGTCTTGTGTTCTGTTGTGGACGTGTTGCGGTTTGTGCCACTTTGTTGTCAGTGTTGATGTGCTCTGCATGTTATGTGTGTGTGCTGCATTGGGGGGTGGCCCCTGCTGCTCTGTTTTGCTGCCCCCTATCCCTTTCATGCAGTGTGCCTTTGACTTCTGTGCTTGTGCAGTGCTGACATGTAGCATACTTGCATACATTGTTCTCTTGGTGGGTGTTGGGGTCTGGGGAATGATTTGTCCGCAGATGTGCTCAGCTCAATTGTGCATGTGTGCCATTGTGCCCATCTTCCCCTGTGCCCCCAGTCCCTGGTCATTACTCACCCTGGTGCTGTTGTGTCTGGCCCTGTTGAGCAGTGTCCGGTTCCCCGACTAATGCCACCATCTCCCCACCTATGACTGTGGACACCATTTCCTCCATGTCGTCCAGCTCCTCCTGTGGCGCAGGACTCCCACATCCAGTCTGCATTGCTGCCTTCCAGTTGTTGGCGAGTTTCAGGTTTGTTTTGTGCTTGACGTCATTCCAGCGCCTCTTGACCTCTTCCATTGTCCTCTTCATCCCTTCGACTGCATTCACCTTGTCCAAAATGGACTGCCATAGTCAATTTTTTGTTGCCAATGACACAGTGGAGGTGACGAACAGTAGTTGATGGTGTTCGACCACCTCCATTATCAGGATCCTGTTTTCCTGCGGACTGAAGCGCTTCTTCCTACTCTTCTTCTCCTTGCCCTTCCCTGACCCCGAGGTCCCAGGCAGGTCCTCCGGGGGGCTTGTGGGGTTCTGGTTCTCCTCCATACTTGCTCCGGCAACATCCATTGTGCTTGGCTGTTGTTTGGCATTTGTTTGTCAGTTTTTTTTCTACTTTTACGGTGATTGTTCCCACCTGACGTGTGTGAATTGCAGGCCTGTAGCTGGTTTTCGCAGATTTTTTTATCGCGATTGGCCTCATTGCAGCTTTTTTTGCGTTCGCGTTTCGCATTTTTGCGGCGCGATGGACTTCGATGTTGAGGGTTGCGTTAAGTAACTTTTGCGATGGTTATCACACGTTCTTGAGAATATAACCCTTTGTGTACTACTAATGAGTGATCCTTTTTTTAACATAGTTTATGTGAGTCACTTTGTGTATCCGTGTGTGAGTGGGTGTTGGAGTGACTGAATGGGGATGTAGTGCTGGGCACAAACTATTTTATCCACTTTTGATTTACTAGTATACATACATATGTGTACATAAACTCACCCACCCAACTACCCAAATATTGGTACTTTGATTGCTTCAACCCTCGAAATAGGTAACCAACATAATGAGTCAGTGAGGGAAGCCTGATTTTTGCCCAAATGCCAAACCAAGCAAGGTGTTACATCGAAAGTGTCAGTTAAGGGGAGAACATGGCGGCCGCGTAGAACGCCGGTCGTGGCTCCGAAAGAGCTCTCAGCCCCACATAACATGAATCCGGAAATTATAATCTAATCCTGTTAAACCCTTCGTGAATTTGCGGAGACAGATCGGGTGTTTACCGCATACCGTTTACCGCTTACCGCTTTTGCCTGAAGTGCTTTGATGTGCCTGGAAACGGAGGTCATCCCCGTCCGACGGAGTTTGGCCCCGAGCTGCTTTCTCTCGCCTACCGGTCCGCGTTGCATTTCAGCCGCCCTGGAGCTCAGGAAGAGCCGCAGGGCAGCAGCACGAGGTCACCTCCGGGGGAGTGTAGGCAGCGTCAGTACATACGCTGTTTTTGCACATCCTAGGGGTTTAGACGCTGACTGCTTACAGCCAGACAAAGGACGTCGAGGACCACAAATTTTAAGAGGTAGGGGGGGGAAAGGAGGGGTGTTGTACGGACGGGACCCCCAAGGAGCAAATAAGGCCTTTGAAGAATTTTTTCGTGATCTTTATATGGAGGGGAAAGACGAAGTGGTATATGAAGATACAGAGGGCTGGCTTACAGAATCTACTAAACCTATAAATTTTAATCAACAAATTAGTCTAAATCAAGAAATATCTCAGGAGGAAGTTGTTAAGACCATCCTAATGAGTAAAGAGGGTAAAGCGGCCGGACCTGATGGTATACCAACGGAGATATATAAAATCTTAGTAGAGGTAGTCTCCCCTTTATTGACTGTGTTGATGAAGGAGATATTGGGACAGGGTAAAAAATTACCAAAGTCATGGATTGAGGCTACGGTCTCTCTTATTCTGAAACCAGGAAAAGATCCAACAATATGTGAGTAATATCGACCAATCTCTCTTTTAAATTCAGATTATAAAAATTTTACAATTTTTTTTATCAAACAGACTAGCAAATATCGCAAATATTACAATTCATGAAGATCAGAGAGGCTTTGTTAAAGAAAGACACTTACATGAACTCACATGTGAATTTATAGGGGCCATTGATTTTGCCACAACTTTTAATACCCCTTTAGCCATAATAACATTGGACGCCTCAAAAGCTTTTGACAAGGTGAGATGGTCCTACTTATTTACAGTGCTAGAGAGATATAATTTGGGGGATAATTTTTGTAGAGCAATTAGGTTAATCTATGATGAACCAGTTGCGAGAGTACTGGTAAATGGAAGATTATCTGCACCTTTTAAAATTTTTAGGGGCACAAGACAGGGCTGTCCACTCTCCCCTCTTTTATTTAATTTTTATATGGAGCCTTTTGCTTTTAAAATTAGACATACAATGGACATTCCACCATTCTATCAGGGGGACTGGGTTAGGAAAGTTGCGCTACATGCGGATGATCTTATGGTTTACTCATCTGATTTAGTTATCGCTCTACCAACAATTCTAAGTATAGCAACAAAATTTGGAGAAGCCTCGGGCTATGCAGTGAATGAAAATAAGACTGAAGTGATGGTATGGAATCATACAGAGAGCAACCCTCTTATAAAAAAGGAGATACGTTATCTAGGGATTAGGATTTTTCAGGAAATTAGCGAAATTGCAGAAAACAATCTAAGGAGGGCATATCTCCCATTGACCATCTTGGGTAGAGTAAGTTTGGTTAAAATGACCATCCTACCAAAGATCACCTTTATTTTTAACTCTATACCACTTTACTTTGAAAAAAACGATTATACAAAAAATCCAACAGGCTATACATTCATTTATCTGGGCCAATAAAGGGGTTAGAATCTCATGGAAGAAACTGCTGAGGAGAAGGGAGAAGGGAGGTCTGACCTTGCCAGATATTCAATATTACACATGGGCTTTCCAATTAAAGAACTCCAGAATGCTCACTAGGACACCTCATGGATCCATGATAGGACTTATGTATATAGCAATGTTAAAAGAATGCCAAATAGACTTGAATGGATTTCTCTTCAAATTTGGGGATCCCAAATTTTTCAAAAAAGTCAAACTGAAGATACTTCAGTCAATGGCAAAAACGTCGTATCAAATCAGAAGGTTAATGAAGTTGGACTACTATTCCTACTTTTCTCCCATATGGGAGTCACCTGGCACCCCAGAATGTCTCAAGGATAAATTGGCAACACCTATTAAAGTCGCTGCAATGGAAGTCTGGGGCAAATTATTACCTTGGTTTAATTTAAATGGGATGATGGCAGGCTCATTATCTAAGTTTAAATATTTACACCTAAAAAGCTGGGAGCAAAGTAAGAAATCGCCATTGGGAATAGGCAATTCCCTAGAAGATCAACTGGTAACTAAATCTCCAGGAGGCAAGGAAATAGCACTATGGTACTGGCACCTACATGATATTATAGATGGAGACTTCAAGTTGCCGGAGGAACTGTGGGGAAATTACTTGCCGAGAGAGAAGCTGCAGAATATCTGGCAAGTATCTATGCGTACACTTTACCACACAGTTAAACCTGCTTTTTTAAGAAGGAACCATCTCTTCTCACTCCATAGGGCTTTTATATCACCTGAGAAGTTATCCAAGATGGGGAAAGGAGGCCGAACCTGTTGTGCTAAATGCGGGCTGGAAGGTGCTACGGATGTGCCCATGTTTTTTCAATGTCCCGCAATCAGCGACTTTTAGAATAAAGTGGAAATGACAACATCAGGTATTCTAGGTCGGCAAATAAAGGTAAGCCTCCCCCTAGTGATATTTGGGGTTACCGATGAACATACGAGTAACTGTAGAGATATGTTGTTTTACACAATATTAATAGCCAGGAGGGAAATATGTCGAAAATGGGTGAGCAATATTTCACCAAAGCATGCAGAATGGCTGGAATCTCTTACATATATGTCTAGAATGGACCTATCAGGAAAAAAATCAAAGAAGAAAGCATTCTGGAACTTGTTGCAGCTATGGCTGGATAATACAGAAGGGTTACCATAAAAGTCTCTCTATTTTATTTGGAATTTTATTTTTTTATTTTTCCTTTTCAATGGGATCTCAAGAATAAAAAATGTCCAATGATTACACCCACAAACTCTTTGGCTGCTATATGGTCTGGTTTCACTTTCAAACTACAAGCAGCTCCGTTGTTTTCACTGTGTGAGAGAGAAAGCCGCAGAAAAGCAGGTGCCTTTTGTACTAACCCCATTACCCCCCCTTTCTCAAACAAAGAAAAAGAATGTGTGGAAACAATAGGACACCTTGCAATGTATATTTTCTCTGAGGTGAATGAGGACAAAAAAAAAAGAAAAGTGTCAGTTAAATCATCCACTGTCATAAGGCTACCACAGACTCACCTTACTAAAGTAGTGATCCCTATTGAGGTAGTCTAGCTGACTGTGTTGGACCATTCCTTCCAGTGAACCATTATAATTAAATATTGGTGGCTGTTGATTTTTGCTTAAGATTTTTGTGCGTCTGGCCACAGCACAAAGCCACTTCCCACCTAATCATAAAAGATGTTCTGTGTGTAGTAGTGACAGATGGGTACACGCTTTCGACTCAGACTAAGGGTTGGCCTTCAAATCTAAAGTTTTGGTTAAGGTTCTATCTGCTATAGTGATAGAACTCAAATTATCTACCCTTTTAGACCCCAGTATATTGCAATAGTCAAAAGAGCCAATGCAATGTTCAAACTTGACTGGATTTGGAGTTTGTAAAGAAATGACACATCCTAGTATTATACCTTATACAGCACACAAAGAGCACTGAATATTCTGAAGTTAAATGTACTACAAAAACCTCACATCTTATCAAATTCTGTTTAGAATCTTATTGAATGTTCTGAACCTCAATGGAAGGCGGATCAGTAAGATGAGTCATGTCTTGACCTATTGCAGGAGACCAGACAATGCCTGTCCAAAAGCCAGAGGGGCATTTTATCAAGAACGGCGTTAAAATTATCACCGCTTTAGCGGCAGGAAACTGCCGCTAAAGCGGCGATAATGGGCTTGATAATATGCCCTTGAGAATTCCAATAGAAGCCCAGGTTCACACCGGAACATGGGCTTCTAATGGAATTCGCAAGGGCATATTATCAAGCCCATTATCGCTGCTTTAGCGGCAGTTTCCTGCCGCTAAAGCAGCGATAATTTTAGCGCCGTTCTTGATAATATGCCCCAGAGAGTTTTCTTGCTTTACGGATACTGCTGATAACTGCCGCCTTGCAGCTGAAAGCTGACCAGCTTGTACAGAAGAATATTCAAGTTAACAGCTATTCGGGTTAGCTTTTCATTTACTAGTACTAGTCATTGTGGTAAAAGACACACGCACTGTGATTCTACCACCATTATCTTGGTCCAAGAAAAATAGGGAAATCTCCATAGACTTTGTAAAGCTTCACCAAGTGGTCCATTCTCTCCAGTCAGCCCACGCTACTGCAGTAGTCCCTACAGATTGTTCCTAAACAGAATTTTCCTCTCTGTGATATGGAACTACCCAAAGAAGTAGTTAGCATGTTGGTCATTGTTTGTGATCATGGGCAAGTTGCAGACCCTGTACCAAGCATAAATCTTACACTTGCAAATACATGCATCAAAATCATCATGGTGCCTTCACTGCATCCACTGCTGCTCCGCAGGCAGTCACTAAATTGAGGAGCCAGTTAATGTACTACTGAGGATTTTCTTTATTCATTGCCTGATCCTCCACTCCATGCACTTGACATTGCAGACCTCAACACCTATAATAAGCTTCACACCCCCTTCATCACGGAAAGATTTTTACTCCCACATCCTCACACGTCCTAGATGCCCTTGTTTCCACAGGCTACAGTTTCCATCATGTGGACTGCACTCATAAGCAGAGGCCTAGCTGTTATTCATATGTGCTCCTGCTTCTACGTGTCACCCTGAACCTCAGATCACATTAGAACTGGAGAAAGGACTGAAGCCCTGCCCTGCAGACACCTGGACCTGGCAATGAACGTTGCACCATCTGCTGGACTGCACCTACCGCACCTTGGGCTAGCAAAGGGAGGACTGTGCCTGTGGTACCTGGCTTAAGGGAAAGTCTCCCCTGAGCCCAGACCAAAGAAATCACTCCAAGAGTCAGTCGGCTGACCCACTGGAACCAGGGCCATCAATGCTGAGCATTCCCATCCCGCTAATTGGTAACCACCTTCCTAGAATCGTCACCAACTGTTGCTAGGTACTCGGAGAGACCAATCCTCAATGGCCAAAAGTAGCACTCGAGTTCGCTGGACCCGGGAGTGTCATCTGAGTCCGGGTCGGTCCCCACCAAGGGACACAAGCCTCCATCAAATGATATTGTTAGGTCCGCTGTGTACAGACACCAGTGGACCAGCAGCAGCTGACCTTCTACTGGCTTAAAGGGGACTTCTAGGGCCACCGACCTCTGTGGCTAAAGTGTGGGTATACAGGCAGCGCCTAAAACTAGATTTTAGTGTTATATTTGGAAAGTAACTAGGATTACCATAGTACCTCACAACAAAACCCCCCTCCACCCCAACCCTTGGAGCCCAAGTTAAGTGTGGTCGGAGACTTAAACCAACTTGAAAGTTCCCAAATTGGATACGGTTAGGCCCATAAATCTTTAGCCCATTGGTTAGGGAATCACCAGAGGTCATTCCCATCCACTAGTCCATGCCAGGTATTAATGTGACATCTCCAGGCTCTCACTTCAGAACACCTCTAGACCTGTGGAAGATCAGAAGAGGACCGATTCTGTTATCTGAGAATAGCCTAAACGACTGGAACTGCCTAGGACAAAGAAGTAGACTCCAAGGGTCATAAGACTGACCTCCTGTTAAAGCTACAGGGACACAACTAGCTCCAAGAGGCCTTTTTCTGCTACTACCCAGTTGATCAGTGTCAGCTGGACCTAGACTGCACCCACCTGTTGGCCTCTGCCTACCACCCCGTGAGTCTCTAAGTGTCTCTCCTGCGGTATTTAGAACTGTACTCCTTTGTTGAACTGTGACTTAATGGACAACAGTCAGAAGGTAAAATCTTTGACCAGGACGAACTTGATTAGTGTATCCAACCACATTCTATCGTGGGAAGAGTCAAATTGTGTCTATGTCCTGTTTTACGGCAACCATTGACTATCATTGGCCCTTTGTGCTTCTTGGCACCATTTATACTTAAAACCATAAAAAATCATATATCTGGGTATCTTTATTGGATTTTGGATATTTTGGTGTCATTTTGTTTATTAAAATATTACTCTATCTTTTGTATTTGTTTGGGATTTTTCTTGTGTTGTGTTTTCACTTTATTACTGTTTGAGTACTGCATAATTACTTAACACATTGATTTAAAGTTAAGCTGGCCTGCTCTGTGCTATACCTTACCAGGGTGCTGAGCTCAGGTTAATTTATTGGCAGTTAAGGTTCACCCTGACAAGGATTGTGGTTCTTATTTAAGGAGGGCACTTGCCACCCTAAACTAAAACTCCAAATTGTTAAGTATAAACACAACTGATCTGGTCTCAAAATTCAAGTCGCTTGGGGCTGGGTGGTTCACATTTTTAAATCAGCCATTGCAACATTTCAATGATTTTTAGCACCCTGTCGACATTAATTTACTCTGACATCATTACCTGGGCTCATCATAGTTGCTGGATGTAAGAAATTGGATTATTATTTGGGGGAGGTGACTACCTATCTCCAAGAATAAACACAACCTTTGTCAGGGTAAACCTTCAAATGTCCTAAATTAAGTAAGGACAAGTGAACATAAACAAACATGAATGTTAATATTACATTTCTACATGTCTTGCTTTTAAATACCATGCATTTACCTTGTGGGCTAAAAGGCCTTCATAGGGGTGACTTATTAATATTTATAAGGAAGGTTTTGACCTGTCAAAAGAGTTAATTTTGACAGCTTGAGTTGCAGTTTTTACCCTGCTACAGTTAGGCTACAATGGTCATCCTGAGCCATGTTTGCACCAACACCTTGGTGGATGGCAAAATAGGTCCTGCAGTCCACTAGTGACATTTAACTTCCAGGCCCTGAGTACACTTTGTGCCATATACTACGAACTTATAGTCAAGTTAAAAAGGCCAATTAGAAATATTTCAATTCAACTATGTTTAAAGGGGAGCACAGGCACTTAACTATTGCTTAGCAGGGGTTAAGTGTGCAGAGTTCTAAGTGCAACAAAAGACAAAAAGTCCAGGGTGACCACGTAGAAAAAGCAAATTGTGGGGTTGTGCTTTTGTTGCTGTTCTTTAAACAGTGATGTCTACATATCCTTCTGTGGCTCAGCATCAACTCATGGCTTCACACTACGTCATTGTGCCTTACCTTAACTCTAGTACTTGAATTTGGCTTGTCAAAAGCTGCCACTTTACCCATGGATGTCATTCCCTGGCTTGCACCATGCGACCCCTGATAATGGCTTTGCGACCCCTGGCCTCAGAGGTGGCAAAATCAATGCCAAGAACACAGAGGTGGCTCCACATTCCATATTTGCAGCAAGTTTTATTTTATACTAATGGGGGATATTCTTAAGGACGTGTGATAACTACTGCAAAAGTAGCTTAACGCAACTCTTCACATCGCAGTCTATCGCGGGAAATTAACACTATATTAACGTGGCATTCCCAACACGGTAGCACCATGCGATAGACCCACCACAACGCGCCAAAGGAACGCGTTAAAATCAACATGATGCCGCAAAAATGTGAAACACGAACGCGAAAAAAGCGGCGATGACGCAAATCGCGATACAAAAAATCTGTTAAAACCAGCAACATGCCTGCAATCCCCATGCGACATGCAGGAAAATGCATGTTAGAACCGGCGGTCTCTAGTTGGCAGAGGTATACACTTCTGACAAATAGGGACACACCTCCTCTAGTCAGGGCAAGGGGATTACACACTCAGATAACCCCTGCTCACCCCCTTGGTAGCTTGGCAGAGCAGACAGCCCTATCTCAGAGGCAGTGTGTTAAGCATTTATGACCACATACAGTAATAAAGTGAATACACTACAAACGGACACAACACAGGAGTTATTATAAAAAATAAGTATTTTTATATAAGGCTTAGCACAAGACCAAATAACGATAAAAATATACCACAATCTTAATAAATACTCTTTGGAAGGACAAGTAATAGTTCAGGTAAAGTTTCTTCTTAGGAAATAGTTCTTTAGCAACAAAAGTAAGTATTCTTCTTAAAACACAGTTCTTGGCAACAATGTGACCCCCACAGGAGTCACACGACGTCGAGGTTACGATATTCCCAAGGTTCGGCGTCAACCGCGAGGAGCGCTACGTCGAGCCTGGAGTCGCAACAGACCCCACAAACACAGTACCTTTAGAATGAAGCAACACGATGATCCACGGCGTCGAGAGGTCGATCGTGCCTCGGAGTCGGGGCGATCCGCAGCGGTGTCGAGAGGTGTCGTGCCGGAGCAGCGCTCACGGCGACGAGAAGCGCGCCGCGTAGATGCGATCAGCAGCGGCGTCAAGACGGGGTCACTTTGAGCTGGAGCCGAACTCACTACTCACTGGCGTCGCTACTGCCGTCGATCGGGCCCTGCGGCCGGCGTCGAAGGCTCGGAACACTGGAGCCGTACTCACGATGTCGAGCTGGATTCGGCGGCGTCCGGTGACGTCGAGATTGCAGATTTCCCCTGTGCACTGGAAACACCATGTTCCAGCAACAAGCAATTCAGCAGAGGGTGAAGTCCTTTAGCCCTGTGACTTCAACAGGAGGCTGGCACTCTTCCAGCCCTTGGAGATTTTCTTGCAGGCTTGAGCGTACACACTAAGTTCCTCTGTCCTTGTCCCTTGGCAAAAATAAAGAAGCAGCTTCAGGTTCCCCCCAGCAAACAGCACACTGGCAGAAGGGGGAGGCAAGTCCTTGGATCAGCAGGCTTCTTGTCCTTGGTAGAGGTTTCCTTGTCAGAAGTGATCTAAGTTCTTTGGTTCTTTTATACCCCTTTTCTGCTTTGTTCCCTTTGTCCAAGCAGGGAAATTCCCCCCATCCCAGGTTTGTTGTGGGTGTTGCCAGGCCGAGGCACCTGGCCTATTCACTGAGCAGGGCAGGGTCATCAGCCGCCCGGCAGGAGGTAGAGCCAGCATTGTGTCAGGCAGGGCAGGCTACCAGGGACTACTCCTCCCCCACTCTAAAGGTAAATGCCTCATTCACCCCACACGGACTCATTCAGACCTCTGGAGTCCCCCAGCCCCTGACACACACACCAAACCAGCAGAGACCGGTGGATAGTTGGGCAAGAAAATAGCCACTTTCTAAAAGGGCTATTTTCAAACACAGAATTTAAAAACCATCCATCCTAAAGGATGTGTTATTAAATTCTGAGTTCAGGGATACCAAACTCGAACCGCTACCATGCTCCCTGAGTCAGATAAGATTATAATGGAGTTAATAATCAGTCTGCCCATTCTGGCCTATGGAAGGCAGGTAGCCCTTCAATAGTGAAAAACGAAAATGGCTGTAATTCACTATTAAGTCATGCCACACACATCAGGGCATGACCTACCTTTTACCAACAATGCACCCAGCCCTAGGGCCTACCATAGAGGTGTCTGAAATGTGGCAAAGGGAAGGTTTTAGAGACTGGCAAGTAGGTTTCCTTGCCAAGTCGACATGGCAGTCAGGGACTGCACACAGGCTCTGCGATGGCAGGCCTGGGACACATTTTACAAGCTGCTTCTGTGGGTGGCACAACCGGTGCTGCAAGCCCACCAGCAGCAGTTAACTTACATGCCCTTGGCAAACGCAGTGCACTAGACTAGGGTCTGAACAGTAAGTCAACCAAGCCAATCATGGTAACACCAATCAATGTATCAATTTAACATAGGGAGCACTTGCACTGTGGCACTGATCAGCAGTGGCACAGTGCCCAAAGCAATATTCCAGCAAAACATCGTAAACAGAGGAGGCCAACAGAAAAAAAATGGAGGAGAGACTCATGCCAATGATGCCAGGTCTAACACGTGTCCCCTCCAGCTGAAATGTGGGGAGAACTACCCTTCACCTAGGGAGTCCTCATCACTAAGGCGGAAAAATCTGGACAGACCATCAGCATTGGCGTGATCTGTACCAGGGTGGTGTTCCACCGTAAAGTCCATCCCCTGTAGAGAAATGGACCACCTCAACAGCTTTGTGTTTTCACCCCTCATCTGCATTTAACCATCTGAGGGGCCTGTGGTCTGTCTGAACCCGGAAGTGAGTCTCAAACAGGTAGGGTCTTAGCTTCTTCAGCGCCCAGACCACAGCAAATGCCTCCCGCTCTATTGCACTCCACCTCTGTTCCCTGGGAAGTAACCTCTGGCTGATGAAGGCTACAGGTAAGTCTCGGCCCTCCTCATTCATCTGTGCTAGAACAGCCCCCACACCATGCTCTGAAGCATCCGTCTGGACAAAGAACTCCTTGAAAAAGTTGGGCGCCTGGAGGACCGGTGCTGTACACATTGCAGTTTTCAGGGTGTCAAAGGCCTTCTGACAGGCGTCAGTCCAGATCACAAGTCTTGGCTGCTTCCTGGAAGTCAGCGAGGTCCAGGGGTGCACAATGTTGCCATACCCCTTGACAAACCTCCTGTAGTAACCCGTGAGACCCAAGAAGGCTCACACCTGAGTCTGGGTTTTGGGCGGTTCCCAAGCCAGGATGGTATCTATCTTGGGTGTGCAGGGGGGCCACCTTGACACTCCCTACTTGGTGCCCCAAGTACACCACTGAACCCTGCCCAATCTGGCACTTACTGGCCTTGATTGTGAGGCCTGCTCTGTGCAGGGCCAACAACACTTCCTGGAGGTGGCGCAAGTGTTCCTCCCAGCTGGCGCTGAACAGTGCTATGTCGTCCAGGTAGGCGGCGCTGAAATCCTCCAGTCCAGCCAATACCTGGTTGACCAACCTCTGGAATGTGGCGGGGCATTCTTCATCCCAAAGGGCATAACCCGGAACTGGTAGTGCCCATCTGGTGTAGAGTATGTAGAGCTCTCTTTTGCCCCATCAAGGCGATCTGCCAGTACCCAGATGTTAGATCAAACGTACTAAGGTACCGGGCAGCCCCCAACCGATCTATGAGCTCATCAGCTCTGGGGATGGGGTGCGCGTCAGTCTTGGTGACCGAATTGATTCCTCGGTAATCCACACAGAACCGAAGTTCTGGTGAGGCACCAGGTGCTGCAGCCTTTGGGACCAAGACCACTGGGCTGGCCCAAGGACTGCTAGAGGACTCAACCACCCCTAAGGGAAACATCTTGGAGACTTCCTCCTTGATGTATGCTCTGACCTGGTCAGTCACCCTGTAGGCCTTGTGCCTCACAGGAGTGCTGTCCCCGGTGTCCACATCGTGGACACACCACTGAGTGACACCAGGGATTAAGGAGAACAGATCAGGGAATTGTCCCAACAGATGGCGACAATCTTGCTGCTGCTCGGGGGTCAGTGTGTCAGAGAGGACAACACCAGCCACTGACCCATCTTGCTCTTTTGCACACAGGAGGTCAGGAAGAGGCTCACTCTCCTCCTCCATTCCAGCATCTGTGGCTAGGAGCATGCCCACTTCGGACCTTTGTAAGTGGGGCTTTAACCGGTTGACATGCAGGATCCTCAAGGGGTTCCTGGGAGACTTCAAGTCCACCAAGTAGGTGACATGGCTCTTTTTCTCCACAACCTCAAATGGTCCAGTCCACCTGTCCTTGAGCGCACAAGGTTCTACAGGGGCCATGACCCAAACTTTCTGACCAGGTTGAAGCTCAACCAGAGTGGCATTCTGGTCGTACCGCCGCTTCATCTCTTCCTGGCTGGCCTCCAGATTTGCCTGAGCAAGATCTCTGAAGCGCCGAGTCTGGTTCCTAAAGGCCAGCATGTAACTGTGTACATCCTGGGGAGGTTTCCTGGGAGATTGCTCCCAGACTTCTTTGACCAGACTCAAAGGCCCTCTTACCGGGTGTTCATACAAGAGCTCAAATGGGCTGAACCCTAGAGACTTTTGTGGCACCTCACGGTAAGCAAACAGCAGGCATGGTAAGAGGACGTCCCATTTATGCCTCATTGGGTCTTCAAGACCCATAATCATGCCTTTTAGGGTCCGGTTGAATCTTTCAACCAGCCCTTTACCTTGAGGGTGGTAAGGAGTGGTAAACTTGTAGGTTACCCCACATTCCTTCCACAGAGACTTCATATAATTAGAAATGAAGTTGTTGCCCCGGTTTGACACCACCTCTCTGGGGAACTCCATGCGGGAGAAAACACCCATCAGTGCCCGTCCCACCACGGGGGACGTCACTGTGCGGAGAGGGATGGCTTCCGGGTACCGGGTGGCATGGTCCACCAAGACCAGGATAAACCTGTTGCCCATGGCTGTCTTGGGGTCCAGTGGCCCTACAATGTCAATCCCCACTCGCTCAAAGGGGTACTGACGATGGGAAAAGGTTGGAGGAGAGCCTTCTGCTTCCGCCCACTTTTCCCACTTGCCTGGCAAGTTTGGCAGGTCCTACAATGGATGTCTGAATCCCTTCTCATCTGGGGCCAATAAAAATGGGTGACAAGTCTGTCATAGGTCTTGTCCTGCCCCAGATGTCCAGCTAATGGAACGTCATGAGCCAACCCCAGTAGGAAGGCTCTGAAGCGCTGGGGTACCACCAGCACACGGGCTGACCCAGGCTCAGCAGCCTTACGCTCGCTATACAGGAGGTCGTTCTCCCAGTAAATCCAATGTGACCCTGACTGATCACCTGTTGTTTGGGCTGAGGCCTGCTGCCTCATACCCACAAGAGAAGGGCACACTTTCTGTTCAGCACAAAATTCCTCCCTGGAGGGACCACCATCCTGCTGCCAATGGGTCAGCTCGGGCAGGTCACCCAGTTCAGCAACTTGTTCCCCTGTAGGTTCCAGGGCATCCCCCTCAAGGTCTGCCTCCTCCTAGACCGTGGGAACGATGGGGGACGGTTTCCCGCGTCCCCTGCCTCTTCTCTTCACGGTTGGGCCCTGGGCCATACTTTCAGGCTCCAGTACCCCATCAACACCCTTACTAGCTGACATGGATGCACACGCCCACTCCGGCAGACCCAACATTTCCAGATGCGCTTTTCGCTCCACCTTAGTCCAAGGGGAGTCCTCCAAATCATTGCCCAGAAGACAATCAACAGGCATGGCGGGCCTCACAGCAACCTGAAGAGTACCTGAGACCCCCCCCCCCCACTCAAAAGGAACTTGAGCTACCTCACACTTACTCTGTGAGTTGTCAGCAGCTACAATGGGGTAGAATGCATGAGGGACCACCTGCTCTCTGGACACCAAGTGACACTTGACAGCTGTCACACTTGCTCCGGTGTCTCTGAGAGCTTCCACCCTATGGCCATTAATGGTCACCCACTGCCTATATTTCTTAGTGTTATTAGGCAGAGGGGTTGGAGGGACCATTTCCACGTCTCCTAAAGAGACCAGGGACATTTCTGCGGGACCCCACCCACCGGGGGCACCCATCTCGTTCCCTCCCAGGGCTACATTCGTCACCTGACGGGGGGGGGTGCACGTGGTGGTGCATTTGAATCCCTCATGGGACACTGGGGATCATAATAACGATGTCCCACCTGCTTGCAAACGTAGCAGGTCATGGGGCCCCTGGGAACAGGTTTACCTGTCTGGACCTCTGGCATCTTTACAGGGGGAGGCTGGGAACCCTTCCCTTGGTTCCTTTGGGGATTACTTTGGGGCCCTTTCTGAAACTCCCTCTGTTTACCCCTGTCCCCCCCCACTCTTCTGCTGGGGACCCTGCCCACCTTTGGCTGACTCTCCCACTGGACCCTTGTGAACCCTGGTACTGACCCAGCGGTCCGCCTCCTCAGCAAGTTTTCTAGGGTTAGATATCTTGCTATCAATAAGGTGCTGGCGTAGCTCTGGAAAACAGTTATTAGACAAGTGCTCCCATGCAAACAAATCATAAAGAGCATCATAACTATCCACTTTGCTACCCTTTACCCAACCATCCATGGCTCTGCAAAAAAAAGACACATATTCAACCCAAGTAGTACCAGGCAACTTCTTACATTCTCTAAAGGCTTGTCGGTACTTTTCTGGAGTTAAGCCATACCTCAACATTAAAGCATCTTTCATATGAGTATAAGACATCCTATCCTCAGCGGGCATGTCCAACAAGGTATCTCTCCCTTCATTGACAAAGCGACCCCACAACCCCGCTCCCCAATCTTTCTCAGGGACCCGGTGGGCCAACAATGCTAACTCATATGCTTTGAACCATTGACCAATATCCTCATTTCTACTGTAATCTTTTATCACATCTTTGGGAAAATAAAACCTACTTTCTGCAGGTACAGATGGAGTGCTGCCACCAGAGGGATTCAACTCTAAACTCTTAGTTTTTAGCTCCATCTCCCTCAACATCTTTTCACGTTCAAACGCTAATTTCTCTCTTTCAAAATCTCTTCTTTTGCTCTCCATTTCAGCTTCTCTCCTGCTTCTTGCATTCTCTAACTCCAAATGCCCTCCTAATTTAAGTTTTTCCATCTCTAATTTGTACCCCCTCTCCTTCTCCCTGTCTTCCAACTCTTCAGGAGAAAGGCTCTTAGAGGAAACATTGCTGCCGGGAGATGCCACTGGCCCATTCATGGGCTCTTCCACTTCCTCTTCCAGTACCACCACCGGATCAGAGGGATTTCTGGCCTCTAACCAGGCCTTCAGCGCTTTAAGGAAGTCCTCTTTCACTCTGAGACCTGTGATAGGAACTTTAAACTGCTTGCAAAATTGCTCTAGCTCCTTTTTCTTGTAGGTATTTATCAATTTCTTATCAAATTCCTCCACAACAGTAACAGAAGGGGTAGCAGCTCCGGCATCATCCATGGTCAAAACTGGCAGTGTTTAAAAAATAAGCTCCAGGAAAGCGGAGAACAAAAATAGAAGATCCTACCAAAACAGATTGTGGCTGCGCTATGGTCTGCTTTCACTATGTAGCGTACACTAATCACTGCACATGAGTCATAAATGCAAAGTTCAAATCCTCACCGCTGACCACCAATGTTGGAACCGGCGATCTCTAGTTGGCAGAGGTATACACTTCTGACAAATAGGGACCCACCTCCTCTAGTCAGGGCAAGGGGATTACACACTCAGATAACCCCTGCTCACCCCTTTGGTAGCTTGGCAGAGCAGACAGGCCTATCTCAGAGGCAGTGTGTTAAGCATTTATGACCACATACAGTAATAAAGTGAATACACTACAAATGGACACAACACAGGAGTTATTATAAAAAATAAGTATTTTTATATAAGGCTTAGCACAAGACTAAATAACGATATGGGGATCATAATAAATATACCACAATCTTAATAAATACTCTTTGGAAGGACAAATAATAGTTCAGGTAAAGTTTCTTCTTAGGAAATAGTTCTTTAGCAACAAAAGTAAGTATTCTTCTTAAAACACAGTTCTTGGCAACAATGTGACCCCCACAGGAGTCACACGACGTCGTGGTTACGATATTCTCAAGGTTCGGCGTCGACCGCGAGGAGCGCTACGTCGAGCATGGAGTCGCAACAGACCCCACAAACACAGTACCTTTAGAATGAAGCAACACGATGATCCACGGCATCGAGAGGTCGGCGTCGATCGTGCCTCGGAGTCGGGGGCAATCCGCAGCGGCATCCAGAGGTGTCGGGCCGGAGCAGCGCTTACGGCATCGAGAAGGGCGCCGTGTCGATGCGATCAGCAGCGGCGTCGAGACGGGGTCACTTGGAGCTGGAGCCGAACTCACTACTCACTGGCGTCGCTACTGGCGTCGATCGGGCCCGGCGGCCGGCATCGAAGGCTCGGAACACTGGAGCCGTACTCACGATGTCGAGCTGGATTTGGCGGCGTCCGGCGACGTCGAGATTGCAGATTTCCCCTGTGCACTGGAAACACCACGTTCCAGCAACAAGCAATTCAGCAGAGGGTGAAGTCCTTTAGCCCTGTGACTTCAACACTTCCAGCCCTTGGAGATTTTCTTGCAGGCTTGAGAGTACACACTAAGTTCCTCTCTCCTTGTCCCTTGGCAAAAATAAAGAAGCAGCTTCAGGTTCCCCCCAGCAAACAGCACACTGGCAGAAGGGGGAGGCAAGTCCTTGGATCAGCAGGCTTCTTGTCCTTGGTAGAGGTTTCCTTGTCAGAAGTGATCTCAGTTCTTTGGTTCAGGGGTCCTTCTTTTATACCCCTTTTCTGCTTTGTTCCCTTTGTCAAAGCAGGGAAATTCCCCCCATCCCATGTTTGTTGTGGGTGTTGCCAGGCCGAGGCACCTGGCCTATTCACTGAGCAGGGCAGGGTCATCAGCCGTCCAGCAGGAGGCGGAGCCAGTATTGTCACTGGCAGGGGCAGGGCCATCAGTCGCCCGGCAGGAGGTGGAGCCAGCATTGTGTCAGGCAGGGCACGCTACCAGGGACTACTCTTCCCCCACTCTAAAGGTAAATGCCTCATTCACCCCACACTGACTCATTCAGACCTCTGGAGTCCCCCAGCCCCTGACACACACACCAAACCAGTAGAGACCGGTGGATAGTTGGGCAAGAAAATAGCCACTTTCTAAAAGGGCTATTTTCAAACACAAAATTTAAAAACCATCCATCCTAAAGGATGCGTTATTAAATTCTGAGTTCAGGGATACTAAACTCGAACCGCTACCATGCTCCCTGAGTCAGATAAGATTATAATGGACTTAATAATCAGTCTGCCCATTCTGGCTAATGGAAGGCAGGTAGCCCTTCAAAAGTGAAAAACGAAAATGGCTGTAATTCACTGTTAGGTCATGCCACACACATCAGGGCATGACCTACCTTTTACCAACAATGCACCCAGCCCTAGGGCCTACCATAGAGGTGTCTGAAATGTGGCAAAGGGAAGGTTTTAGAGACTGGCAAGTAGGTTTCCTTGCCAAGTCGACATGGCAGTCAGGGACTGCACACAGGCTCTGCGATGGCAGTCCTGGGACACATTTTACAAGCTGCTTCTGTGGGTGGCACAACCGGTGCTGCAAGCCCACCAGCAGCAGTTAACTTACATGCCCTTGGCACACGCAGTGCACTTGACTAGGGTCTGAACAGTAAGTCAACCAAGCCAATCATGGTAACACCAATCAATGTATCAATTTAACATAGGGAGCACTTGCACTGTGGCACTGATCAGCAGTGGCACAGTGCCCAAAGCAATATTCCAGCAAAACATTGAGGCCAACAGAAATAAAATGGAGGAGAGACTCATGCCAATGATGCCAGGTCTAACAATGCACTATAAAAGTCGGGGAATAAAACACATACAAAAGCCAAACAACAGCGAAGCACAATGGAGTCAGCCGAAGCAAGTGCAGAGGACAACCAGAACACCACAAGCCCCCCGTAGGACCAGCCTGGGACCTCGAGGTCAGGGAAGGGCAAGGACAAAAAGAGTAGGAAGAAGCGGTTCAGTCCGCAGGAAAACAGGATCCTGATAACGGAGGTGATAGAACACCATCAACTACTGTTCGTCACCTCCACTGCGTCATTGGCAACTAAAAATGTAATATGGCAGACCATTGTGGACAAGGTGAATGTAGTCGGAGTGCTGAAGAGGACAATGGAAGAGGTCAAGAGGCGCTGGAATAATGTGAAGTGCAAAACCAAGCAGAAACTCGCAAACAACCGGAAGGCAGCAATGCAGACTGGAGGTGGGAGTCCAGCGCCACAGGAGGAGCTGGACGAGATGGAGGAAATGGTGTCCACAGTCATCAGTGGGGAGAGGGTGGCAGGAGTTGGGGGCCCGGACAATGCTCAACAGGACCGGACACAACAGCAACAGAGTGAGTAATGACCAGGGACTGGGGGGACGGGGATAGATGGGCACAATGGCACACATGCACAAGTAAGCATAGCACAGCTGCGGACAAACCATGCCCCAGACCCTCAACTCCCTCCAAGAGACCAATGCACCCAAGTATGCAACATCTCAGTACTGTATAAGCACAGAAGCCAGAGGCACAACGCATGTAGGGGATAAGGGGCAGCTAAATCAGAGCTGCAGGTGCGACTCCCCCAAAATGCGGCACACACACATCACATGCAAAGCACATCAACATTGACAACGATGTGGCACAATCCTCAACACGTCCACAACAGAACAGAGGACACAACTGGTGCCGCTTGTGTGCAGAAACTGGCCAATCACATATGGCATCGCAGGGAAATGTGAGTTGACAATGTACAAGTACAAACACACATCTGTGATGTAGTCGAAATGTCCACTGTCCCGAATCTTTTAGGCAGCTCCCCACAAACAGTCACAATGTACACTGTCATTCAGTCTGAATGTGAACATGTACAATGCGTCAACATACATGTGAACACAATGTTAAACTGCATCTCCCCTTCACATTGCAGATGGAAATTCAACACCTCCTGCAGAGCAGTCCCAACCTCTCTTCTCTGATGACGAAGAGGACCACCACACCTTCAACTCCGATGCCCTCCAACAGCTCGTGGAGAGCCTCCGCAGCCCACTTCCAGGAGCAGGGCAGCCCAGCTGCTATGAGGAGAACCCACCCCCTGCACAGAACACACAGCAGGCAGCACCCACCACCACGGCTGCCTCCCAGGACCCCCACGACAAACACATGTCCTTCCAACGCCATGTGTTGGGGTGCCAAGAAAAGCTGGCTGAACAGGTGCTGGTGGGGTTCGACCGCATGGCAGACAAACTAGATGCCATACATGGGTGTCTAAGTCCCATCAGGGCCAACTCACAGTCCCTAACGGACACAGACAGTCCGCTCCATGCCCTCCAACGTACCATGGGTGAAATCGCCAGGGTCCTGACTCTGCAACAAGAAAGACTGTCTCGTCAGAGGGGCTCCAGCGAGCTCGCCCGGGAGTTGGGACTCATGCGGAGGCTCATGGAGAATATGGAGCGGACATGTGCGGAAAGAGCGTCTGCCACGGCTGCACACTGGCGAGAGGTAGCTGGGTCCCTCAATTCCATAAAAACCCTCCTCAAGGCATTGCTGCCAGAAGACCTGGCGCTGATGCATGCTGCTGCTACAACTGTATCCACATCTCTGACCCCTGAGGTGTCAGTGCCACACAGTGCTGGAGACAGAACACCCCAACCCACATGTGAGGCACCTGAAACAGCAGAGGACGAAGATGTGGATGAATCTGCCCTCGTGGTCAGAAGGAAGCGGTAGCATTCATATCCGCCATATGGCCTGTTTCTCCTTGGTTCTGCCCTCTGCATCATTCCCTTCCACTGTCCCCCGATGCACTCTGCGACACTCATCTTGGACCTCGACATAGACTGCCATATTCTGTTTGGTCACCAATGACACAGATATCAGAATGCAGACTGAACTCCTCCTCTACTGATGTACTTGTCATTCCCAGAAGGACTCTGGCTGGCCCTCCATGGGCCAACGCTGCAAGGTTGAGTTTGCATGGCCCTGTACTTCTCCAGCTACAACACTCCATTGAATGTGCATTAAACATTCATTTTCAAAACGATGTGTCATGTCTATGACCTTGCAAGTGTGGAGGTATGGATGAATGTAGGGTCAATGATTTCACCTTACGTCCATGTTGCTCATGTTGTGGGACTTGGGTCACAGGGTGACACATTGCCGATTGCGTGCTGGGTGGCGCCGACACTAGAACGGAGACACATGCACTTGGTACTTCCTTGTCCAGCCATGGACGGAAGCACACCCAGAGCCCCGGGGTCATTGTTCACACCCCTACCCTGGACTGGCATACACCAGGCCAGCCCACTCCGCTTATGCGCACAGGGGGGGGGGGACAATGCTACATGTCCTAGGTCTTCCCTGTAGGGATCTGCTGCTCACAGGTATAGTTGTCGGCATGCCACAGCCACTCCCTCATGGCTGGTTCACACCCACACCACACCCATTCACCACTGGCCATGTGACCCTGCCAATAAAAAGGGCCTGGCGCACCTGCTGGACGCCATTTCCACTCTCCAACTGGGTGTCTCCGTGTGGGTATCATTTATGAATGAGGGACTAGGGCCCTGCCACCTCACATTGCCCAGTGACGGGGGTGACATGATGGCGTCCGCACCACGGGACTCGATCATAAAGGGTTCATGGCTAGCGGTGCACAGACTTGGTGACACGGATACACTGCGGCAGGCACACCGCCACGGGACGGTGTCTTTTGGTGCACTGAGGTAGGGACACCTTAAGTGCTGAGCGGGATGTGCAGCCTGTGATCATGTGCCGTCCAGGCGGTCCGGAATGGTGGGATTCGTGTGAGCCCTGCTGGACTGCAGTGTAGGACTGAGCCAGCGGGCAGTGCGGGCCCACCGACACGTGGCGTCACCTCGCAGTTCACAGAGTTAGTGGCACCACTAGGGCTGAGCGGGTGTACAGCCTGCAATGAGGCCGTGTGCACTGATATGTTCTCTGCAATAGCGAAATCAAGACCCAGAATCAAGTGTGTGACCTGGTGGCCCGCGGTACGGGCTGCATGATGTGGAGGCTGCCATGGTCGCGGGCCACAGGCTTGGAGCTCCCACGGGCACTTGGTGGGCCCTCTTGGAGACATGCCGGTGGCAGAAGGTGAGCAGTGAGGCCTGGTTGTGCAGGGGGGGCAGTCTATCCTGGGTGGCGGGAGGGGCTGGGGTGCAGCAGCCTGTGTACGCAAGGGCGGGCAAGCGATGACGGCGTGTGCTACTGTATGGACTCTGCCATTTATGCCTCTGGCAACTGTTTCAGATGATTGACCTGGGGGACTGCAGTGTGTACCGGCATGTGATTGGAGACACACCGGTGGCTGCAGGTGAGCAGTGAGGCCTGGGTCCGCAGTGTTGGCACTATCTCTCTCTCTCTCTCCCTCTCTTTCTCTATCCCTCTATCTCCCTCTCCATCTCCCTCTCTTTCTCTCTCTCTCTTTTTCTCTCTCTCTCCCTCTCTTTCTCTCTCTCCCTCTATCTCCCTCTCTTTCTCTCTCCCTCTATCTCCGTCTATCTCCCTATCCCTCTCTCTTTCTCTGCCTCTCTGCCTCTCTCTCTCTTTCTCTCTTCCTCTCTTTCTCTCTCCCTCTCTTTCTCTCTCCTTTTCTCTCCCCCTCTCTCTCTCTCTCGCTCTCTCTCTCTCTCTCTCTCTGTCCTTTGATGGGCGCATGGCACACCTTCTTATCTGTATTTGTGTCTTGCAGGCTGTGACTTACGGAATGCCCAGAATAGACCCGCCTCTTCATGTTTGTTGTTTTTTGTTTAATCTGTAATAAATGTTTTATTTTGATTATATGATATGAATGTATGTTTCCACTTTTCTGGCCACACCTTTATATTAGGTGTTGCGATTGTGCGACTTCAGGCGATTTGTTTGGTTCATGGTTTCGTGGAGTTGATGTGCATTCTCTTTGTCCATAGGGAGGGGGGGTCAGGAGGGGGTGGCGGTTTGTGTTGTTGCCCTATTGGGGCTCCGGGCTGCATGTTCAGTTGCTCGGGGGCATCTCTTGTTCTTCATGTTTGGCTATGGGCTGTGCTCCCTTGGCTGCTGCCGGTTGTCGTCCGACTGTACACCAGGTCAGAGCCGGTGTTAGTTTCCTGCTGCTAATGTGCCTTATCTCCTGTTTTGGGATCTTATCGCCGATCTGGATGGTCGTTGAGAATGTTGTGGAGTGTTGTTGTCGTGTCTTTTTGCTCGGGAACGCCTACTCTGTATCTCATGAGCGATAGTTGCCGGGGTCATCCGTGGCAATGTTTTTTGAGGATGCTATCACCGGAAAACTGGTGATATCGGCTGTTTGCACCGGCTTGTAAATGGGGCGATAGATTTATCGCGACTTTGGTTGCACTAAAGCGCCGATAACTCGGTGATAGCTCCATGAGAATAGGCCCCATAGTTTATAATATTGTTTTATTCACTATTAGTGTAGTAAAACATGGAGCACATTTAGATGGCATGGAGCCTTTGCCAGGCATTCAGGTTGCTTTCAAATGGGAGTTATTTGATGCTGAATGACGAAGGTTGTTCTGGGATGAAACAGAGAGTACCCTATGTGATGACAGTTTCCAGGGTTGTGACTTGCAGTAATAACGTGTTATTTCCAACGGCACATACAGTCAGAGAGTGACGGTTAGGCTTTCAATAGCTATTGTCACCATGAACCTTGATAAGTTAAGCAGACTGAAATCCTTATTGTTTCAGAAGGAGGTTTCTTTAACATCTGCTAGAGAGACTTTTGATTTCCAAGTTGCAAGGTCTTCCTCTGAAATACAATCTCTAATATGCACTAACCTCACTCAACATGTTAGAGAACTTGTGCACTGCATATTTAATGGGTCCAATACTGTGGTAGTAGTACACTTTTTTAAAGTGATTGGGTTTGACTTCCAGACTATCTTCAGCTATTTTAGCTGTTCCACCTCGCGGCTAAATGGTGATGGAACTGTCACACGTTCTGCTGTGTTGTGAACATATGATGCAGTGTTTTGGCGCATCTTTGCTTCAAGAACTAAATGACAACTGGTCTTTGTCGTTTTGACCTGTATGGTTACATTGTGTTCAGCCTGTGTTCCACTGTCTACTGTGCACTTTCGAATGTGCTCTGGATATATGCTGTGGGATGCAACCGGTTCAGTCTATGGATATGGATCTGTTGAGGTCTCCACTGAGGATTAATTTTCAGTGTTGTCCTATGTGATTGCAGTTGCTAAAGAATGCCTATTATGAGCCTTTACTGGATGCTTCGGCTCCTGGATTTATGGATCCTGGCTTCTCCTCTGTGGCTACACTACCGGCTAGCACACTATCAGCGGCTGCTGACTGGGTTGGATACGACCATGTTTGTTCCTTGGCACTTGTGGTTCGCGCCTCACATCGTCTGCAGAAGCTGGTTCCATCATGGTTCCAAATGATTCTCAGCACATGTAAAACATTCTTAGATTTTCCTGAATTTTAATAGGGCATTTTTTTTTTTGTCTTTTTTACATTTCGGATTTTTTATAGGCTTTAATGAAATTTAGCTATCATTTTGTTTTATTATTAAAGTGCATTGTGATATATTTTTATTGTTTTAGGCTTATACATATATTAAGCTTAATTTTAGAATATGTCTTTAATTTTAGTTTGAGGTGTTAGTCTCTCTCCGGCCAAGGAATGGGTGTTGTGGGGATCATTAGGGCCGTGCAAAAAAGCTCCCATTTTACAAGTTCACTGTTGAAAAACGAGGCAGCATCTGTGAGGCCTGCACAAATAACATGACTACATTTGTCCTTCACTGGGAACCAAACACCCAATTGTAGCGCCTGACTCTCAGAGGGTAGCGTTGCAGAGCAGTCTGAGGCTGACTCAAGGGAGGTGGTGTGGGCTAGTAATCGCCATTTGCAGGTGCACAAAAATAACACTCAATAATTGATTGTCCAGTCTGTACTTTGCTTTATAAATGTAAGAGTACATTTATTAAACACACACACCACTCAATACTATGCACCAATTTACAAATATACATAAGCTGTTGGAATTACTTTGTGACATTGCATAACATCTCCACCCCTCCCGCAGGGGGGGGTGGGGTCTAGTACCACCACTCCCATGTATGCACATCAACTTGCCCCCAATGCAGTTAGTTGAACATAACCTGGAGCGAGGGCCCTGCGCACTGGCACCATCCCAGTGGCGACCCACCCCATTACCTCAACAAGCATTAAAAAGGGGTAAACCTGCCTTGGTGACACATGACCCTGACTGAGCATCTCCTACTGACCATAAAGTATGCACCTCTATATCTTAAGGGCTAGCAGTCTGGGGTCTTCACCTAAGCGCAGCAGCAAGAATCCATGTTTATGCACACTTTAGAATGACAGTACTCATCACCTTGGTTGATCATTTGAATGCATTGCAATTACAGCCCCTAAAGGCATGACAGATGAAATCACAGGATTGCGCATATACAGCCAGACACCCTAGCAGGACTGTCTGGCAACATAGCCCCACTTGGCTTATGACATCTCCTTACACATGTGACTTACAGTCCCTTCAAAAGAAGTACTCCTGGCAACTACACTTCTCCTGCAGTGCGCCTCTTCACTTTAAAAGGAATCACAGGTAAAAGCATGGGATTACGTAAATACAGCCGGACCCCCTAGCAGGAGGGTCCAGCAACATAACTCCATTTAGCTTAACATCACCTTACTCATGTGACTTACAGTCCCTTCAAAAGAAGTACTCCCGGCAACTACACTTCTCCTGCAGTGTGCCTCTTCACTTTAAAAGGAATCACAGGTAAAAGCATGGGATTACGTAAATACAGCCAGACCCCCTAGCAGGAAGGTCCAGCAACATAACTCCATTTAGCTTAACATCACCTTACACAGGTACTTCACTTTACACATGTGACTTTCAGTCCACCTAAAAAGAAATAACCAATAGTAAATGCATTTCGGTGCAATTACACTACTTCACCTCCAGGGGATGCCCTTCTCCAGACATCCCCAACTCAGCCCTTCACTCCATGATGCACTTCATAGTACACCCTCTGCTGTAGAACATAAGTTCCAGCCTAGAAGGTGTTAAAGGCTGGCTGAGCCCTTGAGGGGTTCTTCTTTCAGATGCCCCGTGAAACTTAGGGGTGGACTGTTCTTCTTTATGCTGGGGGAGACTGCGGTGCTCCTGCAGCTCCCCTGCATCCCTTTTCACACGTGAGGGTGACCCCCCTCCTCTGGGGGCCAAAAAGCACCAAAACGGCAGATTTCCAAATGCCTGGCGTGGCATTATGGGGCGCTTCATGCTCCTCTTTACCAGCCCCAGCCACTGGGAACACTCTCCTCTGCCCTCTGGGTCTCTGAGAGGGTAGATTCAGCATTGTGCTGTCTTCACTGGCTCCCTGCGCCAGCCTTTCGCCAGGCTCGCCTTCTGGGCCTCTCTCCCTGCGCAGAGGCCCCTGCTTCTGTGCACCAGTCCTGGGCTCTTCTTCTGGTGCTGATAGGGTCCTGGGGGCAGTCAGGGGGTCTCTCCTTCCAACTGCCCATTGCTCCAGGCTCCAGCACCTTCACCCTCAGCAGACCACACCCCAGAGAGACCTTCTCTTCCTGTGCAAGCACTTTTTAAAAGTTGAATAGGGGGCTGGCAGGAAGTCTCTGTTGGTCCTATCAAACAGCCTTCCCCCCAAGCTGCCTTCCCTCCTTGGTGCAGCCTGGTGCCTGGCACCCAGCGACAGCGGTTGATGGATTGGGCTGTAGCCCCACCCATCTTCTCTTCGTGGAGAGGAGGCCCTCGCTTGTGGAAGAAAGGTTATCAATCCATCCAGCTGAGGTCAGCCCTCAGCCTGGGTCTGGTCATGGCTGGCTCAGAGAAATATGACAGTTCTGGATGACCCAAAAGCAGTACAAATATGACTTTGGACTCTGCAGAATACTTCTTTTCAATCAATCAATCAATCAAGCTTTATTCGGCAATTAAGTCATAAAAGCACATTTACAAACATTGCATAAAACAATTAATAAATTACCTAAAAAAAAATTAAGATTACTATTAAATCTATAAACAACCGTCAAACAAGCTATTTTTTAAAACAATGAGAAAAAAGCATAATTTGTAGGGCCAGCCCGTAAGCACTTATATTACACAAGTATTAACATGGTGTAGCTAAGTGGTTACACTACTTCTTTTCACATTTGCTACAGTGGACTTAAGTGCGTGTCTGGAATCTGTAGGCCTAATTGAAGTTAATCTAGCCCTTGGCTCCACATTCCCATAGGGGAATAAGGAAGTGAAAACACAGTAAAACACACTGACTTTCCCTGACATGTCTCTCCATCCTGAGTTTACTGTGGGTGAGTCCCAACTTATGAGGCTCTCCCACCGTAAAAGCTCAACAATGAGGTGCACAAAAAGCGAAAAATCCGGGCGGCCCATAGTGTCAGAACCACCTTCTAACATTCACATTTACAGTTGACCTCTTTTTAGACCGTGACTTTTAACGTGCTTTGCACTTACATGATAACATCCTCAGAAAATGTTCTGCTTGCAATGCAAATTTCTTCGTAAGCATTTTATCACAACACTGTACATTCTGTTCAGTGATAAAGTTCACTGAGCATGCTGCCCTTGTATTTTGTTGTTTGTTTGGAGACAGCTTTGAATCGGAAAAACAAATAGTAACATAAGCAAAGAACCACAGACACAGTGCGAACAGTACCGGTTTTGATTATATAAACTGCGTCTGAGCTTTGGTTCATCAGAGGAGCACTTCCATGGATTATCCTGGATGTTCGCCTGTGACTGATTGCCAGTCCTGACTTCCATTACTATCCTGCAAAGGATGGTGGTCTGATCTGGCAGAATGCACTTCTTACTATGCTCTTTATAGTAGAGTTTGTGATACGTAGGGTTATCATTATGAAATATATTAATATATCACTACAACCTTATAATAGTTGAATTATGCATCTTCTTCACCATTCATGTAATGATGGTAACAATGCTTTGTTTCCTTCTACTAGTAATTGCCACTCATGTATTTTACACAAGAATCCAATTGCTTCAATAAATGTTTGAAATGCCAATTTGAGTATTTCTTGTGTGCCTTTGGGCACGCCTAAGGTAAAAACCAAAGAATAGATATGTTTCCATGATTTCCTTGGAGGAGTCACAGTGGGCATGTTCTGAAGTTGCAGACAGCATCCTCTACCCTGTCAGGTTTAAGGGTCCAGAGGGCGCACTGTTTGCCAGCCAGAAATTGGGACAACATATTCTGATTGTATGTGTTGTCCAAATGCACAGTCTTACTTGATCAGCAGGAACCGTACGGCAATGGTGTACAGAAAGACAAATTGATCCCCTTTTTGCCCCCCTTTCTCAGGTTCTCCTATCCACCCTTTCCCTTGCCCTGCAGGGCTCTCCTCTGGGCACTTTGAAGGGCTATCTCTCCGCCATTTCAGCTTTTCTGTGGCTGCCTGATCAGCCATCCCTCTTTAAAGCCCCTATTGTAAATAGGTTTCTAAAAGGTTTACAACCTTTGTTTCCACCTTCTCCCTTTGTTCTGCCTCAGTGGGACCTCAATCTCGTCCTCACTTTCCTTATATGTGCTCCCTTTGAGCCTCTGTACAATTTTCCACTCAGTCTCCTTTCCATCAAAATGGCCTTTCTGATTGCAATAAAATCTGCCCATAGGGTCAGTGAGCTTCAAGCTTTATCATCCAAGCCTCCTTACCTCACCATTTATCCTGACAAACTTGTGAATCGCACAAGAACCTCTTTTCTACCAAAAATAGTTACTTCATTTTACGTAGGCCAATCCATCATCTTGCCTACTTTTTACGCTTCTCCACATCCCTCCAAAGAAGAGGAACAACGCCACCATTTGGACCCAAAAAGAGCATTGCTGTTCTACCTTTATCACACATGAGAGTTCCAGGTGGACAACCAACTCTTCATGAGGAATGTCAGAGCTAAGAAGGGGCGGACTGTACAGAAAAGGACCATCTCACAATGGTTTTGATTCAAAATCTGCTACGCATTGGCTAAAAAGCAGTTGCCTGAGGGTTTGCGTGTTCTTCACACCAGAGCTAAACCTGCAACAACTGTATTAGCGGAATTCCAGTCCTGGACATCTTCTAGGCCGCAAAGTGGGTCTCCCTGCACACGTTTGCCAAACACAACTGTCTGGACAGTCAGGTCCATAAGGATGGGCACTTTGCCTGTTCGGTCTGGCAGAACGTCCTCATGTGAAATTGATCCGAAAGACCCATCTCCAGGGAGGATCGCTTGGGTCTCTATTCAAAGGTAAGGAATCTGCAGCTAGAAAGTCTCTATCAGATGAACATGTTACTTACCTTCGATAATGCCTTTTCTGGTAGAAACTTTGGGCCACATTTACTATATTTTGATGCACAGCAGCGCAGCAAGCCTTCCTGCTGTGCGAGTAGCAAGGTAGGATCCTTTTAGCATGGTTACCACCACTTTTTGCCTGGTGTCAGTGTGTTTTTGACTAGTCTGACTGGGATCCTGCTAATCAGGACCCCAGTCACTGTGCTTCTTCCCAAATTCGACTATGGTAAGTACTTCTGTACATCCACAATGGCTACCAGTGTATTGTGCTAAGGTACCCAGGGCATAGGTACACCAGAGGTCATCCATGGACTGCAGTATGTATTGTGCCATCCATGCGAGACCACTCAAACTGTGACTACAGGCCTGCCATTGCAGCCTGTGTAAGTTGGTGCTAGCACCACTTACAACAGATATAAGTTCTCATATCTGAGGTCACTACACTTAAACCCTACAAGTCACCCCTATAGCAGGCCCTTCAGTCCTGAAGGCAGGGTGCTGGGCTCTAGGTGTGAGTGTTCACTTCCATGAGCAGGGCACCTCTACAAATCCCAGAGTTGATTCTCCAGGCTTTGTAAATTTGGCCAGACATTTTGATACATACAGTGGCCATCCATCATTACGCGATGGCCAACTATGTAGTGGCTGTGTCGAACCTGGTTTGGTATCAAACATGTTGGAATCATACCCCAACACCGTTACCAGTGTTGGAGGTATGATTCCATGCACTGGGGGCTCCTCCGGGAAACCCTCAGTACTTCCAGTAATACCCTTCTAGGTTCTGCCAGCAAGCTAGTGCTGATGCTGCCGACCCCAGACACGATTCTGCCCTCCTGCTCCTGAGCTTAGTTCAAGCAGGAGAATGTAGAACAATAGGTTTCCTGTCACAGGGATGTGTGACCACCTCCCAGAGAGGACTTAGGGGGATATTCTCAAGAACGTGTGATAACCATCGCAAATTTAGCTTAACGCAACTCCTCACATCACAGTCTATCGCGGGAAAATAACACCATGGTAACGTGGTATTCCCAAGTCGGCGGTACCATGCGATAGGCTCACGATACCGCATCAAATGTCCGCAATAAAGTCAATGCAACGCCGCAAAATTGCGAAACATGAACGCAAAAAAAGCTGCGATGAGGCCAAGCGCGATACAAAAATCAGCGAAAACCAGCAACAGGCCTGCAATTCCCACGCGTCATGCGGGAAAATGCACTATAAAAGCAAAAAAAAAAAACCCCACCAAATCCAAATCAAACTGCGTAGCACCATGGATGCACCCGGACCGAGTGCAGAGGACAACCCGAACCCCACAAGCCCCACGGTGGACCAGCCAGGAACCCCGTGCTCGGGGAAGGGCAAGGAGAAGAGGAAGACGGGGTTTAGTCCGCAGGAAGACCGGATCATCGTCACGGAGGTGATAGAACACTACCAACAACTGTTTGTCACCTCCACTGCATCATTGGCAACACAAACGGAAATATGGCAGTCCATTGTCACCAACGTGAATGCAGTCGGAGTATTGAGGAGGTCAAGAGGCGCTGGCATGAAGTGCACAGCCAAACCAAGGAGAAACTCGCTGCCAACAGGAAGGCAGCAAAGGCGACTGGAGGTGGGACTCCTACACCACAGGAGGAGCTGGATGATCTGGAGGAAATGGTGGTCACAGTCATCAGTGTGGGGACGGTGGCAGGAGTTGGGGGTCTGGACACAGCTCAATATGACCTGACAGCAACAGGGTGAGTAACGGCAAGGGCCTGGGGGGACAGAGGGAGATGGGCACAATGGCATACATGCACAATCATGTGCAGCACACTGCACACCCACAATGAGTGTGGAACATGTCCCTGATACTCTTGGCACACTGCAGCACACATAGAAACACCAAGTAGGCCCCCGTCCACAATCTGCACAAATGGGCCCCCCTCCATATCACCAATGCCACAACCTACCCATGCACACATGCTGAATCCAGAAAAGCAGCCGCTCTGTGAGCCACACGGACTATGCAAGTGACACTGCATGACAGATAGCATGGCTGCAGTCACAATACATGACATGGTGCATGAGACAACATTGAGGTGGCTGAGTGTGGACCACATCCGTAAAGGAGCAGGTCACACTCTGACACATCCACTTGCACCTACAACCCATGACGTCTAAAACACATCTGCAGACAAACAATGCACAAGAGTACAAAATATGTCCAAGAGCACCAATGACTCAAGTCGCAAACATCACAGCACCCGAAAAGCACACAAGTCAAAGGCACACCGACTCAAAGGGATAAGGGGCCGCCAAATTAGAGCTGCAGGGCCGACTCACCAACAATACATACAGCAATCACAGCACATCAACATTGACGACAATGTGGTACAAAGTGCAACACTTACACCACAGGACAGAGGACACAACTGGTGCCGCTCGTGCGTAGAAACTGGCCAATCACATCTGGCATTGCATGACACTGTGAGATGATAATGTACGAATACAACCTCACATCCGTCATGTAATCGAAATGTCCACTGTCTCTCATCAAATAGCCAGCTCCTCCAAAACAACGTACATTGTCATGCAGTCTGTATGTAAACATGTACAATGCGTAAACATGCATGGAACACACTGTTAACCTGCATCTCCCTGTTACATTGCAGAGGGACAATAGACACCTCCTGCAGAGCAAACCACACATCTCTACAGTGATGATGAAGAGGACACCCTGCACATTTGCCCAGACACCCTCCAACGGCTCGTGGACAGCCTCCGCACCCCATCCCCAGGAGCAGAGCAGCCCAGCTGCATCGCGGTGACCCCACACCCTGCACAGACCACACAGCAGGAAGCACTCACCACCACGGCTGGCTCACAGGACCCCGCGACCAACACATAGAATTCCAACGCCGTGTGTTAGCGTGCCAGGAGGAGATGGCTGATCAGCTGCGGGTGGGTTTCAACCTCGTGGCAGCCTAATTCGATGCCATACGTGGGTGTCGAAGTCCCATCAGGGACCACTTTCAGTCCCTAACGGACACCCACTGTCCGCACCATGCTCACCGACAATCCTTGGCTGACCTCACTAGGGCCATTACTCGGATACAAGAACTGTCTAGTCAGACAGGCTCCAGCGATGACAGCACAGAGTTGGCACAGATGCGGAGGACAATGGAGACCATGAAGCGGATGTAGGCTGGAAGTAGGGCTGCCACGGCTGAACACCAGCGAGATGTGGCTGGGATCTTCCAGGCATTGCAGATCCTCATCTTGCCATTGCTGCCACAGAGCCTGTCCCAGATAACTGCTGCTGCAACTTCGACACACACATCTCCGCCCCCTGATGTGTCAGTGGCACACAGTGATGCAGCCCTACCACCTCCGCCCCTGATGTGTCAGTGGCACACAGTGATGCAGACCTACCACCTCCGCCCCCTGATGTGTCAGTGGCACACGGTGATGCAGCCATAACACCACCACACACACCTGACACACCAGACACAGAAGACGTCCCAGAGGAGTAAGATGTGGAGGGTAATGACTGTGTGAGGAAGGAGGCAGTGGCATCCGTACCCGCCACATGGCCTGTCCCTGCCTGGTTCAGCCCTGTGCATCATGCCCTGGAACAACACCTCCCACTGTCCGCTGGAACACACTTCGACATTTACCTGGACCACAACATGGCCTGCCATATCTGCTCTTGAACCAATGGGACAGCAATCCGGCTGAGGACTGAACTCTTCCGATTAACTTTGCATTCCCCCAAGGACTCTGGTTGTCCCACGACTGGGCAACCACGTAATGTGGGCTTGAACTGGCCATGTACCCCTCCAGCTCCGACACTCCCCAGAATGTGAATAAAACATTCCAAATCACACAGATGTGTCATGTCTATGTTCACTCACGTGTACAAGTATGGATGAATGTAGGGACAATGATTGCACAAAAAAGGTACACCCTGGTAAATGTCATCAATGCGCATGTTTGACCCTGACCTACATGGCCAATTAGATAAATGTGAAGGTGTGAACTAGCTGTGGCCTCATTGCAAATGAACAACAATCTCACATCCCCCAACGTAGCCCCACGTCCATGTATTTAATAGGGCTGTGTGTGTAAATGTCAGAATCGGTAGCCCACCTGAAGTAGTGTCCCCCATCACATGTGGCTACAGAACATCTCTTCGCATTACATACTCACACACATCAGTGTGGACACAGTCTGTTTTAATGGATCATATTGATCCACATGGCAAGAAGTAGGACACCATACTCACATTGCTGAAGACACGCACGTAAGAGCACAGGTCTACCAGCAACTATCCCAAACACAATGTCTGGCTCACAGAGGTGGAGCTGCCAATAGGGATTCACCACCTATGTACCAGAGGCAGTCTGTCCCTCCTTGTGTATGGACAATGCTCATTGAGGCACACAATTTGTTATACTAATCAACACTCATCACAGTTGTACACTGGTGAAGTTGCGTAGACTTTATTAGCATGTGTGTGTCAGTACGGGCAAGTAATGGGCCACAACAGGCAGACAAATGCTTAGGACACTTATAGGCAAAATGGGAACGTGTTGAGGTCAAGAAATGGGGAGGCAAAATTAAACACATATCCTTACGGATGGCAACAGTCTCAGCCCACCTTGCCTTGCTGCTCGAATCATGTGATGTTTGGAGTCTGCTCATAGCCCCGTGTCAGGGGACACCACTTACAGCCCATTGGATCTGCATGGAGCTGTACCACCGGACTGCGCCAACTGTGTGCTATGCTGACAGTGAGCAGGTGAAAGGGACCAACAAGGTCATATGTCGTGCTACATTGCCATGTGTGTAGTCTCCCTCCAGCAGTATGTCAGATTTAGGAACTTTGCCAAACAACGCGGTGCAGCTCCGCCCATGGGGCTGCAGCACTTTGCACAGGTGTGGGACAACATGCGTAGATGCACGCACATGCATTCTGAGCCCGAGCAAATGTAGACATGTCCACTGTTGTTCTGGCTTATGGGACCATTCCTCCACGATGCAACACGGTGTTGGGACCTGTGCTCTGGGTGTCAATCAGTTGTGGCTGCAGGAAGGTAGTTACTCGTCCATGAATTTGAGCGCTGCTTCATAGGCAATCAGTTCCAGTAGTACGTTGTTCTCGAATTCAAGGAACACGAGGGAGAGCCAATCAATTAACTGGTCCGGACAGATGTGCTCCGACCACGCAGTTTCACCAATACGCAACATGGCCCAATAGGGGAGCGCCTCGATGTGGTCACTGCACAGGATGAGTTGTGCAATCTCCCATCCACTACTGCTAGCACATTTGCCGCAGATCAGGGCATCCCATGCTCGGCTATCCCAGTTGCACTCCTGTTCGTGGGCCAACAGGGGGCGCAAACACACAAGTCATAATCCAGTTCGGCTACCGTTGTGTTGGATAGGCAGACCTCCATGGGCCACTCGAATGTGCATGATCGACAGTGGAACCAGGGCTGGACGCATGTGACGTACGCAAGCCGGAAACTCAGACGGCAACTGATTTGATAAACTGCCATTGGCAGAGCTCCCAACAGATGCAGCATTCGTGCACGGTACAGTTCCACGTGACAGGGTTGTGCATGTGCCTGGGATTGCCTGCCATTGCGTTTGTTGGTCTCGTACCACCGGCACTCCTCAGACCGGCCGCAGTTCTGTGGACAATATGCCACAGCTTGGAACAATGAGTCGCATGTGTGTTCGTCGTTTGGACGTATGGGTTGTTTTTAGGTCTCGCGTGCGTTGCAGGGCAGAGCCCTGCTCCGCCTCCACGAGAGATTTTGTAGGAGAGGATTTTCAGTAAAGGGCTTTAAGCCCTGCCCCTCATTTCCATTGGCTGGCGTCACCGTGTTAGAAACACATGGCCCCATAAAGACAAGAGATCCCGATGCTCCGGCTGCAGTGCGGTCCTCCTTTCACTTTCGGGACTGCGCTTGTTTGAACACACTGGTGGGTACCTAAGTTCCATGGACGACTGAACCCTGTGCAGAAAAGCTTTATTTTGTAGCAGTAAACTTAAGACCATGGACTTCCTTAACAAAACCAGATAGTAGAAAGGAGGCTGTGTGGGGCATAAAATTCAAAAAGTAAACTTGACAAATGTTTTTTACATTTTACATTTACTATTTTAGATTAGACAACTGGAAATAAAGCGACGCACGCAGAATCACACGGTTTTCAGTCCAGAGCTGGGACTAAAAAACAAGATTTTAAGCTTCAAGCTCAGAAGCGTTGCACCAGCGCCGAGTTCACAACTCCTTCTACTCAGTTTGCGAACTCCATCCCTTCCTCTTTATCACATCTCCCTCTTCTTTCCCTCCTGCCGCTCTAGTTTTACCACCACTCCCTCCCTCACCTCCTTGGTTCCCACCCTCGCTTCCTCCCCAGCTGTCATGATGCGGAGGCAGGCGGCAGCATTCCTCGGATGTCAGGGGAGAGCGGCGGATTCCAAGCTGTACTTTCTCTTCATTAGTAGGAGAAAGTGAGGTCCGGGTGTGGGGGGGTCACCTGAGCGCACAGGTGCAGCAACATATCGCACGATGGGAGGGGGCCAGGAACCACAGTGCCTGAGGGGCATGGGGCAGATATTTCCACCCCAGGTTCCCAGGACCACGCCTCCATATAAACAGAGACGCCCCCGCAGGCGGGTTCGTTCCAGATTTGGGAGTACGGCCGGGTGTTGCAGGCCGGGCCGCATTTAGATGTATTGCCCCCATCCCGGCCTAGCCTGAAGGCCTTCGGTCCTGCAATGGGGTTGTTTGACACACCTTTATTTCACCTTACCTGCTTGCCCGCATTCATTCTCTCTCTCTCTCTCTCTCTAGTGCCTACTCTCGAACATGCACTATTGCTCCCCAACAGGCGCACTTGCATTTACACCAGCGCCACAAATTCTCCCATCAGCACCATCACCGCACCTGGGCCCATGGCACCAGCACCACGTCCTCTTCCACTGGCACCAGCACCACACCCGGTCCCTCACCCAGTGGCATCATTATCACACCCTCACCCAGTGGCATCACCATCGCACCCTCACTCAGTGGCACAAGCACCGTCCCTCACCCACTGGCACCAGCAGCACGCCCTCGCCCACTGGTACCAGCAGCACACCCTTGCCCACTGGCACCAGCAGCACACCCTTGCCCACTGGCACCAGCATCGCACCCTCACTGAGTGGCATCAGTATCGCGCCCTCACCCAGTAGCACCACACCCTCACCAACTGGCACCAGCATCGAACCCTCACCCACTGGCACCAGCACCACACTCTCACCCAGTGGCAGAAGCACCACACCCTCACCCACTGGCACCAGCAGCACATCCTCGCACACTGGCACCAGCATCACACCCTCACCCAGTGGCATCAGGACCGCACCCTCACCCACTTGCACCAGCATTGCACCCTCACCCACTGGCACCAGTAGCACACCGATCGCTGCTGGCAGCATGCCACGTTCGCTTGCACCCCCTAGAACACCACCACACCAGGCCCCAGTGGTCCCACACTCCCCTGTACCCACTGGGAGCAGAGCCACGCTGTGCCCCCTGGCACCTGCAACACAAGCCCTCGCGCCAGCAACACACCTGCACGCAGTGGTGCATGCATCGCACCTGCATCCAAACCTGCTGATCCCAGCATCGCACCTGCACCCACAGAGTGGCACTGAGATGAGCACCGCACCTGCAGCAAGTGACACCAGTACCGCGCCCGCACCTACTGGCATGCACACTGAGTGAAAGCTGGGATAGAGGCCTGCGGAGGGGCCCAGGCAGACAACTCCTGCCAAGTGAGCCGGCCCCCCTCCCCTGCCACTGCTCCTCCATGCCAGCTGCCACCTCCCACAGTCTCTCGTGTGGCCAACTGAACCCGTGTCTCAGTGGTGTGCAGGGGTAGGACCAGGGCTAGGTTGCCATCTTACCCTCCTCCCCTAGTGGAACAGAACTCCATACATTCCTGTGAGCTCTGCATCACCCCTCCATCAGCCCCAGAGGAGCGGTGGGACAGCCTCTCTCCTGCCCTAGAGCCTTCGGGTGCTGCCTATTCTGTGTGCCCATCAATGCTGGCTTTAGGAGTATTACTTGCATCTCTCTAACCCCATCGGGGCCAAAACTATTGCATTTTCTAGAGTCCCTACCCCCATCCTCCAATCCAGCAGCCTCCAGCACAGGGACTTTAAATCTATTTAGAAACGTAGGGGCATATTAGCAAGGGCTGGCGATAATATTATCGCCACTTTAGCGTCTTTTTTCGGGCGAAAAGCGGCGATAATGTTATCGCTCTATCTACAAGGACATGCTAGCGCGTGTTTCCTTGCATTAGCACCCGGTTTCTGGCTGCTTCGCCTCGCATCCCTAATGAGATGCAAGGTGGGCGTGCCTCGTGAAACTTCATTGTGAAATATCACCAACGGGGCTTCGCAATATTTACAACGCAGCCCCGTCCGGCGTAGCGATATTCTTTTTAGCGCTAACTCGCCCTTAACACTGCTTCCAGACGTCTGCAAAAAACATGAGTTATGTATGTTTTACATTGGGGGTGGATTATGGTGATACGACCACAGGGTCGTATCAGCAAGGTTATCGCCGCATTCAGGAGATCAACGCTGGTTTTCCAGCGATGTGTTTGCCATTTCCCCCCTATCGCTGGAATTTTATCGCCCTGGAGAAACGCGTTGTTAACGCGCAAACCGGGCAATAAATTCCAGCGATAGCCGACGATAAATAAAAAAGCGCTAAGCGCGCTTTACGATATTTATCGCCGTCTATTGTTGATATGCCCCGTGATCACTTAAAAATCGTGCACATTAAAAAGGCTGATCGTGTCTTATATTTGATTTGAAAGCATTTCAGATCCCAGTTAAACCATAACCAACTGGATCTTCTTAATTCCCTTTCGGGTGATGGGCTTGTTTATTATTATCACAGATTAAAAGATAATGGGGAATAACGAGCAGGAACCAGTGTTTTCGCACCCATCCCCATGTTTGCATTCTCAACTGGACTTTCACTCCGATTTTCACCTGCTGTCAGCAAGCAGAGTGTCTCCTTGCACGTTTCTTGGGTACCAGAGGGGGGCGGGGTCCACCGGGGCAGAAATTGGGAACCGCCCCCAAAACTCTTGGCATTCCAAGGTCTGGTCGCCTGAAGGGGAATGCACCACGTGGCCCTGGAGCACCAGGTACCTTTCAGCAATGTATCCCCGGTGACAGGGACATTCCTGTTCAGAGTCCCCCACCGTGAGCAGGTGGCAGGTGTAAGTGCGGGCCATGCGGGGTCACAAGGAGGGGCGGGAGGGAGTGGGCGGGGCTTACCTTTCGGGTGAACTCCTACCAAGGGCTTTAAGGTTGTCTGAAAGACTCTGGACCTCGGTGTCCACGCAGATTTTGTAACCCTGGGGGGTCACTCGTGAGGCCCCCCGTGGTGCTGTCCTAATGTCTTCGCCTCTGCCCGGATGAAGTATGTACTAGATGTGAGAGTTGTGAAGGGAGCATGAGGTGATGTGAGCCAGGCACTGTCCCTCACAAAGCCTCCATGCAATGCACTATTGAAGTCTACTCTGGAGTGTCACATTGGCGCAGACACCGAATGTTGTCACCCCACCAACACCCCCCCCACCCCGGACCTTCCACAGACTACAAAGGCACTTCCTAGGTTCTGCCTAAACACGTGCGCCCCCCCTCCCCTCACCCCACCCCACAGCCCACACGAAGCCCAGGTATGTTTAAGGGCCTTCATGATGCCTCGGTATGTTGAGGGGCCCTGATGGTGCCCACTTATGTTTAGAGACCCTCATGTGGCTCAGGTACGTTTAGGGGCCCTCATAATACCCACTTATGCTTGGGGCCCTCATGATGCCTCGGTATGTTTAGGGGCCCTCAAACAAGACATAGGAAAATAGATTCCTAACTCTTTATCTAAGTCTGGTTGCTATCAGAATTTCACCCATCCAATATTTTGTAGAATAATCTCAGAATGGTTCCCAAATGTCTTTGGGTTAATCCCATTCAGGGATCAACGTATTGTATATTTATGTGGTTGACTTCCTCCAAATGGCATCTCTCACCCAGGTGGACACGCTTTGGCAGGGAACTTTCCCCCAGCAGATCGCCACACATCTTTTCGCCAGCAGCTACAAGACGCCTGGTCTGTGCAGTGGGGGGGGGGGTATATCTGCCATGTGTCCCATCCGCTCTACCAGAGAAGAGCCCAGCACCACACGAGACAGAATTTTATGAAGCTCACCCATTCACACTTGCATGTCCAACCATTATACATAGCCATCCTTCTCATTGTATTGTATTGCAAGCTTCTCGTCCATATGTAGCTTTACCTACTCTTCCACCCTCTCACTCACCCAATTATAAATTAATTCATCCATCCACCCCTCTTTCATTCACTTACCCATGCAGCTACTCACACATTCATCCGCATACTTCCTGATCCATCTACCTACTCGTCTTCGACCCATTATTCATCCCCCACTTATCCACCTATTTACTCTTGAATCATCCTCTCCACCCATCTTCCAGCCACCGCTAAACACATCCATCAGCTCACTCGTCCACATCTCAATTAACTCCACAAGCTCAGTCAGCCATTCGCTCAGTCAGCCATTCACCCACTCTCTCACTCAGCCATTCACCCACTCACACGTCTCTCCATTCTCAGCACTGACCGATTTCCATTAGTTTTCCCTGGACTTGGGTATGTACATCATCATCTCCAGCCTCAACCTAAAAAACACAAAGCTTAGGGAACTTCTGGGCACAGCAGTCAAGGCGCTCTCCAGTGAGTCACCACATGGCTCTGCCCCCCCCAACACACTTTTTTTTAAACATTAATAAGCACGGCGCCGTCTTCACGGACACCGCACTATGCAATGCAATAGGTGTTGCTTTTGGTATTGTAAATAACAATGCCTTTTAATTTTTTTAGAGACATTGCCATTTACAATGTCAATAGCTCAAAATAATGTAATTGCGAGACCAATTGCATTGTGAATGCTTGTTTAGCAATGTGTTGGGGGCATGCCATCCAGGTGTACCTCGAGCAGAGACAAGTGTGTGTGGGGTGTGGACATGTTGCTCTTTCATTAGCGCAGTTCGTGGTGTGGGAGTCGTAGGACTCTGGTATGGTATTTCACTCGGGGGCTGCCGGGCGCAATGGAGACCAATGTCGGAGGTCCAGATGTCCTTCCGCCTTGTGTATTGAGACGAAGGAGCTTTGATGCCTTATTTTAGTCTGACTACTGCTTGCATTACTGAAATGTGATGTGGCCTTCGCGCTGAAATTTTTGCCAGGCCTTAGATTTAGGGTGCACCAATTGCGAATCACAAGCAAAAGTTGGCGTGTATGAGCCAAGGGCCCGATTGTCCTTGTTCAGTCTCTCTCTCTCCCTCTCTTTCTCTCTCTCTCTCTGTCCTTTGATGAATGCCTGACACACCTTATCTTGGATATTGCCTTTCAGGCTATCACTTACAGATTGTCCAGGGATGACCCGCCATGACTCTTCCAAATAGATGTTTGGAAAGAATTTTGATTGTGATATTTTGTTTGGACTTTTAATGGTGAATGATTCATTCTGCTTTTTCTGTACTCCAATGACTGTTAGTTGTTGTGATTCTGCGGCATGAGGCAAATGATTTTGTTCATGATTTCGTGACGTTGATGTGCAGTCTCTTGTCCCGGGGGAGGTGCCCGTGGGGTGAGGGGGGAGATGGTCCAGGGCTAGGTGGCAGTGGGTGTTGTGGCCCTGTTGGGGCTCTGAGCTGCATGATCATTGGCTCCATGGAATCTGTTGTTCTTCAGGGGTGGCTCTGGGCTGGGCTCCCTTTTCTGGTGCAGGTTGTAGTCCGACTTTGCACCAGGTCAGAACAGGTGTTAATTTTCTACTGCTAACGCACCTTTTCGCATGTTTTGTGTTCTTATCGCCGATCTGGCTGGTCATTGAGAATGTTGAGGTGTGGTGTTGTCGCAGCTTTTTGCTCGGGAGCGCCTACTCTGCAACTCATTAGCAATAGTTGCCGGGGTCATCAGTGGCAATGTTTTTTGCGGCTGCTATCGCAGGTAAACTGGTGGCAGCGGCTGTTTGCACCAGCTTGTGAATGGGGCGATTAATTTATCACGACTTTGGCTTAGATAAAGTGCCGATAACTTGGCAATAGATCCTTGAGAATATGCCCCACAGTGTATCGGGCTGGGGTGGGGCGCGTGCCAGCAACACCAGACTGCTTTGAAGGGCACATTTGGTGTCCTCCTTGCATACTCCAGTTTGAGCCTGTTCAGGGAGCCCTTGGCTCCCAATCTGGTGTGAAACTGGACAAAGGACATGGGAGTATCCTCCCCTCTGTCCAGCCCTTTCTCTGGGAGGGACCTCTGAGTTGTCCTAACCCCCTCCTTCCTAGGGTATTTAAGGGCTTACCTGTTTGTGAGTCCTCAGATTCGTTGTGGGACGATACTCAAGCCTGACAGCACGTCACTCTTCGACTCTGGACACTCAGACTTTGCCTGGAACCAAGACTGCATCAAGAAAGTCTCCTGCTGCTCCTAATCTCGCTGCTCTGCAAGGCTGTTAGCATCAAGGACACCCAAAGTAATCTCCCTTGGAGTGAAGGAGTCCCTCCCCTGCAGCTGCAGGCACCGTAACGAAGCTGACCGGTCTGCTGCTCCTGACGTCCCACAGACTTTGAAAGGCTCAGCAACATGGGTGGTGGTTTTGCAACTCCCTCGAGGCCTGACCTGTCCTCTCTGCAATTTTGAGGCCAGTATCCCTTGTCAGAACCGCTGGGACCAAACCCCTGTGCATCGCGGCAACTTGCCATATTCAAGACCTGTTGGCGCTGCAATCCAGAGATCTCCAGCATCTCTTCCTGCCAAGTACAGTGTCCTTACTGCATCCTCTGCACAGTGGGCCTTCAATCTTTGGTGAGGTGCTCAAGGTCCTCTTGCGACTCCTGCCCCTTCGGCCTGTGGGTCCTCTCAAGGGTCTTCTTCTGCTCCAGTGGGCTCCCCTGCTTGATCGGGGCCTGCTCTGACTCTCCTGATTGAGGTGAGTCCCAGTGTACCTTGCTGGTCCAAACGTTGCTCCTTCTTTGCTTTCCACACCTGTTCCAGCTGCCAAGGCTTGTTGGTGCTCACGCTGGACACTGACCCACCGGGTTCTTGACTTCCGATGTGGGACAGCTCGTCCACTGCTCCTGGTCTTCATCAACGTCGCCTGGTTCTCACAGCTTCAGCGACAAGGTCACAGTCAACCCTCCTGAACCATCTGACTTTGTTGGGAATTGCTCTTCTGTGCCTTCTGGTCACCTCCGAGTGGCATAGATGCGTACCCTCTTCTTGAAGTTTCTTCACTTCAAGAATCCCCCCTTTAATTCCACCGGACTCTTGCACAGTCTCTCCAGCGGTATCTTTCCTGAAGACCTCGACTGTGGCCTACAGGGATTTCAGACGTCACTTCGCACCTATGCACCTGGCTTCCCTGGTGTAGTTATCCTAGTTCCTGAGTTATCCACGGGTGGGGTGACTTTCCAACTTTTTGTCTTCCACTGGGTTCCTTCAGTGTCCACGGGGAAAAGGTTCTTCTTCTCCACAGCTGCAACTGCGACTTCCTCGTTGACTTCTATTGGACACACAGTTGTGTTTCCACTCTGCACACAGACTCTGTGGGGTTCCTGAGTACTTGCATTGGGTGGTTACTTGTGTCCCCAGCTCCTCTGAGTCTCCTGGTCCAAGTCCTGACTTTGGTCGCAGTTTGCATTCCACTTTTTTAGCATATGGTTTGGTCTCCCCCTGAAGACCACTGTATTTTGTGGTTTCTTACCTGTTTACAATCGAAGTATTGTGTATTTGTGTTTATATCTCCAGGTAGGAGTTGTGTGATAAATAGACATCTTTTTATAACTACAGTGTGGTTCTTTTTGTTTAACCTACACTACATGATTAGATCTGGTAAAACAAGCTGCTTAACACTCCTTCAAGAGAAGCCTGAAGGCTGCTCGCCACAGCTACCACTTTGAGTGCTTTCTATGGTTATCAAAGACCACCATAAGGGTTGTTTGGATTACTGCAAGGTGCTTCACTTAAATAAGTGTGCCCCATATACTTAGCCAGCCTCCTGCAGTGCGTCACAATAAAAGGGCGGGAATGCGCTGTATCTACAAGATACAGCGCATTCCTGTCCTCCACCCCTGTGCCGGTGCACAAACAGCAGCCATGCATCAACGCAGACACACTTGCACCATGGTACAAGGGTGCCTGCATTGCCGGGATGATTGTTATTGTGCAGGAAGGGACACATTCCTGCACAAAAACAATCATTAATGGCTTTTTGATCCTTCTAGGTGTGCTGCAGAATACAGCACACATGGAAAGAACATAAAACTAGGAGAAATAAAAGTATTTCTCCTCATTGCACCACCCCTATGCCTACCTTGGGGAGGTGTTGGATTCCGATGCATTCCCAGGTTTACCACACTTGGTAATTCTGGGAATGTGTCAGGTTCCATGGATGTTGAGTGGAAACACACACAGCAACACCCATGGAATGCCCCTTTCACAAAGACTAATGCATGAAAGTGGCCCATATTTTGCAAGGTCATAAAAAGTCACTCAGGGTGACTTTATGTGGCCTTGTGAATATAGGCAGAAACACTGTGCCGCTGGTGCGTCTAAAAAGTGACGCACCGTTGGAGCAATGGGCTTGTAAATGAGGCCATACATCTATCTGCAGATTCCTTACCGACTCACCTATCCTCCCCGCTCTGTGAACGGATATCTAGGGACAGAGCTTTCCCCTATCAGGCCCCTAGTTTTCCACAACAGTGGTCAGTGTACTTCATGGCTCCACGCTTCTGGAGTGGAAAGTTGCATAAAGTAATTGATGTCAGGGCATCTGGGTGACACTTATATAGGCACTATGAGGTTCCAGTGCGGACGATACCACACGGAGCCAAACAATGTTATCTACCGACATGCACTGCTTGCAAAAATAATTCCAGATCCAGTCTGACGCCTGGGGGTAAATCAAAGGTAAGGTATCTGCAGCTAGATAGAATCTCTACCAGATAAGGGTTACCAAATGTAAGTAACTTGTTTTTCAGGGGTTCACACAGAATTCACAGGCTCAGGAGGTTGTGAAGTTTATTGACAAACCCAGGCCTTACATCTCATGTCATATAACTTGCTTTAACCATAATTTCTATTCTTCCTCTTTTCCTCAAAGTTAAGAGAAAAGCTGCCTAGAAACACAAATGTTTTTATCTCCTTCAGCCTCTTTACAGGTGTAACTCTGCAATATATTAAAGTAAAGAAGACAGTGGTCTCAGCGGAAATCAGAGGAGGTGGGGTTTGTGGTGCAAGTTTAGGGCTGCTTGATGGTGGGGTGATTTGAGTGGTTGAGTGGCTTTATCATAAATGTTGGGAAAAAGGAACATGGACATTTGTACACTTCACTAAACACAAACTAGTAAACAAGTTTACTCGAGCAAACAGCTATGCTGAGAAAACCTGGGGCAACATATATTCACGTGACAGTGCAGAAGAACAACATCTCTTAAACAAATGCATGGGTGTTCAATGTTGATCCAGAAGGTCCCGATCCATGCCGGATTTTCAAAACTTTGCACTGGGTAAAATGTGTTAATTTTTAGGTCGAGCCTGAGCCAGCACGCAAGTGCTGCTCTGCGATAGTTCAGTACAGAGATATGCTTCGCCCACTCCCCCGCCCTTATTTTTCATTGGCTTGTACTTTGTAAATGCTGTCTTCTGATTCATTATGAGGCTTGTTGGTCCCTCCTTAGTAGGTCCATGTTGTCATTTGTATCCTCCCATGGTTACTGTCCCCTTTACTTTGATGTTACAAGGTTTGTGTACTTTTCGTTTATTGAGCCGGGACAATGGCGTAGGCCTCGCAGAGTGAGGTGTCCCGGCTCCAGGCTCTCTTGCTCTCCTGTGACGCCAACCGCTCAGGGCGCCTGGCGAGAGAGGACTTTGAGTCACTGTGCGCTGAGCTCCGCATCAGCACGGAGGAGGCAGAGGCCGCCATCCGTGACAGGGCCATCACCTTCCAGTACTTCACCATGGGCTTCCAAGGGTCCCAGTGCTCACCCGACTGCGGAGAGGAGGCTGGGGGGCCGACGCAAGGGCTCCCAGCGAGCCAGAGAACAAGCAAGGAGGAAACCCCCTTTAACCCGGCTTGGAAGGGCTTCCAGCTCCGGCTGGGGGATGAGCAAGTTCACCCCCTTCGCCCTTTCTGATCCGGCAAACAAGTATGGATAATGTCCCTGCTTCCATTTGTTAGGCCTGGAATCATTTTTTTTCTCGCTGGTCTCTTACCAGTGGTTGTGAATCTGTCAGGCCTGCAGTACTTTTTCCTTGCTTGCCCCTTATCCATGGTTGTGGCTATGTTTGTTGTGCCTCTGGTGCTTTCTTTTTTTTTGCTTGCCTTACAGTGGAGTGAGGGATGGAGGCGGGTGTGCTAATTCATTAAGAAGTCTTTAGCTTATGACTGCTGTAGGAGTGTGGTTTATGTGAATGGATACTGTTGTGTTTATTGTCATGGGTCTTTTATCGTCCACTCCCCTTTTGGCATATTCTTAGTAAGAGGACCAAGGCTCTCACTGACCTTTTGATATGTAAACTAACCAAGGAAAAGGACTAAAAGCTTCCCTGGTCATTACATATTTAGCACTTGACTATGATCTAAAGATTGTAGTGTCAATATGTGATCACATTGATCATTTGGAGCGCTCGAATTTTAAAGTGTGGAATTCCAAATCAGCCAATAGGAACTAATAGGTATATCTGTTTTATAACTTTAGCAGAAACTATTTTTGCAGGTTGTAAATTATCTATGTATTTCTGGGACATTTTGAGGGCTGGATTGTTGCCAAAACTGATTGCCTTTTTCACTCAAGGTGTGCTACCGCTTATGACAGGAGACCAAAACACTTTCCTTTGTGTTCGCTTCGCTTAGGCATTTCCTGTTCCCTTGAAAATCTGTTGGCGACTTTGGGTGCTTTAGGCACGTGTTATGGAAATGACAATCTCGTGTCTTTTGTATACGAACGACAAAGATCTGTTGATTTTTGGTACTGGGTTGGGTGGCATGAGGTTTTTGCTCGTTTGATGCTCTCACATCGAAAGGGACATCTGCAGCATTGTACATTAGACGGATAGGCTGTCTCAAAAGTACCTGGGCCTAAATCCAATAAAGGCTGAATTGTTTTCATGGAAAACTGACTCATCTAGGCAGATGTGGCTGAAAAAGTATGCACTGGGTCTCACATCTATGAGAGTTTAAGCGTGTGCATACATATATATATACATTACAATAACTCTCTCGACCTTTCCACTTGTCATTCTGCCTATGTTAAGAGCGCTTTTGGTATTAAAAACCATGATCCAATAAACATCTAGTATCACCTAACTAATGTAACAAATAATTCAACCTCACTGAATTATCGCGATATCGCGGAGCACATGCTCCAGGTTTCTTTGCACTTATATGGCACTTTACACTTTAGCACCTTTTTTCATGAACAATTATTGTTATTTATTGTTATTGATTTTACCTTGATCGTGACGCCAAAAACAGAAGACAAAACTTCAATCATGTTTGAAGACAGTACACTAAGTAAAAAAACATGTGAAACAGTTTCTTAATATTTTTATGAGATTATTAACAATTATAAACTCAGGATGAAATTTTATGTAATTTTACCTGTCTCGTCACCAATATATGCTGTTCTTGTTGTTTATGTCTACTACGAGAGTATCGCAGCAAGCGGATCATGTGATCATGATCATACTGGCACTGTCACTTTAAAAAGGTGTTATCTCTCTTAGACCACTGTCATGTGATCAAGGCTCAGGTGAGCCGAAACGCGTAATGGCGACAGAGGAATAAAGATTTTTTGCACTACAAGTTGGGTCCGTGCCTTTCTCTTCAGGAGAGCCGTTAGTTTGGATAAGCTACGGAGGAAAAATCGTGATTTCATTGGTCGTTTGCTGGTCTCGCACGACCATTCACGGAACCCCTTTCTCGTCGACGGCGCAGTAAGACTTCTCTTCCCGGGTGACCAGGAAGCCTGCATCTATTCCGTACAGGATACCAGCCGCCGGACCCCCCGCCACCCTAAAAACTAGCCCGGAAAACCTGACGATCTTGGTAGAAGGCGAGTCGGAGGACTCGACAAATACGGAAGTCAGCAGGTAGGCGCCTAATTGGGTATTGTGGGGTGAGGAGGCATCCATATACTTCATTGAAGACAGCCATATATAAAACTGGTTTAATTGAAGTATTCAAGTATCGTTATTATTTCACTCATGTCGGCCGACGTGGCAAGAGCACGGGAGGCGGCAGCAACAGAGATGTTCTCTGACGCTCTCCCATCAACGAGCAATATGACGGAACCTAGGTTGAATAAAGCCAATGTTAACAATTCAGTAAGGGATCTATTAAAAAAATTGGAGAAAAAAATGAAAGCAGAAATGACTAAGTGGTGGGAATCCAAGTCATTGCAAGGATACATCGATGTTAATAGGATCCCGCGGGGCTTGCACATACTAACGGCACCGAGTTACGAAGAACCCAACCCGGAATTAATGAAGGAATGGGCAGAGTGTAATTTAGAATCCTTAAGGAAACTAACTCTCATTCTAATTAAATACGCTGACATTGACAGAGCCAAACTACTGGGGAAAATTGATGATATAAATGAGGAGTTGGAAAAACATGAAGATAAGGATGAACAAAGGAAATTAAGAAATGAAATGATGGCCCGCTTATCAAAAGAAGAGGAAAAAATTAAATCAAGGAAAGCTTACAAATTCCAAAGAGACAGAACCGACTATGAGATGGGTCAAATATTTACCTTCGCCAAACGATATGATGCACTGAGGAAGTCAAAATTCCGCACTGAGCAAGCACCAACAGTCCAAAATTTGAATGAAAATCGCGGGTCCAATACCACTCAATCAGAAGGCAGTTCTGGGGCAGGCAGCGAATCAGACTCAGAAATGCGCACCGCTGCAGTCATGGGATCAAATTCGAAGCCATCTCCGGGAGAAGAACTCAATTTTTTATGTCAAGAGCGCAGACAAACTCTGCGCCCAAGACCTCAGGCAAATCTAGCTACATCAATTTCAAACGGAGACAGAGGCGTAAAGCAAATTCCAAACGAGCAAAGACAAGGCAAAAGGAGGGGACGGGGATATTGGCGAAACAAACAATAATGGATGAGCAGATAGAAAACACCATAGTAAACCTATCCACCATCGAGCTCACAACACAGGAGAAAAACATTCTAAGATTGGGTCTATCATTTGCTCCGCGCAATAACTTTGATTATGCTACAACAAGAATTGATGTATACAAAGGAGTACGTAAATTGAAACTAAAAAAGCATTTCCTTATAAATAAACCCAACCAGACAACTACGGGTGACATTTCTACTCCGGATACCCAACGTGGATCTAACACACTAACCCAGTCAGATACATCACTTTTACAAATTATGCAGGATCTTAGCAATGAAAGCAACCCAACTGATTTAACTCTTAAAGCAAGTCCATTCAAACCCAAATCCTCCTTTAACCCAATCATGATCAGAGACTCCATCGACATCTTCCATGAAGCGGTGACCACCCAACTGAAGGAGTTGAACAGGAAAATACAATCTAAAACAAAGCATTATAATAAAGTTGATCAACAATACAAACAGCTAACAGCTAAATTACAAAAAAACAACAAAGAGATTGTAATTCGCAACAGCGACAAAGGTGGAAATATTGTCATTTGGCCGATGAGTGCATACAACAAGGAAGCATATAAGCAACTCAACGATCGCACATGTTACACACGAACCACTATCAGTAACATGAAAATCACCTATAAAGATTTCCACCTTAAGCTCAACAAATGGAAAAATGCTAATCTGATCAGCAACGATGAATTCAAATTCCTAAAAAATGACAGTCCTACTACACCAACTATGTACTTCATCCCGAAGATTCATAAAGACTACAACGATCCCCCTGGTAGGCCAATCATCAGTGCCAGAAACAGTCTAACGGAACATACAACTAAATACATTGACTATTACCTGCAGGAGTTTGTACAAGAATTACCATCTTATGTAAAAGATACCAGTGACTTCCTCAGAAAAATTTTGAACATTGTGTGGCAGGACAATTATTTGCTCATTGCATTAGATGTAACATCTCTATACACTAGCATTGAACATGTGTCTGGCTTAGCAGCAATTGAACATTACCTTTCACAAAGATCTGCGCAGCATCTAGAACATAATCGCATGCTGGTTGAAATGATAGAATTTTGTTTACGGAACAACATTTTTATGTTCAACAGTCAACTGTACCAGCAAACTAGAGGCGTAGCTATGGGGGCCAGCTTCTCACCGAGCTATGCATGCTTGCATATGGGCAGATGGGAGGAGTTGGTCCTCAAGAAAGAACACCAAGAATATGTCAATACTAATGTCAAAGTATGGTTAAGATACATTGATGATCTTTTTGTTATTTGGGAAGGTACTAACCAACAAGCTAATGACTTTATTGTAAAGATTAATGCTAACAACATGAATTTACAGTTTACTGCCACAGTCAGTGCCACACAAATTGAATTCTTAGACACCCAGGTGTATATAAAGAATGGCAAAATTGAATCCCGTCTTTTCAGAAAGAAGACGGCAGGTAACTCTACACTTCATGCGTCAAGTGCGCATCCCAAACATCTTATCAATAGCATCCCCTATGGGGAAATGCTAAGGATCAGACGCATTTGTAGCAACAATGATGACTTAGTGGTAGCACAAGAAGCAAGCAAACTTCGCTTCCAACAACGTGGCTACCAACCACAAGTCATTGATAACGCTATTAAAAAATCCATGATGTTTAGTAGAGACGAAGTCATAAGGGACAAGAAATCCGTAAATATTTTGACTAATGCAAGCTCCACCAACACCATAAGTATTAACACTAAGGAAGACAATGAATTTCGTCTGATTGTGCAATATAATCAACAGCACAAAGCGTTAAACAAAATTCTTCAGCATAATTGGCCTTTGGTACGAAGTGACCCAGTGATAGGACCCCTGCTACCGCAGAGGGTGTCCATCACTTATAGCAGGGCGCCCTCAATGAGGGATTTACTTGTTAGAACCAGCCCTGAGGTGATTGATAGCAATAGTTGGATACAATCCATGAAAGGATTTTTTCGATGCAAAACATGTAAAGCATGCATCCAGGGAGTGAACACTAACACATATCAAACCCCTTTCAGCGATCACAATCACGTTATTTCCAAGCTACTCACGTGTAAAACTGAATTCGCGATATATGTACTTACATGTCCTTGCAAACTACGCTACATCGGCAGCACTAAGCTACCCGTTTACAAACGTATCCTTCAACACCTCAGGGCCATCACAAATCAGGACAATACCTACCCTGTCGCACGACATTTTAAAGAATGTCATCAATCTGATAATCGCAAAGTAAAATACTTTGTAATTGACACCGTACCACCAAGCAGGAGGGGAGGCAACCGAGAGAACAAACTTAGAAAACTTGAAACTCGGTACATTTTGCAGTTAGATACTAAGCACCCTGCCGGCCTCAACGCTACTGAAGATTTATACACATGCTTGATTTAACTCGAAGAGAGGAGTTATGAGGTCACCACGTGATTAGACTACATATAGCATTCAATGACATATTCTATTTTAGATCTAGAATATTCAGTTTTAGCACCCATCACTGACACTTGGATATAGACAACAATTTTTTAAGTCCTATAAGTTCGCAAATGGAAGACAATAATAATAATAATTTTTTATGTGGTTATGTATTTTGTACAACACTTTTAAGGTATTTATAAGATTTTGAATGTTTAGTCTTTTAATATATTTATTGTAAATTTGTTCTTAAATGGGCACCTATCCATGTGTTACATTACAGGGATAGGTCAATGGATAGATAGTAATTTTAAAGGTTTTTTAACACCTTTTTATCTATTTATTAGCAATTTGCACTAGGCTACGACACTGATTTATATACATTTTACATATGACATTTAGTTCAATATGTTTAGTCGTAGACGTACCTTAGTTGAATTTGCATAGACCATGTATCAGCATTGATGCACATATCACTTTCCCTTTGATCTAGGACTACATCAGTGTCAGGCAGTATTTAATTTCCTAAGCAGAGGGCGAATGACCTCATTGGAGTATTGGTGCATTAAGGCATGGATATTTTCTTCATAAAACAACCAAACTTCTAAAATATATTGGCTATAATACACGAACCTAAGGTGATATTACAATAACTCTCTCGACCTTTCCACTTGTCATTCTGCCTATGTTAAGAGCGCTTTTGGTATTAACCCCTTCCCTGCTCATGACGGAACCGTTCCGTCATGAGCCACGGTTGGCGTGTGCTCATGACGGAACGGTTCCGTCATGACAATCCTGTCGGCGGCCGCTCCGCCTGCGCGGCGCTGTTTCCCCGCCTGTGCGGGGCGACAACGCAAATGGGCGGAGTCATGACGGAACCGTTCCGTCATGAGCACAGCTCAACTGTGGCTCATGACGGAGCGGCTCCGTCATGAGCACAGGCCCACCGCGCTGCCCCCCTGCCCCCCCCAGCGCTGCAGCGGAATGTCCGCAGCAGCGAAGGGGTTAAAAACCATGATCCAATAAACATCTAGTATCACCTAACTAATGTAACAAATAATTCAACCTCACTGAATTATCGCGATATCGCGCAGCACATACTCCAGGTTTCTTTGCACTTATATGGCACTTTACACTTTAGCACCTTTTTTCATGAACAATTATTGTTATTTATTGTTATTGATTTTACCTTGATCGTGACGCCAAAAACAGAAGACAAAACTTCAATCATGTTTGAAGACAGTACACTAAGTAAAAAAACATGTGAAACAGTTTCTTAATATTTTTATGAGATTATTAACAATTATAAACTCAGGATGAAATTTTATGTAATTTTACCTGTCTCGTCACCAATATATGCTGTTCTTGTTGTTTATGTCTACTACGAGAGTATCGCAGCAAGCGGATCATGTGATCACGATCATACTGGCACTGTCACTTTAAAAAGGTGTTATCTCTCTTAGACCACTGTCATGTGATCAAGGCTCAGGTGAGCCGAAACGCGTAATGGCGACAGAGGAATAAAGATTTTTTGCACTACAAGTTGGGTCCGTGCCTTTCTCTTCAGGAGAGCCGTTAGTTTGGATAAGCTACGGAGGAAAAATCGTGATATATATATATATATATATATATAGAGAGAGAGAGAGAGAGAGAGAGAGATAAAATCAAGGTCCAGCTGGACCGAAACGTGTTATGACCGACAAATAAAGAAGGCACTTTTTTGCACTAACCTGTGGTCCGCGCCTGCTTCCAACAAATGGATTTACAGTGAGAGTGAGCAAAGAATTAGGATAGATATATATATATATATATATCCCCCGAGTGCGAAGCAATCTCTGCCGCCATCTCATGGACAGTCATTAGCAGTAGTCAGGACTAGCTGTTGCTACTCCAGGACTGATCTTTGCTACCCCTGGCACTACCAACACAACCCCAGGCCTCATGGGCCATGAAGACAGCGTCAAGCAAAGAAACTAAACAGTGCTGTAGAGACCCTGTTTACATTTTATAAACTGAACTAATCTTCCACCTTACTCCAAAACCCCAGCAACAAAAAGGAAACGATACAAGGGCTAAGGATGGGACTACAGTGCAAACCTGTGATGTCATCATGATTAAAAGGGGGTGTGAGGACAAATTCGCTCCCCCTACCATTGTGAAGAATGGACGTTCACCTGCCACCTGGGCAAGAAGAGGTCTGGATTAGAAATATTAATAAAGTGGGTGGAGTGCTGAAGGGATGGGGTGGGTGAAAAGATGTGCCCAGTTTGCTCGTCCAATGGGGCTACACAATATACTGATTTAAAAGAATGAGTTTATAAAGCTAACATCTTGTCGCAGGTATAAAGTAACTGTTTATAACCCGAAAAATTAACTGCCTCTGGAAAACCTTTGTCTCAATTTCAAATAAAATCAATTAAGTGCAAGATAATTAAAGCAATGCAGTTTGTAGGGTAGCTTAAATGCACAGCGCCTAGAAATTAAATGGCTTTTTGTTCAGCTGTTGCAGATTCCTCAGCTCCTCTCAACCGATTTTAAGTTCAAAGACAAAACGAAAACGAAAAACTCAAAGCAGAGATCTCGACACGGAAGAGAAAGTTTGTGAATTAACTATCTCTCGGTGTTAAGGTGAGACACCTCACTTTAAAATGTTATTGACAGGGGGCGTGGCTAACCGAGCAGCGTGATGGCCGCTCTCTGAGCGAGCTCCGCCGGCTGCACACAAATTAATCCTTCACAATCCTGCGCGACGCTGCTGAGGGGCCCGGATTCCGTTGGAAACTGATGCGGCAACCCGGAGGCACGACCGAGTAAATCCTGGCCGCTCGCGAACGGCTGCGCGCGGTGACCTGGCGACCGCGATTGAAGCCGGCCCGCCGGCTGGAGCCCGCCTGGCACTGCGGAGCCCGAGGCGGCTGTGAAACCTGACCTGACCCCGGGGATTCCCAGGCCCGCGGAGATCGGAGGTGAGGGGGTCGCCCTGGCGCCCTTGCTGCGGAGCTGGGGGCCACCGGCGAACACTGTGTGGTGCTGCCTGTGCGCGGAGTGTGGGAGCGGAGCGGCCATCCACCGGAGATAGCAGATCGGGGGAGGGTCGGGGCTGCAGCCGAGGAGCGACGCCGCCATTTTGGACTGTGACTGGGGCGACTGAGCAGAAACTGTGCTCCCGCTGCGCTGCATAGCCCACGCTGTACATGCCCCTTGATTGCTGCACCCTGAGGCCCCGGCTGTTCGCCGATGGATGTACGGGTGTTGATCGCACCCTGACGCCAGGGCTCCACTCCCGGGCATAGAACGACGTGCTGACGGCCTCGGCCTGCTCCCGCCGGAGCCTCCCACGCTCCTCACCTTGGAGACCGTAGACCACACTTGGAGGGGTCGCCGTCGGACACTGGGCAGCCCACTGGTTTTGGGGCTTCTGTCCTCTTGCTCCCTCTTGCAACGCCTCGGGCTGTGCCGGCCAGTCCTAGGGGCCTACGCAACGCGCCGGTGAGCGCTTCCTGCCGCGGACTGCGCTTCGCGCCCAGCACGGGTCGAAGATGGGGGGCACAAAGGACGCAAAACAGACCAAATTGGCTTTCGACCACAAACAGAGGGCCAAGCAGCAGGCGGTGGACACGGGGGCCACGTCGTCACCCCCAAAGAGCCCCGCAGCCGAAGTCGATTTTGGCGCTTTGATGATGGAGGTCAGATCAAGCCTAAAGAGCATAGACGCAAAACTGGATGCCATGGCTGTACAACTGGAGGCGGTAAAATCCAAAGTGGAAGTGCACGAAACGCGGCTAGACTGCCTAGAAAGCAAACATACCGAATGTGCCGAGTTTCAGCAGCAGGCGAAAAACCACATCACAAATATTGAGCGCGAACTGGAGGCCATGCGAGCTAAGGCGGACGATCTGGAAGCGCGATCCCGGAGGTCCAATGTCTGCATTACGGGCATTCCAGAGACGGACAACACCGGAAAGATGGAGGTCTTTGTGTCTGATTTGTTACACGAGCTGTTTGATCCGGACCTGTCCCAGGTATTCACGGTGGAGAGGGCGCACAGGACACTGGGCAAGAGACCGCCACCAGGCGCCACCCCACGCCCTATATTGGTCAAGCTACTCAACTTCCAGGATAGGGACCGCATCCTGCAGTTGGCCCGGGAAAAAGGCAAGATCATCCATAAGGGGAATCACATCTCGTTTTACCCTGATTTCACCCCCCTCGTCCAGGCAGCCAGAAAGGAGTTCATACCTGCGAAGAAGCTCCTGATGCAGGCCGGAGTCCAATACTCCTTGCTATACCCAGCAAAACTGAAAATCTTTCATGAACGAACTGCTCACTTCTTCACTGACGCCAAGGAGGCCCTAAAGTTCGCTAACCACATCGGAGGCCCTGGTGCCAGACGCAAATCGCCGAGGTTGGAGGAGGACGTGGCCCGCATAAGCGACAACGATTGAGGTACAGGGGGTGCAGTCATCTGGGTTTGTCCCTTCCACTACAGTTGACATTTGCTGGACTGTTTGGTCCCCTCTAGATGTGCACTGGGGCCGCTACTGGTCCTGTTGGAGCTGGCCCGCTCGTGTCGGGTGGGTCTTGGTTGCTGATTGTGTCGCAGGTCTGGGGCGCACTGGACGGCATACTACTCCGGTGCTGTGTGTTCCGTACCGCTGGGCGCCCCTCGGGTGTCGCGTGGGATCTTCAGTGTGCGGCCACCCTGTGCATTCAGGGGTGTCAGCTAGGAGCACCTCGCCCCATGGGGAATCTCCTGTTGTTTTTGTTCTCGATTGACTCAAGTGCGTTTCAGAGCACATATGGGATTCTAGCGCAACCTATTTGGGGGGTTGGCGTGGGTGGGGGTTGGGAGGGACTTTTGTTTGTTTGTTTACCGGTGCTGGTGCAATGCATTGCAATTTATCATTACATGTCCATGCTGCGCGGGGGCGAGCGGTGGTCTGGGCCTGTTGGGGTGGTGTGGGGGGGCGGGGAGGCGGCCTGGTCGCCTTGGCTGTGCCGTCAACATGGGGGGAGTTAAACTGTGGACTTGGAACATTCGTGGCCTTGGGGACTATAAAAAAGCCAGGTTGATGCATACTATGTTGACTAGACACAATGTAGACATTTGCTTGTTACAGGAAACTCACATTAACTCTGCCCCATCGCCCAGGCTAAAACACCACAGGTGGTCGCATGTATATTCCGCTATATACTCTAACTATGCCCGGGGGGTGGCTGTCCTCGTACGGAGGGGGCTGGACTGGAGAGAGCATCAATGTGTACTGGATAAGGAGGGTCGTTATGTACTGGTTCATGGCTCATTGCAGGGTAAGCCACTGGTTTTAGCCGCTGTATATGGCCCCAATGTGGATGACCCTGAATTTTTCCGAACTGTCTGGGCGCAAATTGTGTTGCTTGATTGTGACCTGATAGTGGTGGGGGGTGATTTCAATGTGGTGTTGGATGATGAATTGGACAGAAGGGGCACTAGTAGGCCTACACATACGAAGGCGAGACAGGCGTTGCTAGATGTGCTTGAGGAGGGGAGACTGACTGATGTGTGGAGACTCCGACACCCCGGAGAGAGAATGGGGACCTGTATCACGTGCCACCACGACGCTTGGTCCCGTCTAGACTTTTGGCTGCTGTCCCCTGAGGTGGCTACCTGGGTGGGGGAGGTGGAGATTCAGGCTAGGTCGCTTTCGGACCACGCCCCCTGCATGCTAGAACTGCGTATACCCAACGTGGCCCCTAGGGCGTTTTCGTGGCGACTGCCGCCCCACGCTCTTACGGATCAGGTGTTCACGGAAGAAATTAGGGAGGACATTGTTAAGTACTTCGAGGACAATGAGGGTTCAGCCTCCTCTGAGGCCGTGGTGTGGGACGCCTTTAAGGCGGTAATACGGGGCCAGTGCATAGCTCGGCGGGCGGGGGTGCTACACTCCATACGCCGGACACTGGCTAAGTTAGAGCAAGAACTCAAAGAGCTGGACTCGGCCTTCTGCCGGGACCCGACGTTGGCTAATGCAGGTAGTCTCAAAACAAAACTATTGGAATACAATGAAGAGGCGCAGAGAGAGGTGAAGTTCTTGGGGAAACAGGCGGAAGCTCGTAGATACGGGGAGGGTGATAGACCGAGCAGAACACTGGCTAGGCTGATTGCTCCCCAGACTCAGGCGCACTATATACACACCATCATGTCCAGCGAGGGGACGCAGGTCACGGGTCAGGAGGCGGTGCTGAAGGCCTTTGCTGACTTTTATGCCTCTCTATACACGTCCAAACACTCGGCTGCCCCGACTTCTCTGGACGATTTCCTTGACTCTATAGCCCTGGTCTGGTTCAATGACAACCATAGGCAATACATGGACCTGCCTGTCTCGGCTCAGGACATAGCTCAGGTCATTAAAAGCATGCCGGCTAATAAGGCTCCCGGCCCAGATGGCCTTACCACAATGTTTTACAAGACATACGCTGAAGAACTAGCTCCGAAATTGCACTCTATATTCGTGGAGGCGCTAGAGCTGAATGCCCTCCCAGACTCCATGCGCGAGGCACTCATTGTCACTCTCTTAAAGCCTGACAAAGACGAACTATATCTGGACTCCTATCGTCCCCTCTCTCTCATAAATGTAGACGCCAAAATCTTTGCCAAGGTCATAGCGGACAAACTACAGCCGCTGCTGCCGATCATTGCTCTCCCAGACCAGTCGGGGTTTATCCCTGGCCGTGCCACCTCGCACAACCTCAGAACGTTATTCTCCATCCTACATTATCTTCACCCCTCCGTCCAGGCCGCGGTCGTGTTCTTAGACGCGACTAAGGCCTTTGATTCGTTAGAATGGTCGTACCTCTTTCGTATCTTGAGCAGGATGGGATTCAGTCGTAACTTTATTAATCTCATCCAATTGCTCTATGACAGACCCCGTGCGCGGGTGCGAGTGAATGGCCTGGTGTCCGAACCCTTTCCCATCTCCAGGGGGACTAGACAGGGGTGCCCTCTGTCGCCCCTCCTCTTCGCTATTGCGATGGAACCACTGGCGGCCAGAATACGCCAACACCACACGGCGAGGGGTATAGGCTTCAGCTCTCGCAGCCTGCTGATCTCGCTTTATGCAGACGACGTTACTCTGTATGTCTCCAACCCCGCAGAGAATTTGAATCCCCTGCTCCGAGAATTTGTACGTTTCGAGGGACTGGCGGGCGTGTCTATAAACTGGTCCAAGTCCGTTGCATTCCCTCTCACTGACGAGACAGCTCCACCTCCTTCGGACTACCCCCTCCGTTGGGAGACTGATGCGGTCAAATACTTGGGTATTTGGATTAGTCGGGACACGCAGGAACTATGGTCTCTAAACTTCGGCAGAACGGTCGACTGGCTGGAGCGGAGGGTGGAGGTTTGGAACAAACTTCCCCTGTCCCTGGTGGCGAGGGTGGCGCTGGCGAAGATGGTGGTTCTCCCGAAATTCCTTTATCTGTTCGTTAATCTCCCGTTGCCCATGACTGCATGCTTCCACGCACGAGTCCGCTCCCTACTTGTGTCTCTGGTGTGGGCTGGGCGGCAGGCGCGGACCTCTTGGGCTTTGCTCACGCTCCCGCTGCGGCAGGGGGGCCTTGGAGCGCCTGACCTTAAGCTTTACTCGCTGTGCGCTCAGGCTCAATTTCTACACTTCTGGGCGTTCCCCACCCCCTACCAGCCGCACGTGGCGGTGGAATTGGCTGCGGTTGCCCCGCTGCCGCTCCGGGTGGCGTTGTATGGCAGGGTTTCCCGCCCCTCGAAGGAGGTGGACACCGTTGAGATGATCCGCTGGTCATGGAAGGAGCTACGCCGGAGGGCGGGCCTTCCCTTGCTCTATGCGCCGGCCATACCGCTGCGAAGCAATCCGATGCTGCCTTGCCTTAGCGCTAGGGGAGATACTCTTACGCTCCAGGGGAGACGGGTGGCCACTTTCGCTGACCTTTACCCTGATGGGACGTTTGGTGAGTTGGGTGTCCGCTCGGACGGCCAGCCTACCTCGTTCTCGGACGAACTCCTGTATCACTCTCTCCGGGAGTCCTGCAAAAAGATGTGGCCTCAATTCCCCGAGGAACCCCCGCAACTGGATGCCCTTCAAAACTTGCTGTCACGACCCTCCCCCGCGAAGCTGGTGTCCAGGCTGTACAACTGCATGCAGGAGCAGGCACCGCTCACCGTGCCTAGGGCCAAACAGGCTTGGGCCACTGATCTGGACGACGCCCTGTCAGATGACATGTGGGAATATTGCTGTAAGCAACTAACAGAGCTGTCACCGAACTATAGACTCCGACTGGTCCATTTTAAATTCCTGCACCGGTACTACCGCACACCAGTGCTGCTGCATCGCATGGGGATCCGCACTGACGCTTCCTGTTGGAAGTGTGGCGGAGCTGACGCGTCCTTCATTCATGTGGCGTGGAGCTGCCCTAAGCTAGTTGAGTACTGGTCGAGCATCTTTGAGGCCATCAACCGCATTTTAAACAGGACTGATGAGCCCTCTCCGCTTTTGGGGCTCCTGGGATACGTTAAAGACACCGTACCCGCTGACAGGAAACTGCACGCGATGCTGCTACTTTACGCTAAACGTCAGGTGGCGATACACTGGGGCCGTGGAGCCCTGCCTACGTTCGCCGCATGGGTTCGTGACGTTGCGTATGGTCAGACGCAGCTCACGACCTACTGGGAGTCGATGCCCACCGCATCTAGGCCCAATGACATCTGGGAACCCTTCCTGCAGTGGACAAGAGAGCGGGCGGGTTCGGCTGCATCTGTGGACTCCCCCGGGACGGGCGTTTCGGATGACATGGGGTAGGCCTTTGAGCCCTACCCACACCGTGATGAGTGGACGGATGCCTGCTTGGTGGGTGCGCCTGGGTGTAGCGGAGTGTGTTGCTTTTGCCGGATCCCGTGCCTGCCGCATGCCTGTTGGATTTGTCGTGTTGCCTCCCCTCCCCATCCGGGAGATCTACTGCCTTGTCCTGCTGCGTTCCCTCCCCCCCCCCCCCCCCCCTGCCCTATGGCTGCTACCCTGTGCTCCTCCTACAGCCACCGATGATACTTGTGGTCGTCCCTCCAGGACGGACGGGTCCTAGTACGTGAGCCCCTGCGTGAGCAAGCTGTGATGTCTGTTGGTTTATTGCACTAGTTCTGCACCGAAAGTTTTCTGTTTCCCTCCGATTGTTGCGGGGGGGTTGGGAGAAAAGGTGGCTGTGGGTGATCTATCTATACATTGCCTTTTACATGAGCTGCGGTCCCAGTACTTGCTGGAGCGATTGGACGGGACCGGGTGCCTAGGATTTGTTTTTAGTCCACGAAGCCCACAAATGTAAGACCTTCCACTTTTCACTGACTACGCCATTGTACCGCTCATCAATGGCATTGGTGTGTATCTCCCTGTATGTTACGATGTTGACATTACTTATGACTTCTGCCATGGAGCGCCTTAATTGGACACACTTGACGATATCGCGGCCTGCCTCCGGGTTGTTGGCGTGACGCAGTGTAATCATTACTTTGCTAAATAAAGGTCTTTCAAAAAAAAAAAAAAAAAAATGTTATTGACAAACACAGGAGCGTTATCCTTTGTAATCGCTACAATAACACAGATTAGAGTTTGAAGCTGGAAAGGAGACCGTGACATCAAGAAAACAACAATTGGTAATGCATAGATTTCACCTATGTAATGAATAAAGAGCTGTTTTCATCAATCATTGTCCAGAAGAAAGAGCTCCCTGATGGATAACACAGCAGTGGCCAGAGCTGCTGACTCGCAAACTGGGGATCTCGGCAGCGGTGCCCAACATCCTGTGATTCTATGCAAATCTCGCCGGGTGATGATTTGTTATATAAATATGCTGGAAGAATAAGAGGCAAAACTTTATGAAAATTTAGTTTCACAAAAGCGGATGTTAACAGTATTTCAACTAGGCAGGAAACTGATGAGAAGCAGCCGAGGGACAAGCATTGGTAAATGCAGGAAAATAAGCTACAACCAATAGAAACGGAAGAAAGGTAGGTGGCAGCACAAGAACCAATGAGAAGCTTGGAAAGAGAGGAGGCGGGATGTAAGTTCCTTTTAATATATTAAAAATAATAGATTTTGGAAGCGATACAAAGAGCTACAACATGGCAAGGGTTGACTGAGTCATGGTGCTTTTTTTTTTTTCTTAAGCCATGTTGCCCAGCATCCCACGCTGCTTTGCAACAGGATTAAAAACAAGTTAAGAGTAAAATACCAGAGTCACATCGCAAGCAGTGGCGAGGCACTAATTAAGAAGAATCAATCTGTGCTTACTTAATCCATGCGTCAGAGAAGAAATAGGAGGTAATGCCTTACCTGTGCTGTCCAATTAGGATTCAAAAAGAACAATTGATGGACAGAATGCTGAACAATGTCATACATTCACCCCAGTACAGAGATCTGGGCCTAAATCCATCGTTTTTTTGCTCACCATGCCATTCCATTTTGGACCCAGCCATATGCAAATCAGTCTTGACCCTGCGCCCAATGGGAACAGTCCAGCCGAACTGCCAGGCCAGGTCCTCCCTGGACTGGAAACAAGCATCCTAGGACCGGTTTCAGGCTTTCAGCCCTCATCAGCCAGGATAGCTTGACTCCAGTGGCATGGAGAGCACAGGACCCAAGTCTGGGCATACCCAATTAGGATGCAGCAAAGAAGTGACACGAAAACCAACAAATGAATCTGTAAGCAATGGGCAGGCTCCAAGCCCTTTTTGTAAACCATAGTGTCTCACAAGCAAGAGCGCATGGTTCACGCAGGGATGACCCTAAAAAAAAGTGCATGCCGGGAGGCTCCACTATTAGTCAGCAAATAACGAGACATACATTTGGTTAGGCTGTGTTCACCTTGACATTCACCTTTGTTAATCCTTTAATTCTCAAGTTTTAATGCATATTTTGTAATCTAGATTAGCTTAAAGTAAACAAATACACATTTTTATTTTGAAAGTTTGAGTAAAGGGGAAATGGACATAATTAGCTGTAAAATTCCCCATGGTAAGTTCTGCCGCTTCATTACACATTACCCAGTCCTTCTCAACGCAGTCCGTACTAGTGGAAGCAACCCTGCCCCACAGACAGAGTCTTTGCCACACTGTAGGATCTGTGATCCTAGACATTTAAGTATGTCTTGGGGGCCTCATTTATGAAGCCTTACCAGCACGATTGTGATGCCAGAACATCACTTTTTTGACGTTCCGGTGGCACGATGTGCCTGAAGCATATTTTTAAGGCCACGTTACATAGCTTTTCATGGCCTTATAAATATGTGCCCTTTCACGCAGAAAACTGGTTGAAAGGGGCATTCAGTGGGTGTTGCTGGGGCGTTCCCATCATCATCCATGGCTTTTTGACACTGCCCCTTACGAGAAATCGTAAGTCTGAGGAGGCAGCGCCAAAAACATATGCCTCCCCAGGGGAGGCATAAGAGAGGCACAACAAGGAGAATTATTTTAATTTCTTCTCGTTTTTCCTCTTTCTATGTGTGCTGCATTCTGTGTTCTGCATTCAACAATCTCATTAATGAGGCCCTATATTTTTATGATGTTACCAATAAAAATGTCCCTTCCCCTGCCACAAATCCTGTGCTTCTCTGGCCCGACAAAGGCAAGCCATGCAACATTTTTTTCTTATGTTTGTGTATATTTATGCTCCCGCATAGCTCTAAAATGTACTAATTTTGCACGGCGCAAGTGGAAACCTGAAACTTGCGGCAGCCGCCACAGCACTCCCCACTCATTTGCTTTTCCGGGGATGGGACCATCTCGTGGATAGACCGCAGATAGCCATGAGCGCTATCCCAACTCTGCCAGTGCAGGTTGGAGCGTCTGATGCGGGGGATACAGCAGGTATTGTTTATACTTCCGGTTAGTAGGGAAGTCAATTAGGTAGTGTTATGAGCCACCCATCCACAACTGGCCTCACCTGGACCCCGGATGTAATGCACCGCACCCTCTGGCCAGAGGATATAAATAAAGGGGCCAAATACAGCATGGGGTCTTCTGCCCATACCACTATTGGGAGGGTGTGTGTGTGTGTGTGTGTGTGTGTGTGTGTGTGTGTGAGAGCGCTTGACTGGTCATTATTGGGCCCTGGCATAAGCCACGTGGCTATCTATATTGGCCTGGTACATTTGGCTACGAGGACTCACCCATGTCAGGGAGCTGCCTTGGTGCTGTGCGTTGGCCGCTGTGCTCAGCTGCTCTGCCCTAAAACTCCACTCCTGTGCGGGGGAATGCTGGCATGCGTGACACCATAAAAGAAGTGCTCATCATGGCCGAGCCGCACCTCGACCCAGTGCGCTGTGCCTGCTGAGATGCGCAGACAATGCCTTCCAAGGCCTGGACAGCTGTGAAATGCGCACATCGCAGCCCCAGCGGCACCCCCAATTGCTGCTCGCTGTGTCTGAAGTGGGCCGAGGCTGCTTCTGCTTCCGGCCTGTCCCTGAGCCTGTTTCCAAATGCTTAGGCTGGTGTGCATGCTGATTTGCCTGGTTGGAGATGCCTGCTCAGAGCAACTGAGCACCCCACACGAGGCCTGCTGGTGTCCACGAATAGTGGTGGAAGTGGACCATGAGGTGTTTTGCATACCGCATCAGCAATCGCACTGCCTGGGGGCAGTACCTGGTTTCCCCTTTGCTGTATTAAATCGACCCTTCCAGTGCCATGGCTGATGATGCCAACGATGCGCGTGCCTAGGGCCCGCCTCTGTGGCCTTCTCCACAGCAGCACACCCTTCTATGAGCTCTCCAAATATTCAGTGAACTGATTAATCCGGCCACGACTGCACCCAGGTGGACGACGTGGGTTGGAGGGCTGACCAATTACTTTATTGCCACCCATGAAAAAGATGGTGTAGTCAAGCGCTCCCTGCTTCTCCGCTATGTGGGGGAGATCTACAAACTGTATGAACTTTTCTTGAACACTGGAGCAGTGGATGACTACAACGTGCCAGTGCAGGCCCTCAACACTCATTTTAACCCACAGCAGAATATTTTGAATGTTAAGCTACACCAGGCCTGCTGTCAGCGTGAAGGAGTCGATTGACACTTTCTATGCCCGCCTTCGCAAGCTGCTCAGCACATGTACAGTGGATGATCAGCCCAAGGAAATCTGGGTGCATATTATCCATGGGTGACAGAACAAGACCCTCCTGTGCCTAATATATTGCGACAAAATCCTCATCATGGCTAGGTCACATGACTTAGTAGCCGCAAAAGCTATGGAAATGGACATGGCTATGAGTGGGATAGGTATACCCAGACGTGGGTCCTGTGCTTTCGATGCCACTGGAGTCAAGCTAGCCTGGCAGTTCGCGCTGCACTATTCCCATGAGGAACAGGGTCAAGGCTGATTTGCATATAGCTGGGTTTAAACTGGAAGATACCTTCAAGCATTTGGAATGCAATAGGTCTCGCATTTGCAAGAGTTTAAACTATTGGCATTGTAAATGACAATGCCTTTCATTTAGGTTTACAATGCCAATAGCTCAAACTCCCGTAAATGCGAGACCTATTGCATTGCAGATGCTTGTTGCACTTGTCACCCCGAGTCGGACGGGTATGCCCAGACTTGGGTCCTGTGCTTTCCATGCCACTGGAGTCAAGCTAGCTTGGCTGATGAGGGGTGAAACCCCGAAACCGGTCCTAGGATGCTTGTTTCCAGTCCAGGGAGAACCTGGCTTGGCAGTTCGGGCTAGACTGTTCCCAGGGGGAACAGGGTCATGCCTCATTTGCATATGGCTGGGTTTGAACTGGAATGGCATGTGGAGCATAAAACGATTGATTCAGGCCCAGATCTCTCTACTGAGGTGAATTCTGACTATCAATTGTTCTTTTTGCAAGCACCCAGTAAGCGGCACAGTGTGAAGATGGACACTGCAGATGATATATTCACAAGTGTGAAGACTACGCGGTCCAGGATTACCACATCAGCAGAGTTGGGTGCACAATGTAGGAACTGTGGCCATAAAGAACAACCCTTGGAAAATTGCCCAGATCAAGGGCAAACATGATCTTGCTGTGGGGAGCCCAACCACTTTGCCATAATGTGCTGGGGAGGACCAAGGCGCTGAGGGGCACGTGGGCAATGGACCCAGACAAAAGCCATTTGTCAGCCCTTGCTGGATTACCCACAACTCCAGAGAGCTGCCAAGTGCCATACGAGTCACCCTTGAAGGAAGAGGAGGATGTTTTCCTCATCTCGTTCTCAGAGAACCTCAAATGGAACAGGAGGCCGCTATCCACCTGTGTGGTTGAAGTACCGAGGTCATCCATCAAGGCTCTCCTCAACACAGGAGCCTCTTGTAATGTGATGGGCATCCAACGGTATTGATGCCTCCATCCAAGACCAGTCCTGTTCCAGTCAAACACCAAGATCTACACGTACGGTGGGAAAGCGCCGCTGCCGCTCAAAGGACTCATGAAGGTGTGTGTTCGGTCGAATGACTAGGAGATTCACGCAGCGTTCCACGTAATTGATAAGGAAGTAGATACACTTCTGTGGTGTCACACGACGAAGTACTTGGGCATAGTATTATTCACAAGGAATGTGCAGGCATTCAAGTTGATGAATTGTTCAAGGAGGCATGGCTAACTGCCAAAGAAGATACCCACACACTAGAAGTGCTACACGGCCCCCAGAAAAAGATCCCCCACCATCAAACTAAAATCCGAGCAGTGACTACCCCATCTTGGGATGTGTGTCCCGATGCCCCCTGGCTCACTCCTGAGAAGTTCTTGGCTCTGAAAGGTGCTGTTGGACTTGGGAGGCTGGTTAATGTTTCGGAGCTGTGCAATCAGCATTGATGGCACTTGGGTCCGCTTGACTTGGCTGCCATTTCATCCTCCCCTTGCCAGCGCTTCAGGCCCAAAGCATGGAGATGACTGAGAGGCTGCAGGAAGAAGACTCAATAGGACGGTCTTCCCCACAAGACACAGGGTGAGATGGCGCCAGCGCAGATGGAATTCTGGGACTGGCCATGGGTGGGCAGACCTGGTGCGTGGCACCACCTCCATTTCACCTACTTGGCTCAGAAGATGGCAGGGTGACACGGTGTGCCGGACCGGGGCATCCACATCATCCGTGGAGTGCATGGTGGCCTGCAGTGTGACAGCGAATCGAGGTGGCAGCACAGGCGAGTTACTGGTGTTGCACCTCACCAACTTGGCGACAGCCCCTGCAGGGGTGCGTGGTTGTAAGGGCCCTCCCCTCGCTGCATTTGCTGATCAGATAGTGTCTGTGCAAGCCTGCTGGCGTCAGGTGGCCTTTTGATCCTGGCAGACAGGTGAACCTCGAGGAGGCCCATACAGCTGCCAATTCTGCAGCGGTAAGAGACAGTGGGTTCAGAGAACTCACACCTGCCTCCCTTTTTTCCCCACCTCTCCCATCATCTACGGTTGTATGCTCTTCTAATCCAGTGATCCTTGGCCTCCCCCGTGACGTTGTGGACAGAGCAGAGCTAGCTCGGACCAGAGGGGGAAATTTAATGGATTTGGATGAGGAGGCCCTGGGGTCCATTTCTTTTACTCTCCCCGGGGTGGCTGCGTGGCTTTGGTGCTACATTGCCAATCATGCCTGTGATACCTTCACTTGGGATATCAGACTGCCCTGGGACGGAGTCTGGTAGACCCACATTACAGGGTTCGGCCAGCCCACTATGCCCATTGCGCAGGAACTGATGCTGCATCTTCACCAGCCACAGGTCGGTGAATTGAGTTATATGGCGGGGGGGGACATGGTCCGGGTGCGCTAAAACTACACAATTTAAACTTGACAGATATGCGTTAAAAATGTCAACGGAGAGGTGTGCCGTCTCCAGAAGTGGAGGAAAAACATTCTGAATGCAGGCCACGGCCAATGGGAGACCCTTTGCGGAGTGCGATAATGGCTACAATCCAGGAGCTCAAAACAACTATTGAGCCGAATCTAATTACTGTTACGGTAGATGTCAACCTACTACTGGCTGATTTCCAGAAAATCTCAGAGTAGGTCTCAGTGGCACAGACACAAATCAATGGACTGCATTCCACAACGAAGCGCCTGGAGGATAAGTGCAAACCTTAGCGAAACAAACCATAGACCTCACCGCACAACTTGAGGACCAGGAAGAATGAGCCAGACAGAACAATATCAGAGTGGTGAGGATCCCAGAAGGGGCCAAGGGCCACAGTCTTGACCTCTGCCTCGAAATTCTTATCCTAAACACACTGTGCCCCAAGAGGCTGTCGAACTTCTTCTCAATGGAAAGGGCCCATAGGGCGTTGCCGCCGCCCCCACCCCCCCCGACACTATAATAGCCAGGATATTATCATGCTAGAAGGGGTCCTTATCTTGGGAAGAGACATGAATGCAGTGATGGTGGCATATGTAGACAGGGCATCTACTGCTGTCACACAGGGAGAAGTTGGGCCCCCAGCCCTTTGTGTCTGCGATAGGCTTAGCTAACCTTTGGAGGGAACATAATGCACAGCATAGGCACTACACATTTTTCTCCTACACACAGATTCTCCCTCTTGGACTACATATTTACCCAGCACTTCCATAATGACCATCCCTATGGAGAACGCTGCATCAACCCATGTTGACTGTTTCAGGGCAGTGACCCATCCTCAGCAGTGGTACTTTGGGAAGCAATTAAAACCATTGAGAGGAGTCAGGCCTAGGTCCTGATTGCAGGTGGAAAAAGAAGGAAACCAGGATTGAATGCGAGACCATAGAAAGGGATATTGCAACCCTAGAGACGAGTGCACTGACCAAAAACACGGCAGAACTCCACCACAGACTACATCTCCAACACTTTGGCTGGAAGAAAGGCGCGGAGCCATGCACTGATGACCCAGCGTAGATTGTTTGACATAGATGATAAAGCCACTAAACTACTGGCTTGGTTGGACAGGAGAGATAAAGAATGCTCCTGGGTTCTTGAGTTTGCAGACAAGACGGGGGTTATCCAAACTACCAATGCAGACATAGCGGATACCTTTGCATCTTACTATGAGGGCCTGTATACTCCTACAACGACCATGAACGATGCAGACTTCCTAAAAGATATTTCCTTACCCTACACAATTTTAACATGTACTCACAAATTTTATGTAGAGTCCCTGGTATCTAGAGCGATCATTCAGCTCATTTACCATTTGTTTTTACTTGTGCAGTTTCGTCAAAACTTGGTTGATGTGTTAAAAATTTCACAGCGTCTTTATTAAAATGCCAGTCACTTGCACATTTCACTGATCCAGTGCAACTTTGCAACCGATTAAACTCAGTTCCACACGCTCGGTTTTTCTACAGATTCTCTGCATTTGAGAGGGTTTTGAAGATTGAATAGAGTAACAAGAGGCTGGTAGGTTTCTACATAAAAATTGTGAGTACATGTTAAAATTACCAGTTAGCAATTAAAGGTTAGCGATTGTAATAGGTTTGGCGTGTCATTTAAAAATAAAACAAAAGTCCTGGTTAATTTAGAAATTCCATGGAGATAAGTGCTGCAGAGATTTCGCCCATCTGCTGCAGAGACTTTGCCCGTTTGTTAAACACACAAACCATGACAATCTTAGGACCACTAACGTAATGATTACTATCGATGTAAATTTTCCTACACAATTATCTTACATAGCATGCAAAGAATATTGGCAAAACCAATAAAGTAATAAAAAAGGAAAGGAAAGGATGAGGTACAGCAATAGAACCCAATGGCACAAAAGACTGCAGTGACTGTTCTAACCATCTGTGCATCCCCGTCTCCGAGTAGTGTCGGAACAATGTTGAAAAATAACTTTCAGGGGCAGGAGGAGCAAAATGTTTCCAAATAGACATTGACCTTTGACAAAGTAAGTGGGATGGGAAGGAACAACATTTACCAATGGAAACCAGAAGGTTTGAACTTTTAAATGCTAATCTCAATCGCTCCACCCTTCAGTGGATGACAATAAGGTCCGCCCGCCTACTTACACCCATGAAGCATGAGAAAACGCAGATCTAAGTAAGAATACCATTACATTCTGAGGATAAACAATGTATGCTGTGTGCAAGTACGTTTTACTGGTGAATGAATTCACTGCGTTTATTTTAAGGTTCAATCAAATGAAGCTGCACAACATTTAAACACTGAATAGTCCGGTTTGGTGAGCAGTGATCATGGTGTGACAGACCATAGGAAATCACAGCTGCTCGTTCTGCTAATCAGGTCTCTCTCGTACCAACAGATACCCTATTAGGAATGAAAACAGTAGGTCAGTATGTATGACATGCTTGAAGGATTGTGTGACAGTTACAAGAAGTATACCCACAAATATTGGAAGAGTTTAAATAAACAAAGCAATTGTTGTAGGATTGTTAAGAGGCCCAGATGAAAGCCAAATGAGGTTATATCTAATACACAACTAGTGTCATAGTTTGACTTAACAAGCGTAAAAACATTTTAGTAACACATTAGAAGTCATCCAACACCGAGAGCCCTGAATAGCACCTCTTTTGTGTTGGTCTATCAAAGGGATACAAATTTGTAATATCACTAGAAACATCACCACATGCTGTTAGTGTCTTTACCTTCTTCCAGGTTTTACTCTCTATCCTCAATCTCGGTTGCATAAACTCCCAGGTCCTCCATCTTCCCTCATACCTGTACCTCATCTTCCTTTCCACCTACCCAACATCTATTTCAGTTCTACTCTAGCTTCTACATTTGGTCCCGATCTCTCCTTCTGCTTTCAGTTCCAATGTCCCCCAAAATGTTCCATAATCCCAGGGTCCTTAATGTGGCGTCCCATTTAGTGGGTCAGATAGCCTCTAGATCACAGGTGTCTAGTCAGCCTTATCTTAATAGAGTTTAGTTTCTTCTTCCACCACAACTGCTCATTCCAACATGTTCCTTGTCCAGCTATGGAATTATGGCATTCTTGGTCAAACTCCGGCATTGCAGAGCGATGTTTCACAAGTACTACAATGTGCACAGTAAATCTACACCGCATTTTCCCACTTGAAGCTTTTGAGACTATGGCTAGGAGCACTACATTTAACTGTGCCCCGCTGCCAGCGTTTCCCCTGTGAAATCACGTAAAGTGGCTATCTACAATTTATGTATTAGACACCATGGCCACATCATGAGTAAAAATGCAGCATTACTGCCCCGCTCTTAGGACAGCTTAGGGGAGGCGATGGTCAGGGTAGATCTTAGTTTCATCAGTGTCAGGCATGTTCTGTAGAGGTAACTGAACTGAGTTTGATTAAACCTTGCATTGCGAGAGATTTTATTTGTTGACAGGCCTTAGCCCATTACTGACCTGAGATAGGGTGGGACATGCTCAGTAACAAGTCAATGGGAAGGGGAAAGCCCTGAACATATTACCTTACCGCAAATCATCTTTCCGCAAGTAGTTAGTAAAACGAACTGTTTCCAACTTCTTAGATGCATCTGGGAATCCCAACCTTCTCTGTGAAGGTTTGGGCAGATTTGCGTTCTGTAAACATGAACTCTAATACCAAAGACTGGCTGAGTTTTCTCAAATACTTTAAAATTTCTTTTCTTAATACAATCTTTTTAGAACAAGCATGACAAACATATACAACACTCCCCCCACCCCGGCTGTTGGGAGTACAGAATACCAGTCTTGGGTATCAGATGTCCGTTTACATAGTATCAGAGAAATCGTGTCCCTCCCATCGGTGCACTGAGGCTGGTTTCACATCCAGCATCTAGAGACTGTCATTCAACCATGGGCTTTGGTCTGCAAAGTGAAGACATACATTGAGGTCTCAAACATCCCACTTCACTCTTTCGTACATTGCTACAATTGGACCCATCTTTTTACTTGCTTTTGAGGGCATCTCCTCGTCCGGTAGATGGGTTGCTAAACTACTCCATATTGGAGTTCCATTACTGTACTATCAGATGGTCTTCCCTCCCACAGGGTTGCATAATGTCTCGCCTTGCTACCACTAGGGCTGTGTTGCAGAGGGCCGGTGTATATCCTGTCGAGGGTCACCTCTGTCCAAGGATATCAATTGGGGAGTTAGGGTGTCGCCCACCACTTTGGGGAGTCGTCTCTGTATGCCTGACCAGAATCTGTGCAGTCTCGGACATTCCCAGATAGTGTGCAAGAGGGTGCCCAGTTGTCCACACCCCATTTGGAAATTATCTGTATCAGTTGCTCTCATTGCATACAATAGTGTTTGCATGCATTAGGCCCTGTATAGAAGCTTCAGCTGGAACAGCCAGAAGCCAGCTCGAATAGCTACTTTCCTGGGGTACTGACATGCAGTTCCTCATTAGTCGTCTTCTATTCTGCCCAGGTCCATTTCCCTCTCAACGTCTGCAGGGAGGGTTGCATTGTACCATGAGTGCAGAGGGCATGCTCAGTACCCTGTATTCCAATGTGTTTGCCTCCTCTAATTCCTGGGCGTTGTTGATGTGGCAGAGAAGGATCGCCCTTACCTGCATATTGCATAGGAATTGGCCCCTATATAGGTCATATTGCCTCTAATTCCTCAAGTCAGCCATCCCGCTCATCTTTAGGGAATCTAGAGCTTTGAAATGCCCAGTATGTTCCACTGTCAGTGTTCTGCCACCCCACAATGCCTCAAGGGCATCAAACTCCCACAATGGTGTCTCCAGGGTCAACTTGCCTGCCCAACCCATCCTGCATAGCACCCTTTTCCAGGTCAAGGTGGAGTGTGCTATATGTGGGATGCCCCCACTCTAGAGCAGGTTTCTCATCTCTGCATCTATCAACCAGAAGAAGTGGCTAGGGACCTCAAATGGCTCTTTTTTTAAGACAGAGGAATTTAGGGAGGTAGATCATTTTAAATGGTGCTGCTCTGCCCAACAGTGAGACGGGGAGGCAATGCCAATGTTTACGTCCCGATGGAAACATGTCAGGATTCAGCCCAGGTTTCTCTCGGGGAATGAATTCTGGTCGGTGGTCACGTAGATACCCAGGTAAGTAAACCCTGTCATATCAGTAGACCTGACCGCTCAATCAGTGGCTGCCAGGGTGTGAGAAAATATAATTCCAGGTAGGAGGGTCCAAAACCCCCCTTCTCCAGGAGGTTCATGAGGTATGGCCATTCTAATCGAAGCTTTCTTGGCGTCGAGCACAGTGATCACTGTAGGTTCCCTCACTCTATCTGCGGGTCAGGCAGCCAAATTGGCGTCAGATTGTACCTTGTGGACCTATAGGGAATAAAGCTGGACTGGTCAGGGGCCACTGTATAACTGATGATCTGCATTAGGTGGTTTGCAAGAACTTTAGCCAGTATTTGGGTTTCCAGGTTTAAAAGGGATATTGGCTGATAGGAACCCAAATGATCCAGCGCCTTGCCTGGTTTATGAATGAGGACCAGGTTTTCCTGTCAGAGGTCTCAGTTACTTTTAACACATTTATAGAATTCAGAGGGAAAAATAGTTTGGTCCCAGTGATTTCCTACTTTTCAGTTGAGACAGGCCTCGATCTGCCCTTCTATAATATTCTCTAGGGATTGTCTATCAGACCTCCTTCGATGTGGGACCGGTATGTCTGTCACAAATATAGGCAGGTCCTCCTTGGCCTTCGGGGAGAGGAGCAGTGCGTATAGGTCCAGGAAAATTGTACAAAGGTGTGCTATACCGTCATCAGGTCCTTCAATGTGCCGTAAGGTGTATGGATCTTAGAGCTCCATCTGTGACCCTCCACCTTTTGGCCAACCAAGCTAGTAATTTTCCTACCATGTACCCCTGCTTGTGAATCCTACTCAGTTTTACCCTGTAGAGCGTTCTGGCTTCCACTTGCAGCATCTGTCTGTAGCTCTAAGTTGGGACAGGGAATCTGCCAGGACTGGATAAGGTGTCCTCACCTATGTTGCAGCTCTCCTCTATCTCCTCTTCTAATTCTAGTACTTTCGCCAGCCTATCGGGTCTCTTCTCCGTACCATGGAAGATAACAAGAGTTCCTTAGCACAGTCTTATAGGCTTCCCCGGTTACCATCTCTGTGGCACCTGATCCCATTTAACTGAAAGTTATCAGCCGTTGCGTCTTGTACGTATCTCCGGGTGACCCAGTCTGTCAGCTCTCCAGGTGCCAGTCAGCATGCCTGGGTGCCAAAGTTCAGTATACAACGGGAAGTGGCCCGAAATACACTCCCCTCCCCCCAGGATATAGGTAGAGGTTCAGAATCTGCACTGATGCGGTACTGGTACTAAGTGGTAGTCTAGTCCTGTCCAAGATCGGGCAGTGTTAGAAGAGTGGGAGTACTGCTTAATGCTCTGGTGGGTGGTCCAGCATTGCCAGGGTTATCATGATCCTAGACAGGTGTGTGATGTCTCTGGGTGCCCTTCCCGAGTGAAGTATCCGGTCCAGATCCCCCTAGAGGGAGGGGTTGAGATTCACTCCCACCACCATGACATCCGGAACCAGCCAGTCCCCCATCTTCCACATGGCCCCCTCCCCCTGGAGGGCCGGAGGCAGGTACCAAGATGCTATGATCAATTATTCCCCGTTCTATGTACCCTCCGCTGCCGCCAACCACAGTGGTGGGTGGGACTGGGGTCCACCTATATTTTGATCACTAGGAACAGCAGGGACCTGATAACTAGGATCCCCATCCCTCTAGACAATGTTGAATAGCCTTCATGGACCAGGGTCTTGTTAAGACTTCTGCTCAGAAACCCACAGTTATTATAAGCTAGGTGTGCCTCTTACAGCAGTCCAACGTCCGGGGAGTATTGTGCATCTGTCCCTTTTCAGTTCCTTACCTAGACTGTTAACATTTCCTGACAGAATTCCAAGGGAGGTGCCACCTCTTAGAGCTGGAAGCTTAGTCTGCGACTTCTCTGGGAGTTATCAAAATGCCCTCCAAAAAAACAGCCCGCATCTTGTACACCAGTCATAAATATTATACATTTCTAATTCTGGCAGTTTCCTTCCACTGTAAAGACATATCATAAGCAAAGGTAGCTCTCTTTATGATCTTTTAAGCCATTCTTTGCCATATCTTGCCCACTTGTTTCAGAACTTAGTGATATTGCCTGGGTATAGAACTGCTCATTGTAATCAATTTTCCAAGGTCTAGTACCCATGTGTGCCCCTAGATCAATCTCCTGGCTCAAATTAGGGTCATTTGCCACAAGTGAAGAGACCCCGTAACATACCTTTAGATCTAGAAGCCCCTTATAAAGGCAGCATCAATGTTTCCAACTCAACTCTGCCCCATTTAGAAGATTACTATTCAATCGATCAGTTGTTTTTTTTAACCCAATTGTTCTTAAGTGTGCTAGAGCAGAGTTTTCAGTTTGAAAATAATTGGGTTTTGAAGCTCTGGCATGTCTATTTGTTATATTAATTTACTAATTATTAATTATTAATTATTTTTCTTGTGTAAGTGTTTATACTTACTAATCAACTCGTTTGTTTTAACAAGAGAGAATTACACGTGGGGATGCATAAATGTGCTATTTAACAATAATGTGCATGTTTTCATGTTTAAACGTTGCTGAGTGCTGTTTATTTTTAAGCACGAAACGCTTTTCGAATTAATGCTTTTCTATGTTGCAAGAGCTAGATAATTGCATACACATAAGGGTATTAGTGGGGTTAACACTGTTCAATCACTATGCTGTGGTAACGTTGTTTTTGTCTCTTTTAATTAAGATGGTCTATTGTGGCCTAGTCAAAGATGGCCGATTTGCAAAACCCGGCCTCGAGTAGAATTCGTGACGAGAGAGAGCCTTGCTGAATATGGTCCTGAAGTCAGCTGACCACAGTCCTTGCTTTGCTTGATTGAAAATTTTCCGTGAGGACAGCAGCAGTTTTGGGCGATCTCCAAGTGAAATGAAGCGTCCTTGGCAGCTTTGGGAAACAAAGGAGCTTTAAAGAAAGACTCTGAACTATGATCTCATTGCCGAGGAGACATGGAATTACACGATACAAATGTATTTTTTTGGTTCCTGTTCCGTTATGTTTATTTTGTGATTTTTCCTGAGCGGAGATTTTTAAATGTAGCGATGCTACATCCTTTCCTTCTCGCTTTGCTCAGAGGTTTGACGGAAGAAGTTATTACAAATTATGTTTTTCTTTGTTCGATTTGCTATAAGAATTGTTAGCCTAGAGAGGGCTTTGCCACTTGCCATTTGCCGCGTTCCGAATCTGCGTTGGTGAGGATCGTTGCTGAGAGGACTTCGTCTTGAGAGACTTTACCGAGAGACTTGTCCTGACCCGTTTTGACATTTAGCTAGAATAGGTAACTATGAGAAAAAATGATTTATTCTGATTGATTTTCTTTGACTAATTTTAGATAAAGCAATATAATTTGAATATGGTGTTGGTTCTTATTTCTTGTCAATTATTGAGTATCCTATTTTGATAATTATTGTACAGATTGTTTAGATTATGTTTAAGGGCAGTCTCAATAACCAGATCTTATCGACCCCGATATAGATGCAGGGTGTTTAGGAGTTTTCCCTTCCACAGGTAATTGCTGGTAGAGTATTTGAGTGTATGTTAGTGAAATGGGCCCTAGTGTATGAAGAATGTATGTGCGTGTAACTGAGATTACTCTATCCGTGGAAGTAGGGATATTATATACACCCTGATCTCTATCAATTTCCTGGTAGCAGAGGATGGTTATTGATGATTGTCTTGATCTGATTAGATTACATATTGATTATTGATGTTGATATATGTACTAATACTATATGTTGGAATTGTCATGTTGAGTTATATGTAGTGCTTCTGGAATTTGGAAGCTGGTAGCAGTTCCGTAGAAGCACAGAGGGAAGTATATGCTGCTCTCGGGAAAGACGGGATTGTTGGTCCTGTATGTATGCAGGAAAATTCACATTGTCTGGGTTCGGAATCAGTGACATTATTGTATGTTACTATTAGAATATATTTCTGGTATATAAGGAGTGTGTATGGTAGTGAAGGTTATCTGTGAAACTCTGGTCTTAAGTCCCAGGGATCCGTAAGGTTTGCCGTTAAAGCTTATCGCGAGAGGAGTAATAGGTATTCTCTGAGCTTGTTTGAGGAACTGGACAGGGTAAACTGTTTGGTTAATGTGTGTTATAATTCTGTAGTGGAGCAGATTGTTCGCTGTTCTCGGGAAGCAGGATTCTGTGTGAATGTACTATATTTTCTTGCATGAATGTGCGTGAATGCATATACATTTAGTTGATTGTAAGACTCTTTGGATAAGTCCTAGAGGAAACAGTTAATGAATGTATGATAGAAGGGCAGAGTAGAGGGAAGTGCTACTGTGTCAACGAGAGGTTCTTATGAAATAGATTTCTTTTACTATTCTCTGGTTAGCGAAGCAGACAATGGAGATGTTTATATGTCGTAACTAATAGATTTTGTAGAAATTTTGACACGAAGTCTACTGAAAAGATTTTTGTAAAGGAGGGGTAGACGAGTGACAGGAGACAGGAGACAAGCGACTGCAGCGACTGCTGACGTCAGGAAGACCGCGGTCTGATTGGATAATAGATCAGAATAGTGTTCGCGCTGGGATTGGTGCGTTGGTGTGAGCCGCGCAAGGATTGGAAGAGCTATTCTAGTGACGTAGACTCTCCAGGATTGGTGCGTTAGTGTGAGTCGCGCTATTATTGGTTGAAAATCTGTATTGTATATTTATAATACGGAAAGGAGTAGAGAGCTTTGGTAAAAACTAAAATGTATTACCAAGAAGAGAAAAAGAAGAAAACATTCTTTGGAAAAATTAAAAAGTGGTTTAACAAGGATAAAGATGTTAAGACGAGAGAGGGTGAATTGTTACCTCCACCGAAAACACCTGCATCCTACATGGCTGCAAGATATGGGTATCATACCTGTATATGGTTGGAGAATTGGGTTAGGTATACTAAAGAGGATGGTGTTCTAGCATTTCCAGAACATGGTTCATTTAATTTGGCCGTGTTGAGAAATTTACGGGAAAAGATGTTATGTCTTGACCCGAGACCAAGACCTACACAGTTCGAGGCTTTAGTGGAATGGGAAGAGGAAGTACATGAGCGAGAAAAACAGATCTGGAGGACAGTACAGGTACATGTTTGGGAGGAGACATGATCGTGAGACTCATCACGATCGAATGAAAAGGTGGCGAGATGCTAGTATGTCAGAGGGATTATATCCAATGAGAACAGTTGAAGAAGGAGCAGAGAGGGTTCCTGAGTCAGAAATGAGAAGATATGGAGTTAATGAATGAGGATGAAGTCTTGAATGACATGATTTACAAAAGACCACCTCCATATAGACCAGAACCAGAAGAGAGTACACCAGTTGTTTCTCCAATAAGAGATACAGTTTGTATCATTGAGACAGAAAATGTGACACCTGAATCAAGAAATGGTAATTCTTTCAGGGAGAAAGTAAATCGAAGTGGTGACGAAAATGCAAGAGAGTTAGCTAGAACTACAACAGAGCTGACTGAAAAGATTAGGGAGTTAACGAAAAATCTAGAAGCTGTTACGGTGCCTGTAACAATAGGTCCGGTTATGCCTGTGTTTGACAAGCAGAGAATAGGTGAAAATGGTTTGGTGATTCCATATGTTGGGAATAATTTGACAAGTTCAGTTGGTCCTTCAGGAGATTCAGGGAAAAGGACAGAAAGTAATGATCTGAGACAGTCCAGACATGACACATGTAGTGAAATACTAGATGCTAGTGAAGCTAGTTCAGGGATGCCAATTTTAGAACCGCAAAAGAGTGGTTCCAGTGAGAAAAACTACTGCAATAACAGCTGAAGATTTGAATGATTGGATGAAAGTTCTTCAGAAAAAGGATAAAGATTCACAAGCAATTGATGAGGCTAGGTTACGTGTAGAATTAGAAGAGCTTGTTACAGGGACAGTTCCAACAGAAATTCTTAAAAGTCATCATGATGGTGAACTAATGTTCATGTGCAAGAATATTACCTGGAGAGCGAGAAATACACATGATAGGTTAAGAGCAATAGCGAATGAGCAGGGAGTTAACATTGATAAGGTTAAAGCTTTGCAAAAAACCTACAGGATGGATTTTTCAGAAAAGGACATTGAAAATTTGAATGCAACTGGTAGAACAGGACAGATTAAAGAAATGGTTGCATTATTGCGAAGATGGGGAGATGTAGAAAAATGGAAGGATAGGTGGTATAAGAAAAGAGAGGAATCTGAAGATAGAACAACTTATTCAGCTTTTCCAGTGAGAGAAAAAGAGAAATCAGTGGATAATTATCCTATGAGAGAAATACCTGGAGGAGGATATGTACATGTTCCATGGACCAGACAGGATATTTTATCATTTACGAATGATTTCCCTCGATTGAGAGAAAAGCCCGTCGAGTGGTATAGGCAGGTAGATAGGTTTGTGAAATTGTCAAAAGTGCTGTGGATTGACCTGAATAGTCTGTTTGATATAATTGTTCCAGCAGATTTGTGGACTGAGTGTAAAATAGTTGTGAGTTGGCCTACTGAGGAATATCCAAGAGATCCAAGAACAGGAGCACCAGATCCAGAGGTAATGAGAAAGTATGATCAGGTGATGGTATACCTGAAGAGTAAAGTACCTGCAAAAGAGACAGATTGGGTAAAAATAGATAGAACACAACAGGAAGCAAAAGAATCAGTTCATGCTTTTTACGAGAGGCTGATACTGGCGTTTAAACAATTCAGTGGAGATGAACACCTGGGTGACAAAGATTTGAGTCATTTTGTATACAGATTTGTATATGGTCTTAGACCTGAAATTGGGGAGAGAATTCGTGAGCATACAGTGGATTGGCAGAGTAAAAAAATAGATGAGATTCTGAGACATGCTAAATACTTCAGTGATGAAATTGAAGCAAAACAAAGAAAGCTGAAAGAGAAAGCAATGTGGGCACAAGTGAAAGTTGCAGAAAGACAGGAAGCACAGTTGATGGAACAGGCGAATAATCCAGGAAATAATGCAGGGAATAGACCTAGATATGCAGGAAAAGGAAAGGGAAATCTTGAGGAAGCGAAAAAAAAGTTTCCTTGTCACAACTGTGGCCAATTGGGACATTGGAGGAATGATTGTACGAATCCACCATTAGTGAATAATGAGGGTAAAACCTTAAATCAACAGGTGCAGAACGAAGGGAATAATCAACAGCAGCAACAGCAGAAAGTTGTGAGACAGCAGAGTCAAGAGCCAAAACCGCCCTTGCCGCAGAATAGAGGAGCACAAAAGTATAATCAGGATTCGGGATTCTACAATGATGAGCAGGTAAACAAACCAAGGCGTTCTAATCAGGTACAACAGTACTTGTTAAAGAATGAAGGGAGTGAATCTGAGGGTGATTATTGACGGTGCCGAAGAGAGGAGGAAGAGTGCATACTTGGTGCAACTCTAGAAATAGACCAGGCAGGACCATTTGTGGATGGGAAAATAAATGAAGAAGGTGTTACTTTTTTAGTAGACACAGGTGCGACAAGATCAACTGTCAGGTCAACAGATATTAGAAATCTTCCTCTCTCGGATGAAGCAATCCAAGTAGTTGGTGTAGCCAATACACAAATCAGAACACGTCTTACGGAACCAGTAAGAGTACAGATAGGGAAATTTTCAGACATGCACAGATTTATTGTCTGTGACACGAGTCCAGTGAACCTGTTAGGTAGGGATCTGTTATGCAAGATGAATTGCACAATTTTCTGTACACTGGATGGAATAGCTTTTGAAACACCAGATGAGGATGTTTTGTACCGAGTGACTCTAGAAAACAGGGAAAGTGAGTTAATTGGTGCATTTGCTGTGTTTGATCCAGAGGATTTGCCTCGAGAGCTGAGGGACACAGTGAAAAGGACAGTTTGGGATTTTACTGGAGAGGATGTGGGATTGATGAATAATGTAGATCCAGTGAAAATTGCAGTGAAAGAGGGAATTACATATCCTAACATTCCTCAGTACAAAATGACACCAGAAATAATTGAGGGAATAACTCCTATAATTGAGAAAATGATTCAGCAGGGAGTCCTGAGAGAACTACTGAGTAGTCCATGTAATTCACCAATAATGGGGCTAAAGAAGCCTAATGGGAAATTTAGGATCGTACAGGATCTGAGAAAAGTTAATCAAATTGTGGTGGCATGTTGTCCTATTGTGCCAAATCCATCAGTGATCCTGTATCAGATTCCACATGATGCTGAGTGGTATACAGTGATTGATTTGTGTCATGCGTTCTTTTCAATTCCATTGCATCATGATAGCCAGCCGATTTTTGCATTTAGGTTTGGCCAGCGTATTTTAGCATGGTGTCGAATCCCACAGGGGTATACAGAGAGTCCTTCGATATTCAATCAGTTGTTGAAAAAATCGTTGGAGAGTTTGATCATGCCTGAAAGTTCAGTACTAGTGCAATATATTGATGACCTACTTGTGGCATCAAAAACACGAGAAGCTTGTGAAGTAGATACCATAGCTTTACTGAATCATCTGGCAGATGGAGGGTTAAAGGTATCTCCAGCCAAATTGCAATTTTGCAAGAAAGAGGTGCATTATCTTGGACATAATATTGAAAAAGGTCTGAGAAAAGTGACTGATGACAGAATCAGAATCATCAGGGAAATTAAAGCTCCAAAGACCCAGAGAGAAGTGAGGATGTTTCTGGGGATGGTGGGTTATTGTCGTCAGTGGATAATTAATTTTTCGCTGATAGCAAAGCCACTGATTAAACTGACAAAAAGTGAGATGACAGACCCATTGGAACTAGATGGGGAACAGATGGCAGCATTTGAAGAGCTTAAAAATAAAATGTGTGAAGCTCCAGCTTTGGGTATGCCTGATTACGAAAAGGAGTTTGAATTGTACTGCAGTGAGAGAAATGGATGTGCACTTTCAGTGTTAATTCAGAAGCATGGATTACTGAGAAGGCCTATTGCGTACTTCTCATCGACACTTGACCCTGTAGCTGTGGGTTTACCAGGTTGTCTAAAATCTGTGGCTGCAACATGCAGGAGTCTGGAACAAAGTGAGGGAATCATAATGGGATATCCTGTAAGGGTATTCGTACCTCACAATGTGGCAATTCTTTTGACAAGAAGCAGAACTCAGTATATGTCACATAGTCGGTTGACTAAATATGAAAAAGTGATTCTAGGAGCATCAAATGTGACTCTTGAGAGATGTGTAAATGTGAATCCAGCGACACTTTTGCCGGATATTGAAAATGTGGGTGTGAAAACAGAAGATGATCATGATTGTTTGGATGTGCTTGAGTACTGTACAAAACCGAGACCAGACATAAGGGATCTTCCCTTACATGAAAGTGATCATGTGTTGTTTGTGGATGGTTCATGTCTGAGAAATGATGGTGTGCTATGTGCAGCATATGCGGTGTGCAAAGTTTCAGAGGTTATGGAAGCATCACCATTGAAAGGAGTGAAATCTGCACAGGTTGCTGAATTGGTGGCATTGACAAGAGCTTGTGAAATTGGGAAAGATTTGAGGACGACTGTGATGACTGATAGTCAGTATGGATTTGGAGTGGTGCATGATTTTGGCCAGCTTTGGCTACAAAGAGGTTTCTTGACATCGAGTGGAACTCCAATAAAGAATGCCGAAGCAATTGGGAAATTACTTGAGGCGATACAGCTGCCTAAGGAGTTAGCAGTTGTAAAGTGTGCTGCCCATGGACAAGGGGAGGATTTTATCACGGTTGGAAACCGGTATGCAAATGACATTGCTCAATACTGTGCAAAATCGAATCAGTCAATTAATAGGGAAAGAGAGGGGGAAATGTCTTTTTGCTCTGTGATGTTTACTAATGCCTTAGAGACATGGGATGAAGTGAAGCAGTTGCAGGATGAGGCAGGAGAGGAAGAGAAAAAAGATTGGATTAAGGCAGGATGTGCCCCAAGAGAAAAAGACCATGTTTGGGTCTACAGGGATGGCAGACCAGTAATGCCTAACTCCATTTTGTCGTCAATGGCAAGGATGTATCATGGCCAGGGACATTTGGGGAGGGATGCGATAAGGTCGTTCAAACAGACCTGGTACAATGCAAAATTCAGGACAATTGCGGAGAGCATCTGTCAAATGTGTTTGATTTGTCAGCAATTTAGGACTGGGAAAAAGACAGTGGTGAGTCTGGGAACAATAGGCAGAGAAGGAGGTCCTTTTACAAGAATGCAGATTGATTTCATTGAAATGCCCCAAGTGAACAGACTGAGATATGTACTAGTTGTAGTCTGTTTGTTTTCAAGATGGGTTGAGGCTTATCCGAGTAGGAGAAAGGATGGAGTGACAGTGGCAAAATTACTGTTAAGGGAGTTGATTCCTAGGTACGGGTTTCCAGTGACGATTGAGTCTGATAGAGGTGGACACTTCTATAATGAACTCATGAGTTTGATTTGTGAAGCATTAAGCATACAGCAGAAGCTACATTGTGCATACAGACCAGAGGCTTCTGGTGTGGTTGAGCAGATAAACGGCACAATCAAGAATAGGATTGGAAAAATGTGCTTAGCCACTGGCATGAAATGGCCGGACGTCTTGCCTCTAGTGTTAATGACTATTAGATCTACTCCAGATAGAACTACTGGTTTAAGTCCGCACGAGATAATCATGGGACGTGCAATGCGCCATGCATTTGTACCTGTCAATAAGTTGATGACAATAACTGATGACATGATTTTGGATTACTGTAAAGGCCTGGCTGACGCAGTTCATTCTGTGTTTCACCAGGTTGGAGAAGAAGCTACCACACTTGAGAAGAAGCAAGCTCATGATCTGAGTCCAGGAGACTGGGTGAGGATTAAGGTGCACAGAAGAAGAAATTGCTTAGTTCCAAGGTGGGGAAGACCGAGACAAGTTATTCTAACAACGACAACTGCAGTGAAGTGTGCTGGTGTGAAAAACTGGGTGCATGCGAGTCATACTCTGAGAGTTCCAAACCCAAAAGAAGGAACTGGTAAAGAGTATTTTGAAGAATCAGATTCCAGTGATGATGAGGACCCAGAACCAGTGAGAAAAGAAGCAGAAAAAACTCCGAGAGAATCATTGGGAGTCTCAGAAAAGAGATCAGATTCTGTAAGAGCCTGAAATTTCAAAAAGCAGTGAAGAAAAAAGAAAAGAAAAGAGCAATTCCACAGAGATTACTCCTGAATCAGAAGAGGAGGAGACTGAAGAACCACTTGAGATTATACTTGAAGAAGCAGGGTCAGAAGAAGATAGAGAGGGACAGATTGCGGAAGACCCCCGAGGAGGTGTAGGGAACTCTTCTAATAAGCTAGGTGAAGGGACAAGTAGACAGCAAGAAGATTGCGTGGAGACCCGAGGAGGGACAGGAGTAGGGAAGTCTCAAATAGTGGTGAAAGAAACTGTGGAGGAAAAGAAAACTGCTAGAAAACGAAAGAAGGCACTTAAAACAGAATTGGATGAGAATGAGAATGAACAAACAGAGGGTCGAGTTCTGAGAAAGAGAACTTGGATTGGAGAAAGAAACAATAAAGAAATTAGGCCGAAGAAGGTGATAAAAGGAGATCGTTGGCCTAACAACAGAGTAAAGAGATTGAGATAGAGTAATAAGAAAAAATTCAGCAAATGCTGAACAAGTGAATGAAGTATCGAGTCAAAATGAAGTAAAAAGAAAGGAGCAAGAGGAATCAGGAGAACCTGAGGAAATAAAAAGAATAAGAAGACCCAACCAAAAGTACAGATCACCGGAATGGTCTTATGTGGCACTGTCTGAAGAAGAAACAGTGACTCGAGATAATCCGGAGGGGATCTTGAGAAAAGTGGTTGAGGAAAAAGAAGGAATCTTAAAAGTTATTCTGACTGACATTGGAGAAGAGTCAGATGTTGTTGATGATCTGATACAATTTGATGTTGCTGAAGAAGAAGGAGTGAAAACTGATGAATATCCAAATTGAGTGAACTGAAAAATCACTTGGAGGAAAAGTGAAAAGAGAAAGTCTGAAATTCAGTTGTCTGAAGTAATCCAAAGCATAACAGTAGTGGAGTAGTAGAGGCGAAGTCAAAAGACAAGGTCAAAGTAATAAAATGGCTAACATAGAGGATAATCAAAATAGATGTGCCTTCTTTAAAAGATGGTGTAGAATGTGCTGCTGCTGTACTGGATTATTAATGCTACTATGGGGAGTTTTAGTTTTATTAGTTACTTTTAAAGTTACATTTGAGATGCATACAGAAAATATGACAGATATAGAGAAGAATTCGCAAAAAGTAGTTTTGAATAGAATTAGTAATACTTACATACACAAAGATAGGTCAATTAATAATTTTTCTAGTACTGTTTTTTCGAAGTTATTGTATGAATATGTGAAAACAATGGAAGTAAGGGATTGCTACGTTTGTATGCAATTACCTGCATCCGTTTCAGAGGGTGTTACTTATCATTTGCCAGCTACATATGGTATTTCATGTAGTATATTAAGTAGTGTTTTTTATTTGTTAGGGAAAGTAGATTATAAGATGTCTAACAGAGATAGTATTTTGGGGCATTTGCCAATGAACAAAGAGCTGAATCCAGCTAAAGAAGCGAACACTTTTGGTGAAATTTTTATTGAAGAAAAAGGATTAACATTAGATTACATTTTTAAGAATAATTTAACTTGCAGTCTGAAAGAAGAGGAGAAAGCTTTCCTGGATATGGTAGAGGAAAGGAGATTGAACATGCATGAGAAAGCAGGGAAATATGAAGTGAGTGAAACAATTTGGGATATTGAGATGGGAAAAGAATTGAGAAATGGGGCTAGTCCAACTTTAGCTCTAGATGTACCACAAAAGGGTAAACTATGCATTACAAGAAGGAAATCCCAATAGGATACATATTTTGTTGGGACTAGTGAGTGCCATGATACATACTTCATTGCAACAGGTTGGGGTTTCAGAGGTGGAGAAGATACAGTTTTCCCAGGAGTGTATTATGTTTGTGGGAACAAGGCTTATTACAAGTTGCCGGACCATGGTATGGCACGTGTTATGTGGGTTTGGTTTTTCCAAAGATTTCATATAGATAAAATAACAGATGTAGAACATATTAATTTACTAATGCGTTTCAAGAGAGAAACCTGGTCTGAAATTGTGGGTGATATTTTTGGGGTTTTAATTCCAGCAGTGGGAATTTCTTTAAATGCTTATGGAATTCGGAAACTGTCAACAGTGGTGGATCGCTTATCGACAAATACCGCTGGGGGGTTTCTATTAGTGAATACGGAATTAAGTGCCGTACGTGCCATGTCAATGCAAAATCGACTTGCCCTTGATATTTTATTGGCCAAGGAGGGTGGAGTTTGCGGAATGCTGAAAGTTCAACATTGTTGCACTTACATTCCAGATGAAAGCAAAGACCTGAAGGTCTATATCAAAAATATTACTGATTTGCATGAAGAATTAGTACCACTTGAAGCTGAGAGTTTATGGACTAAAATAGCTAATAAAGTGATAGCTGTTAAAGATTTTATTGCAAAAATAGGTAGTACTATTATAGGTAGAATATGGTTTCCTTTAACTTGCATAATTATTGCTTTACTGATACTGAGATTAGTGTGTGTGTGTTGTAAAAACAGGGGAGGGAAGAAGAAACTGAATAAAGAGAAGAAAAACAAAAGGTTGAAAAGAGAACCACAAGAAATTGAATTAGAAGAATTGAGGGAGAGTGTTTATTTGGAAACAAAGAGGGATGATGAAAGAGTGACTGGTGTGTAGTGTTGTGTAATGAGAAAGACATTTCCGATTTCTCCTAAAATGGGACTAAATTTTCACTAATTTTTTTTTTTTGGGTTTATTTGGTGATAAAATCACCAAAGGGGGGATTGCTAGAGCAGAGTTTTCAGTTTGAAAATAATTGGGTTTTGAAGCTCTGGCATGTCTATTTGTTATATTAATTTACTAATTATTAATTATTTTTCTTGTGTAAGTGTTTATACTTACTAATCAACTCGTTTGTTTTAACAAGAGAGAATTACACGTGGGGATGCATAAATGTGCTATTTAACAATAATGTGCATGTTTTCATGTTTAAACGTTGCTGAGTGCTGTTTATTTTTAAGCACGAAACGCTTTTCGAATTAATGCTTTTCTATGTTGCAAGAGCTAGATAATTGCATACACATAAGGGTATTAGTGGGGTTAACACTGTTCAATCACTATGCTGTGGTAACGTTGTTTTTGTCCATTTTAATTAAGATGGTCTATTGTGGCCTATTGTGGCCTAGTCAAAGATGGCCGATTTGCAAAACCCGGCCTCGAGTAGAATTCGTGACGAGAGAGAGCCTTGCTGAATATGGTCCTGAAGTCAGCTGACCACAGTCCTTGCTTTGCTTGATTGAAAATTTTCCGTGAGGACAGCAGCAGTTTTGGGCGATCTCCAAGTGAAATGAAGCGTCCTTGGCAGCTTTGGGAAACAAAGGAGCTTTAAAGAAAGACTCTGAACTATGATCTCATTGCCGAGGAGACATGGAATTACACGATACAAATGTATTTTTTTGGTTCCTGTTCCGTTATGTTTATTTTGTGATTTTTCCTGAGCGGAGATTTTTAAATGTAGCGATGCTACATCCTTTCCTTCTCGCTTTGCTCAGAGGTTTGACGGAAGAAGTTATTACAAATTATGTTTTTCTTTGTTCGATTTGCTATAAGAATTGTTAGCCTAGAGAGGGCTTTGCCACTTGCCATTTGCCTTTTGCCGCGTTCCGAATCTGCGTTGGTGAGGATCGTTGCTGAGAGGACTTCGTCTTGAGAGACTTTACCGAGAGACTTGTCCTGACCCATTTTGACATTTAGCTAGAATAGGTAACTATGAGAAAAAATGATTTATTCTGATTGATTTTCTTTGACTAATTTTAGATAAAGCAATATAATTTGAATATGGTGTTGGTTCTTATTTCTTGTCAATTATTGAGTATCCTATTTTGATAATTATTGTACAGATTGTTTAGATTATGTTTAAGGGCAGTCTCAATAACCAGATCTTATCGACCCCGATATAGATGCAGGGTGTTTAGGAGTTTTCCCTTCCACAGGTAATTGCTGGTAGAGTATTTGAGTGTATGTTAGTGAAATGGGCCCTAGTGTATGAAGAATGTATGTGCGTGTAACTGAGATTACTCTATCCGTGGAAGTAGGGATATTATATACACCCTGATCTCTATCAAGTGCTCTGGTAGTGATGGGGATATGTCTGCACTATACAAGTTTTAAAAATAAATAAAATACAGTACTGTCAATTGCTACCCAACCTAGGGGTCAGGGACACACTCTTCACATGCCAAAGGGGAGGCCTCCCGTCTCAAACCCACAGCCTTTTTAAAACGAGTTGATCACCAACCAAATTAAGTTCCAAAACACTGGTTAACTAATGCGCCAAGGCAAGAGTACGTTTTCATTCGAACTGGAGCTCAATATGGTCTATAACGCGAAAACTATAATTTCAATAAAAAAAGACAACACTTATCTTGAAACAAGAATTTATTTAACTTGACATATATTATGGTTAGCACAGAAATAGTTTACAATTCAGATTCCAGTCCTCTTCAGACAAGCAACCTAAAAAAGAAAAAGCAAGCGTTGAGAAATATTCTCTTAAACATTTTACTTGCAATCATTTAAAGCTTGTAACATGTTTATATAGCACTGTACGAAACGAAAATAATTTGCCTCTTCACCTGTATCATATTTCAAATGTAGTTTGAGAACAATAACTTGTGCTGCAACAAATACAATGGTACTTTTAGCAAAGTGTCTTCGAGTGCAAATGCATATCAATGCAGATCAAAATGTCACCATTTACTACAATCTAAATATTCCGATTGTTAAACATTACATGTTGCAAACAATCGGGATAAACATCTCATTTATAATAAGTGACTCTCCCTGTACAGTCCAGTATTTTATTTATTTCTAATGCGCGACATTCACCTGTAAGGATATCCCGGCGCTAAGGGGAGCACATCCAAAATGAAGGGGTTTCTAGGTAAAGAGTCTTTGGGAAAAATACACTTTTTAGGTTCTTCCTAAAACGCCGTGTAGTTGTCCGCACGTTGAAGATCAAGAGGAGTTTGATCCTAAGTGTTGCCGCAAGATGGAAGGAACGACCCCCCCACTCTGGATTTCCTAATACGTTTGGTTACTGCCTGCGCCGGATGGCGTGACCTCAGATTTCGAGTGGGTGCATAGAATTCAACTCGGTCTTGGAGAATTCTGGGTTCAAGATGATGTAAGACTCAGCAGCTTAAATTTGGCCCTTTGTCTGACTGGGAGCCAAAGGAGTGTCCTCATACACTACGATGCTGAGCTGTACTTGCATACCAATTTGGCAGCCGCATTCTGGACCAGTTGTAGTCGGGAGAAAAGATAGTCCGCCATGCCAACAAAAAGAGCGTTCCCATAGTCCATCCTACTTATAAGCAAGGCTGAGAGTAATCGTCTTGTGTGCTTTGTAATCCCTCATTTTGGTAGGCCACTTGTAAGAGTAATGAGACTAAGCCCGAACGAGGCAGATGACAAGTCTTTAACCTGCACTCGCAATCCTATTTTTGAACCAGAAAACCTATTCCTGGTGGTAGAAATACTCCCAATGTCGCCCTCTTTACAGGAAACAATGATTAACAGAAGCCTTTCTCCAGCTGGTTTTTAAATTGTAAACATAAAGCTAGCTGCTGAGAACCAATTCCTACCCTTAGAAACTGAACGCTATAACAGCAAAGTAATTTCTCGTGTTACATTTCCATCCCTTACAAAGGTTGTAGAGCAGCAGGTGCTTCTAGGACATGATAAAGTCAGGCATGAAAAAATGCCAAGGGGACAACAACAGGCTGTTTGTGGCGCCAGTAAGTATATTTATGCTTTTAACCACCACAAAGAGCACTGCAGCTGCAATTAAGGGCATGCAGTGGCCCCCAAAATCCTCTTCACTTACTTGGGTTTGGGGAGCCAAAGAGGCAGACAGGTGCGCTTGATGGCCCTCATTGCACAATTTGGTACATTAGATGTTCCTACTGCCATTATTTGACCAGACAGTCTGAGTTAACCTTTGGTTTGAGCAACCGGTCTTTCAGGTATGTTGACAAAGAAAATGCACAGGTTAACACCCAATGGTCTGGTTGCACTTGGGACCAACGTAATGACCTATTTGGTTTTGAATCTGTATAAATAAGCAATCATACAGGCAGGCAGGCAGGCCGCATCAAACTGGAAGCCACGATGTCACCAGGATGGTAACAGAAAACGGCAAGAGAAAATTCGAAAGCCAAACCTGCTCAATCTTTGTAAATGTCCATCAGTCCCAACTTCTCTGCAATTCAAAACAGATGACCATTCCTGGAGAACACTGCATCTCACCAGGTTAGTACTCAACATCCACTAAAAGCCGGTCTCATAGTAAAAGATTCCGAAACGTATCTCTTGGCTCCTGCCCTAAAGCTCCATTGCTCGCCAAGTTGGTTCACTGACAGACTCAGCTTGTTCAACCCTCGGAGGATCACTTAGTTATGGTTAACACCCAAAGACTAGAGGTCTCCATGTTCCTCCCTCTACTATATTCACTATCCATGATTGTTTCCTTCAGGAGGTTACCCTGACCAGAGCTGTGGGGCATACAGGTTGCAAACTTTTACACTGTATTGCTATTACTTGAGTTAGTGATTGGCTGTTCATCACGACCTGTATTCTCTCATCCCTGAAGCTTTGTGTAAGAAGAATTGCTACTCCCCCTTAGTCACTACAGAAGCATAGACTGTCTCTGGAACCACTTTGATACAAGCCAATTGCAATATTTTTAAAGATGTATTTCCCATGTCAGGCATATGTCTCACCAAGTCTCCTTAGGCATATTTAGCTCTGGCAACCATTTGACCAGTACACTTACACCTTCATCGTTAAAACTAATGATCTTTAACATCATTTCGTATATATCAGTTGCTAATAAGTGCAGGGGGCAAAGCAAGAATTTGTTCTAGAACTATTTGCACAGCTAATGATTGTCAAGGACAGCAGCTTCCTCCCTGGCCACTGTATATGTGGTACCCCTCAACGGACAACAGTAACATGAAAGAAAAAACCCTAAGGTTGAAGTGCCCATTAGGAAAATCCAAAAGGGATGTTCTAATCACCTGGAAAGAAAAAAAAAATCCCAGGTGTTGCCACCATCACCCTTATGCAAAAAGAACAATTAATGGACGGAACGCTGAACAAACATTCACCCCCCCCCCCCCCCCCCCAGTACAGAGATCTAGGCCTTAAAACATAGCTTTTTTGCTCACCACACCATTAAAGTTTGAACCCGGCCATATTGAAATCAGTCTTGACCCTGCTCCCCATGGGAACAGTCCAGCCCGAACTGCCAGGCCAGGACCTCTGCAGACCAGAAATAAGCATCCTTGTACCTGTTTTTGGAGCACCACCCCTCACCAGCCATGACGGCTTGACTCCAGTGGCATGGCAAGCACGGGACCAGTGTCTGGGCATACCTGTCCCACTTAGGGCTTTGTTCAGCATTCCATCCATCATCTGTTTTGCTTTTGTTGGCGTAAGTGGTAACGGTATACCCAGATGTGATTACTACGCATATGAGGTGCCAACCCTCTGATCATTCCTTTCCAAAGCTCAACAGCACCCCAAAGTGCATCAACATCTGAATGACTTTGTTCTGTTAATGGTCACTGAAGGTTTATCAACCTTTATCTGGGTTTTTCCAGGCCACTTCTGGCCTCACAATCTTTAGAGTTCCCACTGATGGTCCTGGTGATCCCCAGATTCGCTTTTTGGAACAAGTCACTGTGCGCCATGTGTTGAAATCACTTAAGGCCTTCAGAGCAGCTATTTTTCGTTCAGCCTCAAACTAGATTCTAATACACTCAACACCTCTAATGTATTCTCAGAACTACCTGGGTGAGAGTGGTTTAAGTAGCCTACTTCTCAAAGGTCGAGAGGGTGGTGGGAGCACGCTGCTTCACATCTCCGCGTCATTACCTCAAGGCCTTACCACCTTCCCACAAGTTAAAAGGCTCCCTCGAGCCGCCTTGAGCTGACGAGCTCGGGAGCGCCTGCATGCCCAGAGTGGAATTATGCCTGAGAAAATTAAGCGGCAGCACGTCAAGCAACCTATGAACTCTTTCCCTACTGATGACGGAGAAATCCAGAAACACGTGTCTAGGGATACGCTAAGTAAATTATGGAATTGAGCCAAGTGAAATTTTGAACTTTGTCCTGTGCTAAGAAGAAAGAACTACACTGACCAAGATGCTTAGAGGTAATGACGCGGAGACGTGAAGTCAGCGTGCTCCCACCACCTTCCCACAAGTTAAAAGGCTCCCTCGAGCCGCCTTGAGCGGACGAGCTCGGGAGCGTCTGCATGCCCAGAGTGGAATTATGGCTGAGAAAATTAAGCGGCAGCACGTCAAGCAACCTATGAACTCTTTCCCTACTGATGACGGAGAAATCCAGAAACACGTGTCTAGGGATACGCTAAGTAAATTATGGAATTGAGCCAAGTGAAATTTTGAACTTTGTCCTGTGCTAAGAAGAAAGAACTACACTGACCAAGATGCTTAGAGGTAATGACGCGGAGACGTGAAGTCAGCGTGCTCCCACCACCTTCCCACAAGTTAAAAGGCTCCCTCGAGCCGCCTTGAGCTGACGAGCTCGGGAGCGCCTGCATGCCCAGAGTGGAATTATGCCTGAGAAAATTAAGCGGCAGCACGTCAAGCAACCTATGAACTCTTTCCCTACTGATGACGGAGAAATCCAGAAACACGTGTCTAGGGATACGCTAAGTAAATTATGGAATTGAGCCAAGTGAAATTTTGAACTTTGTCCTGTGCTAAGAAGAAAGAACTACACTGACCAAGATGCTTAGAGGTAATGACGCGGAGACGTGAAGTCAGCGTGCTCCCACCACCTTCCTACTTCTCAAAGGTCCTCTGCTCAGTTGTCTTCTGGGCAATTTTACTCTTTTATAGACCTTGTGTTCCTTGGTATAAGGAGTGATGAGCACGCAATTCGCAATTTCATGGCAGCCTCATATCACATTGTGATTACTGGAGCGCTGAGCACCACTACCTGAAAACAGTTAGTTGATTTATTCTCCTTCATAAACGTGTGTTTAGTTTAATTCATGGCAGGGAGTGTTTAGAGTCATTTTTTAGTTTGATTTCACATTATGAACTAATTTGTTTCTTAAAATTATGTCACTCTTGGCTTTGTGTTATGTATATCCTCAGTCAGCCTCACAAGTCTGAAATGCTCTTCTAAATTTGGATATAGTTTACCTCTTCCCTGATGCTCTTGTAACTGGCAACGGTTCGTGGGGTGATTTTCTGAATTAGCCTGGCCTGGTTTATATTTTCTTCTTTGTAAGCCCTTACATTTACTGATTATTGGGTGTTGCTGAATTAGGCATTTGCTAGGATGATCTTTTTCTTACGTTTCCCCACGGGATGTGTGTATCAGTTAGGAAATAGGATTTAAAACATTTAATTAATGAAAATTGTATTTTACTATTGTGTAACACTAAGATAGCCATGTATTAAATAGGTATGTGCTATATTAAATACATTGCACTTTTGCTTCCTCTACCCCAACACCGACATAAGAACTTTCAATTGATTTTCACCAGGTATTACCCAATAAAGTAGGAAAATAGGGGGTGCGAGCTACCCATAGAAAATACACTTAACTACCCAAGTTACTAAACAGATACCCCCATCTCTCAGTTTTACAAAATACTTTGTCAACATCACTAAACTGCAGGCTACAATACTAAACTTTGTAATGTGTTGATGGTATGGAACTTTATTTTTTTATTTCCGTTACCCGTTTCCTCTTGGATCATATAAACCAGCTATACCTGGTTCTTCGTTCTATATTGCTCGTTCAGACACATTTAATGTTACTCTACTAATTTTATTGACTTGGGAACGTTTTCGATTTTTCCAGATTTAATGTGGTTTGTATTTCATAGATTTATGCAGAAAATCTTAACATCTGAACAAATGCAGAGGGTAGCAAGTGTATCCAAGATGAGGCTATTGAGAGAGTCGCTTGCCAAACACTGAAATTACTAGCGCCACATTAAATAGCTTTTTCTAAAGTCTACCCAAATATTTTGCCTTACTAAGTGCAATCAAATTTGTGGCATTGTAGGTCTGCAAGCACATGGGACATTCTCTCTAGTCAGGGATACACCAGACTTCAAATTTTTGCTTGGTGTAAAAAAAAAAAATTATATATTACATGTAGATTTAAATCCATGCAATGTGTCCCTTGTTGACAGCAGAGTTTGACCTTCTACTCAAGTCTCTCAAAATGCAGCCGAGTAGCTCCAGAAATCTCACTTCTATTCTTACCACCTGGCAGCACAATTGGAAGGAAACTCTGTTCAGTATTGCGGTTACAGCAGGCATTTGTTGTACAGGTTATTTGTAACTGCAAACAAGCAGTGAATCAGCTATGTGTAATATTTGCTTCGAGCACAATCACTTCTTGCTCATTATGTTAAATTAGGTTCACCATCATGCAACCATTTTTTATTTCATTATGTCAATATAGGAGGGGGCTTCTAATCGGGACCCAAAGGATTCTAATATTCCACTCCCATTTATTGTAGACTAGAGAAAAATTGGATGATAAAATCGCTTTTGTGGCGGTCATTGGTAGGTTTGATGATCCACTAGTAGCCAAATGAGAATACCCTAATCTACATATTCTTTGTTTCTTGTGCACATTTAGGACGCTGGTGTTGATGGAGGGGTAGCCAGCTACTGAATGAAGGTCTCATTGTATATTCAAGTTAGGGTGAAAGAACTGCTTTATGTCAGGGTCCATCAAAGTATGTCCAATAATGCCCAAGCCAGGTTTTTAAGGCTACTCACATAAGATAAATGTACATACAAGAATAATTATGGAATTTACATAGTCCTTGGTTATTCGAAAAATCTGTTCCTCCTAAATCTACTCTGGGCAGAGTCCTAATCAATTTGATTGCCAGAATTGGCTGTGTATAACAAGTCTAGGAGAAGGCTACGTTGAATGTAATAGTTTGGGTATAGCAGTTTCTATTAATTTTCTTTTACACAAAGTGTACCTCATTATTTTTCCATTAATAGTGAATATCTCACAAATTGTTTCTACCGAAAGGACTACCCACTATGTATTGAAGTTAACACAAGGGAAGTGCCGCATTATATGAATGTGTTTATATGCCCTCTAAAATAAGAATATTTAAGCAAGGTCTTCACTCATCTGGTAATGCAGCACCTTAACCCCATTGTGTGCTGTGAATTACATTTTAGGCAGGATTGTTAAATAGTAGGGTAGGGACTTGATTAAAGGGTGTGGCTTTTCTGTCACAGTTAAATGAATAAGTATGAAGTGCAAGTGTGAATTTCACACACCCATGCAAGCCTCCTGTCTCCAGTCATGCCTAGTGGGACCAAACAGAGATAGATGATAGTTATACTGCATGCAATGCTTTTGTAGACATGCTGGTAAACTGTGAAAAAAACACCCTTTAAATTATGTGTTACAAAGTGTGCACTTAAATGCTAATCAGCTATACAACTAAGTGATATTAGTAATATCTACATTGTGCCTTATCTATTTTTCAGGGGGTTTGAAGAATTGAACCAGAGCACACCCTCACTTCAAACAGCTAGGAAGAACATCTCCGGCAAAGAGCCTCCTAGTGGGTGACTGTCGGGCATTGCAGAGCCGGCCCGACGAGGAGCTAGCCCAAAGATTGAGCATGAGGGGACTTGCTCCAATTGGAGCACGTTGCTGGAACTGTAATCCCATTCTTGTTTATTACCTTGAGGAACTGCACACCCCTCTTACCTCGAAGACTACTGTTCCATGGAGCATGTGTGCTGGATCTGACTAGCTCCTGGATCCTCTTTTGTAGAATATTTAGAAACATGTCATCATGTTCTTTGATATTTATCAACATTAGGATATCTCCAGGTAAGTCATCCAGAAACATTTACAAATAAACAAATGTACAATGCTCCAAATTAATTTTTATATAAGGACTATCTTCATCTAAAAGGCAGCATTTCATTTTGATTAGAATCAAAAGTGCACACTAAAAGCTATTGGGCTACGAGAAAACTAGTTTAAAATTTTGACACCGTCACTTTAAAGACTCCAAGAAGCTCAAATGTGAAAACGCAAATCAGGGGAGGTTAATTTTTAGGTCGAGCCTAGGCAGCGTGTATGCGCCGTGTTCGAGACATGTATTTATTTCCTATGCTTAAAGGCCGCCCATTGCATTTAATTTGCTTATTTCTGTGTCGTTTAAAATGCCGTGCTTCCAAGTAGTTAATCTGTACTTTTAGCCAACCTTTTCATAGGTTGTCCACTCCCCTGGAGCAGCAACCTAGTACCTGTATTCCTCCACATGTTCCATCTTACGCCCTGACTCGGGAACTTTATCTGTTACACTCCGCGCGGCACTCGGCTCATGGCCATCGGGCTTCGTTTGATCTGAGCACCTCTCTCAAGTGTTTTGGGGGGGGGGGGGGGGGAGGGGGGTTTGATTAGCGTGGCACCTGCTTCACGCACACCGCGCTTCGGGAGCCTCTTTCGTTTTAGGTGTTATGCTTTTTTTGTTGACATTTTAACCGAGCACATGTTGGCAAATGTTAAAAATCTTTATCTAGCATTAAGGGATCGTGTTTGCGCTCTGGAAAGCGTGTTTGGTTATTGGTTTGAAAGAGAGAAGCAGGAAACATTTTAATCTAATGCAGCGCGCTTTCAGCAAATTAAAGTAACTGAGTATTCCTTTGCTTTTGGTTTAATGGTCCCTTAAAGGCATTGTGATTCTTGTTTTCTATAATTGTATTTTTAATTACCGTTAGGAAGTGAGTCCTGTAGGTAAAGGTAAACAAACGTTGTTATTTATTGTTAAGGGAGCATGTGTGCGCTTTGAAAAACGGTAGTAGCACGATGCATTTTAAGCATATGCAGCGCGCTTCTACCTTTTGAGTAAATACGTTTTTAAAACGTTCACATGCGCCCTTCACAATAATTTATAACGCTTATTTAAATTCGCCAACAGCCATTCATCACATTTGCTAAATATTTGGCATCAGTATAAGAGCTTTTTGAACAGGAGGCTAGATTAGTGATGACGTGCCCAGTTGTTCGGGATGGAAATGCTCTCCGTTCCAGTGCCGTTACATTTTTATTTTGTTTTTCGTAACTAGCAGAACAGCACTTAGTGCTGCAGCAACAGCAAAATCTTAAGCAGCACAGCTTTCCACTCTAAGAACCGATGCAAAGCACCTCACTTGTCAACAGAAAAGGATCATGTTGCTCGGTCTTAAATGTGTCAGAGCAAGGAGCATCCGTCTACATCTTTTAAGGAAAAGGGTAGCACTGTGTGAATAGGCAAGGCTGGCTTTCCGAGATGCATAACCGATTATTTCTCAATGTTCCAGTAATGTTTCATAACTATTCACTGTCGTACTCTCAAAAACCTTTGGACATTGAAGGAATTGTAAGTACAAATACGCCTTTTGCAATTACATTTTCTTTCAAATTGGTCCTTTCATGGAACGCTTCAACGTGCCACTGAGGATTTATGGCTGGGCAATGGACAGACTGATCCTCAATATGGGGTTAGGTGCTGGAATATCAAAATTAAAAATTGTAGGAAAGTATGATCTGCTTTCATGGTTACCCACACTTTTTGCTGAGGTCAGTATGTTTTTTTGACTAGTCCGACTTAGTTCTTGCTAACCAGGACCCCAATCACTGCTTTGGTAAACAGTTTTCAACGAGGTTTACACATTGCATGCCATTACAACGCGGTCATTACAACGACCGCATTGTTACATTGCATGCAATTACAACGCAAGCAGTTACAACGACTTGCTGTAGGGGGCAGAAGGTGTTGGATCTTAAATCCAACACCTTCCCTACTGTTGCACAGACTGGAGTTGGAATAGTAAATTGTACTATTCACCCCTCCCACAGCAAGTCGTTGCAATGACTTGCGTTGTAATGGTCTGCCATGTAACAACGCAGCGGTCATTGTAATGACCACGTTGTGATGGCATGCATTCGAAACACTGCGTTGTAACGTGGCCTATTCCTGTGCTTTCTCCCTAAATTTCTCATGGTAAGTATTTATTTATAAAGTTTTATATAGCACGAACTTGATCCCGAGGGATATCAGAGCGCTTTACAATTTGAGGGAAAGGAGGGTAACAGTTTGGTACATGAGTCAAATTGGAATATAAAACAGACAGTGAATCAAATAGGGCTCACATGACAAGGCCAGTTACAAATCCTAGGGGTCAGCAAAGAATGGGCTAGTAACTGACACATAGCAACATAGGAGGGGAGCAAATGATTCAACAAGAGAAGAAAAAAAAATAACACATGATTAGCATCCAGCTCTGGTCTTAAAGGAGTAAGTCCAATGCATTAGAGCAGACGATCGCGCACCCTATTAAGGTAAGAACTTGTTCATGAGGAATCTTTTTACTTCCGAATTTGAAACCAACCTTGGAGGAGATTCTACAAATTTCCAGTGGAAGTGTTTTCCAGATTTTCGGTGCAGAGCCGGAGAAAGCTCGTTGGCATGTTCTCTTTTTGCGAAAGATCAGAGGTTTCAGGAGGAGAGAGTTAGCACTTCTGGACTGTCTACCCCCTCCGGATAGTTCCAGCTTTTGCGCTAGATAGTTGGGGGTTTTCAAGTGGAGGGCTTTGTGAGATAGGCAGGCAATCTTTAGCTGTATTCTGGCTTCATAGGGCAGCCAGTTTAGGGATTTTATAGACTGGGGAGAGGTGTACCCGTAACTAATCCTGCCGCCGCATTCAATGATGCCCTTAGTGGGGCCAAGGTATATTTGGGGAGGCCACAGAGCATAGCACTGCCATAGTCAAGCCTCGGCAAAACAATCGCTTAGACCACTTGCATGAAGTCAGCTCGTGGTAGGAAAGGTTTGAGATTCCGGAGTATCCTCATCAGGTAGTTAGCTCCCTTGCACACATTGCTGATATGAGGCTTCATGTTCAAGTGCTTGTCCAGGGTGATTCCGAGAGATTTAGCGGAGTTAATAATGAGGGGGGGGGGGGGGGGGGGGACCAGTTGAAGGCGGTGAGGTGGTTCATCCAGAGGTCAAATTTAGGTGTGTGTTTCGGGGGAGAAATGAGGAGGAATTCGTTTTTTGGAGGTGTTTAGCAGGAGGTGGTTCTCAGTTAACCAGTTTTGAGTAGTCAATAGGGTGGAGGGGAGTGAAGTGATGTTATCCGGGGAGGAAATTTTCAGATAGAGTTGGGTGTCATCTGCATACATATGGAAGAGAATGTCCATGGAATTTAGATCATTAGCTAATGGTTCCAGGAACAGGTTGAAGAGTATGGGAGATAGGGTGGACCCTTGGGGAACCCCCATAGGTATTGGTGATGGCTGGGAGAGAGAGTGGTTCGCCTTCACTCTTTGGGATCTGTGCTGTAGGAAGGACGAGAACCATTGCAGCACCCGACCAGAAATTCCCATCCTGTGCTCTAGAATGGCTAGGAGATGGTCGTGATTGACAGTGTCAAATGAAGGGGAAAGGTCAAAGAGGATAAGGAGGCAAGATTAATTTTGGTCAAGCATTTTTAAAATGTCATCCATCACGTGAGAGCCGATTCAGTGCTGTGCCCACTACGAAAGCCAGACTGATGTTGGTCCAGGAGATGGAAATTTTCAATGTGCGCACAGAGTTGCGACTGGACTTCTGCACCTCCACAATTGGCTACTGGTGTACCCCTTCAAGTCCCTAGTATATGGTATTAAGGTATCCAGGACATAGGTACACCAGGGGTCTCCCATGGGCTGCAGCATGCATTATGCTACCCATGAGAGACCACTCAAACTGTGACTAGAGGACTGTCATTGCAGCCTGTGTAAGCTGGTGCTAGCACCACTTACGAAAGAAAGGTTTCCTTATAAATCAGAGGTCACTAAACTTAAAACCTATATGTCACCTCTACGGCAGGCCTTTCAATCCTGAAGGCAGGGTGTTGGGTTATAAGTGTGAGAGTGCCCCAGTATAAGCAGGCCCCTCTACAAACCCGGGAGATGATTCTCCAAGCTTTTTAAGTGCGGTCAGCCATTTTGATACACTGACCACAGGTTCGATTCTGCCCTCCTGCTGCGGAGCTCGAGCAGGGGAAGGTAGAAAAGGTTTCCTCTCACAGAGAAGTGTGACCACACCCAGACAGGACTTATTGTATTGGGCTGGGGGCGCTTGCCAGCGCCATCAGACTGCTTTGAAGGGCACATTTGGTGCCCTCCTTGCATACTCCAGTTGGAACCAGTTCAGGGAGCCGTTGGTTCCCTCTCGGTCACAGAACTGGACAAAGGATGCAGGTGTATCCTCCCCTCTGTCCAGCCCCTCCTCTGGTAGAGACCTCCCCCCAATCTCCCTCCCCCCAAAGAGTCGTCCTAAACCCTCTTAGGGTAAAGAGGGAATTACCGGTGGGTGGGTCCTCGGATTCGTTGTGGGATAAGACTCAAGCCTGAAACCACATCACTGACTGTATGGACACTTTGACTTCACCTGGAACAGAGACTGCATCAAGGAAGACTCCTGCTCTTGCTGTTCTGCAAGTCTTCTTCGTCGTCTGTGCTTCTTCCAGGATCGTCAACAGACCTGTGGGCATCAAGGACACCGGAAGTAATCTCCCTTGGATTAAAGGAGTCACGCACCTGCAGGCACCGTAAAGAAGCTGACCGGTCTGCAGCTCCTGGCATCCCATGGACTTCGAAAGGCTCAGCAGCACATGTGGTGGTTCTGCAACTCCCTTGAGATCTGTCCTCTCAGCAAGTTTGAGGCAGATATCCCTCGTTGGAACCAAACCCCTGTGCACAGCGTTGGCTTGCTGTTGCCAAGGCTTGTTGGCTCTGCACTCCAGGAGATCTTCGGTCTACTAGAAGCTCCAGCATCTCTTCCTGCCAAGATCTTCGTCCTCACCGCATCCTCTGAACCGTGGGCCTTATCTTTGGTGAGCTGCACAAGTTCCTCTTGCGACTCCTGTGCCTTTGGCCTGTGGGTCCTCAAGGGTCTGCTCTTGTTTCAGTGGGCTTCCCGGTTTGCTCAGGGACTGCTCTCACTCACCTGCACTTGGTGAGTCCCTTGGACCTTGCTGGTCCCAACGTTGCTCTTTTGTTTATCACGTCTGTTGCTGCTGCCAGGGCTTGTTGGTGATCCAGCCGGACACAGACCTCCTGGTTCTTGACTTCTGACGTGGGACAGCTAGTGCACAGCTCCTCACAGCTGCAGAAACAAGGTCACCGTCATCACTCCTGCATATTCCATCATCGGTGGGCATTGCTCTTCCATGCTTTCTATCCTGTTCACCTCCGAGCTGCATAGACTGTGCCCTCTGCTTGCAGGTTCATCTTAAGGAATCCAACCTTGGATTCCACCAGACTCTTGCAGTCTTTGCCAGCAGCATCTTTACTGAAGTCCCCAATTGTGGTCTACAGCGGTTTCTGACGTCACTCTGCACCTATGCACCCAGCTTCCCTGGTATAGGTATCCTAATTCATGGGGTATCCAGGGGTGGGGTGACTCTTGAACGTTCTGTCTTCCACTGGGTTTTTGTTTTAGGATCTCTTTGACTTCTATTATGTACATGGCTGCGTTTCCACTCTGCACACAGCCTCCGTGGGGTTCCAGGGTACTTTGCTTGGATGGTTCCTTGTGTCCCTAGCACTTCTGAGTCTCCTGGTCAAAGTCCCAACATCGTTCGTAGTTCACATCCCACTTTTAGTATATGGTTTTGGCTCCTCCGCAGACCACTGTGTATTGTGCTTGCTTACCTCTTACAATTTAACTATTATTGTGCATCTGTGTTGATATCTCCGGGTAGGAGATATACCAATGTGTTAGTGAGTGTTGTGCAATAAATAAACAATTTTATAACTACGCAGTGTGGCTCGTTTTCATTCAACCTACACTTCATTATTAGATCTGGTAAAAGAAGCTGCTTCACACTCCTTCTGGACTAAGCCCGAAGGCTGCTCTCCACAGCTACCACTAAGAGAGCTTTCTATGGTTGTCTAAGACCACTAAAATCACCATAAGGGTTGTCTGGATTAGTGCAAGGTGCTTCACTTAAATAAGTGTGTACCATATACTAAGCCAGCCTCCTACAGTAATATATTTTTCTTGTCTTATTGAGGTGCCCTTTGGAAATTCACAGCCATTGTGATTGCTCAAATATTGTAAATTCCAAAAATGTGTTCAAAGACAAGTGCTTCCTGACATTACAGGAGGAGATCAAATCAGACTCCTGCCTGCTTTTATGGCCTTTACACCCAGTTTTGGCCAGAAGGGCAGCCTGTCATAAAACTGCAGGCAGCCTTCCTCTCTAACGATGGGGGTGCAGGGAGTGTGAATCAATCAGCTGATCCATCTGACTGTAACCAGAAACAAAGGCAGAGGTGAACAATCTCATTTATGGCCAGGGTGCAGCCTGCCCCAAACCAAAAAGAAACTGCAGAGGTATTTCAGAACAGTTGAACAGCATTTCCGTGCAACAACTTCACGTCGCACAAACCAAAACATGCCTGGGGTTAGTACCATAAAAATGAGAAAAATATTGTCTTCTCAAAATCAGTGGCTAGTTATATTTCTTGGTTTGTGGATTTAGCTCTTTATTTGGAAAAAAAAAATAAAGTAGCGATTCAGATCAAATGCAATAAAAGAATTAGTGCAAAGGTAAAATCGCTTGTTTGAGAAAAAGAAACATTTTTTAATGCCTCAAACACCAGTGTTTAAGCTTTTTCTGTTGAGCAAAGAGAAAAGAAAATGTGAATCCGAACCCCAGCATTGTAATTGCATTTATATCGCGCTTACTACCACTGACGAGGTGCCACTTTGAGCGATGGGCTCCTGCGCTTCAGGCACTGAGCTCAGAGCAAGGTGCCTTTCTATTTGTACGATCAAGTTAACTCTGGAGATCCGACAATTCACAGAAAACACTGGCGGTTTGGTGTTTTTGAACTGCTGTTTTCTGAAGCGGTCTACTTTGATTATAATGGAGCCTTTCAGAGCCCCCGGCAGTTTTAGTCGTCTACACTAATGCAGTAAAGACACATCGATACCCATTTTTGGGCTGATTTGTACAAAGTGTAACCAAATCACAACTGAACGCAGGTACCCCGAGGAGCATGTGCCTTTGAGAATAGTTGCCCTCACTCACCCGAAGGGGACTTGCTTCTTCATTTAGGGCACCTGCATTCAGTTAGGGATAATATCTTTGGAGCTGAATCTTTTCAGAATACTATACTGTGATTTGATTTTGGTTCGTTGGGGAGAGTGAATACTGGACCGTCAAACTCCTCTCCCTCCTTTGTGATATATATTTTGTACAAAGTGCAATCAGAAAACCTCGCTTAAATTGTGTTATCAAGCACAAGCACATTATTTCACTGAAACATTTTTCTTCATTATTGCATATGAAAACACTTTCCAGATAAAGGAGCTCAGACTAGTTGTACATAAATAACACTTAAAATAAGCACTCATCAATGCAGTGCTATAATGCATCTATTAGTGCCAAAGCTTGCACATTAAAGAACAGTAGATGTAGCACCCAGGATAATGTGCTGTATGGGTAAATACTAAAACGGTCCTTAAGGAGAGACCTATTTGCTAGCACAATGCTTATTCCACTTTGGGGAGCAAGAATCCTCCATCGTAGCTGTGCAGTTTAAAGCTTGTTTTTCAATCTGGACCTCACTTGCAAAGACAAACTCTTCCCATGTGGGCCACTCTATACACCTACATTCTAACAACCACTACAAAAAGGAGCATTTTAATTGGCCACCTATTAACAATTAAGAGTTTTGTCAGGGGTATCACATACTATACAAGTGCTACAATTCACTATAGATTGAAATGTGAAATGGTTCTCAATTAGGGCTGTGCTAACTCATACGCTATGCAAAGGGTTGCTCTATTATGGACATGAGTTTTGAGTTGGCTATAAAACTAATTTTATTATTGAAGTCAGGCAATACATGCGGCCCTAAAGGACATACAATCACCACTCACATACATATACATAGTGTGTTACCTGTTAATCTATTCTCCCTTTGGTCGTGCACTTTGAAACACGCCAGCTTCCCTCATGAGCTCGAATTCCTTCATTGCATCAAAATTCTTGTAGTAGTCCGCATACGCTTTTTTCCTGGGCTCTGCAACCCCAAACTAAAAACGAAAATATAACACTTCACAAATCAATAACGGTTGGTGAACTTCATTTTGCAATACAAATGTTTCTAAAGAAATAGAAAAACTTCTATACATGTAGGCGTATTACGGTAAATACAAGAAAGCCAACGTACAACCAGATAGTTTAAAGTTTTAATTTTCAACCGAATATTGTTTCTTTGCCTTGTGGAAGGCATACACTGAAAGTACCTTCTCAGGACATTGTCAATCAACCGCACCCATTGCTGTGGTTTTAGTTTCTAAGTAGCGCTAATCTGCAAGCACCCAAGTGCAAGTCAATGGACACTGTGTGTCATTCATCTCGGAGCTCAAAAAGATTGAAGACCTGGGAAGAAGGGGGAAGCACTCTCTTTAACTCAGCGGCTATTAATGTACATGTCTTTTTAAACCTTATTTCCATAGGTTAATGGGCATGCCAAAGCCCGAAGTTGCTATTGTCAGAAAGTAACGATTAAATAGCCTTGCGTGGTTTGCCTTCTGCATGTAGATAATCAAATATATCATGGGGCATTAACCCTCCTCATATTTGGTGGAATGGCCAGTATATGAAGATAAATGTATTCTGCTTTCCACAGTATTTGTCTAGTAGAAATGCGGAGTGTCTTGAAGAGTCTTTTGGTGGATGTCTTAATTTTAGATTACTGGTTAAAGGTCGGAATCCCATCAGTTCTGTTTCAGCACTTCATCCAGTTAAAGTCTAGAAACTGAATAATATATATATATATATATATATATATATATATATATATATATGCAACTAAGCCGTTTACAGTGCTACTCCACGGCAAAACAGGTGCGAGACACTAGATGTTAGAGAGCATTGCTGCTTGTCAATTTTTCAGCTAAAAATTTACTCTAAACCTGTTCAAGTGAGGCCGTTAACTGCAGGGCTGCCAAAAAAAACATGACAAAGAACAAAATTGGTCAGAAAGCTTCTTGCTGTCAACCAATCGATATCTTTATTCGGCCCAAGCCATAAAAGTCAGAGATGAATTATACAGTACAAGTACTTTTCATACAAATTAAAACAGTTATTAAAATCAACATTGTCTCCTAGAACGCCACCAAACTTTGGAACTCCCTGCCACTACATCTTCGCACGGTTCCATATCATCTTATTTTTCATAAACAACAGAAGACCTTTCTGTTTCCTTAGTTTTTTCTGCCTCCCCCCTGTCAGTCCTAGCGCTGGGATGCTTCCGGGTAGCCATGCGCTCTATAAATGTTTTTTCATTTCATTGTTCATAAAAGCATAGAGTAAGCTATAGATACTCAATACAAAAATGCATTTCCTCACAATCTCGGAAGGGCGCATTACACGGAGGGACATGCTTCAATCTCAATGGCACTTTGAAAATTAAAAAGCTAAAAGGCATTTGAAGTAGTATAGAAACAGCAGGAGCAACACAGAATCCAATTCCTTTATCAAAGAGAGATCATCTCATTCCTTTCTGATGGCTACTGCTCTTACTAAACTCAGTACAGCAAAGCAGGTATCTATAATGGAAAGATTCTGTAAAAAAAGAAGTCAAACCCTCCTTGTAAGTTCTCAGATTGGTTTACTGTAATACAGGCCTTCAGAACTCATGTCTGGGATAAGCATATAATGAGCAGAACAAAATTAAGTGACTAGTGCTTTGTTTCATGGTTTGGTCACACCGGCAAGATGGCGAATTGTGAGAATTGACGCATTGAACGGGGAAGACTACCTTAGAATGAATAATAAAATTTTAAAAATCTAGAAAGGGAGAGATGGCAGTAAAAGACAGGGTTTGTGATCCAAACAAGGTATGGTTCCACATTATCTGCCATAGAAATAATTACATATCTTGAAATTGCTACCATAGACTGCTTTCTGGAGCCATAAATTTGAACCAATGGGCTCATGCCACCACATTAAAGCAAAGACAGTGAGAGATACAGGACCGTACTAGCACTGCTTCTGGGTTTATCCAGGACTTGCTCCACAATAACAGTGGTGCAAGACCCAGGGCGTCTTCCAAACAGGTAGGGCCTAGTACTTTGTGGCAAATCAAAGTAGCATTTCCGCGGCGGGGGGGGGGGGGGGGGGGGGGCCTCTATTAATAGTATCCATAAAAAACCCATTTCCATTTTCAGCCCGCTGGATGATTTTCGAATGTGCATACCCAGATAAACCCGCTCCACATGATCCTGAAGTAATACATTTGGTTTTGTATAAATGGATCATCTCTTGGATTGGTTTCTGGCATAACCTGAGAGAGATAATCTAAAAATTGCCTCAACAATTCTCTTAAAATAACGTGCTCTGGCGATTAGAAGTTACTTCCAGTTCATAGATTAGCTAAAAAGAATCCATAAATAGTTACAATTATTTTCATTCTCCAAAACGCAGTTCCTCATAGTAAAAGTTTTTGATTTAATGCTACGAGGCCTGCTGGTCATAATGAAGGATTTGGTGTGGTTGATCCTAAGATCCAAGTCTCCCATGTAAGAGGAAAATGCATCCAATAGGATTTGGAGCCCATTTGCCATGCAGACAATTAGCACAGCATCATCCACATAAAGTATGGAAATTAATTGACCACCCAATTGGGGCAGGTCCTTCCCTACCTCAGACAGATGTTTAGAAATTCCATCAATGTATAGCATGAATAGGAAGGGAGCAAGGATGCAACCCTGTCTCATCCACTGTTATGATTATATTTGGGGGCTAATTTCTCCCTGCAGACCATAGCAAACATTCACCATCAAATCATGGTATAGACGTTTGATTAGTAATAGTTCACCTTCTACCGACATGGGTTCACCTCCTATCCACATGGTTTCCATCAGTGTCCAGAATTTAGCGCGGTTTACTAAATCGAAGTTGCTCGATAGCTCTATAAACAGTAAGTGAAGGTAAGCCTTTTTTGCTTGTACATACTTCCCTGATATTAAATAAAAGTTTAGGCACTGGTCTGTGCCCACCCCAGGTCTAAAACCAAACTGAACATTTGACAGGAGTTTGTGTTCAGTAGCCCAAGATTCCAGGCATGCCAAAAGCACCCTTCAGAGAATCTTCTTGCTGGAATCAATCAATGATATGGGTCTTTAACAAGATGGCGATTGCCAGTCCCCACTTTTGACTACGAGTATAATTATAGCGGTCTTCCAGGAATTAGGAACTGTGCTCTTGAATACATTTGTTAAAACAGGTCCTCATAGTTTTGAATTGGATTTTAAAATGTCTGCTGGTACCGCATAAGGACCTGGCGCTTTCCCTAAAGGACCTTTAATTGCATTTACGAAGTCACGTACTTCTATATTTACTGAAGAATCCTGTATACTAATGCCAGACGGATTTGGATCTGAAGGGAAATGGTAGTAAAAGAAGTGTGAAATGGTCAACCTATAAATCTACAGGTATCACAACTTCAGGTTTTGACATGTCATTATCTGTAAAAAGCGGGCGATTAATTATATCCCAGAAAAGTTAATCTCTTACTGTGGCTGCTTTTGAAGGTCTTCCCATGCTAGAGTCTGGTTTTCTCTTTCCCTCTACTACGCTATTATACTGGTTTCTTGCGGTTTTGTCTTTTGCTGCAGAACAAGGATTTTTTTTTTTTTTTTTAAATAGCCTTTAGAGAGCGGTGTCAAGACTGATTTGCATATGGCTAGGTCCAAACTGGGGTGGCATGAGCAAAAAAACGATGGATTAAACCCAGTTCTGTGACTGGGGGTGAATGTTTTTGTTTGTTCAGCATTCCCATGTGTAAAACCGACAGAGACCCCTTGAGTTGCTCAAGGGAGTTAGGGTACTCTTCACAAGTAGAAAATAAAAATCCCTTGACTGGACCAACAATGATATTGAATTGCCTTATATCAACATACATACATTTTAAACATACAGAAGTTCAATTATACACTTCCACGTTAGGATCAGACAAAACGAAATTTATTACATTAAAAAGCGTACATTGTACAAGATTAAAAACATATCACATTACAGTCCCACATATGAACCACTTAATAAAAAACAAAAAAAAATAAACAAAAAGATAAAAAGGGAGATATATTGTCGCACAAATTAGAACACCCGTTATGAACCAGCATAACAGAGAAAACAACATAAAAGACAATACACTTTGTCATATATTACACATCTATACAGGCCGTAAACTTCATAACATAGCTTGTGGTACATCCAACACACTTGTATCTACAAGTCTATGTCGATCCTCAAGATTATTACGGACCTCCTAATCCTCCGTAGCTCAAAAATAGATCAAACCACATTAAACGGGGGTCGCCCGAATACAACAATAAGGTAGGCACCCTTGAGTATTCAATTTGAATGGGAACAACAGAGATGATATTGATTTGTGTGTCAGGCGGTAACATCGTGTTTATTGGTTGTAGACTGGAGAGGCGTGCAGAGATTTAAAATACCTTCTAAAACGTAGACCTCATAGAAAAGCTTGCCGGAAACAACGGAAGCTATGTGAAACCAAGATAGTGTATATCACACATTGAAGGTGAGAACAAGTATAGCAACAATAAGATGTGCATAGGCGCGGTTACAGTAACAGGCAATATGATAAACCAACAGTTAACATCAATGTCCGTAGGATTGAGTGGGATGCGGGTAGCGCATAGACTCCAGGTCAACGGAAAAGAGGATAAGAACAAAGAGTTGAAAGATTATGAATGCTCAGATTACTGTAGACAATAGCGGGTGGAGATGTAGAATGGTAACCATGAACCTCAATAGTATATAGTGTGATAAAATCAAGTAGATGAAGTAATTAAGTACAATGATTTAATAGGGAGGAACTATGATACCTGTAGAGACAATGTATGGATTTCCATAAAAAGTGTTGGATCAGAGTATACATAGAAAGAAATTGTTTCATTGAAGCATAAAAATCAAAATACGATACATGATTGGGAAATTTATCACAATGATTGTTGATGTGTTATTATGTCTGCCACAACAATTAGCTGAGATACTCCATTGCAATGGATTTGGTAATTATGTCATTCCAGTTTGAGATTTTTTGATTATATATATTTATTTTAAACAGGATAGAGAAATCAGATATCATGTTTGAGAAAACCACTATCAGTTGTCTGGATAAAGATGGTAATATATAGATAGTCCATTGAAACGCGCCGACGCAGTTGAGAGCACAATCTAGAGGATCGACATAGACTTGAAGATACAAGTGTGTTGGATGTACCACAAGCTATGTTATGAAGTTTACGGTCTGATTAGATGTGTAATATATGACAAAGTGTATTGTCTTTTATGTTGTTTCCTCTGTTATGCTGGTTCATAACAGGTGTTATAATTTGTGCGACAATATATCTCCCTTTTATCTTTTTGTTTATTTTTTATTAAGTGGTTCATATGAGGGACTGTAATGTGATCTGTTTTTAATCTTGTACAATGTATGCTTTTTAATGTAATAAATTTAGTTTTGTCTGATCCTAACGTGGAAGTGTATAATTGAACTTCTGTATGTTTAAAATAAATGTATGTATGTTGATATAAGGCAATTCAATATCATTGTTGGTCCAGTCAAGGGATTTTTATTTTCTACTTGTTCAGCATTCCCTCCATCATTGGTTTGTTTTTTTGCTTTTGTTGTTCTAAGTGGGAAGGGTATGCCCAGACGTGTGTCCCTTGCTCACTGTGCCACTGGATTCAAGCTACCCTGGGTCATAAGGGGTGATATCCTGAAACCAGTCCCAGGATGCTGGTTTCCGCTCCCGGAAGGACCTGGCCTGGCAGTTTGGGCTAGACTGTTCCCATGGGGAGCAGTGTTAAGACGGATATGCATATGGCTGGGTCCAAACTGGTGCGGCATTGCGAGCAAAATGGATTAAACCCAGATCTGTGACTGGGCATGAATGTTTGAATTCCATCCATCATTTGTTCTTTTCCTTAGGTACCTGTGAGCTGAGGAGCTTTCAAAGTTGAACCACGTACGGAGGGGCTTTTCACTCTGGGATATATTTGAGGTTAGATTATCTGAAAGTGCTTTACATAATCTCTCTCAATCTTCTAGTATGCACCGGGCATGTGTATTGACTGAAAGACAGATGGCCAACTAAGGCTGAATACTGGGAGATCGTCTGCTTGATAAAATGTTCTGTTTACCTTTTCCCCCCCATTTGATTTGATTCTCTTTTTGTTTGGGTGAACACATTTGCTGCACTCATCTGTTTTGGGATTCATTAGCTGGTGGTTGAAAGCTAGAAGAAGGGGTTTATGATCACTCATACATTTAGTAACAAGCTAAAAATCAAGAATGAAGAGTGCAAGTTCAGCGCTCATAAAATAAACTCCCCTTAATACTGCCGGTAAAAGTCTGGAGTTTGCTTTTCTCCCCATCAATCATTAGCTAGGACTAGGTCAAGTTTCAAGATAAGGCTATTCAGAGCTTCCCCATATGTTGACTGTATAAAATGGGTAAGGTTTTTTTGTTTGGATCCATGAAACCACACCCATTCCCCGCTGTACCCACAAAGTGTAATATTGAGATTGTTTGCCAAGAGGAACACGGTCTTACGTTTAACTTTCGAGGGGAAGGAAAATCACAAAAACACCAAAAGGGTCAAGGACCTCGGCTGCCATGTGCAGAGAATTATTATATTAAATGTTAACCAGCATAACGTCGTATTCCTTCACACAGGTTAATAAGATAACCAGGCAGAAAGGCGAAGACCAAATCTTAGACATTTCGTTGAGGAGATTTGAACAGCTATGAAAGTAGCCCTTCCGGCAGGGTAGGCACGGGCTGGCTCCAAAAAGGTGCGATATCCATTTAGGTTGAGGTACTCCATCATCCACGTTTCCTAAAAACAGACAACATCTGTATGGTATACAAAGTCAATCCAGTCCGTGTTGTTGATCTTTGGAAGTACCCCAGCCGTGTTCTAGGATATAAAGTTGCATCCCGCTTTAATTGGAGCAGCACTAGGCCCTTCGTCCTTTTGTTCTACATGTGAAAAGAGGGGAAGACTGGAGTAAAATGCCACAGTAGGTAGTCAATCCGTTTGATCCAGTTCTGAGAAGGGATCAAATCGATTTGCTATGGGCACTGTACAAGGAGGACAAAGAGGGTTTGGAAAGGTGGTGGCAGACTTCCGGGCCCATGGGAAGGAATTCTACTTCTGTTTGAGTGTGGCCTGGTTGATTTAGCGCCATTAGGATGTGTTTTGCCACCAGCTTGCATATGAAGCGGATAACAGTCATCCCTTTTTGGGGTGGTGCCTACCCAGGTAACTCTTCGGACAGGATTGATTTGTTCATGTAAGAGCCTTGGGCCACCTAAAAACTAGTTTACCTAGTCCACTACTTTGTTCCAGAGTTATCATGGTCCTCTTTCAATTCTTTCCATAGCGGTGGGACACTTATCAGAACCTTTACAAGAGGGGTAGCTTGAGGGGTAAATGTAATACTCAATGTTTGTGGGTCCCTAGGAGTGCTCCAGGATAGTTCTTGCATTGTTGCGAAGCTTTGTGCTGTCCAATTCTAATGCCTTTAAATCACCACTTCGCCAAACAGACTATCCACCCACAGGCAAACTCTGTAGGAAATCTTGATGGGTTGAAAGATTCAAACCAGTCACCGGGGCCTTCTTCTATTTCCTGATAAACCACCTACCTTTTATGCAGCAAGCACAAAGGAAGCTTTTCCTCTAGTCAGTAATTGGGCAGCTTTCATTGGTCACCTAAAGGTGTTTTCAGGACGTGCTTTATTCACTTACTGTGGCAGCATACCAAACATGACATGGGAGGCATTTAATGAATGTCTCAGTAGAAGATTAGAATAAACACACTACTTTCAGAATTCATGTCTGTCAGCATTGGAACTGGATGGCTTGGTCTTCAGCATGAATTTAAGTACATTTTCTTCCGAAACCTTTCGGTGCAGCTGTTTATTTCTTCACAACTAGTTTTAAAACAGGCAACTGGTCATTTTTTGGCATTAAAAAGCATACATTTTATCATTATCAATAAAACAGTGATGGATTTTAGCACTGTGACACAATGATGCAAAGCGCTGTTATACTTAGTGCAGGGTAATGTTCGATTTGTGTAGGTCCCATAAAAGTTAATATAAATTGTTGCATAGCTTGTTTACTAGTCACAAAGTATACATTCTCAATTTCATTAAATGCCATTTATCTAATGTGCCTTGTTTCTATCCTCGCCCTTTTTCTTGATACTTCTTTATGGAGAGTTACATTTTCTGAAAACCAAATACAGCTTTGTGGTCAAATTGCACTGCAGTTCCAAAATGACAGTTTATCATGCTGTAAGTTTTGAAAATATATAAGTAACTGCGGAATTAAAAATTCTGGAAAATCTCAGACAACAAAATTGATAAACTACATAAAATTAACAAGACAACTAATTTTTCAAATAAATTAAATAATAAGTAGTACCTTGTACAGCGCAACTACACCAAGAGAAACCGCAAATGCGCCAATGATGTGGATTCGGAGACGTTTGGCCAGAAGGCCCCTCATCTGTGGTTTGGCTAGAAGGCCGGCAGACATGGTGAGGTATTTTAGATCTAAGTAAAACACAAAAACATTAAAAAGATGAAAAACATGCCCAGCTGTTCATGAAAACCAAAACAGAACTAGCTTGAACAGGAAGGATTAATTAAAATTAACACATCGTTTTAAATTAATGCTGACAGAACAAGGAACTTATGAAATCATACCACAGTATATCTTAAACAATAAAATACTCCACAAGTTCCAATGATGAAAGGTACATTACTTGGGATACATTAATTTAAGTGATTAGAACCATTCCTGAAATATTTAACAGAAACTCATCTGTTCCACTATCAGAAGACTAGTTAGTTTGCTTTACTGTGAAGAGTCTAGGATGAAATTAGTTATGTAAAGTGAAGGCTGAAGTCAAACAAATGTATCCCAAAAATGGACAGGGGTCATCAATGGAAGTAACAGTTTTGAAAATCTAACTTCAAGAAGGAGGGACAAGTGTGGTAGAAAATTCATTTTCCACAGGAGGTGCAAGTATGGTTTGCTATTTCAACATGGGTGGAAAGAAATCATGGTTTCTAATGCACTCTAGGCGAGTTCTTAAGAAGCAATTGCTACTAAGTTACAACATTTCCTAACACTACATGTGATAGCAAAAATAAAAATTCTTTATCAGTTCTGTGTTGCTCCTATCATCTGAAGACGATACTACTAGTGTTCTTGAAAATTAGAGGAACAGTAGTGCTAAAAGCATTGGGTTTACTTAACTAAAAGATGTGATATTAACACGTTCAATCACAAGATATGCTACAGGTATAGGACAATTGTGGACTGACTCCATCATGAGCATTTCATAGTCCTTAAAAACAATCTATTTTTGTAAACAGATTACTTAACATCTAAGTGGCTATGTGGCATCCTGATACCACTTATACTGCCACAAAAGTTGCATTTATAGAGAGTACACTATAGAACATTTCACAGACCTTTCAGGGAATGTTTACCACACTATGTTGCATGGAAAGAATTGTGTCAGTGGAGTGGGGATAATATCAAAGTCTGGCTTGGACATGCAGGTGATAAAGCAAATTAACATGAAAATAAACTCATTTAGGAGTTTAACGTACAATGATAAAGGTAAAACGTATTTCTAAAGTGATACACATTTGAAGTGTGCTGATTTGCAACAGGTAATAGTTATCCGCATATGCATAGAGAAGCTATGAAGCAAGTTTTCTTTAAGTAGAACCAAACCTAATAATGCTGAAATGTCCACAAAGTAAATTAGAAGCTCGATCTTAAATGAACATGCTTAGAAAATGTTTATCATAACTGCAGAATGTTCCGTTTAACAAATGGCATTACTTTATAAGCAACATTTTTATTCTTGAATGTCATGGACTTCCAATTTTCTTGTGTTTCAAGTAATGTTTGAATAGAATAACTTGTGCATTATTAAATTATTCTTGTTCATATTAAAAGGAATTACCCAACGGTGATTTTACCTTTTGGCGAGTGATTCAATGGTCTTGCAGTGAAACAAATTGAGATTTGAAAGGTCGAAGAGGACACAAATGCTAATGGTAACCAAGTCTAATGTTGTATTTTCCTGGGAACAAAGGAGCTGAACCTGCTTACTGAAGAAAAAAGCCATCCTATTGGTCCATGGCTGAAGAAGCCTGATAAAATGTTTTAGATTAGTGCTTGTTCCTAGGTAGAGGGAACGTTTGTGGGATATAGGTTTTTCCATTTTACTTGCTAGACTCTTGACGGTTGTGGCTACTGTTACCCCTTTATTTTACTTTGCCATTTGACAGATTGTTACTGCAACTGTATGCGGATTTACTTGAATTTATTGAGACTCGTCTGAGTTTCACAAACTACTCTTTATGGGACGTTCAAATGCTTTGATTTTGAAGCTTTACGCTCCACTATTCTCCCTCTTTTCTTTATTAATTTAGAGCTGTTCATGAATTCTATAGATCTAAAACTCAATTCTAATTTTTAGAATAGGGAATCATTTCCTTAATGGAACGCGCTAATGCAATATATTTGATGCTTTATTCTAACCATTCTGTTTGATAAGATGTCTAAACTTATTTGGATTCATGGACTAATCAAAATGAAAACAACAAAAGAGAAAAGAACGTACTAATCTCTTAACGAGAATAAAGATTTTGAAAACTTGTCCCAAATTTCATCACTGACAACCTAAAACGGATGCGATTTAAATTTGAACTATCGAGTCTGTTCCTTGACTCCCATTACATCATTCAAATATCAATCACAGGAAGAAAGAAGAATTCAGAGCGGTAACTGGCTTAACCTTGTATATGATGGTAAACGTGTGATGAGTTACAAATCAATAACTAAGGCCCAGTCTGTGCTATCATAGGGAATATGATTAGTGAACACAGATCGTGTGAGCTCAAGTCCAGGCAGATGATGATCTAGGTCTGCACACTGAAGCAGAAGTAAAAAGGTTACAGAAAGTAAAATGGCGGGGGTAGAGCCCACTTTGCTCCCAATCCACTCTGAGAATGGCAGGGCAGACAGTGTTCATTAGTAAACGTTAGCTCAGTTGCCGCTCTTTCCTGGAATATGGGTCTCCTCTCACTCACAGACTACGTTTTGAGCTGGTTCACAGGTAAAAGGGCGAGGTCAATTTCCACTGTTATAAAGACTGCTGGCAGCAATATAAAGATAAGAAGTTCCTGTACTAATAGTTTATGGTTTCACTAGGAATTTTCTAACTTTGAAAGTAGCTTCTTGAAGTGCTGTATATATTACTGTCAGGGCTTTAAGTGGGCCGGGTCAGACAGGTACTGAGCGCCGGCAGTTTTGTTTAAAGGGGGGGCCTCAAAAAGGGTCTCTATCGGGCTCCGTTTTGTGCCCTGGCACAAGCGGTCTCTTTTTTTCTGGACTGCAGTGACAGCAGGAACATCGATGTGCGTGTGCTCATACTGCTCACTAGTGAAGTTACAGCATTACTTCATGCCAGGTAAGCATTGTAGGGGAAAGGAAAGCCTTTAAAGAGAGTCATTTACTCTCAGGATTTCCCTTCTCTTTCCGAAACTCAGGAGCAGCAACATTGTCGTGGTGTCACCAGGGCTTTAAGTGTTAGCTTTTTCAATATTATATACAAGCCGTAGTTGCTGCTTATTTATCCTATGCAACTAACAACCATTGACAAAACCTATAGTCCTGACTTCTTGTAGTTATGATGCATCGTATATATGGATGCAATGACAAACAGCAAAATACAAGTCGGGCAGCACACTATCCTAAGCAAAGATTTTTATCTTGCGTGTTTTTAAGTCACGCCCTTAATTACATTGGCCACGTCCCTATGAGCCCCCCCCCCCCCATAGTTTTTTCATCCCACTTAAAGCCCTGATTACTGTAGTGCTGAAAAATGGTAGCCTCTGGTGCTCTTCACTTTAAGATTACCATATTGCTGAAGCACACATCTACGGTGCCACTAACTGAAACTGGTTTAGTTGGAAACATTAAAGAAGAAAAAAATACACATCAACCCCTATTACGCGAGTGTCATGGTACACTTGCTGAGCTGGAAAATTGACTATCGCTCTCATACAGATACAGCACACAGCAGCTGAAATTTCAGTATAATAAATGTATCTTACCAAGAAGCAACCGGGATTCGGGTTGTTATACAGATTAAATGTGCTTAGCATATTTTAGCACTGGATTTCACAACGTATTTAAAAGGACCACTGATTGATATTTCCAATTCTAAATACCGAGATACTGAAAGAGAAAGCATAATCGCATGGTTGAACCGGCGTCCTCTCCCGCACACACTAGTTCGAGGTGGCGGAATAAGGCTGGTCTGTGGAATCGGGCCGCTCAACAGAATAACAACACTAAGGTCATTATGCGTCTGAAACACACAAGCACCACAGTGGCCCCGCAACACACCTTCTCTTGCCCACCCAATCACACAAATCTTACGGGGCAGGTGGATCTCCGCTTCGGTGGAATACTCACTCACCTCAAGGATCCGTGCCCTTCCTCAATGAGACCAAAAAGGAAGTTCGCTCAGCAGCAGACGTGAAGGACGAGTGCCACTGAGGGACAAAATACCTCCTGCTCCGTAAAGGGCACGCTAGAAAAAAAGATGGTCATGGAAATGAAAAGCAAGTCTAGTGTGACCACAGCTGCCATATTGAAATGGAAAGGAGCCCTTCGATAAGTACGAGAAACGTACAATAACCTACAGTTTTTTTTAACAAGTCCTTAACATTTTATAAAAAACTCGTAAATTGTTTATAGGATTTTTCGAACTAAACAACTTTCAAGTAATTTAATATGTACTTTTATAGGTTTCTGCAACATAACGTTTAGTTTTAAGAGAAAAAACACGGAGTTGTCTCTCAGTGCTTTTTCTTCAATACATTCCAATTCTGAGAGAGAATTAGTGAGATTTCCCAATCAAGATCTGTTTCCACCTTTTTGGGCCGAATAATGCTCTGCAGAAGGTGTGACTAATACGTCTTTCTTGCAGTGCGTCACACCAGGACTCGAGGCGAAGTGGCTTGACAACATAACTCTGAGTCATGGAAATAGAAGAAGGCTGTGCTAAATACCTCTCAATGTAAAGTGATCCGTGTCAGAAGAGGGGACGAGAAGGACATGCTCATAGAAGTTTGTTTCCTGTTTATCATAGTTTGTCTTCTTGATCAAATATTTTACAGTTCCATATATAAACAGATTACATTATTGCTGTAACGTATTTTGGATGCTGCAAGCTATTATTAACTTCCAAACGTTTTTGATGGTGCAGTATTAGAGGTATATGGTAACATTAGTTAAGCTTATTTTATTAGAATATATGTATAACTCAATTTATAGATAGGTATATATATCGCTTACAACCTCTAAAGAGGCATTAAAGTGATTTACGCTGAGCAGAGTGCTACTTCAGTGTAGTGTCTTGTGTATTATAGAATGCGGGACCCTTATGTTGCAGAACGGACTCCGTTGGCTAGTGACGTAAGTGTTTGGGTGTGGTTGATAAAATCAATGATGTAGTGCATGTCAGTTAACGGTTACATTCTAGAGAATAAAAACGTGTAATACCGAACTCCGTGAGTGGCGTAATTCAGTTACATGTTACAGGGCTGGGCAGGACGCTACTACTGGCGGTAAGATATGGGATATGTAAACCCCCCCAACCGAAGAGTCAAGAGTTCTCTTCCAGAGAGTTTGCAGAGATCCAGCAAATTGCTTGTGCGTGCTATGCACGCCTTAGTCAAAGTGAAGAATCAACGATTGGCATATGTGAAGTCAAATACCAACTCCAGCCAGTACAAGACCTACAAAGAAAGTGAAGGCCTCACGGAAAATTTAATTTATCATCGCTAATTGCTAATCAGACAGAGATAAGAAGTGCAACACCACAACATCATTCATACAGTACGGTAACACTAAAGGCAGTGGCCACCAGGTACATAAAGCGCAACAAGTGGCGATAGCCAGATGCAAGAAAACGCTGTGAGGAGAAGCACATAAACTCAGAGGAAGGCTAAAGGTCGAGAAAACCAGGTAAAATGCAGAAGGTCGAAAGTGGTGAAGAATAAGAGCAAAAGACAAAACCCCTACTCTCCGTCAAAGAAGAAGATGGTGCCTCACCACCTCTGGTTGGAAACAACAGACTTAGCACTAGTCAGCGGGCTAATGCTTGCAGCGGTGACACCAGGCCAGAAAGGCTGTAGGTCAAGTGCTGCCTGAACAGCATATAATCTTGTCAGCCGCTGCAGAAAACAGCACAAAGTATGATGCTGCCAGTTTCTTAAAATCACCGTCTTCATTTGATAGAGCCAAAAAGAAGAGCCTTAGTGCTCAATGGACTATGGACTATATGGATCCAAACCTTTGATGATTTTATTAATGTGCTAGAAATAACCAATGACAAATATCATCAAGTATCTTAAGAACATAGCAGGAGCAGGAGTACAAGAAGTGATAAAGAAAATACCACAGGTGGACAGAGTATCTTACCAGGATGTCAAGATGGCAGTGAACCTCAAGTGCAATCAGACACTGAAAGTTGACTATGAAAGGTACATCTTCAATCAGGAGAGCCAGATGGATGGTGAAATGATGGATGGATTTGTTGAAAGACTTGAAATGCTCATCAAACAGTGTAAGTTCAACAACTTAAATGACAACGAAGCCATTCATCTCAGAGTCATAGATGGTTGCCTGTCCGATTCCTTCAAACACTGAATGCTGAAAGAAACGCTCAGTCTGAAGCGTGTGCTCCTGGCTACCAGAGCTGAAGAACTTGCTGACAAGCCACTGACGTGGAGGCCGGAGGAGCCCAGAGTGAATCAGTGTTGAGTATGAAAAGCAAGAAAAAACACAAGGTCGAAGGCCGCAAAGTGATGTCTCTGAAGAAGAAGTTGCATTTTCGATGTGAATTTTCATTTCCACATGAAGTTAAATGTCCTGCCATTGGGCAAATATGTAAAGGCTGCGTTAAAGGAAACCATTTTGTAATAGTTTGCATAGCAATAGAAAAAGTGAACATGTCACATTGTGAAGACAAAAAAGCTGCCAGTGCATCACGCCATGAAAACAAAATGGCTGTCAAAAAGTTCCAGAAGCATTCCAGTCACCTCTACCGAAGTAAACAGCAACATCAGTTGAGGCAAGTAGAAACTGAAAGAAGCTGAGTGTCATCTAATTCATCGTTGAAAGATTCTTGGACATCACTGTCAAGAGACAGTGAAGAAGATGAGACAATTGAAAGATGTGTGGATGTAGGTCTGATTTCTTGCAAGAAAGAATCCAAGTCGGAAAAGAATCGACATGTGAAATCAAGACATTCATTTGGACTTATTCCCAAAATAAAATTGAAGATCAATGGCTGCTATATACCGTTTATCATAGACAGCGGTGTGTCAATAAATATCATGCCAGCCAAAAAGTACCATAAACTGTCTCCGGTGTCCTGTCCCACACCATCATAAACCAAAGTCTACACATGGACAGCCTCGACACCATTGCAAAGTCAAGGTTCATTTATGGCGACTATGAAACATAAAAAGACAAAGGTACAAGCCACAATCCATGTCCTTCAGGGCACTTTGTTGAGTGCATGTTTACTCAGCTTCATTTCTGCTGCTGACATGGGACTCATTTCAATTAATTAAATCAGTGCTCATCACAACAAAGTGAATCAGTTTCCCTCAATGTTTCATGGATTAGGAAAGCTTAAGACAATGAAAGCACAGCTCCACAATAATGATGACATTCGTCCTGTTGCTCAATGACATAGTTGAATTGCATTTTATCTACAAGATCTATGTGTCAGTGCCCCTGCTAGGGATACGTGTAGGAGAAATTGTCCAAGGGGAAAGCCATCTTTTTCCAGAAGCAACTCATAAGATAGGAGCGCGCCGTGTCTGTAGAGATCGCCCACCAATTTAATTCCAGCAGCGGTCCAGGCAAATAGTTCTACCATGGTGGTAAAGTGTTGCCCACGTGGCATTCCCAACAGTGCTAGAGCCGGCTCATAAGGGACGGTCTGTCTCGTGAGATAGAGGCTGCGCCTAAAGCAGTGATGTACAACCAGCAAAAGTGTGGGCTTTGGCGGCAGTGGCCGGGCACAAGGGTGGAATAGTTGGCAGATACTGGTTAGATTCCAGACCAGCAATAATGTGGCACTGTCAGTTAAGTGCAAAGTGGCAAGCCAACCCACTGAAGTTGGAACGCCAAATAATATTGCTCCAATTTGGGCACTGCTAGTCCCTCATGGTCCGTTGGTTGATAAAGCTTGGTAAGTGCAACCCTCCATCTGGAGGTGTGCCATATGAAGTTCCTGATCACACCTTCAAATGAATGGGAAAAAGAGGCACGGATAAATAGGGGCAGATTAACAAAATAGTACAGGAGGTGATGGAGCACAACCATCTTGAGCAGAGCCAATCTGCCCACCACTGACAGGGGTGATGTCTTCCAGAAGATCATCTGAGCACACAGCGAAGTGACGGCACATGTCATGTTTCCGTCAATCAAATCTGTAGGTGAATGATAGATTTGGATTCTCAGGTATCTAAACGTATTTGGCTGCCAGGTAAGGGGGATTCCAAATAGGTTGATGTCCGGGTTAGGTGTGGTCGGTGATAATGGGAAGAGGCAGGATTTAGCCCAACTGACTTTCAGGCCAGAAAGATCAGCAAATTTTCTGAGTGGATAGGGGATCCCAACGGGAATAAAAGTAACATCCCTCAGGTAGATAAGTAAGTCATCCGCATAAAGGGAGACAAAGTGGTCCCCACCACTGGGAGGTATGCTCCATTCATTACCCCACTCTCACAGTTGAGCTTACAGAGGTTCCACTACCAGAGAAAAAGAGTAATGGGGAGAGTTGGCATCCTTGGCGCATGCCTCTTCTTAGATGGATGGGATCGGAGATAAGGGAGCCTGTCTTGACTCTGGCCGATGGCTGCGTGTACAGTAAGTGGACAAACCTCAGGAATCTGTGTCTGAATCCATAATCAGGTAGCACTGCGAACAGTAAGGGCCATTCCAAAGAGTCAAAGGCCCTTTCCAAATCGACAAACAAGCAGCCTGCATGAGGACATGTAAGTGGGTTCAGTTCAGAATATGAAAAAATCACTGCAGGTTAAGCGAGGTTGCACGGGCCGAAACAAACCCGTTTTGATCTGGGTGTACTAACCTTGGAACCAACGGTGCCAGGCAATTCTCCAGGATTTTTGACAGTATTTTATAGTCTGTATTTAGCAATGCTAATGGCCTGTACAAACCTAGGACCTCGGGGTCTTTGGGAAGGAGACAAGGACTGCCTCTTGAAGAAACACTGTGACGCAGGAGGTTTCTAGATCCTCCTCATATAGTGGTTGCAAGCAGGGTGCCAACTGTGAGGCATATGCTTGACCTCTTGATAACAACAGTGAAAATAAAAAAATCATGAATTTGGGTGATGAACTGTCCATTACACAAGAAGGCATTATCTTGCGAGGGTCGAGAATTGTCATTACTGAGAGTCTATGCCAAAAATTAATTCAAGTGGCACATGAAGGACATCGTAGAAATGTTTCCACAAAGTGAGTCCTCCGAGACTATGTTTGGTTCCCTCATCTTGATGAGCTCCTGGCTTGTTATTTGTGTAACTGTTTATCACCCAAAACAACACAGCATCCTTTGAACATGTTTGATATTTCAAGACACATCTGGGAGAAAATTGTAGTTGACTTCTTTGGACCTTTTGATAATGACCATTACCTCATGGTAATTATAGATCAATTTCCTCTGGTGGAAGACCTTTCGTCAATCACTCATGATCTAATACTTGAAAGATTAGAAGGCATATTTTCAACCTGGGGTGTTCCGTCCATTCTAAAATTTGACAATGGCCCACCATTCAATGATCAGGAATTTAAAGACTTTCTTACTCATTTGAATATCAAGCATTTTTTTTGTAAACATATCTTTATTGGCATTTATTTATACATTCTGCATTACATAATACTTATCTAACATTTGTCATTGCATCTCTGTTAAAGTAAGTATTACAGGAGTTGGGGATATTAAATAACATCATTAATCATTGGATAGCGTTTGTGATGAGGATGTGACATACATGTTGCTGGTCGGTCAGTTTGCCCATTCCACCAATTGCGATGTTCTAGAATTCAGGTATCATTTCTTATATCAGTCCCTCCAGCAATGTAATGCGTTTCCCTATTATGTCGGGGTAACTACGTTCGGACAGGAAGTGGTGTTGCCATCTAAGAATCATATATAATAGAAATTCAAATAAGGAAAATAATAATAAACCAACTAAACTACTTGGCTTAACTAGTGCAGGACGAATAGCAAATGTGCGTTGGAGAAGCTTGTAGCGATGGGTCATTTGTCTAGTAGCCCGCATCATAGCCAGCATGATCCCTATGCAGTTCACTCCAGTCTATCTGGTATCAACATTCCTCTAGTACATGGCGGGGGAGGCAGAGGGAGCCGCCTCCACTCAGCAGATCTAACAAATTCAGTCAAACTCAGTCAGATGGAATCCCACTGTCTTCCTGTTCTAACCTGTGGAAGACTCACCATCTTCGATCGTGCTAGTGGGGGGGCTCGGGAATTCCAGGCATGTAATGTATCCTTACATTGCTCTGCTATTGGGTGTTGTCGTAGCCCCCTCAACGCTTCTCTACGCAGCGCTCTCTCCTCAGCCCCAGCCCAGCTGGTCACCTCCTGGCTCCAAATGTTTAGCTGCGGTCCTATGGGTGATTTCCACGTTATCGCTATTCACCTGTTGGCAAGCGCAAGCGCCAGGTCCATAAACCTGATTCCCACCTTGCGCTTGGGTGAGTGTGGGAAGCCGCCCAGTAAGCAGACCTCCGCGGTGGAGCCAAGTGTACGCCCCAGGGTATTATTAATTTTAGAGAACACTTTGTGCCAAAAAGTGCATAGAGTTTCTCAGTGCAAGGTCATGTGTATGAAGTCTGCATCTTCCTGGTTACATCTCGGGCATTTCCTCGGCTCCCCCCGTAGGTAGCAAAAACATGATGCGGTGTCAGGTAGGTCATATGTATATAATTAAATTGAACATATTTCAGCTGCGTATTCCGCAATCCTTTTTTAGGAGACTCCAGCACTCTACTCCATTCCTTGTCAGTCAGTTCCCTGTCCAGGATCCTCTCCCATTTCCCCTGCAGCTTCAGTAGCGGGGCCAAGGAGGCCTCGCGTAGGTATGCATAAAACCATTTTACTTGATGCCCAGCTGTTCCCAGGGTGATCAATGAGTGCAACACCCCATGCATTTCCTGTTCTTCTCTGCTCAGGCCCCACAACTGCCCAAAAACCTGCATCAATATCTTATATGAAAGGAACTGGCCCGGTGGTAAACCACACTCTTACACCAGTTTAGCAAAGGAAAGTAGAGTTTTCTCCTGGTAGCAGTCCCCCACAGTCTCGAGTCCCGCCTCTGCCCAGGGTATCATTTGCTCCCCAGTAATGTTTGACTGCGGTTCTCTGTGTGGCAGTCCCACTAAGGGCAATACCGGAGAGTATTTCGGGATATCGGGAATTTTTTTTATGCAGCGTCTTTAGCACTGTAGTGCTGTAGTCTGCCGTGTAGAATTGTAGGGAACCAGGGTTGTATGGTCTAAAAGTTTTGCCAACAGAAGTTGAGGACTGTGGTTGGGTTCCATCAGGAAAGTCCCCTCTGCGTTCACTCTCTCTAACCATTGGGCCAACCATTGTAGCTGGGCAGCCAGCTGGTAGAGCTCAAAATCTGGCACCACCAGGCCTCCCTCTGCAATGGGGCATCTCGGAGTTTGGAGCGACACTCTACGTCTCCAATCACCCCAAATTAAGTCCCTCATCAGGGAGTACAGGTTCCGGAACCATCTTGTAGCCATTAATACTGGTAAGTTGGCAAAGTAATACAACAGGCGGGGTAGTAGTTAAGGAGACTCTAGCCATTATGGGAAGCCGCAGTGTACTCCAAAACATCACACTAGCCCTAATCGATCTAAGTGCTTTGTCTAAATTACCTTCCCTCAGATCTGCTAGTGAGTGAAAAACCTGGATACCCAGGTATCTGAATGTGTCCGATGCTCAATTAAGGTCTACAGGCAGGCCCAGAGGTCGGGTCGGAGATCCAGCCCCTGGGAACAGGTATGTTTTAAGCTTATTGACCCGCAGACCCAATAGTCCCACAAAAGCCTCTAGGAGTTGTAAGTCAGTCTCTGCGCCTTTTTTAGTGTCACACAGGTAAACCAATGAATCATCCGCGTAAAGAGAGATGGTGTAAGTTCTTCCCCCTATTGAAAGCCCCATACCCTGCCCTCCCTAACGGAATAACTCGGCTAGGGGCTCTATCGCCAAAGCAAATAAAAGTGGTGACAGTGGGCAGCCTTGACGGGTGCCACGCACTACCTGATATTGTGCAGAAATATTATTACTTGTCTTGACCCTCACCGTGGGGAACGTGTACAGTAGTCGCACCCACATCGCCCAGTCCTCTCCTAAACCCAGGCGCCTCATGACCTCGAGCAAGTAGTCCCCGCTCACGGTGTCAAAGGCCTTCTCCAGGTCGATTGACAAAATAGCGGCCTGTCGAAGGGACCGTGCCTCTGGGTGGTAAAGCACTGAGTACTAACTAGGCAAATTGTAAAAGGTGCTGCGGGAGGGGATAAACCCATTTTGGTCAGCATGGATTAGGCTCTTCAAATGCGGGAGCAATCTGAGTGCCAATACCTTGCTGAGTATTTTGAAATTGGTATTGAGCATGGAGAGGGGTCTATAATCTTTAGGCCCAGCGCCTGGGGCTGAAGTCTTGGGGAGCGGAATCACCAATGCGTCCCGTGTGGTTTCTGGTGGGTGGTCTAGTTGTAACGACTCTGCATACATAGACACCAGTCTTGGAGCTAGTTCGGACTCATAGTTCCTATAAAACTCAGCTGGGTGGCCATCCGGCTGGGGGTTTTCCCGTTGGCCATAGAGGTGATAGCTCCCCAAACTTCCTCTAGAGTCACAGGTCCTCCCAATTCTTCCCTGGCATCATCATCCAGAGTGCAGAGGTTTAACGGGTCTAAGAAGGCACTAACATGCACACAAGGGGCCCAAGGGGAAAGGGTGGGGGGCATAGGGAGTTTCATAGTAGCTACGAAATAAGCAATTGATTTCTCCTGGGTCGTATATAGTGAAGCCATTTTTCAAGCTGAATGTGCATGAATGGAGACCCATGAGTTTCCGGCCTAATTAGCCAAGCCAACAGGCGAGCAGCTTTCTCCTCCTCCCCCTGTACCTTATCCATATATGCTCTATTATCATAGGACCTTAGTCTCTCCAGGGCATCATTGTATTGCGCGTGTGTATCTTGGAGGCGTGTGTGTGCCTGTATGTCCTCTCTCTGTATGCTAACTAATGCCCGCAGTTCCCCCTCCCTAGCCAACAAGTCCCGGTGGAGATCCCTTCACACACCTATAGTTTTCCCCATGCAGTGGCCCCGCACCACCCCCTTAAACGCCTCCCCTTCTATCAGCACTGATGAGGTGGAGTGTTCATTTTTGACAAAAAACCTGTCAACTATGGAGAGCACAGAATTACCAAACGGTATGTCCTCCAGGGACATGGGATTGAGCCACCATGTAGGGATTGGCGGTCTGTCTCTGTGTGGTCGATACGACAACAGCAGTGGGCTATGATCAGAAAAGGTCCGTCCCAGATATTCTGTGTGGTTAAAGGAGCCACTAAGGGTAGGTGAACACCAAAAGGCATCCAATCATGTTTGGAGCTGATGCATTGGGGAATAAAAGGAGTATTCCAGAGCCCCCCGTGTTGGATCCTCCAAATATCTTTCATTTCTCAATGAGTCATCCACTCCCTTAGCCCAGCCGCCACTCGGTGTCTTGGCCCCCGGTAAGGGAGGATGGGAATGGTCCCGCCTCACAGCTGTCACACAATTAAAATCTCCGCCCAGTATCACCTGGCCCACCATCATATCCGCTGTGCGGGTGGAAAGGTCGTCCATAAAGGCTATTTGATCTTGGTTGGGTGCATATAGGCAAACCAGTGTGATGTCTCGCCCCAGTAGTCTCCCCATAAGAAAGACATATCTGCCTTCCTTATCTATTACAGACTATGTTAATTCAAAGGGCACCCCTGCCCTGATCCAAATTAGCACCCCACAGGCATATGCCGAGAAGGAAGTGGCATAAATCGGACCTCTCCAGCGCCTACGCAGTCTTTCTACCTCCCCTTGAAGCAGATGCTTCTCCTGTAGGAGAGCTATTTGCACTCCCCGTCTCTACAGGTAGTTATGTATGTTATGGCGGTTGGACATAGACCCCATCCCTTTAATGTTCCACGTGAGGAACTTCAATGCTTGGTAGTGAGTCGGCATCCTAGGTTGGTCAGTCTATCCCCCTCCCACCGCCCCCGTCGCGCCACAAACTCCATATAAGTAAAAAACAATCCTCTTTCTGCACTGTGAACAAGCCAAATCCAACACAGGAAAAAGAAAGAATAAAAAAAAGATCCCAACATGCACCAACACCCCAGTCTCAGAGCAGTGTGGCAACGGCAGCCCGCCCAAACCCTTCATACATCTTCAAGAACTAGTCAAGGCCCAAATCAGCTACAGTGAAGTCCTTTAGGGGGTTGTGACTTCGCTCAGTGCCTCACAAGTGCGTGTGAGGTGCAAAGGCTTGTGTAATGCACCGGCCTCAGTAGTAGTCCAACCTGAACAATTTAACGCTTCAGCCCAGTGCAGCTCTGCCGTCTCCAGAGGGGCCAAGGCGCAGGGCCACTTCTGTCCCCCACAGCAATCACGTCTATATAATCTCATCTGCAGCCTTCGGGTTACCCGTGGCACAGTGAGGCTATCTGCCCCAGAAGTGTCTGAGTCTGAACCCTCTGTACCCCTCACAGAGCGCAATCCTACCTCCGATGGGGAGCCTCCCTCGCGCACTATCTCGTCCACAGCTTGTGGTGCCGCCGCTCTCTCTTGCTCTATTTGGGAGGGACTTGGCTTCTTCGAGGTGCTTCTCGCAGGTTGCCTCTTGGGCCATTGTCTGGATCGACGGCCCTGGTGGACCAGGGTCTGTCCCCGTGCCATCTGGGGGGTCTCTGTCTTATATGCCCTTAACCATTCCCATGCCGCTGGAGGATCCTCGCAGAAGTGAGTCTTGCCATCCAGTTCTATGCGGAGCCAAGCAGGAAAGATAAGGGAATATTGGAGGCCTTCAGTCCTCAAAGCCTTCTTAACTTCCAGGAAGGAGGCATGTTTCTGCTGCTGAACGTCGAGGGTGTAATCAGGGAATATAGAAACCCTGCCATTGTTTACCTCAAAGGGGCCATCCGATCGAGCCTTATGCAGCAAGATGTCCCTGTCCCTATAATGCAGGAGCCTGGCAACCACTGGCCTTGGAGGCTGGCCTGGAGCCGGTGGACGCGCCGGGACTCGGTGCGCTCTCTCAAGGGTGTAGAACTGCGTTAGACCTTCCGGTGCAATAACGGTACGGAGCCAGGGCTCCAGATGAGCCACCATGTTTCAATTTTCCACCCCCTCCAGCAGGCCCAGAATTCGACTATTGTTTCTTCGACTGCATCCTTCTCCATCTTCTGCCCTGCGCTCCAGAGTCTTGACCCTGTCTTTGAGGGCCGCCACTTGCCTGGTCAGTGCCTGGTGTGCTAGGGACATTCCTCAAGTTGAGTTTCTGGTGTTCTGCTCGTAAGAGACCCAGCCCCACCGACACGTGCTTATATCTTGGTGCAGTGTCGATTTAGTGTCTGATATTGCTTCTAGGATCTTAGCTAATTGTTGCTTTATGGGGTCCTCTAGCTGTTGCGTCTTCCGATTGCCCTGGGCCTGCTCTTGCAAATCCTCCTCCGGTTCTGGGCAACCTCCCCTGGCTTCATTCTGGTCTTGCCCATCTTTGCCATCTAAAGTCTATACCAGTTTGAGATACCGCTAGGGTCTCCAGGAGCTGTTCCCCTGAGGGGCACTTGCCTCTGGGCCTCAGGTATGTAGCGTGCTGTATTCTACTTTAGCCGGTCGCACTCAGGGGGGGATCGACAGGGGGCAGATACGAACTCCATATAGTGCAGTGCAGTCACTACAGTGCACTCTGCCCCTGCCCCCACGTGACCCCAGAGTCACAAAAATTAGGCCTCTCCCAGGTTACGGCTAGTCCCGATTTCAAGCAAGATCGCCTGAGCCTTTAGGCCTCAACAGAGTTCTCCCAATGTGGGGACTGTGGTAAATATTTAAATTACCTGTACTATTTTTTATGCGGAAAAGTCTAGTAAGAATAACTCAGTCAAAATAAGAGGCAGAATCCGTGGTATTAGAGGTTCTGAAAAGGGCTTTATTCCTTACAAAAGAATTATGGTTCGAACCAGGCAATCTTATTCCATCACCACGAAGGTTCAGGAAGGGAATAGGCAATACATTATTGACAAGTAACAATATATATATGAAAAGCATTGCATTAAGACAGATGCAGGAGGCGTAACAGCTGATAATACAGATAAGAATACACATACGTAATGAAAATGGGCGTAATAACAGGCGTATACTAGAAACGTCATTTAAAATGATGTCACAAGTGGGTGGATCCATAAGAGAATCCTGCAGTGTCAGCAGAAATGTTTGGCAGAGATGCGCGCGCAGCCGCATGACGTGTGATTGACGTGCAACTAGAGGGTGAAGGGGAATTGACATTTAGCTCTACATGTGGAGACAGAAGTCTGGGGGTCAGGTCAACCTAATCCCAAATCGTATCTAATATCTTTGTTTAAGGAACTGTTTTATCCAAAAGGAAAGGTCTCTCGGACGGAATCTACTCTATACTGACTGTTAGTGCATGTACAAGCGTCTATGTGTCTACATGAGATGCGAGGGGGCAGGAATCTTCCATGGTAACAGGGGCTATGAATTACTTGCATAAAGACAGCGAGGCCGAGCTCTTTGCTCGGTAGCTGGAAGGATGTTTACCTAAACTACTAGACAGGAATGCATTGGATGAGGAGCGGAGCAGATAACTTGAAGGCTGAATACAGTTTTTGGCAGGCGACAGGCCGCGTCAGGCACCGTTAGCCGCGCAGGGAGTAGGACAAAGTTCATGGATACGGATGCAGGTCCAAGCTGGAGCATTTCAGAGGCAGAAGCAGGAAAAGGGCTTGATGGCAGAATTCAGGGCCTACTTGTCTGAACTGTAAAACTAGAAAAGTGAACCATATAAAGTCGGTGGCCAATCATACTTAGGAATGGAATATTCGACCCATTCATGGCGGATCTGAGAGAGGACATGTTGACGTTGGACGCACATGTATTTGCGTCTTCGTAGCTGGAACTGGAGGGAACATACATGTACTTGTAGCATGTACATGGAGCCGTTGGGGTCTAAGATAGGGGACACAATTGACCATAAAAATTCATATTTCCTCATTCCCTCCTTGTCCCCTACGGACCCTCATGAAATATCCATCTTCATCAATCCATCAATCTGTTCATATAGCATCATTTGTTCTTCTTTCTTCTTCCGGGATCTTGAATGAAAATTCGAAGGCGGGATACACGATGTGGCACACAGACCACAAATCGCTGGCCCACATTGTAGACACAAGCAGCAACTGAATAGAATGAGAAAGCCAATACCTAGGAAGGATAGGATCCTCCATCCCCAGGCTGACAACACGCTCCAGAACCAACCGGACCAAGTCCAGGTGCCTGGATTCTGGTGTATCTGGCTTACGATCTTATGAAGTCGAGTTATGGCTTTATATACTGACGGCGCGTTTTCTGGTATGAAAACACAGCAACTTGATCCGATGACCCTACAAGCTCCGCCCCTATCGGCCAGGATGACGTCAAGGACAAGACGATTTTGAAGAACAACAATCCGCATCGCAGACTGCTCCTCTGTTAAGTTGCCTAAGGCGGAAGTAGTTTCATTCACTACTGCTTCAAGGGTTCTAGTTAATCTACGTATCAATTTACTATTAGTGACTGTACCTATGTAGGGAAAGAAACCTTTATTGAAATCTGTGTATTGCTCCCATGCTGTTTCGGTGTAGTCGACAATCGGGAGATCTCTCTGCTGTCTATTGTGTACTAAATGGGTATTCCTATGGTAATCAGGCGGGGCTAGGAAAACAGGTGGCAGAAGGAATGCAATGTAACAGGTACCATCCCAATCCAGGGGTAGGCGTATGTATGCGGTGTGACCACAGATGAAGTAGGAGTGACGAGAAGCTCTAAATGTAGACTTGCCTTTATCACTGAATTCTATTACAGTGGTACATTTACTATGGCCCATGTGTATTGAACCATTCTTTCTTACACATAATTCGCCTCTAACTGGAAATACTGACATAGCGGGCAAGATTGGTGTAGCTTCGGATTCAACATTCAGGATCATGAGATTAAGTGTAAAGTTACCTAATCCATATACTTCATTTTCTAGATCAGTTCCTGTTCTTTTGGGAAGTCCCTCCTTGTTAGGGTAGCAGACTTTAAGTAAAACTAGGTTCAGGTTTCCCCAAACCCAGTTGTCTTGATAAACTACTGAATTTGAATCTAGGGAATTAATCAAACTAAACCATGCTCCACAGGAGCCATTGTGTGTGAATGGATACGGAAAGAGAGGCAGAACTCCCTTGTATTTCTGATAGGGAGGGAGTCGGCCACATATCCAACAATTTGTAGCATTGCTGGTCTGATGAGAATGATGTAACATACTAATGAATGTGTTGTTGCGCAGCGCAAATCTATAGGACAACTCATGCGGGGGTAATTCGCTAAAAGAATGTTCGGCAGCAGCATTGAAAGCACGCTTGGAAATAGGGTAATACATGTGTAATAATATACCGACAATGATAATCAGAAGACTTAGAAAAAACATAATTAACAATGTCACTATGCAGTGACTACGAAGTGATTTACAGTACGCATGTTTCTTGAGCTGTTTCTGTCTATTTCTCTCTCTATTTCGGTCTAGAGGATACATGTCAGAGACAAATTCAACCGATTCACCTTGGAGAGGACTTAAACAGTCAAATTGTCTGACTTGCTAGACCTTAGTTTCAGTTTATAGTTTTCTTTTTCTGTCTTGTCAACCAGGGGGAGTTTTGAGTCAGTCTGTGAGGGAATGCAGGGCTGATAATTCAAGTCGGATGATAGTCCATGAAATTTTTGATATGGCTCGAGTGCAACCACCCTTTACGTCCCTCAATCTTCACAGCTGTCCTTGTGGTCAATAAGACGAGTTTAGGCGACTGCCAGCGAGGCTCCAGCGGGTTCCTTCTGTCGAAGTTCCTTATAAGTACAAGATCTCCCGGAACCACGTCATGGGGCTTCACCTCAGTGTTATCGGGAAAAGCTGCAGCTACCTGTGAACGACAAGATTGTAGTGCAGACATCAAGGAAGCCAGGTAATCTGTCAGCATATTACAATCAACATCAGTTATTTTACGGGGTATAGGCGTCCCCCACATATTTGGTGGTCTACCGAAGATCACCTCATACGGGGATAGCCCTGTTCGAGAGTGTGCTACCATTCTCATGTAAAAGAGCGCAACTGGTAAAGCTACTATCCAGTCGACACCTTTTTCTCTACATACTTTGGACAGTCTAATTTTCAAAGTTTGATTATGCCGCTCCACGAGACCTGCTGCCTCGGGATGTCGGACACAGTGGAATTTCCATTGATAGCCTAACAGAAGTGAAACATGTTTCATTAGCTCGGATGAGAATGGCTGGCCATTATCTGAGTACACGACACGGGGCAAACCATACCGTGGGAAGAATTCTCGAACTAACTGTTTGGCAGTAGTCGGGGCAGTGTAATCTGAGACGGTATACGCCTCTGTCCACCGGGAAAGAGCGCATACAACTACAAGGACATATTTGAATCCTCGACATCGTTCCATCTGGATATAATCCATCTGGAGGACTTCAAAAGGGTGATCGGGGGGTTGAAATCCACCCTGTTCTACAGGTACGCCTTTTCCTGGATTGAACTGACAACAAATCATGCAGGTACGTACTTTCTGTTTAGCTGCTGCTCGCAAGTGTTTATTGAACCAAATGTGTTGAATACTGTCTAGCATAGCTTTCTCTCCTAGGTGCGCTGGACTATGTATTGTATTAATGATGACCTGAACCATTGAGTCGGGGAGAAACCATATAGATTTTCCCTTCGTCATCCATCCTTGATCCGTTTGGATCCCTCCTAATTCAGTCCATCTCTTTATTTCTTCTGGTGTAGCATGTGTCTGTATGTCGATTACATCAAGGGCGGGATCCTTAACTGTCATGCAGTGTGTTGGTGTCGGCACTATCGTCTTTGTCGTGTCAGTTGTATGAGTCTGATTCTGAGCAGTCTGTTTAGCTGTTCTGTCAGCTAGGTCGTTACCCTGAGAAATAATGTCAGTCACTTTTGTATGGGCTTTACACTTCATAATCGATATTGCAGTCGGCAGATGTATTGCATCTAACAGAGCTTGAATAAGGGGACCGTGCTGGATGTGGGCACCGTGAGAAGTTAAATAACCTCTCTCTCGCCAAAGCACGCCGAAGTCATGGACGACTCCGAATGCATAACGTGAATCTGTGTATATGTTGACTTTCTTATTTTTGGCTTGAATACAGGCTTGTGTCAGAGCGATGAGCTCTGCTGCTTGAGCTGACAAGGTATCGATACAATTTGTTTCAATAATTTCAGTGTCTGTTGTGACTGCATAAGCGGCCACTAACTCTCCTATACTTGTTCTCATGCATGAACCATCTACATACAATGTCAGGTCTGGATCTGATAATGGAATATCTGTCAAGTCTTGTCTGGGTTTCGTCGTAATAGTAATAACTTCAATACAATCATGTGCCAACGGGTCTGTTCCACTTAATGGCAAAAGTGTGGCAGGATTTAATGTACTACAACGTCTGATTTCTATGTGTGGCTGGAACAATGTCAATTCATAACCCGTCAGTCTTGCTATAGTCAAGTGTTGTGTTTGGGTCCGGTTCAAGAGAACCTCTACTGCGTGTGGTACTTGTACTGTCAATTGATGTCCTAACACTATGGCATCGCTTTGTCTGATTGCTAAAGCTGTTGCTGCGACTGATTTCAGGCACGCAGGAAGAGCCTGAGCTACGGGATCTAATGTACTGGAAAAATAAGCACATGGCTTGTGTGATCCTGCTTGTTCCTGCGTGAGTACTGACAAAGCAGTACCTTCACGTTCTGTAACAAAAAGTGTAAAACGTTTGCTGTAACATGGTGTTGCTAAAACAGGTGCTTGGCATAAAGCTTTCTTTAAGCTTTCAAAAGCTTGTGTATGTTCCTGAGTCCAAGGGAGGACAGTCGATGTCGCTGCCTCCTGTGTTGTCAACTGAATGAGTGGTTTCGCTAGAAATGCATATTGAGGGATCCACTGCCTACAGTACGAAGTGAGGCCAATGAATGCCCGTACCTCCTTTTGTGTCTTGGGTGACGGCATGTTAACAATTAACTGGATACGGTCGGGTGTAAGCTGTCTTCCCCCCTTGGACAGCAAGTGCCCAAGGTACACAACTTGCTGGACACAGAATTGCAGCTTTGAAGGGGACACTTTGTGCCCCTTGTCGGCTAAGAAATGTAAAACCGTCAGTGATGCTTTTTCACATTCATGTTCGCTTCGGGCGGTGATCAGCAGATCATCGACGTATTGAAGCAAAGCAGTGTTAGCTGGCATATGGATACTGTCAAGTTCTCTTTTCAGTGCTTGGCTATAGATGCTGGGGCTTTCTGTGAATCCTTGAGGTGCGCGTGCGAATTTAAAACTTCGTCCATTTAAACTGAATCCGAACAAATATTGGCTTTCCGGATCGATTGGGACGCTAAAGAAAGCGTTCTTGAGATCAATTACAGTAAAGAACGTTGCTTCTGAATCTATGGCTGTTAGCAATGAAGAGATATCTGGGACCACGGGGTATTGTGGTACAATGCATTTATTTAATTCTCGCAGATCAATAACTAATCGATATACTGGTGGTGCTTTTGGATCTGTTCGCTTAAGAATCGGAATTATCGGGGAATTACACACATTGGAGTCCGTTTCTACAACCACTCCTTGTGCAATGAGCTCGTCAATGATTTGCAGTAAAGCCACTACAGCATCTGGGGGTAACTTGTATTGTCGCATTCGTGGTAGTACTACTCCTGTTTTGAGTGTGACTCGATATGGTGTAATGTGCATACAACCTACATCAGTGGGGCCTTGCGCCCATAAATGTGCAGGTAGATTCTGTAACCGATGATCCATGTCTCTGGACACATAGTGACCTTTAAAGTCACGCAAAAATAGTCGTACTCCTTCCGGAGAACAACATATTACAGCTCCTAGAGCCTTCAATGTTTTTATACCTAACAAGTTTTCTGGGCATGATTTCGTAAGCAATAGATCTGTAGTCCGTGTTAATGGACCGACTGTGAATGCAAGTGGTTGCGATACTTCGTTAATAGTGGGCTTTCCTGAAAAACCAAGGGAAATATTTTGTGAGCCTGAGAGGGGTGCCCCTGGGACTTCGCTGTGACTGATAGTGGTTCTGCTTGCCCCTGTATCGAGTAGAAACTTTCTGTCTTTCCCTAATACGTGACTCTGTACGTAAGGACCTTCTTGATCTACGGGAACCTCAATAAGGGGTAGGCCAACTTCCCTCTCTAGGCTATTTCATGTGTAGCGCTGATACTCTGGATAGTCATTTTGTGCATACTGGTACATCTGTTGTGTCGTGTTTTGTGTTGCAACAATAGGCTGTGGCTGTTGTTGTGGTTCTGGTGCGGTCTGTTGTGGAACTGGCATAGGTTGCGCATGCTGAGGTACTTGTTGTTGGATCTGATCCTGTCTAGGCGGACGTGGTCTCTCTTTCGTTATGCCCGTAGAGATATTATGTTTTAGAACTGCGCAATCGTGTATATAATGACCTGGCTGTTTACAATAGTTGCATGTCCCTCTAACAGGACCTACTGAATCATTGGACTGTGTCGTACCCTTTTTATGACCGTCAGCTGGAACTGACTGAGCAACAAGCATTTTCATTTTCGTGTCTTTCATACGTCTTTGTTCATGTTCTTGTTCTTCTCTAATTCTATTGTGATGATATTGTAACATTTGTAACATCTGTGATGGTGTGTTACCTTGCCAAGTACTCTCGAATTTTAATACTCTACTCTTAACTTGTGGCAGGGAATTTTCAACTAATTTTGTCACAAACAGATGTGGATACGACTCACTACTTGCTTTTATGCCACTATTAATACCAAAACATTTTTCAAATCGGGAATAGAAATCACTAGTGTCTTCATCTTGTTTTTGTTTACAGGCTGAAATTGCACCCCAGTCTTCCTTTTTTGTAGTTAATAAACGTGGTAGTACCTGCACTAATAATCCTGGTAATGCTGTAGTCTTTTCCCCAAGCCCTGAACCTGCAGCTCGGGCCTTTTCTTCGTTTTCTAATGCTGTCCAATCTATCTTTTGGTCTCCCACCTCCCATTCCTTTTCTTTGAGTTTCTCGTAAATACCGGCAGGCAATAAAACTTTCAATATTTTCATAATGTCAGGATAAGTATATTCTCCCATGAGTAACATGTCTTTTATTTCACGGTGGAAACCTGCTGGGTCTTTGTCATGGCTGGGTACTACTTTCTTCATTTCTAATAATTCAATTTTAGTTATGGGCGTGTACACAAACACGCGTTTAAAAGTATTGTCCTCACCTCTGATTGGGTGGACTTCGCGTAAGGGATTCTGTCTGTCTACGTGATACGTTTTTCTTTCCTTGGGGGGAACTGAAACATGTTCTGGGCATACGAAGACAATGTACTGGTGTCGATATTCTAGAATTTCTTTAATTAAATCAGTACCTGAACCTCTCCATTTATTCGTGAGTAATTCTATCAGTATATCAGGTAGGGGACCAGGATCGGAATGTTGGCTTCTATATAATATAAGGAGGTGTTGTATCATGTATATACCAGCTAAACGCTGTTCGTCTGGGGTAAGGTTCAAAAACGTGTGTGCTAACGCATCATCACTGTATTTTTCAGAACTGTCAGCCCATTGTACTGCTGACCTGGCTAATTCTTGTTCATCCATAGAATCGAGCATATGATACCCCCTTCGGTCTCGGAGTAGTTTATCAGCAGCCTGGAATAAGTGTTCAGGGGACTTCGTATTTAGCATAGGGGCTTGAAAATGTCTGTTACATTCTGGACGTATCGGACGTATCGGGTCATTAAAGTATCTGGTATTGTTACAAGGTTTTCCCCTACCTACATAAGCTATCGTTTCTAATTGTCCTGTGGGCATTTCTGATTCTTCCTCCTCCTCTCCCTCTGATTCAGTTTTGTCTGCCTCCAATCTGGCTTTATGTATTCGTTCTACTTCTTTGCGGATCTTTCGGCACATAGCTACTATACATGTCTGTTTATCATGTTTTCCCTCTGATATATTCTGACCCCATCTGGTAAGTACTTGCATTTCATCCTGGTCTACCTCGGACCTATCTCTGTCTCTGATCAAGCAGTTTATGAAGAAACGTAACAGTAGTCTCTGTATATCCACTTTCTGGTATTCCATGGCTTCGTCAATACTTTCAGGGCCTTGCCCTGTTTGGACAAAGCGATATATATTGTCTAGATGTTTAATCATTCCTGGTAGTGTCGTTAAATACATTGAAGCTCGTCGTATACGTAATGATGATAGCAGCATTCTGTCATTTTTACCGGGCACTGGATCATATCTACAATCTACAAGATGTTCCTTAAACATGTCGGACGTTGCTATTTGGGGTGTACGTTGGTTTGCTAAATCTCTAAGAGACGATTTACTTCGTAATGGTGGTGTGGCGAAAATTGCTGCCGCACCTCCTGTCGCACCTTCTGAGGTGCTAGGCATAAAAGGATTTGTGGGATGTAAGGTAGAAACTGTGGATGCAGGAAAAGTTGGATTGTGCGGAGGAGTTTGTGGTTGCGGAGTTGGGGGCGGATGATCTCGGTGTTGAGCACCATCGACAGGTGGCGTGTGTGGTGGAACATTAACATATTTGGGAGCTACATCGTCTAAATAGGAGGAAAGGAAAATATCTTTTGCGGTCTTGGGATGTGCTTTGATCGGGAGTAATGGGGGTGGCAAATCTTTCGGTATTTCCGGGGTGGCCTTAGGTAAACCTTCGGCCAAAAGAGGATACATACCATTTATAAGAGTGTTTCGTTGTCTGTCTACTTGTTCTGTTTTTACTCGGATACCTTCCTCAACTAATACGTTTTCTCGAGCTTTATTTGAGTTCTCCCTACTTTTCTCTTCCAGTCTGAGCGCTTTCTCTGTGCGCCTATGCGATTCTTTACGCCATAACTCAATGGCATCTTTCTGTGACTGTCTGGCTTTCTTTTTCCATAATTCTTCTTCTACTCTCATGATGCGATCTGCATCCCATGTCCCAGCTGCGGGCCACCTCTGACTTTCTGCTAGATCCTTGGTGTAGTCTACCCATAAATCAAGATATAGTACGGCATCTAGGCCATGTTTATGATACATAAAATACCCTGGAGTGTCCCTAGGTGGAATGGGAACAGCTTCTTCGAGTACTCCTTTTCTAGTTTTGATCTGTCATAATTTTGAAAAGAACGGCATCTTTAAACCTTGCTACTTGATTCTTACTCAAACTGGACTTGAACACAATTAATACGATAAACACAATAAGGAACACTCATTCATACCACAATTTTAAACACTGTAAACATTTAACATTTAACTTTTAACGAACAATGATAATTAGAAGAAAACTAGTTACTGACATAATACTAATACTAGATAATACAGAATTATATACAACACATACTGGATATACTGCTAAACAGTACAGATACACTGCTAAAACAGTGCAGACCGGATCTGTGTACCCAAACCCGTCAGGACCGGCACAAACCAATGTGCACGTCTAAATGCCTCCCCAGCAACGGTACTCACCGGGTAGCACGGAACGGAAGGCCTCGGAACTGAACTGAACTGGACCGGACTGGACTCGACTCGACTCGGAACTTCGGAACCTGGTGGGCCTCTGTATACCTCGGATCTTGCTCTCTCAGCTAGGCTCTGGTCGGGATACTTCGCACTTCTCACCGCCTCGTCTGGGTGTTGATCGCAGCCTCAGTCACCCCCGCTTGGCCGGAGGGAGATACAGGAAATCCTGCGGGTACGCGTTTTTGTCCGTTCAGCTGTGGCAGGGGACCGGGCCTGCAACGCACCTCCGGCGCGTGAGATGAGAAAGTGTCCCTGTTCGGGCGCCAATTTATGTGGTAAATATTTAAATTACCTGTACTATTTTTTATGCGGAAAAGTCTAGTAAGAATAACTCAGTCAAAATAAGAGGCAGAATCCGTGGTATTAGAGGTTCTGAAAAGGGCTTTATTCCTTACAAAGGAATTATGGTTCGAACCAGGCAATCTTATTCCATCACCACGAAGGTTCAGGAAGGGAATAGGCAATACATTATTGACAAGTAACAATATATATATGAAAAGCATTGCATTAAGACAGATGCAGGAGGCGTAACAGCTGATAATACAGATAAGAATACACATACGTAATGAAAATGGGCGTAATAACAGGCGTATACTAGAAACGTCATTTAAAATGATGTCACAAGTGGGTGGATCCATAAGAGAATCCTGCAGTGTCAGCAGAAATGTTTGGCAGAGATGCGCGCGCAGCCGCATGACACGTGATTGACGTGCAACTAGAGGGTGAAGGGGAATTGACATTTAGCTCTACATGTGGAGACAGAAGTCTGGGGGTCAGGTCAACCTAATCCCAAATCGTATCTAATATCTTTGTTTAAGGAACTGTTTTATCCAAAAGGAAAGGTCTCTCGGACGGAATCTACTCTATACTGACTGTTAGTGCATGTACAAGCGTCTATGTGTCTACATGAGATGCGAGGGGGCAGGAATCTTCCATGGTAACAGGGGCTATGAATTACTTGCATAAAGACAGCGAGGCCGAGCTCTTTGCTCGGTAGCTGGAAGGATGTTTACCTAAACTACTAGACAGGAATGCATTGGATGAGGAGCGGAGCAGATAACTTGAAGGCTGAATACAGTTTTTGGCAGGCGACAGGCCGCGTCAGGCACCGTTAGCCGCGCAGGGAGTAGGACAAAGTTCATGGATACGGATGCAGGTCCAAGCTGGAGCATTTCAGAGGCAGAAGCAGGAAAAGGGCTTGATGGCAGAATTCAGGGCCTACTTGTCTGAACTGTAAAACTAGAAAAGTGAACCATATAAAGTCGGTGGCCAATCATACTTAGGAATGGAATATTCGACCCATTCATGGCGGATCTGAGAGAGGACATGTTGACGTTGGACGCACATGTATTTGCGTCTTCGTAGCTGGAACTGGAGGGAACATACATGTTCTTGTAGCATGTACATGGAGCCGTTGGGGTCTAAGATAGGGGACACAATTGACCATAAAAATTCATATTTCCTCAGGACTCAGATTTCCCTCACCTGCTTCATGATGATCGCTGTATCACGACCTGGATCTGTGCGGCCCACATCTTCCATACAGCAGCTTCTCCGCTGCACCAGGCCACCTCTCAGTATCTCCAGTCCACCCAGGCCGTGCAATTTTAGGGGTACCGCACTGCGATCTCCAAGCGCCTTTCCAGGGTGCTAGCCTCTGTGTCCTGCAGCCACAGGTCCTCTCCCGCAACTGCAGGTTCCGTAAAGTCTGGCGGGGAAGGACTCCATTCCAGCAGGGATCGCCCTGTCCGCACTTCAGTAGGCCCAGCCGCGCCCAGCCAGGTTCCTCGAGTCCAAGGCCCGAACCGAAGGCCACCACCAGCTCCCACTGCTCCAAACCTTGGTCCGGTACCAGCCGTCCGCTCTTACTGCAGCGCCCGCAGCGTCACCGGTCACCTCCGGCCTATGCACCACACTCAGTGCTTTAAATGGGAAAAATTAAGTGCTGGTACTCATTAAAATGATTTAGAGGTGTGGCAAATGGGCGGGGCTAGGGGTGGGCTAATGGCAAGATATGATGATACATAATGACCTCTGTACCAGTTACAGCACATATCAAAACGCATGAGAAATGTGTTTATGTAAACAAAACAGGTTAACTCATTACACAAAAAGAAAGCCAAACAGGATTATATGTTAACATTTCCTTGTTCCTTGTTCCTTGTTCCTTAAATGCAATTGCAAAATAGAGAATCGCAAATTTTGCGATTCTCTAATTTGCGATTCCCTTTTGGGATGATACATCCCAAAAGGCCTTTTCCCGTTCGCAAACGGGCCGATTCTGAGAATCGGCCCGTTTGCGATCAGGAACAGGGCTTGATACATATGCCCCATATGTATGTATGTATAAACGATTATTAAAGTTAACAAGAAATGCACAGCATTTTGACTGTACACAAATTTGTGTTAAAATATCATTTCAAAGCCCATTCGTGATTTCAGAACTCAACAAATATCTGGTATTTTTTGTGAAGAAAGTGGCAATCCTAACTTCACCTGTCACCTCACTTCTATACATTCATCCCTCCTTCTATGCTTGTTTTGTATATACTCTTCATCTAATATTTTTCCATATCTTTATTTCATTGGTAGACTAGTGTTTATTTAGTCATCTGTTGGAACGTTCATTTATCTTATATAAATAACCTTATAGAATGTTCGGCGGATTTGATCTTTTGAGAGCTGTTCATCACACGTTACTGTTTCCATCTGCGTGTGGGCCCTTATGATGTTACTACTTGAATAAACATCATTTATCCACTTTACATCTTCGTTTCCTGCTTCAACAGAGGGGCACACAAAGGAAAGCAGCCTCTGTGCTGAACAAAAAGATGAACAAAAAAAACGGCTTTGGGGAAGGTAGAGGATTGTCTGTCGCTCACTTTAGTACGGCCAGTACATTACCTTAAATGGGACAGGATTACTGACTGGCAGCCCCAGACCATTTCACACGCCTGGTGGAGGAAGGGGGTGGGGGTGCCTTAAACACTTTAAGCCTAACAGCCATTGCGCACCTGATCAACAGTGCAGGGTCTGTCTAGACCCTGTCCTGTTGATCACAGCATGACGCAAGGCAAGCCCTCTCAACCCCCTGCAGTTTGGGGACATACAAAAGCGACTCCACAAAAGGCCACTGAGGGGCTCAGAGACTTGCAAGCTCCTCGGAAGCAGAGCGGCATCTGCCCTGAGCTGGAGGAGATACCGAACCTGAGCCTGCTGTGCTGTCAATGAGGGTACCGGTACTCTCCCTCACCTAAGAAACGTGCTGGTACTGACGGCCAGAAAATTCGGAAGTGCCGGTACTCAGTACCGGTGAGTACAGCCCATTTAATCCACTAACCACACTTAACAACCGCCGTGGGCCCACAGAAGGCAGGCCTGCTCCCAGCAAGGACAGCTCTCTGCTGCCGCAAGTAGCCCATTCCCTCAGCAGGGGGGGGGCCACAGGGGCCGCCTGGGCAGCTCCTCAGGCCAGCCCCAGACTTCACACTTGTCGCGGCGGTCCTCCAGGGCCCAGGCCCAGCTCCCATTCCGTTCCTGGCCGGGGTCCAACTGCCCACCCATGTTGCAGGATCCGTAGCGCCACCGGTCACATCTGGTCCAACCACTGCACTCCAGGGCCGTTGCGGGCCCACAGCATGTAGGCCCCCTCCCGGCAGGGACAGTCCTTCGCTTCTCTAAATACCAAGCTCCCATAGCAGGGGAGAGCCACAGGCGCGAGCCGAGCAGGGCAGTCCCTTAACCCAGCCCCTGGCCTCGCATTCGTCACAGTGATCCTCTAGAGTCTAGGGCTTAGCTCAGCTCTCGCTCGGTTCCTGGGGGCTCAGGCACACCACAGCCTTCTCTCCGTTTTGAGCCCCCATAGGATTCCACAGCCCCCTTTGGGATCAGCACGCGCCTTTTTTAGTGTGACATATTACCGGTTGCGCCTCTAACAGCTAGATAAATGTCGGGCCGGTGCGGAGCCACCAGCTCACGCATCCGCCATTGTTGGCTGCCAAGCCACACCTGAATATCAAGCATCAGAAAAGCACGCTTGTATGGCCTTAGGCTAATGGCGTTGTTGAACATTTTATGAGTATGCTTAAGAAGGCTGTTCAGCACGCTGCGCTAGAGGGACTTGAGCTCAAGTCCATTCTTCATTCTACCCGTTCTTCATTCTACTAGCTGTTGTCGGTTCCATCTATGTCAGCGCCTCAGGTCAAAGAATTCTTATGGGTTTAAGTTCTTTCAATGACCCTTGCCCACTGAAAGTCCTGCAGTTGGTTCCTGATCCTGTGGCTGAGTTTTGGGAGAAAAGTTTGTTTTAATCATGTTTTGAGACTTGTCTTTTTCCCCGAGGGATGGAAGGAAGCTATTGTTATCCCACTCCCTTAAAAGGCAAACGTAGATTCTTATGAATTGAAGAATTGCCGCCCAATCTCGCTTCTTCCCACCCCTGTGAAAATCCTTGAGAAACATGTGAACAATGTGCTAGTGAAGTTCATTACTGACCATGACCTCCTGGACCCTTTTCAAAATGGCTTCAGAAGTGGTCATAGTATGTTGTTAGCTCTTATCGCTGCCACTGATGCGATGAGGAGGCAGGTGGACCAAGGGAGGAGGGGGGACTGCCGTCTTTTTCCTACCGGACTTGTCAGCAGCTTTTGACACTATCTCCCCATCACGTATAGTCGGGGAGCTACAGCAAGTAGGGGTAGGCGACAAGGCGTTGAAATTGCTTCACTCCTTTTTGGTCGAGAGATGTCAGATTGTTAGCTGCGGTCAGTTTAGGTCTAAGGCCTTCAGCTTTCCTTGTGGAGTACCGCAGTGCTCCATGCTTACACCCACTCTTTTTAACATGTACGTCGCGCCATTGGAAGCCCTGGTGAGATCTTTTGGCTTCCAGGTTTTGTTATACACTCGCAATACTCAAATGATTGTGTTTTTTTTTTTTAAATGTCTTTATTGATTTTCATTCTACAATAACATTACCCCTACCCCAAACCCCCCCACCCCTCTTCCCCCCCCTCCCCTCCTAGTCAAACAAAATCGCAATTTTAAGAGTTTCCCAAGACACATGAAGCATATAAACCTGTGAGGAGTGTTGGAGCACACATTTAGTAGGATGAACAAAGAAAAAACATTATCGCTGCTTTGTTAGATATTTCCCTTTTGAAAACTTTTAAAAATCTAAATATCATTCGACATCCATTGTACCAGTGGATCCCATATCAACATACCTCTCTTGTGTTTGTTACGCCCTTTTCTTCTATATATGGCTACCTCTAGACTGCATGTTGCTAGTAAGCGGGCCTTCCATTGTTGGAACGTCGGTGGGTTTGGATCTAGCCAAGCTGAGGCTATGCATATCCTTAGGAGGGCCATAGCTACAAAGATCAGACCGTGCTTACATTTTGGACGAATACAATCTGCCGTGCCCAACAATATTTCCTCTGTAGAGATATATATAGCTGTTCCAAAAATTTCTGATAAAAAATCGGAAATCTCCCTTATTATATTTGTCAGAGCTTTACAGGAGGCAAACATATGAACACTATCGGCCTCGAATAATGAACATCGTGGGCATGTAGTACCTTTCCCGATCCCCCACTTTGCGATTTTCTTCGGAGTATAATACAATGAGAAAAACGTTTTATAGTACTGAGCTTGCAGTTTAACTGACATAAAACAAGACTGTGACATTTCGAAGGATCGAAGAGGGGTTTGAGGTAATACAGCTAATTTTGTCTGCCAGATCTCAATCTGTTTCTCCATATCATCAGAGCCCAATGAATTCAGAAATTCATATCTCACCAATAGTTAGAGAAGATTTTTTACAAATCCGGTCCATGATTTGAGTAGGGTGGAATTTTTCCCTAGCCCCCCCCTTTTTTAACAAAAAGTCCCTAACCTGTAGATATTTGAAAAAATTTCTATGTCTAAGGTCATAGTCTCTGCGTATTTCTTCGAAGGTCTTCAGGCCTAATCTATTAAAGAAACAGCCAAGCTGTAATATCCCTATTTGTATCCACCGATTCATACACCGGTCATCAAATATCTCAGGGAGATCGTTATTTTTGGCTATAGGGGTATAATATGAGTATCGTCCAAAACCCAGTAATTTACGAGAACAGCTCCACACCTTATAGATCCCATAGATACTCTTGAATTTTGTTTTCTTGAAATAATTATCATTCATATGTCGCCAAAAGCATCCTTCAGAGCCCCTTCCTAGTATAAGTGTTTGTGGGGTAGGTAAACTATTACCAATGGGCTCTAGAGAAATAAGTGCTGAGCAGTATCTCAAAACCGTTGCCCAATAATAGAATTTAAAATTAGGCATTGCCATACCCCCTCTGTCCTTTGGGAGAGTGATGTACTTTAGAGCCCGGCGTGGGTTTTTATAGCCCCATAAGAATTTGGAGAACATAGAATCGATAGATCTGAATAGTTGAGGGGGAAATTCTAAACAAATGGCCCTGAAAAAATATAACAATCTGAGGAGATACAGCATTTTAATCACATTAGATCTTCCTCCTATCGTTAGATGTAGGTTGTTAAGACGTATCAGTTCTTTTTTTGTACGTTGAATCAGGGGCTCTACGTTATCCCTAACTATGTTATCCACATCTGCCGAGATGCTCACTCCAAGATACATAGCTTTGTTGATAACTCTAGCATCTCTCATCTTGATCTTGTCGTTGAGAATAATCTGCGTTTTAGTCTGGTTTAGTTTATAGCCAGAGACTGCTCTAAAAAGTAGAGCCTCTTTTTCTATCGCAGCAATTGCTTTGATTGGGTTACTAGTAACTATGGCGATATCGTCTGCGAAGGCTAGTGTTTTAGTCTCGAATTCTTGTACCCATATTGGGGGAATTAACATATTTTGCTCTAACCTACGGATGAACGGGTCAATATACATCGCAAAAAGAAGGGGAGAACACGGACACCCCTGCCTGGTCCCCCTTGTGATAGTTATTTTATCTGACAACATCCCATTTATTACTACCCTAGCGACAGGTTCGAAATAGAGCATTTGTGTTGACTTGATGAATCGCTGACTAATCCCACAATGTAACATTGTGGTCCAGAGGTATTCCCAGGAGACCCTATCAAAAGCTTTTTCGGCGTCGAGTAAAATGAGCGCCATAGGGTCTCCTGTCGCCTGGGTAAAGTCAAAAAGAGATATTACCCTTTGAACGTGGTCGATTGTAGATCTCCCGGGGATAAACCCGTGTTGGCGTTCCGATACACTCTTATGTATAATTGGTGCTAATCGGTTTGCTAAAAGTTTAGAAAATATTTTAGAATCTCCGTTGATCAATGTAATGGGGCGATAGGACCCAGGTTCTAAAGGGTTTTTTTTTTTTTAAAGAAAACTACAATTTTTGCAGATGACCATGAAGCTGGTGGTCTTCCACCCTCGAAGATATGGATAAACAGTTCCTGCATAATATCTTTTAGTTGTATTGAGAATTTAACATAAAATTCTGTTGGGATACCGTCCATTCCAGCGGCTTTCCCTATGGTAAGGCTGGTCATAGAAGATAGAATTTCCTCCCAAAATGGGGTACTATCTAAGCTTTCCTGGTCTTCTTTTTCCAAACTTGTTGATACGTTCAAATTTAGATATGTCTCTGAGCTACTTGTTTGATTCTCTATAGTTTCATAGAGATTCTGATAGAATTTTTGGAATACCGTTCTAATCTCGGAAGATTCGGTTTTGAGGCCAGTCTCTGGATCTATAATCTCTTTAACAAGATTAGCTGAATATTCTTCCTTGGTACGTATCGCCAGCTGGTGGCCAACCTGTTCACTCCACTCATATATTTTCTCCTTATGGGCTGCGGCTTTGGCAACTACCTTTTCTGTTAGGATATCAATAATCTGGTTTTTGGCTGCTGCAACACGGTTTAATTCATTCTCCGGTGTAACTCCCTCCTGGATAACCTTGGTCAGCTCCTCTTCCGCCCTGCCCAAATTACCCTGGAGTATTGCCATTTTTATTTTAGCCTCTTTATTAGAACGGAAAGAAAACTGCATTGTCTCCACTCTAATACCAGCTTTTAAGGCGTCCCAGACCACATCAATTGTAGTGCTACCAACATTGGCCTCTAAAAAGCCTGTGATCCATTTTGTCATATGTTGACAAAATTTCTCATTCCCCAAAAATGCTCTTTCGAAAGTCCATGTCTTCGGCTTATTTAGCCCCTTATCAAAGCTTAGCAAAAGAGGATTGTGGTCCGATAAAATTCTGGGTGTTTTTTCCATTATACTGCCGAACCACAATGTACTAGACATAAGTATATAATCTAGCCGGACAAGCCGAGAGTGTCGGTATGAATAGTATGTAAATCCCGGATCCCGGGATGCCCCTTCGGCCAGCAATCGACTAAACCGTGTAAAACACACACATTTTTTAAAGCCAGAAAAACTTTTGGTTTCCGCCCTGAATATCTGAAATCCGGATCTGACAGCCACTCCCCTGGTAGATGTATATTAAGGTCACCACAGACGATTAAGGGAAGAGGCCAGTGAGATAGTTCGTTAGCCATCAGGGACAACACATCAGGATCGTCACTAACACTACCATAAATAGTACACAGAGTCATTTTGCTTCTTCCGGAATCGTAATGACACTCTGCGATAGCCCAGTGACCAAATTTGTCTGCTAGTGTACGTGTGAATTGGAGATCTCCCCCTTTAGCCAGGATTGCCACCCCCCTTACTCGTGCCCCTTGTGTTGAGGCTGTAATCAGTTGATACCCTAATGTTTTAAGCAGATAATGTTGTGACCCCTCTACATGTGTCTCTTGTAGACATAAGATATTAGCGCCAATCCCCTGTAGCCCTACCATTACTCTCTGCCTTTTCTTGCTGTCGTTAAGGCCACAAATATTTATAGTAGCAATTTTCAATTTAGCCATATTACTATTTGTTCAAGTGATCTGTGCCTAAGAACGATAATCTCCCCTGTTGCACACCAAGTTTGTCAAAAACTAAAATAGATATTCTTAGTCTGTTCTTATATTGACTCCTCCAACCTCTAGTTGTCACATAATCATTGTGTCTGAAACTCCCCCTCTCCCCCCGTACCCCCACCCCAACCCCCTCCCCCCCACCAAGAATGTGCGGGGACAAGATGGCTGCTGAGTGAGAGGTCTCTGAGCTCACCTCTGCATCACTCCATCACTTCGCCCAGTTTGTTTGGTTTCGTGGATGGCTGCAATGTCGGGCGCTGCTCAAGATGCGTCCCGGCTATACTGATTCCCTGTGCGGATTAAGAAATGTGCAGGGACCGATGGTGAAGCGGGAGACTGGTCCGTGGCTGAGCCGAAGCTGCCATTCGCATTGGGAGGCACTCGCGCGGCTGTTGCTGTCGGCGCTATTCGGTTGGAATTCCGCAGGACGCCAGCTAGAGTTGCCTAGCAACGTAGGAGCTACGGTTGTGCTCCGAAGGGAGAACGAAGGAATGGCGACGGCGCGAGGAGCTCGCAGCAAGACACGCTCCTCGATTCCTGCAAGCGCTCTCGGGGTACACCCGGCTATGGAACTGAAAGCGGACATCGGAGTCAAGAAACCTGGCACGGGTAAGGGCTTCAAAAACAATAGAACCAAGAATGGGAAAAGCTGTAATATTCACACAGAAGATAGCATATCAGCCGTCGGACCAGCGAGAAATCAGCCGATAATTAGTAGCATGTTCACAAAGAAGGACATTAACAAAGAGGGGGAGCAAAGGAGCAAGATATCCAAGGACGATATCAATATGATTAATATTGCAGCTAATTCCGAGAGGGTAGAGGGAGCCCTGTTAGATGAAGACTCATTGGGAAGCAAGCGAGCCTCCTGGGGGGTTAACAATGAGACTACGATGCTGGCTATGGCTAATTCCCCTACAATCATCCAGCAAGAGAATGTGGACTGTGTGGACTGTGTGGGAACATCTGCCCTTCTTGTTAGTACTAAAATTAAAACTAAAGCTAACGGAAACAGGGAAATCGATGCACAGGCCATTCCTGAGACAGTTGTGGGGGGAGTTCGTCCCGCAGAAGTCACAGACATTGGCTATCTATCCCCCGATCCCACGGAGAACTTTTTCTCATTGAATGAGGAATTTGTTGATTCGGACTCCATCAAGTCACAAAGCGGTAGCGGTGATGATGGATGTGCAGACACTTCTACGAGCAACTGTAGCCAACAGGAGAGCCGCAGAACTTACAGGAAATCTAAAAGACTTTCTGAAGGAAAGAAAATTACCCATACTCAGGCTGGAATAGAGGAAGAGAAAGAACTCAAATGGGATTATTCAGATGCACATATACAATCCCTTGCGATATTACATGGGGTAACTTCAGGGGGTTTGGAGGCTCCTAGAGACCCAGAGCTTTCCGCTGAGCCTACACTTACCATGATTCTACAAAAACGAAATACATTTCAAAACGAGGTCAAAACCGAAAACCGTCATGCTCGAGTGGGTGGGAAAAAATTGCAGGGTTCGGTACGCAAAATTGGGAAGACTTGCACTGAAATAGCAGAAAGAATGTCTATGGTGGAAAATCGGACAGAGGTCCTGGAATCTACCGTCGATATGTTAAAAACTCAGGCAACATCTCAAGAAGATGCGATAAAAGACATCATGTGGAAACTCGAGGAGGCGGAGAATCGCCAACGACAGAACAACCTAAGGATCTTAGGGATTCCGGAGAACAGCGAGGGAAGCGACATTCGCGCATTTACTATCAATTTGTTTAAAAATGCGTTTCCGGAACTAGCACACTGGGTCTGGGAGAAGGAGATCCAGAGGGTGCATAGATTCCCAATGTCTTTATCTAAACGCCCACAGAATAACCAGTCTTATCCCAGAGTCAGGATTGAGCCTGGTTGCAAATGATTGTGTTTTTTAATGATAATCTTTCAGAAACAGCTGAGAGTTTTAAATGCTGTATTACTGGGGTGAGCGTCTGGATATAGGAGAATTTCCATAAGCTTAATGCTGACAAGACCGAAGTGATGGTCTTTAGAGTATAGCATTCTGTCTGGTCAGAGTTTTGGTGTCTGGAGTCATGTGGGCCCCTCTCTACCCCATGGATTCTGTTAAAAAGCTTGATGTACTATTCAATACCTCTCTTAATTTCATTCTACAGGTAAATTGCACCACCAGCAGCTGCTTTCTTATTATTTGTGTCCTCACGAAGGTCATTCCCTTTATTAGTGAAGAGCTTCACAAAGCAGTGGCTATTGTGTTGATCACCTCACGTCTTGAATATTGTAACGCTTTTTATCTGAATATCAATAGTTACTCTTACTAACTTCAGATGGTGCAAAATGCAGGTGTGCAGCTCATCCTCAACATCCCAAAACATCTTTCCGTGAAAGAAGGTCTTCGGAATCTCCCCTGGCTGGCAATTAGGAAGCGCGTGATAGTATAGTGCATATTGGGCTTCATGATAAAAGAGCAGTGGCAATCAGGTCTGACTTTCATTGGTACAGGCCGACCAGGCATTTGAGATCAGCCTCGGGCAGGAACATTGTAATTCCTAAATTTTCGAAGCCAAGATGTGGCGTTTGATCTTTCCCTCTGGCAGCTGCTACATTATGGAATACCTTTCCCAACTACATCGCTGAGACTGATCCCTTCATCTCCTTTCGAAAACATTTTAAAACCTGGCTTTTCACATTCTAGGATTATACTTTATGGATTTATTAGATACGTTGTTCTATCATTTTCACTTTTTTTACTATTTTGTGTAGATTAGGGCTGTTTTCTTTTTCGGATTCCTTCTCTCTCGGTGGGATCCTGAATAGCGTTTTGGAATTTTTGAGTTGCAGTGCCTTGATACCTGCAGGATAAGAGCACTTTACAAATCCCTTTTCATTTCAGTACTCTTCGTGCCTACAGATCTACCCCCATTTTACAACCGGCAAAAGTCCAGCAACCCTGATGTTCGGGAGAGCCATGGATACCAAGCTGCCCCAGTGGACAACTGAAAGAACAATTGATGCTCAGAAAGTTCGACTCACTGATTCATCTCCAAAGTCTAAAATGAAGACTTATGCAGACAAGTGTTGATGTGCTCAAGACATTATTTTTCTGAACAGAGACCATGTCCTTGTCAAGCAGAGGATGCTTCATTCAATGCTGATCCAATGCAAGTTTTGACTAGTAAGGGACACATGATGACTGTTCAATGCCAAGTCCATTATAAGGAAGTCCTCTCATTTCAAGCACCTGCCTCGAAGTTAGTCAGTTTCAGACATCCAAAGTGAGATTCTGTCATCAGAGGGCTAGAGGGGGAGGTCCCAGGACTGCCTCAGGCTAGGTCATGAGTGCCTGCTGCAGCTGTTTCACCTGTGTCTCCTCAGCCTCATACCATGATATCTGGAAGAGTAGTTTGAGTGCCTTGACAAGTTATTGAGGATCTATGATGTATATGTGTTTTGTTTGTATCTTTATTTAACAAAGGGGGGGGGGGGTCTTGTGTATTATAGAACGCAGGACCCTTATGTTCCCTATCAGACTCTGTATTCTAGTGAAGTAAGTGTTTGGGTGTGGTTAGTAAAATTCATGACATAGTGCGTGTCAGTTAACAGTTACACTCTAGAGAATAAAAACGTATAATACTGAGCTTCGTGTGTCGCTTAATTCATTCATATGCTACAGGGCTGGGGAGGACGCTACATCCAGAAACCAATATGACTGGTTAGTCCAGTATTATTGGTTATTGCTAGCTATTGGGATTAGTCTTCCATGCCCAAGCAAATCATTTCCTGTATTCACTCCTGTTTCTTTGTGGTGGATAAAATTAATAGGAGTTATCATTACTGGGCGGGCGGTATGTGACACATTCACATGCTTGGTGAGATTAATATATAATCTAGATGAGATTAGATATTAATATATTGCAGGGGTATGACTTTCAGTGGAGGAGACTTTTTGATCTTGTGAATGCATTGAGAGCAGTTTGCAGAAATACAATAATAGAGATTAAGATGAACATGCATGATAGAATAGGTCCAAAGGGGTTTGGGATAAATACAAAGTATAAGTGTTTTTATAATAATTCTGCCATAGAAGTAGTAAATCCTACCCTTACCTTGGAAGAATTATGGCAGCAAATTTGCCTGACAATGAACATATTGCACATATATCAAATAAGGCACTTGCTCATGGAAATACACTAAAGGCATTTTGGGCAGATGTACGACCATTGTGATAAACGACTCGCAAATTGCAACAAATTGCGAGTTGCAATTTGCTAGTCGCAAATCACAATGTACAACAATGTCTGAGACATTGTTTGCGATTCCCAACGGGGTTGCAAATTGCATGCCTCATGAATATTAATGAGGCACTTGCAATTTGCGACCCCATTGGGAATGGCTGGCCCTCTCAGGTATGGTGACCTGCTGGGCCCAGCAGACCTCCATTTCTGGGACTGCTTTTAAATAAAGACGTTTTTTTTATTGCAGCCCATTTTCCTTAAAGGAAAACGGGATGCATTTAAAAAAAGAAAAATTAAACGTTTTTGTTTCATTTTTTTAAGATCAGGTAGTGGTCCCTGGGATCACTGCCTGCCCCTAAAAAATATTTTGCCCCAGCATTCACAAACGGGAAGGGGTCCCCTTTGTGAATGCAGGTCAAACTGCAGTTATACTCGGCCACAGTCAGGCTACACTGTTCGGTCTGGTGCCATGTTTTACACTGTCACTGTAGTGCATGGCATAATAGGTGCTGCAGTCCACTAGTGACATTTAACTTATGAGCTCTGGGTACACTTTGCACCATATACTAGGGACTATTTTGGCTTTAAAAAAACAAGTAGGACTATGCCAATTCGACCATGCTTAAAGAGGGATCACAGGCACTTACTACTGGTTAAAAGGTGTAACGTGCTAAAGAGTTTAGTAAAAGGGGCAAAATCAGAGGTGACCACGTAGAAAATGTGGATTTTCCACAGCATAGAAACCGTAGTCAGATTAAAAAAAAGAAAAAATTATCTGTGGCCAATAGTAGCAGTACATCTACATTCAAAAGAGCTCTCATCCGCTCATGGAGCACAACAAATATAGGTTCAGGGGCACAAGGGTAGTAAAAGGGATTATCACAGGGGAGGACTAAATGATCCGTCATAATCCCACCATTAACCCCAAATCTTACATTGTTCCTCAGGACAGCCCAGGTATATGTAGACCTATTTTTTCGCAACAGCACTTTGGTCCATACCCCTTATCTGTTCTGATACTGTTGGTGCTGCCAGTTAACTATATACAACTTGCTCACCAGGTGGCCCATTATAACCAACATCTTATCGCCTGTGTGTCCTTGCCAACCAGCCTGAATCCCCAGGAGAACACTTTTGGTGACTGATACTGCAGGAGATTGCAAATCTGCGACTAATACTCTTGGATGACTAGACGCTCCCAGACCATGTGGATGAAGAAGCCTAGCGTCTCACCACATAGAGTAAAGGTTGGGGATGGGGTTTTCCCATGTGGTACAAACCAGTTGGAGAATAATAGACCCTTTGACAATATTTAAACTGAATCAGCATCAGCTTCGCCAATATGGCTGACTCACAAGAAGCCATTTTTGCATCACACCGGTCATTGTCGTCCATCTCTCCAACGTCAGCTATCCATTTGGTTGGCGCTCTGATAAGGGATCAGGAGTATTTTCCACTAAGGTTCGGACGAACCGTGCTTTGTTTTCTCCAACTGACCCTTCAGTACGAACCAGGTTTTCACGTTGTTCTGTCTGCAGCGAGCACGGAAGACGCTGAGCTGCTGCCTCGCTGCCTGCTGCCTGGCGTCTCGCAGTTCACCAGCTCTCGGACCTCGGCCCCCCGCCCCCGCTGGTCCCCGTTGATTTTTTCTTCTTCCACACGGGGGCCCGTAAAACCATCTTTAACCGAAATGACCAGCTGAGTTCGGCCCCCCTGCGGTGGGCAGAGCGGGTTGAGCGGTGGCAGTTGAGCAGCGGGAACAAAGCGAGAGGCAGGAAGCAGAAAGCGGAGAAGAGGGGACAAATGGAGAACTGAGAACGGTGACAGAGGGAAGCAGACTGAACAGCAACTGCAAACCCCCCCCATCTTTTTGCCCCGCAGAAGCGGCTCGGTGGTCTGAGACTGGGTGTGTATTGCGGGTGTGGCCAGTGGGCTCAAGGATAATTGTGGTAAGTGGTGTCACCACAAACAGGGGACCCCGCCGGAACTTAGGAAACCTTCCAAGGTCTTCTAAGGTCCCCAACCTCAATAGGTACTGTTCTGCCTTACGTCTGCATCGTGTCTGCTTCATAGTTGCTTCATAGCTGCCTCCGCATTAAAGTTAAAGTATAAATAAGTAAAACATATTCAAAACGCTCGCTGGCTTGCGTGTTTGCTTGTCTGCCTGCTGCCAATTTTTCACAATCTACAACCCATAGCCCATAACTCATTAAATCATCAGTTATTGTTACTCATTACTTTACTTCGGATTAACCAGACCATAGCCCATTCACTTACCATTTTTTGTCGGAATTACCAGACTATTAGACCTCCTGAAAAGTAGTGGCAGAATTCCCTAAAGGAGTTGTCGACTGATCGAGTGAACCCACCGGATATACGTTAATTCAAGTCTTACGCTCGCCCAGTGTGTTATTGGTGATTGTTGGCTACACTATGAGATCTGGTCGCGTAAGGGGTCAAGCGCAACTGTCATTTCAAGAACAGTTACAAAAAAGGCGAAGAGTTGTCAGGAAAATGCTAACTCGCTCCAAAAAGAATACCCAGGAGGCAAATGAGTCTGTCAACGAGAGTGTATTGGGCAAAAATGGGATAAGAACAAGCCCGGGGGTTGCCTTGAGGACTGTGGGGCAAAGTTGTAGCCCACTCTCTGTTGGAGGAGGATGGGGGGGGACCACCTCTTCCCAGCCAAGTATTAAGGATTTCTTTATACAGAAGGGTGTTGTTCAAAATGAATGCAATGGTGATGCTAAACTGCCCCTTGTATTGGTAATTTCGAAAACAGATCTAGCCGCACTTGAGGACCCTACTCCCCCCAGGGAGGAGTTGGGAGATAGTGGAAACCAAGTATTCGGCTCTATGCAATCAATACAACCAATTCGAATTAAACCTGAACATATCTTCTGCGAAAAAATCACTGTTCAAAATGGTAGTCAATGCACAAGTCCATGCTGTCCCAACCAATGAGTATATAAAGGTGGAGACAACCAAAATTATGACGCAGCTTGGTGCGAAAGTTGAACAGCGGACACACTCCTGGACTTTTCAAGCTGCTCCATGCCCTTGACTGACAGTGATGCCTCTGTTATCTGTATGCAGGTTAACAAAGTGTTACAAGGCCTTTTGATACCTGGGATGCCTGCATTTGGGGTTGACGAGAAAGGTGGGAAACCAGGATCACCTATTTTTGAGATAACAAATGATAAGAATATATTAGGCATATTTGGTCCAGAAATATGTGATGATGAACAGGCTCCAGATGATCATGCAATTTTAATTCCTGTAAAAATTGAAATTACAAATAACCATCAGGGTGCTCATATTTTCGGTCAAGTTGATATATCACTGAATGCGGTTGATCTTATTCCTGGTAAGCCTGACAATTTACTGAATCCTGCTGACCTTTCATTCCTGGACAAATATGATGTTTTACCCAATGTTGACGCACATACTACAATGAATAAAAGTGCCAATGATATTGGTGTATGGAAGAGTTTGCTAAATACAATGAATGTTCTAACAAGCGCACTTGACTTCCACTCAAATAAATTTGAAATTCAAGTGGATCTTCTAATACTTTAGCACTCTATCTGGTCGGTATTGACTCAAAACTACAAAACCTGACAGGATTGGTGGTTAAGGCCCAGACTGAGGTTAATGACCAATTGATAAGATGCACATTATCTCACATTTTGGATAAAATGTCTGATCTCCCAGAAATTGTAGGTTCCCTTGTGAAAGAAGTTAAAAAAAACAGTAAGGTATCCTGTTTTGGATCGCAATCACTGATTACTGCTAAACCACAGTGCTCAAGTGCTGGGGATAGTCTAAGCAATTGTCCCCCGTTATCTAAACGTTCAAGGAAAAGGCTGCGGAAAGTGCGAATAAGGCCAGGAGGTCAGCTGCCTTAGTAGCTACAGCAACAAAACCTAAGGATTATTATCCTATATTTAAATCAGTTGTTAAAAAATGCTTACCCCAGGTTGGTGTCGTAGCAGATGGAGATTCCACTATAGTATTGCCGGTACCAATAAGGGATAATGATCAGGGATTTGCAAGTGGTAATAATAATGATGTTCTTAAACCTGATGGTACAATAAAATTGCATTTGGTAGTTTCCAATGATGAAGGGGTGACTAGGTTGAACAATAAACCACAGGGGCTTGGATTTTTGCCTAATGATCAGGGATTAGCAAATGGTAGTAATAATGATGTTCTTAAACCTAATGGTAAAATAAAATCGTATCTGGTAATTATCAATGATAAAGGGGTGTCTTGGTTGGACAATAATCCACAGGCGTTAGGATTTTTGCCTAAAGATACCCTGAAGTGGTTAAGTACTGTAGATATGTTAGAATATGTTAATACTCAGAGTCTATCTCTTTTACAAATATCTTCTAAATCTAGTTTACCAAAAGATAGTAATGTGGGCATATTGAACTCTCCATGTGGTAGACAGGATTATAGCTGTAGAAATGGGGACACAAAGCTAGTAATGCATCCCCTTAATGAGTCCCAGGGGCCTTATGATAGTCTTAATCGGTGTTTAATCCTGAAAATTCTTTCTACTTTCCCTGATTTAGCGTTTATTAAATCCACTGATTTGGAGTCAGTTCAGTTTAAACAGGTACAGCCCAACTCTCTTCGAGAGTCTACTATTACAACTTGGTCCTCTAACGATATTGTTACTAAGATCTTAGGATCAAGTTTGTATTTTATGGAATATGGAATTAAGGTTGAGATCTGGGCTAGTGTATAATATCCTCCGATCTTGAAAGTACTGGCCCTTAAGGTGGATAAAGGTTGCAAACCAGTAGAAAGTAACAAGCTTAATCCTGTACTTAGAGGAGCAGCGGGCCCATTAAACAATCCATCTTGCAGTTCTGGCCTGTTGATGACCAATTCCCAAACAGAGGGTAGGCACTGCGAGTGGCTACCCAAAAATAATGTGCAAATGGAGGACTGGTCTTGGCTGCCTGCATCATTGGCAAAGGTTTCCCATGGAGACAGTAATTGAATAACCAGAGCTATGGATGTTAATGTAAATGAAATAAGTCTATGCTCCTGGAGTGTCCATGGATTGCTCCATTTATTGTCAGACCCAGATACAATATTATTTTTAATTTCATTTGCAATTCTATTACTCCAAGAAACATGGTGTGAACAGATGACGCCTTTGTCTGGATTGAATGAATATAGTATACCGGCAGTGAAAACCAAAAAATGTGGCCGTGCTAAATGTGGATTGGCATGTTACATTGCGGCCGACTCAAACCTAGTTGTGGATATGGTAGATTTCAATCTGGGTTGGCTACAATGTCTTGTGGTAAATACCACTGATCTGAATATAATTATTCTTAACGTGTATCTGAGTGCCAGTAAAAACAAGTCTGCACAGTTATATATCTTGCGGGATGTGCTGACCACATTAATAGTTCAACACCCAGATGCTGGTTTAATAGTATCAGGTGATTTTAATTTGCAACTAAGCCGGTTTTCAGATTTTAACTATAAGTCTGAAGGTCTGGCAAAAGAATGCTGTGACATTATGTCTGAGGCTGGAGTCAACCAGTTAAAAGAAAAATCTAGGTTTACTACAACGTTTAAGAATTCTAAACATGGTTCAATCATTGATTACACATTTGTATCAGACATCCTAAGATCAAATATGTCTGACTATAAGGTAATCGGCCGGTCAGAAAGTGATCACAACCCCCAGGTTGTAAAATCTAATCTTCTTGTGAAGTATTACTCTAAAACGAATGATCTTCCCAATATGGCACATTCTGCATATAACCTGAAGAGGCTGGTTTGGCATTTAGCCAAAGAGGAGGAGATTATGCAAACCGCTCAGGTATTACTAAAGGAATGTGACTTGGGAGCCTAGGGCGATATGAATATGATTAATAAATGGAACTTTATTACAAGGTCCCTTGTGGGGAAATTTGTAGCCGGTAAGACTAGGAAAATTAATACCCATGTAAATACTCGAAAAATATGGTTTCCCGCCAAAATACAAAAGTTAAAGAACTAACTTAACAGAGCTGTTCGGGTGGCATATGCACATAGATTTTGCCAGTCCTATTCTGTGTATAAAGAACATTTGAAGGAACTTAAGAAGACCTATAAACAAGAAGTCTGGAAAGCTAAACTTAAACACCAAACTGGGTTATGGAATAGTTTATTATCCGCCTCAAAGCAAAACAATGCAAAAAAAATGTGGGTGGTTATTAATAAGCTCAAAAGGGGATGCTGTAGGGCTTTTTCTGTAAATATATCAGAATCCAGTTGGGTAACGTTTATATCTCATTTGTATAGTTTGCCGGGCCAGAGGGAAAATCCTATTGATACATTAGATGGATGTGTGGGGAATAATATATTATTAACCAATGTGGGGAATGGAGAGTGCCTGGATTTGAATTCCATTGACCATCTTATCGACCCCAGTTTTGATCCAAATCTTGACCTGGAAATCCCGAGTTGTGATCAAGTATTGACCCTGCAAAGTAGGCTTCGAGCAAATGGTGCCCCCGGACCAATGGGTTACCTAATGCCCTGTTTTGTGCTAATGGTGACATGTGGGCTGGCATTTTGCATCGTCTATTCAGGGAAGTGTGGACTCTGGGAATGGTCCCAGAATCTTGGCAAGGCAGCATATTGCAACCCATTTATAAGAGCGGCCCGGTGGCCAACCCTGCTAACTATCGATTAATATCGCTTACTGATATCGATGCAAAGGTGTTCGCTTCTACTCTCTTGATAGAATTGGAAGATTGGGCTACGCAGAAGGGCATTATTCCATTTAATCAGACTGGTTTCCGGAAAGGACAATCCACCATCACAAATCTGCTGGCTTTGCGGAGAGGGCTGTCTTAAATAAACAACATTTATACATTATTGATTATACATTTTATTGATCTTAAGGCAGCCTTCGACTCTGTGCCACGAAACCTGTTATGGAAAAAATTGGATGGATCGGGGCATTTCAAGGAAACTGTTGAAGGCTATCATTCTTTTGTATACCAATACTTGGGTTCAAGTTAAGTTGGGTGATGGCAATTCCTTATCAAGGAAAATAGGAACATATAACGGCCTAAAGCAGGGTTGTGTCCTTGCCCCCTGTCTATTTAATTTATTCTTATCAGATCTTTGACACTGTTAAGAAGTATAGATACCTAGGGGTGGTGTTTTACAACCATGTGCCTTTTAAATTTAATCTTAGGGATCTAAGGGCCATGGCTGTGACCTTGATCCACGCTTTTAAATGTCTTAAAAAGTCACTGAACTGCCAATCATATGATTTTATTCTTAAAGTAATTAAAGCCAAATTACAACCAACCCTCATATATGGTTCTCCCATTATTAGAGGGAAAGATTTGAAGATGCTTGACCTATTGGTTGTCAAGGTCTTCAAAGCAACTTTAGGGATTGCCAAATCAGTGTGTAAAGCAGGAATAAGAGCCTGGTATCAAAAGGAGCTTTTTTTAAATGCATGGTCACATTGTAAACATTAGTACCAGCATCCTTAGGGAACATTTGTTGGCAAGAAATAGACAAGTCTGTCTATGCGGCTAAATAACTTCCCTAAGAGATATCGGCCTGCAAATTGCAAGTGCAAGATCTGAAAATGCCCAATTACAAGTTAATTTTAAAAAAGCTTATCAAAACTGAATCGCTTAAATCGGATAAAATTGAATTAGCAGAGAAATATTATGCATGGTATGTAATTAATTCATACCAATCCCTTCGTATTCAGCCGTATTTGAATGTTTTTTTCTCAGCGAAGTTTAAAAATACGTTTTTTTTTTTTTTTTGAAACCGTTTATTGCAATCTCAAATATATACAGGTATGGGCCTACAACCTTCCGGCCGGCCGCTAAAGTGACGATAACAAATGACATACATACAATGAGGCACTTAGCTTTACATAGACACTAAGGCAGGAGGTATCCACAACGCGGGCCATATGGCTCTGAGCCCACAATACGGTTTCATTTTATACAACACAACAACATAAATAAACACACACCCGCAAGGCAACCCACGATCGAAAGTGGCAGCACGTGCTCCTCAAATGGGGGACCCCAAACCATCCACTGAAAACCCCCGAGAGGGGAAGGGAAACAGGTCCGGGACTGGGAGAATACTGTGCTCGGAACTGAGGGAGGGAGTAAACTAGGGGGATGGAGCTGGTGAAGCGGGAGGCAACAACGGCGGCTCGCAGATATCCCCGCGGTAGGCGTTCCAGGGGCCCCATATCTTCACCCATGCCCCAGGCTTACCCCGCGCCACATACACCACCTTTTCTCGGAACATGCACCAATCCATGTGTTCTTTCCAGGCCGACACCGCCGGGGACCTCTGGGATCCCCACAGCTGTGCAACGTCCCGTTTAGCCACCATATAGCCCAGAGTCACCCATCGTGTCTGCGGAACCGAGTAATCGGTCGGTTCCCACACATTCAGCAAACATCTCCTCGCTTCAGGCAACAGCGCGACATGCGTAACCGCTCGCAGGACCTCATGCACACCACGCCAGAATCGCTCCACCCTCGGGCATTCCCACAAAATGTGCAAAAAGGTCGCTGAAGCACCACACCCACGCTTACACAATCCGTCCTCGGCATAGCCCATACGCAGAAGCCTTGGCCCCGTCATGTACACCCGGTGGAGTATCTTAAGCTGGACGAAACGAAGGCGAGCCGGGATGGCCACCTCCTTCGGAGAGGCCACCGCGAAAATCCAGTCCTCGTCGTCCAACTCCAGCCCATCGGCAACCCAGGCCTCGCGGAGGCCAGTCAGTAAGCCCGAGCGATCATTTATCAATTTCTTGTAAATGAGGGAGATCGTGCTGTCCGGAACATGGCCATCTAGCACTCGATCCTCCAGGGGGGAGGACTCCGGGATGGAGGCCACGTCTGGGAAGACGGAGCCCAGCGCGTGACGGACCTGCAGGTACCGAAAGTATTCACTGCCCCGCAGCTGAAACTCCGCCTGCAACGTCTCGAATGTTTTAAATCCTCCCCTCGTCCAGAGATCCCCCACTGTACTGATGCCTATAGTGTCCCACTGCTCAAAGCCCTTCGAGGTCCACAGAGAGCCCAACCTCTCAGACGCATACAGCGGTGACGCCCGGGTCAAACGGTCCTTCCAGCCCATAGCTGCATTAGCCGCGTGCCATACTCGCACCATGACACGCGTGGGTCCCGTCAAGCGGGAATCGGGCACACTAGCGTAGAGCGCTCGATTGTAGTCGCCACCGGGCAGGAGCATCTTGTCCATTTCAAATGCCGGGTTTAGGGCGGGCCCATAGAGGCCCTGATTAATTGCAGCTAACTGGGAGGCCCAGTAATACCGTTTAATATCCGGGAGGGCAATCCCTCCGTCGTACCACGGGAGCGTCAACTTTGCCAAGGCTATACGCGGCCTCCCATCCCAGAACAGGCGGCGCTGTAAACCTTCCACTTCACGGAAGTAGCGCGCTGGGACCAAGTCCATAGTGTTCTGGAGAGCGTACAGGAAGCGCGGCAGTGACATCATCTTGAACAACGCCGCCCGGCCGAGCGGCGAAAGTGGCAAGCGCCTCCAGCGCGCGACATCCTCCTTCAAGCGCTGGAGGGGGGGAAGCAAATTTCGCTCGTAGCGGGCCACCGGGTCCAGCGTAATGTAGACACCCAAGTATCGAAATCCCTCCGAGGCAATCTGGATCGGACAGCCCCGCGGGAGGACAGGAGCCTCCCCGGAAAGCACATAGACACAGGATTTGGCCCAGTTGATGACAAGGCCTGAATTGCGGCCAAAAGAGTGCAGAACATCGACCAGGACAATCAGTGATTTGCGCGGGGAGGCTAAGTACAAAAGGATGTCGTCTGCATAGAGAGACACGCGGTCCTCATACTCAGGGGTCCAACGGAGACCTCGGATAGAAGGGTGCCACCGCAGTCACTCTGCCAGGGGTTCCAAGGCCAGTGCGAACAGGAGCGGCGACAGGGGGCAACCCTGTCGCGTGCCCCGTCCCAGCACGAATGGGGCCGAGACTCGACCATTCACCACCACCTGCGCAAGTGGGTCCGAGTACAACAATTTGACCCAGCTGATGAAACCCGGCCAAAACCAAATTTCGCCAGCATCGCCCAGATGTACGGCCACTCGAGTGTGTCGAACGCCATAGTGGCGTCCAAAGACGCCAAGATGGCCGGCTCCCGCACGAACGGAACACGCGCTAGCACGCCGTGCAGGCGTCGCAGATTAAGAGCCGTATTGCGATGGGGGATAAAGCCGGACTGGTCTTGGTGGACCAGGTCGCCCACCACGCCGACCAGCCGGTTGGCGAGCACCTTGGCGAGGATTTTAGGTTCCGCATTCAAGAGCGAGATAGGCCGATAGGATGTGACCCGATCTCGAGGTCTCCCCTCCTTGTGGATGACCACGATGGTAGCCAGACGCTGGTCCGGCGGGAGGGAGCCCCGCGAGTGGGCCGCAAGGAACATTGCGCGGAGGTGGGGTGCCAGTACATCCGGTCGCAGCTTGTATAACTCGATAGGAATGCCGTTCGGGCCCATGGCCTTGCCAGAAGCGACCGAGCGGATGGCGAGGGCGATTTCGTCCGAGGTGGGGGCGGCATCCAGCAACTCCCTGTCCTCCACAGAAAGGGAGGGGAGCGCGATGTCACGCAGCAGGGCATGGGAATCCTCCTCCGAGCAGGGAGAAACCGGGGAATATACCTCGCGGAAATAATCCGCGAAGCAAGAAACAATGCCTTCCGGCTCAATGACACGCACGCCATCCGTCCTCTCAATCAGCGGGACCACACGACTCGCTCTCTCCTTCTTATCCAACCACGCAATCAACTTGCCCGCCTTATCACCCACATCATACAATCGCCCCTGTTGCTCTCTGCTGAGGCCCCTGGCCGCCTCCGTGACGAGGGCCCTATAGGCCGCCTGCTTAAGGTGCAGAACGTGGAGCGCAGCGTCAGTCACCCCACTCCCCAAATCACCCTCCAATTCAGTAATTTCGGCCTCCACCCGGGTCACCTCCTCCTGTGCGCGCCTCCGGGCATGGGAAATAAAGGAGAGGGCCTCCCCTCTCAGCACTGTCTTGAAAGCCTCCCACAGGGAGATAGCCGACAGGACTGATCCCACATTCTCCTCGAAATACCGTTGCAAGGATTTAATCAAGTCAGCGCGAATAGTGGGGTCGCGCAGGTACCAAGCGTTGATTGGAGCTACCCTGCCCTCCCCCCTCGGGAAGACATCAAAGTGCAACAGGAGCGGGGAGTGATCTGAAATGCCCCTCGCCAAATGGCGCACCTCCCCCACCCTCCCGGCATAGGCCGCAGGGACAAGGATATGATCAAGCCGCGAAAGGCTACCATGGGCACCCGAATGGAAGGTGTACTGCAGCTGAGTGGGATGCTTTAAACGCCAGCAGTCCACCAATCCCAGTGTGTCCAAAAGGCCCGACAGCCACGCCTGTGCCTGGGGGAGGTCCCTAGGGGGATAACGATCCATAGTCCCAGAAACCACCGCGTTGAAGTCCCCCCCAACCACCAGAAGCCCCCCCGGAAGGTCAAGAAGGAGGCGTCCCAGGTCCGCAAAGGTGGTGGACTGTAACCCCGGTGGGACGTACACTGAGACAAAGACGACTACTTTGCCCTCCATTCTCCCCACCAAAACAGTGTAGCGTCCCCTCTCATCATGGCGCACCTCGTCTATTTCTAGCGGGAGCGAGGTCTTGACCATAATGCCCACCCCTCGTGAGCCTGACGTAAAGCCCGAGTGGGCCACCAAACGATAACCACGTCGATTCATGGCACAAAAGGAGTTACCAATAAGGTGTGTCTCCTGCAGAAAGACCACATCAGGCGAAATCCGTTTCAGATACTGCAGGACCACACCCCGCTTAATCCTATCCCCCAGCCCGTTAACGTTCCAGGACAACAAAGTCAGGTCCCTACCCCCCATCACATACAGAAGCCATCATTTGTCCCCCCGAGAGCAACTCAAAAACACCAGTACAATAAAGGGTTTGCCTTGCGGTAGAAACGAACCACACCCCACCCCAACCCACCCATCCCAACAGAACTCCCCCCACCCTGCACCCCTGCATGAGCCCAAACAGCCCCCCCAAAGTGCAGTGTGCCTGTCGCCCCATAGAAAGAAAACTAACTAGTCCCCCAGAGGAGGAGGGAGATCCCCCAAGAGACCCCGCACGACCTCCACAGGAGGGGAACTTACCCTAACAGTCAATGGTGACAATAACACAGCCCGGAGCAAGGCCTACCATTAGTCCCTTAGTCCTGATCCGGCGGGCCCTCCCCACCAACCGCTCCCCCCCCGCCCCCCCGGCCCCGATCTCCGGGCAAAGTGTCCAGCCAGTCCCCGGCCGCCTCGGGACGATCAAAAAAGTGCGTGCGGCCATCTACCTCCACCCTCAGCTTAGCTGGAAAAAGCATCGAATATTTGAGATTCAGGTCTCGTAGGCGACGTTTGACACCCAGAAAGCTCAGTCTCTGCTTTTGGACCGCCGGGGTAAAGTCAGGATAGAAATTAATATCCATGTTGTCAAGTCTGACTGGCCCTTGGAGCCTAGAAGTCTGCAGGATAGCGTCTCTGTCCCTAAAATTGAAGATCCGGGCGATGAGAGGCCTCGGAGGGGCGCCGATCTTAGGCCTACCCCCGGGGACCCTATGGGCCCGTTCCACTGCAAAGAATTTGCTCAGCCCCCGAGGCTGTAGGTGGGTGAGGACCAGGTCCTCCACGAACAGATCCGCTGCCTCCGCCTCTCGTCCCTCCGGCACCCCGATAATGCGGACGTTGTTTCTCCGGGCCCGACCCTCGGAATCCTCCAGTCGACGATTCATCAGGGCGCTCGCCTGGCCAAGCCTGCGCACCTCCTGTTGGAGGGCCGCCACGTCAGTTGTGAGGCCCGAGGTAGAGTGGGCCAAAGAATCGATCCGGTCATTTGTTTTAGACAGATCGGCTCTCACGAGGCCCACGTCCACGAGGACCGAGTCGATCTTCTGCGCCAGAGTGTCAAAGCGCTGGTCCACCGAGGCCTTCATCTCGGCGATAGCGCCCATGACGTCCCGGAGGGTCAGGTCCGTGGGCGGAACAGGAGCATCAGTCGGGCCCGTGGGGGACCTACGCAGCACCTCTGGAGATCCCTTCTGGAGGGTGTAGCGGTCCATGTTATTGGATTGTTGGGCCGTGCCACGACGGGTCGACTTCACCTTGGCCCGGTCGCCATCTTGTTTTGTGGCCATGGTCGCAATCCCCAAATCGAGCCAATCTCCTCAGAAAGGGGGCAGACAATCCCGTTCAAGGGCTCCGGGGGGGGTGACCACCGCTCCTCAGGACGGATCGCAGCCGGCGGGCCGGCAGGGCAGCCCAACGAGGCCACAGCACCGCACACCGCCCCGCAACCCAACCTCGCCTGGCAGCAAGGAGGGCGCAAAAGCGAAAGTGAAAGTGCGGGGTACGCGAGCCACCCAGCCTTGCCCGCCGCTGTTGTTCACTTTGTGTCCGGATCGCCCCACAACTCCAGTACGGGGGGCCGGCGTGGAGAAGGCCGCAAACCTCAATCGATGCTCCTGCCGGTGTCCGAGGTCCGATTTAAAAACGGAAAACGGGCGTCACCTCTGCTCGGGCTCACAAATACAGTCCCCTCATCTGGGACAGGATTCTGTCAGGATTTATGCAGGAGGTCGCGGAGGTCCTCGGGAGCCTCGCACCTACGCGGCCATCTTGGTTGCGCGCTAGGCTCCTCCCTCCTAAAAATACGTTTTTAAGGTTAAGTATGGGATTAAACCCAACCAAGGAGGGCACGCAATTGTGGATCAAGCAGTGGCCGGACTCTAACGCAGACTTTGTGGTTGGCCACAGGAAACACTAGTCCATATAGTGTGTGTGTGCCCCAAGTTGATTAAGCTTTGACGTACAGTTTTGAGACATTTCTTGAAGAGCGGGGTGAGATCTGCTCGCCAGGCCTTAATCATATCACTGTCTGGCGAATCGATTCCATTATTGTGTCATTTGGTAAACATTTTTATTGGCAGTTGAAAAAATGTTTGATACAATACGGTAGATCTCCAGTATTTTTGTAGTTGTGCTGACTAATAGTATTATTTGGTTTATAATCTTTACTACTTAATAATAATGCTACAAGGGGGACATTTTGGCATGTAAAAACAGACGTGCCACTACTACTGTAAATTGATGCACTTTATTATTGTTTTAATATGATGGTCGTAATAATCGCATCTTAGCACTTTACAGTACATTGACGCACTTTATTATTGCTCTGATATGATGGTTGCTGCAATAATTGCACATTAGCACTTTTGAAATGTAATTTGTGCATGAAATGTACATTAGAAACTTTTTTTGTTTCAGGTAATTTTGCATTTTAGCATTAATGCTTTGAATTACAACATGTGTAAAGTTTTCCAGCTGAAATTAACCCCTTCCACGCGCGGCAAATTCCGCTGCGATGTGATGGGGGCGGGGCTGGGCGTGGCGCTAAGGTACCCAGGACGGCTCCCGGCCGCCATAAATCACGGTGGGCCGACGACAGAGGGCGCTACACTGCGCTGGTGGGGAGGTGGGAGGGTAGATTGATTTCGCTGGTCGCGGTCTACATGCCGCCGGGCCTGCAGACGGCCACCTACGCTGATTTGGGGCGCCTGCTGCTTAGGCTCCCGGGGGGGGGGGTGTTGGTACTGGGGGGGGACTTTAATGCAGTGGTTTCCGGTGTTGAGGATCGATACCCCCCTAGGGACCTCCCTCGGGCCCAGAACTGGCTGGGGGGCTTTCTGGATACCCTAGGACTGATAGATTGCTGGCGGTTGAAACACCCTGGACACGCGCAATATACCTTCCACTCCGGGGCCCACGGTAGTCTTTCGAGGCTTGACTATATGCTAGTGCCTGCGGCCCAGGCGGGGATGATCGGAGAGGTGCGACACTTGGCGCGCAGTATATCTGATCACTCCCCCCTTTTGCTGCACCTAGATATCGCCCTGGGGGCGGAGGGGAGGGTGGCTCCGATCAACCCCTGGTACCTCCGGAACCCCACGATTCGTGCAGACCTGGTTAAGTCTTTGGAACACTATTTTAATGATAACGTGGGGTCGGTGTCTTCCGCCGTCTCCCTTTGGGAGGCCTTTAAGACGGTGCTCCGGCGCCAGGCCCTATCTCTCATTTCCCACACCAAAAAATGCGAGGTGCAGGAGGTTGTTCGGCTAGAAAATTAGATCACCGAGTTGGAGAGTGATTTGGAGCAAGGTGTTACGGATGACAGATTGCATGTGCTGGAGCTTAAGCAGGCCGACTATAAGGCGCTGGTTACTGAATCTGCTAGGAGTATGAGCAGGGAGCAACAGGGGCGATTGTACGATATGGGTGATAAGGCAGGGAAGTTGATTGCCTGGTTGGATAAGAAGGAGAGAGCGAGTCGAGTGGTGCCGGAGATTGAGAGGGTGGATGGTGTGCGTGTGACGGACCCCGGTGACATTGTTGATTGCTTTGCGGAGTATTTTCACGGGGTCTACTCTCCGGTCTCAGAGCGATCGGAGGAAGACTCTCGACTGCTGCTTCGAGATATTACTCTGCCTTCCCTATCTGATGAGGATAAAGTATTGATGGATGCGGCCCTATCGCCAGATGAGATTGCTTTGGCCATTCGCTCCATTGCCTCGGGTAAGGCCATGGGTCCTAATGGACTTCCCATCGAATTGTATAAGCTGCGCCCAGATGCGATTGCCCCGTATCTCCGGGACATGTTCCTTGAGGCTCAGGCGGCGGGCTCCCTCCCTTCTGACCAACGTCTTGCTACTATTGTTGTTATCCATAAGGAAGGGAAGCCGCGGGATCGGTGTACTTCTTACAGGCCTATCTCTTTGTTAAACGCGGAGCCCAAAATCCTCGCCAAGGTACTGGCCAATCGTCTGATCCGGGTTGTGGGCGACCTGATTCATCAGGATCAATCCGGTTTTATACCCCATCGCAATACCGCTTTGAACCTGCGGCGACTGCATGGCGTCCTTGCTCGCGCCCCATTCATTCGTGAGCCGGCCATCTTGGCGTCCTTGGACGCTACCATGGCGTTCGACACCTTGGAATGGCCATACATCTGGGCGGCGTTGGCGAAGTTTGGGTTTGGCCCGGGGTTTATCGGTTGGGTGAAATTGCTTTATGATAACCCACTGGCACAGGTAGTGGTCAACGGACGGGTGTCGGCTCCCTTTGTTTTGGGTAGGGGCACCCGACAGGGATGTCCACTGTCGCCTCTTCTCTTTGCGCTTTGCTTGGAGCCCCTTGCGGAATGGTTGCGGTGGCACCCCTCGATACGTGGCCTTAGATGGACGCCGGAATACGAGGATCGTGTTTCCCTATATGCGGACGATATCTTGCATCTCCGCGTAAATCGCTCATTGTATTGGTGGATGTGTTGAGCTCCTTTGGTCGCAACTCCGGATTGGTAATTAACTGGGCTAAGTCTTGTGTATACGTTCTCTCCGGGGAGGCCCCCCCCTTCCGCGGGGGTGCCCTATCCAGATTGTGGAGTCGGGGTTCACGTATTTGGGTATCTTTATAACCCTGGATCCGGTGGCCCGGTATGAACGGAATCTTCTCCCCCCCCTTCAGCGCCTAAGGACGGATGTGGCGGGTTGGCGGCGGCTGCCGCTCTCGCCGCTCGGCCGGGCAGCATTGTTCAAAATGATGTCGCTACCACGCTTTTTGTACGCCCTGCAGAACACTATGGACGTAGTGCCGGCCCGTTATTTTCGGGAGGTGGAGTGTCTCCAGCGTCGATTGTTTTGGGATGGGCGGCCGCGGATTGCTCTTGCTAAACTGACCCTACCGTGGTATGACGGGGGGGGGTCGCCCTCCCTGAAATTAAGCGATATTACTGGGCCTCCCAGTTGGCTGCCGTCAATCACGGGATGTATGGCCCTGCTTTGAACCCGGCTTTTGAGATGGACAAATTGCTACTGCCAGGCGGAGACTATAATCGAGCACTATACTCGGGGTCCCTTGATGCGCGGTTGACGGGCCCGACGCGGGTCGCGGTGCAGGTGTGGCATGCAGCAAATGCGGCGATGGGGTGGAGGGATCGCTTGACTCGGGCTACGCCATTGTACGCGTCCCAGCGTTTGGGTTGTCTGTATACTACGAAAGGCTTCGAGAAGTGGGATACGATTGGTATCAGCACGGTAGGGGATCTCTGGACGAAAGGGAAATTTAAGACGTTCGACATGCTGAAAACGGAATACCAGTTGAATGATAGGGAATACTATCGGTATGTTCAAGTTCATCATGCCTTGTGTTCCGTGTTTTCAGACGTGGCGGCTATTCCGGAGTATTCCCCGTTGGAAGACAGAGTATTGGACGGCTATGTGCCGGATAGCACCATTTCGTTGATTTATAAAAAGCTTATCAATGATCGAATGAGTTTGCTGGCCTCATTGCGGGAGACATGGATTGCTGACGGTATAGAACTGGACGACGAGGATTGGGTGTCAGCGGTGGCCTCCCCGAAAGAGGTGGCTATCCCGGCCCGATTGCGGTTCGTCCAGCTTAAGATACTGCATAGAGTGTACGTCACGGGGCCTGGCCTGATGCGTATGGGGTATTCGGTGGATGGTTTGTGTAAGCGAGGCTGTGGGCTACTGGGGACTTTTCTCCATATCTTGTGGGAGTGTCCGGAGGTGACTCGGTTTTGGTGCAGAGTGCATGCGGTGTTAGAAGAAGTCACGCATGTTGCCTTGTTGCCGGAGGCACGTAGATGCTTGCTGAATGTCTGGGAGCCGACTGATTACAATGTGACGCAGACGCAATGGGTGACTCTAGGCTATATGATAGCGAAGCGTGACATCGCACAATTGTGGGGCTCCCAGAGGCCGCCAACGGTCTCCGAGTGGAAGGAACACATGGACTGGTGTATGTTTAGAGAGAAAACGGTGTATGTGGCGAGAGGCAAGCCTGGGAAGTGGATTAAGGTGTGGGGTCCCTGGAACTCCTATCGTGGAGGTATTTGCGCCCCGCCCCAGACGCGTGAGATGGATGCCGCTCTGTCTCCCTAGCCCCCGCATTCCTGTATGCTCCTGCGACATGCGACTTTGTCGCTTCTGCCTTGCCCCCGCTCCCCCCCCCTCTGTCTACCCGGGTTGGTTTACTCCCTCGATACGAGGAGCACATGTTTCTGCCATTAACCTCCTCTGCCTTGTGAGTTTGATGTTTTCTGTTTTTCAAAAATATGAAACCTTTCCTGTTTGTTTAGGGACTGCGGCTGTGGCTGACTGCGATAATTAGCACTTTAGTAACTCTTTTGCTGCTTCATTGATGTGCATGTTAAGTCGTGCCTAGGTTTACACTGCGTTTAGCGGCCGGCCTGTTGGTTGTAGGCCCATACTTGTATCTTTTCGAAATTGTAATAAAGGTTTTTAAAAAAAAATAAAAATCACGGTGGGCGTGTGCTCATGACGGCCGGGAGCCGTCCGAACTCCGCCCACCAATTAATTCGCCCGCACGGTGAATTAGCTGCGCGTGGGCGGAGCGGCAATGGTCGGACGGCTCCCGGCCGTCATGAGCACACGACTACCATGAATCATGACGGCCGGGGCCGTCCTGAGCATCGATGAGGTTAATGGTTATTCGTTAGAATACCTTTCCATTATGTATAAGGAAATAGTATGCTGTGCACGCTGCCACCTTTAAAATATAAAATGTGCAATATTATTCTGTAATTATTGATGTTATGTGATTGGATTTTACTTTATTGATAAGTTTTAAAATTGTATGTATAGGACTGTTTCTTATTTTATGTGATGGGAAGATGTTTTGCTCGTAATGAATTTTTAATGATTAATCTAGTTTTTAAGATTGAGATGTGAAGTTGTTGTGATTGCAATGATTTTAAGTAATCAAGCAATAAAGATTATTACTTACACTAAGATTCGGTATAAACCAGATACGCACTTAGTCTCAAATTTCGTCAGGGTCAGCTTCCTACCAGGTGCTAGATTGCAGGAATCAGAAAAAATTTGACTTATTTAAGTCATATTCACCTGTCAAGTCTGTGTAGGATTTCATGTGAGACACAGTCCAAACATCCCCAGGCTTGGAAATAACTATGACATCCCACTGCCAGATACCTACCAGCCCATTCACCTCTGAGATCCAGTTACTAGACCAAAGGGGTGCATCTTTGGTAAATTGTATATTCAATGACACCCACCATAAGGTGCTGTACTAACTATTAATGGTTATTTTCTTGGGAATTGGGAGAGAGGCCTTGGGTTTCTTATTTTATACTTTCGTTAATACACCTTGGCGTTCCAGGCAGTGCAAGCCGAGCCAAACTGCTGGGTCTTCCAGTCTCCTAACAGCCAGTCATTGATGGGGAGTGCCTGAGCAGCCCAATAATAAAGCTGAAGAGCCAGGATTCACAATCTTCCCTCGTAAGTTGATTGGACATATTTGGTGAATGCCACTCTATGAGTGGGCTTGGGGGAAGCAGAGGATTGTGTAGGCCTTTGCATGGGAAAGAAGTTAGAGGAGCCCTCAGTGGTTTAAAGAAGTGGAAGGGTATTATAAATTGGTAATTTTGCAACATGCAAAGGATTTGGGGGGGTGAGATATTTTTTATACCGGGCCCCTTTACCTATGATATCAGCAATTTACCCCATATCTCCATTTGCCCAGTTTGATCAGAAGTGGTAGGATATTCAAATTCCAACCATCTTTCAGAGTGAGAGAGATATGTATACCTAAATATTTAAAGGGTCCTAGCATGGCCTGTAGATTAGGTATGGCCAACTCTTGAGAGTGGCCAGTTTCTGTCAGTTAAGCCACTCTTGATTTAGTGCAATTGACCCTCAGACCTGTAGCATCACCGTTTTGATGAGGTACATAGCTCTTGGGATGAATAGGGGTGATTTTGGACGTACAAGAGTACATTGTCCTCATAAAAAGTGAGCCGGTCCTCCAACCCCTCTCCCCAATCTATGACCCACACTTTCGCATCCACCCTAATCCAATTTGCTAAAGGTTCCATTACTAAGGCGAATAACAAGGGGGAGAGGGGTAAACGCTATCTGGTGTGTCTTTCGACGGAGAAGGGATGAGACAGCACCCTTTTTATTTGGTCTCAAGCCCAGACTCACGTCTACCAATTAAAAACGGGAGAATACTGCCTTTCCTACCCCTGGTGATGCCATGACTCGCTAATTTCTGCCCGGATGGACCCTTCAGCTGCGGACTGCCGAACCAGGAGGGCGCAGTCTAGCCTGCCTCGGAAGCCCCGCATGGACAGGAGCCACAGAGGAGCCCGAGGCTGCGGTGCCTCGCTGGGCCCCTCCTCCCGCACCATCCGTATTTGCCTTTTCTGGCCTCTGCTTCAAATTGCTGCTGGCCCGGGAGTGTGCGTCCCAGCCTGCTTTGGACGCCCCTTAGCAACAGGGGCGATGGGCAAGCCTGAGGCGCCTCGCTGGGCCCCCTTCCTAGGCTGCCAGTTACCACCTCATGTGGACTTCGCCCTGACCATCTGCGACCGGCCACTCTCCACTTGGCCACCGGCCGACTGCACATGGCTCCACCACGGCTTGCCAGGTTTGGGAGGAGGGGCGAGTCTTGGCTGGTCTTATCTGGAGGGGCGCACACCACCATTCTGCAGCTCCCATCCTCAGCTACTGCTTGTGGCCTGACGCGGACTGCTCCTTCGCCTCCCAGGACTGGCACCTTCATACCCGTGAGTACTCACCTGCTGCTCCGTAAACATGGACTCAAGTACGCAATGTTATATCCAGCTAGGCTCTGTGTGGTAGTAGATGGTAAGGCTCGATTCTTTGATACCCCGGCTGATGTACTCTCCTTCTGTAAACAGCTGGGCCCTAGTAGACCTTCCTCGTCCCCTACCACCCCAGAACGCTCCTCACCAGACCATAACGCTACGGCTAGTGCCGACCTGTTCCACACTTGCTGAACTGTTCCAACAGCTTTTGCATTATCCACGCCATTTATATAATGTTACAATTACAGTGCAATGTTGTAACTAGCTAACTATATATCTACTTTCAGCTTCTCCCCACATGGAACCCTGATCTCTGCTAATACGTCATTAGCTATCACCCGGCAGGATGGGCATCGCTAGCCAATGCAGTGCTTGCTTCCAAGGTTTTTTTCATATTTCGAAGTGTTGGGACTTTTGTTTGGGTTTTGCTGGGATTCACTGGGTCTCTTATACCTGGTGTGGGTGGGTATTTTGGTGTTGTTGTTTCCTTAGTTTTCCCTTTTTTCTTTTTTATAACAGACTGGACGAGACCACGCACTTCTTTATGTATGCGACTTGACATGCATGACTATTTCTCTTCCTTTGCTGATGGGGAGTAATAGACAGTTTATAGATCTCACACTTCTTACCTGGAACATCCGTGGCTTCATCAATCCCCGAAAGGGTTATCTGGTGTTGTCATATCTCAACCGGCATGGCATTAAGGTTGTGTTTTCGCAGGAAACACATCTCCCTCCTCAATCCTCCACTACTTTTGTGGCATCACGGGGACCCCATAGATATTTTGCCAACTCCTGCTCCTATTCTCGTGGAGTTTTCATACTTCTTCACAGAAGTCTTCCCTTTATTCACCATAGCACCATTGCTGATGACCGAGGTCCCTACATCCTGGTAGCGGGAACAATGTTGGGGAGAATCCTTTTCTTAAACATTAATGCCCAAAATGTAGATGACCCCCTTTTTTCCAGAATCTATCCACCGTTTTAGGCAGATTCAACACCGATGTCATATTGTTAGGAGGCGATTTGAACCTAATCATTGACCCCATTTTAGACTCCACCAGCACTTGTCCGGGTGGTAAACCACGCTCACTACGTATTCTCCACGATGTCATTGACACATATACCCTCAATGATGTTTGGCGCCTCCATCATCCCACTCCCCCAGGGCATACCTTCTATTCTGCATCTACATGTGAAATGGACGCGACTGGACTATTGCCTCATTTCTGAAAATGTCAGTGGCAAAGGTATTGGGTTATGACTTTTTATATTCCTCTTCACTCCCCCTTTCACCAAACCCCTGGCTGCCACTCATGCTTGAAAAACGTGTACAATGTACTTTGACTAGACACAACCTTCATACATTTGATGACTTGTTCCCGGGTGGCCTTGTTATACCTCAAGCTGTTGATAACGATCATGCCTATGTCACATACATGCATACGTTCATTTTTTGCAGACTATACGGGACATTACATTCCAGCATTCCCTCCTACCCCCTCTTCCCTGCGGGCTTTCTTCCTCTTCCTCTCTTGATAATGGAGCTGGATGGGTCACATTGGAGTTCCTAGCTTTACCATGTGTGCATGGCCCTCAAACATACACACAACAGCAGGGTCCGACAGCAATGGAAAAGGGACCTAGGTCATCCCATCTCTGACAAAGAATGGACCTATTGCTGCACACAAATGAATTGATATCCCCCTACCATCGTCATAAAAGACTCGATTTTTGCTTCTGACATAGGTCCTATGCCACACCTGCTGGTCTTGCCAGGCTCGACTTCTCCAGGTCGTCTCTCTGTCCTAAATGCCGTTTTCCAGAGGCAGGTTTTTCACATAAGACCTAGACCTCCCTTTATCGCTACATTCTGGTCAGCTGTGTTTGATATCCTCTCCCAGATAACCTCCTTGGTCCTAAATCCCTCCCCACTCCTGGCGCTTCTGGGTAATGTTTTGTCAGGTCCAAAGAATCTCCATAGATTCTCTGCCATTGCTTTACTACTGGCAAAGAGGGAAATTGCGCTTCGCTGGGGCAGTGCGATACGCCCCACCACTAAAGCCTGGCTCCAGAGTATGATACACTGTGACCTAACGAATAACGTCTATACCTCATTACGACCTCTCCCTGCTCGACCTAAAGATATTTGGCAGCCTCTACGATCCTACTCGCTGTCTCTGGAACCGGACCACCAGCACTCAGCTCCTCACTCTCCTGCTGCCACACCCTCTTTATGGCATACAAGTTAGGACACCAGTGTATAGGCCTGACTCCACCTCCCCTTATGCTCTCCCTATTGTTGCCTATCCTTTTATTGTTCAATGCATTGTCAAGGCTTATTTCTTTTTTTTGTAAACAAATTTTATTCAATTTTTGTATTTGGTTCAATAGCGGCCCAAGGGGACCATACAGGAATGGCATTGCAAGGCAAATGTTATTCTGGACCAAATAAGTATAGTAGGGAAGGAAAAGAAAATGGAACAATAAACTATGACAAAACCAGCACAGATCCAGCATCCCCGCTCCCTCGTCAAGGCTGATTTCTACATGCTTGTAAACAGGTTACATTGAGTTATACGCTTGCCTAAACAGCCAAGTTTTACCTTCTTGCCTAAGCGTGTCCTCGTCCCAGTCAACCTCATAGTGATTGCCCAGTTCCTCCAGTAAAGCCTCAAGATCGCTGAGTTCCCCATCTCTATGACGTCCTAAAGCATTGGAAATTATATTTGCTCAGATAGTAGCATTAATAGTTTCCCACAGTAACAGGGAAGAGGAGACGGTGGTTGCATTGTTCTGAAAATATTCTTCGATATTGTCTCGTACTTTATCGGAGACCAAGCGATCTACTAACCACCAGGCGTTAAATGTGCCATTCCCCCTATGGTCTTCCTGAGGGCATTTTAAGTGTAATTTCGATTGGGGATTGCTCCAATAAACCAGTAGGCAATATTCGGGAACCAGTTATCGCCTTCATGTCCTCTGCAGGGACAAAGAAGTCATCTAGTCTAGAGTAAGAGCAGCTGGCATCAGAGTAAAAGGTAAAGGCGCGGTCTGAAGGGGGCATGGCCCTCCAGACATCACTCAGCCCAAGTGCATCTGTCCAGCTCAGCAGATGTATACGTCGTGTGGTGCCGCCTGTGTCCTTCAAGTCCACCCCAGGTGCACAACAGAGTCGCAATCTCGTCCACTAACAGTTTCCCAAAGAGGAAGTCTAGGAGCAGGGCTGACAGGGTACTGTGAATTACAAATGACCAAACATTCCCTCTAGTGTGCCCATCACAGCCACATATCATCCAAGGGCGTCGTGGGGAACAGCAGCCACTGTCAGCGGGAAAGATCTATGTAGTAAGACGGTCACTCCCCTGGAGGCTCTTGTGAACCCAGCATGATATACCTGGTAAAACCCCAAGAGCCAAGGAAATCGCATTGAGTGCCCAGCAGGTGGATCTCCTGCAATAGGAGTACATGGGGTGAACCATTTTCAGTTTTAAGGCACATTTCTTTTTAGACAGATGTAGACATGTGATCAGGCAAAAGGCCATCATCCACAGTTCAAGGAAAGAAACATTGGTGAAGTAAATATAATGGGGCAATTAAATTGTCCCTATTTTTTTTTCTTTATAAATTCTTATCTGTTTCCAAGAGTTGGCATCACAGCTGCCATCTTGGTTCAGTGTGGATATGAAAGGGAGACCCGCGTGAGCCGTCTGCTCTGTGATTATTTTCTGAAGTTGAAGACAGGACTGGTTCCCTTTGACCAGTGTGTGGCAGTTTTGGTATGCCCTGCTCTCCACAACAGTGAATCCTTGATCTGGAAAATGTGAAGACTAACTCACTTCCCTCTCCAGGGTAAACAACGAGAACTTGAAGTTATTGGGCCTCACTATGTGCATATTTTTGGGGTCTTTGGTAGTGTCCCACCTATCCTGCCTACAATTGACTTGATTGAAGCAAGGAAAGCATTGTTGTGTTTTAGTTTATTTGTTCTTTCTCTGGATACAGCGTGACATGCCAATTTGTTGTTACTTTTTTGGATACAGGGATCCACGCCCTTTTGTGGTTGTTCTTATTTATGCAGCGTTCCCCACCCTTTGGTAACAGCAGGACTGCCCCCCACATCTGTGACTATGTACCATAAGGTTCTCCCACTCCTATGATACTGCATTGTTTTCACATAACTTTCATCAAACTGTAATTAGAAAAGCAGACCACCCAAAACTCAATTAGGAGATAACCTGTCATTCCTTTATTACTCTCTAAGCAAGATGATGTTTCCGATTTAAAGTTTGGTCAGCCAATCAGATTGCTTCGTCCTGCAGGTAAAAAATATAACTTTCTCGGCCAATCATAGTGCTTTATTTTTAGGTCTCGCCTACGTAGCGCGCATACGCTGCATAGGAGAAGACCTTTAGCCATCGATGCGCGTTTTCAGCCAAAAATGTGCACTTGTTGCATTGCTTTTAATGGCAACGCGTGCACGTGTGGCGCTTTTAATGGCAACACGTGCACGTGTGGCGATTCCCTTGCAGGAGCGAGCGTTGACACCATATGTTTGTAATTAACTTGCAAACATATGGTGCCCCTGCTTGTTCCTGGAAGGGAAACAGGCGCAGGCCCCCTCCTGTCTCCCTTCCCCCTGCTGCCTCCACCTTTAGCGCGAGGGCGTTTGTTTTTCTCGTTTCGCTTTTGTTGCATCATCGCACCTTCAACTCCGTCCCATTCCCTCCGGTGCCACAGTCCAGCAGTAACAGAGATAGTACATTGCCAAGTGTTGTAATTTTGCGACACAAAATCCAATCGAAACAGTGCTTTAAATGGAAATATGGAAGTGCCTTTTACTCACGCTGCAGAGCAACTGCTTGCAAGTGCCAGTACTCTCCCATTATATGTACTGCAGCAGTGCTGGGAAGTACAGGTGCTCTCCGTTTCAATGTGGAGAAGTGCGGGTACTGAGTACCGGACAGTGCCTGCCCATTTATAGCACTGTTTTGAAATGAAAACATCTTTTTTTTGTCAAAAATGAATTGAGTCACTTTCTCTTGTTCATGAGAACATAATTCCCTATCACGAAGATGTGTCCCGCACCTCATCGCATTCTTCCAATCTTTGCTGCACTAACGAGCCACCCTTGAAATTCTGGAGAAAACAGGCTGTAGGGTAGGTCGGTGGGCAGTCCTGGATTTTAAACTGACTGCCTGCTTCTTACTGAGGTTTAATGCTCCCTATTTAATGAATGGAAGGAGAAACTACAAGTCCCAGAATGCACCGTGCTATTGGTCAAAAAGCCAGGAATGGCTACAGACGTGCTAGAGACCTACAAATATATACAGAAGTAAGGAGTGCAAGCAACACCAAAGCAGTAGGCGTGAACTAGTACAGCTGCCCATGCATTAACTGCTGTGTGTTAGAGGTTTGCAAAAAGTTACACGGTCAAAAAAGAAAACTACTGGCTTTATTATCGGTGTGGAGAAGGCCTCAAAACGGGCCTGTTGACGGTCTCTGCGGATAGAAGGCGTTATGAAGCTTTCTGCCAGTGTATCTTGCAGGTCGATGTTTACGCTTAAGTCTGAACTCCCAGAGATTTCAGCACTCGTGCACACGTCTCCAAGCGGCACTAGCGCCGTGAAGCAAGACAAAGGGGCAGATTTATGAGCCCCTTGCGCCACTTTTGCATCACTTTTCCCATCTTAAAAGTGACGCAAAAGTGGCGCAAGTGGCTCATAAATCTGCCCCAAAGTGTTCCCGCTATAAGCACCACTCAGCACAAAAGCCACGCCCTTCACGAGGCACTAAGATGAATAAGGGCCTTGTCTAGATCCCCAGCGATGTCACAAGGCAGAAGAGGGAAACTCGTAGCAAAATTACCAGCTCCTTTGTGGCAGCCTGCGGCTTCGTCAGGTTAAATAACACACTGTATCTGCACCGCGTAACTTTTATGACACGGCCATCGACGCTAAGTATAATAACGGCCCTGTGAAAGGTGAGCGGCTCATACCATTGTCTGGCGTGAGATCCCCAGTTATTAAAAAATAACTCAGCTGTCCGAAGGATGTGAAATGTGTACATATTTGGAACATCTCTTCCAGACACCAGGCCTTCCCTTTCTCATATTTAATAACTTCCATGAAGGGTTCCATGTTTTCAGCATGCTGCTTGGGCTGGGCGTGCATACTGTGTTATAGGACTGTTAGTCGGCAAAGTTTGTTTCCATAGCAACAGAGATCTACCAAACTGTTATGAAACAGCAGCAACTTTGCGACTCTCGTGAGATCAGTTACCAGGCTTCTTTTTAATATTATATTTTATATAGGGGAAGTGAGGAAGCTCATGAACCGTCCATCATTCCGGGCAGCAGTCAGTCAATCTTCCACGAATGACCATAGAACGCCATACCTTACCCGGCAGACAGGTAACTCACTGAGCTATTCTGCCAGCCCCAGGCAGGGGACGCCGGATCTGGGCTGGTTACAAAGGGGAGGTGCAGGACCGCCGCCGTGGCCAGTAAAATCACCAACATCTACGCAAACTTCTCTAAGGATTTGCCCTTGGGCTCTGACTTTACTGAGAATTTGGAGATCACTCATGCTAAGACATGCCTAAACTGCTTCTCTGTCCCTCCTACCACAACCTTAAATAGTATCTGTAAAAGCATCAAATCAGGCTCCCCTCGGGATCCTGCCCCTCCCAAGATACTAGCAGCTAGCCTTAAAGTCTTAGAACAACACTTTAGATACATTCTCCAACTCTCCTTTTCTACGGCCACCCTCCCTGCGGAGTGGAAGAAAGCCATTGTACTTCCGATAAAGAAAAAACCGAACATAAGTCAGGGTATCCTAGAAAACCTGCGGCCCATCTCGTTGCTACCTTATCTGGCGAAGGTGGCCGAAAAAATAGCTAACAGCCAACTCATGGCCCATCTAGAGTCTAATAATGCCTTCCACAGTTCTCAATCAGGGTTTAGGGCAGGATACTCCACTGAAACCGCCCTTCTGAGAGCGACCGAAACCTTACGGGCAGGCGCTGATGAGGGCCAGACTATGGCACTGATTATGCTTGACCTTAGTGCCGCGTTCGACACTGTGGCACATTCCATCTTGCTGCAGTGTCTGAACAAAGCCGGGGTCACCCAGGAAGCACTGGGCTGGCTAAAAGCCTTTCTCACCAACCGCTGCTTCCAGGTTCAGAGAGGCATGTACCTCTCTGATAGCATAGCTTTAGAACAGGGGGTACCTCAGGGCTCTGCCCTGAGCCCCACCCTGTTCAATCTTTACATGGCCCCCTTGGCTGAAGTGGTTGAATCGTTCGGCATTGAATTAGTCTCATATGCCGACGATACCCAACTCCTCATCTCCCTGTCCCAAGCACCCTCCATTGCTGCCGACAACTTTAAAACCTGCATGCAGGCTCTGGCAGGCTGGATGACCCAGCACTGCCTGAAGCTAAATGGTTCAAAAACGGAGGTTCTGGTAATTGGAGGCAGGGATACGAGCTGGACCAAGGAGTGGTGGCCATCATGTCTGGGGCCGTTACCCACTCCCTGCAAAGCAGCTAAGAACCTGGGGATCTGGGTTGATCCCAGACTCTCCTATGACAACCATGTGCACAAAGTGGTAGGGAAATGCTTCGGGGTGATGAAGACCTTGAACCGTACCCTAGACCTCCTCCCTCTTGAAGCCAGGCGCACTATGACCCAAGCTCTAGTGACCTCGAGGATAGACTATGGAAATGTGCTTCTGCTCGGAACAACACAAAAAAACATCAGGAGACTTCAAGTACTCCAAAACACGGCAGCACGCCTAGTCCTTAGACTCCCAAAAAGATCAGCCTCTAAACCAGCCCTAGCCACTCTGCACTGGCTCCCCATAAAAAAGAGAGTCCTATTTAAAGCACTTCTAATGTGCTACAGGATCATCTCACACAAAGCTCCCCCCTACATGACTGATCTGGCTATCCCCTACGAGCCTAACAGAACTCTCCGCTCTGGGGGAACTGGATTGCTTAAAATTCCCCGCGTCAAGAAAGCCAGAATGGGTGGTTGTTCTTTTCGTGTAATGGCTGCCAAAGAATGGAACTCTCTCCCCATGAGTATCAGACTAGCGGATTCAGAGACCTTGTTCAGAAAACTTCTGAAAACCCATCTGTTTTCCCTTTAATTTCCCTCTCCTGTCCCTGACTTTTCTCCACAGCGCGGGGACACGCCGGGATGGCGTCACCATGCGCTTTACAAGCCCCTTTATTATTATTAGAGGGGATGACATCCAGAAGAAATCTCTGCAACTGGGCAGTCAGGATGTCCAGGTGAGTCGAAGACAGATGTTCGGGCCTCAGCACCCGCGCCAATGTTTTATTTTATTTTTTGGAGATTTTTGTACAGATTCTACCAGAACGTTCAATACCCAGCACTGTGCCTTTGATGAGGCACGCACTCCCGTATTAACCCCCAATAATCTGTCCTTTGATCGACCAATCAATCAGGATTTTAAAAGCGGGGCTAATCACCCGATAGGGTATCTAGGCGCTTGCAGGTCTGGGAGGCACACACACCTATAACCCCAATAAGGCACAAACACCTATTCACACGCTTGCTGAAAGCCCCTATAACTATGTGAGCGTATGTATGTATGTGTTCGTATGTAGATATATATACATATACACATACACACACACACATATATATATATATATATATACACACACATACACACATATATATATATATTATCTACTGGCGGTCGCCAGTAGATAGTTATAGTTAGGACCGTGTTTCCATAGGAAATCCGCAACATTCTATTTGGAATAACTTTGGCGCCGGTCGACGAATCCTCGCGAAATTTTCAAAACTAATGGGGCGCTCCGCTCCGCTCCTACCCTGAAAGTCTCGGGGGGATTCGTCAAGCGGGGGCTGAGAAAAAAGGGGGGTCCCAAAACGCGTTTTCCCCATGCATTTTCCTATAGGACCTTTAGTCCGAGCTACAGCCCGAACGGCTGAACAGAATTACTTGAAATTTGGCAGAGAGGTAGTCCTCAGGTCAAGGATGTGCCTTTTGTAGGTCTGGTGTAAATCTGTTCAGTAGGTCCTGAGAAAATAGCATTTAAATCAATATATATATCTGTAAGCGCGCTCCGTGCGCTTACCGTAAGCTTACCGTACGCATACGGTGCCGTGCGCGAGCTCAATTCTGATTGGTGGTTACATGACTGTAAACATTCGAATCGGTCGAAATCAGGAAGTGTCGGCCGCCATTTTCTGTCTCTCGCACTGAGAAACAAAGGTGGGGAACGTGAAAAGGGGGCAACGAAGAGAGCTGCAGACCCCCTAGTGTTTGTCAGGGGGTCCAAGAAGGACCCAAAAGTACGAAAAATACATTTAATAATAAAAAAAAAAAATCGCGGAGTGCGTGTACCGTAAGCTTACCGTACGCGCACGGGGAAAAAAAAAAAAATAAAGAAGTAACAATCACATTTATTAAATAAATTAAAGGACCTACAAGGGAGAAAAAAACAAATGTTACTGTGTAAAAAAAGGCGAGGCGCGCACGGCATGGACTGCGCAACGTGGGCGCTCCAGCGCGCGCAGGGTGTGCGCACAGTGAAAAACCAGAAAATAAATAAATAAATAAATACATAACTTAGCATTTAAAAAACCGTACAAATTCACTGAAAAAACCATAGGTTTCACACACGTTATAGTTAGGAATTATCATTTACAAAACCTTGCAAATTCACTTAAAAAACCATAGGTTTCACACATGTTATAGTTAGCTGTACATTTCATAGTTAGATCAGGTAACTATAACTTGCGCGACCGCAATCCACAATGTGTAATTTCAGATGTCATCATTGATGTCATGAGTGATGTCACTGACCATGTCATGAGTGATGTAATATGTGACGTCATCAGCAGTTTATTGTGGGCGCGCAAGTTATAGTTACCTGATCTAACTATAACGTGGAATTTCATTGGTTTTTTAACTATAACATGTGTGAAACCTATGATTTTTTAAGTGAATATATATATACACACACACAAACATGCGGAAAAGTATTTTTGGGCGGATGTGCACTTGTGCATGAAAGGAAACCTGGCACTCACATTGGAAGGTGGCAGTGCTGAAATGTGCAGATTCATTTTCTCAGTGCTGTAGGATGCGGTGGGTGCAGCCAGAATGTGAATGACACTTGAACAAACCAACGGATTAAAAGAACTGACCAAAAGTGCATTATATATATGTTGATAGGTAAGCCTTTGTAGTGAATATTTATCCGTGGTTTCAAAGCTTCTATTTCGGACAAAATAGCTCAAACTCTGAATTTTTCACAGTTTTGAATTTTTTTGCAAGGTATTTCACGTCTCTAAACAAATAAAAGTGTTAAATGGATGCACTGCATTTCCTTTTTTGATTGAGTGCTGGTAAAGGGAAAAAAATATTTTCACAATGGCATTGCTGTTCTCAGAGCCCTAATCAGCACACCTGAGAAGCTCACCCTAAAAGGCCAATCTTTGATATAGAAATCAACAAGGGAATCCTCCACAGGGTGTGACAATTAACATTGGACAGGTAGCAGCCTCTCAGCCACAAGTTACATTGTCACACATACCACTTCATTTTCCTTATTTTCTTTTTATGTGTCTTGTTAAACTTGCTCGGTAGTTTCAATGTACTACAAAAAGTGTCCATTTTAGAATGCATGTTTTTAATTTCTTTACTGTGCACGTTGCATGTTTCTAAATACTACTTATTGTTGCATAAAACACATTTTAAACACCAGCACATTATCCCCAACAGAACCACATAATTTTCAAAACATTGAGAGACGTTTGCAGTCTCAGGCAAACAATGAATACTTAACAGTTGACTCACATATCTTTCTAACGAGTACCATAATCAATTAATAAATCATGTATTATGAAAAAATACTTAATGAGTAGCGTGTAATATGGGCCCATATTGCCATCTTGGGGCTCAGGTATCATTTATGAACTACTCTGGCTTCGCCTCATGGTTTATAAATGCAACCTGAATAGAATCATGACTTTTTTGATTTTTGGAACACATGAGGCTGGCAAGACAGCTAAAGTTGATGTTACATCAGACCTAACAAATAAAGAGTATGTTGGAAATAAGAATGCATACACTGAAACGAGAAGCTTAACAGAAATGACAGCCATCAGCACAGCCCCCTCCTCCCACCCACCCTCTCTATAAAGTCCCTCTGCCTCTCTCCCACCTTCGCCACATCTCATAATTACTCTTGGGAGGGCGCGCTAATACACATCTGGCTGTAAACAAAAGTAGTCCCGAGAAGCAGGTCTCGCTGCATGGGAGCTGGATTAGGAAAATTGGATCAAAGCCAGCACCCATTTCCACAATGGTGGTGGGAAGCGGATTAGGATGTCTTCCGTCAACAAAACAGAAATCTTCCGAACTCAAAAGAGCCCGGTTAAAATAAACAAGGCGGTACCGCTATTTGCGAACACAGAAACCGTTCCGGTGCCCCTGTAAGCAGTCTGGAGTCTTCCAGCTCGTGCTGTAATCAAACCTAGTATTCTTGTTGAAACCTCTGTTGGTATTTTGTGTCGGAGCAGGTTTGCGGTTCGGGAGCCAGGAATGTGCAGTCGCTTGTAGTCTCCTTTGAGTGTACACGATCCTAGCAATTTAGAAAGCCTGGCGCAACCCTGCCACCCACACCGATGTTGGAAAAAGTAATTAAGTGCTCCCCAGACCAACCTATACTGTAGAGCCCACAGACTCCATGTGTGCACCGAGCTACTGGAAAATAAATACATCAACATGGCATTTGTGAAATTGTACACTGATGAGGTTTAAAATGCACTAACTGCTACTTTCGAATATGCGGCTGCCCACGGCCCCCGCAGGGGGCCCCCCTTAGTCCCATTTGGGCATTTCCCCACCCCCATTAATAATGGGGGACTCTAGGAGGAGTCACCTTATCAGACACGTCACTTCCGGCACGTAGAGGAGGGGGAGGTATTTATGCCTCCCCCGGCCAGCTTGGCGTCCTCTTTGTGCCGGACATGCCGTCTCCCACCCTACCGCTTACACGGCGTGGGGTTGGCAGGCGTAGTACATAGGATGTTGTAATGTTTTCTTTGTCGTTGTAGGTGGAGTTACAAGGCGATCTGGAAGCATATGGGAACAGAAAGGTTACCTCTGCAAGAGCACAATAGGAGTGCCAGAGCCAAATCACAGGAACCTCGTGTGGAGGGTCCTGGAACAACTACGTCGGCGTCCCGTTAGTCCTTCGGGAGGTTGTGGGCCTGAACAACCGGGGGTTTGCCTTGCCTTGCTACGCTCTGCCCTGAAAGGGGCGTGAGTAATAAGGGACCAATGTGTCACGTGATCCAGTAAGGGGATCACCCGTGATCCAGTAAGGGGATCACCCCCCATAAGGGTTGCTTGGCTCATCAGGCGGGCAGGGCAGCAAAGGTTGGTACAGCTGCCTGCCCTTGGATCGCCCGTAAGATAACCCACCATATTGCATACTTTTGTATGGAATAAACCTGGAGCAATATTTTCCCAAACAAATGTTGTGTTGTGTATTTATTTATGCATGCATACTCTGTTGTGGTAAGGGTGTGGTGTGATGCCATAATGGGACTAAGGCTAAACAACAAGGTGGTGGAAAGCGCAACTATTTTTTTTTAAAACTAACAAGATCCTTATTATTATCGTAGGCCATACAACTCATCCACTGCCTACATCCCGTTGTACCGGCAGGGCCAAAGTACCAGTGCTAGGTGGTATGTGGGGGGAGGTAGAATACACAGCAAGCCGCCTACAACCGTGGAAAGCGCAACTATATGACACAATGTAGTTACAACTGTTCTCTAGAACTGAGCCACAAGAATTACTTGCATAAAACACCTCATGGTTCGCCTTGGCTACCTGAGCACCACAAAGCATACACGGCATCCCAAAATGTTGTCGAGTTACATTTTCTGTTCTTGCCCAACCCCTCACATACAGCTGTCTACACTAAGTCTTAAGCTGCACAATTCTTGTTCGGTTCCCCTGATCACCCATTGCTAGTCATTGTACCACAGTCCGCGAGCAACACATGTTCCCTGGAACATTTGCTCCATGCCTTTCCCAGTTCATCTCCATCCACACAGAGGAGTGAACTTCTGCTTCCTACATCTCATGTACCAATGCCAGCAATCCCAGCCCCTGCAGCCTTCTCCAGCTGCCCTGTCCCTTCTGTATTATAACATCACAGGCGTATTCGTGGAGCGCAGTTGAGCCAGAGTCACCCTCTTAGCGCTGTTGCTAGATCCCGGGTGTTTTTGGTTATCCAGCTTCTTACTCATTTTATGGGCCCCAGGAGGATGAAAGGCTGAGTGGTTCTGCCGAGATTCGAACCGCGACCAAAGGCTCGTACAGAGATTCATGAAGTGGGTGTTTTACTGCACCGGGCCTCCAGAAGCCCGCGTTTATGTCTGTGCTCCACACAGTAGACACACAAAACAGTCCATGATTAAAAATAATTTGCATTCTAGCCCTAGCCCCAGCCCTTCATTTGAGGCGCGTGCACACAAGACGCCAATGAAGCTACCTAATACGGTGGATCTGCGCAGACCAAGCGCAGCTGATTCGCTCATTCACTTTCAGGTTCTGAGGAAATGTTTTGATGTCAGCTATACAAAACAATGTTATCAAGAAATGGCTCGACAGGGTGCAGGTGAGTTTCTGAAGGGAAATGTCACATAAATGAAATTGTCCACTCCTCTGGTAGGTTTACTCCATTGAGGAAGGTCCACAAAACTATACCGGTATGTGTAATCTGCCCTTACAACTGCTTTGCAATGCATGCAGTAATCTTAAAGTCAAACAGTAAAAAAAAACAAGCATTAGCATACCTAATAGGTCTTGCCTTTTGGACTTTATAAGTGTTTAGCCACGCAACAGTTAATGTTGTTGCAGTAAGGATATTGTGCTGCATAACTAAATACTTATAAGGTCCCAAAGGCGAGACCTATTGGCTATGCCAATGCTCGTTTTAATTGGCAGTACCACAGGAGTACCATGGTACCAACTGTCCGGATATCACTATATTTTGACGTTTCTCAAAAATGGCTGAACAGATTTATACCAAAACACAAAAAGCACGCTTCTTGAATAAAGATCTAGCGTTCTGCCAACTTTGGTGAAATTCTGCTTAGCCAGTTTTTCTGAATCGCCTCCCAAAATTGCTATGGGAAACTGCATGGGAAAAAGGCATTTGGAATCCCCCTTCTTCTTGGCCCTTTACCCTTGATTGCCCCAAAACCTCTCAGGAAAGAGCTGAGGTGGATTAACTTTAAAAAAATTTTTTTTCATGAAGATTCGTCAAAGGCACCAAAGTTATTAGCAAAAAATAAAATATATATCCTAACTTTAACTGGTCTTAAGTGGTTTTATTTGTATAAAATAGTAAGTCTTAACTGACTTTTTGACCTAACATTTTGTTTGTTTCAGTGAATTTCTAATATTTGTTTTGTGTGCATTTTATAGAGTTCAACACAACATGAAGTGCAGGGTCATAGGTCAGTAAAATAATCAGAAAATACAAGTATACAATCATCCCACCCTTAGATTGAAGCAAGTCCACTGATTCCGAATAAATAATGCACTGTTTAGCGGCATGAGTTACAATCCAGGTTCACTATAATTTTCAGTCATGTACCTACAGCGGATATCAATTTTCCATTCAGTTCTGGTCTTCCCGCTCTAGAGCCCTGTTACCTTCAACATATCAATTACAGGCGGTAAACATTGCCCCCAATCCCCCAAATCCTCGACACTTTATCATCTGTACGGAAGTTTCATATGCTGTTCCTCAGCAATTCCCCATTCCAACACGTCTTTTATCCACAAACCCTCACTTGGGATTCTTGGACCAATGCAGCCTGTTGCAACCTTCGCAAGGAGCAACGCTAAATGGAGTAGCTTGTATGATGTGTTATGCCCTCTGGATTTTTTGATTCCCCCAACACAGGCACCGGGGGTCAACGGGGCAACCATGCCCACCACAGCTGAGACACGGGGTACCACTAGTTTGCAAAAATTATGGACCTCCACACAATGCCAGGCCAGATATAAGAATGTTGCCCCATCTACCCCACAACATGGACAACCTGCTTCCCTGCCCGGCTCAATGCTATGGAATCTGGTTAGTGGTATGTCGGTATGGTATAAATAAATAAAATGGAATAGTTTAAATCTATTATTGGAGGACACCTTTTTCACTAAGGCACATTCATGCTTCCAATCTGCGTCCTCCAATACACCGCCTAATTCAAACTCCCATGCAGCCCTCGCCTTATAATCTCTATTTGTTTGGTTCTGAGTGCCCCATAAAAGAGGGAAATCATAGGTCTACTGTCTCCCCATCTGAGTAATCCTCCAATCATATGCGAAGGCGGTGGGTATGTGTTCCAGAGTTCCTTCACCGTGTTGTCTATTTTGGCATAAGGTAGGAATTGACCCTGTCCCACCTCAAATGTGTCCTGAGCTTCTTAGAATATAATGAAGGTTTCCACTGGGTATAGGTACCCTGCCACTTCACATCCGCGCTCCCTCCATCTGGCCATGGAATATCTCAATCAATATAATAGAAGGGCTCTACGTGCCATATGGGTAGTTCCCTGTCAAAGGGAGATCTACTTAGTGTTTTTTTCACTGCGGTTTCCCACAGGCCTGCCGTATGGTGAATTATGTAGGATACAGGTCCCTGTGCCGATTTCCCCGCATCAGAAGGTGTGGCAGCGTCGTCTCCTCCACCACACCCCGGAGGAAGCGCTTCTCCCAGTTGCCTCCATCTGTTAGCCAGCGGGCCGCATGTTGGAGATGTGCTGTATATTAATATAGGCGGATATCAGGGATAGCTAGATCGCACTCCTCCATATCCCTTTGCAAAGTCGAGAGCGCCACCCTGCTACACTTTCCTGCCCATATCAGTGAGATAAGGGGACTATCCAGAGTCCGAAAGGACTTTTGTAAGGAAAAAGGGCATTTTGTTCCAAGTATAAATACTGTGGAAGGAAGACAATCTTTGCCACTGCCGCCCGTGCCATATCTGACAAGGGTAGCATATTCCAGAACTCTATAGAGTTAGTAAGCCCCTTACTACGTGATCCACATTGAGACATGGGTGTTCTAGTTTCGTCTTAGTAACCATGATGCCCAGGTATCGAATTTACTCAATTTCCCACTGAATGCCCAAATCAGGCAATTGCAAATTTTATTCAGATTTAGTCACAGGCCCGATACCAGTCTGAAGTCTACCAAGCACCGCATCAATACTGGCACCGCCTCCGCTGGGGACCAAACATACACCAGGGCATCATTATTGTATAACGATATGATATACGTCTTTCCATTGACTCTATTTCCCCAGTCCTCCAGCTCCTGGCGGAGCCAAATGGCCATGGGCTCTATGGCCAAGGCAAATAAAAGTGGTGAGAGGGGGCAACCCTAGTAGGTGTCTAAGGTTTCTTTTAATGCCAAGTAAGATATTAGGACCATACCCAACTATAACGTCACTTAAAAGGCATTTTCTTTTACCAGTGAATTTCTAGGACTTTGTTTAATGAATATGCTACTTACCAGTATGCATCTGTTCTTGGCATGTAGGGCTGCTGACATTCATATCTGTGCATAGATCGCCGCCTAGTGTTGGGTCCGGATGTTTGCACGTTGTTGTCCTGGAAGAGTCTTCGAAGTATCCTGAGATAGGTGACTCCTCCCCTGGACCACAGTGCGCATGGGCATCCTCTCCATCCTCAGATTGTTTTTCGCCATTGTGGCAGTGATGGAGTAGATACAGAAAGTGATGACCATGCTTACAGTAAATCTGAGAGCTGCAGCTGCTACAGGCGCCGGGGAGGAGGGTGGGCGATATGAATGTCAGCAGCCCTACATGCCAAGAACAGATGCATACTGGTAAGTAGCATATTCAGTTCGAGGCATGTGGGCTGCTGAATTCATATCTGTGCATAGAATATATAGCAGTACCCTCTATTAGCGACGGCTACCAGTGCCAGCTGCAGCGGTCTGAAAAAGAGTTGTAGAACAGCCTGTCCTACAGCTGCCTGCTGTTTTGATTGCACATCTACACAATAGTGTTTGGTAAATGTATGTGTAGTGGACCAGGTGGCTGCTCTACATATATCATGCAAAGGAATGTTTCCCAGGAAAGCCATGGAGGCCCCTAACTTACGTGTTGAGTGGGCTCGTGGGGGAATCGTTAATGTGCGTTTAGCTTTTTGATAGCAAATTTGAATACATTTAACGATCCATCTGGCTATACCTGCTTTGGAGATGGCGTTACCTTTGTGGTGTGGGGCAAAGGCAACGAAAAGTTGTTTTGTTTTCCTAAATACTTTAGTCCTGTCTATATAGTACATGAGGGCTCTCTTTACATCCAGTGTATGGAGTGCTCTTTCTGCGACAGTTTGTGGGTTTTGAAAGAAAACAGGCAGTTCAATAGTTTGATTCATGTGGAACTGCGATATCACCTTGGGCATGAATTTGGGGTTGGTACGTAGTACGACCCTGTTGGCGTGAACCTGTATGAATGGCTCTTGAACGGTTAGTGCCTGGAGTTCACTAACTCTCCTCAAAGAAGTGATCGCTACTAGGAAAGCTACTTTCCAGGTGAGGAATTGAACCTCGCATGAGTGTAGAGGTTCGAAGGGTGGACCCATCAGGCGTGTGAGGACCAAGTTGAGGTTCCACATTGGAGCTGGTGGGTGGCTTGGAGGAATTACACGTTTGAGTCCTTCCAAGAATGCTTTGATGGCAGGCACTCAATCAATCAATCAATCAGAGACATTTATAGAGCGCACTACTCACCCGTAGGGTCTCAAGGCGCTGGGGGGAGGGGGGTGCCGCTACTGCTCGAACAGCCAGGTCTTCAGCTTCTTCCTGAAGGAGAGGTGGTCTTGGGTCAGGCGCAGGTCGTTCGGGAGGGAGTTCCAGGTCTTGGCGGCCAGGTAGGAGAAGGACCTTCCTCCTGTAGTCGCTCGTCGGATGCGGGGGACGGCGGCGAGGGCGTGGTTGGCTGATCGGAGGTGGCGTTTGGGAGCGTAGAAGTTGATTCGGTTGTTGAGGTAGCTCGGGCCTTGGTCGTGTAGGGCTTTGTGTGCGTGGGTGAGGAGGCGGAAGGTGATTCTTTTGTTGACGGGGAGCCAGTGTAGGTCTCTCAGATGTCCGGAGATGTGGCTGGTTCGTGGGATGTCGAGGATGAGTCTGGCTGAGGCGTTCTGGATCCGCTGGAGTCTCTTCTGGAGCTTGGCGGTGGTACCGGCGTAGAGGGCGTTGCCGTAGTCCAGTCGGCTAGTGACGAGGGCCTGGGTGACGGTCTTCCTGGTCTCGGTGGGGATCCACCAGAAGATCTTCCGTAGCATGCGTAGGATGTTGAAGCACGCCGAGGAGACGTTGTTGACTTGCCTGGTCATGGAGAGGGAGGAGTCCAGGATGAAGCCCAGGTTGCGGGCGTGGTCTGTCGGTTTGGGTGCGGTGCCCAGGGCGGGAGGCCACCAGGAGTCGTCCCAGGCGGAGGGTGAAGAGCCCAGGATGAGGACCTCCGTCTTGTCTGAGTTCAGTTTCAGGCGGCTGGTCGTCATCCACTCGGCTACCTCTTTCATCCCTTCGTGCAGGTTGGCTCTGGCGGCGGCGGGGTCGTCGGTCAGGGAGAGGATCAGCTGGGTGTCGTCGGCGTAGGAGATTATGCTGAGGTTGTGTTGGCGTGCGATTGCCGCGAGGGGGCTCATGTAGACGTTGAAGAGGGTGGGGCTCAGCGAGGATCCTTGCGGGACGCCGCAGATGACTTCGGTGGCCTCTGACTTGTACGGTGGTAGGCGGACTCTCTGTGTTCTTCCGTCGAGGAAGGAGATGATCCATTCCAGAGCCTTCTCCTGGATTCCGACGTTGCTGAGGCGCTGTACTAGGGTGCGGTGGCAGACAGTGTCGAATGCCGCGGAGAGGTCTAGGAGGATGAGGGCCGCTGTTTCTCCATTGTCCATCAGGGCTCGGATGTCATCGGTGGCGGCGATGAGGGCGGTCTCGGTGCTGTGGTTGGCTCGGAAGCCAGACTGTGAGGGGTCGAGGGATCCATTCGTCTCAAGGAAGGCGGCCAGCTGCTTGTTGACGGTCTTCTCGATGACTTTGGCTGGAAACGGGAGGAGCGAGATGGGGCGGTAATTCTTGAGTTCGGTGGGTTCCGCTGTGGGTTTCTTGAGTAGAGCGCTGAGTTCGGCGTGCTTCCAGCTCTCAGGGAAGGTGGCGGTGTCGAAGGATGTGTTGATGATGTCTCGCAGGTGGGGTGCGATTACAGCGTCGGCCTTGTTGAAGACGTGGTGAGGGCAGGGGTCGGTCGGCGATCCGGAGTGGATGGAGTTCATCGTGCGGATGGTGTCTTCGGTGCTGATCGGAGTCCAGGCGTGGAGGGTGGTGGTGGGGGGTGGTTGTTCGGTCGTGGTGTGCGTTGGTTGGTTGTTGAAGCTGTTGTGTATGTCCGCGATCTTGTTGTGGAAGTATGAGGCGAGGGAGTTGCAGAGGTCTTGCGATGGGGTGATGTCGTTGTTTCCTGCGCTGGGGTTGGATAGCTCTTTCACGATGTTGAAGAGTTCCTTGCAGTTGTGTGCGTTGTTGTCCAGCCGGTCCTTGAATGCAGTTTTCTTGGCGGCGCGGATCAGCTGGTGGTGCTTCCGGGTGGCAAGCTTGAAGGTGGTCCTGTTGTCCGGTGTTGGTTCCCTTCTCCAGACTTTCTCGAGGGCTCGGCAGTTCTTCTTGGAGCTCTTGAGTTCGTCGGTGAACCATGGGGCTTTCTTGCTGCCGGGTCTGCTGGGTGGGGTCCTCAGCGGGGCGAGCTCGTCCGCGCAGTTGCTGATCCACTTCGTGAGGTTGTCGGCGGCCTGGCTGGGGTTCGCTGAGCTGGCAGGAGGGTGCTGGCTCAGGGAGGCGGCGAGCTGGTCGGCTGTGATCTTGTTCCAGCTTCTGCGGGCAGCCTGTTGCTGGTGGTGGTGGGTCGTCGTTCTTTTGAAGGTGAAGTGGACGCAGCTGTGGTCCGTCCACTGAAGCTCAGTGGCGTGGCTGAACTCGATGTCTGTGCTGGATGAGAAGATTGCGTCGAGTGTGTGTCCGGCGAGGTGGGTGGGGGTGGACACCAGCTGCTTGAGTCCAAGATTGGCGAGGTTGTCGAGCAGGGTGCTGGTGTTGCGGTCGTTGTTGTTCTCCAGGTGGAAGTTGAGGTCCCCCAGGAGGATGTAGTCAGCGGAGGGGAGGGCATGCGGGCTGACGAAGTCGGCGATGTCCTCGCTGAATTGGGTGCGTGGTCCCGGAGGTCGGTAGATCAGGGTGCCTCTGAGGGTGGTCTTCGGGTCGGTGTGGATCTGGAAGTGCAGGTGTTCGGCGGTGGTCAGGGTGTTGTCGGTGCTGGTCGTGAGACGGATGGTGTTCCTGTGGATGATGGCGATGCCTCCTCCCATCTGGTTGGCGGTGCCATCCCTCCGGGTGATCTTGTAGCCCTCTGGGATGGCGATGTCGGGAGCTGAAGAGGCGTTCATCCAGGTCTCCGTGAGGAAGGCAACGTCTGGAGCTGTGGTGTCGAGGAGGTTCCAGAGTTCGATGGCGTGTCTGTGGACGGAGCGGGTGTTGAGCAGGATGCACTTGAGGTGGGTGCTGCTGGTGTTCGACTTGGCGGGTGCTGGTGCGAGGCAGGTCCGGATGCAGGAGAACTTGCAGGCGTGGCAGCTGAAGGGTCCGTGGGTGCGTCGTGGTGTGGCTCGGTGGCATCCTGGGAATCGGCCGGTGTTGAGTGCGATGAGGGTGGCGGCGGTGTACGTCAGGCGGGTCGGCCGGGGTCCTCGTGGGCCAGGGGTCCTGGCACTGGGCGCGGTCCAGGCGCGGACGGGCGCAGACGGGCTTGCCTTTGGCGCGCCTTCGGCGCACAATCGGCGCGCCCGCTGCGCGTGACCGCTGCGCGTTCGCACGGTCGCCATATATGGCGAAGTGCGCGGGGGGGCGGAGCAGCTGGGAGGCGGGAGCGGGGAGGGTACAGAAGGGAAAAAGGGGCGGGGTTAGCGGCGGTAGCGGGAAGCGGGGAGGGAAGGCGAAGGCTAGACGCAGGCAGAGAACACGAGATACAGAAGGCAAAAAAAAAATAATAATTATACAAACAATTCTAAGCAATCAGGCAGCAGGGGCACAGGGATAAGAAAACACAAGATACAGAGGGCAATTATACAAACAATTCTAAGCAATCAGACAGCAGGGGCACAGGGAGAGAAGCGGACCACGCCGCTCGAAGGAGGGGGCGTGGCCACGCGGCGGCAGCCGGGCAACGAGGCACAATGCGGGGAGGCACACGCAGCAGCTGGTGGCCGTGCGGCGCAGGGGTGTCCTAGAACTAGGTCACACTCACCTGCGTCGCACGGTCGCCATATATGGCCAAGTGCGCGGGGGGGCGGAGCAGCTGGGAGGCGGGAGCGGGGAGGGTACAGAAGGGAAAAAGGGGCAGGGTTAGCGGCGGTGGCGGGAAGCGGGGAGCGAAGGCGAAGGCTAGACGCAGGCAGAGAACACGAGATACAGAAGGCAAAAAAAATAATTATACAAACAATTCTAAGCAATCAGGCAGCAGGGGCACAGGGATAAGAAAACACGAGATACAGAGGGCAATTATACAAACAATTCTAAGCAATCAGACAGCAGGGGCACAGGGAGAGAAGCGGACCACGCCGCTCGAAGGAGGGGGCGTGGCCACGCGGCGGCAGCCGGGCAACGAGGCACAATGCGGGGAGGCACACGCAGCAGCTGGTGGCCGTGCGGCGCGGGGGTGTCCTAGAACTAGGTCTGAATAAAGAGAGGTGCTGCCTGTTCTGGAGATAGGCTGATATTGCGGTCAAATGGACACGTATTGAGGTGTATGCCAGATTGCATCGGTATAGGTGTAAGAGGTAACAAATTATGTTTTGGATGGATGCGTCTAGCGGGTTAATGTCATTGTTATTGCAATAAATGACGAACCTTTTCCATTTGGCTGCATAGCAAGCTCTGGTAGTGGGTTTTCTAGCTTCCTTAATGATGTCCATACAGTCAGGTGGCAGGTTTAGGTAGCCAAACTCTAGGACTTCAGGAGCCAGATTGCCAGGTTCAGCTGTTGCGGATCTGGGTGCTGAATCTCTCCATGGTTCTGCGTCAAATCGGCGGGTTTGATCCGCAGCCTTTGATGCGGCACCACGGAAAGTTCGAGAAAGGTGGTGTACCATGGTTGGCGTGCCCATGTTGGAGCAACCAGGACGAGTGTTAGTGAGTGTTGTCTGAGTTTGCGTGCCACCAGCGGTATCAATGGTGCTGGGGGAAAAGCGTACGCAATCTGCCGGACCAGTTCATCCATATCGCATTGCCCTGCGACTGCGGATGTGGGAACCTGGCGGCAAAGCTTTGGCATTTTGCGTTTTCGCTTGTGGCGAATAGGTCTATCTCTGGATGACCCCACTGCTGGAAGTACGGTTGGAGTACTGATGGGTGTAACTCCCACTCGTGCATCTGGTGGCTGTGTCTGCTGAGTAGATCTGCCATCTGGTTGTCCTTGCCGGGGAGGTGTTCCGCCATGAGGAACATGTTCCTCTGAATGGCCCACTTCCACATGCCCTGAGCCAGATGAGACAACTGTGGAGAGTGTGTTCCTCCCTGCTTCTGTATGTAGTACATGGCAGTCATGTTGTCCGTCCGGATCAACACGACCTTGTTGCACAAGTGTACTTTGAATGCTTTCATTGCCAGGAAGATTGCCATCAGTTCTAGAAGGTTGATGTGCATCTTCTTTTGTTGTATTGTCCATAGTCCCTGCACCGTGTAATTGAGTACATGAGCTCCCCATCCCTGGAGAGACGCGTCCGCTGTCAGTATTATTTGTGGAACAGGCTCTTGGAACGGTCGGCCCTTGCAAAGGTTTTGTGGATTCCACCAATGCAGAGAGTTGTATGCCCGACCGCTCACCAACACTAGGTCTTTTAGTTGCCCGTGAGCCTGATTCCATTGACGTGCTAAGCACTTCTGAAGCGGGCGCATATGTAGTCTCGCGTGTGGGACTATGAAAATGCAGGAGGCCATCATGCCTATCAACTGCATGAACACTCGCGCGGGGAGGGAGTGTTGGGGTTTGAACTTGGAAATCAGCATTTGCATGCTGTTGATCCTCACTAAATTTGGCTGAGCTGTGGCTGCCAGAGTGTCTATGGTCGCACCTAGGTACTGTTGTACGTGTGCGGGTTGGAGATGTGATTTTGAGTAATTTAGTGAGAACCCTAGACTGAGAAGAAGGTGAATGGTGCGGGACATGTGGCTGGCACATTTTTGGGCTGACTTTGCCTGAACAAGCCAGTCGTCCAGGTAAGGGTAGACGTGAATGTGTTGCCTCCGTAGATGTGCAGCCACAGTAGCTAGGCACTTTGTGAAAACCCTGGGTGCTGTTGTCACGCCGAAGGGAAGAACCTTGAATTGGTAGTGCTGCCCCTGAATAGTGAACCTGAGATATTTTCTGTGTGAGGGGTGAATGGGTATGTGGAAATACGCATCTTTGAGGTCTAGCGTGGCCAGGAAGTCTCCCTGTTTGAGAAGCGGGAGGACTTGTTGTAGGGTGAGCATGTGGAAATGCTCCGAGAGAATGTAGTGGTTGAGGGGTCTCAGGTCTAAGGTCTAGTATAGGTCTGAGTGACGCGCCCTTTTTTGGTATTAAGAAGTACAGGGAGTACACCCCCGTACCTTGCTCGTGGGCGGGTACGACCTGTATTGCGCCTTTTTCCAGCATACTTAGCACTTCCTGCTGTAATAGCGCTAAGTGCTCTGAGGACATAGGACGGTGTTTTGGCGGTATTGTGGGTGGAGTGGAGGTTAATTCTAGGCAGTAACCGTGTTTGATAATATCTTTGACCCACCTGTCTGTGGTGATGGTGTTCCACGTGGCCAGGAACCTTTGTAGCCTCCCCCCGACAGGTGTTATGTGGTCGGGAGGAAGGGAGAGGGCGTCACTGTTTGTTCTTGGGGGAGGACCTGGTATTGCCATATCCGCGTCCTCTGCCCTTTGTGCTGGAGCCACGATAACCACCCCGTGTGTTTTTATCGTAGGTACTTTGTGTGTTGCCCTTGTTGTAGGTTTGCTGTGACCCCTGTCCTCTACCTGCTCCTCTAGTTCCGGGGCGACGAAAGGAGCCACTCCGAAAGGTCTGCGTTTGGAGAGCCCCCATGGACTTTGCAGTGTCTGTGTCCTTTTTTATTTTTTCTAGGGTGGTGTCAACCTCTGGTCCGAATAAGTAGTCGGGGTTGACCGGCTGATTGAGGATGTTATTTTGAACCTCAGGTTTGAATCCGGAGATTCGTAACCAGGCGTGTCGTCGTAGCATGACGCTGGTGTTTATTGCTCTGGCAGCTGTATCTGCGGCATCCAGTGCACACTTAATGGATGCGTTTGTGAGGAGTTGTCCCTCCCTGATGAGGATCTCTGCTCCCTCTTTGTATTGGTCAGGGAGATGTTGGAGTAGGGTTTCTAATGTGTCATAGTGTGCGCGATCGTAGCGAGCTAGGAGCGCCTGGGTATTGGCAATACGCCATATGTTAGCTGCTTGGGCTGCAACCCGTTTGCCGGAGGTCTCTAGCACCTTGGACTCTTTGTCCGGGGGAGGAGCATCCCCAGTTGTCTGCGAGTGCGCCCGTTTGCGAGCATTAGCTACTACGATGGAATCTAGAGGCAACTGGCCTCTAATGTACGTAGGGTCCCCAGGCGCCGACCTATATTTCTTGTCGATCCTGGGGTTTATTACTCTTGCCCTGGTGGGTTCTTTGAAAATGTCCTTTGCTGGTTTGAGGACACCTTTCAACATGGGTAGAGTTTTGATATTCCTTTCTGAGGATGTGAAAGTATCCATTAGAAAATCGTCCTCGAGAGTGGAGTTGCACACCATGATTGGCCGCAGCACGTTCAATGAGGGCGTTGAATGCGGCAGTGTCCTCTGTGGGAGACGTTTTCGCGCCATATAGCTGCGTGTCCTGTGTATCCATAGGTGCACCCGGGTCTACAGGGTCATCCCAAGCCTGGTCAGGGTCCTGTTGGCCTTCAGGGTCCATCTCCCTGGGGTAGGGGACGTCGTCACCCATGTAGTCCTCCAAAACGTCGGTTTCGGAGGGTGTTGGAAAGAAGGGCTGTGGATCTAGGTAAGAGGTATGGAGACGTTCGTAAAGAACTGGTTCCGAATCCGCTGGCAGCTTTTTCTTTAGCGGAATCCGGTAGGAGTCCAAAGCTCGCTCGGAAGATATTCTCCGCTTGTGTAGCAGAATTCTGCCGGTGTCGGCATCGATGATGTGGGACGGTGACGTCTCCGTGGGAGAGCGTTCGGCAGGTGTGATCCTAGTTTGGGTGACACGTGTTCTGATTTCAAACAGTTTGGGCGCCGTGGATGGCGGCAGGCCAAAAGTGATGTCGGGTGTTGCTGTCGAAGCTTTTTGAGCTTTTTTCGGCTCGGAGCCCGACGTGTCCTGGAGGGCTGACTTTTCTTTGATGCGTTGCAAGGACGCTGCAACTTGACGCACCTGGAACGCCGACGGTTCTTTGGCGCCGAGCGGTTCTGTAGAGGCAGGCGTGGACTTCTTCGGGGCCACGGGGTCATTGAGTCGAGGAGAGGTAGGAACCGTCGACGGCGTCGATGATTGGGCCTTAGGTGCTGCTTTCGAGGTGGTGTGCGACGCAGCGGCCATTTTGACCTTAGTGGCCGGAGCCGATTGTTTCGGTGCCGGGTGCCGAGGCGGTTTGGCGGTGCCGATGGCCTTTTTCCGTGTGTCGGCGCCGACGTCGGCTTCTGCGAGTTCGGCACCGAAGTCCCGTTTGGTGCGGTCGGTGCCGACGAGTTTGGCTGGCGTCGAAGGTGTAGTGGGCTTCGATCCGACCAGTGTCACTTTCAGTTTCGGTTTCTGTGGAACCGATACGACTTTCGGTTTCGAGGAAGGGAAACCAGTCGTTTTGGGTACTAATGCCTGTCGCTGAATGTCCGAGGCCGGGCCGAAGAACTGCGGGATAGGTCTTGGGTAAGTCCCGAAGGCGATCCCTCGACCGGAGACATAGACTGACGCACTGGGATATCCTTCGTCTGTACGGGTAGGCCTTGCTCGTCACCGGAGCTACTTTCTTCGGCCCCTAAGGCCTCATTGTAGTCTCCTACCTCGGTGTCGGCTTCATCCCTGTGAAAGAGTTGTTCTTCGATGTCTTCCGATCCGGAATCGTGTTCGGAAGCGGGGTTGGAGGGTAGGTTCTCCACGCCTTCCACATCTTCGTCCTCGGCGCTGAAGATGTTGGTCGGGGCCGGTGCCGCTTGCTGCGCTTCAAGTCTCGCTGCTCGTCGATTCCGGAGAGTCTTTTTGGATCGGAATCGGGCACAGGCCATACATGTGGATTCGTCGTGATCCGGTGAAAGGCATTTGTTGCACACCGGGTGGACGTCGACATGGGGATATTTCGCATTGCAAACAGGACACCGCTTGAATGGTGTCCTCGATTCCATCGTCGATGTGGGTCGATGGTCTGATGCGAAAAAGTTGTTTTTGAAGTTAGTAAACTAACAAGTAACTGTCGATACCGATCGGGAACAGTACCGACGCGAACTAAAGGCCTTTTGGCCTGAAAAAACTTTTCCCTAACTTGAGTCAAGATAAGCACATCCGAACCCAATGGCGGAAAAAAACAATCTGAGGATGGAGAGGATGCCCATGCGCACTGTGGTCCAGGGGAGGAGTCACCTATCTCAGGATACTTCGAAGACTCTTCCAGGACAACAACGTGCAAACATCCGGACCCAACACTAGGCGGGGATCTATGCACAGATATGAATTCAGCAGCCCACATGCCTCGAACCGTAAAGTATTATTTTATTACCATAAGTACGTCAACTGCAGGGCCTGGGCAGTGACCAGGCCCTCCATCCAACTCCTTATAGGCAGCCAACCCCACACCGTGCAAGCAGCGGCAGCTCCTCTATTATTGCGGAGGAGCATCGCACCCCCTTGCCAGCAAAAAAAAAAAGACAATGAAACTGATAAAGAACCTTTGTTTATTATCGTTCTATTTTCCTCCATAGCGTTGCCTTGCGGGCGGGGCCACGGTGTTGACAGGCAGAGGGGGAGTGGTAGATGCACTGGTTGTCAGTGCGCATGACGGTTTGGCCAGCCATCTCAGACTGGCCAAACCGTCATGTGCACTGAAGCTCTCCTTTACCCAGCTGCATTGCTTTCATGCAGCGTCAGGATTGGCCGAGGGGATTCTGTGAGCCTGTGCCTGCCGTGCACAGTGAGGAAGACCGAGAGGAACGTTGCAGCTTCGGAGCGGGTAAGTTCTTTTCTTTTTGTTGTTGTTGTCCGTTCCCGTTCTCCCTCTCGCCCGCCACTTTACCCAGACAACATCCACTGCTGCGTGCAAGGCTTTTGCCGTGCTCGGTGTGGGGATGGCCAAAGGGCCTGGCCTCAGGCCCTTTGGCCCTGCACCCTCAGGCCCTGCACCCAATCCCCTGCTGTCGGGGGGGCAAGGAGGTTCGCCACAGGGGTTGGCACTGGACGCGCATTGCTGACTATGTGATCTTCTAATCTAAAGGGTGTAATTTTAAGTAAAGCAGATCTATTGACTTTGACAAAGGCTCAGTCACCAAAGTATAAAAAGTGGGCCTAATGTCTTTATGAAAGAGTCAACATATCAAAATATATAAAGCACACCTATTATCTTTTAAAAAAAATCACCAATAATTATAATCAAATATATGGTTCATTAAATCACACAGTGCAATGTTTAATCAAAGTGATTGCCCTAAAAAGAGTTTAATGCACAAGTTATTACTTGTGTAACGATATATCTGTAAGAGACATTAGTTAGTGATAGATTCCTTACCTTAGAATATCCCCAGGCGTCAGACTGGATCCGGAAAGTTTTGCTAGCAGTACCCCTGTGCGTTAGTAGGTGGCGTTGTGCGGCACCACGTCCGTCGCTGGTGTCGTAAGCGCCGAGATGACGTCACGGAGACTACTTAGGCGCCACCCATGCGGGCTGACGTCAGTTCTGTACACGACTTTCCGTGCCAGGAACGCAGCGCCATGCAAGAAACTGACCACTGGTGCCAAGAGACTAGGGCCCTGAAAGGGATGACCTTAACCCTAGAAATCAGTCCGCAGAACGGGGAGGATGGGTGGGGCGGTAAGGAATCTATCACTAACTGTCTCTTTCAGATATATTGTTACACAAGTAGTAACTTGTGCATCTGAAAGAGACACGTTAGTGATAGATTCCTCACCTTAGAATAGATACCCCAGCAATACCAACCCCAGTGGTGGGTCTGCGAATAGATTACACCAGAAAGTCACAGAGAACAGAACAGCCAAAGAAGCCGTCTCTCCGGACCTGACTGTGAAGGCAGTAATGCTTGGTAAACGTGTGCAGCGAGGCCCACGTAGCTGCCTGACAAATGTCCTGCAAGGGGACGCCGCGTCCCAAGGCAGTAGTGGCTGCCGTCGCCCTGGTAGAATGGGCACGCAGCCCCACAGGAGGCTCCTTCTTAGCCAACGAGTAACAGGCCTTGATGCAGAGAACGACCCACAGAGAGATGGTCCGCTTGTGCACAGCCCGACCTCTTTTGGCGCCCATGTAGCCAACAAAGAGCTGGTCATCCACCCGGAATTGTCGTGTGCGCTGCAGGTAGAACGAGAGCGCACGTTTTGGATCCAGACGGTGGAGCCTCTCTTCTTCTTTCGAAGGATGTGGAGGCAGAAAGAAGGTGGGCAAAGTGATGGTCTGCCCGATGCAGAAGGACGTGACAACCTTTGGCAAAAAAGGACGGGTCCTTAAAACCACCTTGTCCGGATGAACAGAAAGGAAAGGAGGTTTGGAAGAAAGGGCCTGGAGCTCACTCACTCTTCTGGCAGAGGTGACAGCTACCAGGAAAGCCATCTTGAGAGTGAGAAGACGCAAAGGACAGGTATAAAGGGGCTCGAAGGGAGCGCACATCAGATATGTCAAGACAAGGTTCAAGTCCCATTGAGGCATTATGAACGGCACGGGAGGAAACGTGTGCGTAATGCCTTTTAGGAAACGGTTAACAATCTGGGACTTAATAAGAGAAGGCTGATCTGGAAGCCGTAAAAAGGCAGGGATGGCTGAAAGATAACCTTTGATAGTGCCCAGAGCAGAGCCCTGCCGGGCCAAAGAAAGAAGGAACAGGAGGACTTCGGAAAGAGGGGCAGAAAGGGGATCCACAGCCCTAGCTGTGCACCATGCCACAAACTTGTTCCACCTGCAGGCGTATACTGTTTTAGTGGAGGGACTCCTGGCTGCCAGATTGACATCACAGACTTCAGGAGGAAGATCAAAAGCTGTCAACTGTTGCCGCTCAATCTCCATGCGTGGAGGTGGAGGCTGTACAGGTTCGGGTGGAGGACCGTCCCCTGCTGCTGCGACAGAAGATCCTCCCGAAGAGTCAGTCGGATTGGGGAGTCGATCGCCATGCTGAGTAGCTCGGGATTAAAGTATCTTCGTGCCCGATCCGAAGCCACAAGGATGACTTGGGCCCGGTCGCGCCGAATCTTCTTCAGCACTCTGGGCAGAAGTGGTATCGGCGGAAAGGCGTACAACAGACCGCAACTCCACTCACGACAAAAAGCGTCGCCGAGCGAGTGCCGCCTTGGAAATTCCAACGCGCAGAACTGATGAAATTGCGCATTCTCTTCGGTGGCGAATAGATCTAACCAAGGCTCTCCCCACTGCTGAAAGAGACCTTGCACTAGGTCAGAGTTCAGACGCCATTCGTGATCCATCAAGCACCGGCGGCTGAGTTCGTCCGCCCTTGCATTCAGAGAACCTGCCAGGTGTTGAACCACCAAGGTGATGCCTTGATGTTCCAGCAATGTCCAGAGGCCCAGAGCCTCCTAACATAGGGTCCAGGACCCCACCCTGCCCTGTTTGTTGCAATACCACATGGTGGTGGTGTTGTCCGTGAACACTTGCACCACACTTCCCCGGACAGAGGGAAGGATGCCTTCCTTGCAAGTCGGATCGCCCGAAGCTCCAAAAAGGTTATGTAGTCAGGACTCCGCCGGAGACCAGAGGCCTCTGATCTCCGCCTCTCCCATGTGGCCACCCCATCCCAGGAGGGACGCATCCGTCACCACTGTGTGCTCCGGTTGGGGAAGGGAGAGGGAACTACCATTGACCCAATCGCGATTCGTGGGCCACCACTGCAATTGTCGTGCAGTGCCCCCCAAGATCTGGACATGATTGGACAGGTTGCCCTGATGCTGCGCCCACTGGAACTTCAGGTCCCACTGCAGAGCCCGCATATGCCATCTGGCATGTGGCATCAGCAGGATGCAGGAGGCCATGAGGCCCAGGAGCCGGAGGGTCATCCTGACTGAAACCCGGGATAGAGGCTGAAAAATCGGAATCATAACCTGTATATCCCGGACTCGCTGCTCGGGAGGATAAACCCGAAACAGCGTCGAATCCAGAACCGCTCCGATGAAGGGGAACTTCTGAGGGACTCAGGTACGACTTCGGCACGTTGATGGAGAACCCCAGCAAATGCAGGAGGTCGGCCGTAGTCTGAAGGTGGTTGACGACTGCCTGGAGCGAGCCCGCCTTCAGCAACCAGTCGTCAAGGTAAGGGAAGACTGACACCCCTGACCTGCGGAGGTGAGTTGCTACCACCGCCATCACCTTCGTGAACACCCAAGGGGCGCTGGTAAGGCCAAAGGGGAGCACGGCAAACTGAAAATGCTCCTGGCCTACCGTGAACCGCAGGCAACGCTGGGGAGCCGGCAGGACGGGGATGTGAAAATATGCGTCCTGCAAGTCCAACGCTACCATCCAGTCTCCAGGGTCGAGGGCAGCCAAGACCTGAGCCAGAGTCAGCATTTTGAACTTCTCCTTCCGGAGGAAGCGGTTGACGTTCCGGAGGTCCCAGATGGGACGCAGACCCCCTTTGTCCTTCTTGGGGACCAGAAAGTAGTGGGAATAACAACCACTCCCTACTTCTGGCCCAGGAACACACTCGACGGCCACCTTGGCCAAAAGGGCCGTGACTTCCTGCCAGAGAAGTGTCAAGCGTTCCCCCCGACATGCGGTGGAACTGAGGCGGCATGGCTGGAGGGGTGGACTGAAAGGGAAGGGTGTAATCCTTGAGGATGATCTGCAACACCCACTTGTCCGATGTGATAGCGTGCCAGTGGGAGAGATGATGGCGGACCCTGCCACCCACTGGTGTGGGGTGCCCCACAAAGTACGGATTACGAAGGTTTGGAGGCAGAAGCAGCAGGGGCGGAGGTGGAGTGTCCCCCACGCTGATTCCCAGACCCGCCTCTGCGGAAACCGCGTCCGCGCTGAGGCTGATTCTACACAGGCTTGCTGAAAGAAGGTGCCTGGGCACCCCTTCCGTGGCCACGAAAGGAACAAAACCCAGGAGTGGCTGGGCTTTTTGTGGAAAGACCTAAGGACTTGGCCGTGGCCCGCGAGTCCTTAAAACGCTCCAGTGCACTGTCGGCCTTATCGCCAAACAGGTGAGTGCCATCAAAGGGTATGTCCGTGAGTGAGCTTTGGCCATCTGGAGAGAACCCGGTAGATCTCAACCAGGCGTGGCGACGAAGCGCCACAGTCGTAGAAATCGCTCTACTTAGTGAGTCTGCGGTGTCCAAACCACACCGAATGGCGAACTTAGCCGCATCCTTACCCTCGGCAACAGCTTGGGACAGCACAGCTTGGGTCTCTTCAGCACACTGTGGCAACACCTGTGCAACTGTATCCCACACTGCGTGGGAATAGCTGGCCGAAGAGAACAACCGCTTACCGAACTGCTCCAGCTTCTTAGAGTCCTTATCCGGCGGAGCCGTGGGAAAGGCACTCTGTGAGGTCGAGGCTTGGATGACCAGGCTCTCAGACGTAGGATGAGTGGTCAGAAAAGTGGGGTCACCAGGCGCCGGGCGATGACGCCTAGCGACATTCTTATCCACAGGGGCCCCTGTGGCCGGCTGCGACCAAGTGCCCAGCAAGACGTCCGTGAGGGCGTCGTTAAATGGTAGCAGGGGCTCCAACGAAGTGGACGCCGTCTGGAGCACTTCAGTGAGATTAGTTTTGAGAGCCACCGTAGGGACATCAAGGTTGAGGACCTCAGCTCACTGGCGGAGCACCATCGTGTAGGAGGCGCCCTCCTCCATGGTAGGTGGGGGGAGAGGCAAACCCCGGGTCGGAGACGTCGAGGACGCTGGCATCCTCCAAATCGTCCGCCCAGTCCTGCTTGGAGTCACACTGACGGGGAAGAGGGTCCTCGGACCCCTCTCAGTCGTCCTCCACCATCGTGGCGTGTGGTACAGACCGCGGCGGCAGAGCGGGAGCCAGAGAAGGAACAAACTGTGCTGAGAACGGCGCCAGGAACGGCACCGGCAGGGGCCGAGCCGGCGCCGTGTCCCAATGCGGATCCCAGGTAGGAACAAAATGGTCCTGGAACCTGGGCAAGGGCGGTACAAACGGCACCCACTGCGGCGCCGGAGGCGGAGCCGAGGGTGGCGCTGGGGCCAGATCCGGCAGCGATGGACCTTGTGGCGCCGTGGCCAGAGCCAACGGCGCAGGATCCTGTGGAGCCGAAGCTGGATACGCCAACAGTGCCGGCGGCCCAACAGGATCCTGACACGGAACCGCGGGGCCCGAGGCCTAAAAAGGCGGTCCATGGTAGCAAGAAATTCTTGCACCTGTGCGGGAGTCGCCGATGGACCCGGGTAAGGTGGGTAGACCGCGGGACTCTCGAGCTCCGAAGGAGCCGCGGGGGCAAAGCCCCCGTCCCCCTCGTCCGCATCCGAGTACCGATGGGGGAACGTCGGAGATCAAACACGCTTCTTCAACTTCTTTTTGTGTCGCCTCTTACCCAAATCAGAGGGTGAAGACTTGGAGCCTGAGGAGCGACGACTGTGGCGCCGCGAGCGTTCCCTGGAACGGCCCCTGGACCGGGAAAGGCGCTGAGACGAGTGCCGGACCTACAGCAGTTTCCAGTGACGCTCCCTCAAGGCCTTTGGGGGACATGGCCTGACAGTCCAGACAGGAACGGGAGTCGTGATCGGTCTCCAGGCAGTAGAGGCAGACATCGTGGGATCCACCACCGACATATTGCGACAGCAGGCCCCACAAGACTTAAATCCAGGCATCCCTACGTGCACCAAGGAAACCAAAATGGTACAGGAGACAAAAGTCTCAAAAAGTGTAGTCAAAAAGTGACTAAGGTACGTGCTCTAACCAGATCTGCGCGTTCTGGCACGGAAAAAGAAAGAACAGACGTCAGCGCGCATGGGTGGCGCCTAAGTAGTCTCCGTGACGTCATCTCGGCGCTTACGACGGCAGCGACGGACACGCACAACACCACCTACTGACGCGCAGGGGTACTGCTAGCATAACTTTCCGGATCCAGTCTGACGCCTGGGGATATTCTAAGCTAAGGAATCTATCACTAACGTGTCTCTTTCAGATACATGCTTATTTTAAAAAACATCAACATGTTACTCTTTAAAACATTTTTCAAGCTACAATGTGCAGCCATAGAACCAACCACAAGGGGACCCTGCACTCTAGCTGACGAGCATACAGCTCCAGCTCCAGCTCAAAGTTAAAAAAATATGGCAAGCTCTCCTTGGGTCATGGATTTAATGACCCAGTAGACTTACTGTTTTTTTGTAATGTTGCTGGCGGGCATGGGCGAGGGGGCTGCAGTACTCTTGTAATCCCCCACAACATTTTTTAAAAATGCCTGGATCTAAAAAAAATGCAAATAAGAAGCCCACACAGGGCATTATGAGGTGGTCCATCATAGAACAGTGAATAATAAATGAGCAGCACCTGCCGCTCATTTATTATTTTATTTTTATTTTTTTTAGTTACTTTTTGGGGTTTCCGGGTGCCCACCCGGGACACCCACACCTGTGGGTGGCTCTTCAGATTCATCATGGGACAAGATTCAAACCCGAAACTACTTCAACTTATACCATCTGGGCAACTTGAACTTCATTGGACTTCACCTTGAACCGAGACTGCAGGCTCAGCATCGCAGGTGGTGGTTCTACAACTCCCTCGAGGCCTAACCTGTCCTCTCAGCAAGTTTGAGGCCATATCCCTAGTCAAAACTGCTTGAACTGAACCCCTGTGCACCATGTTGACTTGCTGCTGCCAAGGCTTGTTGGCTCTGTCCTCCAGAGATCTTCAGGCTAAAAGAGGCTCCAGTTCCCAGCATCTGTTCCTGCTAAGATCTTTGTCCTCAGCGCATCCTCTGCACTGTGGGCCTGCATCTTTGGTGAGGTGCTCAAGGTCCACTTGTGAGTCCTGTGCCTTCGGCCTGTGGGTATTCTTGAGGGTCTTCTTTGACTTCAATTGGATTCCCCGCTTGCTTAGGGCCTGCTCTGACTCTTCTGCACTTTGTGAGTCCCTTGGACCTACCTTCTCTCAACGCTGCACCCTTTTCTTTTACCACGTCTTTTGCTGCTGCCAAGGCTTGTTGGTGCTCCCACTGGATACCATCCAACTGGTTGTTGACTTCCGACGTGGAACAGCTAGTGAACGGCTCCTGGTCTTCCACTGTGTTACCTGGTCCTCACAGCTGCAGCGACAAGGTCACTGTCATTGCTCCTGCATCTTCTGTCATCGGAGGTCATTGGTCTTCTGTACCTCCTGGTCACTTCCGAGTGGCATAGACTCTGTCCCCTCTGCTTGCAGGTCCTCCTCTTCGGGAAACCATCCTTAGGTTCCACTTCACTCTTTCACCTTGTTCGCCAGCGGCATCTTTCCCTAAATCCTCCATTGTGGTCTACGGCGGTTTCTGACGTCTCTTCGCACCTATGCACCTAGCTTCCCTGGTGTAGGTATCATGGTTCCTGGGGTATCCAAGGGTGGTGACTCTCCAACCGTATGTCTTCCATGGGGCTTCTTCAGGGTCCACTAGGAAGGGTCCTTCTACTGCAACTGTCCCATTGACTTGCATGGAGTACGCTGCTGTGTTTCCACTATGCACACAGCCTCCGTGGCGTAGCTGAGTACTTACCACGGGTGGGTCCTCGTGTCCCCAGCTCTTCTGAGTCTTCTGGTCCAAGTCCCGACTTCGGTCACAGTTTGGATTCTCCTTCTTTAGGATATGGACTGGAGACCACTATTTATTTGTGCTTACTTACCTGTTTACAGTTGAAATATTGTGTGTGTTGTGTTGATACTTACGTTTATAACTACACTGTGTGGTTCTTTTTCATTTAACCTACACTACAAGTTGCTTAACGCTCCTTATGGAGTAAACCTGAAGGCTGCTCTCCACAGCTACCACTTAAAGAATTTTCTATGGTTGTCTAAGACACTAAAATCACCATAAGGGTTATCTGGATTAGGGATTAGTGCAAGGTGCTTCACTTAAATAAGTGTGCACCATATACTAAGCCAGCCTCCTACAAGGGATGATACTGGAGCTGGTATAAAAGCAGCAGGAGGAAAACCATCTTGAATATGAGTGTCCCTGTTAAGGATAACAGGAGGGAGGACAAGAACTTGATGTCTTTCGCAAGGCCTACCAGTTGAGATTGGAGGTTGGCCTCGTAAGCCCGAGCCTCGTTTGCTTTAACAAATTTGAGGGGAACACTTGGAACTCTGGTGCCCATGGCATGGCTGTCGGACACTGGGTGATGGGTTAAATGGTGACTTTTCCCAGCGGAGGCCTGAGTAGGTCCCAAATATTTTGAGAACCCGAGGGCCCCTTACGGCAGCTTCATCCAAAAACAACAAAACATCTGCATATAAGGATATTCTGTTGCTAATTTTCTGGGACCATTGTAAGCCATGATACAGGGCATCCACCCTCACCCAGGCCACCAGGGGTTCAACTGCCAAAGCAAAAAGCAGGAGTTTAAGGGGGGATCCCTGATGGGTGCCACCCCTCTATGCTGAACCAGTTCAACGTAGCTCGGCTGACTCACCCCCTGCACGTACCTAATAAATTTGGGCCCAAACTGGAGACAGGCCAATAAAGCAAACAAACAGTCCCAGTCCACCAAGTCGCGCACCTTCTGAAAGTCTACCATAGCAGAGCATGGTGACCAGGTAGAATGGCAATCATCTCAATGCGGTTGTTAACCCTCACTATGTTGTTGTCTCATGGCCCGTTGAGGCATGAACCTGGACTGATCAGGGTGAACAAGGCAACTGATCACACCTGATAGATGATTAGCTAATACCTTGACCCACACCTTGACTTCTGTATTTAGCAGAGAGGTTGGTCTGTACTCACCTCAGTGGGTCACCCAGAGTTCTGGTTCGGGAGCACCACAATATCTGCTGCCTGAAGGTCTCTGGGCAATTCGGCCCTCGTCAGGGCTTCACTAAAGGTCTGCACCAAAAGCTTACCTGCCTGAGGCCAGATGGGTCTCCAAAACTTCACCGGGAAGCCATTGAACCCCGGTGCCCTACCTACCTGAAGCTGTGTGAGGGCCGTCCTCAGCTCCTCGTAGGTGACCTCTGCCCCCAAAAGGTCATGGTCAACTGGGGGCAGGCAAGTCATTGGTAGATCCGCAACAAATCAGTTTAGGTCAGCCTGGGGGTCTACAGGATCAGGCCCTAGAGCCGCTGGTAATACCCAGCGAAGACCTCTGCTATGGCCTCGCTGGCCATTACGTTACGTGTGAGGAGAGGTCTGACTCGATGTAGGCTATAGGAGCACCAGTTGGGGGGGGTGGGGGTTACACAACCAGTGTGTTTTGATTGCCCTGTCCCCCCATTGGTAGATGCAGCTGCCCGTAGCCATCCGTGCCCCACGGGCCTCTAGAATGAGTTCCTGGCGAAGCGGTCTTTGAGTGTGTACGGAACTGCGCAGGATTGAGTCCTCCGCCGTAGGTAAGTAACGCTGCTCAAGCTCGAGGACTTGAGAATCGAGTTCCCCACCGTTTTCTGGGCTCTACCCCATTGCACTTTATTAAAGCTGATAATTTTCCCACGCAGGATGACATTGAGGGCCTCCCAGAGAACGCCGGGGGAGTCCACTGACTCGAAATGCAAGTCAGGAATTGCTGACTTGCATTTCGATTCTTATTCCTTTTATCACAAACAAGGCAAAGAAAACAATCCACACAATTTATCTGACATTTTTTAATGAAATGTATGTCACATTGGCTGAAATGTAATCAAGGCTCATATAATTACAGGCTGGACTGGATTAATTTATCGTCTAAAAACAACATTATTTGGTATAATATATTCATTCAGTGCTTAGGAAACAATGTTCGGTATTAAATATGATACAGACATAAATGAAGTAAAATAGGTCGTCAGAAACACTGAGACGGTTCACTAGTTCTTTAGTTAAGACAGAAAGACGGGTATCTCTCACTACCTGCGGGCAAACATGCATTGGGAAGCATAGCCAGTCAGTCAGTGATAACTTTATTTCGGTCATAAGACCATAAAAGTACACATAAGTACATCAGCAAATACAATAAGACAATAAATAAGCATAAAAGATTAAAAAAGGAATTAAACTACATGTTATCAGTGAAGGAGGAATAAGTACAAAAATTAATTAAAAAAAATTCGTCTCCTACACCACATGCAATATAGATAGCGAGATACTGCAAAGACAATAGGGGGGTGGGTGTCATAAGTTAAAGACCTACAAGCCTGCATAAAATAACGAAATCCCAAATTCCTGCAGATGGGAATCAACCAACGTTTTCTGATTACATAGTAGGCAGGACAGAAGAACAACACATGTGCAACAGTCTCCGTTTTATAATTACATGCAGGGCAGATTTCCTGGTTCTGCGTCTGCCACTTAGATGAGAAGGACCTAACCGGTAGGGTACCATGTCTTAACTGAATGTATAGTTTTCGGGCAAGCGGAGGTTCAATTCGGTCCATAAATTCCTCAAGTTTTCGGTCTGGATTAACTATGAGGAACTCTGAAGTCAACCTACCCACCGCTGTAGAACTCGAAAGTGATTGAGAATTCTGTATACATATCAGGGAGAGGAGTTCTTTCTTTGATAGCCCAGAACATTAGGTTTCCGGGGTTACCCACAGTTCCGGCAGTCCTAGACAAATACTAACTGCATTAATATGCTGGAGCCAAGGGATCTTTTTGTGTCTAAGGACAGGCCAAATCTCAGCAAATTCTGCTCTATATGAGGCCAGTTCAGGGACTGACCACAACCTCTTCCAATACAAGATTGGTCTGGCACTTATGATCTCCTCTATTGGGACTAAACCAAGGTCAAATCTAAGGGGGATCAAAGGCGTGCTAGAAGGGAGCCCTACAAGAGTTCTTAAAAAGGACTGCTCAGCCTTCATGAGGGTCCCTGTCTGCTTATGTCCCAAAAGTTCAGCCCCATAGATTGCAGCCACTCTGGCCTGCCGACAGTAAATCTCCAAAGCAAGGGACACTGGTTTGTAAGTTGATTTTTTAAAAACTTTGTTTAGACCCCCCACCAGCTGAGAGAGCTTGAGTGTCGACTTCGCAATCTGCGCATTCCAGTTAAAATTCTCAGTTAAAGTAACGCCCAAATAAACAAAGGTTTTAACCCTTGCAAGGGGAGTGCCAAATAGAACTGGATTTGGGCGCACCCGCTTCGGGGGGTTGAAAATCATAAATTTTGTTTTCCCCAGATTGATTTCCAATCCCCGCAGCTCGCAGAACTTCACAAAACCATCCAGTGTATTTTGAATGCCCGATGATGTTCTAGACAGCAACAAAGTGTCGTCTGCAAACATCAGAGCGGGCACTCGACCTGTAACCAATTTAGGGGCATCATTGTTTACCACACAATTCAGATGGTCCACAAGACCATTAATATAAAGGCTGAATAGTGTGGGAGCCAACACACACCCTTGGCGGACACCTTTTTGGATAGGAAATCGGTCAGTAAGCCCACCATACTTGCCACACCTTACCTGGGCGAAATTATTTTCATGGAGCCTAGATAGGACGGCCAGTAAATAGGGCGGAAGACCCAAGTCTGCTAAGACCTGCCACAATTTAGCTCGTGGGACTAGATCAAAAGCTGCCCGCAGGTCCACAAACACAAGGTAGAGGTTGCCACCCTCCACCATAGCTGTTTTCCAGTGCAAGACCTGCAGGCGAAAGATTTGATCAAGAGTGGAGGTACCAGCCCTAAAGCCTGCCTGGAATGTAGACAAAATCCCATTCTCCTCAATCCACCCCAGGACCCTGTCCAGAAGAACCCTCCCCATTAGTTTTTGCGAAGTATCAATTAGGCTAATGGGTCTATAATTAGAGGGAGTTAATGGGCAGCCCTTTTTTAGAATGGGCACAATTTCCGCTCCTAGCCAGGTGGGGGGCACATCATCCCCCTGCAAGATACGGTTAAATAGGACGACCAAATAGGGGGCCCATATCTTTGGTTGTGCCCTAAACAGGTCCCCAGGCAATTTGTCAAGGCCAGGAGCCTTATTAGGGAGCATTTTTCCTATGGCTGTTTCTACCTCAACCAGGGTAAAAAGTTCGAATGGAGCACAACATACAAGAGGTGGCGGAGGTTCAGGAGTACTAACAGACAAACCATCATAATCAGGCGTGCCATATAGATCACCAAAGTGGCTTTCCCAGATTGAAGAGGCAATATTGGGGGCAGGAGCGTGGAATTACCCACTAACTCCAGTTGCTACGATGGACCAAAATGATTTGACGTCATTGCGACTAAGCGCAAAACCCAACTCCTCCCATACTGCAGCCTCCCTTTCCTTCTTCGCATCGCTGATTGCCTTTTTATACAGGGAGCGATTTACCCTGATGGCTTCTCTGTCGTTGGTTTTTAAGACCAGCAACAGAGCCTTTTTGGCCATGCGACAAGTCGTGTTGAACCACCGAGCTGCTGCGGTCCGGGGCTGAATTACCCTCTTTACTGGATAAAGGATATCTTTTAGAGCAACAACCAGTTGGCCATGAATATCAGTTGAGCTGCCCAAAGGGCCAACTCTCCCCATCTCTTCAATGAATGGTATGATGATCTCATACAGTTCCGCAAGTTTACTGTCAGACATTTGAAATTCTGGCCACTTGACCCTCCTTCTGCAGTTTGTAATTATCAATGGGTCAGTGACTTGGTTCTCGTCCGGGGGAGGGTTTTTTAGTCCAAAGCTCCCCGGTTTAAGGGTCAAAGCTAGAGCATTATGGTCACTGTCAAACCTCAAAATGACCACAAACTCATAAAGCCTGTCCCAATGCCTTGCTTCAATAAAGATGTAGTCAATTATCGAGGTATGATTTAATCTATTGAACGTTACTTTCCCAGGTCTATCTGGCTTCACCCTTCCATTGCATGCTCGTAATGATGCAGCTAAGGAGAGCGACTGCAGTTGCAAGACAGGGGCGGTCCAGACCTTAACCAAAGGGGTCAGCGGGTCTGGAATATTCCATAGTAAATCCACTTCATCTGAGTCTCCTACATTTGGATCCCAAAGGGGCTCAAAATGATAATTAAAGTCCCCACCCAAGATTAACACAGTGGAGGAATCAAGTGACGGTATGAGATTAGACAATACAGTAATAGCCTCAGATTCAAGGCCCCGCTTAGTTGGCCTTGAGTAAACATTTATCAAAGCGATATTTGGGCCATTTATTGGGTCCAGCAGAACAAGTTGTATGTCCCGAGAATTAGTTGGAATTTCTTGTGCCTTCACTCCTAGATACGTGCCAACCCATATGGACAGCCCGCCCGAGGGCCTGCCCCTACTGCTCATACTTGCCAGAATGTCATATGTTGCAAAGCCTGGGACCACACTCTCTTTGAGCATCCAAGTTTCTTGAAACATACAAATGTCAAATGAGGCAATAAACGCACCCCACTCAGGAATGGGCAATTTATTCTTGAGACCCGCCACATTCCACAAGAGAATTTTAACATGTTCAACATCAACAGCATGCTTAGGTGTTAGGGAGTCCAAGGAACCATTGGAATCGCTCAAGGTGAAGGACCCAGCACCAGCCCCCTGCTCAGGTATGCAATTTGAGAAAGAACGAAAGATAAGGGAAGGAGTAGATGGGGACTCGGCAGATGATTCTGATGTCAAGATCCCCTCTAGTGGTCTGAATCGTTCAATTGGGTCAGATTTACCAATATGCAGTGGTCTAAGATTATTGATTGGGTCAGATTGGGCAGTAACGAGGGGTAAGTTGGTCAATGGCCACATCTGTCAATCACAACCGTCGAGGCCAGAAAGGGCTTCAAATCTATTTAAGGCTTCAAACGGCGTGAATGGTACCAGGTGGTCCATCTTCCCGTTTCTACTCCCATAGCTCCTGGGCGGTACAATGTCCCACCTTGGGACGTTATCAAAGGTCATTGGTTTGAAATTAGGTTCCAACATTGTGTGCCCATTATTATAAAATACACGTGGGTTAGTCTGTGGGAAGACAAGAGCATAGCATAGGATCCAATGTAAACCAGGCCAGAGCAGGGTAAACAGGTGCCAGTGACCAGGCTCAGCGCACATGTGTTTATTAACCATGAAGCGAAGGGAGAGCCAGAAGGAAACAGAATATTCTGAAATAACACATAAGGAAACACATCAAAGCAATCAAATTATTAGGAGAAACCAGGGGGCAACACAGGGAAGATAGTAGCTTATTAGGAGACAATGTGATGTGTACACGTTGGGGCACACAGTGAGAATGCAGTCCAGAGAAAAGGAAGGGTGGACAGAGGTGGAGCTGAGTGAAGAATGGAGTGATAGTTAGGAACACATAAGGGGGGGAAGGATAACTGCAGACACAAGGTGAGAATGGCATAGGTAGAACAAGGGGAAGAGGAACTCAGAAGTGGCTATAGATAATTTCAGCGCTCACCACATTCACCGCTCTACCTGCGAACCTGCTTGAAAAACTGAACATGCCCGCTTCATGGAGCTTTCTTTATTTTTAACACAGCCTCACCAGTGGCTTCCCTTCCCATACACCTTTCTACCAGTGGCAGCTGTGGCCCGTAGCATGCCTTCCTGCAGGGCCCGCCGCAGCCACTCTAGTTTGCTCAAGCCCAGCCTCTCTTCCTTCACAGGGGCAGCCACTTACGACCTTCTAAAGCCTGAGGGCCTACTGCAAATGGACCACTAGCCTGGACAGAGGATTGGGGTCCTGCCACTGCGTCCTGTTGCTCGGCCCAGCACCTTGGAGCCATGACTGGCGTCTGGCTGCTGCACTGCAATGTTCCGCATGTCTCCCTGGTTGCCTGCCTCTGTTCCTGCTTTGCTAACAGCTTGCATTAGCGACTGACTCCTGAGTGGAAGGTCCAGCATGGAACTCACCTACACAGAAAAAACTACAGTGAATTACCAGCATATAATTTGAAGACCTCGTTGTGGGACTTGTTGCAGTGGTCAATTTGTGCACAGGGTTGCAGGTGGGTGGGCATCGGCTCATTTTGGGAAACCAGGGCGTATTTTACATTGCAGACTTTGACCCTGAGCATGAGAGAAAAAGGCAGAAGAAAGGAAGAGGAAGACAGGTAAACAGTGACAAAGACAGGAAGAGAGGACGAAGAAGCAGCAAGAGTCAGATAAAGAGCCAGGGAGTGCAGGGTGGTAAAAACAGAGGCATGGCATGGAGTCATAGGCACCCTTGTATTCAGCAACCTAGCATAAGGCGGCGCCAATGGCTAGCCCCTACGAATTTCAACAAATTAAGTATTGAAGCAAAATGACAAGCTGCTGTAGCTTCCTGTTACATTTCAGCAGTTTTTTTCCTCTTATTACAGCAGTTTGGTTATTCAAAATCCAAAGGTTGCTTCACTATAACATGCAACTGCAGAAAACCCTGAGGCACGGTAGTCTGGGCCAGGAGGCTGGTGAGTCTTTAGGAACTGGTTTAAATGAATGGTTATTCTAGATGACGGTGGGCAAGTCTGATGGCCAAGTGTGAAAGTCTTCTAGAGAGTAGGGACTGAAACGTCTATATTAAACTGGAAAGGATGTTGAGAGAATACTTTCAAGATGGTTTATAGTTATGCACTCACATGCAGGATCTCTTTTCGGGGTATGCTACTATACTAGGTACTACAAGTGAATACAATGTTGGTCTCTAGAGTTGTGGTGCACCCTATAGTGGAAAATTGATGTGCTCAAATTTGCTCAAGCCGCATCCTTATCTCATCACTCGGGTGCCCATATTTGGAAAACAGTGTTTTAAGCGCACACTTGACAATCATTAGTGATTAGCAGTTTTGCACAAACATCTAATTCAAAAGTAGATTTGCATCTCGTTCCTTACTATTCCAGTCTCATGAACCCATTCACATGACGCCATATTCCTTCTATGAATAAACATTAATGGAAACTACATACACTGTCTTTTCAATCTGCAGCAAGTGATATCCTCCGTTGCGTGAAATGTCAGATATTCATTGGAGTGTACAACCCTCTTCCCTTGTCCCACTACAGAATCAACATCCAGATCCCCGCTTATGTGGGATTGCCTTTGGAAAATGGCAAAAGAGAAAGGCTTTGTTTTACTTTTTTACTTTCTTCAACTAGCAGATATGTACTTATCTGACAGATACCGAATGCACTGCTGAAAATAATGAGACCTTTACTTCAGTGTTATCCAAAACACTTAGATCTAGCTGTACAGCGATTACCTAATCAACATTCGGGGAGTTGGGAGATCTTTGGACGGATGACATCTATAGTTCTCTTAGCTTATTGTCAACTGCTCTTACCCGAGCATGTTTTCAACATGCTTCACGCACGCCAGCAAAAAATTTGCTGCTCCTGAGAAATGGAGAAGTGAGTAGTAACAAAATATGGATTCTAAGACTTTGTACCTTATTTGATGTGTTGAACTTATCTTTTCAAGACATCCTTTATCTCTAGTAACCCTCCAAATTTCCAGCTATCATGCTTCCTTGCATACCAGGTGATATACTTGTGATAAACAGTGAAGACGGCCACTTCTGACGCGTTATCCTGAATCATGAAAAGGAAGTGTGCAATTTTGTGAGGACTCTGGTCCAAACACTGGCTTTGTTGATGGCTTTTGTTTGTCTGGCCATTTATAATTCAAGTTACAGTTTCTGGAAGATAATCAAAAAATGTTTGCAGTAACCATGTATGTAATTGTAATGTAAACATCAATACCCAAGCATTGCAACACGGAAAACAAAAAAATGAACATCGATGGGAGGGAGGCTAATATTGGTGAATTATAAGAAAACACAAAGCAGTATGCCAGGGAAAACTGTGGCATGTGTATAAATTAGTCATTTCTCAATTGGCAAGATATCTTTTGATCAAGAGCGACAACCGTATTTTAAAAATTCATTAGTAAGCTTAAGAAGATGCAAAATCGAGAGTTCTCCACATAGGGTGAGCTTCATTGCCATAAAACATGGATGTCTTTCAACAATATGCAATCTGTTAAAATCCAAAAACCTACGGCTACATTTTATGCTTTCCAAGGAACAGAAATACCATCAAATAGCTGCTTTGCATATGATGCTTTTTTATTGCCGAGATAGTGATTGCACATTTCCATAAATAAACATGGCTGTATTTTCCCAGGCTTCATTGCCTTAACACTCTTCATTGATAAAACGATAATGTAAACTGATTATGACTTGTAGGCTGCCCAGTTGAGCATAATCACATATCCAGTAGTACTGAAACTCATTGTTCAATTCCATTTCTGCGATCAGTGTTTCTTTCTATATATGACTACTAAAGACATTTCTGAATAATGTTCATAAGTAAAATAAATGATGTGGGCAAGCTGGTGTCACACGAAGCCCATAAAAGAATGACATCAAGACACGATTAATGTATTTTTAAATTGGTGCCAATTATTTTTACCTTCAATAATATTACTTGAATCATTTTTGTACAAACGAAATGTAGCCCTGGTTCCTCTATGAGCATTAACCATATTTCGTTACATCTTATAGTGAATAAACAATGTAGATCTTGATCGATGATCTATGAGCATCACTCACAGCTGTTAAGGACCCCCCCCCCCAATCCAAAAGCGGTGACCTTCCAAGTCAAAGACAATTAAACAATGTCAATATCTATTGTACATTAATCTGCATTGTTAGAGGCTGGTTTTGAGCTAGTTTCATCACCTGGCAAGACTGCCAAATCATTTCAAATGCTGGCAAACTCCACTTTGCATATATAATAGCTTTTTTTATGTCTCAATTTGATACTGTTCCTTGAAGTACATTGTAAAGATTTTAAAAGATAAGCAACATAACATTTAGTAAATAGATAACATGGTGTCCTGAAAGTTGGCTGATGAGAAATGGAATCCTCTAATATGAAGAGATCCATTAATGACCACGACATTAGAAAAAAATTTGCAGGAGGAAGTTGTACAATTTCATGTCTGGAAGTGTAAATCCATTTTCTGGGGAGGATGGGGTGTATGTGTGTTTATGTATATATATATATATATATATCTATACATATATATATATATACATATATATATTTTTTTTCCTTTCTTTTTTTCCAGGATTAACATGAAGTAAACCATAAGGCTAGACACCAGAAAGAGTCTGAATGCAAGACAATGAAAGAGCAATTTGATGAGCCAGAGACCCAACTGGAGCCCAGATATGAAAGGAGGGAGCTGTGGAAATCTTCAAAGAAACTTAATGGCCGTCAGCCTGTTTAACAATATTACTCAAGCGCCACAACTGTGACTGAACACACTGTCTATTGAACTCCAAGTTTCTCGATGTTTTTAATATGTTTTAAGTTTTTCTGGCCATGAAAAAGCCCCCAAAGGTCAGAACAGATGTGCTGTAAGCTTAGTTACTGCACTCTGGTCACTGCTCAAGCTGGAACCACAGACTGGTGGGGAAGGTGGCTTCCTCTCAGTGTGCTTATGAGATTGTGTGTAGTATACGTCAGGTGCCTTCTGTAAAAGGACTTGCCCGTGAGCACACTGGGACACTGTAAACACACACAAATGAATCAATGATAGCACAAAGGTAAACATGAAAAACACTGATTGCCAAAGGTGGGCACTGTCTGGACGCCCCTGCTGGAGCTATGAGCATGTCATAGGAAAAACAATCTATAGTTTTTGTTATGATGTAGACTTCCCTCCCATAGGGAACTGTCATAAATGCTTCAGCGTGTTAAACAATGGCCACTGTACGGATCCAATCCCTGCTAACTGTATCAGGATTTGAAGAGTAAGCAATGTCCACATTAGCTTTACAATCCTATAAGTAGGTAATAAATGCTCATGTATGAAGTCTCTTGCATGGTCAGCAAAGAAGCAGAGCCTTCCAACCCAAAGTAGGCGACCCTTGATAGTTGTTGTTCGTCTTTTAATATTGTATGGCACTGTATCCGGAGAGTACACATTTTTAAGTGCAAACAAAACAAAGCTTTATTCTATCGCAGGCTTGCTTCTGGCCACCAGGGTGCTTCCATGATGTGTTATGTTTTTTCATCAGGTAGTAATGCCTCCTAAAAAACAATGAAACAAAGATGATACCGGTTCCAACGTTAAAAAACTGAAAATGCACTTAACAGTCTTCACAGATCCTGATTCTGTTATTAATGAATGGACAAACACACAATTAATGAAATGCTACATCCTTTTAACAACTAAATTGCTTCAAATCGATTCCAGTGCACTTATTAGAAGTGAAAGTCATCTTCCAGTTTTAGGAGCTGCATTAAGGTAAGGAACTTCTACCGTGTAGTTTCAGGAAGTGGCAGCCTGGTATGATAACTGCTGAGGCTTTGAGTGCTAACTTGCTAGAGGGGAAACTAACTAAACTAGGTTTTCTGAACTCTACTCAAATATTCAGGTGGAAAAAAAGAGGACTATGGTATTTAATTAACTGAAAATTGCAAAGCGATTCCACACCACATAGAAACAGCCTTTAAATGTATGGGTTCATAGATAATTCTAATTCAGGTAGCTTATCCTGCTTAGCAAACAAATATACCTTAGCATAACTCCTGAAAAATGTATAGCTTCAAGTGTGACCATGAGCCAACTATGTGCATGAAAGGATGTCTTTGAGTTTGCTAGGGTGTTTTAGAAATGAACTGTGATCAAACTCTGATTTGAAGACCTGTTGGGTTGCTGTGGGTGGTGAAGTTTGTTTCAGACGGCCGGGGTCTGTCTCAGCCCCTTGGACCTACATGTATGCAATCTGCTGTCCCCCTTCCTGAAACCCTTTGTATCCGTGGGGTTGCGGGTGTGGGAGGGGTCAGGTCTGGCACAACAGCACCTCTGAAGTAGTTGCAATGCCCCTGCCAGAGAAAGACCCTCTCTTCCCCCACTTGGATCTGCATTCCTTTGGCAGAAGGTCTCCATTCCATAGACCTACTGGTGAAAGCCTAAACTGGATTAAGGGTGGGCAGCAAAACTGCTTTTATTTGCACATGGGTGGATCACGCCAAGATCTGAAAGCAGCAGAGCAGCTATCTGACCAGACTTCGCCATCAGGGGAAGATAAGCAGGAGCCTCTGCGACCAGTATCATGTTCACCATTTCATCTCGACATGCAAACAAGTCTTGCACACCAGAGTAAGAAAGTGATACAGAAGATCCTGGGGTGGAAATCATCCACTCTGCTACCCTGTCAAATGGGCAGAGGTCAGGAATCATTATGAAAGCACAGCGCTTTGACTTGTGAAGTGAAGGACATCTGCCTATGTGAGAAGCTGGACAGCAGCTGCCAGGAGAAGTCACTGACATACAGCAAAGAGCATTGCCCAGAAAACTGAAAAAACCTGTGGAGGACAGCGTGAGGGACTGAGACTGTCTAGAAGCCACAAGGTAACCACAGCCAGCTGCCCAGTGAAGACACTGAGCATGACAATCGCTGTGCCCCAGAGAGGCCTCATCATCGCCAAACAGTGACAAGGCCAAGCCTGGGCAATTGTTATCCTCCCTGTGTCAGTTGGGTTCCTGTACCTACCTCCTATGTTAGGTGAAATCTTGTCTTTGACCCCTGTCCTGGGTCCCCTGCCACCAGCAGAAGGTCAGCTTGATTCCTGATCACCATTCTATCCCACACGTTTCTGGTTATTTCATAGTCTAAACCTTCAGTATGTATTGAAAGTCGATTCCTGTCGTAACTGTCCAATGGACCTTCTGGTGAGTGTTGTGGGTGCTGCTGGACTTGTGGGTGCCATCGCCACTGGACAATCGCTACTGCAACTTTGCTACTCTATCCCACTGACCGTCACATGACACTCAGGATGGACTGGTACCATGGCCATCCACTGCCTCCAACACAGCCCAATGGTTACCATACTCCAGTGAGCTGTGCTGCCAGCACTAGACGCTGGTGACAGGACACCGAGTCACTGTCACAGGGCACAAAAAACAAGCCCCCAGAGGCATTGTTCTACTTAGCAGGATTTGGGTGGAGAAGCGGTGTTCGGCAATTCTTGGGACATATTAGGATATGTACTGGCTACAATCCAAAGTGCATAACAAAACTAACATAAAAACGAAATCATAGCATTTGTAATCCTCAAAACACATACCTTAGCCTCTGGCTTCTTTGAGGATACTCTAATTCAGTGTGTGAACACTTCCGAAGTAAATCTGAAGATGCCTCAAACCTTCACACACAGACTAACATGGACCACAGACCTCAACATTCATCACTCGTTTAGCACATAGTGTGTTGGAGCTTAAAAATATCTGGTATGAGGTCTCAGGCCCACAAGGCACCAGGCACTTACGATGTTCATTGTTCATCCTAATTTAATGTTTAGAGTAAAACTCTTATGTGCAAATAAAATTCTTCTCTTTTCAAAGGAAAAACCAGTGGCGGCTGGTGACCTTTAAACGTGGTGGGGTGTAAGGGGTGTAATCCTTGGCTTGAATTCTAACAGGCTTATTCTTGAGGGGTTCTCTCACACTTTCTTGCACTAAGTTTACTGTCTCACTTGGTCTTACTAATTCACACAGTCACACTCATTCTACTCTGGCCCACTCTCTTACTCAGTCCTACTGTGACTCAGTCTCATTCAAAGTAACACTCAATGTCATTCTCTCTCACATTCATTCTCACCCATACAATCAGTTGTTATTTTATGAGATTCTTTACAAATAAAGATATACCAAAGCCATGCCCAATGTTGTAGTTGGAAAAAATGACCTTGGAAACTCTCGACAGGCAAAATCACTCAGACAAAAAATGAATCACTTTATAATCTGATTTATCGAATGGAAATCCTTTGATTACAAGGAAACTGAAATAACATGATAGTTGTATCTAAAGAGCACCCGTATTTGACTATAAAAGCAAGGACTCTACAAGCAGTGGCTGTACATGTAGCAACGTATTTGGTGATTGAACCCTGTATTACAGTAGTTAAATAAACAGTCACCATCTTGTATATCTTCGTAATAAGCAGCTAAAACAGTGTGGATACTGTAGGTCCTATTCGCCTTCCTGCTATTGAAAAAGTTGCTTTATTTGCAAAAATCTAATCGATATACATTAAACAGCATCAAGTGTGTTCAGACCCATCAACCCTGCTACTGAAGGATTGTCTACCGATCTCATCTGTAATACCACTTTTTAGCTAGATGAAAAGCTAAGGGATCTTGGGAAACACATGTGAACCTGGCCTGAGGATAAAGGCATGCAGTATGATCGGTAAGTAAGGAAATATGCAATGCAAATAGCTGCCCTACTTATGTTGTGAAATAACCACCACTAAAAATATAAATATATGCATAACAAGATCCAATGGCAAAGATTCCAGTGGTTGAAATAACTGGGCTTGAAGTGATTTAAGAACCAACGATAGGTCATATGTAGCAAAAATCGCTTCTGAGGTGAATTGACTAAGAGAAAACGCTGTAGCAGAGGTGTCACCAATGGTTCCACTTCTGCAAGCAACCCACAGGTTCTCAGAGCGTTGATACTGACACTCATAGGCCATTCTGGGTGAGCTCGGCTAGTCCCTTTTGAAAATCTTCCAGTATTAAGTCAAGAGTCTTCTGGTGGGATAGAGTGAACAAGGCACATCACTTTGGTGCTGTACCATGACTGAAAGGACACCCAATTTAGAGTGCATCTTTGTACTGCTTCTGCATTGGTAGTGTGTCAAAATATCAACCTCAGAAATACTGCCCCACTCAAACAGACTCCAAAATATTGACTAACTGTCCGAGAAAATTTTAGAAAGTTTGGAACCAACGGTGCATGTACAGGGAAACATGAATGGTCACTGTGGGGCGTTTTTTTTCTTTCTTGGGGGGGGGGGGGGGGGGGGCTAGGTGGGTGAATGATGACTACTGTACTTGCATTGAATTAGAAACGTACCTATGTGATCTATACTGTTGTTTATTATTGATTGGGACTTCAATGTACATCGATATTGTGCAATCAGTATATGTGCTGGTCTATATTTAAAACTCAAAAGCTTGGTACCACACACTGTGGGACTAGTCAAATTCTCTACTTCTATTCATTCAATCACCATAATGAGAGAAATGCCTCAAGCAGCCGCATGCTCCTTAAGCTACCTCATTCAAGACGGGAACAGCCATAATATTCAAGGAGGCGGGGAGGTTCTGTGCCATAATTATCAGAAATGAAAAATAATCTCATGAGAATAGAATGACACCTTAAAACACATTTCCCCAGGCTCTCTCAAGTTGCACATTCACCCTAGGATGAGAACGATGGGAGCAAAATGTATAGAGCATGTCTTACAGCTACAGCGTTCTGGAAAGCATTTGCACCAGGCCAGTACGTATTGGAATCTTGTGCAAAATCATTCATAAAATCTTGTTGTGTATTGTGGCCAACAGGTTGATTACTGGTATTTCTGATCATCTGCATATCTCTAGGAACACTGTCTTGGAAAACCAGAAGCCCAGTGATGGATTAATCACTTGGCTGTCAGTTACTCAGCTTTGGAATCCCTCTACGTGAACCCCTGACAATAAGATCAGACTGGCCTCTACCCACCGATGTATCTCAGCCATTAACCTGGCCAATAGACAGGGTCTAGTAAGCCCCTTTGTCGGTTGACAAAAAACCTTTGTGACTATTTCGCACATTCCCTCCATCACAGCAGTCCCACATAACTGCTTCATGCTCCTTCCATTTCGACGTCATTCTGAAGATATATTGCTCCAACAGGCTTTCACTGTACTGGGTGATACTAACTTCCCAGCCCTCTTTTTTATTTTCTTTGAATTTTTATAGAGCGAAATTGTATTGCTTTTCCTATTACTGTGATTAGGATTGTGCCATCTGGATGCAAGGTAGACTTTAGATTGTCTGAAGACTGTGCAGGCAGCATCTGGCATGCAATGGCTTACCAGGCATAAGATACATGGGAAGATGAACCCCAAAGTCGGTAGTATTCCCTGCTGCTTAGGGTACCACCTTGAACAGGGCACCCTTATCTCAAGATGAGCACTGAGTAATGTTTTGTGCTGGGGGGATGGGTGCATCATCAGACCAAATAGATGGAACCAATGGAGCAGCCGCATGTCAGCGTGCTGATAGTAAGGTGCACCAAATCACTTGTGAGATATACACACATCCACTAGAGGAACAGGCTGCTCCAGACGTCTGATGCCCTTTCCAACACCTTTGGGCATTGGAGGTGCAGCGGACATCCCTTCTGTAGTTGTTTAATCAGAGCCTCATTGTAGATCCAACCTAACGCAAGATTATACTTGTGCACTACCCTTACAAGACTTCGACTAGCTGGTACATTACTCCAGAAGACAATTCATGCAAGGTTTCATGTGTGCTGGAATTCCTGCAACAGGAATACTGTTGTCACCATGAACCTTTGCACTTTGACCCAATTCTTTTGGAATATTGGGCAGTGTATGAGTCAAAATTCTACATAAGAATGAACTTGTACTCCCTCCACACGCATAGTCTCAGTTTCTTGACTCACCATCTTCGTGAACACATGTGCCACTGTTTCGATGCAGGCAGGCAACACAACAAACTCACATTTCTCATTACAGTGAATCAGAGATGTTTCTGCTAAAGGGACAAATTATACATGGTGATAAGCATAATGCACTTTTAGTCACATTAGCTGATCCATGGGTTGCATCAATGACAGTTTCATTTGTAATGTTGCCATGTGAAACCATGTACCTTGCACTCACTTGTTGATGAGCTCCAGGTCCAGAACTAATCAAAACTTGCCAAACACTTTTTCCACTATGGATATTATGGATAAGATCCTGCATGCTCTACTGTGGAACCTCAATCACTAATCTTGTCCTGCAAAGCCATCTTCCTACTAGTATATCTGGTAGTGCAGCCACCAAAAGGGATGATGGGAGATGACCACTTCAAAAATGGAGTACCCATGTTCATTCACAATAACCATGCATCTTTTATTAACTGTCTCCAGGCTGGTAAAAAGCTGAAATTCTTACGATCGGAAGAGTATCTACACACATCTGCACCCATCTCGGAATAATCAGAACAGATGTGGTTACCCTGACGAGCCTCACTCCTGCATGCTTGAAATCATATATATATTTTTTTACACCTGTGTAAGGATGACTCGTGATTGTGTAAAACTCAATGACTTCCTGTAGGAAGGTAGGATCCTTCTAGCATGGTTACCCCCACTTTTTGCCTGGTGTCAGTGTGTTTTTGACTTTATCTGCAGGGATCCTGCTAATCAGGATCCCGGCAACTGTGTTTCTTCCCAAATTTGACATGGTAACTACTTTGGTATCTCCACAATTTGCTACTGGTGTACCCTTGTAAGTCCCTAATATATAACACTATGGGTCTTCCATGGGCTGCAGCATGTATTATGCCACCCATGGGAGTCCACTTTAACTGTGACTACAGGCCTGCCATTGCAGCCTGTGTGAGTTGGTGCTTGCGCCTCTCACAACAGATATAAGTTTCCTTATTTCAGCTCACGCAACGAGTTGTTGGCGCCACTCACACTGCGGGGCCCCTCCTGGATCCAGTTTTTTCCAATCTTAATTATTCGAAAGTACTTACTCCTCTTCCTATGACGTAGATGGATCATTCTCTGATCTGATTTGATTGAGGCATTTCTAAAGCGCACAAATGTCCGAGGGCGTCTAGGCACTGAGGTCAGGTGGACCAGATTAGGTTGCCGATGTGGTTGTACAGAACATGTTAGTTGGTGAAGAGCCAAGTTTTTAGCGCCTTCCTGAAGGGATGCAGCGTAGGGCAGTTCTTTACAACGACCAGTAGTAGGTTCCATGTCTTGACAGTCCCTAACAGAAAGATTCTTCCGCCCCAGCGTGCTTTCTTGAACGTAGGTGTTTGTAAGAGTTTACTATGTGCAGATCTTAAACTTCTCGCCAGGACATACCAATTCAAATGAGTCCCTCAAAAATTGAGGCCAGGCACCGTGTAGTGCTTTGAAGGCTGGGCATTGTGATTTAAACTTAATCATCTTATCCACCGGGAGCCAGTGAAGGGCTCTTAGGCCATGGGAAACAGGCTGAAACTATTTGCCAAGAAGGTCAGAACCAGTCTTCCCACTCAGTCCTAAGTTTCAAAAGTCCTTGGCACAAGCTTGACCTCCAAAGATTTTTTTTTTATATTCAAATTTTTATTGGATTTAAAAACACAAACAAATCAGCATAATCACGGATGGCAAATGGTTATTTACATCATCCCAGTCTATGCATCCCTCAATCATGTCAGCAAAAAGGTTACGTAAATCGTTCAATGTCCTCAACAGCGCCCAGCCATTTACCCCACACCCTCCGATATTTCTTAGGGCATCCGCGTGCCTTGTATAGAACCTTTTCTGACCTCCAAAGATTTTAAGACTTTCTCCAGATGCAGTGCCTGTTGCCGGAACCCAATGTGCAAGATGCAAACAACTATTTCCAGGACTGGCTCTCCTTTGCGTTGGATATTTTTGTCCCCGTTAGATCAGCACAGGGCAGGAAAAAGCAGGCTGCACCCTGATTCACAGAATCTCTGATATTGGCAAAAAGGAACTGGAAGTACCTAGAACATTCTTGGAGGCAATCATATGACTACTGAAGAAAAGTATTATATACAGCTGCCATTAAGTCAGACCACAAACTGATTCAGAGATTCAAAGCTGAATACTCTGCAAAGAAATAAAGTATAGCAATAATCCCACAAAAGTAATCTTCTCTCTCCTTAACCGTCTAACTAAACCTGTACTTGCTGTGGAGCATATGGAAGTCTCAAATAACCACTGTGAGAAGTTGGCAAGATAATTTATCAATAAAGTAAAAAAATATCAACTTTAGCTTAATCCTGAAGATCATGGACTCCTTCCTGTCCAGTCGGTCTGCTTGGCACTATCTTGCATTCTCTACCCCCGATAACCCTGCCAGAGTTGCATATGTTATAGAAGTAAGTTACATCGGGCTCCCCTGGTGACCCTCTTGCTTTTGAAACTTTAGGACTGCCTCTCTCCATCCTGTATCGAACTGATGCACAAGTTACTACTCGTGTAACAATATATCTGTAAGAGACATTAGTTAGCGATAGATTTCTTACCTTAGAATCCCCAGGTGTCAGACTGGATCTGGAAAGCTTGGAATTTCCAAGGTGGCACTCGCTCATCAGCAGTACCCCTGCGCGTCGATAGGCGTCGTTGTATGGCTCCGCGTGAGTCGCTGGCGTTGTATTCGCCGAGATGACGTCACTGGAGCGAATTAGAAGCGCCCTGACGTCAGTTCTGTACACAACTTTCCGCGACAGGAATGCAGAGCCATGTAAGATATGGACCACTGGTGCATAGAAACTAGGGCCCGAAAGGATGACCTTAAACCTAGAAATCAGTTCGTAGAACGGGGAGGATGGGTGGCGAGGTAAGGAATCTATTACTAACTAATGTCTCTTACAGTTATATCGTTACACAAGTAGTAACTTGTGCATCTGAAAGAGACACGTTAGTGATAGATTCCTTACCTTAGAATAGATACCCCAGCAATACCAACCCCGGTGGTGGGTCTGCGAACAAGATTACACCAGAAAGTCACGGAGAACAGAACGGCCCAAGAAGCCGTCTCTCCGGACCCGACGAACAAGTTACTTACCTTCGGTAACGATGTATCTGTAAGAAACATTAGTTAGTTAGATTCCTCACCTTAGAATATCCCCAGGCGTCAGGCTGGATCCGGAAAGATTTTTGTAGCAATACCCCTTGCGTGTCGCTAGGCATCGTCTGCGGCTCCGCGTCCGTCGTCGGCGTCGTCGTGCGCCGGAATGACATCGTCGGAGTACTTAGACGCCGCCCTCGCGCGCTGATGTCAGTTCTTATACATAGCTTTCTGCGCCAGGGACACTGAGCCATGCAAGAGACCGACACTGGTGCCAAAAAGTCTAGGGCCCTGAAAGGGAGAACCTTAACCCTAGATGTCGGTTCGCAGAACGGGGAGGCTGGGTGGGTCGGTGAGGAATCTAACTAACTAATGTTTCTTACAGATACATCATTACCGAAGGTAAGTAACTTGTTCATCTGAAAGAAACATGTTAGTTAGATTCCTCACCTTAGAATAGATACCCCAGCAATACCAACCTCGGAGGTGGGCCTGCGAACCAAGATCACACCAGAAAGTCCTGGAGAACAAGTGGCCATCTCTCCGGACTTGGCTGTCCAGGCAATAGTGCTTGGCGAACGTGTGCAGTGAAGCCCACGTCGCCGCCTGACAGATGTCCTGCAAGGGGACTCCCCGTCCCTGGGCAGTAGTCGCCGCTGTGGCCCGGGTGGAATGGGCTCTCAGCCCAACAGGACGGACCTTCTTCGCCAAAGAATAGCAGATTTTAATACACAACACGACCCATCGCGAGATGGTCCGCTTGTGCACAGCTTTACCCTTCTTCGCACCTACATATCCAACAAAAAGTTGGTCGTCCACCCGGAACGGTTTTGTGCGGTCCAAATAGAATGACAGCGCACGTTTTGGGTCCAGACGTTGGAGCCTCTCTTCATCTTTTGAAGGATGCGGAGGCGGAAAGAAGGTGGGCAGCGTGACAGATTGCCCGATGTGAAAGGGAGTCACGACTTTAGGAAGAAAAGAAGGACGTGTCCGGAGGACAACCTTATCCGGATGAACCGAAAGGAAGGGAGGCCTAGCAGACAGAGCCTGGAGCTCACTCACCCGCCTAGCGGAGGCGATAGCCACCAGGAAGGCAGTTTTCAGAGTCAGTAGACGAATGGGACAGTTGTGAAGGGGCTCAAAGGGAGCGCACATCAGAAAAGTGAGAACAAGGTTCAAGTCCCACTGAGGCATGACGAATGGAACAGGAGGGAACATATGAGTAATGCCCTTAAGAAAATGGGAGACAACAGGGGACTTGAAAAGAGAAGGCTGATCAGGAAGCCTTAAGAAAGCAGAGATTGCAGCAAGATAACCCTTCAAGGTGCCCAGAGCAGAGCCCTGCGGGGCTAAAGAAAGAAGAAAGAGGAGAACCTCAGAAAGAGGGGTAGAAATGGGATCCACAGCCTTTGCTGTGCACCATGCCACAAATTTGTTCCACCGGCAGGCGTATACCGTCTTTGTGGAGGGACGCCTGGATGCCAGAATCACATCACAGAATTCAGGAGGCAAGTCAAATGGCATCAACTGTCGCCGCTCAATCTCCACGCATGGAGGTGGAGGCTGGACAGGTTCGGGTGGAGGACCATCCCCTGCTGCTGCGACAGAAGTTCCTCCTGAAGAGACAGTCATATCGGGGGATCAATGGACATACTGAGTAGCTCGAGATACCAGTACCTTCGTGTCCAATCCGGAGCCACCAAGATGACTTGGGCCCGGTCGCGCCTGGGCAGAAGTGGTATAGGCGGAAAGGCGTACAACAGACCACAACTCCACTCGCGACGAAAAGCATCTCCGAGCGAGTGCCGCCTTGGAAATTCCAACACGCAGAACTGCTGACATTGCGCGTTCTCTTCGGTGGCGAATAGATCTAACCAAGGCTCTCCCCACTGCAGAAAGAGACCTTGCGCCATGTCCGAGTTCAGACGCCATTCGTGATCCATCATGCACCGGTGGCTGAGTTCGTCTGCTCTGGCGTTCAGAGAGGCCGCCAGATGTTTAACCACCAGGGTGATGCCCTGATGTTCCAGCCATGTCCAGAGGCACAGAGCCTCCTGACAAAGGGTCCACGACCCCACCCCGCCCTGTTTGTTGCAATACCACATGGCGGTGGTGTTGTCCGTGAACACCTGCACGACACTTCCCCGGACAGAGGGAAGGAAGGCTTTTAGTGCAAGTCGGATCGCCCTCAGCTCCAATAGGTTGATATGGAGCCGAGTCTCCGCCGGAGACCAGAGTCCTCTGATCTCCGCCTCTCCCATATGGCTCCCCCCATCCCAGGAGGGACGCATCCGTCACTATGACATGCTCCGGTTGGGGTAGGGAGAGGGATCTGCCGCTGACCCAATCGCGATTCGTGAGCCACCACTGCAGCTGGTTCGCAGTGCCCTCCGAAATCAAGACATGGTTGGACAGGTTGCCTCGATGCTGGGCCCACTGAAACTTCAGGTCCCACTGCAGAGCCCGCATCCGCCACCTGGCGTGAGGTACCAACAGGATGCAGGAGGCCATCAGCCCCAGAAGCCGCAGCACCAACCTGACCGAAACCCAGGACAGAGGCCGGAAGATGGAAATCAGGGCCTGAATGTCCCGGACCCGCTGTTCCGGTGGATAGACCCGGAACTGCGCCGAATTGAGAACCGCTCCAATGAAAAGGAGCTTCTGGGAGGGACTCAGGTGCGACTTCGGCACATTGATGGAGAACCCCAGCAAGTGCAGGAGGTCGGCCGTAGTCTGGAGGTGGGAGACGACTTGCTGGGGCGAGCCCGCCTTCAACAGCCAGTCGTCGAGATAGGGGAAGACTGGAACCCCTGATCGGCGCAGATGAACAAGTTACTTACCTTCGGTAACACTTTTTCTGGTGGATACAGTATCTGCCTGTGGATTCCTCACCTTGTGAATATCCCCTGCGCCAGCAACATTCGGAAACTTTTGTAGCAGTCCACGCCGATGAGGTCGAAGACGACGTCACAGAGGCACGGCTCCGCTCGCGACTCCGCTGACGTCACCGGCTCCATAAGAAGACCTCCTCGGCGTGATGACGTCAGTTCCGCCCCTTTTTTCCGTGCCTTCGAGGCACACGGACGGACTGACAGCAACATATACACAGCATACACAGTACACAATATGCATATCAACACACCCAGTGTGGAAAATAAATAACAAAGCACAAGAAATAACATAATGCCTTTGACAGTGATAAACACATTTAAAACCCATCAATAGAATTACAGGCATAGAAATACCGGTATAGAAGGATGGACAACGGGGAGGCGGGTGGGTCAGTGAGGAATCCACAGGCAGATACTGTATCCACCAGAAAAAGCGTTACCGAAGGTAAGTAACTTGTTCTTCTGATGGATACATCTGCCAGTGGATTCCTCACCTTGTGAATAGATTCCACAGCAGTCCCCACTCCCGGAGGAGGGTGTCCATCCCCCTATACCAAAAAATCCTGAAGGACGGAACGAGCAAAATGCCCGTCCCTCCTCACCTCGGTGTCCAAGCAATAATGTTTTGCGAAGGTGTGGAGGGAGGCCCAAGTTGCCGCCCTACAAATATCCTCCACAGGAACACCCCTAGATAAAGCAGACGTAGATGACTTAGCCCTGGTAGAATGAGCCCTCAAACCCTCCGGAGGCTCCTTACCAGCTAGGGAGTAGCAGATCTTGATGCATAGCACAATCCATCTTGAAAGGGTGCGCTTGTGCACCGCACGACCCTTTCTGCAGCCAGCAAAGCCCACAAAGAGCTGGTCATCGATCCTGTAGTCTTTTGTCCTATCCAAGTAAAAGCTCACCGCCCTCTTCGGGTCCAAGCGGTGAAGTCTCTCCTCCTCCTTGGAAGGGTGAGGGGGAGGATAAAAGGTAGGAAGGGTAATGGACTGCCCCAGATGGAAGGGAGTTACCACTTTAGGCAAAAATGCAGCCCTGGTCCGGAGCACCATTCGTTCAGCATGCACAGTCAAGAATGGGGGTTTTGAACTAAGAGCTTGAAGCTCACTTACCCTCCGTGCCGAGGTGATAGCAACGAGGAAAACCGTTTTAAAGGACAACAGTCTCAAGGGACACTTATGTAAGTGCTCGAAGGGAGAACCCATAAGATAAGTCAGTACAAGGTTTAAGTCCCATTGAGGTACAATAAAAGGAGTAGGAGGAAATTTATTTGTGAGGCCCTTGAGAAACCTAAGTACAATAGGCGATTTAAACAATGACGGCTGATCCGGCAGGCATAGGAAAGCCGACAGAGCCGATAAATATCCTTTAACTGTGGCCACAGCAAAGCCTTGCTGAGCAAGAGAAAGGGCAAACTGGAAAATGTTAGACAAACGAGCCTTCAAGGGATCAATTGACCTCTCTCCACACCAGAGAACGAATTTAGACCATCTATATGAGTATATGGATTTGGTGGAGTGCCGCCTGGCCGATAAAATAACATCCACCACATCTGGAGGGAGAGAGAAAGAATTCAGGTTGCCCCGTTCAATCTCCAGGCATGAAGGTGTAAGCTCTGGAGGTGGTGGTGTAGAACCTGCCCCTCCGACTGCGAGAGGAGGTCTGCCCTCAGAGGGAGACGGAGCGGAGGGCACGAGGAGAGGTGGAGAAGATCTGTGTACCACACCCTTCTTGGCCAATCCGGGGCGATCAATATAACTTGGGCCCGGTCTTAGCGAACCTTCCTCAGAACCCGAGGAATCAAGGGTATGGGAGGAAACGCGTAAAGGAGTCGTGAACCCCAACTCAACTGAAACGCGTCCCCCAACGCCCCCTGCATTGGATACTGGAGACTGCAGAAAGACGGGCAGTGAGCATTCTCTTGAGTGGCAAATAGGTCCACCCAAGTAGCCCCCCACGTCCGAAAGACGTGACGAACTACCTCTGGATGAAGCCTCCACTCGTGGTCGGCAGAGAACTGCCGACTGAGACTGTCTGCACGAACGTTCAGAACCCCGGCCAGATGATTTGCCATTAGACAAATCTGATGGACCTGAGCCCAGGATCATAGACGCAGGGCCTCTCTGCAGAGACAAAGAGACCCCACTCCTCCCTGTTTGTTTATATACCACATCGCGGTCGTGTTGTCCGTCAGGACTTGGGTGCCAAACGTATCGCCCGCAATTCCAGAAGGTTGATGTGAAGCAACCTTTCCTCTGGAGACCAAAGACCCTTGATCTCCAGATCCCCCAGATGAGCACCCCACCCTAAGGTGGATGCATCCGTTATCACTGTTGTCACCGATGGAGGTAGATGGAAGGGCTTTCCTTGGGACAGATTGCCCCCACGCTCCACCAAGATAGATCCGCTGCAGCTTCTCTGGAGATCCTCACAGACTCCCTGAGATCTCCCTTGTGCTGATACCACTGCCTGCGGAGGAACCACTGGAGCGCCCTCATGTGCCAGCGTGCATGTTTGACCAACAGAATGCAGGAAGCAAACAGACCGAGCAGGCGAAGGACCTTCAGAACTGGAACGACCGCTCCGTTGTAAAATAAAGGAATCATTTCCTGTATGTCGAGAATCCTTTGAGGAGGAGGGAATGCCCGACACACAGTAGTGTCCAGTACCGCACCTATGAACAGGTTGCGCTGAGAGGGCACCAGGTGAGATTTGGGCACGTTGATCGAAAAACCCAATTTGTACAACAGCCGAGTTGTATCCTGCAGATGACGCAGCACCTTCTCCGACGACTCCGCCTTGATCAGCCAGTCGTCTAAATAAGGGAAAATCGAGACCCCCGACCTTCTGAGATGGGCTGCCACCACTGCCATCACCTTTGTAAAGACTCGAGGTGCCGAAGTAAGACCAAACGGGAGGACCGCAAACTGATAATGTTGCGACCCTACCGTAAACCGGAGATACTTCCTGTGCGACTTCAGAATAGGGATGTGCAAATACGCATCCTGCAAGTCGAGCGACACCATCCAGTCCTCCTGATTCAGCGCCTGAAGAACCTGCGCAAGGGTGAGCATCTTGAACCTTTCCTGTTTCAGGTAAAAGTTCAGGATTCTGAGGTCTAATATCGGACGCAATCTGCCGTCCTTTTTCGGGATCAGAAAATACCGGGAGTAGCATCCCTGACCCCTCTCCTGCTCCGGGACCACCTCTATCGCACCTTTCTGAAACAACTTCAGGACTTCCTCCTGCAGGAGAAGACGGTGGTCCTCCGAGCAAGCACCTTGACAAGGAGGGTAATTTGGAGGGAATTCCCGAAAGGGAAGGACGTACCCATTTTCTACAAGATCTAGAACCCAGAGATCTGTAGTTACAGATTCCCAATCTTGTAGAAAATGGGTAAGCCGGCCCCCCACAGGACCAGCATGATCCGGAATGTCGAATCTAGGGCTGTTTTGCGGTGGTGGGAGGGGCTGAGGAAGAGGAAGAGGAGGAGGAGAGTTGACGGCCACGTGAGCGACCTCTAAGTCTTCCTCTATATCCCTTGGACAGAGAGCCTTGCTGCTGCTGCTGCTGGGTTGGTCTGTAGGAACGAAAACTCGCCCTTCCAAATCCTCTGTACCTCTTGAAAGTACCTCTCGGCTGGGATTGAAGGCCCAACGACCTAGCCGTAGCCTTACTCTCTTTGAAGCGCTCGAGAGCAGCATCAGCCTTCTTCCCGAACAGACCAGACCCATCAAAAGGTAAGTCCAACAAAGTTGACTGAACATCCGAAGAGAATTCGGAGGACTTAAGCCATGCACCCCTCCTGGTGGCAACTGAAGACCCCATGACCCTGGCAACTGAGTCTGCTGTATCCAGGCCACTCTGTATAACCTGGCGAGCAGCCGCCTGGGCATCCGATAGCACTTCATTGAAGCCTCCTCTATCCTCCTCTGACAGTTTTGGCGCCAACTTTTTAGCAGAGTCCATAAGCGCATGGATATAGCGCCCCAACAAACAAGTCGCATTTGAAGATTTTAATGCCATACTGGCTGATGAAAAAACCTTCTTGGCCGATTGGTCCACCTTTTTTGCCTCCCTGTCCCCTGGGACTTGAGGAAATGCACCTTTCGACCGTCCAGAACAAGCCGCCTGAACTACCAGGCTTTCAGGTGAAGGGTGTGAAGATAAAAATTCAGGATCCCCTGGAGCCACCCTATACCTTCTTGCAACCACCTTGGAGACTGCAGGAGCTGAGAAAGGCTTGCGCCATACATCCAGCACAGGTTCCAAAATTGCCTCATTGAAGGGCAACAGAGGCTCTGAGACCGCAGTTGGAGAATGCAACACCTCAGTCAAAATATTGGACTTGAATTCAGTAGATGGTAATTGAAGGTCCAACAACTCCGCAGCCTTTTTAATTACAGCATGATAGGGTGCCGCGTCTTTAGAGGGTTCGTCCGATGGCGGAGTGATCTCCCACTCCGGAGACAAATCCAGACCACTTGCCTCCTTTAATTCGTCGAACACCTCATCGGATTCGACCAATTCCCCCTCTTCAGCCTCTTCCATCAGAAAGCGTCTCTCCTCCAGCACTCTCTGCGCCTCCCTTCTAGAACGGATCCGCACCTGCGGCGTCGGCGCCGCCGTGTTCGAATCCGACGGCGCCGGCAGTGGCGTCGAACGCGGATCAACTGGAGCAGCCGGTGTCGAACGAGGTCGAGTCGGCGCCGGCGAAGAGGGAAGCGGCGTCGATGTTCTCGGCGCCGGCATCTGCCAAGACGGCGTCGCTGGGAAGAACGGCATAAACGGTGCTTGAGGGTAAACCTGCGGCACACCCAGATTGAAAGCCATCGGACCCATAGGTGCACCAGAGGTATACATGGCCCGTGAGAACACCCCGTACATTGCATTGAGATAATGCGAGGGGTCCTGACCTGGATTAGGGAAAACCGGATACTGGTCAGGTAACACCGGACTCGGGCCTGCCGGCGCCGACGGTGGAACTTGCGGCGTCACAGACTCACCCGGAGCCTGACGATCCTCATCCTGGGCCGGAGTCGGAGACGGAGCCGGAGGACTTGCAGGATCTGGAGATGGTACCGGCGCCGGAGAGGACGCCGGCACCGGGGATTCAACCGGAGCCGGCGAAGGCACCGGAGAAGATGGAACCGGAGGCGAAGTCGGAACAGGAGATGGAGACACTGACTCCCTTCGACGCCGAGCAGGCGATTTCGACTTTGACGTCGAAGCCTTATGATGCGACGAATGCCTCCTCTTCTTCTTATGCTTCTTGCTCTTTGAAGCATGTCCCGAAGTCGACTTGGAAGCCGACCTCGACCTCGACCTGGATCTTCTTCTACCTCTTTTCTCCTTTTTCTTCATCCGGGCGATAAAGAGCTTTGCCTCTCTCTCCTTAAGAGCCTTCGAGCTCATTTTCCTGCAACTCGAACAACCTCCCACGTCATGGTCCGAGGACAAACACCAAACGCAATCGTCGTGCGGGTCGGTGATGGACATGTGCTTGCCACATTCTCGGCAAGGCTTAAACCCAGACTTCCTTGTCGACATCCTTAGAAGATAGACAGAGAAATCCAGAAAACATACAAAGTAACCAGAACAGCTACCAGTAACGATTCCCGAAATCCGTTGGCGTCGTCGGCGCGGAAAAAAGGGAACTGACGTCATCACGCCGAGGAGGTCTTCTTATGGAGCCGGTGACGTCAGCGGAGTCGCGAGCGGAGCCGTGCCTCTGTGACGTCGTCTTCGACCTCATCGGCGTGGACTGCTACAAAAGTTTCCGAATGTTGCTGGCGCAGGGGATATTCACAAGGTGAGGAATCCACTGGCAGATGTATCCATCAGAAGAGCTGCGACCACCGCCATCACTTTCGTGAACACCCGAGGGGCACTGGTGAGGCCGAAGGGGAGCACGGTGAACTGAAAGTGCTCCTGACCCACCGTGAACCGCAGGTAACGCCGGTGGGCCGGCAGGACGGGGATGTGGAAATAAGCGTCCTGCAAGTCCAACGCTACCAACCAGTCTCCAGGGTCTAGGGCAGCCAGAACTTGAGCTAGAGTGAGCATCTTGAACCGGTCCTTCCGGAGGAAGGCGTTGATGCTCCTGAGGTCCAAGATCGGGCGTAGGCCCCCTTTGCCCTTCTTGGGAACCAGAAAGTAGTGGGAATAACAACCACGACCTACTTCTGGAGCAGGAACGCGCTCGATGGCCTCTTTGGCCAAGAGGGCTGAAACTTCCTCTCGTAGAAGATGCAAATGATCCCCCGACATATGGTGGTTCAGCGGTGGCATGGCTGGAGGGGTCGTCTCGAAGGGGAGTTAGTAGCCCCTTCAGACGATTTGCAGCACCCACCTGTCCAACGTGATGGAGCGCCAGTGGAACAGGTGAAGGTGAACCCTGCCGCCCACTGGCATTGAATGGGCCTGAAAGCTCGGACTAGGAAGGCTTTGAGGCGGATGCTGCCGGGGTGGATGTGGACTGACCGGCACGTTGACCTCCAGTACCGCCTCGGCGGAATCCACGTCCGCGACCGCGTGCAGGTTGGTTCTGCGGCCGGTGGCTGGGCGGACGTGAGGAGGCGCCCCTTCCTTGGCCACGAAAGGGACGAAAGGCGGAAGTTTGCGGCTGCGGGGCCGAAAGACCCAAGGACTTGGCCGTGGCCCGGGAGTCCTTGAACCGAGCCAGCGCACTGTCCGCCTTCTCACCAAAAAGGCGAGTGCCATCAAAGGGCATGTCCATGAGGGAACTCTGGACATCCCCCAAAAATGACGTGGACCTCAGCCAGGCGTGACGCCGAAGCGCCACCGTGGTGGAAATCGCCCGACCCAGCGAGTCCGTGGTGTCAAGTCCACACCGTATGGCATGCCGTGCTGCATGTCCACCGTCAGCGAGTGCTTGAGTGAGTTGTGTCCGGGCCTCCACCGGGCACAAGGGCAGCACGTCCTCCACCGTATCGCACAGAGAGTGGGAATAACGGTCCAAAAGGCAAGCGGTATTTAAAGAACGCAGCCCCAAACTCAGGGACGAGAACAGTTTCTTGCCAAACTGTTCCAACCTCTTGGATTCCCGATCCGGAGGAGCAGACGGGAAGGAGGATTGGGAGATTGAGGCCTGGATAACCAGACTCTCGGGGGTGGGGTGTTGGGAGAGGAAACTGGGGTCGCCCGGAGCAGGGCGGTAGCGCCGGGCAACGTTCCGGTCCACAGGAGGGACTGTGGAGGGCTTGGACCAAGTGCCCTGCAGAACGTCAATGAGGGCCTCTTAAACTGCAGCAGAGGCTCAGTGGAGCTTGCTGTCGGTTGAAGGACCTCTGTGAGGACGTTAGTCCTCACGGCCACAGCAGGCAACTCGAGCCCTAGGGCTTCGGCCGCCTTGCGCAGCACCACTGAGATGGCTGCACCCTCCTCCGAGGCCACAGTCGGAGGAGAGATGAAACCAGCGTCCGGGGAGGTATCCAGACAGCTGACATCCCCCAATTCCTCTGCCCAGTCCTGAGAAAGTTGGGCCTGAGCTGCCATAGGGTCTTCAGACCCCTCCCAGTCGCCCTCGTCATCCGATTACCAATAAACAGGAGGAATGATCGGAGCCGGGCAGTAGATGAAGTGTTCACCAATCGGCGCCGCGCCGGCGTCTGGCCCGGACAGGGGCTAAACTGGGGAACGGCGTCGTCCGGGGACGGCGTCGGAGGTGGAACCGGTGTTGGCGCTGGCGGAGGAGGCGTCGTGAGGTCGACCGGCGCCGACCGAGATCCAGGCCTGGATCCCCCGGGGACCTGCGGCGTCGGGGCCGGAGCCGTCGACGGCGCTGGAGCCGCTGGCACGCGAGGTCGCCCAGTCGAACCTGCGGGGCCCGAAGGCGCGCCTACAGGCGTCGACGGCGGAGCCAGGCCCCTCATGGCCGAGATGAAGGCACTGACTTCCGCCGGAGTCGCGTCAGTCCCAGGGACCGGCGGGTATGGGGACGGACGCGGCTCCTGCGGCTCCGATGGAGCTGCGGAGGTGAGACCACCCTGACCCTCAGCCAAGTCGCGCGACCGGCGACGGGAGTCTGAAGAGCGATGTCGTCTCTTGGACTTCTTGGAGTGCTTCGACTTACCCGAAGACCCCGACGAGCGATGACGATGGCTGCGGCTCCGCGACCGGTCCTTGGACCTCCTCCTGGACCGGGACCGAGAGCGGCGCGGAGCCGAGTGCCGAAGTTCGAGAAGCTTACGGGACCGCTCCCGCCTAACTTGCGATGTCAAGGCCTGGCAATCGAGGCACAACTTTGCGTCATGGTCGGCCCCCAGGCAATAAAGGCACCGGTGATGGTGATCCGTCACTGACATCAGGCGATGACAGGCGTCACAGGCTTTGAAACCAGGCATCCTACCGGCACCAGAGTCGAGTCGATAGACAAAAAAGTCAAAAAAGTTAGTCAAAAAATGATTGGGGTAAGCTCTTCCCGGATCGGCACTTACTGGCGCGGAAAAAAGAAGAACTGACGTCAGCGCGCGAGGGCAGCGTCTAAGTACTCCGACGACGACATTCGGGCGCACGACGCCGACGACCAACGCGGAGCCACAAACGAAGTCTAGCGACGCGCAAGGAGTATTGCTACGAAAATCTTTCCGGATCCAGCCTGACATCTGGGGATATTCTAAGTTGAGGAATCTAACTAACGTGTTTCTTTCAGATTGTTAAGGCAATAATGCTTTGTAAAAGTGAGCAGCGAAGCCCACGTGGCAGCCTGACAGATGTCCTGCAGGGGGACACCGCGTCCCAATGCAGTATTAGCTGCTGTCGCCCTGGTAGAATGGGCACGCATCCCCACCGGTTTTTTTAGCCATAGAATAACAGGCCTTGATAGACAAGACGTCCTCTTGTTAACAGCCTGGCCTTGCTTGGCACCTGCGTAGACAACAAAGAGCTGGCCATCCACCCGGAATGCTTGGGTGCGATTCAGGTAAAAGGAGTTCGCACCTTTTGGGTCCAGACGGTGGAGCCTCTCTTCCTCTCCTGAAGGGTGCGGAGGCGGAAAGAAAATGGGCAAGGTGATAGTCTGCCCGATGTGGAAGGCTGTGACAGCCTTTGGCAAGAAGGAAGGACGAGTACGAAGCACAACCTTGTCCGGATGAACCGACAGAAAAGGAGGCTTACAAGAAAGAGCCTGAAGCTCTCCTGTCAGAGGTGATAGCCATCAGGAAGGAAGTTTTCAAAGTCAAAAGACGTAAAGGACAATTGCGCACATGAGATAAGTCAAAACACGATTCAAGTCCCACTGAGGCATTATGAAAGGAACAGGAGGGAACATATGCGTAATGCCTTTTAAGAATCTCTGTACAACAGGGGACTTGAAAAGAGAAGGCTGAAAGGTAGCCCTTGATAGTGCCCAGAGCAGAGCCCTGCCGGGCTAGAGAAAGAAGGAACAAAAGGACCTCAGAAAGAGGGACAGAACGGGGGTCCACAGTATTGGCTGTGCACCACGCCACAAATTTGTTCCACCTGCAGGCGTATACCGATTTAGTGGAGGGACGCCTGGCTGCCAGAATGACATCACAGACTTCGGGAGGCAAGTTAAATGGAATCAGCTGTCGCCGCTCAATCTTCACGCATGTAGGTGGAGGCTGGACAGGTTCAGTTGGAGAACCGTCCCCTGCTGCTGCGACAGAAGATCCTCCCACAGAGGGAGGCGGATCGGGGGATCCAGGCTCATACTGAGTAGCTCTTCAAGCCCAGTCCGGAGCCACAAGGATGACTTGGGCCCGGTCGTGCCTAATTTTCTTCAGCACTCTGGGTAGAAGAGGTATAGGCGGAAAGGCGTACAACAGACCGCAGCTCCACTCGCGACGAAAATCATCGCCGAGCGAGTGCCACCTTGGAAATTCCAACGCGCAGAACTGCGGACATTGCGCATTCTCTTCTGTGGCGAATAGATCTAACCAAGGCTCTCCCCACTGTTGAAAGTGACCTTGCGCCACCTCAGAGTGAAGACGCCATTCGTGATCCATCAAACACCGGCAGCTGAGTTTGTCCGCCTTGGTGTTCAAAGAATCCGCCAGGTGTTGGACCGTCAAGGAAATACTGTGATGTTCCAGCCATGTCCACGACCCCACCCCGCCCTGTTTGTTGCAATACCACATGGCGGTGGTGTTGTCCGTGAACACCTGCACTACCCCCTGACAGAGGGAAGGAATGCCTTCAGTGCAAGAAGGATCGTCTGAAGCTCCAGAAAGCTGATATGGAACCGGAACTCAGCCGGAGACCAGAGGCCTCTGATCTCTGCCTCTGTGGCCGCCCCATCCCAGGAGGGACGCATCTGTCACCACTGTGTGCCCCGGTTGGGGAAGGGAGAGGGATCTGCTGCTGACCCAATGCTGATTCGTGAGCCACCACTGCAATTGTTGTGCAGTGCCCGCCGAGATCTGGACGTAGTCGGACAGGTTCCCCTGATGCTGTGCCCACTGGAACTTCAGGTCCAACTGCAGAGCCCGCATGTGCCACCTGGCATGGTTGGTCAGCAGGATGCAGGAGGCCACGAGTCCCAGCATCCTCAAGGTCGTCTTGACTGAAACCCAGGACAAGGGCTGAAAGATCGGAATCATAGCCCAAATGTCCTGGACTCGCTGTTCGGGAGGATAAACCTGAAACTGCGCAGTGTCCAGAACTGCTCCGATGAAGTGAAGCTTCTGGCAGGGAATCAGGTGCGACTTCGGCACGTTGATGGAAAACCCCAGCAAATGCAGAAGGTCGGCCGTAGTCTGGAGGTGGGAGACGACTGTGTGGGGCGAGCCCACCTTGAACAACCAGTCGTCGAGATAGGGGAAGACTGAAACCCCTGATCTGCGCAGATCAGCTGCGACCACTGCCATCACTTTTGTGAACACCCGAGGGACGCTGGTAAGGCCAAAGGGGAGCACTGTGAACTGAAAATGCTCCTGGCCCACCGTGAATCGCAGGCAACGCCGATGGGCCGGCAGGGCGGGAATATGAAAATAAGCGTCCTGCAGGTCCAGTGCCACCATCCAGTCTTGTGGGTCATGAGCAGACAAGACCTGAGCCAGAGTGAGCATTTTGAACTTCTCCTTCCGGAGGAAGCGATTTACGCTCCGAAGGTCTAAGATGGGACGTAGACCCTTGTCCTTCTTTGGAACCAAGAAGTAGTGGGAGTAACAACCACGACCTACTTCTGGTGTCGGAACGTGCTCGATGGCCCTCTTGGCCAAGAGGGCCATAACATCCTGCTGGAGGAGTGCCAAATGATCCCACGACATGAAGTGGAACTGCGGTGGCATGGCTGGGGGGGTAGACTCGAAGGGGAGGGAGTAGCCCCATCGAACAATCTCCAGAACCCACCTGTCTGATGTATTGGTGCGCCAGTGGGGGAGGTGATGAGGAATCCTGCCCCCCACTGGCGTCTGGTGGGCCTGAAACACCGGACTAGGAAGGTGTGGAGACACTGGCAGCGGAGGTGTTGGTGGACTGACCCGCACGCTGGCCCCACGTCCGCGGCTGGGCTGGGACTGTTGCTGCGCAGGCTTGTTCTGATATGAACGTGTTTGTACGCCCCTTCCGGAGCTTCGAAAGGAACGAAACTTAGGAGCGGAAGGAGTACGTGTAGCCGAAAGGCCCAAGGACTTGGGCCAAGAGTCCTTGAAATGTTCCAATGTGGAATCCGCCTTATCACCAAAGAGGCGAGTGCCATCGAAGGGCATGTCCATCAAAGTATTCTAGACATCTGCCGAAAAACCAGCTGTCCTCAACCAGGCATGACGACGGAGCGCCCCCGTTGTGGAAATCGCCCTACCCAGCAAATCTGCGGTATCAAGACCACAACGTATAGTGAATTTGGCCGCGTCTCTCCCCTCCATAAGAGCTTGGGAGAGAACTGCCTGGGCCACCTCCAGACACTGAGGTAGTACTTGTTCAACCGCATCCCATACAGAATGGCAATAGCGGCCCAAGAGACAGGCAGTGTTCACAGACCGCAGTCCAGAACTTGCGGAAGAATAAATCTTCTTGCCAAACTGCCCCAACTTCTTGGATTCCTTGTCTGGTGGAGCAGAAGGAAACACACTCGGAAACGTCAAGGCCTGAACCACCAAACTCTCAGGTGTAGGGTGTTGGGTGAGGAAGGCAGGGTCGCCCGGGGCCGGGCGATGGCGTCGGCCTACACCCTTGTCCACAGGGGCCCCTGTGTTGGGCCAGGACCAGGTGCCCAGAAGCACATCAGTAAATGCATCCTTAAACGGCAACAGCGGTTCTGTTGAAGAAGAGGCTGGCCAAAGCACTTCAGTCAGTAGAATGGTCCTGACAGCCACAGTAGGGAGCTCGAGGCCAAGAGCCTCGGCCGCCCTACGTAGCACCGTGGAAAAGGTACCACTCTCCTCCATAGTAGCTGAATCGGATGCTGAACCAGGCGCCGGAGTGTAATCCGGCCCACTGGCCTCCGCCTCCTCATCCCAGTCGGGGACAGACTCGCACTGTGCTGCGAGAGTGTCTTCAAACCCCTCCCAGTCCTTCCCTTTCTCCACAAGTGGATGAGGACGTGGGTGAATAAAAGGGTAAAAGTTCTCCATCGGCGTCGGGAGACATTCCTCCGGCTCCATACCAATGTCAGAAAAGAAGTCGATGCCAGTGTCGGCCGCCGGCGTCGGTGACGCCGACATCGGCGACATCGATGTCTATGTTGGCGGGGGCCGTACGGGGTCCACCGGCAAGAACAGGGAGCCACGGCCAGAGCCATGGAGGCCTCTGGGTGTCGACGACGTCGGGGCTGGAGCCGGCAACGTCGAGGAATGCGGAACATTGGGGTCCGCGAGCCCCGAAGGTGTGCCGACGGGGCCGCACGGGCCGAAGATACGTGCCATTGCAGACACAAACTCTTGCAATTCGGTCGGAGTCGCCGATGGACCCGGGAAAGGTGGGTAAGCCAATGGTAACTGCTCAGGCTCCGTTGGAATCGCAGGGGAGGTGCCACCTGCCTCTTCAGCCAGGTCCCACGACCGGCGAGGGGAGGACGAAGAGGGGCGACGCTTCTTCGACTTCTTGTGCTTTGCTTTACCTGACTCCGAGTGCGAAGACTTTGAATGATGGTGCTTGCTCTGCGACCGGGCCCTCGACCTCCCACGGGACCGGGACCTGGAACGATGTGGGGCCGACTCCCGGGCCTCCAGCCACTTTTGGGACCACTCCTGCAAAGTTTTCGGGGCCATGGCCCGGGAGTGGGGGCACGACTCGGTGTCGTGGTCACGCCCCAGGGAGAAGAGACACTCACGGTGCGGGGCTGTCAGCGACATCGTGCGCGGACAGGCCCTGCAAAGCTTGAAACCGGGCATCCCTATGCACCAGGGGTAAGTTTACTTACAAATTATAACAAACAAATACTTAGTCAACAAGTGACGGGGTACCGCTCTCTCCGGATCTGCGTTTGCAGGCGCGGAAAAAGAGAGAACGGACGTCAGTGCGCGTGGGCGCGTCTAAGTAGCTCCAGTGACGACAACTCTGCAAATACGACGATTCTAAGGTAAGGAATCTATCACTAACGTGTCTCTTTCAGATTAATCCTTCACTGACCGGCATCTGTACCAAGTTCATGGAAGCATGCCAAAGTTATCCCACTGCTGAAAAAACCCACTTTGGACACCTCCAAACCAGAAAACAGACGTCCTATTTCTCTTCTGCCATTCCTTGTTAACGTAACAGAGATCAATGTTAATGCCATCTTACCCAACTTTTTAGAAGAAAATTACATTATGGATATCTCCAATATTATTGGTTTTAGGTCACGTCATAGTACTCAGTCAGCTCTTCTCGCAGTCAATGAGCTACTCCGCAGCGTCTTAGATGAAGGCAGTTCCTCTATACTGATTCTGCTCAACCTAAGTGCCGCTTTTGATACTGTATGCAAAAGAAACAATTGATGGACGGAAAGCTGGACAACGCAAACATTCACCCCCAGTCACAAGGATCTGGGTTTAATCCATCATTCTTTTGCTCACCACACCACCCTAGTTTGGACATATGCAAATCAGTCTTGAACCTGTTCCTTATGGGAACAGTCCAGCCCGAACTGCCAAGCCAGGTCCTCCCTGGACCGGAAACAAGCATCCTGGGACCGGTTTCAGGGCATCACCCTTCATCAGCCAGGCTAGCTTGAATCCAGTGGTGTAGTGAGCACGGGACCCACATCTGGGCATACCCTTCCCACTTAGGGCGACATATGCAAAAGAAACAATTGATACTGTATGTCACAAGGCTTGCTTCAGTGCCTCTGTGAAATTGGGGTTGGTGGCTCTGCTCTTACATGGTTCACATCCTTCCTTGCCGACCATTCTTTTTCAGGTGGTGTCCCCGCCTTTTAGTTATAACTGGCACACTCTACACCACAATGTCCCCCAGGGCTCCTCCCTGAGCCCTACAGTGTTTAACATCTACATGTAGCCATTGGCTCAGGTTGTGAAAGCTCTGGGTTTCGCATTGGTAGCTTACGCTGATGACACCTAGCTTGTGTTTTCTTTTCCAGCACTCCTTCATTGAGTCTGGTCAATTTCCAAATAGTAACAATGGCTGTTGCAGAATGGATGGCAGCTAAGTGTTTGCATCTGAATAGGAGTAAGTCATAAATCCTACTTGTATGCAGGGATGTCCACACCTGTGGCAACCGCTGGTGGCCTGCTTCCCTTGGGACTCACCTGGTCCCAAGCTGGTGGTTAAGAATTTGGGTATCTGGGTTGAAAATCCCCATACCTTTGAAGCACAGGCGACAGCGGTGCCAGGCACCTCTTGTGGGCTGCTACATGGGCTCAAACCCATTATGGGTTTTTTGATCCCCACATTCGTTAAATCATCGTTCACACTGTTATACTCCCCCGGCTGGACTATCGTAACATCCTATACCTGGGAGTAAACAAGCCTGTGATTAGAAGGCTACAGATGGCTCAAAATGAAGCGGCAAGGTTGCTGTTTTCTCTTCCTAAGTACTGCTCTGCTGCAGATGCTATGTGCTATGAAAATGACACTGGCTCAAAGTGGATACGCGTATTCAGTTTAAGTCTCTGGGCATGGGCCATAAGATCTTTTTTTCTCAGGGGGCCCCCATTTTATCTAATTTGCTGTTGCCGTACCTACCCTCATTTCGTTGTGCTCTGCAGATCATAATCTGGCCTCTGTGCCACGTGTAGGAAAAGAGCGCGGGTGCGCTGTCTGTATTTCCGTGCTATAGTCCCTGCCCTGTGGAATCCCCTTCCTCTTCTTTTGAGGCGCATTCAGAACCACTTTTCCTTTAGGAAATCTCTGAAGACCATTTTCTTTTCCATCTAAGTATTCTCTACACAGCCTTGGCTCTCTGACCAAACTAGCGCTGGGACGCCCCATTGCTGAGGCAGCCATGCACTTTACAAATTGTTTAACATAACATAGCATAGCACATATCTGAGGTCTCTGTACTTTAAACCTACAAGTCACCCCTATGGCAGGCTCTTCAGTCCTGAGGGCAGGGTGCTTGGTTATGAGTGTGAGGGTGCCTCTGCATGAGCAGGACACCCTTACAAGCCCCGGAGCTGATTCTCCAGGCTTTGTAAGTGCAGTGAGCCATTTTTACGACATATAGTGGACATCAGTCATTACGATATGTCTATCTATATAGTTGCTGCACCTAACCCGGTCATGTTTGGTATCAAACATATTGAAATCATACCCAAACACCGATTCCAGTGTTGGAAGTATGATCCCATGTACCTTAGGGGACCCCTTGTGCTCCCAGTAACATCCTTTCAGGCTCCTGAAGGAAGCTAGGGCTGCTGCCAACCACAGAGAGAATTCTGACCTCCTGCTGCTGAGCCAAGCTCGAGCAGGGGAAGGTAGAACAATAGGTTTCCTGTCACACGGAGGTGTGACCACCTCCCAGACAGGACTTAGCGTATGGGGCTGGGGGCGCTTGCCAGCACCCCCATACTGCTTTGAAGGGCACATTTGGTGCGCACCTTGCATTCTCCAGTTTGAGTCACTTCAGTAAGACCTTGGCTCCAGCTCTGGCGCGAAACTGAACAAAGAACATGGGAGTATCCTACCCTCTGGGAGGGACCTCCGAGTTGTTACAACCCTTTCCTTAGAGTACTTAAGGGCTTACCTGTGGGTGGGTCCTTAGATTCATTGTGAGACATGACTCAACCCTGAAACTATGTTGCTTTTTAATCGTCTGGACATTTAAGAATTTGCTTGACTTTGAATGGAACTGAGACTGCAAAAAGGAAGATTCCTGCTGCTCCTGGTCTCGCTGTTCTTCAAATCTTCTTTGTCGTCTGTGTCTGGGCTTCATCCAGGTTCTTCAACAGACCTGTGGGCATCAAGGACGCCCGAAGAAATCTCCCTTGGAGAGAAGGAGTCACTCCCCTGCATCGGCAGGCATCACAACAAGCTGACCAGTCTGCTGCTCGTGTTGTACTATGGACTTCCAGAGGCTTAGCAACACAGGTGGTGGTTCTACAACTCCCTTGAGGCCTGACCTGTCATCTCTGCAATTTTGAGGCCAGTATCCCTCATCGGAACCACTGGGACCGAAACGCTGTGCACTGGTCGGCTTGCCGGTCCTATTGTGACTCCTGTGCCTTCAGCCTGTGGGTCTTCCTGAGGGTCTTCTCTTGCTTCAGTGGGCTCCCCAGCTTGCTTGGGACATGCTCCAACTCCCAACGTTGCTCCTTTTTAGTCTCCCATGCCAGTTCCGGCTACCAAAGGCTTGTTGGTTTCCCACAGGACCCCGGCCACCTAGTCACCGATATTTGACGTGGGACAGCCCGTGCATAGCCCCTGGTCTTCCTCAGCGTCACCTGGTCATCATAGCTGCAGCGTCACCGTCGACTCTTCAGAACCTCCCGACATCAGTGGGCACTGTGTCTCTGTGCCTCCCAGTCACCTCCGAGTGGCATAGATTCTGTCCTCTGTGCTTGTAGGTTCTTCACGTCAAGTATCCACCCTTAAATTGCACAGGACTCCTTCACAGTCTTCTCAGAGGCATCTTCAAAGTCGTCTATGGCAGGTTCCGACGTTATTTCACCCATATGCACCCGGCTTCCCTGGTGCAGGTAACCTGGTTTCCAGGGCATCTACGGGTGGAGCAGTTCTCCAATCTTCTGTCTTCCAAAGGGTTTCTTTGGGGTCCTCTGGGATGGGTCCTTCGTCTTCAAAACTGCAACCACAACTTCCCCAGTGACTTCTATTGAACATGTGGCCACGTTTCCACTCTGCAAACCGCCTACGTGAGGTTCCTGGGTACTTACTTTGGGTGGTTCCTTGTGTACCCGGCTCCTCTGGGTCTTCTGGTCTAAGTCCCTTCCTCCGTTGCAATTCACATTCCACTTTCTTAATATATGGTTTGGTCTCCCCCTGGAGACCACTATATTTTGTGCTACTTACCTAAGTGATTCGGAATATTCTTGTGTATTGTGTTGACATCTCTGGGTAGGAGATATACCAATGATAGTGATAGTGTGTTGTAATAAATAGACTTATTTTTGCTAAACACTGTGATTTCTTTTCATCTAACTTACACTACAGATCAAGTTGGTAAAACAAGCTGCTTTACACTCCTTCAAGATAAGCCTCAAGGCTGCTCTCCACAGCTCCCACTTTGAAAGCTTTCTATGGTTATCAAAGACCACAAAAATCAACATAAAGGTGAAGTTTTTAAGCATCAGATTAGCACAGTGCCATCCATGCAGAGCTCTAAAATGACAAAAGACTGATGTAGCTGGTGTTGTAACATGTTCTATACAGGAGCTGCTCTCCACCTAAACTAGGAAATTACCTAGAGTTCTCAGCTGTTATATACATAGTAAGTAGTTATATTTAGTACCTAGTTTCCATTGTTCCATAGGAACTGCGTTTTTGTTTTGCTAATAACTTAGCGCCGTTTGACGAATCTTCACAGATTTTTCAAAACAAGTTTGCCAGTAACTTCAGCTGCTGTCTTGAAAGTTTCGGGATAATCCGTCAAGCGAGGGCTCAGAACAAAGGGGGGTGATTCCAAAACATGTTTTCCTCATGCAATTTCCCATAGGGATTTTAGACACGACTACAGCCCGAATCGCTGAACGGAAATACACCAAAGTTGGCAGAAGGCTAGATATTGGTCCAGAAAGAGTGCTTTTTGTAATTTGCTATACATCTGTGCCATAAGTTTAAGAGTATTAAAAGTAAAAAGATTTATGTATATGTGAAGAGTTAGATCTGCCACGAATCCTCAGCAGATCCAGGCGGATTTGCGGATCCACATGCCAACAGAAATTCAGTTATTGGCCTGCCCCAACCTGAGAGGAGAGTTTCAGCCAGCATTTTGAGCATCGGGACATGGTTCCCAGGGGGGAACATTAAATGTAAAAGTGATAGAAGGGGCAAGATAGAGGTACCCTGACCTTATAGTCCTGATGGAGGGGTCTGACAGGGACCCCTCAAAAGCAACACATTTTCCAAAAATGGTTTATTCAGACCACGTTAGGATCTGCAGATCCACCCAGATCTGCCTGGAACCTCCCAGATTCAGGTGGATCAGCTGATCCAAACACATACATTCACTCACAGACTAACCCACCTATTCACACACCAACTTACGAGCCCAAACACCCACTCACACTTAAACTCACATACCGATACAACCACTCCCACAACCACTCACAGGCCCATACACCCACACAGCCACTAACGCAACCACTCACAGGCCCAAAAAACCACTCACACATCCACTCAGACTAACACAGCTACTCACACACCCAATCACAAACCCACACAACCACTCACACACCATACAGCCACTCACATACTCACAGACCCACAAAACCACTCACACACCCACATAGCAACTCACACACCCACTCCCCCTTACACACCCACTCACACACCCGTATAGCCACTCACACACCCACACACACAGGCAGTGATACACTTATAAATTGCAATATAATATGTTGGTATTAAATGTGTTATTGTTTTAGTACTGAATGGTTGCAATATAACCGTCAGACTCCTTATTTGTCCGAGGATTCGCGACAGATCCATAAAATTAATTAAAAAAAATAAAGACTTGGCACATTGCATTTATAGAAAAGACTGCATGAGTTGTATGTACAACTATAGGTACAACTTACTTTTTAGTTTTAAAATATATATTAAGAATGAATGTGTGAATAAAATATATTTATAAACTTGTGAAAATGCATATTAGTAAATTGAATTTATGGGTCAAATCGTAGTGCAATTAATATTTTCAAAAAGTTTGAAATTCACTAAAAAAACAAAGGTTACAGGGACGTTATAGTTAGGAAACAGATTTTATTTTTAAACGTAGAAATTCACTGACAAAAACCAAGGTTACAGGAACTTTATATTTAGGTTCTAATTTTACACACACAAAAGAATAGAAATTAAGCAGTTATAGTTATCACAAGTGTTGGACTTGGCCCTTTTTGCAGGGTCATCCCTGAACTTTTTGCCTTCCTCCTAGCCTTTTTACTAACAGGGTGTTGGTGGTTTTAGGACTCTGGGCACTTTAGGCATGTTTAGCTGTGCAAAGTGCGTATGCTTTCTGCCCTCCATAGGCTACCATTGGGAACCACCCCCTTATGGGATAGCTCCTAAATGGAACAAAATAAGTATGTCATGTTTGGTATGTTTGGAATGGAAATAATAAATGCTGCGCAATGGTGTGCGCAGGTTTATTTTCACTATTTTAGGAATGCCACTTTTAGAAGTTGGCATTTTTGTGTGCTATGTGCCTGTCTGCCTGATGTGCATTGCATGTCAGGTTCTAGAAGTGACTAGGGCTGGTGAGGTATGGGTGGCTCCAGGGAGGGCAGGGTGAGTCAGCACTAGGCTGAATAGAAGATCTGCAATTGGAGCAGTGGGAGAAGTCCTCTGTCCCTGAATAGATCTAGGTCTGCCCTGTACAATGCTGGCTCCGCCCCCTGTGGTGTGTCTGATGACCCAGCCCCAGCTCACAAAGGAGGGAAGCTTGGTAAACAAAGTGATTGACACCCCTTCCAGAGCCAGTTGGGACTGGAACCTCCAAGACCCTTCCAGAGGCTTCTAGAAGGGGGCGGCCAAAGAAGAAATGTAATATAAATAGAGCGGCTGTGACCGCATGATGTTGTTGTGCTTGTGCTTACTTGGAGGGGACACTGCCAGGAGGACCCGCCGTGGGATCCAGCTGCTGGCTTCTGATGGGTCCCTACGTGCTGGCCTGCCTGTGCCCAGCTCTGTCCCTCTACACCTCTGGGGACACTACTGGACTGGGAAGAGGCTACGCTGGAGCCAGGGCTGCTGCACTTCAGGATTGCCATCCTCACCGTGTCTGACTGTCCCAAGGGATTGTTACTCTGCTGGGGAAGAGCTACCCTGTGGTCTGCTGACCACTGCCCAACCCTGCCTGCTTTCCAGCGCCTCGTGAGCGCTTCAATCTGATCAGCTGTGCTCCATGGAGGTGAAGAGTGTCTGTCCCCTGCAGCGCTGTGCAGCCAACGTGTTGCGAGGGGATCCCGGCGTGTAGGATTCCCCGAGCTCCTTACTGCAGCGGGAGCCCACCCGCGTTTTCTGCATTTTTAAAAACAGTGGGTGCCCACCCCACTGTTCGTGTGCTCTCGGCGGGAGCCCACCCCGTATTTTTGCCTCTTATACGGTGTGTGCCTACCCCGCATTGTGGTGCCGAAGGAGCAGATGCCCATCCAGCGTTTTGGGCATATTTTATTAGCGGGAGCCCACCCTGAGTTTTGTGCCTTCCAGCAGGTGCCCACCCCGCAGTTGTCTTTATCTCAAACGGGAGCCTACACCGTATTGCCGCCAGGACCTCAAGGGAATCACCGCCACGGCCCGTGAGGAAGACAGAAGCCCCCCGCCGAGCAGACCAAAAGCAGAAGACAGGCGCTCGTGCCTGACTGTGGGCGGGGCCTGCTGCTGCAGCTGACCGGAGCCTCGCGAGCTTTCCATCTAAGTCCCGGACCCAGGAAGGGGGACCGGGCGGAGGAAGACAGGCAGCACTGCACCTGAGACAAGGCGGGGCTCCCATGTGGCCAAGGAGAGCCCCGCGTACTACCGGAGGAGACCCAGGACTGGCGGTGAGTGGGAAGCAGACGCCCAGAGGAGCAGAGACCACGAGGGAGTCCCCGGTGAGTGGGGCTATACTTTACAGTGCCGGTGCCTGTACTTCTTGAGCGGCCCCGCAGGACAGCGGGCCGCTCCAATGTTAGGGGGCCATTTTGATTAAGAGAGCCCCAGAGCGGGGTCCCCAGAAGTGCCAGTGACTCTTGTGCTTCACAGCTGCACCACACTAGCGCGGGCAGCTGCAACGTTGGGGGGTAATTTTGTTTTTAAAATCGCGGATTGGTGCTGCCCATGAAGCACAGAAAGTGCTTCGACCTTTGTTGCTAATCAGCGGCGCCGCAGTTGCGGGCCGCTGCAACGTTGGGCAAGACTATTTTCAGAGTCTCAGGGGGCTAAGGAGGCACAGCTGGTGTCAGTGTTTTCTTTGTTATCTCCAGCTGCACCGCGAGAGGGCAGCTACAACGAGGGGCAGGTTTCATGTACCATAATGACGATAACCTACCGTGGGCACTACTGATTATGTCTTATGCCCCATGCTCATATAAGTTTGCCTAATGTTATCTAATGAGACGCTATGATTATGCCTAATGATAATTTGCATGCCTAATGTCTTGCTATGGTGGTTTAGGTTCATGCCTGATCTGATGTGTTATGCCTCATGTTAATGTCATGACGCTAAGTTCATGATCTTGCCTGTAGTTACTGGTTGTTTGGCATTTATAGGTTGTGTCTGTGATGGTTCTGGCAGCGACCCCATTGGCGTTGCCTTGTACATAGTCCCCTGTAAATTGCAACTTTGTGCCAGAGGGCACAGAGTATAGATATGTGATTGTACTCTAATGTGTTTAACATAATACAAAGGCTATTTTCATATAACCTTGTGTGGAGTCTCCTTTGTAGTGTGCCTAGTGTGTCGCCGCTGTGTGTGGTTGTTGCGCAAACGCTTTAACATTGCCTCTGGGATAAGCCTGACTGCTCGTGCCAAGCTACCAAGGGGGTGAGCAGGGGTTATCTTCAGTGTGTAACTCCCTTGTTCGGACTAGAAATGGGGGTTTCTGCCTGGCTGTGGCGCATGCCCTAGCCCAGGGGTCTCCAACCAGTAGCTCGGGAGCTACTGGTAGCTCACCAGCATCCTCAAAGTAGATCTCAGAGTTGAAGCCAAACCAAGCTGATCTCAGAGATTCTGTTTATATTAAAGAAGGCAGCACTGATCGTTTCATTACCCGTAAGAGTTACAGACATCCAATCCAATGGCAGGGCCTCTTGATAACACTCAAACACACACTGTGTTGACCTATCCATCAATCAATCGGGGATTTATAGAGCGCACTACTGAGGGTCTCAAGGCGCTGGGGGGATGCATTTGGGCAGCTCCGGTCATTCAAAAAGCCAGGTCTTGAGGCTCTTCCTGAATGCTTGCAGTGTGGGGCTTCTTCTGATGCTGAGGGGGTGTTCGTTCCAGGTCTTGGCCGCGATGTAGGAGAAGGATCTGCCTCCTGTTCTGGCTCAGTGAATGCGGGGGATTTTAGCCAAGGCCTGGTCAGAGGAGCGGAGGTTTCCCTTGGGGACGTAGAAGGAGATTCTTTTGTTGAGGTATTGGGGTCTGGTGTTGTGGAGGGCTTTGAAGGTGTGTGTGAGCAGCTTGAAGGTCACTCTTTTTTCGACGGGGAGCCAGTGGAGTTCTCGTAGTTGCTGGGTGATGTAGTCTTGCCATGGGATGCTAGAATTGCTGAGGGGGATGCACCATTGCTGTGGTCAAAAGATTGGTGGCCATGGGATCTAGGTGATTCCCCCGGAGCCTAAGACCGCAGTTAAGAACCTCGGCATACGCCTAGACCAGGCACTGACCATTAAAGAGCACGCTGCTATCACCGCTGTTTCCATGTACTTGGTTTATTACGGCGAACCTTCCCCTTCCTTACATTGTCCACACGGAAAACTCTTATCCAGGCACTGTTACTAAGCTGCTTAGACTACTGTAACGCCCTTTTGGTCTCAGCTGAGTCTTCGCTGAGCAGATTACAGGTGGTCCAAAACACCGCGGCGCGCCTTGTCTTGAATGCTCCCCCTAGAACTGCCTCTCTTCCTTTCCTACAACAACTCCTCTGGCTCCCGGTATGTAAACTAATCAAATTTAAAATCTGTTGTATTGTACACAAGGCCTTGAACGGCAAAGGCCCCAGCTATCTTGCAAGGAAATTTAACCACTACATAACCACTTGGTCTCTCCGATCGAGAACTAAATCTCTGCTTCTTGTACCACGGTTCAAAACATCGCAACTGGGAGGGATAGCTTTCTTTCACCTAGCCTCTCTCTACTGGAACCAGCTTCCTATTCATCTGCGGCGCAATGCCCTAATCACCTTCAATTCCGAAGGCTCCTCAAAACTGCATTATTTTAACATGCCCCCCTTCACGGCCTACTCATGCACCTCCATAGCGCAGAGATACCCCTTCGAGGGTGATTCAGGCACTTTACAAATAAAATAAATACATAAATAAGATGCTGAGGACGAGTCTGGCTGCGGCGTTCTGGATGGTCTGGAGTTTGTGGAGCAGAGATTGGTTGATTCCGGCATAGAGGGCATTCCCATAGTCCAGTCTGCTGGTGAGGAGTGCATGGGTGATAGATTCAGGGGGGGGGGTCCCTTTGACGGACTTGCGGAGTATGTGGAGGGTGTTAAAGAATGTGGAGCAACAGCTTTGGCCAATGGGTCTGCAACATGAACCATCTATCTCCACTTTAAATCTACCTAAGACGGAGATTGGCCATGTTATACACCCTGCTCTATCAGTCACACTGTGTGTGACATCAAAGAATAGTGGGAGAAGTAGCCAGGGCTGACCCACCAAAGTGTGTGACTGCAAGAACTAGAGTGAAAATGTGTTAGTTGGGTGAATGATCAACCAAAGAGCTGAGGGAAGAGAGTATGCATCCAGGGTAAAGAAAATTAGAAGCATCACATTCATTTTTGTGTGGGTCTGTGACATTGTGGCCTTCCCTAATAAACAGTGTTGATTCCTTAAAGCTACTCCTAGTGTCAAGGACTGCCAAATATGTATGCTGGTCCCCATCATAAGAGTATTATCTCTGACGCAATTGTGCCCGTTAATGGTATAATTGTGCCATAGCAATAATATTTTCCTCCTTGACTATTTTGGGCATACACGTCTAGTAATTACATTCTTGCTGCCATCACTGACATATTAAGAGCATGACTGGCCTGAATTTGTTCATGAGAGGCATTTTTACATGGCGGTACTCAATGAAAACGAAAAGCTGATGTTTAGGGACTGTGTGTTTTCTAACAATGCAAACTGATTTGATTTTTAAAGGAGTAAATATGCTTTTTCTTCTGGAAAATTGAGTTTGATTGCTTAAAGTGGAAAGTGGTTTTGATAGAAAAATATGTGTATTTTCAAAAACTAATATGCTAATGAAGACAAAATATTGCAATTCTAAAACACATTTAAAGTTGTTAGCTGAATGATAATTCAATTTCAGTTGGGAAGACGTACTGCTGTGGTAATACTTTATTGCAAGCATTTAATATTGATAAACGTTTTCCTAGCATTCTGCTGATAACTTCACCTGGAATGTTTGGGTGGTTACTACTGATAATTGTGCTTAGGGTGGTCATAGTGTAATGTTAATACATATCATCAGCATTTTACAGTGATAAAATATGCTAGTAGCTCGGCATGACTTTCCTTGAGCAGAATTAGCTCTCACTACAGAAAAGGTTGGAGACCCCTGCCCTAGCCTCCCACTTTCTAACAACAAGTAACTATAATTTGTGCCCTAAGGTAACTATAACTTGCGCCCCCACCATGCACTGCTAATTACTCCACATATTACATCACTCATGACATCTTCTATGACATCATTGATATCACAGCAACATTTGCAGTGAAATTATTGATGAGCAAACTGTGCATGGTGGGGGCACGAGCTATAGTTACTTTTGGGCACGAGTGATAGTTGCATGAGGTAACTATAACTACTGAATTTCAATGTTTTGTGTGTGTAAAATCTGGATCTTTGGGTTTTTTCAGTGAATTTCTAAGGTTTTTTAAATTCTATTTCCTAACTATAACACACCTGTAACCTGATTTTTTTCCCAGTGAATACATATATATATTTCAGTGAATATATTCACTGAAAAAAACCAAAGGTTAAAGTAACATTATAATTAGGTGAATATTTTAGTGACAATATTAACGGTTTGAGCAACAAAAAAACCCAGAAATTCCCCAGTTATAGTTAGCAGAGCTAACTATAACTTGCATCCATGCCATGAACTGCTTATGACCCCACATATTTACATATTACGTCACTCATGACATGTTCGATGACATCATTTATGGTTTACATAAGCGGCGGGTAAGTACCATATTACGTTACTACCTAATTTTGTACTGCCTGTGTCCAGCTAATGGGTGTAACTGCTTCTAAAGCATCAGAGGTGTGTAGAGGTATTGAACATGTTATAAACCTCTATATTGAAGAGAAACTCCGTGTGCAGGTGACAGCTGACGATCTGTGTTCATTATGTTCCACACAACATTTTTGGTACTGCAGAAAGTTTTCAGCAGGGCAAAGACTCTATTACTACATACAAAGTATTGTAAGCAGCATTCAGTTATAAGATAGAATCGTCTCAGCATGACAATTTCTACTTAACACAAAAGACTGTGTCACACAGGTATTAAGCTATGCACGTGTGCCTGTTTTGCTCCAAAAGGCTCTCTGTAACGTTTTCACCACAGTTAGAAGACTGCACGTAGTATAATCTTTAGCACCTTCAGGCGTTGCATATTTTAAGCGTATAGGGTTTTTTGGTCAAGTATTGCATAGAGTGTACACTGTTCTTTGTAGATACTTTCTAATACTCTGTAGTGTGTTTCTGATGTGAGTTGCACTGTTTGTAAACAGTCTGGTACAGGGAAACACTCTCCATAGAGTGAATTCTGTTTAGAGTACCCACTTCTCAACTTAAATCAACTTAATCTCTCAATGTAGGTTTGGTGACTGTCAGGGGTTTGATGCTGATAAAAGCTGTCCATAGTAGGATATTACATTTGGAACAGACGTGCAGTATTTTTAGGAAATTGTCTTCCTCTGAACAGTTGTATACAGATTGAACACAGTATGCAAGGAGCATTTCTCATATCAGTGGTCTATTTTTAATGTGAATTACGTGTGAGAAGTTGGCCTGATGTATGATGTCACTAGTTCTAGTGTACACCTTATATCAGTCCAAATACCCTTATGGTGATTGGTTGTAAAGTCAACCTTATAGACCAGCTATCCTAGTGGTAGCATGGACAAGAGCAGTCTTAGGCTAAACTCTGAATGGCATGTGAAGCCAGCTGTGATACCATATATAATCCCTTGAATACCAAATGAAAGGACACCACAACAGATATATATATATATAAAATAAAGTGTATTTATTCTAGTCAAACCCTCAGCACTCTTTATGAGATTAGAGGTAAGTACAACACAGTCTTATTTAAGCATACATTAAGTCACACAGGTAAGTAATACAGTTAGGCCCTAGGGGCCACGCAAACCATATACTAAGTAAGTATAAGGACCACTGTCACGGAAATAGGATAGGCCTAGGCCTAGGGAATCGCTGGGGCCACACTACACTAGCATTAGTTAGGAAGTGGGAGGCCCACGGGATTCAGGTGCAGAGTGGAAACACTCACGCGTAATGCGTAAAAGTCGATAGAATTAGTAGTTGTTGGAAATTAACAGTTTAAGGACACTTCTAAAGCAGCTAGAGAGTCGAGACTCGGAAACTAGACCCTAGGATGGTCACTACCCTTGTGAGCACCGAAGTACCCAAGTTACCTAGCCCACAGGCTGCGGGTGCATAGGTGTGAACTTGCGTCGGGTTTCGTCGTGGACTTCTATGGATGCCTGAAGGAAAGTTGCTGACAGGCAGTCAGTGAAGAGGGTCCGGTGGATCCCAAGGCTGGGATCAAGAAGAGAGGAGACCTGTAAGTAGAAGGGACAGAGTCAAGGTCACTAGCCAGTGACCACGTGGAACCAGGAAGGAACCAGGCGATGTCGTGAAGATTGCAGGTGAAGGTGAAGCTTGTCGCTGCAGCCACGAGGACCAGGAAACGTCGAGAACGACCAGGACCAGGAGGCGAGCTGTCCCACGAAGGCTCTTGCTGTCGGCGGCGTCGAAGTTGGACTAGGACTCACCAAGCCTTGGCAAGCGGAACCCACGAAGAACGGAGGACTTGCTTCTGGTGCAGACCAGGAAGGTCTGGGGTGCTTCTCTTTTTCAAAGGAGCAGGAGCCAGTCTGGAGGAGCCAAACCAGCGCTGAAGATTACGGGATGCGTCGTCACAAAGGCCACTAGCCAGCGGGCAAGCAACCGGACATACGCGGCAAGCAGGAAAATGCAGAAGGGCCCCACGCAGGACTCGTGGAGTGTGGGGGGCTGGTCTTCGGTGCAGATGGTGCTTGGGGGTGGGGCTTCTCAATCCCCGGTGCACAACTTCGAGGGTGCCTCAGAAGCTGCGCTTGAAGATACTAGCCACTTTTCGCAGGTAGCCGGTCCCACGTCTCTCGTCGCCTCCACGGATCTCAGCTCTGCTGTGGATGTGGATCAGGGTCGGAGAAGTCTGGAAGTCAAGGCTCTGGTCGGGCTCTGCAGTCGGTCCCTCGTAGAACTTTAGCAAAGCAAAGGGTAGTCTCTTGATGGTGCCTGTTTGCACAGGGTAGCCACTCCTTGGCCACAAGGGAGATTCTTCAGTCTTCTTCTTTCGTCGAATGTCGAAGGTCCAGAGTTTCTGTTCAAGTTGCAGGTTCAGGATAATCTAAAGTCTTGAGGCCCAACTCCCACTCTTATACTAATCTGGGGGGCTGGGATACCTGCTAGGTCACGCCTTATGGGTGGGACCTGGGGGTGGTTACACCCACTTCCCTTTGTCCAGTTTCGCGCCAGAGCTGGGGCTGGAGTGCCCCAGCGCCGGTTTGAACTGGACTATGCAAGGAACACCTTGTGTGCCCCAGGCATGTCTCATTCCTTTCAGCCCACCCTGCCCCAATACACTAAAGGCTGTCTGGGGAGGTGCTAGCACCACCCCAAGCAGGAAACCTATTGTCCAGGCCTCCCTGGCTGGGATCACTCCCAGCAGCAGGAGGTCAGACTTGTGTCGTGGCAGCAGCATCCATTTTGTGATGCTGAGGCTTTGGTCAGAGGCTAACAGTAAAGTATGATTTCAACATGTCTTTCCCTCTAGAAGGGGGGAATAATATCCTCATGTCCAGAAATGGTATGGGGGTATTATTCCACAGTGTTAGACACCTTACACGACATGTTTCGATAAAGCCAAACCATAGTTACCATAACCGTTTAAGATTATAAGGCACTTTAAGAGTATATGGTAGGCTATATCATAGAACAGCTATAAGGACATGGTTCCGAGAGCTGCAGACAGGCTCAGCTCATGCTGGAGCACCATCTCACATGTTACCAAGCACTCTGCCTCCAGGATTGTTAAGGCCTGCCATAGGAGTGGCTGCTAGGTACACATGTGTCTATATGTAAGTTTAGGTATAGGAATACTACACCTAAGCAAGGGGTGATTACACGACCTTGCCCCAGCTGAGTGATCAGCCAGTTGTGTCAAAATGGAAGGCCAGGCCAGGGGTGGCATAATACATGCTGCAGCCCCTGGTAGGCCTAGGGTACACCTATGCCCTGGGTACCTAGGGTACACTGTACAGGGGCCAATAAGGTGATCCTATCCAAATGGGTTATGCACCTAAAGTACATAGTATCAATTTAGAGAGAGAACAGCAGGGCTGTGGGTCTGATTAGCAGGCCCACAGCCACATCTAAGTCGAAAACCAGTAAAGCAAAAGCAAAAAGTGGGGGTGAACATAGAAAGCAGACCCTACTATCCTACACAACCCCCCCCCCCAAACTTAGGGACATTAAACTAACCTTGACCAGTTGAGTCTTCATGTTCTAAGTGGAAATATCTGGAGAGTCCATCTGCATTGGCATGGTCAGTCCCAGGTCTATGTTCCACTGTGAAGTCCATCCCCTGTAGGGAAATGGACCACCTAAGAAGTTTGGGATTTTCACCCTTCATCTGATTTAGCCACAAGAGGGGCTTATGGTCTGTCTGAATCTTGAAGTGGGTGCCAAACAAGTATGGCCTCAGCTTCTTCAGGGCCCAAACCACAGCAAAGGCCTCCCTCTCAATAGCTGACCAACGTTTCTCTCTAGGGGTCAGCCTTCTACTTATAAAAGCAATGGGCTGGTCTTGACCATCTACATTCAGTTGTGAAAGAACAGCTCCCACACCTAACTCAGAAGCATCTGTCTGGACAATGAACTCTTTGGAGTAGTCTGGACTTTTCAGAATAGGTGCACTGCACATGGCCTGCTTCAGGTCATCAAATGCTTTTTGACAGCTTACTGTCCACTGAACTTTCTTTGGCATCTTCTTGGAGGTCAAGTCATTAAGTGGTGTCACAATGGACCCATAGTTCTTAACAAACTTTCTGTAGTACCCAGTCAGGCCCAAGAAAGCTCTGACCTGAGTCTGGGTAGTTGGAGGAGTCCAGTCCTTTATGGTCTGGATCTTGCTCTCCAGTGGTTGAACCTGGCCCCAACCAACTAGGTGGCCCAGGTATACAACCTTGCTCTGCCCTATCTGGCACTTAGTGGCCTTGATAGTGAGGCCTGCCTTTTGCAGGGCCTCTAAAACATTCCTCAGGTGGACCAGGTGATCCTCCCAGGTGGAGCTAAAGACAGCAATATCATCAAGATAAGCTGCACAATAATCATCCAACCCAGTAAGGACTTGATTCACCAACCTTTGGAAAGTGGCAGGTGCATTCTTCAAACCAAAGGGCATTACCACAAATTGATAATGTCCTCCTGGGGTCGAGAAAGCAGTTTTGGCCTTTGCATTCTCAGCTAGTCTGATTTACCAGTAGCCTGCTGTCAGGTCAAATGTGCTCAAAAACTTAGCAGCTGCCAGTCTGTCAATGAGCTCATCTGCCCTAGGTATTGGGTGGGCATCTGTCCTAGTGACAGCATTGAGACCTCTGTAATCCACGCAAAACCTCATCTCTCTCTTACCATCTTGGGTGTGAGGCTTTGGCACAAGGACTACAGGACTAGCCCAAGGGCTCTCTGAAGGTTCAATGACTCCCAGCTCCAACATCTTTTGTACCTCACCTTTTATGCAGTCCCTGACATGGTCAGGTTGCCTGTAGATTTTACTCTTCACAGGCAGACTGTCACCAGTGTCCACCTCATGGGTGCACCAGTTTGTCTGACTTGGGGTCAGAGAGAACATATGTCTGTAGGACTGCAGAACTTGCCTGCAGTCCTGTTGCTGATGGACAGTGAGGCTGTCAGAAAAGACCACACCATCAACTGAGCCATCATCAGGGTTCTGAGTCAACAGGTCTGAGAGAGGGTCACTCTTCCTCCTGCCCCTCATCTGTAGCCATGAGTAGCCCCATGTCTGCCCTGTCAACATATGCCTTCAATCTGTTGACATGAAGCACCCTGTGGGGGCTTCTGGGAGTCCCAAGGTCCACCAAGTAGGTGATTTCTCCCTTTTTCTCAACAATAGTGTGGGGTCCAGACCATTTGTCTTGGAGTGCTGCTGGGGCCACTGGCTCCAACACCCACACTTTCTGTCCTGGCTGGTAAACAGTCAGTACAGCCTTTTGGTCATGCCAAGCTTTTTGGAGTTCTTGGCTTGCCTCAAGATTTTTAGAAGCCTTCTTCATATACTCTGCCATCCTGGAGCGGAGACCAAGTACATAATCCACTATGTCCAGTTTGGGTTGTCTGAGAGGTCTCTCCCATCCTTCCCTTACCAAACACAGGGGTCCTCTTACAGGATGCCCAAACAAAAGTTCAAAAGGGCTGTAGCCAACCCCCTTTTGTGGGACCTCTCTGTAAGGAAACAGAAGGCAGGGTAAAAGGATGTCCCATCTTCGCCTAAGCTTGTCTGGTAACCCTTTTATCATTCCCTTTAGGGTCTTGTTGAATCTCTCAACAAGCCCATTGCACTGTGGGTGATAGGGTGTTGTGAACTTGTAGTTCACACCACACTCCTTCCACATTGCAGTCAAGTATCCTGACATGAAGTTGGCACCTCTGTCAGAAATGACCTCCTTTGGAAAGCCCACTCTGGAGAATACTCCAAGCAGGGCCCTTGCCACAACAGGAGCTGTTGTGGTCCTCAGGGGAATTGCTTCTGGATACCTGGTGGCATGGTCCACTATCACCAGTATGAATCTGTGCCCAGATGCTGTTTGTGGGTCCATTGGTCCTACAATATCTATGCCCACTCTTTCAAAGGGGACCCCCACCACAGGTAGTGGTATGAGGGGGGCCTTTGTGGTGCCACCTGATTTGCCACTGGCTTGGCAGGTGACACAGGAGCGACAAAACTCCTTAGTATCTTCTGACATATGGGGCCAGTGAAAGTGAGGGACAAGCCTGTCCCAAGTCTTGTTCTGACCCAAATGTCCTGCAAGGGGAATATCATGGGCCAAGGTAAGAAGGAAGCCTCTGAACTTCAGTGGTATGACCAACCTCCTGGATGCACCAGGCTTGGGGTCTCTAGCCTCTGAATACAGTAGCCCTTCATCCCAATACACTCTATGGGTACCTTGAGCATTCCCTGCAGCCTCAGCAGCAGCCAGCTGTCTGAGGGGTTCAAGAGAGGGGCAGTCTAATTGAGCCTGCCTCAGATCTGCCCTTGAAGGTCCCCCTGTCCCAAGAAACTCAACCTGATCAGGTTCAAGTTCTTCTAGGACAGTTCCTTCAGGGCTCTCAGAATCATCCTCCTGGGAGGGCTGATCCACCACCTGAGGCAGGGGGGAAGGCATAGCCTTAACCCTACTGCTCTTTCTCTTGGGTTGTGACTGGTCCATAGTTTCAGGATCCAGCACTTGTTCAGTGGTGCACTTTTTGGCCTGTGACCTGGTCACAGCAAGGACATGTGCATCTATCCCCAGCATTTCTGCATGGGTCCTATACTCCACTTCAGACCAAACTGAAGTTTCAAGATCATTGCCCAGTAAACACTCCCCAGGAAGGTCTGAACTAACAACAACTTTCTTGAGGCCAGTTACCCCTTCCCAGGAGAAGTTAACAATAGCCACACTATGGGAGGTAGTGGCATTGCTAGCGTTGGTCACTAGGTAATTCACACCTAGTATGATCTGTCCAGGGTCCACAAAAGCAGGTGTCACCATTGTGACACTAGCCCCAGTGTCCCTGTAGGCCTGAGCCATTCTTTGGTTGATAAAAGGAGTCTGTCTGTACTTGCCCAGGTTACTGGGGCCTACAGTAGAGGACAAAGCCAAGTCCCCATCACAGATCAGAACAGCCTGAGTAGGTATTCTGACTAGGCCAGAATCCTCCTCAGTTCCCAGGGTTAACCCTACTACACCCTTTTGCTGGGAACCACCACTTACAGCTGAACTAGGGGGTACAGTTGCCTTAGGGGCAATGGTGGCTGGGGGCTTATCCTTTTTGGTGCACTCACTAAACCAATGTGAGTTGGACTTACAATAGTTGCACCATGGTTTCTTTTGGCCTTCTTTCTTTTTATCCTTTTTGGGACCACCCTCCCCCTGAGCCTTTTGGGGGCCTGGTGAAGACTTCTGGTCTTTTTGTTTCTGATCATTACCCTTCTGGTCTGCCTTTTTCTGATCACCGCCCTGGTTCTGGTTTTTCTGCTTAACTCTAGTCCTGACCCATCTATCTGCCTTCTTTCCCAATTCTTGGGGAGAAGTCAGATCAGAATCAATCAGGTGTTGATGCAATAGCTGGTTTTGACAGTTGTTAAGGATTTGTTCTCTCATTATCAAATTATACAGTCCTGTATAGTCCTTAACCTTACTTCACATTAGCCAGCCTTCCAGAGCCTTAGTGGCACAATCTACAAAGTCAGTCCAGTCCTGAGTCTGTGTCTTCTGGGTATCCCTGAACAACAACCTGTATTGTTCAGTGGTTAGGCCAAACCCATCAATCAGAGCACTCTTCAGGACAGTGTAATTATCTGCATCCTCATCACTAACTGTGAGGAGCTTGTCTCTACCTTTCTCAGAGAAGGAGAGCCACAAGATAGCTGCCCACTGACTTTGGGATACCTGCTGTACTTTGCAAGCTCTCTCCAAAGCAGTTATCCATTTGTGGATGTCATCCCCACACTTGTAGGGAGGGACAATCTTGCTCAGGTTTCTATTATCATAGTGCCTGTCTCTATCCTTAGGGATATTGCTGCCACCAGTGGGTTCTGACCCACTTAACTTTTGCTCTCTAGCCAGAGCAAGCTTCTCCTTGGCAAGGGCAAGTTCTTCCCTCTGAATCCTCAGATTAGCTTCCCTCATTCTGGCTTCATGCTCCTTTCTCTCAGGGGAAGTCATTCCCCTATGAGAGGAAGCATTAGAGATGCTAGAGACATGGGAGTGGATGGATTCCCTTGAAGGGGATCTGTCCCTCCTGCTTCTCTGTGTAAGCCCACTTGGGGGTCTGTATGGGGGGACCCCATGCAAACTCCCATGTAAGCTTAGGTTAGCCTGGCTAAGTCTTCCTACTTGGCCCTGGCTGTCTACCTCTTCATCTGAAGTCCCATCTGACTCATCTGTGGCGTTTAGACCCTCCTTTGTACCTAGGGTACCTGCCTGTGAGGCTTTAAGAGCATCATACTCCTCTAGGAGTTGTCTTAGCTGAAGGAGGGTAGGGTTTGCACCCTGTTTTATTCTTCTGGAGGTACACAATTGTCTCATCTCCTGAAAAGTTAGGGTATCATATCTAGAGGGGGTCTTCTGCAGACCTGACCCTCCTGAGAGAGCATCTACTTGATCTCCTCCCAGAGACATGATCTAGTGAGGGTGTGGTGTGTGCACCTACCTACACTAGTTGTTTCTACTAAACCACTCTGGTAGTTGTAGTCAGGGTGTGTTACTCCCTTCAACCTACAACTACTAAGTCCAGTAGGACTTAAGTATTATAATCTATGTTATATGTACCTAGACAATATCTGTGTGATCTTTCAATTTAGTATCTCAAGATTACAATGGTATTACAACAGCAAGCTCAGATCCCAACCGCTGCTCACCAATGTGAGAAGTTGGCCTGATGTATGATGTCACTAGTTCTAGTGTACACCTTATATCAGTCCAAATACCCTTATGGTGATTGGTTGTAAAGTCAACCTTATAGACCAGCTATCCTAGTGGTAGCATGGACAAGAGCAGTCTTAGGCTAAACTCTGAATGGCATGTGAAGCCAGCTGTGATACCATATATAATCCCTTGAATACCAAATGAAAGGACACCACAACAGATATATAAATAAAATAAAGTGTATTTATTCTAGTCAAACCCTCAGCACTCTTTATGAGATTAGAGGTAAGTACAACACAGTCTTATTTAAGCATACATTAAGTCACACAGGTAAGTAATACAGTTAGGCCCTAGGGGCCACGCAAACCATATACTAAGTAAGTGGTATAAGGACCACTGTCACGGAAATAGGATAGGCCTAGGCCTAGGGAATCGCTGGGGCCACACTACACTAGCATTAGTTAGGAAGTGGGAGGCCCACGGGATTCAGGTGCAGAGTGGAAACACTCACGCGTAATGCATAAAAGTCGATAGAATTAGTAGTTGTTGGAAATTAACAGTTTAAGGACACTTCTAAAGCAGCTAGAGTCGAGACTCGGAAACTAGACCCTAGGATAGTCACTACCCTTGTGAGCACCGAAGTACCCAAGTTACCTAGCCCACAGGCTGCGGGTGCATAGGTGTGAACTTGCGTCGGGTTTCGTCGTGGACTTCTATGGATGCCTGAAGGAAAGTTGCTGACAGGCAGTCAGTGAAGAGTGTCCGGTGGATCCCAAGGCTGGGATCAAGAAGAGAGGAGACCTGCAAGCAGAAGGGACAGAGTCAAGGTCACTAGCCAGTGACCACGTGGAACCAGGCGATGTCGTGAAGATTGCAGGTGAAGGTGAAGCTTGTCGCTGCAGCCACGAGGACCAGGAAACTTCGAGGACGAGCAGGACCAGGAGGCGAGCTGTCCCACGAAGGCTCTTGCTGTCGGCGGCGTCGAAGTTGGACTAGGACTCACCAAGCCTTGGCAAGCGGAACCCACGAAGAACGGAGGACTTGCTTCTGGTGCAGACCAGGAAGGTCTGGGGTGCTTCTCTTTTTCAAAGGAGCAGGAGCCAGTCTGGAGGAGCCAAACCAGCGCTGAAGATTACGGGATGCGTCGTCACAAAGGCCACTAGCCAGCGGGCAAGCAACCGGACATAAGCGGCAAGCAGGAAAATGCAGAAGGGCCCCACGCAGGACTCGTGGAGTGTGGGGGGCTGGTCTTCGGTGCAGATGGTGCTTGGGGGTGGGGCTTCTCAATCCCCGGTGCACAACTTCGAGGGTGCCTCAGAAGCTGCGCTTGAAGATACTAGCCACTTTTCCCAGGTAGCCGGTCCCACGTCTCTCGTCGCCTCCACGGATCTCAGCTCTGCTGTGGATGTGGATCAGGGTCGGAGAAGTCTGGAAGTCAAGGCTCTGGTCGGGCTCTGCAGTCGGTCCCTCGTAGAACTTTAGCAAAGCAAAGGGTAGTCTCTTGATGGTGCCTGTTTGCACAGGGTAGCCACTCCTTGGCCACAAGGGAGATTCTTCAGTCTTCTTCTTTCGTCGAATGTCGAAGGTCCAGAGTTTCTGTTCAAGTTGCAGGTTCAGGATAATCTAAAGTCTTGAGGCCCAACTCCCACTCTTATACTAATCTGGGGGGCTGGGATACCTGCTAGGTCACGCCTTATGGGTGGGACCTGGGGGGGGGTGGTTACACCCACTTCCCTTTGTCCAGTTTCGCGCCAGAGCTGGGGCTGGAGTGCCCCAGCGCCGGTTTGAACTGGACTATGCAAGGAACACCTTGTGTACCCCAGTCATGTCTCATTCCTTTCAGCCCACCCTGCCCCAATACACTAAAGGCTGTCTGGGGAGGTGCTAGCACCTCCCCAAGCAGGAAACCTATTGTCCAGGCCTCCCTGGCTGGGATCACTCCCAGCAGCAGGAGGTCAGACTTGTGTCGTCGCAGCAGCATCCATTTTGTGATGCTGAGGCTTTGGTCAGAGGCTAACAGTAAAGTATGAATTCAACATGTCTTTCCCTCTAGAAGGGGGGAATAATATCCTCATGTCCAGAAATGGTATGGGGGTATTATTCCACAGTGTTAGACACCTTACACGACATGTTTCGATAAAGCCAAACCATAGTTACCATAACCGTTTAAGATTATAAGGCACTTTAAGAGTATATGGTAGGCTATATCATAGAACAGCTATAAGGACATGGTTCCGAAAGCTGCAGACAGGCTCAGCTCATGCTAGAGCACCATCTCACATGTTACCAAGCACTCTGCCTCCAGGATTGTTAAGGCCTGCCATAGGAGTGGCTGATAGGTACACATGTGTCTATATGTAAGTTTAGGTATAGGAATACTACACCTAAGCAAGGGGTGATTACACGACCTTGCCCCAGCTGAGTGATCAGCCAGTTGTGTCAAAATGGAAGGCCAGGCCAGGGGTGGCATAATACATGCTGCAGCCCCTGGTAGGCCTAGGGTACACCTATGCCCTGGGTACCTAGGGTACACTGTACAGGGGCCAATAAGGTGATCCTATCCAAATGGGTTATGCACCTAAAGTACATAGTATCAATTTAGAGAGAGAACAGCAGGGCTGTGGGTCTGATTAGCAGGCCCACAGCCACATCTAAGTCGAAAACCAGTAAAGCAAAAGCAAAAAGTGGGGGTGAACATAGAAAGCAGACCCTACTCTCCTACATTACGCTACGCAAGAAGTATACGGCATAGGGTAAATGTGGCACAAAACCCATGCTTTCTACACCTAAGGGAGTTGTTTCAGCGATGGAGTACTGTTAGCAAGCAGAGGAGACCACCACGTCGGAGGAGGTGCACCCAAGTGCTTGATTTATAAAAACGTAGGTGCCAGGGCCCTTCTCAGGAGCCCACTGCAGCCCACACTACCCATTGCCCTAGCCAACACTGGCAATGACAGTACCAACACAACTACTAGCCATCACAATCCTACAAGTGTGACAATTTAGACTATTCCAAGCCACCCAAAGCTATAATAATGGTGTGAGCAACAAGTTTTATTCTTTCTTAATGTATATTGACTTATTTAACACTTGTTGTGATAATGTAAAAATTAGACAGACAGCCCCACCATGTGGTGGAATCTCTTTAGAGCTGGTGCTTACAATAAAGCGCTGGTGCTGAGCACAGGAAACCACCGGCTCAAATTAAGCCCTGGGTGTGCCTCTTACTCAATGGAATATTCTGTCAATGCAGACGGCGGTTCAGCCAGCACATATCTAAATACGGTGGGCTGGATACTCAACAGAGTACTTGAAACTGCAGCCACGGAGGGATAGCGGGAGTACCACCAAGATCTAAATCAGGCCCTTTATCTTAAACTTATGAAAGCAATAATGATCAACCCATGGGATATGAAGCCACCATGGCATAGGGTACATTGTAATGAAGAGTTATGACACATACCTACTGCGCTGCTCTCCCTTGATGCTTGGCACAAGTGAGGACAGCAACTCTAGAAGAAACTTTAGGAGAACAATGATTTATGCCATACAGGTAAAAATGGAAGATGGTACTGTGTATGGGCTGAGATAACAGGCTCTGCCAAATGTACAAATGTTCAGCTGGTTGAAAATGCCCTGCCCACCAGCGCCAATTAACTGAACAATGTGATAGTGTTTTTCCTATAAGAAGAACACCAGATTCCAAGAAGCCAGAGTTTCAACAGTGGTACCAGCTTTTGTGACTTGTTTATCCAAATGTAGATTTATTTGTACAACATGCTAAACCCAAGACAAAATCATGCATCATTAAAAATAGTACTATACAGAAGAACAATGTAAAGAAAGGGCGTAGAGTAGGAATCAAACAATTTGAGATCGCTATAGTTCGAAAATGATCCCCAGAGTTGCAGCGAAGTGGTTTCAAAACTTATCAGTAAACTAAAACCATCCAAAATGAATTGCCGATACCTTTGCAATACTAGACATTGACGTTGCACTACTGGGTACTGATGCTGACTAATGAACCCAATTGATACGTTTCCTGATGGAAACTGAAATCCTTGAGTCCCTTGGCCGATCTACAGTAACCCCTGTCTTGCCAATGAGATTCTGCTGGAGTGATGAAGTTGACACAGCTTTCGAGTCTGACACACATTGGATTGAATTCTAGCTTTGGTAGCAAACCCCTGTACTAGCACATAAACACAAGCGGTAGCATGTTCCTGCCTTAACTATTCACAATCCTCTCAGTGTCTTTCACTTAGACGTTCTTGCAAAAACCCAAGTGTATGCAGCGCTACACAAATCAGCTTACTGTTGATGTTAGCAGGATGCCACATATTGGATTACATAATTAACCGGTGCCGTTGTTGCATTTTAAAATAATTGTGTAGGAATGAACTTGGTCACTTCTATTACACCAGAAACAGTCCAACATCAGACGGTTAGGTTTACCAGACAAACTGGAGTCACCACAGAGGTTTTTGGTCGGACTGGAATTATTGACTGATGTTATATGTTACACTCTCAGCACTCTTCAATATGGAGCAAAGTTACTGTTGACCTAGAAAGCTTACATATCCACTTCCCCTTTTAAATACACATTGTTGCAAAGCTTTCAGGCTTTAAAGGCTAGTCTGATGGGCAAATCTATGTATGGCTTGGTCGATGGCTCCTAAATTATTTCACACTGCCATAAAGAACAAGACGAAAGCAACCATAAGGTTTACATGCTGTAAATTTAATGGACTCAAAAAGTAAAAGCATTGTGACAGATCCAGTAGGGCGATCAAATGGGCTGGCATTCTGTATGTGATTAGAACATAAATGTGGGACACCCTGAGATCAATGGAATGATTATGGATGTGACATTGTAATAGGCTTGAGAACATCTCCTCCAAGGGTTTGAATTTGAACCTAAAATGCAAGTAAAACCCCAATTCTATTGTGATGTTAAAGAGATCAAAGTTGTTGGCATTATCCAAGTGGCTGGTTTAAAGACTATTTATGAATGTCCAGTGCTGCAAGATACTGTGAGTTTGTTAGTAATCTTGTTTTTTTATCAGTGTTAGGTGCAACCATACTGTGCCCTCCCACATACTCTCACAGTGGTCACAAGTCCCTGCCTTGTTTCTGTTTGGTGGATTCTATAAACATCTCAAAACAGGACAGCAGTGAACACCTTTGACACTGCACTCAAATAAGTTAAAAGGAAGTCTCTTTAACTGACGCTTGGCCTTTCCTTCTACAATCCATGAAACGGTCAGTAGGGGTAATGGTCCGGGGTGTGAAAATGTGTTTTCAAGTAGTCCTACCAAGCTCAGCCAATATCTTTGCTCCATGCCACATGGTCCACTGACCTCAGACAGGAGAGGGCATAATAATTTTCATAAGGGAGAGAAACAGATTACAACTAAACAGACCCAGAGGAGATGGCACTCATCTGTTGATTGTATCAATGGCACTGTAATAAAAGAATAACAAAAAATCAAAACAACTTACTTTTTAAGCATTAATAGATGGTGATATATGTTTAGGGTTGCCATGGAGTGGAGTGTGTCTGGAGGGTCTGGCACAAAAGTAGTTTTACACTGTTGCAAAACCTTGTCTGTTGATGAAAACAAATCACTCCTTTTCCTTGTAAGACGGACATCTGTAACTTTGTCTTGCATCTCTGGTTGTACATAGGATGGACAGAGCAAAAGTGGCTGGCACGATGCTAGAAAATTGGTGATGAGGTACTTTGTCATGAAGAGCTTCTCTCCACTGTCTTTTTGCCATCTCTCAGTCCTTACAGGCAGATCTACCTATCTGTCTAGCGCACCCAAAAGTGAAGTATAATTCCACAAGCAAAATTGTACCTCCCCATAACAGCAAAGGTGAGAGGAAATGGTCTCTCACCCAATAGACCTTTTTACCTTGGGTTTCCACAGTCACAGAACAATAGCTGGATGCAAAGGAGGATGGACCATTTCCTCTCATAATCCTTACTGTCATTATCATGGACTCCAGTGGTAGCTTTACAGCCACATATGTGGTATCATAGTTTGGAGTTCTAGAGATACTGATTTCTAGCTTGGAGAAATTGGGGGGGGGGGGGCATAAATTAAGGCCCTCTAAATTCACATCAGACTCAAGAGTCAAAGCTCTCCAGGTCCTGTTCTTTACTGCGGTAAACTAGACAACAGATAACAGATAAGCTGAAGACTGTCCTGGCTCGGATCTGAAAAGGTGTATATGGTATTGAAATGACTGCCCTGCGATGCTTGTGGAAAGCAGAGGGGAGGAGTGCATTTTCAGGGATTGCAATTGCCCCTCTTCAGTTTGCGGAAAACCCAGAACTGATGCGCCATCAGGGTATGAGAGTAGCAGGGCTCAATCCTCGGATCAACTGTCCCCAATCCTGACTGGGATTCAGTTGTCTGGAATTGGTCAGTCCAGAAAAACTGGTGCCTGCATCTGAGGAAGCCCTGCTTAAAAATGGGGTAAAAACAGATTTTCAGTTGGGAGCCCTGGTTTCTATGCCTTGCACACCAGTAATGCGATGATACATGATAACGCAATGCTGCACTGAATTGGTTTGTATTGTATTGAAAACTTAATCAAAAGATTTTCATTAAAAAAAAGTTCTTGCAGTATTTGGGAGGAGGTAGTATGCACTAACTGGAACTACAAGAAACACGTTTGTCTTTTCCAGCTGAACTGTCAACCAAAAAAGAATTCAGAAATTGAAAAACTGCAGTCTTCTGACTGATATTACAGCATATTGGACTCTACCTTAACCCAATTTTATTTACCTACGGTTCACACTGAAGTCTTTTGTCCAGTGTTTTCTGCAGAATGTTTCTCAAGGATGTGCATCTGCTGTAGATGATTTTTAAGGTTATCATTGCAATTTCAGGAAAGAGAGAGCAAGAACAGAGCAGACAGCTACTGTACAAAAAATTGCCACAGACTTTGTTACTGTAATTTACCGCATGCATATCCTGAAGTCTGAAAAGAGTAGTGAAAGACAAACAGCATCTCAGAAAAATGGCAAAACTAAAGTTAAAAGGGAATTAGATACTTGATCAATTTAGTGGGCTGAAATGGAAGATATAGCTGCACATCTGAATAAAGAGTCACTAATACGTTTGGCAGGTTGCACATTGCTTCTGTTCTGAAATGTTTAACAATGTTCCCAATCCACTACTAGGGTCTTTGTTACAAGTGTTGAGCTATTCTTGACCATTATCTTCCCAAAATGTATGATTACCATTACCAGGTGTGTGGTATTTCTGACAGAGGCAGGTCAGATTAAGTTTAGAGATTATTTGGGAACAACTTGTATGTCATTCATGTTTTTCTCCAGTATTTTGCCTGCAGATTGTTCCTCCTTGGAGCAGGTAACATCTGTGAGTAAAATACCATGAGTCTGTACCCATTCTGCAAAACCTATAATTATTATGGGATGGGCAGCTTCCATTACCGGCCCAAACAGAATTAACAAACCACTTATGATGATAGACTAGGTGAGAGCAGAGTCCTGTTAACTGGTAAAAGGCAAGAACAGGACACAGGAGTAATATCCAATGTTCCATTAAGTTTCAAAGGAATTGATTTTAAAAAAAGCTAGATTTCTGAGATGAACAGCAATTCTTTAATTACTCCGAGTGACGTAATATGGCAGAAGTGATTAAATAATTTTAGAAAGTAGGTTTAACAAGTTGCCATGTATTCTAGCAAAACTTTGCTCATGAAGGGCTTACCGTCGTCACCTTTACTATCGGGGGGGAGATCTAACCGCTTTTTCAAAGTTTGCAGCCGAGATTGAGTTCAATATCTTGCGTCTTGTTGGATCACTCTTTGCACTGGGTATTGATGAACCACCACCTTCTAAAATTAGGAAGACAAGTGTTTTAGAAACAGCCGCAGTACCTGTAATCCAGATTCAGAGACATACGTTATTCCGCTGACACAAATATTCGTAAAGCTCACCATGGAAAAAGCTGGATGATGCTGGTGAGGCTATTTTTCGCTCCAAATCTTCTTTAACTTTTAGCAGCATTCTTTCCTGCTCTAGTGCTTCTATGTATTTGGAATAGTTCCAGCTCAGCTGAAAAATGAGATTACTGTGTTAGCTTCATTTTGGTATAATTCTCTTCAGCCTGCAGTGATAAAGTAGTAATACTACATAGTTAACAACTAGAAATGGTACGCCTAACATTGAAGGAACACATTAAATAAAAGTGGATTATTTTTTGAACCATTTTGTTAAAGATGCCATTTTATAACCAACTACCTGGATCTATAGGTCTGCTGTGTTCTACTAAACATAGTTTGGTATCACTGGAGTAACAGGCAGGGCAGAGTTGAACACGATTATGACTGAAGATATGACTGGCAATACTTATTACATGGTACACAGTGCGCAGGATCAGACGGATGGAACCTATTATCTAGGATTCAGAAAGGCTAGCCCGAGGTATTGCGATCAGCCTTAAGGTGGTAGGGTGTGTTGGCTGGGCTCAGTTTCCTTTGAATCTTCTAATGCTGATAATGGCAGATTGTGGGTCATATCCAACGCACAGGATCAGAAGGATGAGGCAAAGCACCCAGGATATAGCAAAGTTAACCCTAGACATTGCAACCAGCCTTAATGTGGTAGAGGGTTGTTTAATTTTCCACCCCCAGCTGATAGGGCGCAGCATACTTTCATCTTCTAATTCTAATAAATGTTAATTGTGAGTCATATCTTCACAATGGGAAGGGTCAGAAGGGCAGAACTAATTCCCTTGGATTGAGCAAGGCTAACCTGAGACATTGTGACCAGCCTTAATGTGATAAGGCGTGTTGGCAGGGCTCAGCATACTTTGCATCTTCTAATGCTGATAAAGGCAGATTGCAAGTTATATGTCCGCAATGTACAGGGTCAGCAGGATGGGACCAAACACCCAGGAATCAGCAAGGTTAGCCAGAGACTTAACAACCAGTCATGAAGTAGTATGGGGTAGTTTAATTTCCCCTGCAATGTGCCTGTATGGCCCAAGATCAGAGCTCCTGAATGAATAAGGGAGGCAAAGGCACTGCTCTCCCAGAGACCAAAACTGCAGTCTCCACTAGACACAATCAACACGCTTTGCTGGCCAGAGCCAGCATTTAGAGGAGTTGAATTAGGATTAGTCCAGACAGTATATGACACCTATTCGCTACTTTTGTTTTAGTTTAAAAAGCCTCTGGCTAGAGGTGAGAGCAGAGTTAACGGGTGGGAAAGGGGTAGAGTGGGGTTAGACCGGGCGAAGCAGTTTAGAATGACATTAATTTGTGGAAGCATATATAAAAGTGTTTTTTGCAAAGCTCCCAAGTCAGAAAAAAGCTGGGCTAAGATTGAGCAAACTGAGAACTACCAAATAAGTGCCATGCTGCTGTCCCAGTCTAAATAATGGAAGCAGGGTAAGCCTGTTTTCACTGCATTGTTTCTTTTTAACCCTGAAATTTCATTCACTGCTTTTAACTGAAGCGGACGTTGTTCTGGGAGGAAGTTCCAGGAGGATGCCGCATTATGTAAACTAAAAACAACAAGGGTATTTGGGATCCACAAAAAGTATTGGCCGTGCATGTAAGGGAGAAGACAGTAGGGCAACACAAGTTTAGGCAGCAACCTAGCAAGCGCTCACATGTGAATGGAACTTGTCTATCTCTGAGAGCCTGAGAGGGGCTTGGGGCATGAACCCCTGCTCAGATTTTGGTTTACTTTGGCCTGGCAGGAATGGGTGGAATCTGGGTCTTCTGAAGTTTTTCAGATACACAAAAGGTGATAGCAGGAACTATTGCAATTTGTATAACCACTGGCTATCGCTTGGGGTAGCATTTCAACCCATCGTTCTTTTGTCCTCCATGCCACCTCAGTCTGGACCGAGCCAAATGCAAATCAGTTTTGACCCAGCTTCAAAAGGAACAGTCCAGTCTGAATTGCTATGCTAGGTTCTCCCTGAACTAGAACACAAGCAACCCAGTTCAGGGAGTACCTGGCTTGGCAGTTCGGGCTGAACTGTTCCTATTGGAACAGAGTCAATACTGATTTGCATATGGCTGGGTCCAAAATGAGGTGGCATTGTGTCCAAAATAATGATGGGACTGGGATACTACCCAAGTGATTATCAATGGCTGAGATTAATACAAGCATTCAGCCAATCACTTTATTTGTAGATTTTTTAAGTTAATATAGTTTCTGCTCAGGTTGCCAGCGTTGATTGCTCTTCCACAGCCTTCCTCCTTCATGGGTTGCATTTGTTCAACAGTAGACAATATTAAATAAATTAAAATAAAATGGTGCATGGCTACCTCTTCTGTCACCAGTTCCCCTTCTTGTCCTTTTGGCATCTTCTTCTTACCCATTCAATAGCATCACTGTCTGGCTCATGTCGCTGTATGGACGACGGGGCCTCTTCTGATTACCAACCATTTTTGGTATATGAGCACACAGCATATGTGTCTAAGTTGGTTTCTCTTTATTATATTTAGAATTTGAGCATCTATATTTCACATATCCTCATCCATCCCACAACCAGACTCTGTGTCACAGAACACAATGAACACAACTAAGGTGGTCATTGTGAGAAGTTGGCCTGATATATGATGTCACTAATTCTAGTGTACACCTTGTATCAGTCCAAACAACCCTTATGGTGATTGGTTGTAAAGTCAACCTTATAGACCAGCTATCCTAGTGGTAGCATGGACAAGAGCAGTCTTAGGCTAAACTCTGTAAGGAATGTGAAGCCAGCTGTTATACCATATGTAATCCCTTGAATACCAAATGAAAGGACACCACAACAGATATATATAAAAATAGAATGTATTTATTCTAGTCAAACCCTCAGCACTCTTTATGAGATTCGAGGTAAGTACAACACAGTCTTATTTAAGCATACATTAAGTCACACAGGTAAGTACATTAAGTCACACAGGTAAGTAATACAGTTAGGCCCTAGGGGCCACGCAAACCATATACTAAGTAAGTGGTATAAGAACCACTGTCACGAACACAGGATAGGCCTAGGCCTAGGGAATCGCTGGGGCTACACTATACTACCAAAGGTTAGGAAGTGGGAGGCCCACGGGATTCAGGTGCAGAGTGGAAACACTCACGCGTAATGCGTAAAAGTCAATAGAAATAGTAGTTATTAGAAATTAACAGTTTTAGGACACTTCTGGAATAGCTAGGAGTTCGAGACTTGGAAACTAGACCCTAGGATAGTCAATACCCTTGTGAGCACCGGAGTACTCAAGTTACCTAGCCCACGGGCTGCGGGTGCATAGGTGTGAACTTGCGTCGGGTTTCGTCGTTGACTCCTATGGATGCCTGAAGGAAAGTTGCTGACAGGTAGTCAGTGAAAAGTGTCTGGTGGATCCCAAGGATGGAATCAAGAAGGAAGGATACCTGCAAGCAGAAGGGACAGAGTCTAGGTCACCAGCCAGGAGCCGGGAAGGAACCAGGCGATGTCGTGCAGATGCAGGTGAAGAAGTGAAGCTTGTCGCAGCAGCCACGGGTACCAGGAGGCGTTGAGGACGACCAGGACCAGGAGGTGAGCTGTCCCACGAAGGCTCTTGCTGTCGGCGGCGTCGATGTCGAGTTAGGACCCTACAAGCCTTGGCAAGCGGAACCCACGCAGAATGGAGGACTTGCTTCTGGTGCAGACCAGGAAGTCTGGGGTGCTTCTCTTTCACAGAGAAGCGGGTGCCAGTCTGGAGGAGCCGGACCAGCAAGATGAAATTAAAGGTTCGTCGTCGCAGAGGTCTCTAGCCAACGGGCCAGCAACCGGACAACACGTCGAGCAACTCAGGTGCAGAAGGGCCCCACGCAGAACACGTGAAGTGTGGGGAGCTGGTCTTCTTTGCAGATGGTGCTCGGGATGGGGGCTTCTCAATTCCCCAAGCACAGCCTCGAAGAAGCCTCAGAAGTCGGCCTAGTCAGTTACTAGCCACTTTTCCCAAGTCGCCGGTCCCAATTCCCTCGTCGCCTCCACGGGTCTCAGCTTCGCTGTAGATGTGGATCTGGGTCAGAGGTGTCTGGAAGTCTCGGCGCTGGTCAGTCTCTGCAGTCGTCCCTCGTAGGATCAGTCGCAATGCAAGCAGCGGTCGCTGGATGATGCCTGGTTGCCCAGGGTGGTCACTCCTTGGCCACAAGGGAGATTTCTTCAGTCTTCTTCCTGAGGTCGAATGTCGAAGGTCCAGAGTTTCTGTTCAAGTTGCAGATTCAGGTTAATCTAATTTAGCAGGGCTCAGCTACCTACTGATCTACTGGGCTAGTGGGCTGGGCTACCTGCAAGGTCCCTCCTATGGGTGGGACCAGGAAGGGGAGTGGTTACACCCCCTTTCCTTTGTCCAGTTTCGCGCCAGAGCTGGGGCTGGAGTGCCCCAGCGCCGGTTTGAACTGGACTATGCATGGGACACCTTGTGTGCCCCAGGCAGTGTCTAGTTTCTTTCATCCCTCCCTGCCCCAATACACTAAGTCCTGTCTGGGGTGGTGCTCGCACCTCCCAAGGCAGGAAACCTATTGTCCAAGCCTCCCTCACTGGAAGGACTCCCAGCAGCAGGAGGTCAGACTTGTGTCTGTGGCAGCAGCATCCATTTTGTGATGCTGGGGCTCTGGTTAACTTTAACCGGGTAAGTAGGTTTCAACATGTCTTCTCCCTCTAGAAGGGAGGAATGATATCCTCATTGCCAGAAATGGTATGGGGGTATTATTCCACAGTGTTAGACACCTTACACGACATGTTTTGATAAAGCCAAACCATAGTTACCATAACCGTTTAAGATTATAAGGTACTTTAAGAGTATATGGTAGGCTATATCATAGAACAGCTATAAGGACATGGTTCCGAAAGCTGCAGACAGGCTCAGCTCATGCTAGAGCACCATCTCACATGTTACCAAGCACTCTGCCTCCAGGATTGTTAAGGCCTGCCATAGGAGTGGCTGATAGGTACACATGTGTCTATATATAAGGTAGGTATAGGAATACTACACCTAAGCAAGGAGTGATTACACGACCTTGCCCCAGCTGAGTGATCAGCCAGTTGTGTCATAATGGAAGGCCAGGCCAGGAGTGGCACTATACATGCTGCAGCCCCTGGTAGGCCTAGGGTACACCTATGCCCTGGGTACCTAAGGTACACTATACAGGGGCCAATAAGGTGATCCTAACCAATTGGGTTATGCACCTAAAGTACATAGTATACATTTAGAGAAAGAACAGCTGGGCTGTGGGTCTGATTGGCAGGCCCACAGCCACATCTAAGTCGAAAACCAGTGAAGCAAAAGCAAAAAGTGGGGGTGAACATAGAAAGCAGACCCTACTCTCCTACAGTCATCACCCATAACATTACAACACTTCCCATATATGCTTAAAACAAACAACACTCTCCCAAACACACATCCTATAATACAACCAATGGCCCCATGAACAATTAAAGGTCGAAAGCAGGCATACATCTCCCAAAAGAGAAAGGTAGAAAAGGTGATAAAGAAAGGTGAGAGAACATCTCAAACACAACAGAACTTGAGGCACCGGCATGAGAGCCAGGATGCACCAGGGGCCAGCCACATAAAGAGGTGTTGTGATTGCCCACACTTCTGGTCAGCAGTTGTCCCATGAACTATATACTCTTCAAAGTGCAAGGCAAGACATTTGTTAAGCTGAATATTGTTTTTAGCTCAAGACGGTAAAAAAGTATAGTGATGAATGACTGATTTGTTTAGGTGATTCTCTAGCATAAGCATTCGACGATACAGTCACTACAATGTACTCTGGGAAGTTTTAAGATTACAGAAATACAAAAAAGTAGCACAGCTTAGAAAATATAGCTAATCATGATAAATTGAGGACATAATTCTACAATGCTCATCTAATTTAGTCACAAAGGGCCCGATTCACAGAACTAACTTAAGACAAAATCCTAAACTTACTACCATTTTGGTATTCACAGAAGGCACTTACTCATTTTGGTATTCACAGAATGCACTTACTCATTTCGGTATTCACAGAAGTTAGAAGTCCTAACTTTAGGACTCCTAAATGCCTTCTGTGAATACCGAAAGTCTTAAAGTTAGGATTTTTTTCAGTTTAGGAGTAGTAAAGTTAGGAGTCCTAACTTTACTACTCCTAAACTGAGAAAAATCGTAACTTTAAGACTTTCGGTATTCACAGAAGGCATTTAGGAGTCCTAAAGTTAGGAGTCCTAACTTTACTACTCCTAAACTGAGAAAAATCCTAACTTTAAGACTTTTGGTATTCACAGAAGGCATTTAGGAGTCCTAAAGTTAGAAGTCCTAACTTTACTACTCCTAAACTGAGAAAAATCCTAACTTTAAGACTTTCGGTATTCACAGAAGGCATTTAGGAGTCCTAAAGTTAGGACTACTAACTTCTGTGAATACCAAAATGAGTAAGTGCCTTCTGTGAATACCAAAATGAGTAAGTGCCTTCTGTGAATACCAAAATGGTAGTAAGTTTAGGATTTTGTCTTAAGTTAGTTCTGTGAATCGGGCCCAAAATGAGTACAAGGAAATGTGGGCACATTACCCAATAAAGCCTTCAGTATGAGCCACCAGTTGAATCATGGTTTTTCAGGTATTTAAGATGTTTATGCTGTACATTATTTGTATATTTGTGTCCATTAATAAGCACATTTGACTGAATCTGAGCCCCTATGATGAATATGTCTTCTTTCAAATTATTTTCCAACAGCAGGACCAATGTTGAATATGAAAGCACTCACAAAAGCAAATGTTTACATTTGGCTAGTAGTAGCACCCTCTCTTTAAATCTCCAAGTGACAATTGTCGTACCAATGCTTGAGACCAAACCAGCCAGTAACCCAATATCAAGTAGCTAGGGTGCACATAGTGGCAACAACACTTTCTGGACACTCCCATCCAATACTCAGCAATAGGTGGACAAGCTATCCAAGTAACAACATGAAATAACATAGTATCACGCAGTCGGCCAGGGAACCCATTGCAGGAGGTGCTGTAGCAGGTTGTAACAGTTTGTGTATTTCCAGCAAACTCAGATGGCAGGGGTTACGATTCTTTGTCATCAATTAAACCACCCTGTGATGTTAGGGAGGAATTGTTCGACCATAGCACAATCAGCAGAAAAAGAGATATGTGGCAATAAAGAAACAAAGTATAAAATGTGAGGGATAAAGGACATCCTTGTTCTGTGCCCTAAACAGTGGGAAGGAAAAGGACACAAAGCCATTGTTTGGTTCAGCTACACGTGGGCACTCATACAAGATTCCATTCCAAGATTTTAAATATGGATGAAAATCCATGGTTTTTGGAAACCTGTGCAGCTGTGCTCAGGTGAAGGAGTAAAACGCTTTTTCCACATCCAGGCGGGGTGGGGTTGTAGAATTCTCTTGAATACATCTTTCAGTAAAGTCCCGCCAGAAAAAGGAATTAATACGCAAGCACCAGTGTGGGAATGATCACTATCAGTCTGTTAAATATTACTGTAGCCACTAGCTTCGCATGTTAATTTGGAAACAATAGGGTGTATGATGAGTACGATCATGGGTCCTAATGTGCCGTAAATGTGGCTTCCGTAAAAAATTGAAACATGACAAAAAAACTTGGTTTAAAGTGTCAAAAGATGTGAGTGTAAAAAGTCTCATAATACAATATAATTCGACCTTGAGACCCCTGTTAACTGGTGCTCACCCCTAAGACATATCCTTCAATGCTACTAGTATATAGTAATATCTCCCTCCAGAACAATACACTCTTATGTGATTAGTTTTTCCAGTCTGTGTTCAAGTTATTTTGTCCATATACAACTTGTCCTCAGCAGGTTTAAAAGTGCACAGCTGCCGACTGTACCCACACAATTTGGTAAAAAAACATTTATCATCAACCGAGAAACTCCCTTCTGAAATAATAATTCCTGAACTTGGGTTGATCCTCTTTTGCTAGTGATGAAAGAGGCCAATGTCGAACTAAGTAGGTCCCACTCCTTTGTTCATAATTCTGCTTCCACAATCCATTAAAAGTAGCCACACACTGTCTCCTAAGGTCAATGGGATCAAATTCATTCACAGGAGAACTCCTAAACCTGTGGATTTGTACTCGCTCTGACAGGTGTTTTGCAACAAATCTATGATAACATCCACTTCCACTTACATTCATATGATTTATATGTACAATCTGAAGGCTTCTCATACTGATAAAAATTGCTCCGTGGGGCACAAATGGATAGTGAAGTAAAGCTTAATGTGTTCCCTCAATTTATGTTTAAAACCCAAGTCCTTTAAGGCATAAGTTGCCATGTAGACATTCTAGCGTCCCCCGTGCATGAACAGAAGAAGGTTTTATTTGCCTGCAAATGTCCAAGGTGCCCCTTTAAAAAGAGAAAGGAAAATGCTACTTACCAGTATGCATTTGTTCTTGGCATGTAGAGCTGCAGAATCTCACACTGTGCATAGATCGCCATCTGGTGTTGAGCTCGTACGCTTGCACCTTGTTGTTGTCTTGGAAGAAGTCTTAGTAGTCACGAGATAGGTAACTCCTCCCTTGGACGACTGCGCATGGGCATCGACTACATCCTCAGATTGTTTTTCGCCATGAAGGGAAATGATGGAGTTTGTAAGAAACAGAAAAGATGTCCATGTGTAATGTATCTAAGTAAGTTAACATTGGAACAGATACAGGTTCAGGGGAGGTGGGTGGGCGTGTGAGATACTGCAGATCTACATGCCAAGAACAGATGCATACTGGTAAGTAGCATTTTCCGTTCGAGGCACATGAGCTGCAGAATTCACACTGTGCATAGCCTGTAAAGCAGTGTCTCCCCTAGCAGTGGTCACCTGTATCGCTGCAGTGGTTTGAAAAAGTGTCTTAAGAACAGCCTGGCCTACTGAAGCTTGTTGCTTCGCCTGCACATCTACACAATAGTGTTTGGTGAAGGTGTGTGTGGTAGACCATGTTGCTGCCTTACAAATGTCTTCTAGGAGAATGTTCCCTAAGAATGCCATGGAAGCCCCTAGTTTGCGTATTGAGTGCGCTCTAGGGGAAATTGTCAATGTGCGTTTAACTTTTTGATAGCATATTTGAATGCATTTAACTATCCACCTGGCAATTCCGGCTCGGGGGAGAGAAAGCTATGAACAATTGGTTTGTTTTTTTGAAAGGTTTAGTTCTATCAATGTAATAAAGTATGGCTCTTTTGACATCAAGTGTGTGAAGAGCCCTCTCTGCTACAGAATCTGGGTTTTGGAAAAACACTAGTAACCCTACAGATTGATTAAGGTGAAAAACAGATTACTTTGGGAAGGAACTTTGTATTTGTCCTAAGAACCACCTTGTTGCGGTGTATTTGTAAGAATGGTTCTAGTATGGTTAAAGCCTGGATCTCACTCACTCTCCTGGGAGAGGTGATTTCGACAAGGAAAGCTACTTTCCATGTAAGGAACTGCAGTTCACATTTGTGTAGAGGTTCAAATGGGGGACCCATGAGTCTAGTAAGGACAATGTTTAGATTCCACACTGGAGAGGCTGGCCGTGTAAGAGGAATTATTCTTTTAAGGCCTCCCATAAAGGCTTTGATAGCGGGTACTCTAATCAATGACAAATGTTGTCTTTTTGGTAGGTAGGCGGCAAGGACAGCCAGATGTAATCTTATAGATGAGTATGCTAGATTGCATCTTTGTAGATGCAGCAAATAACAAATGATGTTCTGAATTGATGCATCTAGCGGGTCAATTTTGTTGTTATTGCAGTAAATGACTAATCTTTTCCATTTAGCTGCATAGCAAGCTCTAGTAGTAGGGCGTCTGGCTTCTTTAATAATGTTCATACAGTTGGGTGGGAGGTTGAGGTAACCGAACTCTAGGACTCAGGAGCCAGATTGCTAGATTCAGTTGTGCTGGATCTGGGTGCCTTATCTCTCTATGGTTCTGAGTCAGCAGGGTTGGGGAGAGACGTCGTTTTTGGTGCGGAACTACTGAGAGTTCGAGGAGTGTTGTGAACCATGGTTGCAGTGCCCATGTGGGAGCAACTAGGATCATATTGAGAGACTGTTGTTTGAGCTTGCGTACTACTAGAGGAATGAGCGGAAGTGGCGGAAAAGCGTATGCAAATCTGCCTGACCAGTTCATCCATATCGCATTGCCCTTGGACAACGGGTGTGGGAAACTGGCGGCGAAGGTTGGGCATTTTGCGTTTTCGTGTGTGGCGAACAGATGTATGTCTGGGTTGCCCCACAGCTGGAAAAAGGGCTGAAGAACTTGTGGACGAAGTTCCCATTCGTGTATCTGCTGAGTCTGACGACTTAACAGATCTGCAATCTGATTGTTCACTCCTGGAAGATGTTCTGCCATTAGATATATGTTCTGTGGAATGGGCCATCTCCATATGCTTTGCGCTAGATGAGACAGCTGCAAAGAATGTGTCCCTCCTTGTTTCTGTATGTAATACATTGCTGTCATATTGTCGGTGCGGACTAGGACAGTCTTGTTGAGAAGATGTGCTTGGAATGACTTTAATGCAAGAAATATTGCCAGTAATTCTAGGTGACTGATGTGGAGCACTTTTTGTTGAGTGCTCCACCTGTCCTGAATTGTGTGGTTTAGGAGATGAGCTCCCCAGCCAGTGAGTGATGCGTTCACTGTTAGCACTACCTGTGGAACTGGCTCTAGGAACGGCCGCCCTCTGGAAAGGTTTTGTGTGTGCCACCACTGCAGAGAGCGATGTGTGCGGCTGTCCACCAACACCAGATCTGTAAGTTGACCTTGAGCCTGGTTCCACTGACGTGCTAAGCATTCCTGTAGAGGGCGCATCTGAAGTCTTGCGTGAGGCACAATGAAAATGCAAGAGGCCATCAGTCCTATGAGCTGCATAAACACTCGAGCTGGGAGAAAGTGTTGGGGTTGAAATTTTGTGATGAGGGTTTGCATACTGGCTATCCTGGTTCGATTGGGGTATGCTAGAGCTTTGTGGCTCCTAGATACTGATGAAGGTAGGAGGGCTAAAGGTGCGACTTGGTGTAGTTTACTGTGAACCCCAAGTCGTGTAGTAGCTAAATTGTTTGTGTGTGGAGAACATACTGGCTGTAGCACAAGTTATTTACGTGTAACAATATATCTGTAAGAGACATTAGTTAGTGATAGATTCCTTACCTTAGAATATCCCCAGGCGTCAGACTGGATCCGGAAAGTATTTCGTCAGCAGTACCCTTGCACGCCGGTAGGCATCGTCGTGCGGCTTCGAGTACGTCGCTGGCGTCGTAGCCACCGAAATGACGATGTTGGAGCTACTTAGACGCGCCCACGTGCGCTGATGCCAGTTCTGTACACGACTTTTCCGCACCAGGAACGCAGAGCCATGCCAGAGACCGACTACTGGTGCAATAGAACTAGGGCCCTGAAATGGATAACCTGAACCCTAGAGAACAGTTCGCAGAACGGGGAGGATGGGCGGGCGGTAAGGAATCTATCACTAACTAATGTCACTTACAGATATATCGTTACACAAGTTAAGTAACTTGTGCATCTGAAAGAGACACGTTAGTGATAGATTCCTTACCTTAGAATACATACCCAAGCAATACCAACCACGGTGGTGGGTCTGCGAAGTGAGATTACACCAGAAAGTCACGGAGAACCAAACGGCCAAAGAAGCCGTCTCTGCAGACTTGACTGTCAAGGCAATAGTGCTTAGAGAAAGTATGCAGCGAGCTCTAAGTGGCTGCCTGACAGATGTCCTGCAGGGGGACACTGCGTCCCAATGCAGTAGTAGCTGCCGTCGCCCTGGTAGAACGTGGGCGTAGCTTTACCGGAGGTTCTGTTTCAGCCAGAGAGTAACAGGTTTTAATGCACAGGACAACCCAGCGGGAGAGAGTCAGCGTTTTCACAGCCCGGCCTTTGCTGACACCCACGTAGCCAACAAGGAGCTGGCCATCCACCTGGAACGGTTGAGGTAGAATGAAAGCGCATGTTTTGGGTCTAGACGGTGGAGCCTCTCTTCCTCTCCGGAAGGGTGCGGAGGCAGAGAGAAAGTGGGCAGAGTGACAGTTTGCCCCAGATGAAAAGCAGTGACTACTTTTGGTAGAAAGGAGGGACGTGACAGAAGCACAACCTAGTCCGGATTAACCGCCAGGAAAGGAGTTTTGCATGAAAGAGCCTGGAGTTCACTCACGCGCCTAGCGGAGGTGATAGCCACCAGGAAGACAGTTGTCAAAGTTAATAACCGTAAAGGACAGTTATGAAGAGGCTCAAAGGGAGCGCACATTAAGTATGTGAGAACCAGGTTCAAGTCCCACTGAGACATTACAAAAGGAATAGGAGGAAAAAGGTGAGTAATGCCTTTGAGAAATCTATGGACAACAGGGAGCTGATCAGGCAGCCTGAAAAAGGCTGAAAGAGCAGAGAGGTAGCCCTTAACAGTGCCCAGAGCAGAACCCTGCTGGGCTAACAAGAGAAGAAACAATAGGACTTCAGAAAGAGGGGCAGAAAGGGGGTCCACAGCTTTCGCTGTGCACCATGCCACAAATTTGTTCCACCGGCAGGCGTATACAGTGTAGGTGAGGGACGCCTGGCTGCCAGACTCACATTACAGACTTCAGGAAGCAAGTCAAATGGAAGCAACTGTCGCCGCTCAATCTCCACGCAAGGAGGTGGAGGCTGGACAGGTTCGGGTGGAGGACCATCCCCTGTTGCTGCGACAGAAGATCCTCCCGAAGAGAAAGTTGGATCGGAGGATCCACGCTCATACTGAGTAGCTCATGATATCAAATTCTTCGAGCCCAGTCCGGTCGCGTCTGACCATTTTCAGCACTCTGGGTAGGAGTGGTATAGGCGGAAAAGTATACAACGGACCGCAACTCCACTCGCGACGAAAAGCGTCTCCGATCGAGTGCTGCCTTGGAAACTCCAACGCGCAGAATTGCTGACATTCCGTGTTCTCTTCGTGGCGAATAGATCTAGACAAGGTTCTCCCCATTGCTGAAAGAGACCTTGTGCCACCTCCGAGTGAAGACGCCATTCGTGATCCATGATGCACCGACGGCTGAGTGCGTCTGCCCCGGCATGCACAGAACCTGCCAAGTGTTGAACCACCAGTAGAATGCCCTGGCTGTCCAGCCACGTCCAGCGGTGCAGAGCCTCCTGACATAGGGTCCACAACCCCACCCCGCCTTGCGAGTTGCAGTACCACATGGCGGTGGTGCTGTCCAAGAACCCCTGCACTATGTCCTCTTGACACAGGTAAGGAATGGTTCGAGTGCAAGCAGGATCGCCGTAAGCTCCAACTGATTGATATGGAGCTCGGACTCCACCGGAGACCAGAGGCCTCTTATCTCCACCTCGCCTATATGGCCGCCCCATCCCCGGAGGGACACATCTGTTACCACTGTGTGCTCCGGTTGGGAAGGAAGAGGGATGTGCTGCTGACCCAACTCATAGGCCGAATGACCCGGACGCGCTGTTAGTGAAGAGAAACCCGAAATCGCGCTGTGTCCAGAACCGCTACGATGAAGAGGAGCGTCTGAGAGGGAACCAGATGCGACTTCGGCACGTCGATGCAGAACCCCAGCAAATGCAGGAGGTTGGCCGTAGTTTGGAGGTGTGAGGCAACTGCTCGGGGCGAGCCTGCCGTCAACAGCCAGTAGTCGAGATAGGGGGAAGACTGAAACCCCTGATATGCGCAGATGAGCTGCGATCACCGCCATCACTTCTGTGAACACCCGAGGGGTGCTGGTAAGACTGAAAGGGAGCACGGTGAACTGAAAGCGGGAGCATTTTGAACGTTTCCTTCCAAAGGAAGTAGGTGATTTACCAGAGGCCTAAAAGAGGACGAAGGGCTTTGTCCTGCTTTGGAATCAAGAAGTAGTGGGAATAACAATCACGACCTACTACTGGCGTTGGAAGGCGCTCGACGGCCCCCTCTGGTCAAAAGGGCCTGAACGTCCTGCTGGAGAAGCGCCAAGTGATCCCCGACATGTGGTGGTACGGAGGGGGCACGGCCGGAGGGACAATCCGGAATGCGAGGGAGTAGCCCCATCGGACTATCTGCAAAACCCACTGTCCGAAGTGATGGTGCGCCAGTGGGGGAGGCTATGGCAAATCGTGCCGCCTTTGGTGGGTCCGAAAACCCTGGACTTGGAAGGTTTGAAGGCCGTGGTGGCAGGGGTGGGGGCGGACTGACCCGGCCGCTGGCCCCGTGAACCACCTCTGCAGGTCCCCTTTCAGCGGCTGCTCTGAGACTGCTGCTGCGCAGGCCTGCGGCTTTGAAAAGAACGTGTTTAGGCGCTTTGTCCCTCCCAGGAAAGGACTGAAAGGCAGACCCCGAGGAAGTGCGCGTGGCGGAAAGGCCCAAGCACTGGACCGTTGTCCTGGAGTCCCTAAAACGTTCAAAAGTGCCATCCGGTTTGTCACCAAAGAGGCCCGTGCCAACAAAAGGCATGTCCAACAAAGCATTCCAGACAGCCCCCGAGAAGCCAGTGGCTCTGAGCCAGGCGGAACTGCGGAGCGCCACAGTTGTAGAATTTGCCCTGCCGAGGGAGTCGGTGGTATCAAGCCCACCACATATAGTAAACATTGCTGCATCTCCCCCCTTGGTAATTGCTTGGGAGAGCACCGTTCGAGCGTCCGTTGGACACTGAGGCAGCACCAGCGCCACTGTGTCCCACACAGAGTGGGAATAGCAGGCCAAAAGGCATGCAGTATGCACTGTCCGCAGTCCCAAAGTGGCAGAGGTAAACATTGTTCCCAGACCGCTCAAGTTTTTTTTTGTTTTTTGTTTGTGGGCACCCTATCCGGAGGTGCAGAAGAGAATGCGCTGGGAGAAGCAGAGTCCTGGACAACAAGACTTTCCGGCGTCGGGTGTTATGTGAGGAAACTAGGATCGCCCGGGGCCGGGCGATGCCGTCGTGCCACACTCCTATCCATAGGAGTACCTCTGGGAGGTGTGGACCAGGCGCCCAAGAGGACGTCTGTAAGTGCATCAGTAAAGGGCAGCGCGGCCCCGTGGAGGAGGCCCCCGGCCGAAGCACCTCAGTCGGGAGAATGGTCATGAGAGACAATAGGTCAATCCAAGCTTGTTGTAGTCCGGCCGTGGAGGCAACGGCGCCGTGTCAGACGCCGGGCCCGGAGCCTCCGGCGGCGCCGAGGCTGGAGCCATCAGCGGCGCCGAGGCCAGAGCCAGTCGGTGACGCCGAGGCCGGAGCCAGCCGGCGGAGCCGAGGCCATAGCCAGCGGCGGGGCTGAGGCCCGGAGCCAGCGGCGGGTCCAGGAGCCAACGGCGGGGCCGAGGCCGGAGCCAACGGTGCCCCAGGGTATCTTGCCAGCATAACCGGGGCCAAAGGTGGCGGCACAACCACCCAACGGTTCCACAGGGCCCGAAGGGGCAAATAAATGGCCAATGGCCGACAGGAACACCTGTATTCCTTCCAGAGTTGTGTACGGCCCCGGGGAAGGCGGGTAGGCCGCAGGCAACAACGGAGGCTCCACCGGAGCCGCGGGAGGGTGACCACCCGCCCCCTGCACCGCGTCCCGCGACCGGTGAGGGGTAGACGAAGAGCGACGCCACGTCTTCGACCTGGTGTGGCGCTTCGACTTACCTGACCCCGATGCCGACGAACGATGGCATCGGCTCTGCGATTGGCCCCTCGACCGCCCACGGGTGCTTGACCTTGAGAGGCGTGGAGCAATTGCCGGGCCTCAAAGAACTGTCAGGAATGCTCCCGCAAGTCTTCGGCGCCATGGTCCAACAACTGGGGCACGTCTCGGGGTTTTGGACGTGCCCGAAGCAGAAGAGACGCACGAAATGCGGGTCCTCCGCGAACATGTCCCTACAGGACTGAGACCCGGGCATCCCTACTGCACCAGAAGTCGAGTACTCAACAAACAAGAGAAACAAGTCTCAGAAGCAAGTCAAAAAATATGACTAGGAGTACCGCTCTCTCTCGGATCTGCGCTTGCTGGCGCGGACAAAGAAAGAACTGACGTCAGAGCGCGTGGGCGCGTCTAAGCAGCTCCGACGACGTCATCTCGACGACTACGATGCCAGCGACGTACGCGGAGCCGCACGACAACGCCTACCGACGCGCAGGGGTACTGATGACGAAAAACTTTCCGGATCCAGTCTGATGCCTGGGAATATTCTAAGGTAAGGAATCTATCACTAACGTGTCTCTTTCAGATTGACTTGGCTTTTATTAGCCAGTCGTCCAGGTATGGAAACACATGGATCTGCTGCCTTCGCAGGTGTGCTGCTACTACCGCAAGACACTTTGTGAATACCCTGGGTGCTGTGGAGACTCCGAATGGGAGAACCTTGAACTGATAGTGTTGGCCCGTCCACTGTAAACCTTAGATATTTCCTGTGAGCAGGGTATATGGGTATATGAAAGTAGGGGTCCTTGAGGTCTAATGTGGCAAGGAAGTCGCCTTGTTGAAGCAGTGGAAGGACTTGTTGAAGAGTGATCATGTGAAAATGATCTGACTGTATGTAGAAATTGAGAGGTCTGAGGTCCAGTATTTCTCTGAGAGTCCCATCCTTTTTGGGGATTAGGAAATACAGGGAGTAGACCCTGTTCCTTGATGCTCTATAGGGACTGGCTCTATTGCATGCTTTTGAAGCAGTGAGAGAACCTCCTGTTTGAGGAGCGTCAGATGTTCTCCGGACATTGGACGTTGTTTGGGCGGTATGTTGGGGGGAGTTGCAGTAAGTTCCAGGCAGTAACCATACTGGCTAATTTGCCTTACCTACTTGTCTGTAGTGATGGAATTCCAGACAGGTAGGAACTGTGAAAGTCTCCCTCCGACCGGAGTGGAATGGTCTGGAGGGAGTGGAGGGAAGTCACTGTTAGTTAGTGGGAGAGGTGCGAGTGTTGTTACCTTGGCATCTTCCCTTGTTATTTCCCCTGCACCCTCCTCTAAAATATCCCCTGTTGGAGGATGTTTGTGTAGGGTTTTGATAGGAGGAAGAAGCAGTGTCTGTACTGATGGTTTTGGATGCGCCTCTATAAAAGGAGCGGCGAAAGGAGCCTCGTGTAGATGGAGACTGTAATGCTCCCATGGATTTTGCAGTCTCTGTGTCTTTTTTCATTTTTTCTAAAGCTGTGTCCACAGCCGGGCCAAAAACTTGTTCCTGATTGAATGGTTGATTTGGGATAGTAGTTTGCACTTCCTGTTTGAACCCAGAAATGCGCGACCAGGCGTGCCTTCTTAATAACACACTAGTGTTGATTGATCTAGATGCAGCATCTGCTGCATCAAGGGCACATTTAATGGATGCGTTTATGATTAACTTGCCCTCCTGAATCAGATCATTGGCTTTGGCCTTGTATTGGTCAGGTAAGTGCTGCATGAGGGTCTCAAGTTCGTCATAGTGAGCCCTGTCATATCTGGCAAGTAATGCCTGTGCATTAGCTATCTTCCAGTGATTAGCTGTCTGGGAGATAACTCGTTTGCCTGAAGCATCTGGTAATTTCGACTCTTTGTGTGGAGGTGGAGCATCACCGGAGATTGAATCTAAGGGGAGTTGGCCTTCAATGTAGGGGGGATCTTTAGGGGCGGGTTTATATTTTTTATCAATCCGAGGATTGAGAATTCTGGTCCTGACTGGGTCTTTGAATACGTCTGGAGCATGTTTGATGACACCTTTGAGCATGGGCGCTGTTTGTAATGTCTCTTGTGACTGTGCAAAAGTGTCCACTAGGAAGTCTTGTGGGGTCTGAATGGATTTGGACGCCATGATATTGGGCAGCCCTATCAATAAGCTGACTAAACCCAATGTTGTCATCTGGGGGAGATGGCCTAGTCGGGTATGCATCTGGATCAGGAAGATCTGGAAGATCTACAGGGACATTGTAGTCGTCCCATGGATCGGGTGGTATGTCAGTGTCATCATCAGGATCAGTGAAAGGGTCATTATTTTCTCCCCCACCCCCTAGGTCATCATCATCCTGTGGTGTTGCTGTATATATGGGGGAAGTATGGGAGACTTTGGAGGAGAGAGAGGCTCAGTAGGAAGAACAGGAGAAGAGGGTCTTAAAGGTGAAGTTGCACAGTCTCTTTTCTTCACAGGCACCTCAGGGATGTGTGGGGTGTCCAATTTCCTCTTCTTGTGTGGAATGCTGACAATATGGCCTGTCTTAGGGTCCACATGGAGAGTGTTTTGTTTCGGATCGATGGGATCCGGCAGAAATAGTTCTTCCTCTTCGATGATAGCTTTCGGCGCTGATTTTTTCGGTTCCGAACGTGGTTTAGATTTTGGATCTGGCGCCGTAGGAGGGGTTTTTGTGTCCTTCGGCTTCGGTGTCGTGTCCGAAATCTTTTTCGGATCCGAAGGTTTTCGAGGTGACTTCGCATCCGAGGCCTTTTGTTCTTTGGGTGCCGAGGTGCTCGGTGCAGAGGCCTTTTTGGAGACCGCAGGAGTAAGATGTGCTCCTGTTTTCGGTGCCGACGATGTTTTTGGGGAGCTGGCGTGCAGCTTGCTCGGTCCCGAGCTGCCGGAAGGCTTCTCCTTTGTCTTCGGAGCCGGGCCCAGGGGCGGGGCTTCTGAAGTTTTCTTTCGGTCGCGACTAGAGCCTTCAGGCGAAGTCTTGACCGGAGCCTCTTGTTTTTCGGGTGGGGTTGGGATAGGGGCAGTTGTAATCACTCGTTGACCTGGAGTGATGTGGTCATCGGAGTCGGAGTCATCTGCTTTGGATACAATGTCAAGATCCTCCGAATCTGCTGCCTCTGGAATGTCAGGCCTTCATCAAAGATGTCCTCTGGCACCGGAGCAGCCTGCTGCGCCATAACGTGTCGTCGAGCCCGGCGATCACGGATAGTCTTCTTGGACCGGAAGGAAGCACAGGCTTGGCAATTCTTCTCGTGCTTGGGAAAGAGACAGAGGTTGCAGACCTTGTGTTGGTCACTGTGTGGGAATTTAGCTCCACACTGGGGGCATTTCTTAAATGGAGTCCTTTCCTTTAGCCTTAGGCTCAAATGGCGTCGATAGGCCCAGTGGCCCACGTTGACGACCGGAATCGAGTATGTGAGCTAGCGCATCGATAAAGCACGCGAGCGAAAACAATACCGCCGATTTTGCGATGGTTTGCGCGTTGAATGGTTTGAAAACACAGTACCGAACCGGAGCGCTGAAGTTACATTCAAACCCGATGGCGGAAAACAACAATATGAGGATGGAGTCGATGCCCATGCGCACTGTCGTCCAAGGGAGGAGTCACCTATCTTGTGACTACAAAGACTTCTTCCAAGACAACAACAAGGTGCAAGAATCCGAGCCCAACACCAGATGGCGGTCTATGCACAGTGTGAATTCTGCAGCTCATATGCCTCGAACATTATATTTCGGAGTTTGGAGAAAGGTGAATTTTTAAAAGGGAAGATGAACTTAAATGAATTGATTCCAAGATACAGCACTGATACACAGAACAGGTAATGAGCAATATGTGGCCATTCTCCCCATTACCCTTGATGCAGGTTGCTACAGACATGAAGCAACACCTATTAGCAATGTATCAATCAATCAGTAGACTTGTAGAGCACTATTTGTTATCCAGGTGCTGGCAGGGTCCAGTTGATTAGTCGAATAGCCAGGTCTTCAGGGACTTTCGGAACTCTGGAAGAGATGGGGAGGTTTGTAGATCAAATGGTAGCTCTTGCATGTCTTCGCTGCAAGGTAGAAAGAGCGACCTCCACATCTGCAACCTCGGATGTGGGGGGGTGTGAGTTAGAGAAAGGGACGCGGAGCAGAGGTGTCTGGTGGGCTGATGGAAGTTCAGGCGGTGGTTTAAGTAGGCGGGTCTGAAGTTGTGTAGGACCTTGTTTGCATGGGTCAAGAGCTGGAACTGGCATCTTTTCTGTACAGGGAGCCAGTGGAGTTACCTGAGGTAGGGATATATTGCGCAATAAAACAGCTGTTTGTCCTTGAGTTTACTCTTAGCCTTGATACCTTCAGCATGTTGGTCCTAAAAAAGATGTGGTTGGACCACGACATCTCCAAATACTTTTCAAACCGGATATACAAACCCATGTAGAAATGATAAGCCACCCTTCCCTACTGAGCAGTGCAGAAGCCTCAGCAGAGAAAAAAATTTCAGTACCCTGCAGTCTTTTTGGACAACCTGTGCATCGACATGCTGGCAGCAGCCAAGAAAATAAAATAAAAATCTACACTTACCAGCAAATGGTTCAAAAAGAGACCAATGGCACTGAAAAAAACTCATCTCTTTTTTTCTCTCTTGTTTTAAGACCAAGGTGTTTATTTTGTGGAATGTGCTGAAAACCACTAGCCACCACCTGAAGCAAAAATTGCATAAGTCAGTCCTGACCGAAGATAAGCTCCTCTGCAGGAACCACAGAAGAGACCACCAACCCATCAAGAGAGCCAAAAAAGATATACGGAAAACACCCCCTGTATTTCACAGCAACATTGCAATGCAAATCCATTGCCTTCTCAATGTCATTCAGCTTATTCCCAGGGATCACTCCTCTATTGCCTGTGCAAGTTTGGATTACATGTTCAAACCAACATCCTAGTAAAGAGAGGGACTTAGCAGACTTTTTTTTGGTAGGTGCCCATGGATTTGCCCAGAAGACCTCCATGATTTCATCTGAGAGGTGCACAACATCTCCTGTTGATCAAGTAATGCCCGATACCCTCCATGCCATTTGCCTGGCAGAACTTGCTGACTGCAATGTTTTTTTTTAATATCCAATTTTATTGATTTTTTTAAGAACAGGAAAAATACAGCACTGATAAGTCAATCAATGTACCAGGCTTGAAATTAATTATCACCAATTATGCACTAGCACACATTATGACCCGCACCCATCCCCAGTATCGCGTACAAACTTAACCCAAGAGGGAAAAGGGAACCCTGCTACTCCACCTGGCCCAACCACTTACCCCAGACCCTCCTGTGTTTGGTTGTACATCCCCTATCCTCATACAGGGGTCTTTCCTGCCCTGCGCACCAGTCTACACCTTTGCACCATTTGACTACGCTAGGTGGGGTAGAACTCTTCCAGGCAGCAGCAATATCTTGCTTGGCCACCATGATGGCAATGCTCAGGAAGAGTTTATCTGCCCTGGTCCCGTCCTGACCATCCATAATACCCAGGAGTAGGTTCAAGGGCTCATGTGGCACCCCCCAGTCCAGGATGCCTGTCAGCTCAGATTCCAACGCCTCCCAGTATGGGGTGAGATGCGGACACGTCCACACCATATGGTAAAAGTCTGCTGGTTCTAGCTCACATTGTGTACATGATGGGGTGGCTCTTAGGCCCGCCCGATGGAGGCGACTGGGGTCGAAATACGCGCAGTGAAGGTAGTACAGCTGGACCAGGTGGAGTGCGGCTGAGGTAGTAATGGTTTTAGGAGCCATCAAGGTATCCCGCCAGTCCTCATCTCTAGTGGACCCAGCCATGCCTCCCATCGGAGTTTGAGCGGGTCAAGTGTCAAGGGTCAAGTGTTGTTGGGCTGTTGTTGGTCAGGGAGCGATATATCCTCAATACCCTTCTTGGCTTAGGTCCCCTATCATAATCTGCGCTTCCATTGGGCTGAACTTTGGCAGTATTGTGCCTATCGGTACGTATGAGCTAAGTGCGCGGCGTAGCTGCAGGTATTTATAGAATTGTGAAGGGTGTAGCGAGTCTGGTAGGTCTTGGGATGAATGTAAGTGATCCCCTACCCACAAATCTCCCAATTGTGAGTTTCCAATGAGGTCCCACCTCCTGAAGCCTTCTAGAGCTCCTACTTCCCTAAGCCAGCCGCCTTGCCAGAAGAGTGTTTGCTGTGTCAGTCTGTGGTCCCTGTGGGTATGATGTAAGGCGGAGCGCCAGGCTAGCTTGACTTCTCGCGTCACCGTCGGTAGGGTAGTGGGCACTGGGCCTCCGTACATCATTGTCTGGATTCGTGGCAGATCCAGCTCCTCCAGCTCGACCAGCCACCATTAAACCAATCGTGCAGGACGAGCAGCCTAGTTGCTAGGTAGTATAGGTAAAGATTAGTCATGCCCATGCCTCTGTCGAAGGGCGTTATCTGGCAGTGGGCGAGGGCCAGTCGTCGTTTTGAATTTCCCCAGAGGAATCTTGTGGCAATACTGTCTAGTTCCCTGAACCAGCTGCGAGGAGGGTGGAACAGGGTATTCTAGATAATGTACAGGAAGTGGGGGAGGAGAATCATTTTAAATAGGGCTAGTCTCCCTAGGGGTTGATTGGCAGGGTTTGCCATCCTCTGAGGTCCTCCTTGGCTTTCTTAACCAGCGGGGTGATGTTCAGTGACCATGCCAAGTCTGGGAGCAATGCGACCCAGACCCCCAGGTATTTGAATGATTACCGCCATATGGGGACAGTTGACTGCCAGTCGAAGCATTCCCTTAATATGTGAAGGGGCAATAAGGTAGATTTGATGGGGTTTAGGAGCCATCCAGATACCTTTTCAAAGGTGCGGAGGAGCTGGAGGCATCTGGGCCCGGACTGCTCCAGGTCTGCTAGAAAGAGCAGGACATCGTCTGCGTGAATTATGATCTTGTCCTTGTGGGTACCATTCCATTTCCAGCCTCGAACTCGGTCGTCTGCCCGAATGAGGCCTGCCAGTGGCTCCATCGCCAGGGCAAAGAGGAGGGGAGAGAGGGGGCATCCCTGCCTCGTCCCCCCTTGGAGCAGAAACATCTCTGATAGAGCTCTGTTTATAAGTACTCTTGCCCTAGGTTTCGAGTATAGAGCACGGACGAGGCGACAGAAGTATTGACCCAGACCAGCTGTTGTCAAGACACTATCCAGGTACTGGCAATTGACCGTGTCAAAGGCTTTTTTAAAGTCAATTAGCAAGAGTGCTAGATAGGGGGTGAGTGAGTGACGATTTGCAAGGGCCAGATGGAGGCGCCAAATGCAATGTCTTGTGCTCCATGCCGGCATCAAGCCGCACTGGTCCGGGTAGACACGATTACAGAGGAATGGTCGTAGCCGTTGAGCCAGGATCATGGCGTATATCTTGACCTCTGTATTTAGGAGTGAGATTGGGTGGTAGTATGCGCAGGACGGCAAGGGGGGTTGTGTTTTAGGGATGACGACCACGGTTGCCGCATCGGTTTCTGAAGGGAATGTCCCAGTCTCTGAGACTTCTGCGAATAGGTCCTGGAGATGGGAAATTAATGTTCCTCAGTATGCTGCGTAGTATTCTGGTGGGAACCTATCTGGGCCCGGTATTTTACCAGCGGCAACCAGGGAGATTGTGTCGCCAATTTCTTCTCGTGTGATGGGAAGGTTCAAACTGGCCGCTTTGGCTGCACCGAGTTGAGGAAGATGAATCCCTCCCAGGCTAGTCAGCTCGGGAAGTGAGAACCCAGGTCTTTGGGTGTGAATATGATGCCAGTCTATGTAGTATCTTTCCGTTTTTGTCTCGCCAGCCATATACCCGGGGAATGGAGGACCTCCATAATAGTTAAACTGAGTCTAGCGAGATCTGCTTGATCTTGTTGCTCAGTAGTGCGATCTGTCTCTCATCATTTTCGTTTGCCGCCACAGCCGAAACCCTCTCCAGGCGAGTTGCCTCGGCTTCGAGAAGGGTGAGTCGGTTGTCCTGGGCCAATCGCTTAGCTTTGAGTTGTCCCTTGGCGAAGCAGCGAATGGTGGCCTTGCCTGCTTCCCAGAGACTGCCCGGAGAGGGGACCGAGCTCTGGTTAGCAAGGAAGTATTGTCGGAGTTCCTCCCCGATCGCCTTCCGGATATTATTGTCTTGGAGGAACCATGCATTCAGTCTCCAGGGCGCAGTATGCCTGTGGATCCTCCCAGTTGGAGAAGTGGTGAGTGGTCCGAGATCCCCAGGGGAGGATGTTAATGTTGGATACTCTCTGGCATTCAGGGGCCGGCATGAAGATCATGTCGATTCGTGCATGCGTGTGGTGTGCCGCGGAGGTGTGGGTGTATTGAGTGCTTCTGGGGTCCACGTTCTCCAGATGTCGCATATGCCCAGGGTCGTCACCCAGTTTACCAGTCTTTTTGCATGCCGTATCCTATTAGTAGAAGGGGTACTTGTGGGGTCTAGGTCTGGCTGCATAACCGCGTTGAACTCACCCCCAATCACTGTCTTGCGCCCATAGGCAGGGAGGAGACAACCCCGCTGACGTTTCCCAGGGTGTTTGTGAGGGTGGCTAGTGGAACATATATTGACACTAGATTCATGGTATTTCCTCCTAGTGTCCCGGACGGAGCCACAAAGCGGCCTTGAGGATCCCTAGATGCGTGAGTGAGTACAAAGGGAAGGTTCCATCTGAGGAGGATTGCCACCCTGCGTGAGCTCCGCTCAAAGCCAGAGTGCCAAGCTCTGTCGAACCCGTATCTTGCTAGGAAGGGACAGTGATTCCCCTTCAGGTGGGTCTCCCGGAGCAAAAATAGGCGGGAGCGTATCTGTGGGCATACCTCAGGACTGCTCTGTGTTTAACTCTGTCAAGCAGGCCACTGAAGTTCCATGTTAGGAGCCGGAGGGGCTCCTCCCTATGTGGTGTATGTGCCATGAGTATTGCGTTGGGACCAAGGGGATACACGGCACCACTTTCCCAGAGGGCTGGTTTGGGCCGTGGGTAGGTGTGTATTGGGCTCTTGGTGTTTGATTTGTGGGTCTTGTGTGCATTCGCGCTGGTGGATGGGTTGAGTGCTGTGGGTATCTAATAAAGGTGAACCAAAACTTAGTACAAAGGTCCCGACCCCCACCCTATACTTCTGGAACGGAAGCATCTGTCGCCCTAATACCTTCACAATTAACAAGTTAAACTGTTGCGCTTAGCGTGGAAGTTGCGTGGTGGATCCCTCCTTGAATCCGGATATGTCCTTTGCATCGGCAGAAACAATCTGAGTACATTGAGTTGTTAGTACAGTCTGCCCGAGTTCCCGGGCAAGCTTTGTCGGCTCCATGTGACACCAAAGCTAGACCGCTCACCTTCAAATCACCGGGCTTCGGGAGAGGTCTGGGTCTATGGACCCGGTGCTTAGAGTCTTGGGGGTTTTCCCGCGGCGAGCAGTTGTTCCAAGGATCATCTCCGTTGTTGAGTCTGAGAGCCTGATGTTTTGGGTTTGCTGCCAGGGTCTTGGGTGGCTGTAGTGGTCGCAGCTGATGCGTCTCTTCAGATGCCATAACCCCTGCGTGTGCGTCTTCTCCGGGCTCCAGGGGATGCAAGTGGATCAGATCCGGACTGGGGCCTCGGAGGGCAGGGTGTGGCCCGGGGTCCGAGGGGACGTTCCTCAGTCAGCCAGGTCCAGACCGACTCTGGGGATTTGAAGAAGTGGGCTTTGTCTTGGAAGAGTGGGCTGGAAAGAGCAGTCTGCATTGAGGGTTAAAGGCGCATAGCTTTTGCTTGACATCAGTTTATGAATGCCGCTGGGCCTTGACTTCTCTGGTTTAATCTGGGAAAATCATTATATTGTGGCCTTGGTAGGTCAGGGTGCTCTGAGAGCGGGATTCTCATAAGATTGAGTCTCTGCCTTAAAGTTAAGGATCCTGGTGATGATGGGCCGGTGCAGGGTGCCCGGCGGGGGTTTGGGCGCCAAGGATCAGTGTGCCAGCTCCACCACAAACCATGCCGACAGTGCGTCTTCAGGCATCCATGACCTGGCCCATTTCTCAATGAGGGTCGCCGCTTGGCCTTGCTCAACCCCTTCGGGGTAACCCACCAGTCGGAGGTTATTGCGCCTCGATCGATTTTCGGCGTCTTCGGCCCTTTTATGTAGTTCTTTTGTATGGGTCCGCAGTTGGGCTACTTGCTCTTTCAGGTGGTGGACGTCGTCCTTGACCGTGGAGGGACGGGATTCTGCTTTTGAGATGCGGGCCGTGGCATTACAGAGGTCCTGCCGGACTTTGCCAATTTTGTTTTCGACTGAGGCCTATGATGAGCTGATGACCTGGAGGATTGTTGTGAGGTCCCCTTTGGGGAGACCGGGATTCTCCCCGGCACCCTACGCGGGTCCCTGCCTGTTCGCGGTGAACTGATCCATTTTGGTTTGTGTCGCGGTTGGTTTCGGGCCTCGGTCTTTCCCCATGCTTAATGGAAATGAGGGGAGACCCCTCTTCAGGGTTTTCCAAAGGTCGCTTGGCAGGGCGCTGTTCCAGGACTGGTGGCCAGCCTCTGGCGTGTGCCTTGTCAGGCGTGAGGGTGATTGTCTAGAGCTCTTCAGTTGAAGGGGGAGTCCCCGTCTCGATGAGGTGGAGATAGACATGTGGGCTTGGTTGCCTGCTCACCTGGGGTGACGTAGGTCTTGCGCCACGGACACTATCGCCCCCACACTGATGGATGAGACTGTGAGCTGGTGGGGCTCTGGGGATTCACCTCCCTCTGCTCCGGCTCATTGTCTCTCTGTGGGTGGGTGGGGGGGGAAGGGGGTGGGTTTCCACCTGACCTATCGCTGTGGCACTGGGGAGCCAAACTCTGTTCTTGCGCTGGTAGGCCTTCTGGCGCGCGTTGTGTTGGGCCTTTAGCGGGCAGCTCGGTGGTAGAGTCGGTGGCTGGGTCTCTTGCAGGGCCCTGGGTGGGGACCCGGGCCTGACACCTTGTGGCCTTTTGTGTTGTCCCACTCAGTGATGTCTTGGGGTTAGGGGTGGGAGGTGGACTCAATGCAGTCTTTTCACAGTCCTACGTCCCCCTCGCTTGGCTACCCGGTCTGCCCGGGGCACACGCTTACCGCCTATGACTGGTGCTACAGGCAGCGTGTAGGGTTCCAGCGGCGGTCCTGGGTGAGGGGGCCATCGCCTCAGGCTTCCAATGCCCCATGTCAGGGTGGGCACTGTATCGTTGGCCTCGCACCTCGGGCAGACCCGGTGCACCATTCCACTCCGGGTTCTCAGGTGGTAGGTGGGGGAAGCTCTAAACCACTATTCGTGTTGGTGCTGGCCGTGATGTGGCCCAACGTCACAGGACAGTCACGGTTGTGCTGCGCTTATGCTGGGAGTGCCTCCTGTGTCTTTGGGATCGCCCGCACTTCCCTGCCCAGGATCTCCTTTCCTCTTTGGCCTGGGGCCTCACACCCACAATCAGGAACTGCAGCAGGTGGGTGTTCTTGGCTTCTCTTGCTCCTGATTCTTCAATCGGGAGACTGGGCACCTTTCCGCTACAACGCTGAGCGATGGTGGTGGGACATTGTGGCTAAATTCCCCTCCGCGCCAGTTGAGGAGCTGGGTCCACCATTTTGGGTGAAACCCCCGCGCTCACCGCGGAGCTGGTCTGGTCTCAGACAGTCGTCTTGGTGACTTTGCGTGTGGTGGCAGCCTGCTGCCGGTGTTCGTGGGTCAGTGCCTGCCTCCGGGGTTTCTGAATTCTCCCCAATGGGCTTGTGGGATTAGAGCGGATGACGGAGGGGTCTGAAGCACTCTTAGAGTGCAACCACCATTTTGACGCTCCAAGCCAGGCCCCCTGACTGCGATGTTAAGTTTCCTCCTAGAGTTATCCACTGCCCCATTTGACATGGCCCGTCATTTTTGCCTAACAATTATTTCTGACCACATGATGGTGGTGCTGCCAAAAGACCTTGCAACTTCGGTCAGCCCTGTCTGGATTTCGTGTAGGAGGTCCTTCCTCCTAATCTGTGCAAGGTCATTGCCCCCAGTTGTATAAATAGAATATCTGGGTATTGTGTGGGCACTGCCAGTAGTAATGTCAGGGTTGCTGTCAGCTACCCCCATCTCAACTCCGGGGTGCCCCACCATCTTATGTTGCTGGCCTCTGGCCAGCTAGCCTGTCCGCTGCTTCTGCAGGTCCACAATGTCTGCGACCGGTAGATAAATGAATGCCCGGCCACCCAAGCTGTCTTGGACCAGACCTCTGCCAAGGCAACAATAATAACTGTCAATTCGAACGTTGCACAGCACAGGCATGGTCAGGGACTTTGGGGCCTCATGTAAGCTTTGTATGCATTGGGGAGCCACCTGCCTACCGCTTTGATCCCTGTCTCTGGCATCCTGTTTTGTGTAGCCATCATTGCCTTGTCTATCCTGAATAAGTAGGACCCAATTGAGGAGGACAGTAGGCCCGTCTGCCATAGGGCAATGCACATAACTTCTGGGAATTGAGACTTGCTCAGAAGGTTCCCGTTCTTATGGTTGACGAGTGGTCCCTCCCACCTCCACCCCCCGTGGGTCGCGCTGCCATGTAGGAATACAAGCAGCACACTGAGCAGTACCTGGGATCCTCTATGCAATGCAGCTGTAACTAGGACCCTTTGCCTTGTTAGTCTGTTTTTGATTTCCTCAATAGAAGCTCCACCTGCGTCAAACCTGGCTTAACATCCATCGCTTGCAGGCATGCAGTGCCCCCCTCCTTTTTTCTGGGGCCACAAGTTTGCTCACCCTGAATGGCCCAAACACGCTGTGGTGAAGGCTGCTTTGAACAAGGAGACCTCAAATGCGTCTAGTGCCACCCACTCGAGTGCATCTATGATCTTGATCAGCTTTGTGAAGTCTATGGGCCGTCTCAAGTCCTGTCTCTTCTCTTCCAGGTGCTTCCATTATTTCACTGCTGTCCTTCCCTGTGATTCATTTTGAAAAGTAGGCCACTGCCGTTATGTGAGCTTGTGCCCATGCTTTCGATTTTTTCTGGAGCCCTGCCATCTGCAACGCTGTGCTTGCATAATTTTTATAATCCCTCGAAGGGTGTCAGTACGTGCTCAATCAGACTTGACAAGTCTGTTCTGCCAGCTCCCACAACATTTCTGGGACATCTGCTGCCCTGCTTCTGGTGCTAGGTTCCTGAACTTGCTCATCTGGAAACAAGAGACCGCATCTGTCAGTGAGTTCTCGACCCCAAGGACGTACCTTGCCTTTATGTCGAGGCTGCCCTCCAATTGTAACTTCACCATGTATCTCGCTAGTCTCAATATATATTCGGGCAACTGGCTACCCCATTGTTTATTCCATGCACCACCCCTCGATTGTCAGACCAGAGGGAGAGTTTCATGACTTTCAACTTTCCCTTCCAGACCTTCAGTGCCACCACTATGGGCAACAACTGAAGGAAGGTGATGCTTTTTGTGATGTCCAACTCTTCCAACTTCTTGGGCCATGTAACCATGCACCACGCCCATCCAAATATTGCTCCAACCCCCTGGCTACCCACTGCATCTGTGAAGAGGGCTATTTGCCTGGCAATCACCCATCCTTCTCTCCATATTTGGAGCCCATTTAACTCCTCCAGGAATGAGTACCACATGGCCAGGTCACATTTAACCCCTGCCCTGACCCTAACATAATGATGCTTCTTCTGCAATCTGGCGGTCAGCTTGGTCAGGCGTCTTGCAAAAACTCGCCCACTGGTATAACTATAGCTGTGAAGTTGAGCTTTCCTATTAACATATGCAGTTGCCGGAGTGTTACTTTTTCTTTGCTGCACATATCCCTAAGCTACTTTCTCATCTTGCAGACCTTGTCCTCTGGTATCACGGATGTGCCTGCTATGGAGTCTAACTCAATTCCAAGGAACACAAGCTTTGTTGCAGGACCCACCATTTTGTCTGCTGCTAGTGGAATGTTCAGCTCTGCAGCTAGCTACTGGAATGCCTTCATTGTGCCCATGCACTCCCCTGTCGTTGCCTGCCCCATGAACAGGAAACCATCAAGGTAATGTATGTTGCCTCTCTCCAGGTGTCGCTTGTGCAGGGCCCATTCTAAAAATGTGCTGAACTGCTCGAAATACGAGCAAGACACTGAGCACCCTATTGACATCGACCATTGACATGACCCCATTGACATCAAAGTACATCTGACCCTCGCATTGGAAACCTAGGACGTGGAAGGTATCAGGGTGCACTAGGAGGAGCTGGAAAGCGAAATCAATGTCCGCCTTTGCCATGAGGGAACCATTTCCTATTGCCCTTGCCAAATCAATGGCGTCCTTCACCTTTGAGTACCCCACTGAGCATGCTTCTGGGCTGATCCCATCGGTCAAGTATGCTCTATCAGGGAAAGATAGATGGTGTATGAGTCTGAACTGGCTCACCACTTTTTTGGGTACCACACCCAGAGGTGATATCACCGGTCCCCTGGGGAATGGTGGGGATAGAGGGCACTCTATTCGAACCAGGTCCTTCTCCTTATTAATCTTTAGCTGGACCATTTCTGGGTACCCCTGGGCAGAGCAGATTTCAGGTTCATCACTATGCTGGTGGTGATCGAACCTTCAAAGAGGATTCTAAAACCTTCCTCAAAACCTTTCAGCAGTAGGGCAGCGTACTTTCTGTTGTTGTAACTCTTAGCTAACCTTCGGAGCTGGTGCGTGTTAATGGGGTTCCTGGGTAGGTGGAAATTAACCATTCCCAGTGGTCCCCCCACTACTCCGGACCCTGCTAGTGCTAGTGTTTCTTTCCTTTTTTTGCCACTGGGGCCCTTGTTGTGTCTGCATCCTGAGGCCAGGTGGCCAGCACTGCACGTCATGCAAGCTTGCCTGAATTTGCATGACGCGCCCTATGTGCACTCGTCTGAATCATCCCCTTGTCTGCTGATGCTTTCCAGCTGGGATATGACTGTGTCTTGTAATATGACCTCTGCTTATCCTGCCTCCCCCTAAATGGGGTGTTTCCAAAGAACTGTTCCCATTTTCATGTCAATTCCTTGACCTTCATTGCTACTATCATCTTATGGATGAAACCGTCCTCCTCATCCCACTTCATGTCAGGGTGTACTTTCATCTTTAATCTAAAACCCTTGTCGTACTCCAGACATGCCTCACCAGGGAAATGTCTGTTTGCCTCGTGTATCTTCCCCTTATACAGTCATAGATCTTGTACAGAGCAGGACTTTCTCTACAATAATGCATGCCATAATCCTGACTGTATCAATCTAATTACTAAAATTTCTTTCCACAATCTCGCTCCCTCCTATCCTCCTCTTACTACTCACACATTGCCAGATCAAAGCCCTCTAGCTGGATTTCCAATGACGTAAAGATATGAATAAATACCTTTCACAAAATCCTTTCATTTACTGCTAATATGATGAGAATCACCAAACCTGTTGCCCTTGTGACCATCGAGTGCTGCCCTGGTGTGAGCCTCATGTAAGCCTCTGGTGCCTGCCCCATCAAAGCTGGGTTCCTTGCCCTGTGTGCCGCCCCAAACTGCCATGTGTGATGGGAGACCCCCGCCATATTCAGGCGCCGGCCCCAGGTTGCTCCACTCTTGACCCCCTGTCTCCACCCTGCAGGAAGACCTTATACTGGTGTCCCCCTAAAGGGAGCACCTGTATTCCCTTTGCAGGCCCTAAACATGTGTGCTTTGGCTCCATTAAATGCCATGGAAAGCCTGACACACCCTCTCCTGCACCAGTGTGCCTAAGGTACTCTGCCCTTGCAGTGTACCTGAGCCCTTGAACAACAATGGTGCAAATGCTTTTAAACATTCTTGTACTACTGCACTTTTATGCTCACCATTTTCTGCTTTGCTGTTGGCCTTCTTGTTGGATCCCACCAGGGCAGCAGGTCCCTGTGCTCTAGCCCTTTTTTAGAGTCCGCTTTCATTGCTCCCCAACTCGTGGTCCTCTGGCACTTTTTGGGTCTTTGCCCCAGCTCGATACTCACATCCCCCGAGTCTCCCCCACTACATGGTGAACCGCTGTCCCGCTGGCTACTTGATTCCTCTCCTGGATCCTCCCCCAGTCGGCGGAGTAACCAGTCTCTCCATGTTTCTCTGTAGCTGCTCTTGACAGCTGCAGGATCTCTACTTCACTTAGCTGCTCCCTTGCTTCTTGATTCTCCATGCTCCCTGTAGGCGCTGTTGGCCGGTTATGTCGCCTTTTGGCTGTCCCTAGGCCTTTCCACCACTTGTTACTTGTGCACAAGATAGGGTGGTAGGAGGCTTGATGGAGGGATTAGGTAGTGTCGCTCTTTCTGAGCTGTCGCCAGCCCCTTCTTAGCACTTGTCTTTGGTTTTGCTTTAAAAGTCGATTGCCAGGCTGTCACTCTTCGCCCAGGCATTGGTCTGATGAGAGTCTCTCTCCTGTCTAGGCAGTTCTCCCATGGGAGGAAGTGTGCTCATGAGCCAAGTCGCATTGCTGAAGAGGATTACCCCGACTCACTCGCTTTCCTGCTGTTCAGCCCCTCCCTTACTGATAAATCACATTAGGTAGCCCTAAAAGTTGCCCACCAGCACTTCCTGTTAGTTCAGGGGTTTTGTATTGGGAGGAGGGCCTGTCTGGGGCCGATGAGCCAGGTCGCGTTGCTGACTCAAGCATAATCTATCAGTCATCCCCGGCCTGCTTCTGTGCTTCACGAGCACCCAGTGGCCCCCACTTGGTGTCCTTGCACTACTTTGCCACTCCTTCCTTTCGTTAACCCCTCAGATACTTTAGCGCGTATTCCCTGCTGCGGGATGCCGTGAGAGCCCTGTCCTTTCAAGACTCTGCGTCTTCCTGGTCTGCTTGTAGGGGGTGGAGCTTGTCGGAGTTTCAGTGCGTTGTTCTGGGCTGTGGCGGTGAATAGTGCAGATTTCACCAGGTTGCCTCCTTGGCGCGGCAGATCTCCAATGATCCTGGCCGCTGAGGTGATCCTTCTGCTAGGCTTCTGATGACACCGTCGAACAAGTTACTTACCTTCGGTAACAATATATCTGTAAGAATGGCGTTGGTCGCCGGGATGACGTCGCTGTAGCCACTTAGCCGCTGCCCTTGTGCGCTGATGTCAGTTCTGTACACGACTTTCCACGCCAGAAGCGCAGAGCCATGCAAGACACTGACCACTGGTGCACAAAACTAGGGCCCTGAAAGGAAGTCCTTAACCCTAGAAGTCAGTTCGCAGAACGGGGAGGATGGGTGGGGCGGTAAGGAATCTCTAACTAACCTATGTTTCTTACAGATAGATCGTTACCGAAGGTAAGTAACTTGTTCATCTGAAAGAAACAGTTAGTTAAAGATTCCTTAACTTAGAATAGATACCCCAGCAATACCAACCCCGGAGGTGGGTCTGCGAACTAAGTTTACACCAGAAAGTCCTGGAGAACAGAACAGCCAAAGAAGCCGTCTCTCCAGACGTGGCTGTCCAGGCAGTAGTGTTTGGTAAACGTGCGCAGGGATGCCCATGTGGCTGCCTGACAGATGTCATTAAGGGGGTTCATCTTCCCAAAGCAGTGGTAGCTGCTGTCACCCTTGTGGAATGGGCACGCAGTCCCACTGGAGGCTCCTTCTTTGCCAAAGAAGTGCACAGTACGACCCACCTGGAGATGGTCTGTTTGTGCACGGCCCGACCTTTATTTTTTTTAAATTTAAAAAATATATATATATTTTATTGGTTGAAATTTATAGAAACATATGTGCGTTACAGACACACAGTCAGCAGCAAACTGCCCAGTATTCTTAACAGATTTTCATAAAAGAATTACACAGTGATCCACCAGTTCAGAACGTAACTATGTTACAACTAGTCATCTGTAGGATTTACAATGATGTGTACATTATATTGGCATAAAACAACATGTACAGTACAATGCGATCAGAGTAATTATCTATACACATGGTATTGACGGCCATATATGGGATTTCATGCAAAAATAGCAACGGCAACTTGTGACATTTGAAGTATATTGTATATCGGGTGTATCAGCATTTATGTGAGCTACCAGAGAGCTTCAGATGGTATGAACCAGGCTAATATTTGAAACAATATTAGTCATTAATTATCAGTGGCCTGCGTTATAGTAACTGCAGTTGACACATGTCTTTCTCTAAGCCAGGCCATGTAGGGTTCCCAGATATCCTTCGGGCGGGATGACGTGGGCATAAGGCCCCAGAACGCAGCCAACTGCTCCTGACAATAAGCCACATCCTGCACCCAGGTGTTTATTCGAGGAGTCCCTGATGCACCCCATTGTATTGCTAATCTGCGTTTCGCTAAAAGTAGCATCATCGCTATTAGTCGACGTTTCTCAAGCAGAGCTCCCTCAATATAGCCCAGCAGAGCCACCGGCGGTGTGTATTCCAGTGCTACCCCCGTGAACTCCTTTATAGTGTCATAGACTCTCTAACTAGCTATGTTTGGGCAGTTCCATGCAACGTGCAAGAAGGTTGCATTCTCCTCTTTGCATTTACAGCACCTTGCATCTTGGCGTATGCCTAGTTTGTGCAATTGCAATGGAGTGCCATACACCCTATGTATACATTTAAAATGTATACATCTTAATTTGTAGTTTGGGGAAAGGTGTCTCAGTTGGAAGCAGAAGAATGCCCATTGTTTATCTGAGGGCAGGTCAGAGAGATCCACCCTCCATCGACTCGGAGCTCTAGGGGCATCAATTTGGGCATTTTACTGCGTAAGATTATATAATCTAGTGATCAATTACGGGAAGATGGGGTGACTAGTAGGTGTTCCAGAGGTTTCATAGCAGCAGGGGGCGAGGGAAATGAAGCGTGCAAAGTTTTATAGGTTGCTCTTAGCTGATAGTATAGTAATAGGTCCAGGATGGGTGTGGGATTTTCGTCCTGGGATTGCGGCGGCGCCAAGAAGGTAACCTGTGGGTACAGATCGCCCAGTGTGGAAAGGCCCATGTTTCGAGCACGTGTAATGGCGCCCTTGTCATGAAGAGTGGGGAATAACGGGTGGTATGTTCAAGAGTGGTGGAGGGTACGTATAATAGTAGGGTAGAGGGTGCGTATAATAGTGGGGTACCCACACGTTTCCTAAGCCCATCCCAGGCCCATCTAAGCGATGGCTTATATATAGCAACATGCAAGGGTGTAGGGTCAGCCATGTATTTCTCGATAGCCACGTGAGGCTGGAATGGGGTGGGATGTATCCAGAAATGGAGAAACTGAGTTTGTGCACATAATACATATAACTCAAGGTCTGGGGCTCCCAGTCTCCCTTGTGAAAGCGTCCGTGTTAGCAAGTACCAACCTACTCGTGGCTGTTTGTCAGCTCACACTATTGTTATTAAAATGGAACGGAGATTTAAAGACGGCCCGAGTGAGAGGAATGGGTATGTTGACAAATAAATAGAGACATTTGGGGAGGACTATCATTTTTGTAATGGCAATTCTGCCAGCGAAGGAAAGTGGTAAAGCCGACCAGAATTTAGACCTTTGCTCCAGCCAGTCCAATAGTTTACCAAGGTTCATCCGCCAGATCTCCTGCAAGTCTCTACTAAGCCACAAGCCTAGGTATTTCACAGCGCCATCAGCCCACTTAAGCGGGAATTCTAATTCTGTTTCTACTGGGGCATCAGTTAGAGGCAGAATCGATGATTTAGACCAGTTAATCTTGATGCCGGACATGCCGGCAGATTGCAGTTGTTCACAAAGCACTGGATTCAGATTTTCATCTGGCTTGTGAATATCCAGTGTGATGTCATCTGCATACATTGAAATTATGAGGCTGCTATCTGTAAAACCAAACCCGCGCAAAGAATGGTGTTGACGTATTATGGCAGCTAGTGGTTCCATCACCACCGCAAATAGCAGCGCGACAGCGGGCACCCCTTACGTGTGCCTCATGTTACTGCAAATGGTTCAGATAAAAGTCCATTAGCTCTTAGCCGTGCTGTGGGTTTAGTGTAAAGCAGGCTAATCAAATTAAATGACTGCCCATATTGGGCATATTGCCCATATTGCCCATCCTGGGCAATATGGTGAATAAAAAGGGCCAATCGAGTGAGTCAAATGCCTTGATGGCATCAAGAAACGCCGCAATGGCCGGTAGTTGGGGGTCAATCTGGTGGACAGTGGCAAAAAAGGTGTACAAGTTATAGGTCGTGGATCTGCCCGGAATAAAACCCGATTGGTCTGGTCTGGCTACAAGCGGCAGGAGCGGTTGTAGCCTGTTGACAATAAGTTTGGCTAGGATCTTGACATCTACATTAATTGTGGAGAAGTGTGGCTCACTGGTTAGAGAAGGCATACCCTGAAGCAGAGGTCAGACCCGGGACCAGGGTTCAATTCCCAACGCGGCAGGGTCTGAGCCCAAGTGTCCACGGACTCGATAATTCTCTCTTCGGTGCCTACTCGAATCATGGGTTCACACTCTGCAACTCTGGGCAATAGCTTGCTTAATCTCCACTACGGCCCCCCCTGCGGCGGGATGCCTGGCTTTCACCTTGGGGATGCCCAGTACGGGTTATCTCACAGGGAAAAAGCCAGGACGGGTTCCCAATGCAAGCGCCGAGATGCCCAAGGGTAAGTCGAGCGCTATATAAGAACACACATACATACATACATAAAGAGAGAGGCCTGTATGAGTCACATGAATTTGCTTGCTCATCAGGTTTAAGAAGAGATATGATTACTGCCTCCCGCATAGTTGGGGGCAGCAGTCCACATTCCAACAATTTTTGGTACCCATCCAACAGTTGGGGTGCTAGATCTTCTACGTTTGCTTTATAAAAGGAGGTTGTCAGTCCATCTAACCCATGTGCTTTCTCACTAGCAAAGCCATTAATGACCTGTGTTAAGTCTTCCAATGAAAAGGGTTCATCTAAGTAGGACCTGTGGGCGTCACTGAGCCAAAGCAATTCGACGGAATCCAAGTACGTTTCTAGCGCAGGGTGGGGAGCTCTCTGTGTGGCAGAGTATAGTGAGGTGTAGAAGCATGTGAGATCTTTATGTGTATTTTGTTGTCCTCTGACGGGGGCCAACTTATCATTGAGTAATTCAGTTATAAATGTTGGGGATGTATGTTGTTTAAGTGGATTAGTGAGGGTACTACCTGGCCTGTCACCTTCTCCGTAACCGAGGGCTTTTGTGTGTTTACCCAAAAACCGGGTCTCTCTTTCGGCCTCACCAAATTCCGAGATCTGCTCGCGCAGAGAAGCGAGGTGTGCAGGCGCCCCCGACTGGTAAAAGAGCAATTCAGTGGATCTAATGTTGTGTTCTAGCTTCGTTAAAGTAGTTCTAATTGCCTTTAAAACCTCTGCTTGCTTGGAGATGCATGCACACCTAATAACTACTTTAAATGCTTCCCAAAGGGTGGAGGAAGAGTCTACCAACCCCTCATTTGTGGAGAAAAATTGGGTGATTTCAGTTCTAATTTCTTCTTTGAATGCAGTATCTAAAAGAGCATATGGTGGAAGGCGCCAGTTAAATGCACAAGGTAGCGTTTGTGGTATTGTCCAGCACAGCACAACTGGAGCATGGTCGTGCGCGGTAGATGTAACACATCTGTGACCCAGGAGGAAACGTCACCGGTACCCAGCCAATTGTCCAGTCTGGACTAGGCGCTATGATATGGGGAGATACAGGTACCCTCCCGGACTCCTGGATTTCTGCTGTGCCAAATATCATTAAGATTTTGATCAAGTGTGATCACGTTTAATTGTTGGGCAGCCCTAGTATGTGGGTAGCGAGCAGCCCCGACTGTCCCATTCGTCTTGCAACGTGACATTGAAATCTCCGCCCCATATGGTTGTGTCACCCCTAGTCGCCATCACCTTTGCAAATATGGTAAGGAAAAATTGCGGGCCATCCACATTGGGCCAATATATGTCAACTAAAGTGATCCGTGTGGACATCAATGAGCCATGGAGAATTACGTAACGTCCATCAGGGTCAATCTGTGTGTTGATAGTGGTCCAGCCCAAGCCACGTCTGATCAATACCGATAAACCCTGTGCGTAATCAGAATATGGGGCTGAATGTATTCCCCCCCCAGTATCTGTTTTTTAATCTGGCATCTGAGTCATATTTCAAGTGGGTTACTTGCAGGAAGCAAACGTCTATCCGATGTCTGATTAAAAATGTATGCATCAATCTAGATTTCCTAAAATCATTGAGCCCTCTACTGTTCCAAGTGATGAATTTAGCCTCTGTCATTGTACAATTGATGTGCTACACAAAATGTGTTTATATAGATCAAGAACATGTTGGAGCTAAACGCCATGCAGACAGTTCGTTGATATAAAACCTGTGAGCCAGTAGGAACTGGATTAGGAGAGTGGATATATGATTACATCTGTGATCTACTTTACGAGTATAATGTATAGCTAAAGACTGTATGTCCGAATATGCTGCAGGTTTCTTGTCCCCCCCACCTCTGACACCAACCTCCCAATTAGGTTGTGAGCTTATACCACCCCCTCCTGTTTACAACTCCCAATTAACAGAAAAACAAGAACACTTGGGAATTCTCCCTGTGGAGGCTAGGGACGCCGGCGAGAACCTGCCTATTGGCAGGGTGGCTAGGCCGTATCAGTGTTGTAGAATCCAACAAATATAAACCTGTTTTTTGCAGGGGCAAAGGGAATATGCAACTTTCTACTTATTCATAGCGTTAGACCGTGTGAACATATCTGTTGAAATGCGTACAGAACCTAGTAATACATAATACTAAACAGGACTTAGGTTAGATGTTTCAATCATTGTCACTCAAGTTTTGCTCTGATTCATTTTGCCTAATGGGCGTGGTGGAGATTTCCTGGAGCATATATGCTTAGTGTATTTTAGGGCTGCCCTGGTGTCAGTAAAAAAGTGCGACTGTCCTATGTGTGCTACCTTTAGCTTGGCTGGGTACAACATAGCGTAAGGAATAGAGGCATTTTGTAAACTAGGCTTTACTGATGCGAACTCTCTGGGGGCGGCTTGCACCGTCGGAGTGTAGTCGGGGGAAAAAGAAAAGGGAGTTTCCTTGGTGCGTAACTTTTCCCTTATCTCTGGCCGCCAGCAGAATCACGTCTCTATCTCTATAGTTTAAGAGGCGCGCACTTATGGGCCGAGTTGCAGCCCCCACTGGCAGCTTGGGACCCAGCGAGCGGTGCGTACGCTCCACAATAAACACTTGCAACAGCACCGGTCCAAAGAGTTTACGTAGTAAGTTCTCTATACATGGCTCCATTCTTGGAATAGCAGTAGTCTCCGGCTGCCCAATAATTCTTAGGTTATTGCGCCGAGAGCGCACTTTCAAATCCTTGTTTTTCGCCTTAATCACCTCCAACACCTTTTCCACACTAAGCAACTGTGTTCTAGATTCGGCGTGAGAGTCATGAGTGTCTGAAAGTCTGTTCTCTATGGTGTCTAGGCAGACTTCATGGGTATCCACTCTCTTTTTCACCCTGTCTAAATTTGAGGTGAGAACATTAATCTTGTTATCAATTGTATTAATGCTTGAACGTACGACTAGTAATATGGTGCACAGGTCCTACTCCTGATTTTCACCCAGGTCTTTAGCACCATGATCAGTGTCTGGCTCTGAACTTGTGTCCGTCATGCGGGTCTGGCGTTTGGTTTCAAAGGGAAGTTTGGCTTGACGGGGGTCGGTTTTCCCCATTATGGCAGATAAGACACTAGAGTGTGGAGCGGCGTGTCATCCGGGAGACACCACTTCTTTGATGAACAGTGGGTCTAGCTGGCGCAGGTACCGACCTTACTCACAGCTGGGCAGCCTCGCCCTTACAAGGTTGGTTTTGTGCAGAGCAGAAAAGGATATATGGCCCAGCGTACCACAAGTGCCCAGTACAGTGCAGTCAATTTGCTCGATCAGTCACCTCCCCACTGGCTGCACGTGAGGGCAACACACACGCCTCCAGCTCGACCACAAAGCTTCACAGTATGGGGAGGGGGCCCTGAGGGTAGCCCACAAACCCACCACACAGCAAGGGAGGCCACATAACACAAACCCGCACCCCCTCGAATCCGGCCAGAACTCACCGCACCAGGCCGGACCGGCACTCCTCCACCGCAGGCAAAAAGGGCCAGTGTATCCGCCGCAGCCACCTTGGCCGTAAGCTCTCACTGGGATAGGCGATGATCCGGGGCCCGCAGCGTATCAGCGGTCTCACCAGGGGTCCCCACGCTCCACCAGCCAGCTCTGCCTCAGTGAGGAGCTGGGAGTCGCGGCGTGGTGTCCACCTAGCCCACAGTTCGCCGGCGGCCGTAGCAGGGGGTCTACTCCTCGCAAGTTGATGCAACCGTTGTCCGGTGCCAAAATCCTCAGTGATTCTTCCGCCAGATTACTGCAGTGCGACCCTAACGAGTGGTAAACCAGATGGGTGCAGATAACTTTCATGTGAGACGGCACCATGACGGCCTTGTTGCGACGCAGAGCGGGCATCAGCATAGCAGGTACGATGTTGCAGTCTCAACCGCGCTCACACGAGTGTTAGCTTGATGCCTAATAAAAGGACTCCCCTTGTTTTTAGTGGCAGATTCTAGATGTACATTTCGATATTCACGGATGTGGCCCAGCCTGCAGAGCCCCTCTTCAAGGTGGCCATACTGCAGCTCGGCGAAGCCACGCGCCCCGGCCCGACCTTTCTTAGGTCCCACGTAACCAACAAAGAGTTGTTCGTCCACCCGGAATTGTTTGGTGCAATCCAAGTAGAAGGAAAGCACACGTTTTGGATTCGAACGGTGACGCCTCTCTTCCCCTTTTGAAGGATGCGGAAAGAAGGTGAGCAAGGTGATTGCTTGGCCAATGTGGAAAGAAGTAACCACCTTGGGAAGAAAGGAAGGTCTAGTTCTGAGGACGACTTTGCCCGGATGAACAGCCAGGAAGGGAGGCTTGGAAGAAAAAGCTTGTAGCTCACTCACCCTATGTGCAGAGGTGATGGCCACTAGAAAGACAGTTTTCAAAGTTAGAAGCCTGAGAGGACAGTTACGTAGCAGCTCAAAGGGAGAGCACATAAGGTATGTAAGAACTAAGTTAAAGTGCCACTGGGGCATTACGAAGGGAACAGGAGGAAAAAGATGAGTAATGCCTTTAAGGAAGTGATTTACAACAGGGGACATGAAAAGAGAGGGCTGATCAGGAACCTAAGGAAGGCTGAAATGGCAGAGAGATAGCCTTTATGAGTGCCCAGAGCAGAGCCCTGCTGGCCAAAGAAAGAAGGAACAAGAGTACTTCAGAAAGAGGGGCAGAAAGGGTATCCACAGCCGTTGCTGTGCACCATGCCACAAATTTGTTCCATCTGCAGGCGTATACCGTCTTAATGGAGGGACGCCTGGGTGCCAAGATAACATCACAGACTTCGGGAGGAAGGTCGAAAGGTGTCAACTGTCGCCGCTCAATCTCCAAGCAAGGAGGTGGAGGTTGGACAGGTTTGGGTGGAGGACCGTCCCCTGCTGCTGCGACAGAAGATCCTCCCGAAGAGGCAGTCGGATCGGAGGATCGGTGGCTATGTGCAATAGCTCGGGATACCAGACTCTTCGTGCCCAATCCGGAGCCACAAGGATGACTTGGGACCGGTCGCGCTTGATCTTCTTCAGTACTCTGGGCAGAAGTGGTATAGGTGGAAAGGCCTATAGAAGACCACAACTCCACTCGCGACTAAAAGCGTTGCCTAGCGAGTGCTGCCTTGGAAATTCCAACACGTAGAACTGATGACATTGCGCGTGCTCTTCGGTGGCGAATAGATCTAACCAAGGCTCTCCCCACTGCTGAAAGAGACCTTGCGCCACCTCCGAGTGAAGACGGCATTCGTGATCCATCATGCACCTGCGGCTGAGTTTGTCCGCCATGGCGTTCAGAGAACCTGCCAGGTGTTGAACCCCCCAGGGAAATTCCCTGATGTTCCAGGCATGTCCAGAGACGGAGAGCCTCTTGACATAGGGTCCACGACCCCACCCAGCCCTGTTTGTTGCCGTACCACACCACATGGCGGTGGTGTTGTCAGTGAACATCTGCACTACTCTTCACCAGACAGAGGGAAGGAATGCCTTTAGTGCAAGACGGATCGCCCGAAGCTCCATAAGGTTGATGTGGAGCCCGGACTCCGCCGGAAACGAGAGGCATCTGATCTCCGCCTCTCCCATGTGGCCGCCCCATTCCAGCAGTGATGCATCCGTCACCACCGTGAACTCCGGTTGGGTAAGGGAGACAGGGCCGGACTGGGAACCAAAACCGGCCCTGGCAAAGTTCTTGGCTGGCCCCCCGGGGCTTGGGGGTGCCGCCAACCTCTTTGCGAGGGCCAGTTTTCGGCCGATTTTGTTACAGGGACGATTTTGCAGCTATGCTGCAAAAACGGCCCTGTAACAAAAACGGCCCCCAGGGGCCCAAAACCGGCCCCCACCCGTGCGGCGCACCGGGGGATTGCCCGGTGCCCGCTACGGCCAGTCCGGCCCTGAAGGGAGAGGGATCTGCCGTTGACCTAATCCTGGTCCATTAGCCACCACTGAAAGTGTCGTGCAGTGCCCTCTGAGATCTGGACATAATCGGACAGATTCCCCTGATGCTGCGCCCACTTGAAATTCAGGTCCCACTGCAGAGCCCGCATATGCCACCTGGCATGATCGGCACGTTGACAGAGAAGCCCAGAGAATGCAGGAGCCTGGCCGTCGTCTGGAGGTGGGAGACGACAGCCTAGGGCAAGCCCGACTTCAACAGCCAGTCGTCGAGATAGGGGAAGACTGGAACCTCTGATCTCCGCAGATGAGCTGCGACCAACGCCATCACTTTCGTGAACACCCGAGGGGCGCTGGTAAGGCCAAAGGGGAGCACGGTAAACTGAAAGTGCTTGTGGCCTACCATGAACCGCAGGTAACGCCGGTAGGCCGGCAGAACGGGAATGTGGAAATAAGCGTCCTGCAAGTCAAACACTACCATCCAGTGTCCAGGGTCTAGAGCAGACCGGACATGAGCTAGCATCCCTTAGTGGATGGGCTACTTTGTCACAATGGTGACGGATATCCCGTCCACCGAAATATAAATCCTTATGGGATTTATTATTTCGGCGGACGGGATATCCCTCACTGTAGTGACGGAGTAGCCCATCCGCCGAGATCTAAATCAGGCCCTTAATCTCCCCCACCTAAAAAAATGTGACGTTATGTATTGTAACTAGATGATCATGTGAAGCGCACCAATGTTTTTGGGTCTAGTTCCAGCTATATAAAAATTAGAGAAAAGTACACAGATGTGAAAACATAGCATTAACGTAAAAAGGAAACACAAACAGATGCCCATTCAGTGGCTGATCTTTACAAGTGAAACCAGGAAACTTGGATAAATCATGGGCTCTCCAATTAAATTGTGCAGTCTTGGGCACATGTTTAATTTCACAAAAACTCCTTATCTTCATAATCACATGTAAAAGCAATTTAAAGGTCGGATTGGTAAAGCAGGCGGGCAGATGGCACCAGGTGATGGGTACGTTTTTAAAAGCCACTTGGTGGCCGGTTTTTGAGGCAGTGAGGTGGGGGTTAATCTCTGTCCTTTAGACCATCTCTAGTAGCCCACTGGAGCCTAATCAGTCTCACTTGGCACCTGCAGCAAGTGGCAGGTTGGCCTCTGTCACCCCTTTACTCCAGTCTCAATAGATGTCAATGCATTTCTCCCGCCTCATGTCAGGTTATACCATAGGTATGTAGGCCGCTTGGGCCAGTGGTTATGAGCACACAGATGTGTGCTGACTGCAGAGGAGGCAGCATTCCTGGAAGCCATGCGGGGCGGTGGTGGACTGTTTTCAGCCCATTTGACTCCTGTTGGGGGTGGCCTTATCCTTTACTTGACACACTCCCATTCCAGACCAAAACATTGAGTGCACAGTGAGGGATCAAGAGGAAGAATAAGGGTTCCTAAGTAACAAGCTGTGCTAGTGAGAGACACCTGAGCTGTCAGCCAACATGTAGCCAGCCGCAGAACCACACGTTCCCAGAAGGGGCATTAACCCCTTGAGAAATTTATGGCAGAGACCGCCCTCGAAGGGGGCCTTAAGGGCCAACGCAATAACAGCCGTTGGAGACCTGTAAATTCTGGTATAAGCCATCACAGCAGTAAACAACAAGGGTGGGGGGCATCCCGCTCTCTCCCATGGAAAGAAAAAGCGCACCAAGGTTGGCGCGACAACATCGGGCCAATGGGGTCCAGGTAATGTTTTGAAACTCCCTATGAGGGGGAACACCACTGCACCTCGGTAGGGGGCAGGTCGCTGCTCCTACAGAAAGTACATTCGCGAAGCAGGGGCAGCGCTCAGGAAATTTAAGACCACCAGAACCTTTACAATTCGAGACCTTCGGCATGGACAACCCTGACCCCGAGCAACGTGTGGCTGTCGGCGGAAGCTCCCTATCTAGGAGAGGCCAATGCTGCTACAAATGACCACCATGGCCAGTTGAAGAGGAATAGAAGAGCCCAGGGGACTGGTAAACCCAGCAGAGGACCGCTGCATGTTTACCAGCGACCCAGATGGGTCAAGAACCGTTCCTCTAAAATCACTCAGCCGAGGGGCGTGGCTAAGATGGCGGCGGAGTGAGACGCGTTTCTCTGTCTCTCCGCCACCGCCCGATCATCGCTTTCACTATCAGGCCCCCTGATGCCCATCCGAGCCTACCGTGGTGCCCTACTGTGATGCCTCCAGCGGTCCTCTTTCTGGGGAGCGGCGACGATCCGTGAGCTTTGTGGAACCGTCCGGCCCCGGCCTTGCTGCGGCCCGGCGGCCCTGTTGATTTGGATTGACGGCCGTGATCGGCGACGTGGAGTGCCGGTGGGTGTACCGGAGGTGGTCTGGAGGCAGAGGCGGCGCTGACTGGGGCTCGCCACTTGGATGGGCTGGAGTAGACGTGGAAAAGGTAGTGCGGCCTGCTACATGGCCGCCATTTGCATTCTTGGCAGACCCAGCCTGGCGTTTTCCGGCCCTGCGGCCCTTTAGCGGGGGTTCACGTCCTTTGCGGAACCCGGTACCATCAACGGTCCGCTGTCCTGGGGAACGGTGACGCTCCATGAGTTTGGCGGGGCCATCCGGTCCCGGCCTTGCTGCGACCCGGCGGCCCTATTGACCTGAGCTAACGGCCGCATTGGGCGACGTGGAGAGGCGATGGAGGTAGCGGAGGTGCCCTGAGGCGGTCTGGCGACGGCGCTGACTGGGGCTCGCCCTTGGATGCCCTGGAGTCAGAGCGGACAGAGCGGTATGGCCTGCTCTCTGGCCGCTATTTGCATTGCTGGAGGACCCGGACCGGTGGCTCCTGGCTCTGTGGCCTCTCGGCAGGGACCCGTGCCCTTTCTGGCCCCAACGGCTGGCGAACTGGCGGTGAGTGCTGTTGTAGAGGGGAGTGCTCGCTGCCGGATGGTATTGCTCGGTCCGCACCTCGGCGGACAGTGGGATGCGCGCTTGTGGGGCGCGAGTGAGGCCTTGCTGCAGGGCCCTGTGGCCTGCCACTGTGTAGATTGATCTGCGCTCCCCATTTGACTTCAGGTGACACCGCTGTGGTGCGCGCTGTGGATGTGTGCTCCCCCCCACCTCTGCCTAGACATTACCAGGCCTGACTGCTAGCTGTGGGCATGGGAGACCGGCGACTTTGGCCCCGGGGTCCAGCTTTCGGCCCACGAGTTGGCGGGCGGCGCCTCATTACCTGAGCCGTGCTGTGGAGGGCCGGTGGTGAGGTCTTCTGGGGCCTGCGGTGCGGGGGCATACCGCTCCTGCTGCGGGGGCGTTGCGCTCTACTCGGCAGCTGTGGGGGGACAGCTGGCCTTGTGAAGGAGGTGCTCGGGCCGCGTGTCGACGGTCGGCGTGGCGCTGGTGGCCCTACTGTGTGCTGAGGGCGAGCTTCGTGGGTGACGTAGCGCTGTCCCCGTCCCTTCGGATTCGTGGGCCCTGCTGGTCTGGTAACTTTGTGGGGGGCTCGTTTTGCTGACATGTCATCCACCAAAAATAGGAGGGAAAAGACCCTGAAAGACGCTATGCAGAAGTCCACGGGTCCGTCCTCTTCCCAATCGGCTCCACACTCGCCGCCGCCTGAGGATAGTGCCCAGCCGGTCACTAAGGTGTTTATGCTTGACTTATTCTACGCCATTAAGGAGGATATTCTGGAACTTCGCTCTCAGCTCTCCTTTGATCTCCTTGAAGTGTGGTGCGACGTGGACGCCCTTGGGGAGTGCCTTGCTACTGTGGAAGAGCACGATTTGGGGCGTGAGGATGATCTGCATCAGCTCCAACAGGATGTCATCCGTCTCAAGGAGCAAAACCTTGATCTGCAAGCCCACGTCGAGGTCCTCGAAAACCATTCTCGACGGACTAACACAGGTGACGGACATCAACAGCGTTCCATGAGCCATGTATGGCGGGCATCAGGTGGGCTCTTTCACGGCGCCGGAGGGGAGAGGACCTTGGTTGAGTGTTCTTATCATCAACTACCCTTTGGAGGTTGGATGTGCCATGGAATGGAGAAGGGGACGATCTCCGGGACTATGTTCTCCAACTCTTCCGGCAGATTTTGGGGGAGGGGGCAAAGCGGGAAATTCAGATGGACCGTGTGCACCGTGTTGGCTTACCGAGGGGTGCGAAGGCTCCCCCACCGGACATACTGGTGTGCGTGCATGACTTCCAACTCAAGGAGCAAATTCTTCGGAAGGCCCGTGATCTCAACCCGGTGCAGTTTCGGGGCCACCAACCGATCCTGTATCAGGACTTAGCTGCTTCCACCGTGGTGAAACGTAGGGAGTTTAAGCCCATCACGAATCATCTTCGTGAGAAAAACATCCCATATTCGTGGGGTCACCCATTCCGGCTTATCTTTAAATATCAGGGCAAACTCCTCCAGCTTCGTTCTCTGGCTACCGCTTATGAAGTCCTGGGGTTGGATCGGCCCTCTTCCCCGGCTTGGGTAGCTGGCGCTCCCTCATGGCGGCGCAGACGCTCGGATGGCTGGCAGCGCGTTGGGCGATCCCCTCAGTCCTCGAGACCCGACGTGTCCACTAGTCTTATGGAGAGAGAGGAGGCTGTCACGTCAGTGGCACAGCTGACGGACAACAGCAGCGTTCCATGAGCCATGTATGGCGGGCATCAGGTGGGCTCTTTCACGGCGCCGGAGGGGACAGGACCTTGAGTGTTCTTATCATCAACTACCCTTTGGGGGTTGGATGTATATCGCCTTCAGTGACGAGGTGTCATTTTTCATGGTGCCATGTTTCCCACATCGTTTGATCTACGTGACAGACTGTTGTCCTTTCCCAGGGCTCTGGTGTCCTGTGTTTTGCATTGTCTTTTCCATGGTTGTTGTGTTCTTTGGGCTTGGGGGAGAAGGGTGGGGATGGGGGGACGGGGTTGTTTTGGGGGAATATGTTGGGGCTCCGCATCAGTTCTCTCTTGGGTTTGGGAGATGTATGTCCTAGGGTTGCTGCCCTTCGGCCCACCTCATCGCTCTGGTGTTCTGCGCTTAGGCACTGGCTTTTCCCCCCCTGACCTCTATGGGTAGGAGTCTAAAGGTGGTGAGTCTGAATGTTAGGGGCCTAAATAGTCCTGTTAAGCGCTCCGCTATCCTGTCCCTCTTGGAGGGAGTAGGGGGCGATCTGTGTCTGCTGCAGGAGACTCATCTCCTCTCTAAGGACACTAAGCGGATGAGAGACAAGGGCTTCCCTCTACAGGTGTGGTCTTCAGGCGCGGCTAAAAAGCATGGGGTCGCAATCCTTTTTAGCGTGCGCGCTCAGTGTAAAGATCTCTCCCAGGTTGCTGAGATCAAGGGGAGACTCCTTGCGCTTCGTGTGCAATGGGGGGGGACACGTACTTCACTATAGGGTCGTTGTATTCCCCGAAAGAGCATCAGGAACCCTTCCTGAGAACGGCCTTTACTGAGGTTCTGGCTTCGCCAGACGCCCTGATCTTAGTGGGTGTTGACCTGAATGTGGTGATGGATACGTGTATGGATAGGTCTGAGCAGCGGTCCCATCGTACGGGTGCCCTATCGCAGGGGGGAAGGCAGTGGATGAGTGATGGTGGTTTACATGATGTCTGGCACGTAAAGCATCCTACTGAACGAGACTATACTTACTACTCTGCAGCGCATAAAACTTATGCCCGCCTTGACCACTTCTTCGCTTCCATTCCCCTTTTGTCCTGCTTATCAGATGCGGCTATCACTCCCCGCTCACTATCCGACCATGCCCTCATATCGGTGCAACTCAGCTCTCCTGATGCGCGACCCGCATCTCCCTGTTGGCGTCTGCGTGATTCTTTGCTACACTCGGAATCAGTAGTTACTCATATACGGGACACGATCATTGCTTACCTGGCAGCTAATGACCAAGAGGTTACGTCTTTAGCGGCAGTTTGGGAGGCCCTCAAGCTGGTAGTACGGGGAGAGTTCATTGCGCTAACGGCTGCGTTCACGCGTCTGCGTAAGGCTAAGCATGCAGAGCTGGAGAAGGAGGTGGGGGCCTTGGAGTCTATCCACAAACGAACAGGTGCGCCTAGGGTGTGGAGGGAGCTTGAAACGAAAGGGCGCATGCTGAAGCATTTAGACATCGATAGGGGTGAACATGCACTTTTGCGCTTGCGCCATAAATTTTACCTCTGTGGGGCGTCTGTTAGCCCATAGGCTGAGTGCGAGCGCACAGCGATACAGTTCATTAGGGACTCTCACGCGGTGGAGCATACCACCGACGCCCTTATTGTGGATTCTTCCCGCCACTTTTATCAGTGCTTGTATACTAGGGAGGAGACCGGGTCTGAAGAGAGGGAGGCTTACCTCGCATCCTGCGGCATTACGCCGTTGTTTGCATCCTCGGCTGACGCGTTGGAGTCCGCCATCCGCATTGAAGAAGTCATATCTGCGATAGCCCGTCTCAAGATCGCCAAATCGCCTGGACCGGATGGTTTTTCCGCTTTGTTTTTTAAAACCTTTTGTGTTGAGCTGGCTCCGCTTTTAACACGTCTTTTCAACTCTTTTCTGGATACTGGGGAGGTAACTACCTCTATGTCGGAAGCCGCGATTACGGTCATACTTAAGCCTGGGAAGGATTCGAGGGATTGTGGCTCGTATCGGCCAATTACCCTCCTAAATATAGACGCAAAGTTATTTGCGAGTATTCTGGCAGTGCGCCTCAGCCCTCTGATGGATGGCATCATAGACCCCGATCAATCAGGCTTTATTCCTACGCGCCAGGGCGGGGACAACACCAAGTGTATTCTCCATCTCATTGACCTGGTTCAGCGGTCTCGGGCTCAGGCTTGTCTACTTTCCATCGACGCCGAGAAGGCCTTTGATCGAGTAGACTGGGATTATCTGTTTGCTGTTTTGCGCACTTTTGGTTTTGGTGAGAACTTTATCCGCTGGGTGAAATGTCTCTATGCAGACCCTAGAGCATCGGTGAGAGTGAATGGGTGTCGGTCTTCCCTCTTCCCCATCTCCAGGGGGACGAGGCAGGGGTGCCCCCTGTCTCCGCTATTGTTCGCGCTCTATATAGAGCCCTTTGCCCAACGTATACGCTCGAATCCGGATGTTGAGGGCATTAAGTTTGGCCCCGACATACATAAAATGAGTCTCTATGAGGACGATGTTATTCTCTCCCTTACTCACCCGCGTACCACCCTGCGGTATTTGGCGAGGGAGCTTCAGGATTTTGGATTAATAGCAGGGTTTAAAGTCAATTTTTCGAAATCGCAGGTGCTTAATCTTTCTATCCCGGAGGATGAGGTTAGTGACTTGCAGCGAAACTTTGCCTTCCAATGGGTGCATTCTGACATTTCATACCTGGGTATTCGGTTGACCCCTTCCATTGCTAAAACTGTCCTCCTCAATTACAAGCTGTTGGTGGAGAAAACTGCTAGGTCGCTATCCGATTGGTCTCGCCTTAATCTGGGCTGGTATGGGAGACTTGCGGCGATAAAAATGACTGTGCTGCCGTGTGTCCTTTATTTGTTTCAGATGCTCCCGGCGCAACCGCCGCCGGGTACTCTCCGGAGGTTGCAGGAGCTTCTTAATAAGTTTTTATGGCATAATAAGAGGCAGAGACTCGCCTTATCTCTTGTTACCTCGCCGAAGGCCGCGGGGGGGGGCTGGGCTTTACGCTTTTGAGTGCGTATTACCAAGCCTCTTGCCTACGGTATATCACGGAGTGGAATCGACCATTGTCCAGCAAGCACTGGAATTTTATGGACCAGACGGTCGCTGGCTGTAATATATGGAAGCACAGGGCATGGGGCCTCTACTCGTCACCGGTGACTTCTCCGACTCTCAAAGCGTGGGATCAGTTGGTTGGCCCTATGACCCCTACCGTGGACAACCCTGACTTTCCACTGGGATGTGCGACTCCTGTTTTTCAGCGATGGCGAGAGGAGGGATGTAAGAGAGTGGGCTCCCTCTTTGATTCGGACGGTGTGATCCCCTTTGCCCAACTGTGCAAAGACTATTCTGACCTGCCGAAAGCTGACGCCTTCCATTACTCGCAACTAGCACATTGGGTGACCCTACCCTCTAACTTCGCCTTGATGTCCCGTCCCTTGACCACTTTTGAGCGCTTGTTGGTTTGTAAGAAGGATGACCGTAAACTCATATCGGAACTGTACGCAATGATAATGGCGCATCCTAAGCAGCAGCGATCGAAGGCGCAGGTTAGGTGGGAGACTGAGTTGGGGCGCCCTCTAACGCGCAAGGAGTGGGAGCATGTTTTCTACCGCGCCCATCACACACCGTCTGACACTGCGGGTGCGGAATCTGCTTATAAGGTGGCGGCATACTGGTACTATACTCCGGCGTGCATTCAGTCTTGGGACCATACTAAATCTTGCCTTTGCTGGCGGGGGTGTGGTCACCTTGGCACCCTCGTTCATTTGCTGTGGCGGTGCCCGAAACTGGTGCGGTATTGGGTGGCGATCCTGGATGATCTTGATGAGGCGTTTCAGATCATGCTGCCGTGGGAGCCTGTGCACACGCTGTTGGGTCTCCCTCACCCCAAGTCCTTTCCCTTGCGCATGTTGCGGGGCAGACAACTAGCGTTGACGTTGCTTGCGGCGCAGCAGGGTCTTTTGGCGCAGTGGGGCTCTCCGGCTGCGCCAGACCAGAGGGACTGGCTACGGAGACTATGGCACTTTCTTGCGATGGAGCACCTATCGCTCAGAGTTGATGGGAAGGGATCGGAATACGCTAAGCTTTGGAGTCCTTTCTTGCAACTTCTGTCAAAGGAGTTGAGGGAAGTCACATGCCCCAAATATTTGCAAATTCTTCAACTTATCCCTTTGGAACCGGTAGGGGCCACTGGGGTAGTTTGACAAATCTTTCATTAGGACTGTTGACCGCCGGGGATTTCGGTGTGGAGGATAGAGACTGATGCGGAGAGGGTGGGATTTTGGGGGGGGTTGAGGGTTGGGGGTTTGTTTGTCTTGTTTTCAAATTTTTCTTATAAAAGTGATACAAGAGCAATTGCCTTGCAGGTCTGTCCTACACGAAATCATCTTCTTGCGGGGTCGCCCTCCGGGCTGTAGACCTGCGCGCTGTGTACCGACCATTCCGTATCGCTCTGCCGGCCGATGGTTGTAGGCAGTTGAGCTGTGTACTTTGGATGCGTATCACATAATAAAAATGATTGATTCTAAAATCACTCAGCCCACACCGCACCACACCCGGATTCTCATAAAAGGGCAGGCCTCAGCGGTAAGCAGTGGAAGACGGAGCACTGCCGAAGACCGCCCCCTTGAGAGGTACCCATCAGCAGAGGACTATCACAGTCATTGGCGGCTCGACTCTGTCTGGCGAGCAGGAAAGTTTCACCACCCTCAATCACTGCCGCGGCCTCTGCCAGGCTTCAATTGAGTGATAGAAAGTGCTTTCTTGGCCTCTGTGAACCTACGATCTATGGGGCACAATGACCAGTGTGAGGGCAGCAATCCCTGGACAGAAGCTTATCACTGGGGCTTCAGAAGTTACAGACGTGACACCGGTGGCATCAACGACGATTGCTGGAGCAGCACGAGCAAAGGCAGCTCTCAGGAGCGCACCTGGCCCATCATACATGTGCCTGCAGTCAAAATGGGGTACCCAGGCAGCGACGACGGTGGCCTAGGTGTTCCGGCATCCAGGATGACAGCGTGGCCTAGCACCTGGGGCCAGCACAGCAGTGCTTGTCGGGACACTCCCAGCCAAGGCGCAGGCTACTCACAAAGCAACTGGTAAACGACCTGGGGGTGGCTGCCTCTCGTGAAGATGGTGGATCGGTCGGGTCTCACACATCAAGAGGTTCGGACAGTGGCGTAGTCTTGCTGAGGTAAGCACGGGCAGACTCCCTGAAGGCTCACAGATCAGGTTGATGGAAGCATTATAATCCCTGCATATATCCACTCTGTGCAAAGTTTGACTTCAAATGTGGGGTAATGGTCTACCCGGCTTCACAACTGCGATGTGGCGCATAATACCAAGACTCCGCTGCAGCTTTATTCTAGTGCCGGGAAATGTGGGCAAGTTTGGTACTTTTACAGTGTGGAGCCAGCTCGTTTCTTCATGCTCACAGCACATGCCATTATTAAAGCAGCGCTTATATGCGAGCAGTTTACATATAAGACTTAAGCGCTTTCCTTCAATACAGTGAAATATACAAAACTTTAATTCGAACAAATATAATGAGGTAGGGTAATATGTATACTCGTTGATATTGCAACATTCGCGGGCTGAAGCAGAATCTGGTAAATCAAATCTGGGGTCTGCTTTTCGCTGTTCGAAGGCTGTTTGTTATCAACCTGCCACAGGCAGTAAATGCTTTCGTGAATGCTATGCATTCGAATCTCTGTTCCTTGCAAAAACGGATTGAAAGTGCTGATCACGCTGGGTGCCACTGTTGAGATTTACCATCATTCAAAATACAGTGCCTTGGCCTATATGATTTTACAATAACAAGGGTGGAAAGCGTGTCTCTTAAAAGAACCCAGTAGGATGTGGTTTTCACATATAGCTGAAGTGAAAGCTGTGTTCTGAAGTGAAAGTGGTTAAGATGGATTATGGCGCAGTATCACAGCATAGCAAGGCTAACTGTGTACATCACTTTTGATATCTACCATCTAAGTCTGTTTTAAGCGATCCTTACATAAAATAAAAGGCAGCATTGCTGCGGCCTATCGGTGGCAAAGAAAAGAGCATGGTTGGAGTCTCATGGCCACCCGTGCAGAAATGGCCAAGGATCACAAAGGCCCCTTCCACAAGTGTTTACAATACATTGACAGTTTTAAGGGCAGTGTCAATGGAGAGTATCAGAAGATTGCAGGGTGGGGGAATACAGCACTAATACGCCAAAGACAGTGTTGGGTGCACTCTCCAACAGCATTTTTTGAATCTTTAAGTATGTCATATATGCCAACATTTTAGGGGGTGATTAAAAATTTAAAAAAGTAATCGATGAATGCAATTCGCCTATTGACTTACCTTTGAGCAGCGGCAATTTCAGGTGGAAGACGAACAATTATGCAATTTTGTGGGCTATAAAAATCGGGAGTCTCCCGTCTGAATCGGGGCATTGTCATGGATGGTATGTCTTAAGTTCACCTCGAAGATCCCCAGCCCTCTGTCAGCAGTAAGTTCATTAGTTAGGCACGATCAGATGTACACAATTCAAGAGTTCACTTGAGCATCGGGGAGGATTTCAGACATCATTGCAAGCAGGACACCTCAATTATCAGGGCTGAAGAGGTGTTGTTCCTTAACACACTACAGTGCTCATTCAGCCAGAGAAGGGCCCATGCCTCTCACAGGCGCATTAACTCGGGTACCCCATAGGTAGGTGGAGTCTGAGTATGTGCTCCTGGCGCTGAGGCAGGTGTGAATGTGGCCGGATGACTGCCGCTGTACAGAGACTGTTAACTCATGTGCAGGTCCTTTCGATGTGTTTTTTGTGCATAAAGTACCGCTTTCCATACATGAATTCCAGCTTGGCCCCCGCTAGATACTACTGGGTCTAAGCGAAATTTTAATTAAGCCGGTGGAATTTCAGTAATTTTGGATTTGCCACGAAATCACAAAAAATTACACGACCATGCCCGTCCATGTAATTTTGCGTAATTGTGGGCAAAATGCATACTCAAGAACACAGGAACAGAGCACGTGCAACTGCTGGTAGCTCCTCTTTCTGTTCTGTTGCATTTAGCACTATTTTCTTAGCGGCCAACACAAGAAATAATGTACTTACCTGTAACTGCAGTTAATCAGTATTGGTATCGTTCATAGATTCACATGCTTGAATCATTCCACGTCATCGAGGTGGGAGTCCCTGATACATTTATAAAGGTCACAATAGACTTAGAAGTTAAAAGGCCTAAGGCCTCATAGTTTGTAACATATCTAAGTCCTTATTTAAAAAAGGACCAAACTTAAGAGAGCACCTAATCAGCTGACACCCCCCTCTACAACCTTCCTGAAAGGAGCTCCAGTCCCTCAGATTTTCTTAAGCACCGTGTGTATCCAGAGTGACAACTGAGAGTACTAAGTGAGCCCTTCCAAGGGAGGCGGGTAGATTGCATGTGAATCTATGAAAGATACAAATACTGGATAACTGCAATTACAGGTAAGTAACTTATTCCTTATCCAGTATTGGGGTATCTTTCATAGATTTACATGCTTGAATCAGAATGAAAAGCAGTAAGGAGCACATTTCATCATATATATATATTAATCATACATATACGAATAGTCAACTATTCCTTTAGAATAACATCGAAATACATACATATAAATAAATATAAACATGTATATACATATGGAATAGCAAATGGATAGTTTCCAATATTGGCATAACGAAGAGAAAAATCAGAGAAATGTGTTTTAGAAAGGTTGGTGGGAAGAAAAGAAGGCTCACCTTTACTGCAACAGATGTCTTAGCACCGCCTGTCCCACCACAGCATCTTTCATCAATTCGAAATCCAAGCAGTAATGCTTAGTGAATATATGTGGCGTCTTTCATATTGCTACTCTACAAATGTCTGAGAGGGGCACGCCTGCAAACAACGCCATAGATATTGTAGACACTGCCCTAGTGGAATGGGCACAAACGTTTGATTGTAGGCGTTGAAAAGCTTGCTGGTGACAGAAGAGATTAGCACAAGAGATCCATCTAGATATGCTTTGTTTAGTTAAGGGAAAACCTTTCCTAGGTAAGCTGTAAGCTACAAAAAGCTGATTAGTCTTGCGGAAGGATTTTGTTTTGTCTAGGAAAAAATTTGAGGAGCGTTAAGTCCAAAGAATACAAAGCTCGTTCAGCTGCTGTTTGAGGATTTGGAAAGAAGGATTTTAAAACAATTGGTTCATTAAGATGAAAGTCCGATGGGACTTTATGTATAAATTTCGGGTTGGTGCAAAGGATCACCCTACAATGTTTAAATTGAATAAAGGATTTTTGTATTGTGAATGCTTGAAGTTCACTAACTCTTCTTGCGGACGCAAGAGCTAGAAGAAGAGCAGTTTTCCACAAAAGGAATTTTAAGTCAGCTCTATGTATCAGCTCAAATGGGTGCTTCATAGGTTTGAGTTGCCATGTTGGAGGCGGAGATTTTACAGGAGGCAAGGTACTGAATAGACCATTAAGAAACTGTTTTATCAGTCTGTTTGACCACAAGGAAGAACCTTTAGAAATTTTCGAAAACTGGAGATTGCAGCCAAGTGAACTTTGATCGAAGCATGAGCCAAATCTGAATTTGCTAGATGGAGAAGATATGGCAAGACTTCCTCCAGAGACGAATTGAGGTGATGCACCTTAGCAGACCCACACCAGACCTTTTCCATTTTTAAGAATAAGTTCTGTTGGTACTGTCGGCTCTAGCACGAGACAGGATCTCCCTGCACTCATGAGGAGCTTAAGTTTCAAAATTCCTGGAACTCAGGAGCCAAGCCGATAATCTCAGAGAGCCTGGATCCGGGTGCTGAACTTGTCCCTGGTTCATTGTGAGAAGAGAGCGAAACGGCTTCCAGGGAATCGGCGGTTGTAAGGACAGGAGATGGAGTTCCATGAACCAATGTTGGTGAGGCCACGCTGGGGCTATTAGTATTAGTTTGCAAGGTTCTGCTTTCATCTTTTTTTAGAACCCTGCAAAGGAGAGGAATTGGCAGAAAAGCGTAGGCAAATATGCCAGATCATGCTATTGAAAAATAATTCCCCAGAGTTCTCTGTTGGGGATGCCAGCTTGCGAAGCGTTGGCATTTGGCGTTGCCGTTTGTGACAAATAGGTCTATAGTAGGTTTTCCCCACTGCGAGAAGATTCTGTTGAGAGTATCTTGGTTTAACTCCCACTCGTGGCAAGTTGTCTGTAATCTGCTTAGTGAATCCACTGTTGTATTTTCCTTCCCTGGAACGTACTCTGCTCTCAATTACATTCCGTGTTGAACTGCCCAGTTCCAAATTCGCTGAGATTCTTGGGGAGAGGGAGAGAGATAGAGTTACTCCTTGTTTGTTTAGTGCATTGTCGTAGTATTGTCTGTTCAGACAAGCACTAGAGAATTTTGTATTTCCTGGGCAGGAAAGCTTGTAGGGCTAGAAAGACTGCCCTTAGTTCCAAGAGATTTATGTGTAGACCCCGCTGAGAAGGTGACCACTTGCCACTGATCTGAAGTTCCTGAGGGAAGGCCTCCCCCAACCTTCCAGGGAAGCATCTGTTACCAGAGGAGAGGCTTGTGGAAGGAAAGGTAACCTCTGAGACAGATGGTGAAGATGAGCCCACCAAGATAGCGAGGTGACCATTTGTGGGGTCACTTGAATTATGTTGTCGAAGGTTCCGTTTATTTGAACCCATTGAGAGCCCAGAGTTTCCTGAAGAGGACGCATGTGTTGACGGCAGTGGGGTATCAGAAGAATACAGGAGGACATCATGCAGAGCAAAGATTTCTAAGGCGCACCGAAAAAGACTTTTCTTCATTGTATGCAGCTAGCCAACATCAGAAGTTTTTGTTGTCTTTCGATTGTGGGCTAAGCTCTCTTCAGAACAGTATCTAGTATAGCTCCCAGGAATGTAAGTTGTTGAGAAGACTGTAGGACTGATCTCTCGGAGTTTAGTGCGAGACCCAATTTGATGAAAAGCCACAGACAGGCTTTGGAAGACTTCTTCGTGGCATTGAAAGACGAAGCTTTGATGAGTCAGTCGTCGAGATAAGGGAAAACCTGGTGATGATGTTGTCTGAGATATACCGCTACTGGTGGGTGCTGAGACAGAATATCGAGTTGGAAATGTCGACATATACAAATACCTAGGTGGCAATTTTGTGATTGAGAGATATCGACAGCAAGAATATTGTGGTCAAGAATATCAAATTTAAGGTAAAAAGTATCGTTTTAAAAAAATTCGTTGATTTATATTAATTGTGTAATTAATTTTAGGTGTGGGTTGTGGAGTTTATGAGTAAAGGGTGGTAAGTAATTTTTGCTTAACTAATGAAAAATTAGTTGATCATTAATATTATTTAATTAATATCTAATTAGGGTATTTGTTGATATTTTTGAGTGTGTGGGTTTTATTGTTATGGGTACAGTGTGGGAAGTAAATTACATTTACTTACTTTATAATTAGTTGTTAATACTATTAGTTTTTTTATTGAAAATAAGTTTTAATTGTGTAATTATTTTTTTATTGTTTATTTTTAGTTTTGGGTGGTGGGGATTATAGTGGAAAGGTGTGGGAAGTTAAATAATTTTTATGAGTTTTAGTTTTTAAATTAATAATATTTCTTTAATTGGTAATTAATTAGGTTAGTTGAGAAAAGTACATTTTTTTAAATTTAGATGTGGGTTGTGAATTGTGTGGTGTAAAATTATGTGATAATTCATGTTGTAGTTTCTAAATAATATTTAATTAAAAATATACATTTGTTTGGAAATTATGTTTTATTTTAAAATTAGATTTTATGTTATTGGTACACATATATATATATTTTATATATGTATATTTGTAAATTTTTATATAATTTTAAAATTATAAAATACATTTAAATTAATAGTTTGTATAAAAGCAAATATATATGAATTATGTATGTGTGTAACTTTTGTTTAATTAAGTTTATTTATTTTATTTTTTCAAATTTACATTAAATCTACTTTATTTTTGTATATTATTTTAATTTTGTAACACACATATATATATATATATATATATATATATATATATATATATATATATATATATATATATATTTCAAATGCTCTCTCCCACAACATAGATAGAAAGCACGAAACAGCTCCGGAGTGCAGAAAACCGCTTTATTGATTTTCTCGCACGCGATGACACCAGTCCATGAAACGCTTGTGGCAGACGCGTTTCAGTCTTGATTGGCTTTCTTCAGTGCCGGTTCCATGGGCTCATTATCCTTTGCTGTCACACCAAATCAAAGATGTTTATAATGACCACTCCCAGTCAGGTGATTACTTTTCCCTCCTCCATCTCAAGGGTGTGTCAATCATCTCACATTTATCCTGCGGGGCAAACAGCATGCTGGTAGTTGGAGTCCTCTAGGGTTGCCTATTAAGTAATTAGGACAAACCCAACACCTAATGATGTCCCAATGAATATTGGATGTCGGGCCCCACACCAGCTCGAGTGCCCAGAGGGATACAAAAGTCGTTTGAGAACCCCTTCTCAGGCACACCAATTTGCCTCCTCTCTCCCCTTGCAGAGATTAAACCTCAGTAGTCAATCAAACTGCTGGGGGGGGGCAGCGTGTTTTGCAGTACGATGCAACAAATCCAAAGATGCTGTTTTACCACGCTGCGCCTGAACGAGAGGGCGTGTCGTGAAGCCAGCGACAGCTTGTAATTTTTACCCCTCTGCTATCCAACACTTTCCCTACTGTTACACTCACTGGAGTGGGAATAGTAATTATGACCCCTTCGCTATCCAACCCTTTTCCTACTGTTGCACTAATTGGAGTAGGAATAGTAATTTTTACCCCTCTGCTATCCAACACTTTCCCTACTGTTGCACTCACTGGAGTTGGAAATTTAAGTTTGAAGATTTTTGAATAGTTTAATGTTTTAATTTATAATAGAATGATTAATAGAATGTTTTTTTAAATTAGATTTTATGTCATTGGTACACACACACACACACATATATATATATATATATTTTATATATGTATATTTGAATATAATTTTAAAATTATAAAATAAATTAAAATTAATCGTTTGTTTTAAAGTATATATATATAAATTATGTATGTGTGTTTAACTTTTGTTTAATTAAGTTTATTATATATTTTAAAATTTATATTAAATCTACTTTATTTTTGTATATTAATTTTATTATTTAATATATATATATATATATATATATATATATATATATATATATATATATATATATATATATATATGAAACACCACACTTTTCTCTTCCGAAAGTATACACGGACGCCAAGGAGATTTGCAGTTTTAAAGCTGGTTTAATGGACTGCACACACAACACGTTTCAGCTTTCGCCTTGTTCACGCTTAACGCAAAGTTGTTTTCGTTAAAGTTAAATACACTTCAATATCCACAGAACTAACAACAGACTCATCAAAACACAATAGTGAATGAAAGAGAAAGAATGTTACTTAAGTATTCAGTACAACATATTCCAAGGCTTTATTATGGGCATGATCTATTTTTATGTCCGTGCACATTGATTCAGTAAGACCGGACTTTATCATATTTGTCCACTGGGGCATGACTGTGATATACTTTGTGCAGGTTACGATTTATGTAACTGTGTATTACTATGCAATTTTGTACTATTATCATGAGTGTGTGCAGCGAATTTTCATTGGTATAATATCGTGCAAGCACAGCCTTGGAATATGTTGTACTGAATACTTAAGTAACATTGGACAATTGATCAGAGGTACGTTATTTTGCCTTTATTTTCAACTATGTGCTGCTCAATATTACGAGTCATTGTATTGAATCAAGTACAGTAATAAGATGGCCGCCATTTTTCCAATTTCCTTTCTCTTTCATTCACTGTTGTGTTTTGATGAGTCTGTTGTTTGTTTTGTGGATATTGAAGTGTATTTAACTTTAACAAAAAAAACTTTGCGTTAAGCGTGAACAAGGCGAAAGCTGAAACGCGTTGTGTTTGCAGTTCAATAAACCAACTTTAAAACTGCAAATCTCCTTGGTGTCCGTGAATACTTTTGGATTGGAAAGTGTGGTGTTTCATATTTGGGGCTACCGATTACCCCGGAACGGACCGTCCTGACAGACAGCCTTCATTTTTATCGGGATTGTGCTGTGATTGAATACGAACCCCGTCCATCTCCTTTGCCACTTCCGTGTTGGATCCCAGTACAACGGAGGGCACTCGGATTATCGCTGAAGCACCGCGAATCAGGAACGTCATGCGGTGAGTGATTGTGGCATTGTAGGAATTCTTCGAGTATCATCGAAGGACTGAGAGGTTTCACTAAACTCGAGTTGGTGGTTCTTTATGCTACAGGGGCTGAGTTCGTGGTTGACACGAACGCCTCCGTGGTGTGAGTCCCGGTTCCGGTTCGGGTCTTGTGGTTACCGCAGTACCTAGTAACAGAGCTGTGTACGGGAAGGGAGCTGATTATACACTGAGACCGACGAGTCTCAATCTTTCAGCGTTGGAGATTTGGAGTAAAGAAATTGGGTTAATATGGCTGCAGCTTTAGAAGCAAAGCGCAAATTAACAGCCAACAAACTCTTTTTTGCACAAAGTAATGCAAGTGGGGATTTAATCAATCCAGCAGCCACTATTACGGAGGAAATAAAAATTCAACAATTATACTTGCAATTGGAGAAACTATATAAAAAGAACTTTCCAAATGGTGGGAAGCAGAGTCCCTACAGAGGTATATAGATGTAGCCAGAGTACCTCGTGGGCTGCGTATTTTTACTATTCCTACCTATGAGGACCCTGATCCGGACATGTTGGAGGAATGGTCCAACAATTCTGCTGCCTGTTCCATTACTATGATGTGCATTTTGGTTAAATTTGCTTTAAAAGATCGCAGCAAATTATTGGCAGAGATTGATCAAGTATCTGCCGAGCTTGAAAAATTGGTGGCCAGAGATGTTTTGGAGGCTTTCATGAAATCTTTATTACAACGGATGGATAAATTAGAGGAGGATATTATGGCCCAAAAACAACACAAGTTCGTAAGAGACTTTAAGGACTATCAATCGGCCGGACTTTAACTTTTCACAGAAAATATGATCATTTATTTGACAAAAATGGAATTGCGTCCTTGCCACCTGTAACAGCATCAGCCAATGTGGACATCATTGAGAGTGACGTCTCAGATGGCAGCCTATCGGATTTACCCACGTCAGTAGCTGCCAGTTTGGTTAGTCAAGATCCTCAGAAAAAGCCCAATAATTTTTTAGCCCAATTCCAAATGTTGAATCAGGGACGGACAGAACAATATCAAGATCAAACTGGTCAGAGAAGCAGAGGACGAGGCGGCAGAGGAAAAATAAGAGGAACAAACAGGCCAAACAGAGGAGCAAGAAAAGAAGTAGGAAGCCCGATGGGAATGATGACAAGGGTCAAAAAAGTTCAACAATGACTGTCGTCAATCTCTCCAAACGAACTTTATCTGATGATGAGAGAGATCTCCTTGGCCTAGGTTTGTCCTTTTGCCCTACCTCTAACTTTAATTTTGTACAAACAAGGATTGACTTATTTTATTTTTCACGTAAATTGAAACTCAAAAAATGGTTTGAAACTAAACACAACAAAACAGATTTAACACCTGTGAGTACATCTTTAAGCACTCTTAATATTGATGATATTGAGGTTTTACATGCAATGTCTGCTATGTCCAATGTGGAATTGTGTGATGATGTTCACTGTTTGAATTTGAAAGATTTCTCTATTGATCCCAACATCAACCCAGGTAGTCATTTTAAACCCAAATCAGTCTTCTTACCGAATATTGAATGTGATGCCATTGAAGTATTCGAAAGGGGTGTTTTAAATGACTTAAAGAAAATGAGACATGGCAAAATTCCAGCATCTGACAAAAATTTGAGTTGGGGTCAGATTAAAGCATTAGAGCATTTAAAAGCAGACAATTCCATCGTTATGCGGCAATCGGATAAGGGTGGTAATGTTGTGGTTCAAGACAAATCAGCTTATTTACGTGACGGATACAGACAATTGAGTGCTCAGACTTGTTATTCGATTTCTGATAGAAGGGCCATAACACTATCAAATTTGAAATTTGGGGAACTTTTAGTAGAATGGAGGGAGAAGGGGTTACTGGAGTGGGAGGAATTTAATTATTTGAGATGTCCTCACCCCAGGATACCTGTGTTATACTTACTTCCGAAACTACACAAGGACCCAGTCAACCCGCCCGGTAGACCTATAGTCTCATCTATTGGGTCTTTGTTGGAGAATACGCCCCGTTATATTGATCATTATTTACGACCTTTTGTAGCTGGCTTGCCAGCATACTTACGGGACACTACTCATTTTCTAACAAGTATTGATGGGATTCACTGGGAATCAGAATACACTTTGGTCACTCTTGATGTTGGCAGCCTGTATACCAGCATACAACATCAGCTGGGTTTAAGGGCTGTGCAGCATTTTCTCAAGACCCGTTCCATTTCTCTTCTGCATCATTCAGAAATTATCATTGCTATGATCGAATTCTGTTTGACCAATAATTTTTTCCTATTTGATGTCGTCTATCGGCAGTCACAGGGCACAGCGATGGGCACCTGCTTCGCCCCCAGTTATGCCAATCTAGTCATGGGCTGGTGGGAGGAGCAGGTGGCCTCTCAGCTGGAGGAATTTTCTAACTGTGTCCTGTGGCTTCGATATATTGACGACATCTTTCTGATTTGGAATGGTGACATGGACTCTGCCGGTGCATTTGTCAAGAAGTTGAACGACAACTCATACAATTTGGTCTTCACGGAACATATCAGTAGGACCTCTGTTGAGTTTCTCGATATTACCGTGGAGATCAAAGATCAATCCATGCATACGCATTTATTCCGGAAAAAGACCGCCGGCAACAGCATTTTGAGTGCTTCCAGTTCTCACCCTCGCAAATTGGTGTGTAGTATCCCGTATGGGGAATTACTACGCGCCAAACGCAATTGTAGCACTGAGAGTAGCTATGAAAGAGAAAAGGAAAACATGGTGCAACGCTTCAGAGATAGGGGTTACCATCAGAGTACCATCAAAGAAGCATGCAGAAAAGTAGGTGAGGTTGCACGCAATGAGCTACTGCATCCTGTGCAACGAGTATCGGAAGCAGAGGGTCTGCGGTTCATCGCCATGTATTCAGGACAGGCGCATGATTTGCGCCGTGTTCTGGAGAAACACTGGCATGTTCTGCTGACCGACAGTAATTTGCACAAACATCTGACCAATCATCCACAAATTACCTTTAAGAGGAGTAACTCGTTAAGAGACGAGTTAAGTCCCAATATGGTTACTAACTCGATAACTCTCAAAAGTGGTGGCCGAGCCGGTTTTCGATGTTGCAAAAACTGCAAAGCTTGCAGAAATAGTGTGGATTGCACTGCGGTAAATTTTTTAAGCATGAGTAAAGAGTTTATCAAAAAAGCCCTTACCTGCAATACTATGTACTGCGTCTATGCACTGACCTGTCCCTGCAATAAGGCATATATTGGCATCACAATTCATCGTGCCAAAAAAAGAGTGCTGGAACATGTTAGGGCAATACGCCATAACAATAGACAATATCCTGTTGCACGACACTTCTTTGAACAGCATGCGCAGAATGAAAGGCTGTTGAAGATGGTGGTAATTGATGCTGTCATTGAGAATGCACGTGGAGGTAATAAAGTGCTCCACCTTAGACAATTGGAGTCAAGATATATTGTTGATTTTGAAACAATGTTCCCCAAAGGGCTAAATTCTAGTGAAGAACTATCTGTACACTTACATAATTGAGCTAATCTGTTGTGTGTTGTGCACATTGTTGCTGTTGTGAATCTGACATACTTTGCACTAAAATTAGATTTTATTGTATTTTTCAGGGATTGGTATCGAGAAAACGATTTTTGCAGTGGCCATTGATGAACTTGACCAGTTGAGCTATGTGTAAACTATATTACTTTGTTACAGTTTCGTACAGTTTTCCATAATGCCCACTGGGGCTTTATTATGGGCGTGTTGCTTTGCATGATCTATTTTTATGTCCGTGCACATTGATTCAGTAAGACCGGACTTTATCATATTTTCCCACTGGGGCATGACTGTGATATACTTTGTGCAGGTTACGATTTATGTAACTGTGTATTACTATGCAATTTTGTACTATTATCACGAGTGTGTGCAGCGAATTGTCGTTGGTATAATATCGTGCAAGCACAGCCTTGGAATATGTTGTACTGAATACTTAAGTAACATTGGACAATTGATCAGAGGCACGTTATTTTGCCTTTATTTTCAACTATGTGCTGCTCAGTATTACGAGCCATTGTATTGAATCAAGTACAGTGCTAAGATGGCCGCCATTTTTCCAATTTCCTTTCTCTTTCATTCACTATTGTGTTTTGATGAGTCTGTTGTTTGTTTTGTGGATATTGAAGTGTATTTAACTTTAACGAAAAAAACTTTGCGTTAAGCATGAACAAGGCGAAAGCTCAAACGCGTTGTGTTTGCAGTTCAATAAACCAACTTTAAAACTGCAAATCTCCTTGGTGTCCGTGAATACTTTTGGATTGGAAAGTGTGGTGTTTCATATTTGGGGCTACCGATTACCCCGGAACGGACCGTCCTGGCAGACAGCCTTCATTTTTATCGGGATTGTGCTGGGATATATATATATATATATATATGACCTACCGGCAGCCGCCAGTAGGTAGTTATAGTTAGAATCTAGGGCATCATTAGGATGGCAGGCGGACTTTGTTCGCCTGCCATCCCGACGTAAAAAGGGACTTCCCGCCAAAGGTGCAGCGGTCCCGTGGGGGTGATTAGGATGCGCCCGCCACACTGGCGGGCGCATCCTGCATTTTTAACATTGCGGCGGGCGGTGCTTCCAGCACCACCCGCCACATTGCCAAAAATGCATATTGTGCATTTGCATGTAAAACGTGGCAGGCACTGCGCGGTGCCTGCCATGTTGTGCATGCAAATGCGTACACCCCATGTGCACCACCCACCCCCAAAAATTATTGGGGGTCTGCTACGGGTCTCCAATGGCAAGGACCAAATGCTGGAAAGGCAAATACCCGCATGTATGGTAATATGGATGGCAGTGTCTAACAGACACCGCCACCATATTAAAACCTTTTCCGCCCGGTCGACTAATCGACCGGGCGGAAAACCGGTGAACGGTCTTTCCGTGGTGGGCTAGTTGGCCTCCAGGGACCCTCAGGATTCAAGGGGACTTAATCACCTAACTTAGAACACGCCACAGAGCGAGTTTGCACACTTGTCACATCAGGCCCCGCCCCCTCCCTGCACCACTGTAAAACGCGCCCTGTGGCGCATTTTAAGTTGGGGGATTAATTCCCCTTCAATCCTGAGGTTCCTTGGGGGCCAACTAGCCCACCAGGGACCTCCAGGAAAAACCACAGGGCTGCGTTGCAGAAAGGTGGTTCGAGGCCACGCCCCTTTTTACACCTCTCTGCAACTAACCAATGCATTCAGTAAGACACATTTAATCGCTCACTTATACAGTCAGTCATGCACCTACTAAATCCTTCATCCAGACACTTATACACCCACTCATTCTTCAGTACACCATGGCATATATATAAAACATATTTAAACTTTACAGAAACACACAGTCACTGAATGATGTCATCAGTGAAGTCATTTGAGATGTCATCAGTGATGTCACTGACCATGTCATGAATGATGTAATATGTGACATCATTAGCAGAGCATTGCGGGGGCGCGAGTTATAGTTAGCTGAACTATCTATAATGGAGGAATTTCTATGGTGTTGTACGAGTAAAATGTCCAACTAACCATAACGTCCCTGAAACCTATGGGCAGTGAACCGCAAGTACCAGCATGCAATACAAGTGACCCATCTGGGCGCCCACTAGGGGGCGAACACTATAAATAACTTGCAATCGACTTGTTAGGCTCCTGCTCAGCTTTAATGATGTCAAGGCGCCCCTTTGAGAAAGGTCGAGTGTGACCAAAACATGTCAGGATAGCCGATGCTGTGCGTTATCAAATTACAAATTACCAGCGTTGTGGAGTGCGGCTATATCTCTTCTGATGGAGAGAGTTGTTTTTGATGTCTAGCGGCTTGGTTCTGCCGCAATGCGACGCACCACCAGCGAGAGCGCCACTGTTGCCCGAGAGGAACCATGTTTGTTGTGCTCGTGAAGGCGATAATGGGCAGTTGGCAGCCACCAAAGACGAACTTTGGTATGGTCCTCGAGAATAGGAGTACTGAGGCGCAACGATGAAACCTCAACAGCAATTCCAAACACCTCACGACATCACCCACTGGAGGGATTAAAAAGCAAGGGGCAGTGAACCGCAAGTACCAGCATGCAATACAAGTGAGCCATCTGGGCGCCCACTAGGGGGCGAACACTATAAATAACTTGCAATCGACTTGTTAGGCTCCTGCTCAGCTTTAATGACGTCAAGGAGCCCCTTTGAGAAAGGTCGAGTGTGACCGAAACATGTCAGGATTGCCGATGCTGTGCGTTATTAAATTACAAATTACCAGCGTTGTGGAGTGCGGCTATATCTCTTCTCATGGAGAGAGTTGTTTTTGATGTCTAGCGGCTTGGTTCTGCCGCAATGCGACGTACCACCAGCGAGAGCGCCACTGTTGCCCGAGAGGAACCATGTTTGTTGTGCTCGTGAAGGCGATAATGGGCAATTGGCAGCCACCAAAGACAAACATTTGTATGGTCCTCTGTGTCCTCGAGAATAGGAGTACTGAGGCGCAACGATGAAACCGCAACAGCAATTCCAAACACCTCACGACATCACCCACTGGAGGGATTAAAAAGCAAGGGGCAGTGAACCGCAAGTACCAGCATGCAAAACAAGTGACCCATCTGGGCGCCCACTAGGGGGCGAACACTATAAATAACTTGCAATCGACTTGTCAGGCTCCTGCTCAGCTTTAATGATGTCAAGGCACCCCTTTGAGAAAGGTCGAGTGTGACCGAAACATGTCAGGATTGCCGATGCTGTGCGTTATTAAATTACAACTTACCAGCGTTGTGGAGTGCGGCTATATCTCTTCTCATGGAGAGAATTGTTTTTGATGTCTAGCGGCTTGTTTCTGCCGCAATGCGACGCACCACCAGCGAGAGCGCCACTGTTGCCCGAGAGGAACCATGTTTGTTGTGCTCATGAAGGCGATAATGGGCAATTGGCAGCCACCAAAGACGAACTTTGGTATGGTCCTCGGTGTCCTTGAGAATAGGAGTACTGAGGCGCAACGATGAAATATATATATATATATATATATTTCCATGCAATACAATGAAGCGCACTTTCAAACGACCTCTGCTAGTGCAAGAAAGATTTATTCCTCAGTAGCTTGAGAGTGCGCTTCATTGTATTGCATGGAAAAGTACTACTGTCCGGCTGTGGGTCTGCCGGCATCACGCACCACCTGACAACGGGCTCGTTTGCAGGCAGAACCCTTTTCGTTTGACAATATATATATATATATATATACATATAAATTCGATATTATGTACAACTATATTTTTTACATCGATATTTTTGTACTTACCTGTTTAAGTATAGGGAGTCAATATTTTTGCATTCTATATTTTTGCATCAATATTTTTTACTTCTATATTTTTAACATTGATATTTTGTCAGTAAACCTACTGGTGCTAGGCACTTTGTAAAAATGCGTGTGGCCGACTTGAGCCCGAAGGGTAACACTCGGAATTGATAATGCCTGCTGGCTACAGTGAATCTGAGAAACATTTTGTGTTTCTTGTGTTCGGGTATAGGGAAATCGGCATCTTGAAGGTCCAGGGATACCATGTAGTTGTTCCCATTGAGAAGCTGTAAGACCTCCTGAATGATGACCATGCAAAATGATTGTTTCTTGAGGAACTTGTTGGCCTCCACTTGTTCGTCTTTTTGCGCACTAAAATGAAACAGGAATAGAAACCTTTTCCCCTTTAATGAAAAGGAACATGTTCGATGGCTCCTTTTTGGATCATCGATGTTATTTCCAACTGGAATAGGCGGAAATGCTTGTGAGCCAGAGGTTGAGGAGGAGTTGGCGGGGGTGGCTGTATAAATTCTGGGGAATGGCCGTATTGTACTAGTTGTAGGACCCAGCGATCCGTTTTGATGTGTTTCCAGTTTTGGTGATAATGAGAAATTTTGCCTCCTACTTTGGGGGAAGGTCAAGAAATTTGAACCGGCAGAAGTGAGAGGTTATTGACGTCTGGCGGACTCTTTTTGTCGTCCCGCCTTCCCTAGAAAGGAAGATTTATTGTAGGCAGTCGCAGGCTGTTGTCTCTGAGTGAACTGTGTCCTGTATTGTTGGCTGGAGGAGATATAGGAAGGATACCTATATTGTTGGTAACCTCCCCTGTAGGATGACTGGCTTTTATCCCGTGCACCACGAAAAAGTGTTCTTTTATACTTAGGGGTACTCAAAGCTTTGGCCGTGTCAGTGTCTTTTTTGATTCCCTGAATGGCGTCATCGATATGCTTACCGAATAGTTCTTGTCCATTGTAAGGCTTATGTTGAATTTTGGTCTGGACTTTAGGCCTGAATGCTGTGGCCTTTAGCCATCCATGGCGCCTTAGGACCGCGGCTCCAGCTAACTGACGGAAACCAGAGGAAGCGATGTCCATCGCGCAATCAATTATTTCTGAAGCGGAGCGTTCGCCTTCCAGTAAAACTTTTCTTACCTCCTCCTTGATGTCTTGTGGCAGTTCGTTGATGTAAGGACCGATATCTGACCACATCTGTCTGTTGTAGCGCTCCAGCAGCGTTAAGGAATCGGACGCTCTGACTGTCAATGCAGATATAGAGGAAAAACGTTTGCCTCCTACCCTCCTTGTCCAGAGCTGCTGATAGCGGAGCCGATGGGTTCTTTGACCTGCGTTGAGCCGCCTGGGAAATTACTGAATCAGGCCTAGGATGACCTGCGAGACAGACAGGCGCGTCGTCATGGGCTTTATATTTTTTGTCGAGCTTTGATAAGACTGGAGGAACTGTGGCTGGGTTTCTCATTACCTTAATGCCCTGATCCCAGGTATAGTCGATAATGGGCATAGACCTGACTGAGTTTTTTAAAAGGTTCCTTGAAATCGTAAAGGAAACAATCTTGTTGGTGAGTAGGCATTGTAATTTCAAAACGTCTGGTTGCTCTAGCCAAGAGATTATGAAAGCCTCCAATATCCTCTGGAGGTGAGTCTACTTGAGGTGGAGATGGCGACGCTGATGGAGGGATAATGTTATCAGCCCGCTCGTCTGGACGTGATTGTATATCCTGGATTTCCTCTTCTTGACAAGGTCGTCATTGGTACACATATCATTGTCGAGGAACCGTTGACGGGCATTGGTATTAATGTCCCAGATGCAACTGGCGTAGATGACAATACCATCTTCGACGATGCATCTATCGTCGTCGAGGCTGTCAACGATGCAATGGGAGAAATCGTCGACGAGAGTTGACTGTAGACTCGTCGTCGATGCACGCAACACCATCGATGAAGCACTCGCTATCATCTTCGTCGTCGAGATGTTCGTCGCCGGAATCTTCATCGACGAGGACTTTCTGGATTTCTTTATCGTCAACGACAAAGGACCATGACTCATCGACGATGAAATTGACACTGACAAGACTGAAACCGTGGCGATGGTTGTCGTCATCGAAGTTACTCCGATAACAGTCAGTGGAGGTCTTGTCGTCGTCGGTATTGCCGTCGACGAGCTGTCCGTCGACAGGGCTGAGGAAGGCTTTTTTTAAAAGCATGTTTTACCTTTACCGGAGGAGTAGGAGGGTCTGAAGCCGATTTCTGAAAGGATTTTCTCACAGAAATCAAACTCTGATGCGAAGGAGACACTCTCGAAGGCAGCTCTTGTTTTTTAGTAGCCTCTGAAGACTTTTTGTGTGTCTTCTTTGGAGGTTGCTGCGAGGAGTGACCTGGAGAGAAGTCCTGTGGTCTTTTTGAGGCGTCTTTGAGGAGGATCTTGATGAACCTTCGCTCTCCTCAGAAGATACAGGGTCCACCATGTCCTTAAGCCTCTGCAGCCATAATAACAGCCTCTCTTTGATGAAAAAGTGCAACATACCTTACAATCCTTTGGTTTGTGATCAGGATAAAGGCAGTAAAGGCAATCTTTATGGGGTTCATCGATGTGCAGCCTTTTATTTCTGCAGGTACAAAATGGCCTACAAAGGCCTTTTTTCAGTGTGCCCGACATGAAGAAATCAGTGGAATTCACTAAGGCAAAGGAATTATAGTTGAAAAATACCTTGAATCCAAGAGAAAAATTGAAGACAAGAATAATTAGAAGTTATGAGGAAAAAGCTAGGCAGAGCTCAGTGGAGACTCCCTAGCATGACGTACAGTAGAAAATCTGAGGGACTGGAGCTCCTTTCAGTAAGGTTCTAAAGGATGGTGTCAGCTGATTAGTTGTTCTCTTAAGTTTGGTCCTTTTTAGGTTGAGCCTAGCACAGCGCGCATGCGCTGCTCCAGGAAAACAACCTCTTGGAACTTTTCACATGCTCGTTCGTGTGTTTTTCTACAGGGTTTTGCGTGTGTCTTTCTAAAAAGACAGCACGCAATTGGGCAGAGGTGGGTGTGAGAAGTTGGCCTGATATATGATGTCACTAATTCTAGTGTACACCTTGTATCAGTCCAAACAACCCTTATGGTGATTGGTTGTAAAGTCAACCTTATAGACCAGCTATCCTAGTGGTAGCATGGACAAGAGCAGTCTTAGGCTAAACTCTGAATGGCATGTGAAGCTAGCTGTTATACCATATGTAATCCCTTGAATACCAAATGAAAGGACACCACAACAGATATATATAAAAATAGAATGTATTTATTCTAGTCAAACACTCAGCACTCTTTGAGATTTGAGGTAAGTACAATACAGTGTTATTTAAGCATACATTTAAGTCACACAGGTAAGTAATACAGTTAGGCCCTAGGGGCCACGCAAACCATATACTAAATAAGTGGTATAAGAACCACTGTCACAAACACAGGATAGGCCTAGGCCTAGGGAATCGCTGGGGCTACACTAGACTACCAACAGTTAGGAAGTGGGAGGCCCACGGGATTCAGGTGCAGAGTGGAAACACTCACGCGTAATGCGTAAAAGTCTATAGAATTACTAGCAGTTAGAAATAAGCAGTTTTAGGACACTTCTGGTATAGCTAGAAAGTCGAGACTCGGAAACTAGACCCTAGGATAGTCAATACCCTTGTGAGCACCGAAGTACCCAAGTTACCTAGCCCACGGGCTGCGGGTGCGTAGGTGTGAACTTGCATCGGGTTTCGTCGTTGACTTCTATGGATGCCTGAAGGAAAGTTGCTGACAGGCAGTCAGTGAAGAGTGTCCGGTGGATCCCAAGGATGGAATCAAGAAGGAAGGAACCTGCAAGCAGAAGGGACAGAGTCTAGGTCACCAGCCAGGAGCCGGGAAGGAACCAGGCGATGTCGTGAAGATGCAGGTGAAGAGGTGAAGCTTGTCGCAGCAGACACGGGTACCAGGAGACGTCGAGGACGACCAGGACCAGGAGGTGAGCTGTCCCACGAAAGCTCTTGCTGTCGGCGGCGTCGAAGTCGAGTCAGGACCCAACAAGCCTTGGCAAGCGGAACCCACGCAGGATGGAGGACTTGCAGGTCTGGGGTGCTTCTCTTTCACAGAGGAGCGGGTGCCAGTCTGGAGGAGCCGGACCAGCAAGATGAAAGTAAAGGTTCGTCGTCACAGAGGCTACTAGCCAACGGGCCAGCAACCGGACAACACGTCGAGCAACACAGGTGCAGAAGGGCCCCACGCAGAACACGTGAAGTGTGGGGAGCTGGTCTTCTTTGCAGGTGGTGCTCGGGAGTGGGGCTTCTCAATTCCCCAAGCACAGCCTCGAGGGAGCCTCGGAAGTCGCGCTAGTCAGTTACTAGCCACTTTTCCCAAGTCGCCGGTCCCACGTCCCTCGTCGCCTCCACGGGTCTCAGCTTCGCTGGAGATGTGGATCTGGTTCAGAGGTGTCTGGAAGTCCCGGCGCTGGTCAGTCTCTGCAGTCGTCCCTCGTAGGATTCAGTCGCAAAGCAAGCAGCGGTCGCTGGATGGTGCCTGGTTGCCCAGGGTGGTCACTCCTTAGCCACAAGGGAGATTTCTTCAGTCTTCTTCCTGCGGTCGAAGGTCGAAGGTCCAGAGTTTCTGTTCAAGTTGCAGATTCAGGTTAATCTAATATAGCAGGGCCCAACTAGCTACTAATATACTGGGCTAGTGGGCTGGGCTACCTGCAAGGTCCCTCCTATGGGTGGGACCAGGAAGGGGAGTGGCTACACCCCCTTTCCTTTGTCCAGTTTCGCGCCAGAGCTGGGGCTGGAGTGCCCCAGCACCGGTTTGAACTGGACTATGCATGGGACACCTTGTGTGCCCCAGGCAGTGTCTCGTTTCATTCAACCCTCCCTGCCCCAATAGACTAAATCCTGTCTAGGGTGGTGCTCGCACCTCCCAAGGCAGGAAACCTATTGTCCAAGCCTCCCTCGCTGGAAGGACTCCCAGCAGCAGGAGGTCAGACTTGTGTCTGTGGCAGCAGCATCCATTTTGTGATGCTGGGGCTCTGGTTAACTTTAACCGGGTAAGTAGGTTTCAACATGTCTTCTCCCTCTAGAAGGGAGGAATAATATCCTCATTGCCAGAAATGGTATGGGGGGATTATTCCACAGTGTTAGACACCTTACACGACATGTTTCGATAAAGCCAAACCATAGTTACCATAACCGTTTAAGATTATAAGGTACTTTAAGAGTATATGGTAGGCTATATCATAGAACAGCTATAAGAACATGGTTCCGAAAGCTGCAGACAGGCTCAGCTCATGCTAGAGCACCATCTCACATGTTACCAAGCACTCTGCCTCCAGGATTGTTAAGGCCTGCCATAGGAGTGGCTGATAGGTACACATGTGTCTATATATAAGGTAGGTATAGGAATACTACACCTAAGCAAGGGGTGATTACACAACCTTGCCGCAGTTGAGTGATCAGCCAGTTGTGTCATAATGGAAGGCCAGGCCAGGGGTGGCATAATACATGCTGCAGTCCCTGGTAGGCCTAGGGTACACCTATGCCCTGGGTACCTAAGGTACACTGTACAGGGGCCAATAAGGTGATCCTATCCAATTGGGTTATGCACCTAAAGTACATAGTATTAGTTTAGAGAGAGAACAGCTGGGCTGTGGGTCTGATTAGCAGGCCCACAGCCACATCTAAGTCGAAAACCAATGGAGCAAAAGCAAAAAGTGGGGGTGAACATAGAAAGCAGACCCTTCTCTCCTACACCCCCCCCCCACCCCCCCCAAACTTAGGGACATTAAACTAACCTTGACCAGTTGAGTCTTCATGTTCTAAGTGGAAATATCTGTAGAGTCCATCTGCATTGGCATGGTCAGTCCGAGGTCTATGTTCCACTGTGAAGTCCATCCCCTGTAGGGAAATGGACCACCTAAGAAGTTTGGGATTTTCACCCTTCATCTGATTTAGCCACAAGAGGGGCTTATGGTCTGTCTGAATCTTAAAGTGAGTGCCAAACAAGTATGGCCTCAGCTTTTTCAGGGCCCAAACCACAGCAAAGGCCTCCCTCTCAATAGCTGACCAACGTTTCTCTCTAGGGGTCAGCCTTCTACTAATAAAAGCAATGGGCTGGTCTTGACCATCTACATTCAGTTGTGAAAGAACAGCTCCCACACCCAACTCAGAAGCGTCTGTCTGGACTATGAACTCTTTGGAGTAGTCTGGACTTTTCAGAATAGGTGCACTGCACATGGCCTGCTTCAGGTCATCAAATGCTTTTTGACAGCTCACTGTCCACTGAACTTTCTTTGGCATCTTCTTAGAGGTCAAGTCATTAAGTGGTGTCACAATGGACCCATAATTCTTAACGAACTTTCTGTAGTACCCAGTCAGGCCCAAGAAAGCTCTGACCTGAGTCTGGGTAGTTGGAGGAGTCCAGTCCTTTATGGTCTGGATCTTGCTCTCCAGTGGTTGAACCTGACCCCCACCGACTAGGTGGCCCAGGTATACAACCTTGCTCTGCCCTATCTGGCACTTAGTGGCCTTGATAGCGAGGCCTGCCTTTTGCAGGGCCTCTAAAACATTCCTCAGGTGGACCAGGTGATCCTCCCAGGTGGAGCTAAAGACAGCAATATCATCAAGATAAGCTGCACAGTAGTCATCCAGGCCTGTAAGGACTTGATTCACCAACCTTTGGAAAGTGGCAGGTGCATTCTTCAAACCAAAGGGCATTACCACAAATTGATAATGTCCTCCTGGGGTCGAGAAAGCAGTTTTGGCCTTTGCATTCTCAGCTAGCCTGATTTGCCAGTAGCCTGCTGTCAGGTCAAATGTGCTCAAAAACTTAGCAGCTGCCAGTCTGTCAATGAGCTCATCTGCCCTAGGTATTGGGCGGGCATCTGTCCTAGTGACAGCATTGAGACCTCTGTAGTCCACGCAAAACCTCCTCTCTCTCTTACCATCTTGGGTGTGAGGTTTTGGCACAAGAACTACAGGACTAGCCCAAGGGCTCTCTGAAGGTTCAATGACTCCCAGCTCCAACATCTTTTGTACCTCAACTCTTATGCAGTCCCTGACATGGTCAGGTTGCCTGTAGATTTTACTCTTCACAGGCAGACTGTCACCAGTGTCCACCTCATGGGTGCACCAGTTTGTCTGACTTGGGGTCAGAGAGAACATATGTCTGTAGGATTGCAGAACTTGTCTGCAGTCCTGTTGCTGATGAACAGTGAGGCTGTCAGAAAAGACCACACCATCGACTGAGCCATCATCAGGGTTCTGAGTCAACAGGTCTGGGAGAGGGTCACTCTCTTCCTCCTGCCCCTCATCTGTAGCCATGAGTAAGCCCATGTCTGCCCTGTCAACATATGCCTTCAATCTGTTGACATGAAGCACCCTGTGGGGGCTTCTGGGAGTCCCAAGGTCCACCAAGTAGGTGACTTCTCCCTTTTGCTCAACAATAGTGTGGGGTCCAGACCATTTGTCTTGGAGTGCTGCTGGGGCCACTGGCTCCAACACCCACACTTTCTGCCCTGGCTGGTACACAGTCAGCACAGCCTTTTGGTCATGCCAAGCTTTTTGGAGTTCTTGGCTTGCCTCAAGATTTTTAGAAGCCTTCTTCATATACTCTGCCATCCTGGAGCGGAGACCAAGTACATAATCCACTATATCAAGTTTGGGTTGTCTAAGAGGTCTCTCCCATCCTTCCCTCACTAAACATAGGGGTCCTCTTACAGGATGCCCAAACAAAAGCTCAAAAGGGCTGTAGCCAACCCCCTTTTGTGGGACCTCTCTGTAAGCAAACAGAAGGCAGGGTAAAAGGATGTCCCATCTTCGCCTAAGCTTGTCTGGTAACCCTTTTATCATCCCTTTTACGGTCTTGTTGAATCTCTCCACAAGCCCATTGCACTGTGGGTGATAGGGTGTAGTGAACTTGTAGTTGACACCACATTCCTTCCACATTGCAGTCAAATATCCTGACATGAAGTTGGCACCTCTGTCAGACACCACCTCCTTTGGAAAACCCACTCTGGAGAAGACTCCAAGTAGGGCTCTTGCCACAACAGGTGCTTTGTGGTCCTCAGGGGAATAGCTTCTGGATACCTGGTGGCATGGTCCACTATCACCAGTATAAATCTGTGCCCAGATGCTGTAGGGGTGTCCATTGGTCTTACAATGTCTATCCCCACTCTCTCAAAGGGAACCCCCACCACAGGTAGTGGTATGAGGGGGGCCTTTGTGGTGCCACCTGATTTGCCACTGGCTTGGCAGGTGACACAGGAGCGACAAAACTCCTTGGTATCTTCTGACATATGAGGCCAGTGAAAGTGAGGGACAAGTCTGTCCCAAGTCTTATTCTGGCCTAAGTGTCCTGCAAGGGGAATATCATGGGCCAAGGTAAGAAGGAAGCCTCTGAAACTCAAGGGTATGACCAACCTCCTGGACGCACCAGGCTTGGGGTCTCTAGCCTCTGAGTACAGCAGCTCTTCATCCCAATACACTCTATGGGTACCTTGAGCATTCCCTGCAGCCTCAGCAGCAGCCTGCTGTCTGAGGGGTTCAAGAGAGGGGCAGTCTAATTGAGCCTGCCTCAGATCTGCCCTTGAAGGTCCCCCTGTCCCAAGAAACTCAACCTGATCAGGCTCCAGTTCTTCTAGGACAGTTCCTTCAGGGCTCTCCGAATCATCCTCCTGGGAGGGCTGATCCACCACCTGAGGCAGGAGGAAGGCACAGCCTTGACCCTACTGCTCTTTCTCTTGGATTGTGTCTGGTCCATTGTCCCAGGATCCAGCACTTGTTCAGTGTTGCACTTTTTGGCCTGTGACCTGGTCACAGCAAGGACATGTGCATCTATCCCCAGCATTTCTGCATGGGTCCTATACTCCACTTCAGACCACACTGAAGTCTCAAGATCATTTCCCAACAGACACTCTACAGGAAGGTCTGCACTTACCACAACTTTCTTGAGGCCAGTTACCCCTCCCCAGGAGAAGTTAACAATTGCCACACTATGGGAGGTAGTGGCATTGCTAGCGTTGGTCACTAGGTAATTCTCACCTAGCATGATTTGTCCAGGGTCCACAAAGGCAGGTGCCACCATTGTGACACTAGCCCCAGTGTCCCTGTAGGCCTGAGCCATTCTATTATTGATAAAAGGAGTCTGTCTGTACTTGCCCAGGTTACTGGGGCCTACAGTAGAGGACAAAGCTATGTCCCCATCACAGATCAGAACAGCCTGAGTAGGTATCCTGACTAGGCCAGGACCCTCCTCAGTTCCCAGGGTTAACCCTACTAAACCCTTTTGCTGGGAACCACCACTTACAGCTGGACTAGGGGGTACAGTTGCCTTAGGGGCAATGGTGGCTGGGGGCTTATCCTTTTTGGTGCACTCACTAAACCAATGTGAGTTTGACTTACAATAGTTGCACCATGGTTTCTTTTGGCCATCTTTCTTTTTATCCTTTTTGGGACCACCCTCCCCCTGAGCCTTTTGGGGGCCTGGTGAAGACTTCTGGTCTTTTTGTTTCTGATCATTACCCTTCTGGTCTGCCTTTTTCTGATCACCGCCCTGGTTCTGGTTTTTCTGCTTAACTCTAGTCCTGACCCACCTATATGCCTTCTTTCCCAATTCCTGGGGAGAAGTTAGGTCAGAGTCTATCAAGTGTTGATGCAACAGCTGGTTTTGACAGTTATTAAGGATTTGTTCTCTCATGATCAAATTATACAATCCTGTATAGTCCTTAACCTTACTACCCAATAGCCAGCCTTCCAGGGCCTTAGTGGCACAATCTACAAAGTCAGTCCAGTCCTGAGTCTGTGTCTTCTGGGTATCCCTGAACAACAACCTGTATTGTTCAGTGGTTAGGCCAAACCCATCAATGAGAGCACTCTTCAGGACAGTGTAATTGTCTGCATCCTCATCACTAACTGTGAGGAGCTTGTCTCTACCTTTCTCAGAGAAGGAGAGCCACAAGATAGCTGCCCACTGACTTTGGGGTACCTGCTGTACTTTGCAAGCTCTTTCCAAAGCAGTTATCCATTTGTGGATGTCATCCCCACACTTGTAGGGAGGGACAATCTTGCTCAGATTTCTATTATCATAGGTCCGGTCTCTATCCTTAGGGATATTGCTGCCACCAGTGGGTTCTAACCCACTTAACTTCTGCTCTCTGGCCAGAGCAAGCTTCTCTTTGGCAAGGGCAAGTTCTTCCCTCTCAATCCTCAGATTAGCTTCCCTCATTCTGGCCTCATGCTCTTTTCTCTGGGGGGGAAGTCATTCCCCTGTGAGAAGAGGCATTGGAGCGGTTAGAGACATGGGAGTGGATGGATTCCCTTGAAGGGGATCTGTCTCTCCTGCTTCTCTGGTTAAGCCCACTTGAGGGTCTGAATGGGGGGGCCCCATTCAGACTCCCATGCAAGCTTAAGTTAGCCTGGCTAAGTCTTCCTACTTTGACCTGGCTGTCTACCTCATCTTTTGAAGTCCCAAATGACTCATCTGTAGTGGGTAGACCCTCACCTGTACCTAGGGTACTAGCCTGGGAGGCCCTACGAGCATCATACTCCTCTAGGATCTCTACTAGCTGAATGAGGGTAGGGTTTGAACCCTGTTTTAACTTTCTGGAGCTACACAATTGTCTCATCTCCTGAAAAGTTAGGGTATCATATCTAGAGGGGCTCTTTCTAAGATCTACCCCTCGTGGGAGAGAATCACCTTGATCTCCTCTCAGAGACATGATCTAGTGAGGGTGTGGTGTGTGCACCTACCTACACTAGTTGTATCTACTAAACCTCTCTAGTAGTTGTAGTCAGGGTGTGCTAGGTCCTTCAACCTACAACAACTAAGTCCAGTAGGACTTAAGTATTTAGAATCTATGTTATATGTACCAAAACAATATCTTATGTGATCTTTCAATTTAGTATCTCAAGATTACAATGGTATTACAACAGCAAGCTCAGATCCCAACCGCTGCTCACCAATGTGAGAAGTTGGCCTGATAAATGATGTCACTAATTCTAGTGTACACCTTGTATCAGTCCAAACAACCCTTATGGTGATTGTTTGTAAAGTCAACCTTATACACCAGCTATCCTAGTGGTAGCATGGACAAGAGCAGTCTTAGGCTAAACTCTGAATGGCATGTGAAGCCAGCTGTTATACCATATGTAATCCCTTGAATACCAAATGAAAGGACACCACAACAGATATATATTAAAATAGAATGTATTTATTCTAGTCAAACCCTCAGCACTCTTTATGAGATTCGAGGTAAGTACAACACAGTCTTATTTAAGCATACATTTAAGTCACACAGGTAAGTAATACAGTTAGGCCCTAGGGGCCACGCAAACCATATACTAAATAAGTGGTATAAGAACCACTGTCACGAACACAGGATAGGCCTAGGCCTAGGGAATCGCTGGGGCTACACTAGACTACCAACAGTTAGGAAGTGGGAGGCCCACGGGATTCAGGTGCAGAGTGGAAACACTCACGTGTAATGCGTAAAAGTCGATAGAATTACTAGCAGTTAGAAATAAGCAGTTTTAGGACACTTCTGGTATAGCTAGAAAGTCGAGACTCGGAAACTAGACCCTAGGATAGTGAATACCCTTGTGAGCACCGAAGTACCCAAGTTACCTAGCCCACGGGCTGCGGGTGCATAGGTGTGAACTTGCGTCGGGTTTCGTCGTTGACTTCTATGGATGCCTGAAGGAAAGTTGCTGACAGGCAGTCAGTGAAGAGTGTCCGGTGGATCCCAAGGATGGAATCAAGAAGGAAGGAACCTGCAAGCAGAAGGGACAGAGCCTAGGTCACCAGCCAGGAGCCGGGAAGGAACCAGGAAGGAACCAGGCGGTGTCGTGAAGATGCAGGTGAAGAGGTGAAGCTTGTCGCAGCAGCCACGGGTACCAGGAGACGTCGAGGACGACCAGGACCAAGAGGTGAGCTGTCCCACGAAGGCTCTTGCTGTCGGCGGCGTCGAAGTCGAGTCAGGACCCAACAAGCCTTGGCAAGCGGAACCCACGCAGGATGGAGGACTTGCTTCTGGTGCAGACCAGGAAGGTCTGGGGTGCTTCTCTTTCACAGAGGAGCGGGTGCCAGTCTGGAGGAGCCGGACCAGCAAGATGAAAGTAAAGGTTCGTCGTCACAGAGGCTACTAGCCAACGGGCCAGCAACCGGCCAACACGTCGAGCAACACAGGTGCAGAAGGGCCCCACGCAGAACATGTGAAGTGTGGGGAGCTGGTCTTCTTTGCAGATGGTGCTCGTGAGTGGGGCTTCTCAATTCCCCAAGCACAGCCTCGAGGGAGCCTCGGAAGTCGCGCTAGTCAGTTACTAGCCACTTTTCCAAAGTCGCCGGTCCCACGTCCCTCGTCGCCTCCACGGGTCTCAGCTTCGCCGGAGATGTGGATCTGGTTCAGAGGTGTCTGGAAGTCCCGGCGCTGGTCAGTCTCTGCAGTCGTCCCTCGTAGGATTCAGTTGCAAAGCAAGCAGCGGTCGCTGGATGGTGCGTGGTTGCCCAGGGTGGTCACTCCTTGGCCACAAGGGAGATTTCTTCAGTCTTCTTCCTGCGGTCGAAGGTCCAGAGTTTCTGTTCAAGTTGCAGATTCAGGTTAATCTAATTTGCAGGGCCCAACTAGCTACTAATATACTGGGCTAGTGGGCTGGGCTACCTGCAAGGTCCCTTCTATTGGTGGGACCAGGAAGGGGAGTGGCTACACCCCCTTTCCTTTGTCCAGTTTCGCGCCAGAGCTGGGGCTGGAGTGCCCCAGCACCGGTTTGAACTGGACTATGCATGGGACACCTTGTGTGCCCCAGGCAGTGTCTCGTTTCATTCAACCCTCCCTGCCCCAATACACTAAATCCTGTCTAGGGTGGTGCTCGCACCTCCCAAGGCAGGAAACCTATTGTCCAAGCCTCCCTCGCTAGAAGGACTCCCAGCAGCAGGAGGTCAGACTTGTGTCTGTGGCAGCAGCATCCATTTTGTGATGCTGGGGCTCTGGTTAACTTTAACCGGGTAAGTAGGTTTCAACATGTCTTCTCCCTCTAGAAGGGAGGAATAATATCTTCATTGCCAGAAATGGTATGGGGGTATTATTCCACAGTGTTAGACACCTTACACGACATGTTTCGATAAAGCCATACCATAGTTACCATAACCGTTTAAGATTATAAGGTACTTTAAGAGTATATGGTAGGCTATATCATAGAACAGCTATAAGGACATGGTTCCGAAAGCTGCAGACAGGCTCAGCTCATGCTAGAGCACCATCTCACATGTTACCAAGCACTCTGCCTCCAGGATTGTTAAGGCCTGCCATAGGAGTGGCTGATAGGTACACATGTGTCTATATATAAGGTAGGTATAGGAATACTACACCTAAGCAAGGGGTGATTACACGACCTTGCCCCAGCTGAGTGATCAGCCAGTTGTGTCATAATGGAAGGCCAGAATGAGAATTGCACTAGTCAAAGCGAGTAGTGTCCCTCTAGGCACAGCCAAAATAGCAACGAAGTTGCAAGATAAATCAGAGAGTGGAGCTCGGTTCCAAAAAGTGTTCCAACATGCAAATTTATTAACGAATAATTGTTCAATGTTGGGTTCCTCGTTACATTCACGAGATCGTTGATTAAACACAAAGGTTCAACAAAGGATTTTTAAATGCACTCAATGCATTTCGGGTCACACGACCCTTCATCAGGAGAAGTCCTAAAGAATGCAAAAGGAGAGATTTAGCGGCCTATTCAGTAGTGTTAACTATCAGTAAAAGATCATTAATCCACCCTTGTGAAAAAATCTAAAATAATGTGGCAGTGGTAGCTAGGGAAAGAGTTGACTAACAGTAAAAAACGAAAACCAATGGAGGTATCCCGAAATATGTCAATTATATAAGAGTGCAACCAACGAGTAAGTTGTTAATCCTGTAAAAAGGTTTTCAAGTGAGAAGAATATTAGGAACGACGCGTGAGTAATACTCTGTTAAGTAAAACCGCTTGTGAAAAAATAAAGAATTCAACGGTGCGTTATGAGAAGCCCAATGACGTACACTTAAAAACAAAATATACCTGTGATTTAGGTGATCCAGTTGATCACTAGTATCATGCGTGCAAAAGACGAACAGCGTATACTCGTGTAGTCAGACGCCAACGGGTATAGTGGTTAGTAAACAGTGAGAAGGAACACGCTAATGAGCGGGACGTGAGGACGGAAAGTGAAAAGGGGTCAAATTATAGAGAACTCCGACGGCAGCCATATTGAAATGGAGTCCAAGGACAGTTGAGATAATGGTGTTTATACAATGAGTGAAAAAGAAAAATTAAGAGGCAGGTGAAAGAAGTAGAAAAATTGAAAACAGTTAGATCGTAGGTTAAAGTCAATAAAGAAAAGATAAAATCCACATGTAAGGAAAGAAACAGACTGAAATGAAAAATGGAAAAGAATAAATAAAGTTGTTTGTAATGAAACAAAAAAAGGAACTAAATGTGAGCCAAACGGGTGATCAAGGTTGTAGAAAAACGTAATGATGAATAGAAAGGTAGAAAAATGGATAAATAAAACGTGATGAGTTTATGGAAATTAACAGATATGAAAGACAATAAAAACGATGTTGTGCAACAATTAGAGAACAAGAAAAAACAAAAGATGTATGAGTTCAAAGGGACTGGATGTGCAGAGCAAAGTTTATAGGAAGCAACTGAGTTCGACGCGGTCATTGAGTCCGTGTGGGACCAGAGCATTCATTTTATAGATCCAAGCTGTTTCTCTCTGGAGTAGGTACTTGCGGTTGTCTCTGTGATCCTTGATCGGTACTACCTCACATACCAGAAATCTCAATTGGCTGATGTTGTCACTTTTAGCAAGAAAGTGCATCGCTACTGTGGACTTGGTGTTCTTGTTGCGGATGTTGGATTTGTGCTCTGTTAGGCGAACCTTGATTTTTCTCTCGGTCTTGCCAATGTATATCAAGCCACAAGGGCATTTAAGCATGTAAATAAGATTTTTGGTGTCGCATGTCGCCGTAACATGTAGCTTGATGTTATAACCCTGTGTGGGGTGCTGAGTCGAATTGCCTTTAATGATGCTGTTACAATGACCGCAATTATGACAGGGAATTGTGCCCTTGTAAGAACAAACTGAATCGCTGGTTGGTTGAAAGCGCAAAAGCTCCATCAGATTCTTGCCCCTTTCATATGCGAAAAGTGGTCTTTCCAAAAATGTATCCTTGAAATCAGGTTCAATTTGTAACATTGGCCAATGTTTCAAAATGGTTTTTTTGATGTTGTAGCTCATGGTGGAGAATTTAGTAACCATAACAGATCTTGATGTAGAATTTTTGATGTCGCTAACCTTTAACAATTGTGATCTGGATTTGAGTTGGACCCTTTCCAAAGAGGTCAGTACGATTTCTTTGGGGTACCCTCGATCAATGAAACGTTTTTCCATGTTCAAGTTTTCTTGTAGCAGAAGCGCGGGTTCAGAGGTGATTCTTTTGACCCTGAGGAATTGAGAGTATGGTAGATGTTGTTTAAGAGAAGGCTGATGGAAGCTGGAAAAATGTAACAAGTTATTTCTGTCTGTGCTCTTTCTGTAAAGAGTAGTCTCAATGCGGTCACCTTTGATGTACAGCAGTACATCCAAATAGTTGATGGTATCATTGTGAATGTTGTAGGTAAACTTCAAGCGGTCATTTATCCCGTTAAGAACATTAATCGCTTCTTTCAAAAGTTGTTCAGGTCCTCTCCAAATTAAGAAAATATCGTCAATGTACCGTAGGAATAAAGGCATATGAGGTTTCCATTGTGTATTGTTGAGAATATGATCCAGTTCAAACTTATGCATGAACAGTTGTGCGTAGCAAGGAGCTGCACAATTGCCCATGGATGTTCCGTTCAATTGTAAGTAATACCTGAAGCTGTAACAAAAATAGCTGTGATAAAGTGTAAAGTGGAGTAACTCAAGTAAAAATACCTTTAGATCTTCACAGATGGAGGATTGTAAAAGAAAAAATTCAATGGCTTCCATGCCAAGATCGTGAGGAATGGAAGTGTACAGTGAAGTTACGTCGATGGTACAAAAAAGGGTATTGGTATCCCACTTGATATCACTTTGTTGAATGATGTTCAAAAAATGAGTGGTGTCCCGTACATAGGTTGACATTTGCTGTACGAAGGGTTGGAGATGTTGATCTAGATATTTACCTACTGGTTCATGCAGTGAGCCACATGTAGTAACAATCGGTCTCATAGGTGGGTCGGTGAGACTTTTGTGAATCTTAGGTAGCATTCTTAAAGATGGGCGTGTCGGAAACTTCTGGGTAAAGAATCTGCGTTCTTTCTCTCCGATGGTGCCACAACGGACCGCTTTGTCCACGATCTCATGTAAAGTCAGTTGTATGTCAGTTGTTGGATCCTTATCAAGTACGGAGTAAGTTGTAAGATCTTGTACATGTTCATCCAGTTTAAGTCTGTAATGGGAAGAGTCCATTACGACTAAAGCACCCCCTTTGTCAGCATTAAGAAAATGCTAGTGCAATTCTCATTCATTCACGCGTCCTGGTTTAGGAGACGCTTTCCTCTACAGCACGCCCCAACTTGTGTACAATCAACTTAAGAATTGGTGTGCGTGGTCTTCTCACATTCGTCATAATGGAAGGCCAGGCCAGGGGTGGCATAATACATGCTGCAGCCCCTGGTAGGCCTAGGGTACACCTATGCTCTGGGTACCTAAGGTACACTGTACAGGGGCCAATAAGGTGATCCTATCCAATTGGGTTATGCACCTAAAGTACATAGTATTAGTTTAGAGAGAGAACAGCTGGGCTGTGGGTCTGATTAGCAGGCCCACAGCCACTTCTAAGTCGAAAACCAGTGGAGCAAAAGCAAAAAGTGGGGGTGAGCATAGAAAGCAGACCCTACTCTCCTACAGCGGGTGCATGCCCTACCTTTCCCAGGAAATGTATCCGCCTACGGCTTGCAGTTACGAGCAGGTGCGCTATCTCTTCGGGGTCATGTCACCATCATGTCACCATCTATTTTTAATTAGCGCGTTCGCCGCGCTGTCGTGCTCACTCGCCCCCGCTTCTCTTTCGCGCCATTCTTTTTAACCAACCCCCCTTCACATGCCAATGCTCTGTTTGCAATGAGAAACTTGTGCATTCGCTGTCATGCTAGGCCCATTGCTGTGGACTTGTAGAAGGAGAAAGGCAGCAGAATCGTGTTTTGACAGTGGCGGCAGAGGTAGCGAGGCTTCTGCTTACACACACGGCTCCTGATTTTCTCCACTTAGCTCGCTTTCTGATTTGGTACTGGCATTATTATAATGCAATCTTAACTTTAAGGCAAGCACCATATTAATCTTATGTTTGACCTCATAACAGCAGGTTCGAACCCCAGCGCGTCTACTCAGCCTTTCATCCTACTAGAGGCCGACGGACTAATTAACATCCATTTGGTTGGCAATAAACATCTGTTACTCGGCACCAAGATGCAGCATACTCCAGCCCCGCCTCCAATTGCACATTGGGATAACTCACTTTCGCCTCCTTTCAATTCGGTTCCTGATTTTCTCTACTGTGCTCGCTTTCTGGTTTGGTACTGGCATTATATAATGCAATCTTAACTTTAAGGCAAGCACCCTATTAATCTTATGTTTGACCTCCCAACCGCAGATTCGAACCCTAGCGCGTCTGCTCAACCTTTCATCCTACTAGAGGCCGATGGACTAATTAACATTACTGTTACTCGGCACCAAGATGCAGCATACTCCAGCCCCGCCTTCACTTGAACACTGGAATAACTCACTTTCGCCTCCTTTCAATTCGGCTCCTGATTTTTTATACTGTGCTCGCTTTGATTTGGTACTGATTTGGTTCTGGCATTATATAATAGGAGCCAGCAGCGACGGCGCACAGGCTGCCATCTGTTTTGGGTCAGGTTTCATTTCCAGACCTTGCCGCTTTCATCAGAAGGCGCATTCCCTTCACCCCACCTCTACAAGAGTACGCTTTCATTTTCTCAAAAACACAAAAGAACAGAAACAAAATGAATTACTTTTCAGCGGAATCATCAGCACCGTCTAATGAGCGGGCCTTGGCCACCAAGCCTACCCTGGAAGGCAACAAGCAGCTGCTACAGTATTTAAAGCTCCTTAAAGACCACTCATGTCTTGGGGAGGAAGGGAACGATCCTTGTGGGGTTTCAGTAAATAGCTACATTGTGATGCTTAACCATTTGTTGACCCGATGATCATGCTTCTGGTTAAACAAAACAGAAGAATGTTAGCAATCAGCATTTTACCCTAACTGTTGTGGAGAAAAACCAAACATCTATAGCAGGTAGGCACAGCATAACTCTACTGAGTGCATCTTTTCGCTCCCCTCCTCAGAAATCTGCAAGCACTTCTCCTTTCATTCCTTTTTATTTTTTGCATTATGCAGCGTGAATGAAGGTATCAAAGTACTTTACATAAATACTAGTTCCCTTACAGAAATCTGCCCAGAGGGTGATAATGTGCTGCATGGCTAAACACATAAGGTCCCAAAGGCGAGACCTATTGGCTATGCCAATGCTTGTTTAAATATGGAATTAGATATGTTACTAAATATGAGACCTTAGGCCTTTTAACTTCTATGTCTATTGCGACATTACCTTTATAAATGTACCAGGGACTCCCATCTCGACAACAGGGAATGATTCAAGCATGTGAATATATGAAAGACGCCCCATTACTGGATGATAACAGCCTTTCGGAGATTCGTAAAAGTTTTAAATGCTGGGTTACACTACTTGCATAATCTGGCTGTAATTTCATGTAATTACACTACAACAAATGACATAAATTATGCCCACCCCTAGATATTACATCACAATTATTGAGATAAGAAGGGTTCGATGTAGGCAACAGGGGCCACCGCCCATCAGTGAGGCAGAGGGGAGCAAGACCCACTCCCCTCCCTTAGGAGGGTGCCAGATGCCATCCCTCAAATCCGACCACCTCAGGCCTCTCCAAGACATGGTAGGGTGAGGGTGTCCCATCTCAACCTTCCCGGCATGTACCCACCTACCGCCAGCCTCAATACCACTGCTCTACTGCCTCTGCGGTGGATGCCACAAGTGTTTGGACCTGGGTTGAAGCCTAACTCTCTCCTTCCCCCTGTGTTTCTCCTCCGCTGGCAGCAGAGTCCGATGGTCACCATCTCCACTTCTGACCAAAGGTCAGGTATCGCCTTACTATATATTCACCAGACGTTCTCACTCTGCAGAGCTCTGTCCTCCGCCCGGGACCACAGAATGACATCTCTGACACATATGTCGACACTAGGCCCCGCAGCAGCCTTCCATGCCATTGCAATCTACTGTTTAGCTAGGATTAACACTAGGTCAAGGAATCTATTTCCTACGTTCTTTGATGTGGATTGTGGAAAGGCCTCCAACAGGCACACCTCAATAGAGTTTTCTAGTGTTCTGTTCAGGGTATTGGTGAGCTTCGTCAACACCGCTATCCAGTACGCCTGAAGATGGGAGTATTCCCAGGTCATATGTCCAAAGTCCGCATCTAGGGTGTGGCAACGGGGGCACCTCCCTGGATTACCCCCAAATATGACCCCCAATTCTATGTGCTGTAAAGTATATTCTGTGCATCTAATTGAATTGTATGTACTTGAGACGTGTACTATGAGACATCTTACATGGGTGTCAGCAGCCTGCCCCATTCAGAATCTGCAGGTCCCTGGCCCAGCCCGGTGGTCCACAGTGTTCTAAGAGCAGCCAGTGGTCGCTTAGCCTGTGAGTTGAAATTCTTGTAGAACCAGGTAATTAAGTGCCTTCCCAACCCCATCGTCATTAGTAAATGAGGGACAGCTTCAGTCAGAGGTTCCCAACTTCCTGTTCCCCGTCGACCAGAAACATTCATGTAAGCACCTTGTACATAAGGAATTGGCCTGAGGGCAGGCCGTACTGCGTAGTCAAATCTGCCAGTGGGTTGAGGTTGCTCATGTGGAAACAATCGTCCACAGTGACTACCCCTGCTTCTGTCCAAGCACTCACCTGTCCAGCTACCAAGAAGGATAACGGTTACCTCTGGAATAACCCCACAAGAAGGAGCTCAGGTACCTATAGCCGTTTATTACAGGTTTGCCAGCAACACAGAGCTGCGGAAAGCAGGATACCCAGCTGCGGGATCCTCAGTTTGAAATTCAGCAATTTGGCCCAAAGAGACCCCTGGTTTGGCTGAGACCATCAGGCCGAGCTCCTCCTGTCCAGAGCCATACGGTGATCCTTTGGAGTTGGGCTGCTGTAAAGCACAGCTCGAAGTTGGTGGCCCCCCGCCCTCCTTCAAGGGGCGGACAGCAGACAGTATCGAGTGCAACTCTGCCGCGATCCCCGTCCCAAATAAGATGACGGAGTAGAACGCCCAGGCAGCCAGTATCTTCACCAGTGGGTTTGCGAAATGTTAAAGGAAATGGGGAAGCATGACCAACTTGTAGAGTGCTATACGGGCCATTAGAGGCAGTTTAAGCGAACTCCAAAATAGTGCGCAGGACTTGAGTGAGCGCATCACCACCCACAGATTACCCTCCTGTAAATCATCCAGATCACGAAAGGTACTTGAAAACATGCGTTGCCCAGGCGAGATCAGGCGGGCATCCATCCGGTTTGGGGGTGTCGCGGACCACTGGGACAAGCAAGTCTTGGTCCGATTAACTCGAAGTCCTCAGTAGACCCCATACTCTTCAAGGAGCTGAAGCGTGCAAAAAGAAACACATGAAGCTAAACAAGCAAATACCACAGGAGTCATTCCTATTTCTGTTTGGAAACCAAATAAAAGCCACACTAAGCAACACAGAGAATTCCTGTTATTGATAATTTTAGTTTGAGTCAACCAGTGTATAATAACAACATGACCCAGAATAGAAGAGCAGAAAAAGAGACCAAGGTACATGAGAACTCTTCAAGGAATTCTGGGCCCCATTTGATGCTATTACTTGTCAGTAACAAGCAAGAGCGCATCAAGCAGAAAGAGTAGAAACACCTGAAATGAAGGATTATGCAACTTTCAGTGCCTGTGACTAACTAGCAAGAACAAACCCAGTGCCTGTGTAGAGGCACCTGAAATACAATCGGATGCAACTGACAGAAGCTGGTTGTCTGTTGAAAGGCATACTTTTACATTTTGAGGTTGCCCAGTTTCCATTCCTTTCCTAATGATTAACATACAACTTGAAGTATACACATTTCTTAAGTCTTTTTAAGTAATCCCAGGATAAGGTTTTATTTAGTTGGCCACATCTGATCCAACAGGGGTACATCTCACTGTTTTTGTGAAATACTTTGTTCTGGCTGAAAGAGCTATAGGTCTGTTTTAACTGCAATATAATGCCCCAGAGTTTGAACGGGTTTGGCAGCTAACATTATATATAGGAATGTGTGCAGTTGTATTCTATGATCATATGAGTACACTTTTGAAATAATTTTCTTTTAATAACTGTGTGATTTATATTTGGAACCTCCTATTCAAAAGTATGTGTGTATAGGCAATTATGTTTGATTCTCAAACTCTTTCAGTAACAGATGAACCATTTTATTTTAAGTTTTAGACAATCTCAATGCAAACACCTCCTAAGAAAGTAGGTTTGTTGAATATAGCCTTTGACCCTTGTCAAAACGTTTTCCACAGTGCTGTGTAAATCCAAATACACCATTGATGTTTTACTAATGGGAAAATTATGGTTCAAATTCAACATATCATTCAAGACTGACAAATTATCATAAAAGAGTCTTCTACTCTGCACAATCAAGATACCCAATGAAATGACCATGCAACTGCTTTACAATAAAATTGAATCAATGACGGATCCCACATCACCAGCCCCCAACTAATTCCACGTGGCCCAGGGGGATAATGCCATCTTCTCTAAGTTAGCATGAGCACCCTTCAGCTTGCCTGCTGCTTTGTGCAAGTTACTACACAACTTAATTTTTGCAGTAATTTCTATGGCTATTTTCACATGAGAACTCATCACTGTGTTCACTCTCACCAGGTTCCTGGGATTTTGAATGAACATTGTGAGCAAGATCGAACAACAATGACCCTTGTTATTTTGTTCTGGCCAGGCCTTAGCCCTTAGACAAAACATACTGATGCAGCTGTTGTTTGGACAACGTACTTTGGTTTTATTGGAATACACGAATAGGGAGCACACACTTAGAGGGACCTTTCCAGTGAGAAGAGCGAGACAGCACTTACGATGTAGATCTACCATCTATAGGCTAAGGTATGGGCAAGGCCGGCTTTAGCACTGGTGGCACCCAGTGCAACAGTGTTTTTGGGTGCCCCCAATGACCACCTCCGCCACTTATGCCCTCCCTACCACCCTTTAACAGTCTCCATAACCACTCTCTCTCAGATGCATTTAATTAATTTTATAGCGTCACTCATAAAAGTGAAGGGTGTCAGAGCACTTTATATAACACACACATTACACAGAGTCCATCAATCCTAATCAATCATAGCTGTGTAAATCAGTGTATAGGAAATGTTACATAAGACAGATGACAACTAGGGGTGGGTTTACATGTCATCCATACAGGTAGGCAGTATAGAAGAGTACTTGGTCTGGAGAAGCACAAACTCTGAATTTAAAATGTAACACAATGGATTGGGGCTCTCTTAAATAACTGATGTGTACCCAAATAAACCCTTTTCCAATATTCGAATAATGGGAAAAACCCATACGCTCTAATCTATACCTTGAAGTCTGCACATAGTTCTTTGATGACAGTTAATAGCTCATTGTAAACTGAAACTAACAAAAGGATGTCTCTGACAAAAGCAGTAACCCACTGACCTGTTTACATTACATTCATTTTGTTATCTGCATGGTACATGTTCTTTGCAGCAGGCATATTAACACTCTGCGCTACTTTACCATGAATCAAAACTTTCACGAGTCAAAACTTCTATTAGACAAAACTCCGATCTCGCCTTCTTGACATTTTAATTGACTGAAAATTGCTGGAGGCCAGGAACGTTGCAGCAGGTGCTTTTAAGCACAATATAAACTAGCAAACAGCCGCCTACATGCAAAGTCATCACCCGGTGCGGTGGCACAGTTCGCACCGCCCTAGAGCCGGCCCTGGGTATGGGGTCTGCTGACAAAGCCCAGAGATTTTCTAACATATAATAATACTGCTTCTAAGCAAGGGGAGGGAGGTTAGGCTTTATGGTCTTTTCAAGATGACATCTCCCTTCGTGATTTATGGACTAGCTGGGGCACTAGGTGGCGCACGAGCGGAATAGCTCCCGCAGCCTGGCACTGTTATCCTGTAAATTATCCTGCCCAAGCAGCGCAGATCGCCCAAAAAATTCGAGTTCCGAAGAGACTGTGTGCTAGGGAACTAGCGTCGCAAATTTGGCGAGGACCCGCTGTGGTATGCGGCAGCAACAGTAGTAAATAGCAACCCCGCTCTGTCGTCCCGAGCGGTCTGGAACTGCCACTGGGACTGGCTGCTCACGCAAGTGCCGGGGCTCCCGTGTATTGCATGGGCCTGATAGACGGAAAATCGGCCGCGATCCGTGGTGAGTCTCTCAGTGTTCCCCTTGAATAATCTGCATGCAGAGGTGCACTGCGGTCACGGATGGGAGCGGACATGCCTCTGATCCAATAATAACTGGGCATTTATGTGCGGCGAAGCTCTACTGATTGAGGGCCGCGCGGGTGGCGTATCGGCCATAAGCGGCGCCGCCATCTTGTTGAGCACTGGACAGCTTTGTCGTTTGTCGTTAATTAGCGCTGCATATATGGATAATCACGACCCTCGCTTTGTCGTTTGGGCGGTGTGGTGCGATTGATGTTCTTTCATTAACGCTGCATATATAGACAGTCACCCACCAGCATTTACCGTGCAAAGGGGGCCAGACATACCTTGTCAGACAGTCACGACCCTCGCCCAATAATCACAGAAGGGAGACGTGGATGATCAACGCGGGGCCAGGAAATGGCTGGGAGCTGAGATAACCTCCCGGGTTCACGGACACTGCGGGTGCAAACGGCACAAAATCTGAGCTCTGAGGGGCATATGAGCAGGGGGACCTAGCGTCGTAGATTTGGCGTGGGCCCGCGATGGTATGCTGCATCAACAGTCTTGAACAACACCCCCGCTCTTTCATCCCGATCGGGCTGGAAATGCCGCTGGGATTGACTGCCTACGCGAGTGCCGGGGACCCCACGTGGTGTGCGGGCCTGAGGGACGGAATATCGGCAGCATTGTGTGGTGAGTCTCCCGACGTTCCCCTTGAATACCCTGCATGCATGGGCGAACTGCGGCGAAGAAGGAGAACGGACATGCCTCCGTACGAATACTATTTGGGCACTTGTGCGTGATGAAATCCCGCTGATTGAGGGCTGTGCGGATGGCGGATCGGCCATAAGCGGCGCCGCCATCTTGTTGAGCAACGGACAGCTTTGTTGTTGTGGCAATGTGGTATGATCGATACTCCCTTAATTAGCGCTGCATATATGGATAATCACGACCCTCGCCAGACAATCACAGTGGAGAGACGAGTGAGTTAACTACAAAGTCAAGGAATGGCTGAGGGGCGGGGAAGCCTCACAGATTCACGGACACTACAGGTACAAGGGAGTATTCAAATAGCGAAGGGGAACTGGATGCACTGGCCCGCTACTACCCTGCAGCACATCCTCTCTCAGGGCACTACCTAGCAACCACTGGGTCATGCCTAATATCCAGCTACTGCCCGGAGGCTACTTTCTGATGAACAGCACAGAGACGACCCTCACTTCGTCGCAACTCCAGCGGGCCCACTACACTATAGCCCCCCTCACAGTTTCCATTACTCATCCCACGGTATATGGTGCCCAGAACGAGGAAGCCAGACGCGCGCCATTCGCGCATCACCTTTGATGCTAAGAAAAACACCCGACAGCAGTCCATGGGCGCAGAAGGAGAGACTGATATGCCACAACCGGAGCCACAACCTTCACAGAGTGAAGATATGAAAGCACTCTTACTATAAGTACAACAGGGCTTCGCAGGAATAGCTGGCAAGATAGACACCCTCACCACCCGCATGGATGCGGTCGTCCGCAAGATTGAGGGCCACAAGGCACGCATAAAGGAGACAGAACAACGCATATCAGATGCCGAGGACGCAACAACCCATATCCAGAGCTCAGTGTCGCAAATGGATAAATTACTGAAACTCATCGCTGCCAAGAATGAGGACATCGAAGCAAGGAGCCGTAGAAATAACATCCGTGTACTGGGTATCCCTGAAAGCACGAATACGGGGAAAATGGAAGAGTATATAGAGCGACTCTTGATGGAGGTGGTGGGGGCGGAACTTCTCTCCCCTCACTTCATAGTTGAGCGGGCACATCGCTTCCTCGGACCGAAACCACCCCTTGGAAACACGCCCAGACCCATCATTGCTCGCCTCCTGAATTATAGAGACAGGGATGTTGCCCTCCGGATTGTGAGAGAGAAGAAACAGCTGCACTTCGAGGGAGTACCCTTTACCATGTATCCTGATTTTTTGCAGCAGTGCAAGAAGAACGACGCAAGTTCTTACCAGTGAAACAAACGCTGCTAAAGGCACAAATAGATTACACTCTTCTATACCCTGCACGTTTACGAGTCATGCACCAAAGTAAACAAATGTTCTTTACAAAGCCCCAGCAAGCTGAAGAATTCCTGAAACTACTTAAGGCCCATAAGACTGCTGCGGCCACACCAGAGGGCTTGCCGAGATCGAGTTCGCCACCTATAGTATGATAGATACTTCGGGGAATGGCTGACGGCTTTCTGCTAATGCATAAAAGAACTGCTTTGATCAGACGCAACGAACACCTGTGTAAACTGACCTTATCCTGATAGATTACATATACAAATTGGCGCTTTGTGTTCTGCGATGGGAAACAAGGATCAGCTGGTGCCAGGCACCCTCTTGTCTAACGGGGGAAAGAGGTGTCAACTCGCTTCTCCCTGGACGGCAAGAGGTATTCGTGTGCCGCCTGTGAGAAAGTGCCATCTTTCTTGCATGGTGTGCCCCCACTTTTTGCTAAATTGCTGAATGTACTTCGATTGAGTGTACCCTGGGTTCCTGCCAATCAGGTGCCCAGGGCCTATGTTCCTTCCTTAAACCACACAAACTCCAAATTGGCAAACCCTAGCCACATGTCAGCCCCTAGTAAATGGTACCCTAGGTACCCAGGGCCTTGTGACCAGGGAAGGCCTCTAAGGGCTGCAGCACTCCTTGTGCCACCCTCAGAGGCCCTGTACCCTTACACACACACACTGCCCTTGCAGGCTGAGTGTCTGGGTGCAGGACAAAACAAAGAGTCGACATGGCACACATCACTGTGTACCATGCCCATCACCTACACTGCCAAGGCATATGCCAGCCACCCCTCTAGCTGGGTGCATTACGCCTATGGTGTGGGCACAGGAGCAGGAGCCCTGTGCCCCTACAGTACCCGGGTCCATTCCTGGGCACTGTAAGTGCAGTGCTGTCATTTAAGGATACATGGTGCTGAGAGCTTGTCAAACACGAGCTCCACAGCACCATACTGGCAACACTGAAGCCTGGGAAGTTTGGTATCAAACTTCTCAGCACATTGAACCCACACTGATGCCAGTGTGGGATTTAATGTACTAAGCACCCCAGAGGGCATCTTAGAAGATGCCCCCTTACAGCTAACTTGCAATCCACGTCTGCTCTGAGGCTGCCCAGGCTGCCACACAGCAGACACGTTGCTGGACCCCTGGGTGGGAGAGCCCCTGCTCTCCCGGGCCTGCAACAATGCACATCCTGGGTGAGGTGAGAAATCTCCTCCCCCAGGATGAGCAAAGGGAAGCTTCAAAGGCATGCCGCCAGTTAGAGTTTCCCCAGGCCACTGCAACCCCCCACTCTGGCGGGAAGCTTGGCCGGAAACCCCATACAAGGACAGGGGATGTGCCAGCCTGCCCACCCCACCCCTCAGGTGGGGGAGGCGAGGTGAAGCACATCTCCGGGCTCTCGCCATCTTGAAGATGGGAGGCCCTACCCTATCAGGATTAGGCTACTGCCCCCCTCCCACAGGAGAGAGGCAGGATAGGGGGTGTACCCACCCCAGGACAAGGACCCATTGGTCCCTGGCCTTCACCTACCTGTAACGCCCCTAAATCTAGTATTTAGGGGCCCCCTGAACCTTCCTTCCCCAGATTCCAGATAGAAAAACGACAAGAAGAGCAAGAAGAACAAAGACCTGCCCTGCAGCTGCTAAAAAGAGAAGAAGACACCAACTGCTTTGGCCCCAGCCCTACCGGCCTGTCGACTCTCGAACCTGCACCAGCGCGGCATCCCACGTGGCCAGCAACCTCACCAACCCCGGAGGACCTGGCTACCCTTTAGCTCTAAGCCCCTGGGACTCCCACGAGTAGAGGCTCTACTCAAGAAACCTACTTGCTATCCCTGGCACCAGCCCGGGACCGCGGACCCAACACACTCTGCACCAGCCAAGCCTGGCCAGTGCCGGAGTGGACAAAGACCCTGAGGACGACCCCACGGCGACTGTGACCCCGAGTCCGGCACCCAAGGACCCCCCTCGACATCCCGGAAGAAGCCTGCAGCCTCAGAACCAAGTGCCACCCCAGCCGCGATCAACCAGAGGGTAAGATTCCCGACGTCAAAAGGCACCCCTGCACCCGGCGCCCTGCGACCCCCTGTGCCCAATCCCGGGGTACCCACCTAACCTACAACTACCCAACTTACCTCTCGAAGTGGTGGTGGCACCTGAAACATCCTCGTCCCCGAGCCTGCAGCCTCTTTCCAAACCGGAACATTCCCATTGATTTCCATTGAGCGCCCTAAGGCTCAAAAGCACCCTGCACCCAGCCGCCCGAGTGGCCCTGGCAGTGCCCTCTCTACTCTAACCTACTTCCCCACTTGCCCTGGGTAAGTGACCAGGAGCCCAGCTCCCACAGCCGCGTGGCTTGCCAGACAGCAGCCACCAACCAAGGCCCCCCTATCCCTCATAGGATAACATTGGGCCCAACTCTCTCTGCACCCGGCCGTCCTGAAACCGCTGAGGGTGAACCAACTGTACTTACCTGACACTGGGGGACCCCTGAGTCCATGCCCGGAATTTCAACATTACCAGTCGAGTACTTACCCTTAAACCGCTAACTTCATTTTCCTCATAGGGTAACATTGACTGGCTTTTTCTTCAAAAATCTTCTAAGTGTGAACTTTTCAAAACTGCAAAAATTCACCAAAAATCAGCCAAGTGACAAAAACGAATTTACTCACCTGCTCCTAGGTGAGCTCCCAGTGCTGGATCTTGGTGCCCAGCCCTGACTCTGAAAAGTGTTCACAACTATACTTACTTCTAACTCATTTTTCTCCCATAGGAAACCATTGTCTGCTTTTCTGAGAAATTTCTTCTAAGTGTCTACTTTTGCAAATTTGAAATATTCTTTTAAAATCGTACCATTTCTGCAAACGAAATTACTTACCTGCTTTTGATAAGGACCCCAGTCCTGGGTCTAGGCACCCAGTCCTGGATTACTAAAGTAACGATAAAGTACTCTACCTGCAATTTGAATTTCTTGCCATAGAGATCCATTGAATGTTTTCTGTGAAATATTTTCTAAGTGCTAACTTTTGAAATAGCTAAATATTATCTAAAAATCATTACAGTTATTAAGTCGACTTTCATCACTTGATTCTGAATACTGACCCCAGGCTGGTTCTAGGATCCAGACCTGGAATTCCAAAAGTAATCTGAAAAGTAATTTATTACAAATAACCTGAATTTACCATTGAGCTCAATGCATTGTTATGTTTAGGAAATAGGATTGTTTATTGCAACCAACTGTGACTGTTTTACAAATTTATTGCTTGAAACAAAAGTATTTATATTCAACCTCTCATTCTGAGAAAGTATATTTTTATCCCCTTGTGGTTCTAAAAATAAAACAAGCATATAATTTATATATACAAATCATTGGCCTAGAGTTCAGTTATTGAGTGTGTGAAACCATTTGCTGACTGAGTGTGTACAATAAATGCTTTACACTGTCCTCTGGTACTGCCTTACTGCTCGACCAAGCTACCACTTTTGAGAGTAAGGTCATACCTAACTTTGACCTCTATCAGCCTCTGGGGGACTGTGGACTCTGTACACCCTGTACCTATTAGGGAACAGTATATACAGAGCCACTTTCTCACATTGGTGGCAGCGGTGGGATACAAACTTGCATTTGTTGGACTACTTGGTTACCATCTGATCACACGACAGAACTCTTAAAAATTGCCTTTAGAATTCTGATTGGTTTTTCCAAAATTACTAAAAGTCTTGCTAGGGCCTTGCTTAAGTCCCATTAGAATTTTAGAAAAATAAAAGTCACTATAGTCAGGGTAGAGGGTTAGAACTGTCAGGTTAGAATGTCTCAAAAAAACCCAGCTATTAGTGATAATAATAACATGGACCTGGTGGAGGAGCTCGACCTCACACCTTACTTACACTTGTCTTTCAAGGAATTGAGGTCCTTATGTAAACTCAAAAATTTACAAATGGGTCAGCATCCATCCAAACAAGGGCTCCAGGAGCTCCTGGCTGAGTATGCTAAAGACCACCCATCTGAACATGGTGATGGCCAGTCAGATGAGGAAAGGGAAACAGGGGAGGAGGACAGCAACCTCCCCATACTATTCCCTAGGGAGGAGATGGCACCCATACCCTCCAACTCAAGACATAGCATCTGGGCACCTAGAGACCACACAGGTGGCTCTGGTCCCAGAGACAACACTGGGGGACCCCCCAGTGAAGAGGACAGCCTTGTGAGGCTGGCCAAAAGAATAGATCTAGAGTCCAGGCTGCTGGCTCTAGAAAAGGAAAGGAGAGAGATGGGTTTAGCACCCATCAATGGTGGCAGCAATAATAAAAACAAGGATAGGGAGGAAACTTCTGACCTTAAAATCCCCAAAGGGATTGTCCCTAAATTTGAGGAAGGTGATGATATCACCAAATGGTTCACAGCCTTTGAGAGGGCTTGTGATATCAGGAAAGTAAAGAAACCTCTCTGGGGGGCACTCCTGTGGGAACTGTTCTCTGGTAACTGCAGGGACAGGCTTCTGACCCTCTCTGGGCCAGAAGCAGGATCCTATGACCTCATGAAGAAAGCTCTGATTGAGGGATTTGGATTCACCACTGAGGAGTATAGAATTAGGTTCAGGGGGGCTCACAAAACCCAGACCCAGTCCTGGATTGATTTTGTAGATTTCTCAGTGAAGACACTGGATGGTTGGTTAGCTGGACATGGTGTGCAGGATTTTACTGGATTGTACAATTTATTCATGAAGGAACATATTTTGAGTAACTGCACAAATGAAAAGTTGCATCAGCATTTGGTAGACCTAGGTCTAATTTCTCCCCAAGAATTGGGAAAGAAGGCGGACCACTGGGTCAAGACTAGGGTGACCAAGACAACCACTGGGGGTGACCAAAAGAAGGTGGTCACAAAACCTCCCCAGGGGAAAGGTGGTGAGAATCCCCAAGATAAAAAGTCTGAGTCTTCCAAAGGGCCCCAAAAACCTGTTCAGGTGGGTGGGACCCAAACTACTCCCTATGTGCCCCAACCATATAGGGGGAAGAACTTTGATCCCTTAAAGGCCTTTTGTAATACCTGTAAGAAGCAGGGACACCTAACTGTATCTTGCCCCCAAAACAAAGCCCCTAAGGCACCCAGTACAGCCACTCCTGGGGCAGCAAGTATACAAATGGGATCAGAGGTGTACCCTGAGCAAATCTGGGAACACACTGAAGCAAGTTTAGTCTCCTTGGGAGAAGTGGAGTTTGCCACTGTGGCTGTGTGGCCCCCCAACTTGAAGAAATACTTACAGTACCCCTGGGTGAATGGAACTAGGGTAGAAGCTCTGAGGGATACAGGTGCCAGTGTCACTATGGTGAAAGACACACTGGTTTCCCCTGAGCAATACTTGATTGGGAAGTCTTACCCAGTCACCAACGCTGACAGTGTCACCACTAGTCATCCCATGGCCATGGTAACATTAGGCTGGGGGGGGGTTACTGGCCTGAAACAGGTAGTGGTCTCTCCAAAGTTGCCAGCTGCATGTCTGCTTGGAAATGATCTGGAAACCTCAGCCTGGGCTGAGGTTGAGTTAAAGGCCCATGCAGCCATGCTGGGCATCCCTGAATTGGTGTGTGTGCAAACCAGAGCACAGAGCAAGAGGAAGGGTGAAAAAGTAGGTTTGGAGCCTGGAATAATGGCCCAACCAACCAAGAGGAAGGACAAGAAGACTGGGGGACCAGCTTCTGTACAGCCCAACACTCAGAACCCCTCTCCCCCTGGAGAGGATGTAGATACCTCTGAGGGAACTGAGTCCATGGAGCTTGACCCTTACCAGGTTGAACTCTTGGGCCCAGGGGGACCCTCTAGGGAAGAGCTGTGCCAGGGTCAGCGAGACTGTCCCACTCTTGAAAGCCTGAGACAACAAGCTGCTTCAGAAGCCAGGGGAGATGTCAGTGGTACCCACAGAGCTTATTGGGAAGAGGGATTACTGTATGCTGAGGCAAGAGACCCCACTCCTGGAGCCACCAGGAGGGTGGTAGTGCCACAGAAGTACAGGGAGTTCCTCCTAACTTTGGCTCATGACATCCCCCTAGCTGGACATCTGGGGCAATCCAAAACTTGGGAAAGGTTAGTGAGTCACTTTTACTGGCCCCAGATGCACCAAAAGGTGAAGGAGTTTGTCAGCTCCTGTGTTACCTGTCAGGCCAGTGGCAAGACAGGTGGCCACCCAAAGGCCCCCCTCATTCCACTACCAGTGGTGGGGGTCCCCTTTGAAAGGGTAGGTGTGGACATTGTGGGTCCACTCGAACCTCCCACAGCCTCAGGGAACAAATTCATTCTAGTAGTAGTGGATCATGCTACTAGGTACCCTGAAGCAATTCCACTTAGGACTACTACAGCTCCTGCAGTAGCCAAGGCCCTCCTGGGCGTCTTCACCGGGGTGGGTTTTCCTAAGGAGGTGGTTTCAGACAGAGGTTCCAACTTCATGTCTGCTTACCTAACACACATGTGGAAAGAGTGTGGAGTGCAGTACAAGTTTACTACACCCTACCACCCACAAACCAATGGCCTTGTTGAGAGGTTCAACAAGACATTGAAAGGTATGATCATGGGACTCCCTGAGAAACTCAAAAGGAGGTGGGATGTCCTATTACCATGCTTGCTTTTCGCCTACAGGGAAGTGCCACAGAAGGGAGTAGGTTTCTCACCCTTTGAACTTCTGTTTGGTCATCCTGTAAGGGGACCACTGTGTCTTGTAAAGGAGGGCTGGGAGACGCCTCTTCAAGAACCCAAACAGGACATAGTGGACTATGTGCTTGGCCTAAGGTCCAGAATGGCTGAGTATATGGAAAAAGCATCCAAGAACCTTGAGGCCAGCCAGGAGCTCCAGAAGCACTGGTATGACCAAAAAGCTGCACTGGTTGAATTTCAACCAGGGCAACAGGTGTGGGTTTTGGAGCCAGTGGCACCAAGGGCTCTCCAAGACAAATGGAGTGGCCCTTACCCTATCCTAGAGAGAAAGAGTGAGGTCACCTATCTAGTTGACCTGGGCACTAGCAGGACACCCAAAAGGGTCATCCATGTGAACCGCCTTAAACTCTACAATGATAGGGCTGACATCACCATGCTGATGGTGACTGATGAAGAACAGGAAGCAGAGAGTGAGCCACTCCCTGACCTCCTATCCTACAGCCCAAAAGATGGGTCAGTAGATGGTGTGATTTTCTCAGACACCCTCTCTGCCCAACAGCAGACTGACTGCAAGCAAGTCTTGCAACAATATGCTAGCCTCTTTTCCCTGACCCCTGGTCTGACAAGCTGGTGTACCCATGATGTGGACACTGGTGACAGTGCACCTGTCAAGAACAAAATCTATCGACAGTCAGATCAAGTCAAGGAAAGCATCAAAGCTGAGGTCAGCAAGATGCTGGAGTTAGGGGTCATTGAGCCTTCAGAGAGCCCCTGGGCTAGCCCAGTGGTTCTGGTCCCCAAACCTCATCAACCGGGTGAAAAGAGAGAGATGAGGTTCTGTGTGGACTATAGAGGGCTCAACTCTGTCACCAAGACAGATGCTCACCCTATCCCAAGAGCAGATGAACTGATAGACAAATTGGGGGCTGCCAAATTTCTCAGTACCTTTGACTTAACTGCAGGGTACTGGCAGATTGGCATGGCCCCAGGAGCAAAAGAAAAGACAGCATTCTCCACCCCTGATGGGCATTATCAGTTTACTGTGATGCCCTTTGGGTTAAAGAATGCCCCTGCCACCTTCCAGAGGTTGGTGAACCATGTCCTGGCTGGGTTGGAGTCCTTTAGTGCAGCTTATCTTGATGATATTGCTGTCTTTAGCTCCACCTGGCAGGATCACCTGATCCACCTTGGGAAGGTTTTAGAGGCTCTGCAGAGTGCAGGTCTCACTATCAAGGCATCCAAATGCCAGATAGGGCAGGGCACTGTGGTGTACTTGGGCCACCTTGTAGGTGGAGGCCAGGTACAGCCCTTACAACCCAAAATCCAGGCCATCATGGACTGGATAGCTCCAACAACCCAGACCCAAGTCAGGGCATTCCTTGGCTTGACTGGGTACTACAGGAGGTTTGTGAAGGGGTATGGGTCCATTGTGACCCCCCTCACAGAACTCACCTCCAAGAAAATGCCCAAGAAAGTTAACTGGACAGTTAGTTGTCAAAAGGCTTTTGACACCCTAAAAGAAGCAATGTGCTCAGCACCAATTCTAAAAGCTCCAGATTATGCCAAGCAGTTCATAGTGCAGACTGATGCCTCTGAGCTAGGGATAGGAGCGGTCCTATCCCAGACCAATGATGAAGGCCAAGACCAACCTGTTGCTTTTATAAGCAGAAGACTACTCCCTAGAGAGCAGCGTTGGAGTGCCATTGAGAGGGAGGCCTTTGCTGTGGTTTGGTCCCTGAAAAAGCTGAGGCCATACTTGTTTGGCACTCACTTCCTAGTTCAAACTGACCACAGACCTCTCAGATGGCTAATGCAGATGAAAGGGGAAAATCCAAAACTACTGAGGTGGTCCATCTCCCTACAGGGAATGGACTTTGAAGTGGAACACAGACCAGGGACTGCCCATGCCAATGCAGATGGACTTTCCAGGTTCTTCCACTTAGACAATGAAGACTCCATAGGACAAGGTTAGTCTCATCACCTTTCGTTTGGGGGGGGGTTGTGTGAGAAAGTGCCATCTTTCTTGCATGGTGTGCCCCCACTTTTTGCTAAATTGCTGAATGTACTTCGATTGAGTGTACCCTGGGTTCCTGCCAATCAGGTGCCCAGGGCCTATGTTCCTTCCTTAAACCACACAAACTCCAAATTGGCAAACCCTAGCCACATGTCAGCCCCTAGTAAATGGTACCCTAGGTACCCAGGGCCTTGTGACCAGGGAAGGCCTCTAAGGGCTGCAGCACTCCTTGTGCCACCCTCAGAGGCCCTGTACCCTTACACACACACACTGCCCTTGCAGGCTGAGTGTCTGGGTGCAGGACAAAACAAAGAGTCGACATGGCACACATCACTGTGTACCATGCCCATCACCTACACTGCCAAGGCATATGCCAGCCACCCCTCTAGCTGGGTGCATTACGCCTATGGTGTGGGCACAGGAGCAGGAGCCCTGTGCCCCTACAGTACCCGGGTCCATTCCTGGGCACTGTAAGTGCAGTGCTGTCATTTAAGGATACATGGTGCTGAGAGCTTGTCAAACACGAGCTCCACAGCACCATACTGGCAACACTGAAGCCTGGGAAGTTTGGTATCAAACTTCTCAGCACATTGAACCCACACTGATGCCAGTGTGGGATTTAATGTACTAAGCACCCCAGAGGGCATCTTAGAAGATGCCCCCTTACAGCTAACTTGCAATCCACGTCTGCTCTGAGGCTGCCCAGGCTGCCACACAGCAGACACGTTGCTGGACCCCTGGGTGGGAGAGCCCCTGCTCTCCCGGGCCTGCAACAATGCACATCCTGGGTGAGGTGAGAAATCTCCTCCCCCAGGATGAGCAAAGGGAAGCTTCAAAGGCATGCCGCCAGTTGGAGTTTCCCCAGGCCACTGCAACCCCCCACTCTGGCGGGAAGCTTGGCCGGAAACCCCATACAAGGACAGGGGATGTGCCAGCCTGCCCACCCCACCCCTCAGGTGGGGGAGGCGAGGTGAAGCACATCTCCGGGCTCTCGCCATCTTGAAGATGGGAGGCCCTACCCTATCAGGATTAGGCTACTGCCCCCCTCCCACAGGAGAGAGGCAGGATAGGGGGTGTACCCACCCCAGGACAAGGACCCATTGGTCCCTGGCCTTCACCTACCTGTAACGCCCCTAAATCTAGTATTTAGGGGCCCCCTGAACCTTCCTTCCCCAGATTCCAGATAGAAAAACGACAAGAAGAGCAAGAAGAACAAAGACCTGCCCTGCAGCTGCTAAAAAGAGAAGAAGACACCAACTGCTTTGGCCCCAGCCCTACCGGCCTGTCGACTCTCGAACCTGCACCAGCGCGGCATCCCACGTGGCCAGCAACCTCACCAACCCCGGAGGACCTGGCTACCCTTTAGCTCTAAGCCCCTGGGACTCCCACGAGTAGAGGCTCTACTCAAGAAACCTACTTGCTATCCCTGGCACCAGCCCGGGACCGCGGACCCAACACACTCTGCACCAGCCAAGCCTGGCCAGTGCCGGAGTGGACAAAGACCCTGAGGACGACCCCACGGCGACTGTGACCCCGAGTCCGGCACCCAAGGACCCCCCTCGACATCCCGGAAGAAGCCTGCAGCCTCAGAACCAAGTGCCACCCCAGCCGCGATCAACCAGAGGGTAAGATTCCCGACGTCAAAAGGCACCCCTGCACCCGGCGCCCTGCGACCCCCTGTGCCCAATCCCGGGGTACCCACCTAACCTACAACTACCCAACTTACCTCTCGAAGTGGTGGTGGCACCTGAAACATCCTCGTCCCCGAGCCTGCAGCCTCTTTCCAAACCGGAACATTCCCATTGATTTCCATTGAGCGCCCTAAGGCTCAAAAGCACCCTGCACCCAGCCGCCCGAGTGGCCCTGGCAGTGCCCTCTCTACTCTAACCTACTTCCCCACTTGCCCTGGGTAAGTGACCAGGAGCCCAGCTCCCACAGCCGCGTGGCTTGCCAGACAGCAGCCACCAACCAAGGCCCCCCTATCCCTCATAGGATAACATTGGGCCCAACTCTCTCTGCACCCGGCCGTCCTGAAACCGCTGAGGGTGAACCAACTGTACTTACCTGACACTGGGGGACCCCTGAGTCCATGCCCGGAATTTCAACATTACCAGTCGAGTACTTACCCTTAAACCGCTAACTTCATTTTCCTCATAGGGTAACATTGACTGGCTTTTTCTTCAAAAATCTTCTAAGTGTGAACTTTTCAAAACTGCAAAAATTCACCAAAAATCAGCCAAGTGACAAAAACGAATTTACTCACCTGCTCCTAGGTGAGCTCCCAGTGCTGGATCTTGGTGCCCAGCCCTGACTCTGAAAAGTGTTCACAACTATACTTACTTCTAACTCATTTTTCTCCCATAGGAAACCATTGTCTGCTTGTCTGAGAAATTTCTTCTAAGTGTCTACTTTTGCAAATTTGAAATATTCTTTTAAAATCGTACCATTTCTGCAAACGAAATTACTTACCTGCTTTTGATAAGGACCCCAGTCCTGGGTCTAGGCACCCAGTCCTGGATTACTAAAGTAACGATAAAGTACTCTACCTGCAATTTGAATTTCTTGCCATAGAGATCCATTGAATGTTTTCTGTGAAATATTTTCTAAGTGCTAACTTTTGAAATAGCTAAATATTATCTAAAAATCATTACAGTTATTAAGTCGACTTTCATCACTTGATTCTGAATACTGACCCCAGGCTGGTTCTAGGATCCAGACCTGGAATTCCAAAAGTAATCTGAAAAGTAATTTATTACAAATAACCTGAATTTACCATTGAGCTCAATGCATTGTTATGTTTAGGAAATAGGATTGTTTATTGCAACCAACTGTGACTGTTTTACAAATTTATTGCTTGAAACAAAAGTATTTATATTCAACCTCTCATTCTGAGAAAGTATATTTTTATCCCCTTGTGGTTCTAAAAATAAAACAAGCATATAATTTATATATACAAATCATTGGCCTAGAGTTCAGTTATTGAGTGTGTGAAACCATTTGCTGACTGAGTGTGTACAATAAATGCTTTACACTGTCCTCTGGTACTGCCTTACTGCTCGACCAAGCTACCACTTTTGAGAGTAAGGTCATACCTAACTTTGACCTCTATCAGCCTCTGGGGGACTGTGGACTCTGTACACCCTGTACCTATTAGGGAACAGTATATACAGAGCCACTTTCTCACACCGCCCAGTAGTGTTCCCCCTAAGGGAGATCCCCCTATCCAGTTTCTTCTGGTCGCTGACTAGAAAGGTTGTACGTAATGTTCTGTTCTGAGGGTACTTGGGAGGGGGGAGGGAATGATTTAACTGGAATGCTTCAGTGGGAGGGGGTGGTTGGGATAGGGCTTAGTGCATGTTTGGGTATACACAATTCACAGCTCTCCAAGTATATCTGTGATCCTTTTCTTGTTCAGACACTACTGAGTACGGACTCATACTATTACAGGCCTTACGCCACAGGTAAACATAGGTGATAGGATAGATGCATCTCAGTTGAGACTCATGTCTTGGAATATTAGAGGGTTGGGGGACCCGCGGAAACGGCGACAAATATTGGCCTACCTTGACCGCCCCCAGATAAGCTTTGCCATGCTCCAGGAGACCCACGTTAACCCCAAACTCCCCAATACGTTTCCTAGTAAATGAGCAGAGTGCAGGCTTTTCTCTTCCTAGTCCTCCTATGCCTGGGGTACAGCGATACTAATAAAAAAACAGACACCTTTTGAACGAGCAGGTTCGATAACGGATCCACAGGGACTGTTTGTGTTAGCATGGGGCCGTATTGGCACAGAATCGGTCACCCTAGCATGCTGTTATGGCCCTAATACTCCTGAATACTTTACCAACCTCTGGGGTAAAATTGTGAACATAGGCTCCACCCACATAATCTGGGGCGGGGACTTTAATGTGGCCCTGAACCCGGCCCTAGACAGATCCAAAACCGCGCCCCATCACTACAATCACACTCAGGAAGTCCTTCAGGGAATACTGACAGAAGGAGAACTGATAGACACCTGGCGCCACACCCACCCTCAAGCCAGGGAAGGCACACATTTTATGGCTTATGCCGCAACTTGGGCTAGATTGGACTACTTCCTGATTACGAGGGGTCTAGGGCCAACCATTCAAGCTGTCACACACCCCGCCAGAACACTTTCCGACCACTGCCCTGTGACACTTGTGCTCCTCCCACCAGGGTATGACAAACCTAGGCCTAGCTGGAGGTTACAACCCACAGCGTTGCTAGTTACAGTTTTCAATCGTGAGCTGGGGGAGGAGATTCAGGATTTCTTCCAGAGAAATACAGGGTCAGTGGATAGCGTAGAAATGATATGGGAAGCCTTCAAGGTTACAATCAGAGAGTTTTGTATTTCTAAAAGTTTTGGGGTGCTCCGGGATCTCCAGAGAACATTGAGGACTCTGGAAATGGACTTGAAGGCGCTGGTGACTCAGATGGAAGCCGGGGAAACTGGGCAGGTGCAGAAAGATTTCCGAATAAAATTGACGGACTATGAGGAAACTCCAACGAGAGAGTCGAACTTCCGGGGGCGATATTGGGTGGTTCGCAGGTATGGTGAAGGCGAGCGGCCGGGACGGGCTCTGGCTGAGGTGATCAGGCGTCCACGCTTCTCAAACTACATATTGGAAATTCAGGGCCCTGGGGAGACGCGGCATCGAGATACTGCAGACATACTAAACACTTTTACCTCCCATTACACTACACTTTATACCTCACAGCGCAGTGGTGTATTAGATTTAGATAGCTTCTTGGGCGACGTGACACTGGGTTGGTTAAGTTACGCAAATCGAGAGTTCCTCTGCGCTCCTTTCGAGCTAGACGAAGTTCGGGAGGCGATAATGCAGATAAGATCTGGTAAAGCGCCGGGCCTCGCCGGTATCCCTGCTGAAGTTTATAAAAATTACATAGATATTATGGCTCCTGTTCTTAAAGAAGTTTATGAAGAATCCTTGGAATTTGGCGTACTCGCCCCATCGATGAGAGAAGCACTCATTACCTCTCTGTTGAAACCCGGCAAACCCCAGGATTCCTGTGATTTATATAGACCTTTGTCGCTCATAAAATGCGATGCTAAAATATTAGCCAAGCTTATTGCTAACCGGCTAATCTTACTCCTGGACAAACTTGTCCTCCCGGAACAGTCGGGATTTGTTCTGTGGCGTGCCACTACTCACAACCTCCGCACCGCTTCTCCCTACTCCAGACTGTCGCTCCTGAATTCCCATTAGCTGCGGTATTCTTGGATGCCACGAAAGCATTAGATTCTCTGGAATAGGATTACCTCTTCGGGGTACTGCAACGGATGGCCTTCCCCCCATTGTTCCTTTCGTGGATACGCTTACTGTATCATAAACCCACGACTAAAGTATGCATTAATGGGCATCTCTTGGCTGCATTCCCCATATCACGGGGTACTCGGCAGGGGTGCCCGCTTTCCCCCCCTTTTATTTGCTGTTGCGGTAGAGCCCTTGGCATCTAGGTTGCGTCAGCACCACCAAGACAAGGCAATCCGTTGCTATCTACAACAAATTCAGCTGTCTCTCTATGCAGATGACATTACCCTGTATGTGAGGTACCCCCAACAGAACATTAATCCTCTGCTGCGCGAATTCATTGTATTTGGTAGATTATCTGGGGTGCATATTAACTGGGGGAAATCACAGGTGTTTCCTCTGACCTCTGCAGTCACTAGATTTGCTCTGAACTACCCATTGGATTGGTGTGATACTGACCCCCGATATCTTGGGATACAACTGTCCAGGGATAGAGAAGAACGGCTCCTTCTAAATTATGGCACAGCCACACATCGCCTTACTAGCGACGTCACTCGCTGGATCTCCCTTCCTCTTTCGTTCGCTGGCCGTGCCTCCCTGATAAATATGGTGGTGCTCCCGCAATTTGTATACCTTTTTATGAACATACCTTATCATACTGGCCGGTATTTTTTTTAACTCTTCGCTCTAAACTAACTCCTCTGGGGCGGCAAACAACCGCGGCTCAAATGGTCCACACTCACGAGACCTTATGCGCAAGGCGGTTTTGCTATTCCTGATTTTGAAGTTTATTATCTTTGGGCACAGGCGCATTACGCCTACTACTGGATCAACCCCCCTCGTTACATGCCACAGGTGGCTGCTGAGCACTGGCTTGCTGATCCCATCCCTTTGGATGGACTAATACATGCACCTCAGCGCACCCGCGACACACCACCCACCACTGTTACATGCATGGTGGACGCATGGCACTGCAAAACGGACCTTCTGGGCTCCTACCTGCTGTATTCCTCGCGACTTCCCCTCTCCTACCATCCTTGTATGTCCCTGTTGCAAGAACGCAGTTTTCATCAATTATGCGCCCGAACCGAGATTACTACATGGCAGCCGCGGTGCGTCCATTGGGGCGTAGGGGCGTAGCCCCACCAGCCAGCCCTGCTTGGACCCGCAGCAGACTTTCAATCATGTCGTCGTGAATGCGCAGCGCCAGCAAGAGCTTGGACCCGCGGCTGAGAACAACTGACAATTATGTCAGTCAGCATGACGTCAGACCACCCATGGGCGGTCCGGCGTCATGTTGACTGACATGCAGTCAGACCGTCACCAGGGGCATGGAGCAGCACAATGCACAAGTGCGCATGAGTGGGGACAGAGGACGAATTTTCGCACCGTGCCCAGTCATGCGCACTTGTGTTTGCAGTTCTGGCGCATGCCCATTAGGAGAGCGAGGGTTGAGCAAAGGCTCAAACCTCGGTCTCCTAATGGGCAGGCTGGCGGAGTGTAAAACGCGCCCCCAGCCAATCCTGGCGCTGCCAGCAGCGCCAGGATTGGCTGCGAGGGTTTTGCACGCCCACTTGCAAGCAGTCAGTGATGTGTGCGTGGCTGTTCCCGAGTGTAGGCGCCATTGCGCCAACGGACCCGAGGCAGTGGACCGACCTGCTCAGGTAGGATTTTTTAATTTTATTTCAAAACTCCCCCCCCCCACATCCGCAATACACCCCCCCCCCCGCGACACCCCACGAGCCGCAACTGCACATGCTCAAATTCGCAAGAGTTTGAGCTAGTTTCACAGCACTGAACACACAAAGCGAAGTTTTTAGCCTAAAGTGAAGAAGGCGAAGAATCACACGTTCAAGAATATTATTTGGGAAGTGATAAGTAATCTAGCAACAAATGGCACAAGTATTTAACCTGCGCCCTAGAGGCATTGTAGGCAAGTGATATCTGGTCAAGCAGCTTGCCGGCACCCTTGTCTGCCAAACTATTGATCAAACAAGCAAAGCTAATATCATCAGAAAATGATATACAGACAGAGAGGAAATTGGCACACGGAGGGATGGCCTCAACGTTGTACGAGCCAGGAACCATTTTGTTCTATCTCTCATTGCCTCTGAACTTGTGCTTTAAATTAATCTTTTTGAAATCCTACTGGTATGGATGGAGGGACTTGGATGACTCCGACAGTCAATGTCACCTTTGTGCAAAGGAAGAGGAGTCATTGACACGTACTTTGCATCCGTGACAAATTACTCCCATTAAAGAAGTTCTGGCTTCAGCTGTTATGGTGCATTTTTAAATCTCAGGACCTATCGAGAGACCATAGAAGCCTGCTTGAGAGGAGATTCAGCCCAGTTAGCTGTGAACTTCCTGAAATGCATGCAATCTTCAGCCACACTGCTCGGGTCCCCCAGGCCAGGGAATTTCCTTCATGCTGAATCATTCACTCCTATAATAATTGACTTGCCAGGGTTGGGTAATCCTGTCAACCAATCCGCCCCTTATCTGGATTGTGAATAACGGCCGAAGGGGGATAAAGGGGAGTCTTTAAGATTGACGAGAAAAGGGCCGCCTATTACTTGTGATCTTTCAATGTCTCTTATAATCGTTTTTATATTTTTAACATTTTATTTAATTGTGTATTCTTAGCCTGTTTGAGGATTCCTAATTGCAATGAGTTTAATTAATTGTGCAAATTTAACAGTCAACAACACTCCCCTCGTGCATGCGGCGACCAGCAGAGAGGAGAAGGTAATATAAACAGGCAACTCATTGGTTGCACATAGAGGATGACCGGAACAACACAGGTGTAACGGAGATGAAGCCACAGGTGAGAGCTGTATAAACAAGCAAGCTCTCCTGGAACTAAAAGTCACAGTTTGCGTCTGATGGGAGTCAGAATTAGGAAAAGAAAAACATATAAAGGGTGGTGTACACAGGAGAGTCTACAGCAGCCAAATCAATGTATTTAAATAAATGTCACACACAAGCAGAGCACTAAAACAAGGCAAAAAGCTGAGATCTAAGGATGGCCAACATTGGTCCACGAGGACTTAATCCATGTCAGACCGTCAAGACAATCAGTGGGTACAATTCCAATTTAAATTTTGCCCCGCGTAAATTCCTCCTTAGTTATGCTATGTCTAAGTGGGAAGGAGGCTCTGATGTTTTGAGCTATGTTTGCTGTCATAGTGCGTGTGTCCAGTTTGCGATCAAACCGCAGTGAATTAATTAGAAAGAAAGAAAAAAAAATCACACTTGCTTGCAAAATGAGGTTGTTTACTTGGCAGAGAGAAGTTAATTATTAGAGACCGCTCAGAGAACAGGAAGGACTTTTACAGATGGCTGCCCTATAGGAAGAAATGCTTACTATGCAAGTGGATGCTTTGAACAAAATGCCTGATGAACTGGAAAAAACAGCAAAGGAAACACCTCGCGTTTAAGTGACAGGAAATTTCCCCCTGCTTTGGTCGCCATTTGAAGAGGGGCAATCCGAAAACTTAATTCCAGCCTGCTTATCAACCTATACCTGTTTCCTTCCCACACAGTCCCCACTATGTTCACACCCACCTCCTTAATTTACCACAAAGAAACTCAAGTAAATGTATGGAATGGTTTCTCTGAGTGAACAAGGCTGATCTAAATATCCACTGGACTAATCCTAAACACAGAGTAGTGTTTTACTTGCCATAAAGATCTTCAATGCCTCGTCAGGGGTATTAAGTGCTATATAAATGCAATTTGGATTGAATACAAATTGGAGTGTCATAGTAATTTCATTTAAGTTTAGGGAAGTCAAATCCCTAAAAGGACGGTTTTCAAGTGCTGACTCAACTCGTCAAGGCTGGAGATAAATGGGAGTACAACAGCACTCGAGTGCAGTCGCAAAACCATCGCCTGGGGAACATGCATTACCAGAAAGAGATGCCATGCAGTTATTTCAAGGACTTTCTTGTTAGAAGGAAGAGGGATCAGCTTGGTTGTTATTCAAGCTAGGTAAAACAGTAAATTAAAGAGCGCCTGCTATACTGTCAGGCTATAGCTTCCAAGCTATAAAAGGACCTTAATATAGGCAACACTTTAGGACATGTGGGACACGGATTTTGATAGGAGGGTACTTTCAAATACTTTGAAGGGGAAAAAAGTTTGACTTTTTACCCAAATCCATTTCTACCCCAATTACGGGAACTTTTAACTGTTTTGTGTTCTCTTGCTTGCCTACCACCATGTTTTGAGCAAAAACGTATGTGCGAAGTGATTTAAAAGTGTATTTTTACAATGCCACAACCACATCACTGTACTGCTGCTCGTTACCCTGGTAACAGCGATCGTCCCCACAACTATCTCCCTAGGATACCATACCATATTTCGCTGTAGCACTGAGGGCCCCCTCTGTCACTCTGCACGGGCTGCAGGCCCCGCCCTGAGAGATCATCCAGCGCGTGGGGGCCCCTCCATGCACTCTGAAAGGGGGCCCTCAAGTTTAGTTACGCCACTGGTTGAACTTTGCACTCTTAAATACTCTGGAAATTGGGCACTCTTGGGGGCATGAGACCAGGAAGCAAGAATATATAATAGAATTCAAAGGTGCTGCATTTATAAAACTCGAGATAGTTGCATTTCCAAATCTTTGCAGCAAACTGTATTCCTGTGCAACAATCATGAGCTACTTATATATCAGTGAAGATTGTACGTTTTATCGCGCATGGTCCATAAACAGAAGTACTTTGTAATTGGAAAAATGGCCCTCATTAAATATGACCTTTTTTAAGAGTGAGTTATATTGTACTGGTTCTCTAAGCGCTGCAGATTACAGGCATTAAGATTACTGAGTTTTATGGAACTCTGGTGGGTCTCTTTTCGAAATGTGACTCACAACTCGCTATTCTCATTGCAAGGTAATTACTTTTACATTGTTTAGTCTGTGGAACCATAGGACAGAATGTATGAAGCTCTGTGGTAATACTGAATAAGCAGCTACCTATGTTATGCCATCTATTAATGTAATAACTGCACTTTCACAATTGCTTTATTAACCTTCCTGCTTTCTCAAATTTGCTTGAAAATGCACGATTTTTCTTCTTTTTTTTCAAAATTTTCTTGGGGGGGGGGGGGTAACCCCCCCAAACCCCCTTTTGCTGTTCGGGCCCGCTCGTTGCGCTCGCTCGCTACGCTGCTGTATGCTAATTAGTTTGCGCCCCACCACTTTAAAATCTCACCCACCGCCCCTGCTACATGGGGTGATCTCTTTCGCGCAGGCCTATTTCGCACTTCAGATCAACTATTCCATGAGATTCAGCCCTCGCCCCTTGACACCTTCCTCTATGTCCGCCTGCGGCAGGGAATTCGCTCTGTAGTCCCAGAGTTCCCGCAGGAACCCAAGAATCTCGCCCCTCTGCATCAGATGCTGGGATCCACAGAAGGCAAACACTTGGTATCCCGGCTTTATCATAGTGTACGCACACAACACACAGGAGCCCCCAACGCAGCCCGCCCACACTGGAGTGTGGAACTAGGAAGAGAGATAACTGATGAACAATGGGAACAATGCTGTCTCCAAACCTCGCGCATTTCTGCTAGTAATAGGTTACGGATAATCCACTATAAATTCCTACAACGCCTTTACTACACGCCCGTCAAGAAGTTTAAATTCAAACTGGCAGACACTGATTGCTGTGAGAGATGTAAAAGACTGGGAGCAGGGTTCCTACACCTAGCGTGGGAATGCCCCAAAATACAGGAGTATTGGGTACTAGTCTTTGACGCCCTTGAGAAAATGACAAATGTCCCACTGGAAGGTGATCCCTTACTGGCACTGTTGGGCAACACTGAACAGCTCCCTAAGCCTTACCGCAAATGTATTGGCTAAACGTAGAGTGGCTTGTAGGTGGGGTAGGGGACGAGCCCCAAAATTCAAGGAGTGGCTAGAGGATTTAATCTACTGTCAGGGACAGCTGTCCACATATGCTGAAACACTCCCAAGAGCTTCCAAACCTAAGGATATATGGGGCCCCCCTTCAGAGCTACCTCTTAGCGCAACCCATGCAGACATCGGATCCCTCCCCTATTGGTCCTGATGGTTAATGGTGGCGATGCGGTTTACATTACCAGTGGTCCGCCACCCCCACTCCGGTACCTATGATGCCTGAAACACTCACTACTGTAAATCTTTATATCCCAGGGGTCTGCACTCCTTCAGTTTTGCTCCATATTTCAGGACATTTGCAATATCTGTTCTGTGACAAACATGTTATGAGTTATCTGTCAGAGGAGATCTCCTGACACCTTGGGGGTCGAACTGTCCTACTACACTTGAGTGTTTTCCCTTCTTGTGATGATGTAATATCAAGACTTTATGCACCTGCTGTACTCACTGTGCTTCGTTCTTCTATCCATCTCGGAACCAGATGACTCACTGTGCAAAAACTCATGTGTACCTGTATTATGGTTATTGGAAGCTGTAATGTATGTTACATATGATGGAAAATGTTAAATACATTTTCAACAAAACTTTTTTTTTTTTAAATTGACTAGCCGCTATCCTGACTATTTGTACTATGCATTTTTTCTGCTTGTTGCGGCACGTATACTGCATTATAGTTAAAACATTTTTTTTTTAACTGTTTCATTCCTCTGTCAGATCTTATTGTGGACAAGTGCAAGAGTGAGAGCGAAAGGGTGTGTCATGTTACCACGATTCCTGAGAGATCTGGGAGTGTTGTGTTCTGGGGTGTCTAATTGTTTGTTTCTCTGTGAGTGAGTAGGCAAGTGAGACACTGTAGCTAGTACGTCCTGGGCTCATGGGTACTAAGGTGGTAGGATGACTCAGACCCTATACACCAAGGTCCTATAATCCTGCACATAGTTCTGTTTTTGGGCAGAATCCCTGCAAAACTAACTTGTATAAAGGCTGGCATAGGGTGAGCCAAAAGGTGTACCGATAGATACAACCAGAGTTTGCAAGCATAACTCTAAAATGTACAATATGAATTAATAATGGGTCAAAAGGCATCCAATATATTAAATGTACTGAAGTACATATACAGCACTAGTTTTATAAAAAAACATTCACAAATGCATTAAATTTCATTCAATCAATCAATCAAGATACTTATAAAGCGCACTACATACCCGTGAGGGTCTCAAGGAGCTGGTGGGGGGGGGGGGGGGGGGGGGGAGGGTGCTCCTACTGATCGAAAAACCAGGTCTTGAGGAGTCTTCTGAAGGCCAGTAGGTCTTGGGTCTGCCATAGGTTGGTGGGGAGGGTGTTCCAGGTCTTGGCGGCGAGGTGGGAGAAGGATCTGCCGCCGGCGGTCGTTCTTCGATTGCGGGGGACTTTGGCGAGGGCGAGGTCGGTGGAGCGGAGCTGGCGGGTGGGGGTGTAGAAGCTGAGGCATCTGTTGAGGTATGCTGGGCCGGTGTTGTGGAGAGCTTTGTGTGCGTGGGTGAGAAGCTTGAAGGTTATCCTCTGGTTGACGGGGAGGCAGAGCAGGTCTGTGGGTGTGATGTGGCTGCGGCGGGGGATGTCGAGGATCAGACGTGCTGAGGCGTTCCGGATGCGTTGCAGTCGTCCCAGGAGCTTGGCCGACGTTTCTGCGTAGAGGGCGTTACCATAGTCCAGTCTGCTGGTGATGAGGGCCTGGGTGACTGTTCTTCGAGTTTCAGTGGGGATCCACTTAAAGATCCTGCGGAGCATTCAGAGGGTGTTGAAGCAGGATGAGGAGATGGCGATAACCTGTTTAGTCATGGAGAGGGTGGAGTCAAGGATGACCCCTAGCTTGCGTGCGTGGTCGGTGGGTGTTGGGGCGGTTCTCAGTGTGGTCGGCCACCAGGAGTCATCCCAGGCCGAAGGGGTGTTTCCGAGGATGAGGACCTCCGTCTTGTCCGAGTTCAGCTTCAGTCGGCTGTTCCTCATCCATTCGTCGATGGCCTTCATGCCTTCGTGGAGGTTGGTTTTGGCTGTGTGAGGGTCTTTGGTGAGAGGATCAGCTGAGTGTCGTCAGCGTAGGAGATGATGTTGAGGTCGTGCTGTCGGACGACGTGGGCGAGGGGTGCCATGTAGATGTTGAACAGCGTCGGGCTGAGGGAGAAGCCCTGGGGTACGCCGCAGATGATCTCGGTGGCCCTGGAGCGGAAGGGGGGGGGGGAGGCAGACGCTCTGGGTTCTGCCGGAGGGGAAGGACGTGGTCCAGTCCAGGGCCATTTCTTGGGTTCCGGCGGCGTGGAGGCGTGTGCGTAGTGTGTTGTGGCAGACCGTGTCGAAGGCGGCTGACAGGTCCAGGAGGATGAGGGACACTGTTTCTTCGGTGTCAAGCAGGGACCTGATGTCATCGGTGGCGGCAATGAGGGCGGTTTCGGTGACGAGGTTGCTGCGGAACCCGGACTGGATGCTGTTCTCCTCGAGGTAGCGGCTCAGTTGTTTGTTGATGATTTTCTCGGTGACCTTCGCCGGAACGGGAGCAGGGAGATGGGTCGAAGAAGGTTGCTGTCTCGAAGGAGATGTTGATTACTTTCCGGAGATAGGGTGCGATGGCTGTGCAGGCCTTGTTGAAGATGTGGGGAGGGCATGGGTCTAGCGGTGATCCGGAGTGGATGGTGTTCATGATCTCGCTGGTGTCCTCGTCGTTGATGCTGGTCCAGGAGAGCAGGCGGTTGGTGTGGGTGGTGGTCGTGGGGGCGGTGGTTGTCGGGGCGGTCGTGGCGTTGAAGCTGTTGTGGATGTCGGCAATCTTGCAGTGGAAGAAGGTGGCCAGCGAGTCGCAGAGGTCTTGCGAGGGCGGGATGTCGTTGGTGTTGGAGCTGGGGTTGTAGAGTTCTTTCACGATGTTGAAGAGCTCTTTGCTGTTGTGTGCGTTGTTATCTAGGCGGCCTTTGAATGAGGCACTCTTGGCGGTTCTGATGAGTTGATGGTGCCTGCGTGTGGCGTTCTTGTGGGCTGCGTGGCTGTCCGGTGTTCGTTCGCGGTGCCAGTTCTTCTCGAGTTTTCGGCATGTTCGTTTGGAGGCCTGGAGGTCTTTGGTGAACCAGGTGGCTTTCTTGCTGGCGTGGCTGTTGGACGGTGTCTTGAGTGGGGCGAGGGTGTTGGCGCAGTTGTCGATCCATTGTCTGAGGTTGCGGCCGGCGGTGTTTGGGTCGGTGTAGTCGGCGGGTGGGTTCTGGGCGAGGGTGGTGGTTAGCTGGTCTTCGGTGACTTTGCTCCAGCCGCGTCACGGCATCTGTTGGGTGCGGTGGTGCGTGGTGGGCTTCCTGAAGGTGAAGTGGATGCAGTGGTGGTCGGTCCAGTGGGGTTCGGTGGTGTGGTTGAAGGTGACGTGGGGGCTTGTTGTGAAGATGGGGTCGAGCGTGTGGCCGGCGGCATGGGTGGGTGTTGTCACGAGCTGTCTGAGTCCGAGGTTGGCGAGGTTGTCGATCAGGGTGTTGGAATTGGTGTCGTTGTTCTCGAGGTGGAAGTTCAGGTCCCCGAGGAGGATTTAGTCCGTGGAGACGAGGGCGCGTGTGTTGATGAAGTCGGTGATGGAGTCGCTGAACTGCGGTCGGGGTCCGGGTGGTCTGTAGATGAGGGTTCCTCTGAGGGTGGTGTTGGGGTCAGTGTGGATTTGGAAGTGCATGTGTTCGGCTGTGCTGAGGGTGTCTTCGGTGTTGGTCGAGACTCTGAGGGTGTTCCTGTGGACAATGGCGATTCCTCCTCCAACGCCGTTGGTACGGTCCCTTCGGGTGATCTTGTAGCCTTCCGGGATGGCTATGGCGATGTCGGGAGCTGAGGTGGTGCTCAGCCAGGTCTCCGTCAGGAAGGCGACGTCTGGGGAGGTAGAGTCGAGAAGGTCCCAGAGTTCGACGGCGTGTTTGCGGGTGGAGCGGGTGTTGAAAAGAATGCATCTGAGGTAGTTGGGTTCTTTGGTTGGTGGTTCGGTGGGCCGGATGCTGGTGAATCTGCAGTTCCGGCAGGTGAAGGGTCCTTGGGTGCGCTTCGGAGTGGCCTGGTAGCAGGTGTGTTCTCGTCCGGTGCTGAGTGCGTGGAGGGTGTTGGCATCGTAGCGGAGTCGGGCATTGTGGTGTATGCGGGGGCCAGGGGTTCTGGCACTGGGCGTGGACGGGCGCAGACCAGCTTGCCTTAGGCACGCCTTCGGCGCGCCCGCCATAAGAAGGGTAGGTGGGAGGGAGGAGCAGCTGGGAGGGGGGGGGGGGAAGGACGAATGGGTGAGCGGGGGTCGGGGTGCGGGGCCGCAGCGGTGGGGTACGTGTAGGCTTTCTTGTTTTCAGTTTCTATTATTGGTAAATTCTGGTGGGGTTTTTTCAGTGTTTTCAAGTTATTTCAATACATTAAAAAAACAGTGGTTATCAGTGGATACACATTTTCACGCCATTAATAACCACAGAAACAGTGTTTTTCCGGTGTTTATGGAACATTTTGCTTTTATTATTGCTTGCTTTTTGCACTGATAGTGCACGTACAGTGTGTACAAGGTCCAAATACATTTTTACAAATCAAACTTATTGTAGTACACCATAGAATACTTCTTCAGTGAGTCTTTGGTCATTTGCGCTCGCTCTTTCCTTCCCATGTAAACTTTTTTCTGTGAAAAGGCCCTCTCAGCATTGGCACTTGAGACGGGCAACGCCAAAACAGCCAGTACACAATTTGCTTACTCTGGCCAATGACAAAGCTTTCCATGCCAATACTGGTGCACTTGAAGATTCAATTCTCTGGGCAGGTTCTGCAACATTTGTCTTGAACTGGGCACTTATGCCCTCAGAGTTATTGAAGCAGTCAAAAATGAAGCAGCACTTTCGAAACTAGGGAGTAGATTCCCTTTAGGCAAGGGATCTAGAACTTGTACAGAGTACCACAGTGAGGTTTCATTGACTTCAAATGTCATGGTTGGCAAGGGGAAATTTCTATGCATCATTGCAAGCCATTTCTCATACATTGTAAATTAAAAGTTCCTGAATTTCTCTACAACATTGCTTTGCTTACCAAGTGGCAAGCACTCTAACATGGAACATGTTGCATTGCCAAATTCACTAAAGGTGTCACCCAGCCTACTCTCAATGAGATGTTTCACATCTACACCAATTATACTGAACACTTGGCAGACAAGGGTGTTTTCAGACTCTAGTTTTTTTATTATGTCCATTACAGCAGTTATGTTTTCCTGTAAAAATCTAAAATGCAGTAGAGTTTTTCTTTTCACATCACTATCAATATGCGAACAAAGATCATCACATTTGTTGCCTTTGGCATCATCACTCAGCAAAAATTCTGTAAACGGTTGCCACATGGATAATATAGCATTCACAGCTCCTTCCCTTGGAAAGAGAACCATCAACTAAGTGACACAGTTGGAATGACTCTTTGATGCCGCGCAAAGTGCAAAATGAGAAATATTTGCGCATAACAAAACAGTGCATCAAAATGGACTAAAAAGTCAAAGCATTCTTCATTAAGTCTGAAGATTGTAAAGATGCTTTCAGCATACCATCTAACAAGTGGCAAGGATTTCTTACAGGGAAGCACTTCAGCTCAGGTATCGATTTTGACAGGTCATCACACAACCTTTTCATATACATAGTTGAATCACTGCAAATACAAACAATATCACTTCAATCTTTGTTGAACTTGTAAGGAACCTTTTGGCATCAGCATTTCTAGTGACACTGCATTGCATGTTTTCCAAAAGTCTGGTGTCATGTTTTCACCTCTATCCTAGATGCTTGGTGATGGCACTCTTTTCACATATACTTTTCACTATACCTTACATTGAATGTTTAAAGTCTGAGGTGTTGGCAATTCACCTACTATCAATACTGACTCACTAGAAACTGGGGGCTGATGTATCAAGGGTTTTACTCATTCTCTGTGGGTAAATGTGATGGCACATATTGGGAATGATTGTTATGAAACCAGCCATTTTACATATCAGTGAAAGAATCAAACGCAGCCAAAATATCACATATAATTTTGATCTTTCCTGATTCTATACAGTTTATAAAATAATTAAACAAGACCTAAAACATGCATCTTTAGACCAAAGACCACTAAACTGAAAAAAGCAAAAGAAAGAAAAAGCTATATTTTGTGACATCCCTAAACAACAAAACTCAAGCAAAATAATGTTAACCAGTCTTTCTTGCTGCCAGCTTGTATAACAAAGCTACATTGTATTGGCCCCTTCAGGAAGAAAAAAATGACTTTCACTCCTTTTCCTTTCTTTGAATGAGATTTAGTTTGTGGTTGTGCAGGTGTTTTTTCAGTGTTTATATATTTACACTGGTGAGGGCTATTTCCCTTTCAGTGGGGCTTTATCAGTTATTATAGGTTTAAACCTAAAACCGGACAGCCTAGGTACGTGGCAGAGAGTGGCAAGCGGGAAGAAACGGTCACTGAAGCAGAAAATACACTACAATAAGGGCGGTCACAGAAGCAAATGGGGCACAATACAGATGTAAGACTGGAATGACGAGAGGGCGAGCGGGGCCGCAGGGGAAGCAGCGGCGGGGAGAGTGGCAGTAGCACGCGGGAAGGACGGTCACAAAATACAGGCACAGAATACAATGGAAGACGGTCACAAGCAGAAGGGGCACAATGCAAGTACAACATAGAGCAAGTCTAGGGCTGTAAAGCAAACCTTTGGCCTTCCACTGGCCACCAGGGATGAGGCGCAGGTGGTAGCCTGCGAGTAGAGGCGGGCCTCGATTTCCCTCAGAGGCAGCTGGGCAGAGACACGGGCGCAGTCAGGTGGGACTGCGCGGCGACCTCCCTGCAGGCAGGGTCTATTGCTCAGTTACAGCCATACTTATGTAAATACAAGGACAAAGAAAGTGCATTGTCCACATAGTTTAATATGTCACAGTATTAAAATAATTTTGGAAAACTTTGTAACTTCCATACAGAGTTACCTGCCGCTTAACACATCATTTTGCTCTAACGTTGACTTCTGGTCAGTTACCAGATTCACCAATTCTCACATGAGGGCCCATCATTTCTTACTTTTTTCCCATACACCACAAAACATTTCACAGTGGGTTATGATTAAAGAACAACTGCAGCTTAATTGGCGATTACCTTCTTCGGCCCAATCAGTCCGCCGCTGGTAATGCTTCCGAAGTCATCAAAGATGTCTGACACAGTTATTCTTCGGACTCTCCCGTGAACCTACCAATAGAAAACAAGCCATTGGAGTCAGTCTCCTGCAAGGACTTGTAATAGGTTCAATGATGTTGTAGGAATTCGGAGAAAATGTGAAAATAGGGTTTAGGACTGAAAGTAAAATTATAGAAACGTAGATAAAGCGTCATCACTTGCGCCAAACGAAGTAGAAGTAAACAAATAACTTGGGTGGGGGTGAGACAAACAAGGGGTGATGTGATTTCAGAAACAAACGCCTGAGGGTGTGCTACTAAAACCCAAGTGTCTGATGAATATTTCCCATGGTGCGTCTAGCTGTGCCATTTCTAGTGTCTGTTAAGGCCAGACAGAGCAGAAGGCCACGATCTGCTGATCGGGGTCACATACTGTAGAAGATTGTGCTGTGAAGCTGTGTGCGTGTGTAGAACGGATACACACTGAGCGATTGTTTATCGCGGTCCATTCATGCAAGGAATTTCCCAGAAAACAGGGACTCCACACCCTCGCGCTTCCTAAGGTAACTCAGTGTAGGGGAGTAATCTATTACAACTAAAACTAATATGCGACTTACCTTTCATAAAACATTTTTCAAATCAGAATGTAACTTCCTGCAGCTTGTTGAAAATGTTCCTAGGCGCCTCACTACAGTGGGAACGTTTCAGTAGTAATGACAACCGAATAGCGCCAGGTGGCGCTCTGAGGTTTCAGCCACGGAACAGTTAGAATCTGTGTGGTCTATAGCCAGGGCTAGTGGGCCAGCGCCAGCGGCCCAGCACGGTAATGCCAGGTCCTTACATTTTTACTGCACTTCACAGAGGCCTACGGACAGAAGATGGCCCAGCCAAAGCAAAAAATACGAAACTTCAATAATTCATCAACAAAGTAATGAAAACCTCTAGAGAGGGGAGGCAATCAATCAATCAGAATTCTTATAGAGAGAGACTATTCACCTGTTAGGGCCCCTGGGGAGTGGGGGGGGGGTGGGAGGTACTGCACTTCTCTCATCACATAAATTGAAGTAAGGTCACGTGGGTTTCGACCTAAATACTACATTTTTAAGCCAAACACAATCTTCCAGTAAGACTTGATTAAAACATAACAATTGCAGGCATATAAATTGAGTAAAGCGGTACAAAAGGGGGTGGTGATGGACGGAGCATCAGAACCAATCAAACACTCACACCCAGTCAACAGATCTGGGTTTGATCCATCACTGTTTTTTAGCCCATTCTGCCACCCCAGTTCAGACATGGTCATATGCAAATCAGTCTGACCCTGTGCCTCATGGGAACAGTCCAGCCCGAACTGCCAAGCCATGCCTTCCCTGGACCGGAAACAAGCTTCCTAGGACCGGTTTCTGGCATTTCAGCCGTCTTCAGCCAGGCTTGCTTGAATTCAGTGGCAAAGTGAGTAAGGGACTCACGTCTGAGCATACCCTGCCAACTTATGGCGAACAAAGCGGTACAAAAGGGGGTGGTGATGGACGGAGCATCAGAACCAATCAAACACTCACACCCAGTCAACAGATCTGGGTTTGATCCATCACCGTTTTTTAGCCCATTCTGCCACCCCAGTTCAGACATGGTCATATGCAAATCAGTCTGACCCTGTGCCTCATGGGAACAGTCCAGCCCGAACTGCCAAGCCATGCCTTCCCTGGACCGGAAACAAGCTTCCTAGGACCGGTTTCTGGCATTTCAGCCGTCTTCAGCCAGGCTTGCTTGAATCCAGTGGCAAAGTGAGTAAGGGACTCACGTCTGAGCATACCCTGCCAACTTATGGCGAACAAAGCGGTACAAAAGGGGGTGGTGATGGACGGAGCATCAGAACCAATCAAACACTCACACCCAGTCAACAGATCTGGGTTTGATCCATCACCGTTTTTTAGCCCATTCTGCCACCCCAGTTCAGACATGGTCATATGCAAATCAGTCTGACCCTGTGCCTCATGGGAACAGTCCAGCCCGAACTGCCAAGCCATGCCTTCCCTGGACCGGAAACAAGCTTCCTAGGACCGGTTTCTGGCATTTCAGCCGTCTTCAGCCAGGCTTGCTTGAATCCAGTGGCAAAGTGAGTAAGGGACTCACGTCTGAGCATACCCTGCCAACTTATGGCGAACAAAGCGGTACAAAAGGGGGTGGTGATGGACGGAGCATCAGAACCAATCAAACACTCACACCCAGTCAACAGATCTGGGTTTGATCCATCACCGTTTTTTAGCCCATTCTGCCACCCCAGTTCAGACATGGTCATATGCAAATCAGTCTGACCCTGTGCCTCATGGGAACAGTCCAGCCCGAACTGCCAAGCCATGCCTTCCCTGGACCGGAAACAAGCTTCCTAGGACCGGTTTCTGGCATTTCAGCCGTCTTCAGCCAGGCTTGCTTGAATCCAGTGGCAAAGTGAGTAAGGGACTCACGTCTGAGCATACCCTGCCAACTTATGGTGAACAAAGCGGTACAAAAGGGGGTGGTGATGGACGGAGCATCAGAACCAATCAAACACTCACACCCAGTCAACAGATCTGGGTTTGATCCATCACCGTTTTTTAGCCCATTCTGCCACCCCAGTTCAGACATGGTCATATGCAAATCAGTCTGACCCTGTGCCTCATGGGAACAGTCCAGCCCGAACTGCCAAGCCATGCCTTCCCTGGACCGGAAACAAGCTTCCTAGGACCGGTTTCTGGCATTTCAGCCGTCTTCAGCCAGGCTTGCTTGAATCCAGTGGCAAAGTGAGTAAGGGACTCACGTCTGAGCATACCCTGCCAACTTATGGCGAACAAAGCGGTACAAAAGGGGGTGGTGATGGACGGAGCATCAGAACCAATCAAACACTCACACCCAGTCAACAGATCTGGGTTTGATCCATCACCGTTTTTTAGCCCATTCTGCCACCCCAGTTCAGACATGGTCATATGCAAATCAGTCTGACCCTGTGCCTCATGGGAACAGTCCAGCCCGAACTGCCAAGCCATGCCTTCCCTGGACCGGAAACAAGCTTCCTAGGACCGGTTTCTGGCATTTCAGCCGTCTTCAGCCAGGCTTGCTTGAATCCAGTGGCAAAGTGAGTAAGGGACTCACGTCTGAGCATACCCTGCCAACTTATGGTGAACAAAGCGGTACAAAAGGGGGTGGTGATGGACGGAGCATCAGAACCAATCAAACACTCACACCCAGTCAACAGATCTGGGTTTGATCCATCACCGTTTTTTAGCCCATTCTGCCACCCCAGTTCAGACATGGTCATATGCAAATCAGTCTGACCCTGTGCCTCATGGGAACAGTCCAGCCCGAACTGCCAAGCCATGCCTTCCCTGGACCGGAAACAAGCTTCCTAGGACCGGTTTCTGGCATTTCAGCCGTCTTCAGCCAGGCTTGCTTGAATCCAGTGGCAAAGTGAGTAAGGGACTCACGTCTGAGCATACCCTGCCAACTTATGGCGAACAAAGCGGTACAAAAGGGGGTGGTGATGGACGGAGCATCAGAACCAATCAAACACTCACACCCAGTCAACAGATCTGGGTTTGATCCATCACCGTTTTTTAGCCCATTCTGCCACCCCAGTTCAGACATGGTCATATGCAAATCAGTCTGACCCTGTGCCTCATGGGAACAGTCCAGCCCGAACTGCCAAGCCATGCCTTCCCTGGACCGGAAACAAGCTTCCTAGGACCGGTTTCTGGCATTTCAGCCGTCTTCAGCCAGGCTTGCTTGAATCCAGTGGCAAAGTGAGTAAGGGACTCACGTCTGAGCATACCCTGCCAACTTATGGCGAACAAAGCGGTACAAAAGGGGGTGGTGATGGACGGAGCATCAGAACCAATCAAACACTCACACCCAGTCAACAGATCTGGGTTTGATCCATCACCGTTTTTTAGCCCATTCTGCCACCCCAGTTCAGACATGGTCATATGCAAATCAGTCTGACCCTGTGCCTCATGGGAACAGTCCAGCCCGAACTGCCAAGCCATGCCTTCCCTGGACCGGAAACAAGCTTCCTAGGACCGGTTTCTGGCATTTCAGCCGTCTTCAGCCAGGCTTGCTTGAATCCAGTGGCAAAGTGAGTAAGGGACTCACGTCTGAGCATACCCTGCCAACTTATGGCGAACAAAGCGGTACAAAAGGGGGTGGTGATGGATTAAACCCAGATCAGTTGACTGGGGGTGAGTGCTTGCTATGTTCAACACTCCGTCCATCATTTCCTTTGGTTTCTGCTTTGTTCGCCATAAGTTGGGAGGGTATGCTCAGACGTGAGTCCCTTGCTCACTTTGCCACTGGATTCAAGCAAGCCTGGCTGAAGACGGCTGAAATGCCAGAAACCGGTCCTAGGAAGCTTGTTTCCGGTCCAGGGAAGGCATGGCTTGGCAGTTCGGGCTGGACTGTTCCCATGAGGCACAGGGTCAGACTGATTTGCATATGACCATGTCTGAACTGGGGTGGCAGGGTGGGCTAAAGAACGGTGATGGATTAAACCCAGATCAGTTGACTGGGGGTGAGTGCTTGCAATGTTCAACACTCCGTCCATCATTTCCTTTGGTTTCTGCTTTGTTCGCCATAAGTTGGCAGGGTATGCTCAGACGTGAGTCCCTTGCTCACTTTGCCACTGGATTCAAGCAAGCCTGGCTGAAGACGGCTGAAATGCCAGAAACCGGTCCTAGGAAGCTTGTTTCCGGTCCAGGGAAGACATGGCTTGGCAGTTTGGGCTGGACTGTTCCCATGAGGCACAGGGTCAGACTGATTTGCATATGGCCATGTCTGAACTGGGGTGGCAGGGTGGGCTAAAGAACGGTGATGGATTAAACCCAGATCAGTTGACTGGGGGTGAGTGCTTGCAATGTTCAACACTCCGTCCATCATTTCCTTTGGTTTCTGATTTGTTCGCCATAAGTTGGCAGGGTATGCTCAGACGTGAGTCCCTTGCTCACTTTGCCACTGGATTCAAGCAAGCCTGGCTGAAGACGGCTGAAATGCCAGAAACCGGTCCTAGGAAGCTTGTTTCCGGTCCAGGGAAGACATGGCTTGGCAGTTTGGGCTGGACTGTTCCCATGAGGCACAGGGTCAGACTGATTTGCATATGGCCATGTCTGAACTGGGGTGGCAGGGTGGGCTAAAGAACGGTGATGGATTAAACCCAGATCAGTTGACTGGGGGTGAGTGCTTGCAATGTTCAACACTCCGTCCATCATTTCCTTTGGTTTCTGCTATATAAATTGAGTATTCATGCATTCTGTTGTGTCCTATGTAGTGAAGGATGTGACTGCTTCCTGATGAAGGCATCCCTGCCGCAACGCCTGTAGTGTGTCAACATACCACCAGACTTCTTTATCATCTCAGCCATTCGCATTGTGAACTTTCCTATTACTGTGTCATGGTGTGATTAGTTAATGGAATGTACATCTAAATACACAGAAAAATGAAAAAAAAAATGTCTATAAGTGTATAATTAAACGTGCATAATATTTTGTATTCACTGCAATATAGGACATTGTAGAAAGCAATTGTGTTTTGTATATAGAAAACTATCTATTATTCTTTTAAATGTGATAATTTATAATAATTAAAAATAATTTGAAATCAACAACATAAGTAGTCATGTATGCTATGTGATATGTTCGAAGTAAATTATTTGCTGTGTATGTACTATGCCTGCACATGAATGTATATTGTCACTTGCCTAGGTTTTTTCTCAATTATTAGTATTTTCCCTGCGGTCGGCAAGTTTATCTTGTATGCAGAGGCCCCATCTTTCCAAACCCACAAAAGCATTCCACACATTCCCTTTAAAATATCGCCTGAGTGTGTCCTGATTCTTTCCCTCTTTCTCTCACACAAAAACAGCCACACACAAGTCCGCAAGCACACAGACATAAGCAAACACTCACACAAAGTCTCAGGTGGGATTAAAGCCATTTTAAACTCCTTGCCCCCCCTGGCTTTCTTAATTTTCACTGGCAGTGTGCTGCCTCCATACCTGTGTTTGCACAAATGCACACGATAGAGGGAATGTGATTAACAGGACAGGTCCTAAATTGGCCCTCCACTGTCAAACACAGTGTGATGGTGAACACAGGGGCATCATGTAAATGAGCCCACGCTGAATAGTTCAGCAGCGGCTCAGCTCAGGACTACAGACGCGCCTTGGCTGTTAGAGATAGGTTCCAACCCTGAGAGCCTAATGTTCACCAGCACTAGAAGCCAGTGAGCCTACCTTTCATGAGTATTGTTAATCTCCTGAACAGTAGAGAAGTGCTGGTACTAACAGTGATAAAAATAAGAAGTCCCGGTACTCAGTACCTGTGAGTACCAGCACATTTAAAACAATGCCACTGCCCTTTTCCCTACGACCAGGCTCTTCCTGTCTCTTGCTGGTTCCATGCCTTTACATTCACATGTCCTCTCCACTCGCCTCTCATCTTTACCCAGTCTCTAACCTCCTCTCACTGGTCTGTCCCTCTTCCTCCCACCTTTGGTTTACTCTCTCCAGAAGTCTCTAACATTTTCACAGTTTACCCCCCCCACTTATCTCCTGTTCTCCCCTCCATGCGGGACTCATCCCCTAAGTTTGCCACCTGGCCAGTATTTTGTTCTGCAATATTTCATTATTTTTGTGTGTGTATACGCACACACGAGCGTGAGCACACACACGAGCGTGAGCACACACACATACGATTATTAAAGTTATCAAGAAATGCACCAGATTTGTGAATTTACACAAATTTGTGTTGAAATACCATTTCTAAGCCCATTAATGATTTCATAACTCAACAAATGTCTAGCATTTTTATCTGAAAAAAGTGGCAATCTTAACTACACCTGTCACCTTTTTTTACATTCATCCCTCCCCCTTCCTTCTATGGTCACCCCATCTTTTCCTCAACCAAATCTATTGCCAGTTGTCATGGGACCTCATTCCTGAGGTGCTGCAGCTTCCCTGCTATTCATTGCTCTATGGGCAGGGCTCACTTCACACCCATGGACCCAGTACCCAAGTCAGTTTCTGTTATATTGTAAATGCAGCGATTAGTGTTGGAAGGGCACACAAAGGGAAGCGGCTCATGTGCTGAACAAAAAGATGAAAAGAAAACCGGCTTTGGCGAAGGTGGAGGATTGTCTTGCGTTGCCACTCACTTTACTACAGCCAGTGAAATATCCTAAATGGGACTGGATTGCTGACCGGCAGTTCCAGCCCATTTACACACCCAATGGAGAGGGGGAGGGGCTAAAGCACTTTCAACTGAATAGTCGTTGAGCACCTGATCGACAGTGCAAGGTATGTCTAGAGCCTGTCCTGTTAAACACAGCATGACGCAAGCCCTCTCAGAACCCTGCAGTCTCAGGATATTCACATGAATGCTGCTGGAATCTCCAGCAGGGACTCTGCAAAAGCCTACTGCAAGAGACTTGGCTCACTTACAAGCTCTGAGAAGCACAGCGACATCTACCCTGTGCTAGAGGAGATACCTAACCTGAGCCCGCCGTGCCATCTATCAGGGTACCGGTACTGACAGAAAATTCAAAAGTGCCGGTACTCAGTACCGGTGAGTACCGGCCGTGGTCTTTCAGATCCGTGGTATAGTGGCCGGGGCCAGGATGGCACAGCAGAGATGTCTGCTGGGAGTGTAAATAGAGAGGCTGTGGTTGAGGTATGCAGGTCTGATGTTGTGTAGGGCCTGGTAGGCATGCATGAGAAACTTGAAGGAGATTCTTTTGTTGATCAGGAGCCAGTGGAGGTTTCTCAGGTGACTGGCGATGTGGCTGCGGCAGGGGTGTCCAGGGTAAGTCTGGCGGAGGCGTTCAGGGTTCTTTGCAATCTCTTTTGGAGCTTCTGGGTGGTGCTGGTATAGAATGTGTTGATGTAGTCAAGTTTGCTGCTAACGGGCACCTGTGTAACCGTTCTTTGTCACTTCGATCTTTTTTTTATATCACTGCGCCGTGAAGCTACCTCAGAGCGCGGAAACAGACGAGCAGCGCAGAAGAGAAGGTTGGACTTAACAAGGTCCATCTAAATACATCAGCGATAAAATTATTATTTTTTTTAAAAAAGATGGAAGTGACAAATAAACTTGTGGAACATTATAAAGAAAAGGATATAAGCTGTTTACGAACGGGTTACTTCCTCACTCGACCGAATTGGCACTAAATCCACAAAATATACGGAGCTGCTACTTATTACGGAAGCTTGTATAAACAAAACAGGTTTGAGAGGATTCGGTCTTGCCTACTATCTAATTAGAGCCTTGATAAAGCCCAGGGGGCGAAACGTACGTCGGCTGCTGCTGCTGTTCTGCGTTCTCTGAAAAGTGAAAATAAAACTAACGGAAGGACCTGATTTAAGATTGTGCCTGGCTCTTAATTGAAAGGACACTTGATTATTGTTTCAACTGGATCATTTTGTGTGGGAGAAAGAACATTATTTTTCCTGTCTTTCTTGTTTTTCGACACTCTTTCTTGACTTCTGTATTGGATAAGAGACATAATGATTGGGTGTGCTCTGGTGTCTTATGGTTCAATGTTGTTCTAGGCATGTGGTCCTAGGAAAAATATACCCTGGTGGGTGGGTATAGTAACACTATAAGAGCACCCTAAACAAATACTGTGAAATTGAATTACTTGGACTCAGTTTCTTCAATAGATGTGCAGGTCTACAAGCAAACCCACAAGTTTCTGGAATTTTTGTAGTCAAGGATGATGCATGGTAGGTGGGTGTTGGGGGTGGGTTCCGAGCGCTGCAGGCCAACAGCAGTTGTCCCAGGCAGTGGTTCCCAGAATGGGGACTTCTGTTTTGTTGGAGTGGAGCTTGAAGCAGCTGTCCTTCATCCAGGTGGTGACTGCCTTCATCCCATTGTGGAAGTTGTTTTTTGTAGCTGTAGGTTCGTTGGTGAGGGAGAGACTCAGCTGGGTGTCGTCGGCGTAGGAGAATATGTTTAGTCAATGTTTTCTGAAGATGGCTGCCAGCAGGGCCATATAGATTTTGAAGAGGGTGGGGCTCAGGGAAGAGAATTGAGGGACTCTATAGCTGATCTCTGTAGGTTCTGAGGAGAACAATGGGAGCCTGAATCTCTGGATTCAGTTGGTGAGCTTTGCTGCGGATGCTGGCATCGTGGAGATTTACGTAGAGGGTGTGGCGGGAGACGGTGTCGAAAGCGGCAGAGAGGTCCAGGAGGATAAGGGTTGCAGTTCTGCCTTGGTGGAGCAGATTGTGGACGCAGTCTATTGCGGCAAGGAATGCAGTCTCGCTGCTGTGGTCGCTTCTGAAGCCTGATTGGGAGGCATCCAAGATGTGGTGTGTTTCAATAAATCTGGTGAGTTGGGCGTTGATGGCCTTCTCGATGACTTTGGCTGGGAAGGGTAGCAGAGAGATGGGTCTGTAATTCTTGAGGTCCGTCAGTCGGCATAGTTTTTTCAGCACAGGGTTGATCTCTGCGTGTTTTCAGTCTTCAGGGAAGGTGGTGAGTTCCATGGAGCAGTTGATGCTGCAGCAGAGTTCAAGGGCGATGGTGGCACTGGCTTGGTTGAAGATGTGGTGGGGCAGGGTCCTGAGGGGGCTCCAGAGTGGATGATCTTCATGATCCCTAAGGTGTCGCCAGTGTTGAGGCTCGTCCAGTTGAGCAGAGTCGGCTGGGATCTGTAGCATTTGGGTGCGGTGGTTGCGGGTGGGTCCTCTATTGTCAAGCTGTCGTAGATGTCTGTGATCTAGCGGTGTAAGAAGGTGGCGAGGTTGTCACAGAGGGCTTGGGAGGGGAGGGATGTCAGTGGCATTCATGTTGGGTTCGGACAATTCTTTTATCACGGTGAAGAGTTCTTTGCTATTGTGTGCGTTGATACGTTCCTGTATGGCAGTTTTCTTTGTGGCTCTGATGAGGTGGCGGTGCAGTTGAAGGCTTCATAGTTTGCTGAGGTCTTGCTGCTCCTTCATCTTCTCTCGAGTCATCTGCAGGTGCGCCAATCTTTTGGAGGGGGGTGGGGGGAGAACCAGCTGGCTTTCTTGGTGGGCTTTTTGCTGGAGGGTTTCCTGAGGGAGGGCAGTGTATTGGCGCATCCATAGGTGGAGGTTGCGTGCTGGTGTGTTGGTGTCTGCAGAGGTCGGCGGTGGTGCCTTGCGGAGGCGAGTTGGTCTTCGGAGACCTTGTTCCAGCTTCTGCGGGGGTAGCGGTTGGTGCAGTGGTGTTGAGTGGGTTTGGTGAAGGAGAAGTGGGCGCAGCGGTGGTCAGTCCATTGGAGTTTGGAGGTGTGGCTGAAGGAGATAATGTTGCTTGCGGAGAAGATGGGGTTGAGCATGTGTCCGGCTAAAAGCACTGGGGAAGTGATTAGTTGTTTGAGTCCAATGGTGTTGAGGTTCTCCAGTAGGGCTAAGGTGTTGGGAGCGATGAGGTTGTCTAGGTGGAAATTGAGGTTGTCGATGTAGTCTGTTGAGGCGAGGGCGTGCCGTGCTGTGAAGTCAACTATGGATTTGCTGAACAGAGTGGTGGGTCTGTAGATGAGGGTGCCACAGAGGGTGGAGTTTAGGTTGGTCTGAATCTTGAAGTGGAGGTGCTCCATGTCTGATGAGTGGTCATCGGAACTAGTTGTGAGGCGGAGGGTGTTTTGGGCCAGATGACGATGCCCCCACCTGGCCCGTTGGCGCGGTCTTTGCGGATAATTTTGTATCCATCGTGGATGGTAGTGGAGATATACAATGCAGAGGTGGGGTTCATCCGGTTTTCTGTGAAAAAGGTGACGTGGGGGAAGATGGAGTCTAGCAGTTACCGAATTTCCATCTGTTTGTTGAGGGAGCGTGTGTTGAGTAGGATGCATCTGAGGTAGTCAAGTCCGGTTCTTGGGGGCCGTGTGGTTGGTAGGTCTGGTATGCAAAGGCAGGAGAAGGTGCAGTTGGGCAGGTGAATGGTCCTTGGGTGTCATTTGGCAAAACGGGGTGGCAACGGTTGAGTTGTCTGGCGTTATGGGTGTGGAGGATGCTGGCATTGTATCGGTGAAAGGCGCGGTGACCAGGGTCCATGGTGCTGGGTGCGGTCCAGGCACGGACGGGTACAATCCGGCTTGGCTTTGGCATGCCGGCGGCGCACCCGCTGCCATTAAGTAGTGGTAGGGAGGTGGAAGGGGCTGGTCAGCTGGGAGACGGGAAGCAGCACTGGAAGATGGCAGCCCGCAGGTGCCGAGCAGCGGCAGGGTCGTTAAGTGAAGAGGCACAGAATAACATGGAAAAAGGCACAGAATAAAGAGAAATACCGAAAAATGAAAAGATAGGAAAGCAGAGACAGAACACACCACTGGACCACCAGGGATGAGGCATAGGTGGAAGCCTGAAGGTGGAGGAGGGCCTCGAACTCGAGGACTAGAGCGCAGAGGATCAACAACTACCAGGAGGAGCTGCGCGGCAGGGGAGCAACGGATCCTGAAGGTCAACAAGGCCGCTCTTTCACTGTGCAGCAGCCGCCATTAAGTAGTTATAGGGAGGTGAGAGGGGCTTGTCAGCTGGGAGGCAGGAAGCGGCGCTGGAAGGGGGCAGGCCACAGGGGCTGAACAGCAGCTTTGGGAGGGAAGTGAAGAGGAACAGAAGGGCAGGGAAAAAGGCCCAGAAAAAGGCAAAGAAAAAGGCACTGAATAAATAAAAATAAAGAAAAATGAAAAGACAGCAAAGGAGAGAAAAGCAGAGACAGAACTCACCACTGGACCACCAGGGATGAGGCACAATTAGGAGCCTGCGGGTGGAGGAGGGCCTCAAACTCGAAGACTGGAGAGCAGATGGGGCAACAGCTATGGACACTGAAGTTCAGCGAGTTAGGAGGGCAATTCAGAATATGGGGGAAAGCTGAATATTGATTTGAAAGAATGTTAATAAATAAAGTATTTTTTTTTTAAACGCATACTCCTTTTCACAGATTCATTCCATGAACCGCTTCCAAATAAAAAATCTACGTGAAATGAAAAAACACAGGCTGAGTGCCTGGGTGCATTGCTGAGGCAGGAAGTGGATGGGGGCCAGAGTAATCCTGATCATGCCCAGGACTGCAAGCAGATTTTCTGCAACAGCCCAACCGTTATGCCATGTTTATACAGCTTACTATAGTGCACGAATCACCTCCGAAGAGGTATCTCTGCGCTAACGATAAACGGAGGCAAAACCTAGCACAGAGTTTTAAAATAAGACTGTGTTGAGCAGTTTCTTGAATTTGATGTAATCAGGGCAGATGCGAATATGATCGGGCAAGACATTCCAATAATACGACACCAGGTAAGAGAAAGACCTGTCCCCGCATCTAGTCAATCGGACATGAGGAACGATAAGCAGCGCTTTGGCCTTGGAGCGCAGATCCCTGACTGGACAGTAGTTCAGTTTGCCGTTAATTACTTATGCGTAAGGCAACAAATAAATAAAAATATCATTTTCTTAATTGGAAGCCAATGTAAGACTTACAGTAGAGGTTCAGCCAAGGAGCGGGAAGGAAGATTACATGCAAATCGCGCGGCCATGTTTTGGACCACTTGCAGTTTGGAAATTAAGGTCTCATTGGCTAATGCAATTAGAGCATCGCCGTAGTGCAATTTGCTAATAATCAAGGCTTGAACAAGGAAAACAGGAAAAAGCTTTGTTTAGAAGATGCATAATGTTGAAATACCTGCTGCTGGTGGCAATGACCTGGTTTTTCATGGACAAAGACTGATCTATTTTAAGACCAAGATTCTTCACTACCTGTTTGGGTATAGGAGCGGACCTAATTCTGTAGGCCCCCGTTCTGAGGTCCAAAGGTGCTGTGCATTTTCAAATAGCATGATCTCAGTTTTCTCTGTATTTAATTGCAACCTGCTTTCATCATATACACCCACCCGCCAACTCTGCTCAATAGGTCATCATCTGGCGGTTGTGTCCCGGGTAAGGAGGGTGCGTTCTGGTGGGCGCTCCTTCCGCACACTGGCAGCTGAACTCTGGAACTCACTTCCTATACACATCCGCAGCGTTAATAATTACCTGGCATTCCGTAAGGCTATTAAGACCCACCTCTTTCCTCCACTATAGACCCTGTTTTTGTCAGCAGCCTCTCTTCTTGTTTGCTATCAGTGCTGGGACGCACCTTTGCTGGGGCAGCTGTGTGCTTTATAAAACATTATAACATAACAGAGAGTTGGTTGCCATCCAGTCTGCGATAGCTTTCACACCGTTTGAGAACTGATCTTTGATCCTGTCCAGGTCATGCCCAGAGGAGATGACAAGCTGAGTATCATCAATATATAATGTAATTTAAAATCTAAAGGATCTAGCAATGGTAGCTAGAGGGGACACATAGATGTTTTAAACAGCGTAGGGCTTAAACATGAGTCTTGTGCTACCCCCTTGTCAATCAACAGGGTGCGTGATTTAAAGGTACCCAGAGAGATAGTATGAGATCTATTTCTTAGGAAATCCCAGAACCACTGGAGGGATGTACCAAAAATACCAATCTCATGTAACCTTTAAATCAGCCTTGGGTGAGGCACAGTATCAAAGGCTGCAGATACATCTAGCAACACCAGCATGAATGGAATGCCTTTGTCTTGAGAGAGTCTGATGGAATCAGTCATTGCATCCAGGGCAGTCTCATTACTAAAGAAGGGTCTGAACTCAGATTGGGATGGGTACACTGGGTCAACAGTTGATGATAGTGGCCAGCTGTTGCCTCTGGAACTGGATTCCACTGTAGAGTGAATGGGGACAATGATGTTCTTCCTGTGTGGTTTGTGCGATGAGTGAGTTGCAGGTGAGTGAATTAATCTAGTGGCTTGAACTGTATAGGATTAATTGTTTAGTAGGACTTTGTCGGGCTTATGCTTCACCCCGCCCCCTAAATTTCTTCAGCTCGAATGCAGTATCTTGTTATTTCCTAGCCTAGCCAGTGACGTTTGATATGCTGTCCTGTTTTTGGTTTATTGTCTCCCTTCTCTTTCCTCCTTTCACTTATTTCCTTTCCCTTTCTTGATGATTTCTCCCCCTTTCCCTTTCCCTCCTGGATGTCCTTTCCTTTATCCTTGCTTATTCCACATACTATTGCTTTCTGTTTGACTGATGTAATTGCCTTTTTTCAATCATGTTTCCATGGCTCACAAATGTTTATTTGCCATTGTAGCTGCACTTTTAGTTGCTGATATTGATATTTCCAGAGTAATGCCAGCATTCATCATTTCTGTTGCATTGGACTGTCTCATGCCTATGGTATTGTTCCCCTTTTACTTTGTTTCTTCTCTCCTTTTTCTGTGTTGTTCTTCACATACCCTTTAATAAAATGCGGTAAAAGAAACACAGAGCTAGGCTGGGGTCCAGGTGATAATTACAGGTATCCTATAACCAAATGTGTGACGTTCCGAGATATTCTCCTGCTACATTGAGTAAGTGGAATTAATTCATTATTTCAACCCAGTAGTAGGGTGCCTTACCAGAGTGGTGTGTGTCTCGTTCTTCACCCGCCTCTATAAAGCAATCCACTGGAACGCCTTTAGACAACAGTCACCTGGGGCAGGTATTTCAATGCAGAGAAATCGTACGGGTCCATGACCACTGGTTCAGGGAGTTCTGGTAATTCAACTCACATGGCATGCTACCATAGAGCCAATAATTGAGACGAGTCAACTGTGAGGTCCAATAATACAACTGCACATCTGCCATCCCAAGACCATCCTTATACCATGTGCGAATGCATTTATCAAAGGCTACTCTAGGCACCTTATGCTCCCACTTGAACTCACAAGCGTATTTCCCTCAGTTTATTAAAGAACGACCCAGGGATGTCAAAATTATAGTTTTGAAGAATATACGAGTTAGGCAAATGAAACCACGCTGCCCAAGAGATACTGGTAGTGCATTCAAAGGCAGGAGTTCAGTGCGAACCTAATGAGTATTGGAACCAGATTCAGTTCTCATGCCAATTGTGGATTGGATGTGACCTTCATTACAAAGCATTTAAACCTATCCTTGATTGTACAGATTACTGACCTGTCCCAGTTACCAACAAGTCCAGTAATGATCCAGAATTTCTGTAGTTTTTTCTTGATTCTTGGTCCCGATTATTTAGGGTATCTGATGAACAACAGGGGATCATCCGCCTTACAATGATATGCTATGGTCTCTTCTCCCACACCCGTCTAGGCCCTTCATCAGGATATCCATCTGTATCTAGGCAACCAACAGTTCCACTGCCAACACAAACAGTAGAAGGGACATCCCTGTCGGGTGCCCCTCTCTGCAAAACGAAGGGGAGGGAACCATTTACTCTTACCCATGCCACAGGCTTCGTATATAGTATTTCAATGTATTTAATAAAGGTCTCACCTAACTTAAAGCGTCTCAGCACCCAAAACAGGTAAGCCCAGTTTGGGTGTTAAAGCAACCGCATGGGTAAATTAGGGATCTCGAGGCGACGCTCACCTGACAGTAAGACACAGCATTTAAAGTCAAAAGTTCCTAGTGTTGTGCGCACAAGGGAGGAATGTTTACCCTACAGTCCTTATCTAATTTCCTGAAGATAGGAGTACTATACAGATTTAAGCAAACCTTAGGCACACACTATACACAAATTACATATGGTAAATTATTCCCAGTTCAATAGTCATCCAGATTAAACATTTTAGAAAATACAATTTCCACATGAAAAAATATAGTCATCCAAATCTTTGGCTCCAGAGATCTTTTATTCGCAGATCATTTTCAATGTTCATGTAGCCAACACGTGTTTTGTCGGTTTTGCGACTTCATCAGGGCTACAACAATTAATAAAATAGTAATCAGGGATACAGACTCTTAATGTATGGCAAACATATTAGGCAAGTACATCACCACCACCAACTAGCGTGAAGTTGTGGTTATTACATTCATATTTGTGACATGTACATATTTGGTGCATGTGAGCAAAGGTGCAACATAACGATATTATCAAGTAACATTTAGCGCAAGGAATGAAATGCTTATATTGGTCATCGACATAATGTCGTCGGACTGTGCTTCACAGGTGACACTAAAACTTTAAGCACTTGGACGGTGTTTTACTTACAGTTGGTTCATGAGGGTTGAAAGGTAAATATTTGAAAAAGTAAATAAAAGTAACAGAACAGCGCACCAAGCAAGGTCACAGATATTGAAATTGGCAGGATTAAAGGGTTTACTGTGTGAAACATTATAGCCCCGGGGGCGTGGCCGAGCCGAGCTGCAAGATGGCCGCTTGGTAGCGGGGCTCTGCCGGCCGAGCACAATATCCGTCATTTATCCGGCACAAAACTACCCATCCTGCTAAATGCGAGGCAGAGCTGGGGACCGCTCACTGTGCTGCATTAATTGAGGCGCCCATCGATCCTGTACCTGGCGTGTAAGCTCTCTTTTCGCCGAACGAAAAGTGTTGGCCTGGCTGGGGCCGGCGAGCATGGCGCCTGCGGCAGTGGCGACATCTGCCAAGTGACGGGCTGGCGGTCGCTAAGCCGCGGGACGCCTGCACTGGTTGCGATCCATGCACTCGCATCGGAGACTGGCTGTGACTCCTGGCGGGGCCGCTGGCGGTGCAGAGGAGGCAATCTCCGGGGCCTGGACCGACCCCCGCAACAATTTGCCCGCAGTGAGTAATGGCGTAGAGACCCCGGCCCGCGTGGGGCTTTCCGACAGACGGACTGAGCAGGAGGGGGTAATCCCTGTGCTGTGCTGCGGCGGGGACTGGGTGAATGTGGACCCGTGGGGCGCTCCTCCCTGTGCGGTGGCCTCTGACCTGGGCACCTCAGGATCGATGTGAGGAGTGGGGGCGGGCGCTGGGACCCGGACGCTGCACCGGCCCGATCTGAATATTTTCGGCGGCGCTCTCGTCCTGCTGTGAGCGTCCAACGCTGCTGTGGTGCAGGAGATAGTGGGCTTGCGTGTGGAGCTACGTACCGCGCCGCTCTGAGCTGGGGAGCGCATACCAATTTTGACGCCGGTATCGCTAGTCCCGCCCCTCCCCCCCGGCACCCGTTATCGGAGCACGTCCATTCCCGCTACATCCACGGATCTGCATAGCTGGGGCAAAAGGAGGTGGTTTGGGGAGTCCTGGAGGCTAGGGCTAAGCTGCAACTGCCTCCGGCTGCTGTGTATGGCGCAGATCTGGCTCTTGGCCCCCTCCGCCGGTGATGCCGCTAGGTAGGCCTCCTAGTGAAACATTTGGGCTTTGATCACCTCCACCTGCTGGACTAATCAATTGACGGAGAATTTATCCTGTTGCCCGTGGCGGTTAGCCGGCGGTTTGGAAGCGCACTCGCCCTTGTAGCCCACGGGCACAAGAGCCTCTGAGACCAGAAACACCATTTTCTCTCCCACATTGTGATAGTGGTTGGCTGGCCTGCAACAGCTAGATGGTATTACCGCAACATAGAAGCACGATGGGAAAGGCGGATACTAAACAACCAAAGATAACTTTTGACAAACGCAGCACCCGGCAGACTGATGGAGACATAACCTCACAGACTATAGTACCTTAAACTCAATTGGAATCGGACCAGGATGAGGACATACGATGTAAAAGGGTGCCTTAAAGAAATCTGCGCCAAAATTGACTCTCTCGCAGTACGGATGGACCAGGTATCGCACAGAGTAGATAAACATCAATCACGTCTACATGAGTTGGAAACTAGGGTCTCAGACGCAGATGATCGTTAAGACGAGTCGCAGGGCCATCTCCTGCGTATGGACAAGGTACTGGAGGTTATAAAAGCGTGGAATGAGGACCTTGAAGCGCGCTCCCGCAGGAACAATGTTCGCCTGACTGGAATACCGGAGTCAACACACATATCCAACATGGAGAAGTATGTGAGGGTTTCTTCCAGGACCTGTTCGGGTCAGACCTATCTGCCATGTTTCTGGTGGAGCGGGCGCACCGCACGCTGGGTCCTCGTCGGGCGCCCCTCCGAGACCGATATTGGCCCGGCTGCTCAATTACCGCGATAGGGACACAGTTCTCCGTTTGGCCCGCGAACAAAAACACCCTACAGTATCAAAATAACGCAATTTAACTGTACCCCGACTTCACACAGGCGGTCTAGGCAGCAAAGAGAGAGTTCCTTCCGGCAAAGGAACTGCTTCAGAAAGCCGGAATTACGTATGCTATGCTCTACCCTGCCAAACTCCATGTTCATACAAATAGCAAGCCTTCCTTTTTCATGGACGCCAATGCTGCACTGAAATTTGCCAAGCAACAAACACGAAAACAGAGAGACAAAGGCCACGACGGGGGCGCCTCATCACAGAGTCAGCTAAGTGACAATGACTGATGTAACATTTTTGAACTACTAGTGGCATGTACTCGGTTTGCCTTCTTGCGCAGCTGTGGGAGGAACTAGTCTACATGCTCTTGTTTTGTGTTTTAGATATGAGATATGTTAACGTATTTATGGTAGTTTAAACATGCTTGGCCACCCTGTTACAAAGGGACAGGGTAATATGCCGGCGACTTCACACCACTGTTGGGATAATTCCCTACATCTGAGACTGTTTGGGGTAGGAGTGGGTGGGGGGAGGGGAGGGATTGTTCCTTTCAGTTTGTTGTTCATTGCAATGTGCCTCAAAGTATACTACTGAAACGATGATCATTGGACATGTCTCACTCTATCTGGGGATCGCCCTCACGCACATGACTAAATCCTATGCAGTAACACTGGGAACACATTTAGAGGCAGCTCTGTTCAGCATAGGGATCATACTCATTCCAGTTGACCTGTCTACCCTAACGTGCCTCACTTGGAATGTGCGTGGTCTGAATGACCATAGAATAATGCGCCTAGTACAATCCCACCCTTCTGGACACTCAGCTGCGATCTGTCTCCTACAGGAGACCCATTTAAGAGGCGTAACCAATGACAGGTTGAGATCTAATAGGTGGAGTGAGGTATTTACTTTAGGCTATTCCAATTACTCCCGTGGTGTTGCTACTTTAATAAAAAAGGGAACGCCCTGGCAAACTCTGAAGGTGACCAGTGATACCGATGGACGCTATGTGTTGGTATTGGGGGTGTTGTTTCACCAAAAGGTTCTCATTGCAAATGTTTATGGGCTAAATATGGATCACCCCCACTTCTTCCATCAAATCTGGCACACTATGCAATCCATGGGGGAGGCGTCACTCATATAGGGGGGTGATTTTAATACCATCATGTCCCTGACCGAGGATAGATTGGGTGCCTCGTGCACACACCACCCACAGGCCGCAGCAGTTCTACACCAAATAATGGAAGACTACGGCTTAATAGACACTTGGCGGAGCCTCTACCCCAACTCTAGAGGGGCACTTGTATCACGCATCAGCATAATGCATGGTCGCGCTTAGACTTTTGGCTTACTTCCCCTGACCTGCACTCTTGGGTCTCAGATGTGTCACATCACGCACGCACATTATCTGACCACTCTCCAGTCACACTAACACTAAGGGTACCCCAACCTTATAGACAGCCCTTCGCATGCGCCTACCACCCCACGCTCTGCTGGACGCGGCCTACAGAGAGGAATTACACTCGCACATCATGGAATACTTTGAGAAGAACACGGGGGTCTGTGGACACGGTGGGGACTTTATGGGAGGCCTTCAAAGTGGTCATCAGAGGCCATTGCATAGCAGGGCAACACAGGGTGCTCAGGGACATACGTGGCAGCCTGGGACGTCTAGAATCGGAAATCCATATACTTGAACAACAATACTACATTACACCGTCAGCGGGGACCTTGGGCCAAATTCGTAGCACATTGACTGCATTTCAGGAGGAGGCTGACTGGGAAACTAAGTTCCTTCATAAATATGCTGTTGCGAGGAGATATGGAGAGGGAGACCGGCCTGGGACGACACTCGCAAATCTTTTAAAACCACCTAGGGGGGACACCTTCATCACAGCACTCCACACCCCGGCAAACGACCTGGTACATTCTCCCCCTGATATTTTACATACCATGCGCAATTTCTACTCACAGCTGTACACATCCCAAGTGACTCCCCCGAGCGAAGAGCTGGAGGAATACTTCGAATCTATAGCACTAGTATGGTTTAACAATTTTCACAGGGAGTATCTTGACCTGCCGTTCACGGTAGAAGATGTACGTCGGCTTATCGGCAGAATGAGGGCAGACAAGGCGCCCGGAGCGGATGGTCTAACCACGCAACTCTATAAAGAATTTTCTGCAGAGCTTGCCCCTCGCCTCCTTGAGGTGTACCAGGAGGCACTACAGGATGGTATCCTCCCTGATTCTATGAGAGAGGCAATCATAATATCCCTACTCAAACCGGATAAAGATCCGCAGCAATGCGAGTCTTATCGTCCACTATCACTTATAAATTTAGATGCCAAAATATTTGCTAAACTATTGGCCACAAGACTACAACCCCTACTCCCAATGATAGTCCTATCGGACCAATCAGGCTTTGTGCCGGGTAGGGCAACCTCGCACAATCTCAGAACTTTATTCGGATTATTACATTATCTGGCACCACATGTGTCCGCTGCAACAGCTCTCCTGGATGCCACAAAGTCGTTCGATTAGCTTGAGTGGGGCTTTCTGTTTCCCTTGCTCAAAAGAATAGGTTTAAGTCTGACCTTTATCAGGCAAATCCAACTTCTCTACACAAGGCCCACGGCGCGTCTCCGAGTAAATGGGCTGATCTCTGAGCCATTTGCCTTAACATGTGGCACCAGGCAGGGATGTTCCCTGTCGCCGTTACTGTTCGCGATTGCGACAGAACCATTGGAGGTGCGTTTGCGTCAACACCATGCGAACAGGGGAATTGGCTTCACGACCAGGGCTCTCACTGTGTCCATGTATGCGGACGACATCACGCTTTACATGGTTAACCCTACAGACAATCTGGCACCTATGACCAGAGAGGTGGTTCTGTTCGGCAGGCTCTCTGGAGTGAACATTAACTGGAGCAAACGCCTGGAACTCAGAGATTCACCACCGAGTACCCATTGGTGTGGGCATCGGGCCCAATTAGATATCTGTGTATATGGTTCAGCACTGACCTGCAGGAAATATGGACAGACAACTATGGGAAAGTGGTGGTCTGGATTGAGGAAAGGGTAAAACGGTGGAAGTCCCTCCCGCTCTCTCTGGCGGGCCGCATCGCGGAAGCCAGAATGATAATATTGCCGAAACTACTCTATCTCTTTGTTAATCTGCCCCTTCCGCTCCCAATGCATTTTAAAAAAAAGATTGAGGTCCCTCATGATAGAACTAGTGTTGGCGGGAGGACAACCGAGGATCGCCTGGGAAATTCTGACACTACCGCAGGGACAAGGGGGAATGGCAGCTCCGTACTTCATCCTATATGCATCCAGTGCGCAGGCGCAATTTCTACATTTCTGGGCCCACCCTATACCCTACCAACCTCCAGTGTCCATAGAAATTGACCGGGCTGCCCACCCTTCCGATATCACCGGCTCTATTTCAACCCTCCAAGCGCCCCCAGGACGAAATAGACACTGTGCAGGCCATGCGGTGGGCTTGGGAGGGCCTATGTAAACGAGTACGCCTGGAGGTGCTATACGCGCCACCCATGCCCATCCTTAACAACTCCATGTTCCCTCCTTTAATGGACCGCAAGGCACGAGGGCGCGCAACCACACACGGCTTAGCACTAGGTGGGGACCTTTATCCTGATAATGCCTTTCTTACGTTACAACACATGTACTCTCCCGCAGAGCCATCAGCACTAGATGCGCTGTTATACTACCAGCTCCGCGCCTCAAGTCGGAGCAGGTTTCCAACATTCCCGGCACCTCCGCAGGCGCTTCAAAATATGTTAGCCGGGAAGTCAGGTCGGAAGCTTATCTCGCGAATATACCGACACACATCAAAGAACCCTTCCGATAATTATTCCCCCATCATGTGTGGCGTGGGAGGATGAGCTGGGTGCACACCTAACAGATGCACAATGGAGACTGAGCTGTCAACAGCTGGAGCTGTTGTCGCCCAACTACCGTCTCTGGCTGATACACTTTAAATACCTTCATCGCCTGTACCGGACACCCATACACTAACGTAAAATGGGACTTCGTGAGGATGATTGCTGCTGGAGATGCGAGTCTCCTCACGCAACGTTTTTACAATTAACTTGGGACTGCAGATCCATAGCGAATTTCTGGATTGAAATCTTCCAACACATACAGCATATCACTGGGTTGGACCTGCCCTGTACACCGCTCACAGCATTGCTTGGGATATTAGATACAGTGGCCCTTAAGTCACGCAAGCTACCCGGGTTGCTCCTGCTTAGGGCTAAGCATCAAATAGCACTACATTGGGGAGTGGCCAGACCCCCGTTGATAAAAGATTGGGTAACAAACGTAACCTATTGCAGGACACAATTGTCAGTCTTTTGGGAACTTCAGCCGGCCAAGTCCCGACCCAAGGACATTTGGGAACCGTTTGTAACTTGGCTAAACTCGAGGACAGTAGACGATTAATGAGTTAATGCCATGCCATATATCCACGTTGTAACAACCACCAGTTGGGGAAGAGGGCTCTTGACCCGGAAGTGTATGTCACGACTACATACTGTGCAAATTTCTGTCAATTGTTGTTTCATGTTCATGGACTTATATAGCTGTCTGTTTATTGCATTGGGCTGCTTGTAATATCGCTATGTCCGATCTATTCATTTTTTGGTACAGCATTACAATGTCTGTTTTTTGTTGGTTGACACAAAATGCAAATAAAAAACAATAAAAAAAAAAACATTATAGCCCCAAGTGATAATTATCGTGGGATAGCTAATCACATACCTGTTTGTAGTAAACCAGCTCAGATGGTGAGTACGGTGGTTCTCGAGGGTCAGTGTGCCACCCAATGTATATTCTCGCCGTGCTGCTTGGATCGGTAATGTTGAAAATCAATTGGTAAGACTCTGTACAGAACCCAGATGAGTAACATCAAAAGTATGCGTATGAATCGGCAACCAAACTTACAACCTATCGGTCTGTTACGCTGTGCTGCAATGGTAGCAAGATTTTATTTATTTGACTCATCCGATATATAATATAATATTAATAAGTCTCCTAGTATGTAGGGTAGTTCAGGACTTTCCAAGGATCGTAGGTAGTGAATATGGTAGATATCTTAAAGAAAGCCCAAATAAAACAATCAGTGGTTGCGTCTTATATGGCAACCGTAAATATAACCTATTTCTCTGTTACGCAACATATAACCTATCTATCTGTAACGCTGTTTTTCAATGGTAGCAAAAAGTTATTTACTTGACTCACTCGATATGTAGTGATAATAAAGCTCCCAGTATGTTGGGTAGTCCAAGAGTTTCCAAAGAATCGTAGGTAGTTGGTAAGATATGGTAGAGCTCTTAGAGAAAGCCCACATGAAAAAGTCAGTGGTTGCGTAATATACAGCAACCATAAGTATAGTCTAAATATTAGTTACAGGATGATATTGAATTAGTGGAATGCTAATTTACTTGACTCACTGAAGATATTATTAATAGAGTTCCCAGTATGTGGGGTAATCCAGAAGTATCCAAAGGTCCGAGTACGTTTCCTAGAATTTAAGAACAAAGTTTATCCATCTAAACGGGAGCCTTTGACGTTACTCATCTGGGTTCTGTACGGAATTTTACCAATTGATTCTCAACATTACCGATCTAAGCAGCATGGCGAGAATATACATTGGGTGGCACACTGACCATCGAGTACGGCCGTGCTTACCTTCTGATCTTGTTTTACTATAAACAGGTATGTGATTAGCTATCCCACGATTATTATCGCTTGGGGCTATAAGGTTTTACACAGTAAACCCCTTAATCCTGCCAATTTCAATATCAGGGACCTCGCTTGGTGTGCTGTCCTGTTACTTTTATTCTTTACTTTTTCACATATTTACCTCTTAACCCTCATGAACCAAGTGTGTAAAACACTGTCGAAGTGCACAAAGTCTTAGTGTCACTTGTGAAGCACTGTCCGACGACATTATGTTGATGACAAATATAAGAATTTCGATCCTTTCCCCAAATGTCTCTTGATAATATCGTTGTGTTGCACCTTTGCTCACATGCACCAAATATGTACATGTCACAAATATGCATGTAATAACCACAACTTCACGCTAGTTGTTCGTGGTGATGTACTTGCCTAATGTGTTTGCCATACATTGGGAGTCTGTATCCCCGATTACTATTTTATAAATTGTTGGAGCCCTGATGAAGTCGCTAAACCGACGAAACACGTGTTGGCTACATGAACATTAAAAATGATCTGCGAATAAAAGATCTCTGGAGCCAAAGATTTGGATGACTATATTTTTTCATGTGGATATTGTATTTTCTTCAATGTTTAATCTGGAGGACTACTGAACTGGGAATAATTTATCATATATAATTTATGCATAGTGTGTGCATAAGGTTTGCTTAAACCAGTTTAGTGTTAAAGGCTTTTTCAAAGTCAACAAGGACAAGGGCGGCTGGCCCACGGGAGTGTGCGTGCTCGATCCATGGCGAGATGCACACTCCTCAGTCTGTGTCGTGCTGCCCTGTTAGGGCTAAAACTATTTTGGTCCATGTTAACTAGGAATGTAATGACTTTGGATAAGCAACTGGCATGGTTTTTGTTTCAACATTTATAAGGGCTAAAGGGTGGTAAGAGCTGCATCTGTCAACTGGACAGCCAGCTTGCCAGACCATGACAGTAGTGACGATTCTCGAGTCAGCCGGCAACTGCCCCAAATGTACTACTTAGGTAATCACTGCCAAACAAGTGCAGCAGTGTGAGGGGAGAAAGTCTCTTCCAAAACTCTACTGAGAATTTGTTGGGACCGAGAGTTCTAAATTTGCTTGAGCCTCTGATAATTCCACCAGTGTCAACGGCCTATCCAAATCTCGGCTTGTGGGTTCCAGAAGGCCATCATCTCCTCCCATATCAACTGACTGCTCAGAGGGCGTGCAGTGTGCAATTTCTTATACTGTTCGGCAAAGGTCTGAGATATGGTTGGCCGAATTACAATCTTGACCCCCCTCATTGGTGTATATCTCTGGAACTGAACAGCATAGTCCATGGGGCACTGCCAGCCAATGAAGCAGCTTCTCTGCCTTGTCCCCCCCATTCATGTAACACATTCTGTGATGTAGGCCAGATCATCCTAGCTGTATCTGTTTCTTTAATGGCTTGACCAGTAATTTCTTTGCAGTGGTGCAATGTGATCTTTATAGTGGTAACTCATTCTCTCTCAAGTTGTAGGAGTTTCCTCTCAAGAGAGTTCATGGTAAACTTGCTCAAATTTCCTGTAAACGTTGATGCGCTCTAGCACTGCCCCAAATGTCCACTGTAGATGCTTCCCAAAGAATCCCTACCAAGTTGACCGAACTCTACTAAGGTTAAAATACTTTTCAGTCTCATCCCTGATAGAATGCATAAAGACCCCATCCGTAAGATACCATGCATTCAACCATACACATATTTTGGTCCCACATGTTTTCTCCACCCATTAATACCTCAACAGACATGTGATCAAATATCCTACTAAGAGAATCAAGGCCCTGTCACTCTTATCAAGTCTGCTGTTGGGACCACACACTGTCACCCCCCCCCCAAATCATTTTAAACTAAAGTATGTGTCTCTTAATTGGCCCACCTTCATGTTATATAAAGCGTAGTACCCATAACTCATACAGACTCCACCCCATTTCCGTTATCGCTAGGTATAAGAAAGATAATAGTTCTACACATAGGTCATCACATCCAGCAAGATAGTAGCATCAACGGGACACCTCCTCCCCAACCCCCCATTCAATGTTTCCCACTACCCCCTACTTGGCAGCCCATAAAACAACATCAACTGCTCAACATATTCATAGCCACTGGGGGTTATCCAGTAGCTATCCCTCCTCCTTTGAGTGTCTACTGTGATCTGATAACTGCTGTGTAGTGTCTTCATCTCTGCAACATAGGTGACTGTCAAGCCGCTACCACTGATTGTTGTGGTGCATGTGTGCTTTGTAGCGGTCTGGACTTTTCATAGGGGTCCACGGCCTTCACTTGAAACTCCACTACTCAGGAGCAGGCAGCTGCTGTGTATGTGTGTGGGGATGCGGGGGACAGGGAGGTGTCACAAAAAAGGGTACCCTGAAAAATCATTCAGCCTTTCAGGGTATAATAAATGGTAATATAAGTGCAGAGCTCTTAGCTTTCGTTTCAATCCTTAAAATGTCTTCCGCTGTTGCTGCACCTATTTACTGTAGTCATGAAAAAGCATTATTTTGTGAGATTCAAAGCTGACCTACTGCCCAACTCTAGCAACTCAGATTACGCAATATAGGTCTGCGTAGTTCAGGAATCTGGCAATAATGGCCTTAGGAGGTAGCCCTGGAGGCAGCCTAGGTGCTAAAGCCCTACCTGACATCGTCGCTACAAAATATGTTGAGACTTGGGTTTTGGGGACCCATGTGTCAAACCAGCCATGTAGGAATTTCTCGGGATTGGTGCTCTCAGCTCATTCTGGTATCCCCCCCACAGGGATGTTGTGTCTCCTAGCACGACCTTTTGCATCCTTCACCCATTCAGACAGGTCCTCTGTTGTTGATTCCAGCTTCCTGACCCATTCCTCCAAGGCTGTTCAGGGCATTTTCATTTCCTGAGATCTCTGCTTATGTGTCGCACTGGCGGCCACGTTACGAAGTTCTTCCGTCAATAGGTCAATATCCATGGCTTCTTCCACAATTTTTTCTGCAAACTGGGTCCTAAATGCTTGTAAAATAGTCTCCGTCGTCATCTGTGGATCCAAACGCCCACCGGTGAGTGTCACTGGCCTGGTTGTGACAGAGGTTCTGATCCGAAATAGATTATGTATACCTATCTGTTTTGTTCTGATGTTGGGCGCTTGTGCTCATCTTATTTCCCATCATGCAGTGGTTCAACAGGGTACAACAATCAACTCCTCAGCATCCGTATAAACAGAAATCTATCCTGTGTCACAAAGATGAAACACAAGTTTGGTCAGGGAGAGGTGGGCTATCTTGTAATTGCTGTGCACAGGACAGGGAACACCAGGATATTGCACCTGCAAGGCTCCCCCTAGATATTATCTGTGCAAATACCAGTGCTGGCTCACCTTTGGGACCCACACACTCGGGCCATTGGCAGCTTTATTCAGAACATCATAAGGCCACCATTTTCCCAGGCTTTTCTCAAAGGCCTCTGGAGAGAGAAAAGGCCACATTCCGATGTCTGCCTTCTCACCAGGGATGTTCTGTCCCGTGCAAATGGAGGAGACCAATCTCTTTCTACTATTGGTGAGTCTGGAACACGATTAGGGCAGGAGTATGTGGAGCAGCAGAGTTGTGCTATGTTCGCCCATCTTGTAGGCCATGACCCTCCTCTTCCTGTCTTTTAACAGATTCATAATATGGCCAAGCACAGGCTCTGGAATTAAGGACTTTATCAGGTTTGGCATTTTACACATGGGCATTTAGCTATAAGGCAAGCCCTTAAAGCTAGACTTCTAGAGGCAAATACTTTCCTGCTGACCCACTTTCTGCCATGCGTGCATTCAGTCTGCCAATAAAGTTTTCTTAGAGACTAAGACCACCATAATCTCTGGGGTAGGATGGGAAGCCAGGAATGTGTGATCTGAGGATGTTGGGACTGTGTTTTCACATCTCTTGTTGCAATACTACTATTGACTACGTTCTTTTTCCAGATCAAAAATACAGTGTAATCAATTCATTAAATGGCAAGACAATGGTTTGCCTATTTCTTGTCTAAGATTACAGTGAATACATTTGATTTTGGTTATTCAGAGACAAAGGCAAAATAGCTACTGTTTTCTTAATTACCAAAGAAGAGGTTGCTGTCTTGGCTTTGTTATGTTCTCCTGGAAACTGGAAGTCACTGAAGTCTTCATATCACTTTCACTCTACAAGTCTAAGAATATGCAAGTGCTCCCTAATACCGATTAATGCTCAATGACGTAAGGAAATGAACAACCACTCATTGTTTGCGGCTAGCTGCACTCTCACTGCACTAGTTCAGTAGAATGCCAGAGAACACCTGCTTCAGGGATGCCGGGACATAGGCATGCAACCCAGGCAGGGATGGTGCACGGAACCACCGAAAAGGCTAGTCGGCCACCAAATCCAATCACCCCTCAGGACATTACTGCTGCCATCAGCCACAGACGCCATGAGTGCTTGTGCTCTTGCCCGCAGTCTATTACAGTTCACTGCGGCACCACGATAAACCCACTTAGATCCTGAAACAGCCATCTGAAATGTGGCCAGGAGGGCTCAGGAAAGTCCAATTGCAGCAGGTCAGCCGGGCAGTTGCAGCAAGGCCTCTGAAGCTTGTTGTGTCCCTGTAGCTTACATAGGGGGTCAGTCAACTGACCCCTGCAGTCCCTCTGGGTTAACCTGGGATGAAGGTAAGCAGATTCGGTCTTCCTTATCAGACAGCAAGGCAGTCCTCAGCAGCAGGGCAGTCCTCTGGCAGCAGGGCAGTCATTCTTCTGTTACTTTCACAGGTCCAGGATTGTTTTGAGGGTCTAATATTTATACCTGGTGCAAGCCTTTTATTGTGTGGGGGCAAGGGGGCACCTTGTAGTACCCCCACACCTGTTTCTGGAAAGGTCTTCCCTTTCCCTACCCAAGGCTCCAAACAGTCTGGGGAGATAACAGGCTGGTGTCAGGTTCCTTTGGGGATGCTGGAGACAAGCCTTTTGAAATGCAAGACGGGAAGGGCACAGCTCCGTCCCCAGCCATCCTGGCAGGATAACCCATCCTGCCCACACCTAAGCTCCCTTTGAGTTACTGTCTGGATGCAATACCGAAACCCCAACAGCAAAGTCATTCACAGTCATGTGCCCTAGGGCACTGGCAGAAGGCACAAATGGTTAGGACAAGAGAATGCCAACTTTCAAAAAGTGGCATTTTCAGAAGTGTAACCTAAAATCCATTGCAACCATTAAAGAGGATTTTTAAATTACAATTCATTTCAGTGTAAACAGCATACCCCTATCTGTTCCCTATCTAAGGTTAGCTCTTATTAACCCCTTCGGTGCGTCTGACGCACCAGTGCTGATGTGCGTCAGACGGCTCCTGGCCTCCGCACACATGGCACTGGAAATCCCTCTGTGGAAGGGCTTCTCCAGCTCCCAAGGCTATATCTTTGGTTTCTCTGCAATGACGATCAGCGCGCACGTCGTGCTGACGTAATTCCAGCAAAACTGAAACTGAAATGAGCCAATAGGCTCATTTCAGTTTCTCTTTCTATGTGCTCAGGGGGCTATCTCAGCCCCCCAAGCGTGTAGAAAGACAGGGGAGGTGTCATTGAAGGGGGAGAATCTCACCCTTTACAATGGTACCCCCCGGTACCATCCCCAAGCAGGGATCCACCCATTGGACACCAGGGAAGGGAGGTGGGGGGTGGGGGTGGGGGGGGGGAGACGAGGGGAGCGGCCCATTGGGCAAGGGACTTTGCTCCAAAATAATATGGGCAATATCAGTCTTTCTGCCTCCTCCTTGGGGCGCGATAGCAAGACAAATGATGCCCAAAGTAGCGTCAGCCTAAAAAACGAATAATCAAACGGATTTTTGGGACCCGCTTTGCTCCCTCCTCAATCTCTACACGTTTTTGGCTCTTCCATGTCATAGGCACTTGGCCCATCCACACAAGTAGATTGAGGGCAAAGCTGACTGGTAGGAAATTTGTGTCGTGTGGCGATCCCACACAGATATTAGAGGAAAATGTAACTTCTTAGCTAATTTTGAGGTTTGCAGTGGATTCTTGGAAGGAAAATGTTGTGGGATCAACGCAAGCCACACCTCCCTAGACTCCCACTGGTGTCTAGAATCAGAAATGTTTGGGTTTTTTAGATTCACCTAGATGTCTGCAAACCCAGAACCAAAAACACAGGTGCCCACCTATCTGTCACAAAACAACCTGGTTTTTCAAGGAGGTCACCTGTGTTTTTGGTCCCCGGCTCAGCAGCCTTCTAGGGAAACCAACCAAACCCAGACATTTCTGAAAACTAGACACCCAGGGAGGTGTGGCTTGAGTGGATCTCCCAGCTATTTTCTACCCAGAAACCCTGCAAACCTTTGATTTAGCTAAAGAAAAAAACATTTTCCTCACTTTTCTGTGTAGGAAAGCTGTAGGATCATCGGGCCTCCACATATTTTCTTCCACTCAGCGTTCCCCCAGGTCTCCCGGTAAACATGGTACCTCACTTGTGTGGGTAGGCATAGTGGCTGCAACAGGAAATGGCCCAAATCGTACTGTGGAGACTTCAAAATTACCTATTATAAAACAATCTGGTTTTGCAAAGAGGGTCACCTGGGTATTTGGCCCGGGATTGGCGGCCATCAAAGGAAACCTACCAAAACCACACATTTCTGAAAAATAGACACCCTGGGGAGTCCAGGGTGGTATGGCTTGCGTCAATCCCCCAACGTTTTCCTACCCAGGCATATTTGAAAATGACCCCTAGTGTAATGTAATCTTTTTCTGCACCACCAAGAAGGAGGCTTGTACTGCATGGCTAGTAAAGATAATAGTTTTGTACCATTTGCCTTTGCTTCTGAATCCAATGACTTTCCCTGTATTGCTAATGGGGCTTAATGTAACATTTACCATTAGGAACTAGAGAGATGCAAGATACAATTAACCAATCAATTAATCACAGAATTTGTAGAGCGCAGCACTGTCCCCCCTGGGAGTATCTGGGAGCTGGGGTGTGAGGTCTCCATCGAAAAGCCAGCTCTTGAGGAAATGGCGGGAAGAGGAAACAAACGAGCAGAAAAAGGCAAAAACAGAGGGAAGAAAAACCAGTGAGCAGAATGGGAATAGAGAGGGGAGAAAAACTAGCAGAAAAGGCCAAATAGAGAGCAGAAAAACAAGCAGAAAAAAAGCAAAATAAAGGGCAGAAAACATTTGCAGAAAATGCAAAACAGAGCAAGAGATGAGCAGAGGTAGACAGGCAGCAGAAGGTAGTGGATTGCAGGCAAGCTAGACAGGAAAAGTGTTGCAGAGGGAGCTGGCACGAGGACCTCTCAATGTTTGTCATACTGTCAGATTAGGAAGTGGCAGTGCAACAACATTAGTGCTCAATAAACAATAGTCCCTTCACCCAAAGTAACACATTTGTGTTTTTTTTAAGTCTCCTCCATTTTGGATAGCCTGGATTAAGGAGTGGTGATATCTCTGTGATGATTTGAAGAACCTATAATCTGTAAAAGGCCCAATTCATGCCTAAATCCTGTACAAATTTGCTTTGGCAACTTGCCCTGATCACTCAATTGCCGAGGTTACAATGGATGAGTCCCTTGTGCAAGTGGAAACATGCAACCTCTACCAAGCATTTTAAAAAGGCATGTGTGGCGGATTTAAAAAAAAGTAGCGGAACTTTGTATTGCTAATGTTTGCTGGCAAACTTGAACCTGAGGAAACGTCAATCTTGTGTAGATTGGCATGTGGAAGTACACATCCTGTAAGTCTATGGGGTATATCAAATCGCCTTGATGAACCTGAGGAAACATCGGATGTAGAGCCACAATTATGAGCTTCTCTCTTTCACTCATTTGTTTGCTGTTTTTGCATCAAAGATCAGTTGCAATTCTTGTTTTGAGCCCTCTTTTTTGATAGGGTAAAAAGACCAAATGGCGTCCTAGACTTGATGTTTTAAAAAAGGTGTGACTGCATTCTCCTTTAACAGGATGCTTACTATATTTGTCACGTGGCCCAGGAGAAGAAGTTTTGATGCCGTAGGTGGATTTTGGGATAGGAAATCAAAAAACAAGATATTATTGCCATTCTGCACAACACCCAGTACCTAATTATCTAGTAATCAGTGTTCCAGATGGTGGAGGCTGCATGGCAGAGTTATATTTTGTTTAGAGGGGTTTTTCTTTGAAAGTGGAAGGTTGCTGTTATGCTGAGTTCTTGCCTGACTTCGACTTTTGATGAAAGGTCTTTGTTTATACAGCTGCCTCTTCCAAGAGTGTATTAAACTGCTGGTGCTGGTCTTTGCCGTATCCTTAGGACTTAAGGAAAATTCCTTTTCATTTACAGCATCATCAATTTTTGCGTGGAATCCAAGAATCCAAAAAAGGAAAGAATATTTTTACGCCATGACAATAACCCATCGAAGGGAAGTTGTATGTATTCTTTGTGTCCTACTCAGGTTTTAAAGGTTACCCATAGATTTCATCAAAAGACCTGAGCCTACCATTATTCAATAGCCTTTATTGCTGCCCCAACATGCAGCCCTTTAAAGAACATTACTACATCATAAACAATAGAGTGTTCAAGACATATAACATTCAGTGCACATATTCTTCATCCTCTTTTATTGACTGCTCCTTAACAGGTGTTTTGACTTCTAGGGCTTTGTTCTAGGTTTTTGGGTTGTCTTTGAACCTGTCCAATTTATGGATGGGTTGTTGTTTTAAGAAATGAGTTTTTATTTAGGAATTTCAGATTTGAAATTATTTTATGGAATAATTATGTTATTTCCGATGTTTACCTGGTATTTTCTCTTTATTTGGTATATATTTTGGCACTTTTGGGTGCATTTGTTAATTTGGCAAGTATTCTTGGCGGGGCACGCTGCAGAAGGACATACGCGCTTACTGTCTTCGGAATGGGCGTGCTGGTTGAGGGCCCAAATTTCTATCCCCAGAGAAAGAGATCCTCAAGGTCACGTGGAGGGAGTTCAAGACCTCAGGTCTCAAGGTGAGTTGTTTTGGATCTTCCCTAATAAAGGTAGGGAGAAGGATACAAATATTTGTGTGCAATTGGGAAAAGGTAACAAGAGATCCTTGGGTTTTCGAAATGGTCACTGGTTTCAAGAGAGACTTTCCAAGGAATTAAAGTTAGACACAGAAAAGATGGTTTTGATAGACATAGAAGTAGCACAGTTACCAGAGAAAGGGGCCTTGGTTCGTGTTCAGAACTTGGGAAGTTCAGGAGGTTTTGTAAGCACGTTTTTTTGGTAAAGAAAAGGACAAGGGTTTGGCGTCCAGTAATAAATTTAAGGGACTTGAATATTTTTTCTGGTTTACAGGCAGCTCAAGATGAAGGGAATTAATCTTTTGAGGGACAATTTGCAAACAAACGATTAGTTACTAAAATTAGACCTCAAGGATGCATATTTCACGATCCCCACGGACAGAAAAAGTCAGAAATATCACCGCTTCAGATGGAAGGGTGTCCTGTACCAATTCCTATGCCTTCCATTTGGTCTGTCTTCAGCTCCTCTGTGTTTCAACAATAAGTTAAGGCCCAGGTTGCTCAGTAACTTGTGGCTTGGGCCTGCTGGCAGGATCGATGAACATCTAACTCAGAGTCAGTGTTAGCTGTTCATCGATCCTGCCAGCAGCCCCCAGCCTCAGATTACTGAGCAACCTGGGCCTTAACTTATTGTTCAACACGAACATCATTGAAGATATCTGAGAGCGTACACAGCCCCGTTTTTATATCCACAGCCAGAAGCAATATAGCTGTTTTTACTGGTGCCAACTCCCCTACCTTCACCTTGGTCCTGATGAAAACCCCGTTCACAATGCGCAAAATTGGTTGTTCTGTTTAGGGGTCGAAATGTCGACATTTCTCCTTTGTTGTCAGATATATGACAGAGAATATCTGTAATTATGTTAGTCATTTAATGCATTTGTCAGGAAACTGTCTGGATAGTTGTTTATCAATTTATTGATGTATATATATGCGCACTACTGTCCTTCATCACAATCCCTCCCATGCACTTAACACCTCACATTTCTGTGCACCATTTTGCTAGAAAAATACCCACTGATGAATTGTATTCTACTGTATATAAACTGATTAACTTCAATGTTGTGATGAAATAAAATCACACTCATTTGGTTGTTAGATTGTATAGTGGTGCTTGACTTTGTTCAGATACAACGGATTAACTCTTTTACACATCTATCTTTCTTAAATTGCTTTCCACTGGGACATTATCTTATTGTACCATTATCTACCCAGGCCCAGTGGCTTTTCGGGTTGCCCCATTGTTACTTAACTCGCCAAGATGGTCGCAACTTGGTAGAGCTCCGGCAGCAGTGCGGTTAAAATCGGCGGTGCCACTACTAATCATCTGCTATGGGGACAGAAACACTATGCCTGAAGTCATCCGTGTCTGGGGCCGTATGAGCGTGAGATTGCAGTGCATCGGGGAAGGACGGCACCTCCAACACCTGCCTCTTCGCTAAAACACGTCTTACTGCGACACTAGTAGCGCAGACTACGCCACTCTTCAACCCCCGACTTCATGCCCCATCGACTTCTGGCAACCCCTGCGCGATTACCTATGCACTCTTGCACAAGACACGACCACCTACTCCTGTGCAAACTAGCGCAATCACCCCCATTGTGCTTCCAAACCCCAAAGGTACATAAACTGCTGCCGTCAAAGACCATGCCTACCAGACATCTATAAGCTCACGGCTCCACACTACCGCTAGATCGTTATACATCTGTTATTTATCGTATTCTAAAAAAAAGCTATTACCTGCTTGACAAAGGAGGTAGCATCTGCTACACAGAGGTATTCAATTTTGTTTCTCTAAACCATTGGTTCTGAAACTTTTGACTTCAGTGGACTCCAACTGAATCATTACTGGAAACCGGGTACCCTCCTACTGAGTCATTATTGGAAGCCAGGGACGCCCCTGCCTAAGACAATTCTATGAGTTGGACCTCAAAGCAATACACAAAACACAAAAGTACACAAACAAGTATAAACTATACAAATGCTCAAATATTTTGTATAATTCATAATCAAATATGGAAGGAGTTTTCAAATTTTCAATTTTGCTTCTTTATTTGTATAAACGTTATTAAATTTAATTGCTTAATGTTATTTAATTTTGTAAAACAGTCGCTCCACCCCCCCAAATCCCCGAGTAGGCCTTGCGGACTCCCAGGTTTCCTCAGATAACAGATTAAGAACCGCTGCTCTAAACTATTATCAAATGGAAATGAGAATTCTATCACAAGGAAGAGGAGTGTAATCTGCTTAGTGTATAACTGGGTATTCATGGCTAGCTAGAAGATTCAAGAAATACCTCCTCCTCATGCTTCCTCTACAACCATTCACATTATGATGCTCATGATGGCAGTCATATCTAAGGCATTTTGTGAAGGTATAGCTGCTTTTGTGATATTGCTTTCGTTGGACTCTGCTTTCTCAGAACAGGCCTCTGTTCCGCAGGTGTCACCCAAGATAGCTGGGGTAGCTCTGTGATCAAAGTGACCGACATCTTCAATACTATCTGCATTTCTTCCAGAGTGCCTGGTGTGGTATCCAGTAGAATTTTTTTTGTATCATTTGCAGATGCTGGGATGGGCAACAGTGCTTCATCTGAAGGATCTTGAGGTTCTGGAGATGTAGATGGAGTTATGACCTTGTCCTGCATTTTGTGGCTCAACATAGCAGAGTGGACGGTCAAGAAAAGCTACAGCAGGAGACATTCAAAGTGATATGCTAACCTTGACATTGAGGACATTCTCAAAGAAGAATATCTGAGCATCGAACCAGAATGCTCATAATCTCTTGATGTTGAGTTCCTGAGAGCATTCAACATCAAGAGTCTTCATTTCCACAGTCAGCAAGAATGGCAGCAACATTGAGGTAGAGGTTGATGAGCAGTGATCTATTTAGATAATGTGGAGGAGGAAGGAGGATGACAGGTTTCCTCAAAGTAGTGTTTTTAGTTTAATGTTCTCTCCTGAGGGATTGGCTGTTTTTGTTTTTTAATAACTCTTTTTATTGGTACAAACTTACATTGTGGTCATTACATACAGGTAATCATTTCTTGTTTCAGTGTTACATTTCCGGGATCGTGCACAAATATCACAGCCGTTAGATGTTATACATTGTGGGAGGGTCGTGTTGCATATCAAATTAGGGCGTTAGTGACTCTTCGATGGAGGGGATCAAAGGGAGCTCACAAATATTGCCACGTTACACAAAGCAATTTATCCATATTGCACTCCATTTCCGTGGGCAACCCCGGGCTGTATACACTGTTATTTCCTGCAGCATGTTCCAGTCCATATCGTTTTTCCATGCACTAATCGTTGGTGGTGTTGCTGCCCGCCATAGGCGTGCGATGTTACGTTTTGCTATGGTCTGACCAAGCGTCGCCCAGGTTCTCCCTTTTGCCATCAGGTTTGTCGGTTCCCAGATGTTTAAAAGACACCTTTTGGCTTCAAGCCGCATTTCTACCCCCCCAGACTATACTCATGTATTTATGTACCTGCTTCCAGTACGCTTGTATCAATGGGCACTCCCAGAGAATATGCATGTATATCCCCTCAGAACCACATTGTCTCCTACAGGATCCCTCACCACTCCTGCCCATCAGGACCAGTCGAGTACCAGAAAGGTATACTCGGTGCAGTATTTTCAGTTGAATCAGTCTCAGTTTCGCTGATATAGCCACTTCCTTGGGGGAGGAGAGCTCCTCCCTCCACTCCTCCTCATCTATCTCTAGAACGTCCCGCTCCCATTTTCCCTTAAGAACCACCAGGGGGTCAGGGGTGTGATGTATAAGTTTCTTGTATGTGAGAGATATGGCCTTTTCTGGCAGATAGCCATCAAGCAGCCTATCTTCGAGTGGGGAGGACTCCGGAAGGGACGTACCTGTTGGAATGTGTGCCTGAAGTGAATGCCTAACCTGCGCATATCTTAAGAACTCAGAGTGTGCTAGTTCGTAAGTCAGCTGCAGTGAGGCAAACAACACCATGCCATCCGGCCCCCAAAGGTCCTTTATGTGGGAGATCCCTATCAGGCCCCATTTGTCGAACCCCTTAGATCGACCCAGCATGCCCAGTTGTTCAGAAACCCAGAGTGGGGTAGCTAGTGTGAGTTTATCAGCCCAAACCAGATTACGGCTTACAATATGCCAGAGTTGGACCGAATGTCTTGTGGGCCCTGTGAGGGGGTATTTATTGGGTTTGGAGTAGAGCGCAGCCTCGAAATTCCCACCCGGAAGGAGCCACCTATCCATCCCATAACCGGGGTCGTCGCCACTACAGTATGTACCTTGATTGATGGCCGAGAGGTGTGCAGCCCAGTAGTATTTCTGGATGTCAGGAAGTGCTATCCCCCCATCATACCAACCAATCGTCAGTTTACAGAGTGAGATACGCAGAGTCCCATCCCATAGTAGGTCCCTCTGGGTGGCTTCGATTTCTTTGAAATATTGATGTGGGACTAGGTCTGGGTAGTTCTGGAGGGCATATAGGAAACGCGGTAATGTCATCATCTTAAAAAGAACCGCCCTTCTCAGCAGGGACAACGGGAGCTTCTTCCATGTGGCGGTGTCACGTTTAAACCTTTGCAGGGGTGGTAAGTGATTCCTCTCATAGAAGGCTGTCAGGTCTGTGGTGATGAAAACACCGAGGTATGTGAACCCCTCCGTAGCTGTTTGGATCGGGCAGTGGCGTTGAATAGAAGGGGTTTTGCCATGTAAAACGTAGAGCAACCATTTCCCCCAGTTAATGCTGTAACCAGAGTTTTTAGCGGCTTCAGTAGCCAATTCCTTATATTCGGCCGCCTTGATCTGCATTTGGTGTAGAGCCACCAGGTCTCCATCTGCTTGTGCGGCCGTCTCAAGTTCAAGTAGGTTGTGCTGGATGATGAGCATTTGCTTTTCTTTCTCTTTGCGTTGCCCGGCTATGGCTGAGAGGGCATTACCCCTCAGCACTGTTTGAACGCCTCTCATAGAGTGGTAGGGGACTCCACCGTCCCTTCGTTTTCCTAGAAATACTGACCGATCATGCGGGTTATCTCAGTTTTGGTCTCTGGATTGTGGAGAAGCCAGGGGTTTATAGGGGCAACACAGCCCACCTTTTTCTCTCCCATGGGGAGAAGTGCCCATACGGGGGAGTGGTCTGATATGCCCCGTGCTAGGTGTTTAATCTCCTGAATGGTGGTGTCTTGCTGCAAGGGCATAAGCATGTAATCTATCCTGGAGAGGGTGTGGGCCAGAAAAGAATGTGTAGTGTTGGAGGTCTGGGTGACGTATACGCCACAAATCTGTTAGGCCGAAAGCTTCCAGGAGGTTGGAAAGCCACATGTGAGGGATGTCTCGGGTGGGTGTCTGTCAAGCCTACCCGAAACTACCGCGTTAAAGTCCCCACCCAGTATGAGTTGTCCCTCGGGAAGGGAAAGGAGAAGCCTGCCCAGTTCTTGGTATGATTGGGTTCGAAGACCTGGTGGAATATAGACCGTCATTTTGGTGAGTGTGCGCCCCTCCCATCTTCCCGAGAGTACCGCAAAGCGGCCCAGTGGATCAGTCCAGGTATATTCAATGACTATTGGGAAGGACAGTCTTACAAGAATGCTCACACCCCGGGACCCTTTTGTGAAGCCGGCATGTGTCGCCATTTTGTAGCCCGATCTGCTAAGCGCCTGGCAGTTGTTCCCAACCAGGTGTGTTTCCTGCAATAAGACAACATCTAGAAGATGACGTTTAACGTATTGAAGAACAATAACCCTCTTAACCTTGTCCCCTAGCCCATTGACATTCCAACTAAGGATTTTAAGACTTTTATCCCACCTCGTATTCATCGTTTAAAGTTATTCGTTTGCGCAATCCGTATACCCTGTAACACTGTTCACTCACTTTATTACGTTTCCCGCATGACCAACTTGAATCCCCACCCCTCCCACCCCCCCAAAAAACACAAACAAATCGTACACAACATTTACGCTTCAAACCCCACTGCCCCCCCCCGCCACCCTGTTAGCCTGCCACGTAGGTTTAGACCGACCCACATCCCAACTAGCAGAGTGCCTATCGCCCTAGAGAGAAGACCCCCCCCCGTTAACAGTTAAGTGGGGAAGTGCGCTAGCAACCTCTCCCCGCCTGGAAGCCCCACTGTCACCAAAGGATCTGCTGGCCAGTTCGCTAGTTCAGTTCGGGTATTCAAAGTAGAACACTGTCTGTGGCCTTCAGTGTATCCCCAAGGCTGGCCATTGGCACGGGAAGCACCATATTCACCTGGATGGCGCAGCACCGGGAATCACTCCCCCTCACGGGGTCGTAAAAATGTTTTGTACAATACATTACATGTTGTCGAGGTGTGTTAGCGCTGTCCGCAGGGGATTGGCTGTTAGGTTTAAAAACAAAAGTCAAAAAATGTTGTCGCCTACTAGATTGTTTTCTGTTCATAATTATCATTTGAAATGTATTAATTGAAAAATATGCTTCTAGACCCAATACATATGCAAAAATATGCAATTGTTTATGAATTCAGAGAAAATGCAATGAAGGAGAACCACAATTTTGTCAGGAACAGAAAGAAACAATCACACGCAATCTTGGTCTTCTTTGCAGAAATCTAAGATCTAGGAGAATTCTTATTTTTAGTGCAGGCAGCAGAAGAACAATTACAAACTGGGTACTTGACTTTCGACTACTCATTCACTATGGGTCACAACTATCACTAGCATAGCAGCCGTACACAAGTCACCATGTAAAACTTTCACTGCCCTTCTCTCACTAGTGCAGGTCAGGAATGTGACACTAGTAGCCACCCAACTATCTACTGATCAGCACATCCAAATTGTATGTGCTTCTGTGCTTTCAGCAAGCAGAAATCTTTATTTTGAGCCACTCTCTATGGGTTTTAATTCATGGTATTCTTTTCAAGATCGAAAGGGAAAAGGACAGTGTTTTTGCACGGATTCAGTATTGTCTTGTTTCTCTAGCCAGGAAAAAGGTTCCTGATTTAAGGACACTAATGCCATTATTAACAGTGGCCCAGAAAATGTACTGGTACTTCCTCACCCCCAGAACTACTAAAACTGGGGTTCCAGTTACGCCCCACCCTCTCTCCTTAGGGTCCACTAAGACCTGAAGAATTACCTGGGGGTACCGATAATTCCAGCTCAGATTTTTCTGTTAATTGCACATTTTAACCTGGACATTTACATGGTGAAAACAGCTGAAACCTCTGGGTGTAATGTTAACAACTCTGCAGTGTTCCCGCAGATATAATTCCAGTGAGGCCTGTAGCTAATGTTATGCCCTCATCAGAATTTAGTGACCACTCATAATGAGGAACTAAGACCGTCTCTACTAAGGACTGAAATTCCAGAGGACTGTAGAATTTGACAGATGTGGTTTACATGTTTTAATTCAATTCCAAACTGTTTTTTCCCTCTACTTTGTAAGCACTTAATTTAATACATTGTGTCTCTGAATTGATCAGTTAGTACATTAAATCTTTCATTTTGAAAGTATTTGAAGGCTTTATACTCTGATCATTTTACATGCTCAGCCTCAGGCATCAAAGTAACTAACACCTTTTTGATGATTTCAAGTGAGCTGCCTGTAAAGCTAAGGCTTATATAAAACGTAACTTTGGCAATGGACACAATGTATTGAGGAAATAGCCTGAGACAGTGTCTTTTGAGGCAACATATTACCTCATGGAAGTGTGCCACGATTGATGTTTCTTGTAATGCAAGAGGATTACAATAGGTTTTTACATGAGGTAAAGAACAAGTTACTTACCTTCGGTAACGATGTATCTGTAAGAAACATTAGTTAGTTAGATTCCTCACCTTAGAATATCCCCAGGCGTCAGATTGGATCCGGAAGATTTTTCGTCAGCAATACCCCTTGCGCGTCGCTAGGCGTCGTCTGCGGCTCCGCGTCCGTCGTCGGCGTCGTGCGCCGGAATGACGTCGTCGGAGTACTTAGACGCCGCCCTCGCGCGCTGACGTCAGTTCTTGTACATAGCTTTCCGCGCCAGGAACGCAGAGCCATGCAAAGACCGACACTGGTGCCAAAAATAAAATCTAGGGGCCTGAAAAGGATCACCTTAACCCTAGATGTCAGTTCGCAGAACGGGGAGGATGGGTGAGTCGGTGAGGAATCTAACTAACTAATGTTTCTTACAGATACATCGTTACCGAAGGTAAGTAACTTGTTCATCTGAAAGAAACACGTTAGTTAGATTCCTCACCTTAGAATAGATACCCAAGCAATACCATCCCCGGTGGTGGGTCTGCGAACCAAGATCACACCAGAAAGTCCTGGAGGACAGAACGGCCAAAGAAGCCATCCCTCCGGACTTGGCTGTCAAGGCAATAATGCCTGGCAAACGTGTGTAGCGAAGCCCACGTCGCCGCCTGACAGATGTCCTGCAAAGGGACACCCCGTCCCAAAGCAGTAGTAGCCACTGTGGCCCGAGTAGAATGGGCGCGCAGCCCAACAGGAGGGTCCTTTTTTGCCAAGGAATAACAAAGTTTGATGCACAAAACGACCCACCGAGAGATGGTCCGTTTGTGCACAGCTTTCCCCTTCTAAGCACCCACGTATCCAACGAAAAGTTGGTCGTCCACCCGGAACTGCTTTGTGCGGTCCAGATAAAAGGAGAGCGCACGATTTGGGTCCAGACGGTGGAGCCTCTCTTCCTCTTTGGAAGGATGCGGAGGCGGAAAGAAGGTGGGCAAGGTGACAGACTGCCCAAGATGAAAGGGGGTCACCACTTTCGGAAGAAAGGAGGGACGAGGCCGAAGGACAACCTTGTCCGGATGAACAGAGAGAAAAGGAGGCTTTGAAGATAAAGCCTGGAGCTCACTCACCCGTCTAGCCGAGGTGATGGCTACCAGAAAAGCAGTCTTAAGCGTCAGCAGACGAAGAGGACAATTATGAAGAGGCTCAAAGGGAGCGCACATTAGAAATGTGAGAACAAGATTCAAGTCCCACTGAGGCATTACAAAAGGGATAGGAGGGAACGTGTGAGTAATGCCTTTTAGAAAGCGTGTAACTACAGGGGACTTGAAAAGAGAAGGCTGATCAGGAAGCCGCAAGAAGGCAGAGATGGCAGCAAGATAACCTTTCAAGGTGCCCAGGGCAGAGCCCTGCCGGGCCAAAGAAAGAAGAAAGAGGAGAACGTCAGAAAGAGGGGCGGAAAGGGGATCCACAGCCTTTGCTGTGCACCATGCCACAAATTTGTTCCACCGGCAGGCATATACCGTCTTTGTGGAGGGACGCCTGGCTGCCAGAATGATATCACAGACTTCAGGAGGCAAGTCAAATGGCATCAACTGCCGCCGCTCAATCTCCACGCATGGAGGTGGAGGCTGGACAGGTTCGGGTGGAGGACCGTCCCCTGCTGCTGCGACAGAAGATCCTCCCAAAGGGGCAGACGTATCGGAGGATCGGTCAACATACTGAGTAGCTCGGGATACCAGTACCTTCGTGCCCAATCCGGAGCCACCAAGATGACTTGGGCCCGGTCGTGCCTGATCTTCTTCAGCACTCTGGGCAGAAGTGGTATAGGCGGAAAGGCGTACAACAGACCGCAACTCCACTCGTGACGAAAAGCGTCGCCGAGCGAGTGCCGCCTTGGAAATTCCAACGCGCAGAACTGCTGACATTGCGCGTTCTCTTCGGTGGCGAATAGATCTAACCAAGGCTCTCCCCACTGCTGAAAGAGACCTTGCGCCACTTCGGAGTTCAGACGCCATTCGTGATCCATCATGCACCGGCGGCTGAGTTCGTCTGCTCTGGCGTTCAGAGAGCCCGCCAGATGTTGAACCACTAGGGTGACGCCCTGGTGTTCCAGCCATTTCCAGAGGCGCAGAGCCTCCTGACAAAGGGTCCACGACCCCACCCCGCCTTGTTTGTTGCAATACCACATGGCGGTGGTGTTGTCTATGAACACCTGCACGACACTTCCCCTGACAGAGGGAAGGAAGGCTTTCAGTGCAAGTCGGATCGCTCTCAACTCCAACAGGTTGATGTGGAGACGAGACTCCGCCGCAGACCAGAGGCCTCTGATCTCCGCCTCTCCCATATGGCCACCCCATCCCAGGAGGGACGCATCCGTCACTACGACATGCTCCGGTTGGGGAAGGGAGAGGCTCTTGCCCGTGACCCAATCGCGGTCCGTGAGCCACCACTGCAACTGCCGTGCAGTGCCCTCCGAGATCAAGACATGGTCGGACAGGTTGCCGTGATGCTGGGCCCACTGAAACTTCAGGTCCCACTGCAGAGCCCGCATGCGCCGCCTGGCGTGATGCACTAGTAGGCTGCAGGAGGCCATCAGCCCCAGAAGCCGCAACACTAGCCTGACCGAAACCCAGGATAGAGGCCGAAAGATGGGAATCAGGGCCTGAATATCCCGGACCCGCTGTTCCGGTGGATGGACCCGGAACTGCGCTGAATCGAGAACCGCTCCGATGAAGAGGAGCTTCTGAGAGGGACTCAGGTGTGACCGGCACGTTGATGGAAAACCCCAGCAAATGCAGGAGATCCGCCGTAGTCTGGAGGTGGGAGACGACTGCCTGGGGCGAGCCCGCCTTCAACAACCAGTCGTCGAGATAGGGGAAGACTGGAACCCCTGATCTGCGCAGATGAGCTGCGACCACCGCCATCACTTTCGTGAACACCCGAGGGGCACTGGTAAGGCCGAAGGGGAGCACGGTAAACTGAAAGTGCTCCTGACCCACCGTGAACCGCAGGTAACGCTGGTGGGCCGGCAGGATGGGGATGTGGAAATATGCGTCCTGCAAGTCCAACGCTACCATCCAGTCTCCAGGGTCTAGGGCAGCTAGAACCTGAGCCAAAGTTAACATCTTGAACCTCTCCTTCCGGAGGAAGGCATTGACGTCCCGGAGGTCCAAGATAGGGCGTAGGCCCCCTTTGCCCTTCTTGGGAACCAGAAAGTAGTGGGAATAACAACCACGACCTACTTCTGGGCTCGGAATGCGCTCGACGGCCCCCTTGGCCAAGAGGGCCGAAACTTCCTCGTGGAGAAGATTCAAATGATCCCCCGAGATACGGTGGTGCTGCGGTGGCATGGCTGGAGGGGTCGTCTCGAAGGGGAGGGAGTAGCCCCTTCGGACGATTTGCAGCACCCACCTGTCCGATGTGATGGACCGCCAGTGGAGCAGGTGATGGCGAACTCTGCCGCCCACTGGCGTGGAATGGGCCTGAAAGCTCGGACTAGGAAGGCTTTGAGGCGGATGCTGCCGGGGTGGATGTGGGCTGACCGCGTCGACCTCCAGAACCGCCTCGGCGGAAACCACGTCCACGACCGCGCGCAAGTTGGTTCTGCGGCTGGTGGCTAGGCGTACGTGAGGAGGCACCCCTTCCTTGGCCACGAAAGGGGCGAAAAGCGGAAGTTTGCGACCGCGGGGCCGAGAGGCCCAAGGACTTGGCCGTAGCCCAGGAGTCCTTAAAGCGATTCAGCGCACTGTCCGTTTTCTCACCAAAAAGGCGAGTGCTATCAAAGGGCATGTCCATGAGAGTACTCTGGACATCACCCGAAAAGGACGTGGACCGCAGCCAGGCGTGACGTCTAAGCGCCACCGTGGTAGAAATCGCCCTACCCAGCGAGTCCGTAGTGTCAAGCCCACATCGGATAGCATGTCGTGCTGCATCCCTCCCATCGGCCAGAGCCTGGGTAAGTCGTGTCTGGACCTCCTCCGGACACAGGGGCAGCACGTCCTCCACCGTATCCCACAGAGAGTGGGAATAACGGTCCAAGAGACAGGTGGTGTTCAAGGACCGCAGGCCCAAACTAAGGGAGGAGAACAGCTTTTTGCCAAACTGTTCAAGTCTCTTGGAATCCCGGTCCGGCGGAGCGGTCGGGAAGGAGGATTGGGAGGTAGAAGCCTGGATAACCAGGCTCTCGGGGGTAGGGTGTTGGGACAGAAAACTGGGGTCGCCCGGAATAGGGCGGTGGCGCCTGGCGACATTCCTGTCCACAGGAGGAACTGTGGAGGGCTTGGACCAGGTTCCCTGCAGAACGTCAATGAGGGCCTCATTGAATTGCAGCAGAGGCTCAGTGGAGCTTGCTGCAGACTGAAGCACCTCAGTGAGCACGTTAGTCCTCACAGCCGCGGCAGGTAGCTCGAGCCCAAGGGCTGCGGCCGCCTTGCGCAGCACCAAAGAGAAAGCAGCACCCTCCTCCGAAGCCACAGTCGGAGGAGAGATGAATCCAGTGTCTGGAGAGGTATACAGACCACTGGCCTCCCCCAGTTCATCTGCCCAGTCCTGTGACAGCTGAGCCTGAACGGCCATAGGATCCTCGGACCCCTCCCATTCGCCCCCGTCATCCGATTCCTGGTAAGCAGGAGGAAGGATCGGAGCCGGACGATAGACATAATGTGTCTCCAGCGGCGCCGAACGCGGCGTCCATCGATGCCGTAACGGCGCCGGGGCTGAACTGGGGCACGACGCCGGGCGGAGCTGGCGTCGGAGGTGGTACCGGTGTCGACGCCGGCGGAGGAGGCGTGACGAGGTCGATCGGCGTCGGCGGGGACTCGGGAACGGGTACCTCGGGCACTTGCGGCGTCGAGGCCGGAGCCGTCGACGGCGCCGGAGCCGCCGGCAGGCAAGGTTGCCCAGTCGGGTCCGCGGGGCCCGAAGGCGCGCCAGCGGGCGTCGACGGCGGAGCCAGGTTCCTCATGGCCGAGAGGAAGGCACTGACTTCCGCCGGCGTCGCGTCAGTCCCAGGGACCGGCGGGTATGGGGACTTGCGCGGCGCCTGCGGCTCCGCTGGAGCCGCGGGGGTGGAACCACCCTGACCCTTGGCCGAGTCGCGCGACCGGCGAGGGGAGTCCGAAGAGCGCTGTCGCCTCTTGGACTTCTTGGAGTGCTTCGACTTACTCGAAGACTTGGAGCCAGACGATCGATGATGAAGTCGGCTGCGGCTCCGTGACCGATCCTTGGACCTCCTCCTGGACCGGGATCGAGAGGGGCGCGGAGCCGAGTGGCGAATCTCGAGAAGCTTACGGGACCGCTCCCGTCTAGCCTTCGAGGTCAGGGCCTTGCAGTTCGAACACGACTCCGCGTCGTGGTCGAGGCCCAAACAGTAAAGGCACCGGCGGTGATGGTCCGTAACCGACATCAAGCGGCTGCAGTCAGCACAGGCTTTAAAACCAGGCATCCTACCGGCACCGGAGTCGAGACAAGATCAAAAAGGATCAAAAAACGTAGTAAAAAAAGACTAAAAGGGGTAGCTCTCCCGGATCTGCGCTTACTGGCGCCGAAAAAAGTAGAACTGACGTCAGCGCGCGAGGGCGGCGTCTAAGTACTCCGACGACATCATTCCGGCGCACGACGCCGACGACGGACGCGGAGCCGCAGACGACGCCTAGCGACGCGCAAGGAGTATTGCTGACGAAAAATCTTCCGGATCCAGTCTGACACCTGGGGATATTCTAAGGTGAGGAATCTAACTAACGTGTTTCTTTCAGATTACCAGCTTTATTATGAAGAGGACTTTATGGCCTACCTTTTACAGACATGATTTTGCGCAGCCATGAATATTGCTTGTCAGAATGCAGTGATTGAGTCAAGATAGGCATTATCATTACCTAAATACAATGTGATTTCAATCTAAAATAAACATAGGAAAGTTTGGAAATCTGAGCAATTGATCCCAAATAGAAGAGGTTTTGAGTGTGAGGACTTTGTTCCAAACCTCAGTGGACGTAAGGACCAAATCAAACATGAACCTGTCATATCAGAAGATTTCATTTCATGTGGGGAAATTGGTTACAGAAATGGATGGATACAGAACCTCAATGGTAGTGAATGCAAATCACAAAGCATAGATGCACATTCACTTAGCTGGCTATTATGCATATCATACAAGCAGTAAATTCTATAGTAGACATTCAACTGTGAAGTGCTAATCTTCAACAACACTTTCTGTAGGAAAGACAATTTTCTTTAAATGGATGAACTTAACATGCTGTGCTATAATGGTGGAATCTGCACATACCTCTGGTAAGCCTAAATATTGTGATGATATGTTCATCTTCAAATCTGTGATGCTCTTTGATGAGTCAGGTCCTTCCTAATCAAGTACAGGAAACAAAGTACAGATGCATTACTTCATAATTTAGGCGATTTCCCCTTCCGACATAGCCCACTAATGTATAGCAAAACCCCTTCCTCCCTTCCACAGACCCAGTTGTTGTGCCTCATGGGGCTCACTGCATGATGCCCAAGGCCGTCACTTAGCCCAGCAACTTAATAAACCTGTGAGGTGGTCAGTCTAAGTCAAATTGTAAGGGTCTTCCTAAATGTTTGTGACGGAAACATCAATTGGTTTATTATAAGAAGTCAAAGGACCTTACATTACATGTACAAGGGTAGCACTCTACAGGTCTGGAGGAACTCAATGGTTGTGCACACCAGTCCACTAACAGAGGTTTTCACCAATAGGTCAGGTAAGAGCAATTTCGCTAACCACAATGGAGATGTGGACCCACTAACTAAATACAGAATACAACTAAGGCAAGATTTTTTTAACTACCTTATACCTGATATGTGCTCATTTATGATGAAATACACTTAAAATAAACTGTACAGGACACACGTTCTCACCTCCTGTGAGGTCAACTTCCTCTTCTTCTTATCTCTTTTTCTTTCCAAATCAGACACGATCTTCTCATCAGTTAGGTTGCTTCGGAACTCACAAAATTCATGCCAGAATGAGAACAAAATGCTAAAAACCACCATCTAAACAAGGGACAATAAAAACAAGAGTTAATAGGAGCTTCAAATGTGCTTTTTCATGCTTGTTCACATATTTGGAAGAAAAAGTTACCTACTTGAAATTCTTGTTCTCCGGAATATCTTCATTGTTGTAAAGAGTAAAAAGCACCACCCATGTGCGAGACCCCAAAGCACTTTAAATATAAATAAAATCTCTTCTAATAATGATTATATGTGCCTATCTTCAGGCAACACTGACTAAATCTCATTTTTTTTCTTAAAAATAAATAAAAGACAGTTTTAATTAAACATTCCACCAATGGCTAATCGAATATTTTCGGATTACTTTTTAGGGAAAAAAGTAAGAAAAGAAAATAGAGCTTTAAAGGTAGAAGGAATCTATTAAGGGAGTCAGCATCTCCACTGCCATACAATGCCCTGCAAGAAGTTGTCTTACTGTGTTTTGGCGGAACCTAACATGAAGTCACATCTTCTTTTTGATTAAAAAAACCTTAAATCTTATAAAGGGTGAAGACACTAGGGAGCCTATTCACAAACTGCATTTTATAATACATTAGTAGTACAACACAATTACTAGTAAGGTACTACACAATGCTATTCCCAAAACTATATGCAGAGTTTCCGCCTCTACGATCCTCCTCTGTGCCCCAACTATCTAGGTGCCGATCACGATCCTGTAAAAACCGGGTACGAACCGTCGGACGGAGCAAATTCTCCGTCCAACGCGTACCCGGTCGTCAAAATGTACAAACATGGAATTACGATTCGCACGGAAACACCATTTCCGTACGAATCGTACAAAACCCCGACCGATGAAAATAAACATACAAATGCGATCCGGGAAAGCGCCGACGTGACGTCGGGACGCACGCAGCCTGCCATTCACGAACCAGGAAATACGATTCGCACCGACGTCATCGCGCACGGTGAATATTTTCCGGCTGCCAAAAACTGCCGGGAAATCAGGACGACGCGAACAAGGAGTACCGGTACGCGACAGACAGACAGGACGACGCGAACAAGGAGTACCTGTACGCGACGGACAGACATGGACCCGAACCTACGTGTCATCCCGGCCCTCATAGCAGTCGACCTCCTCTACAGGTTCCGACGCAGACGATCAGAACAACTAAGGGAGGGGGGGAAAGGGGGGGGCAGGACCAGGGGCAGGCCACAAAACCACCACCAATGTCACACAGCACACATGCCCTGGACATACCTGACCCCCATGCCCTGGTCACCACGAGGGGGTGGGGGCATGTCCAGCAAAGCCAGCGTCCGCCACAAAGGAAGTGCCTGACGACGCGAACCGGCAACACAACTATACAGGTACGTCCCGTACCCACGCCTTAAGAGCGTGGGTACGAGTCGTACCACGCCCACACCTACGTCATCCCAACAATGGCGGGACGGCTGCACCCACGTGGCAAAGGCCTGGGTACGGGTCGCACAAGCATCACATAGCGTGGGTACGGATATGTACGGACCGTACCCCCACCACCGTATGCATGGAGCGTACCCCCAACCCCAACAGTGTAAGTACGACCCGTACCCTCACCCGCGGACGTATACGTCCCACCCCAACAGTGTAAGTACGACCCGTACCCTCACCCGTGTACGTATGGAGCGTACCCCCCACCCCAACAGTGTAAGTACGACCCGTACCCCCACCCGTGTACGTATGGAGTGTACCTCCACCCCAACAGTGTAAGTACAACCCGTACCCTCACCCGCGTACGTATGGAGCGTACCCCCCACCCCAACAGTGTAAGTACGACCCGTACCCTCACCCGCGGACGTATACGTCCCACCCCAACAGTGTAAGTACGACCCGTACCCTCACCCGCGTATGTATGGAGCGTACCCCCCACCCCAACAGTGTAAGTACGACCCGTACCCCCACCCACGTACGTATGGAGCGTACCTCCACCCCAACAGTGTAAGTACGACCCGTACCCTCACCCGCGTACGTATGGAGCGTACCCCCACCCCAACAGTGTAAGTACGACCCGTACACTCACCCGCGTACGTATGGAGCGTACCTCCACCCCAACAGTGTAAGTACGACCCGTACCCTCACCCGTGTACGTATGGAGCGTACCCCCACCCCAACAGTGTAAGTACGACCCGTACCCTCACCCGCGTACGTATGGAGCGTACCTCCCACCCCAACAGTGTAAGTACGACCCATACCCCCATGGAGCGAACCCACACATGTGTATGGACTAAGCGTACATATTGTTAAATAGGAGGGGTGTGTGCCCATCACTCCCAGCAGTGCCCAGAGACAGGAGGGGTGTGTGCAGAGTCCTCCCAGCAGTGCCCAGAGACAGGAGGGGTGTGTGCCTAACACTCACAGCAGTGCCCAGAGTCAGGAGGGGTGGGTGCCTAACACTCACAGCAGTGCCCAGAGTCAGGAGGGGTGGGTGCCTAACACTCACATCAGTGCCCAGAGACAGGAGGGGTGGGTGCCTATCACTCCCAGCAGTGCCCAGACTCAGGAGGGGTGTGTGCAGAGTCCTCCCAGCAGTGCCCAGAGTCAGGAGGGGTGTGTGCAGAGCCCTCCCAGCAGTGCCCAGACACAGGAGGGGTGGGTGCCTATCACTCCCAGCAGTGCCCAGAGTCAGGAGGGGTGTGTGAAGAGCCCTCCCAGCAGTGCCCAGAGACAGGAGGGGTGGGTGCCTATCACTCCCAGCAGTGCCCAGAGTCAGGAGGGGTGTGTGCAGAGTCCTCCCAGCAGTGCCCAGAGTCAGGAGGGGTGTGTGCAGAGTCCTCCCAGCAGTGCCCAGAGTCAGGAGGGATGTGTGCAGAGTCCTCCCAGCAGTGCCCAGAGACAGGAGAGGTGGGTGCAGAGTTCTCCTAGCAGTGCCCAGAGACAGGAGGGGTGTGTGCAGAGTCCTCCCAGCAGTGCCCAGAGACAGGAGGGGTGGGTGCCTATCACTCCCAGCAGTGCCCAGAGTCAGGAGGGGTGTGTGCAGAGCCCTCCCAGCAGTGCCCAGACACAGGAGGGGTGTGTGCCCATCACTCCCAGCAGTGCCCAGAGACAGGAGGGGTGTGTGAAGAGTCCTCCCAGCAGTGCCCAGAGACAGGAGGGGTGGGTGCAGAGTCCTCCCAGCAGTGCCCAGAGACAGGAGGGGTGTGTGCAGAGTCCTCCCAGCAGTGCCCAGAGTCAGGAGGGGTGTGTGCAGAGCCCTCCCAGCAGTGCCCAGACACAGGAGGGGTGGGTGCCTATCACTCCCAGCAGTGCCCAGAGACAGGAGGGGTGTGTGCAGAGTCCTCCCAGCAGTGCCCAGAGTCAGGAGGTGTGTGTGCCTAACTCTCACAGCAGTGCCCAGAGTCAGGAGGGGTGTGTGCCTAACACTCACAGCAGTGCCCAGAGACAGGAGGGGTGGGTGCCTATCACTTCCAGCAGTGCCCAGAGTCAGGAGGGGTGTGTGCAGAGTCCTCCCAGCAGTGCCCAGAGTCAGGAGGGGTGTGTGCAGAGCCCTCCCAGCAGTGCCCAGACACAGGAGGGGTGGGTGCCTATCACTCCCAGCAGTGCCCAGAGTCAGGAGGGGTGTGTGAAGAGCCCACCCAGCAGTGCCCAGAGACAGGAGGGGTGGGTGCCTATCACTCCCAGCAGTGCCCAGAGTCAGGAGGGGTGTGTGCAGAGTCCTCCCAGCAGTGCCCAGAGTCAGGAGGGGTGTGTGCAGAGTCCTCCCAGCAGTGCCCAGAGACAGGAGGGGTGGGTGCCTATCACTCCCAGCAGTGCCCAGAGTCAGGAGGGGTGTGTGCAGAGTCCTCCCAGCAGTGCCCAGAGTCAGGAGGGGTGTGTGCAGAGTCCTCCCAGCAGTGCCCAGAGACAGGAGGGGTGGGTGCCTATCACTCCCAGCAGTGCCCAGAGACAGGAGGGGTGGGTGCAGAGTCCTCCCAGCAGTGCCCAGACACAGGAGGGGTGTGTGCAGAGTCCTCCCAGCAGTGCCCAGAGTCAGGAGGGGTGTGTGCAGAGCCCTCCCAGCAGTGCCCAGACACAGGAGGGGTGGGTGCCTATCACTCCCAGCAGTGCCCAGAGTCAGGAGGGGTGTGTGAAGAGCCCTCCCAGCAGTGCCCAGAGACAGGAGAGGTGGGTGCCTATCACTCCCAGAAGTGCCCAGAGTCAGGAGGGGTGTGTGCAGAGTCCTCCCAGCAGTGCCCAGAGTCAGGAGGGGTGGGTGCCTATCACTCCCAGCAGTGCCCAGAGTCAGGAGGGGTGTGTGAAGAGCCCTCCCAGCAGTGCCCAGAGACAGGAGAGGTGGGTGCCTATCACTCCCAGCAGTGCCCAGAGTCAGGAGGGGTGTGTGCAGAGTCCTCCCAGCAGTGCCCAGAGTCAGGAGGGGTGTGTGCAGAGTCCTCCCAGCAGTGCCCAGAGACAGGAGGGGTGGGTGCCTATCACTCCCAGCAGTGCCCAGAGTCAGGAGGGGTGTGTGCAGAGTCCTCCCAGCAGTGCCCAGAGTCAGGAGGGGTGTGTGCAGAGTCCTCCCAGCAGTGCCCAGAGACAGGAGGGGTGGGTGCCTATCACTCCCAGCAGTGCCCAGAGACAGGAGGGGTGGGTGCAGAGTCCTCCCAGCAGTGCCCAGAGACAGGAGGGGTGTGTGCAGAGTCCTCCCAGCAGTGCCCAGAGTCAGGAGGGGTGTGTGCAGAGCCCTCCCAGCAGTGCCCAGACACAGGAGGGGTGGGTGCCTATCACTCCCAGCAGTGCCCAGAGTCAGGAGGGGTGTGTGAAGAGCCCTCCCAGCAGTGCCCAGAGACAGGAGAGGTGGGTGCCTATCACTCCCAGAAGTGCCCAGAGTCAGGAGGGGTGTGTGCAGAGTCCTCCCAGCAGTGCCCAGAGTCAGGAGGGGTGGGTGCCTATCACTCCCAGCAGTGCCCAGAGACAGGAGGGTTGTGTGCAGAGTCTTCCCAGCAGTGCCCAGAGGCAGGAGGGGTGTGTGTCTAACACTCACAGCAGTGCCCATGAAACGCAAAGGGTGGAGTAGCCACAGATACCATGCCCACAAATTTCAGTCAGGTGCACAAAGACCCTGCAGTACATGTACCACATGTGTGCGAGGCTGGGAGTATACGCATGCATAGCGCAGAAAAGAAAACATGTACACATGAAGTCATGTCAATAGTCCACATACACAAGTACAATGACTACCAAGAATGCCACGAAGGATGCAGGTGGAGACATCGCTCAGCATGCATGTGCAAAGTAGAAGGAGTCCGTCACACACCCAGCTAATGTACACACAGCTCTGCGCTAAATATTGGGAACACCCTGCAGGGAAGATGTCAGGGTACACAGAGGAAGGAATACACCTTTGGACAATTTCACCATGCAGCAACTGCTTACATGAACACAGAAACCTAGCTAACACCGTGTGATGGCACACAGATCCCAGGGCCCCCCCTATGACCAGCACACTACTACATTTCCCATACAACCAACACATGATCACCACCCAAAATCATGTAGCAGCCCCACCAACAGCAATATCAGAAAAGCAGTAGTGTTCAAAGGAAACAAAAATGGCTTTAATCAGCATGATCAAAAATTGTATGTTCGTAGAAAGTTCAATATTTACAAAGCCCATAGGGCAGTCCAGAAGTCACAGCTGGATGGGGGACACAGTGGGATGCGTGTCCCCTAGCTTGCCTGCACAGTTACATTCCGTCGTCTTCCACAGGGGTGAGGGCATCATGTGGGGGGGAAGAAACAGGCACCGCAGGGACAGGAGGGTGAAGGGTAGGCGTCGTGGGTGCAGGGATGGAGGACTCCACCACAGGGGGTGGGGCAGGGCCAAAGGTGGAGGCCAGGATCTCGCTGCACACCTTAGCAAGGTCCTCCAGGGAATCCCCTGCACCCAAAGGAACCACAGGCCCCAAGGAGGGGGGGGGGGGGGGGGGGGGGTCAGAGGGATGGGTCGCAGCACCACTGGGGGAGGGTGTAGACAGGGGGGGGGAATCAACCACCCTGACCGAGGACTTCCTTGACCGCTTGCGTGGTGGCGTCACTGTGGGGCTCAGGGACAGAGCGGCCACGAAGGAGTCTTTGGGGGAGATGTGGCCAGGAGAGCTGAGGGGAGGGGATTTGGATGGAGTGGATTGGGTGGAATGCGGACTCCCACTCTGGCTGCGTGTCACACGTTTGCCCCCCGACCCAGTGGGTGTGCCTACTTCACCCTGTGTGTGCGTGTCAGGAGGTGTGCGGTGGACCTTCCCTGCTGGTGTGGTGCCTGTGTGTGTTGTGGTGGGTGCATGCTGACGTCTGGGTGTACGTGGGACAGGCATGGGAGTGGGAAGTGTGGATGGGGCAGGGGTAGGGGGTAGGACGTAGCGCTGCAGGAGACCCACTGCTGCAGTCAGTGTCGAGTCTATCGACCTCAGCAAGCTGCGTTGGTCAGCCTGCGATGAATGAATGCCCTCCAAGTATGCCTCCATGTTGTGCAGAACTTGGCTGTGGCCATGGAGGACATTAAGGATCGCAGCCTGACCAACCTGCAACTGCCGCTGGATGTCCACAGACTCGGCATTGGCGGCAGCAGTGGAGACAGGGGCAGGGGGTGCGGTGCCTGGCAGGAAGGAGACATGTGGTGACCGGGCACGTTGGGAAGGGACACGAGCAAGTGGGAGGCGGCTGATGGCAACGGAGGGGGCGGGGCGAGATGTAGTGCCGCTGTCAGCTGCTGGTGCAGCCGCCGCCCACTAGGAGAGATCATCCTCGGACCCGTCAGCTTCATACTCTGTTGTGCCAGTCGACAGGTCCCCGGCTTCACTCTCCTCCGCCTCAGTCCCACTTGATGTGCCAGCCCCGATGTCACCGCTGGCACTGGTGCTCGGTCCCTCTGCTCCGTCTGTGCCCATGTCTCCCTCCGTATCCCCCGACGATGCTGTGGGCAGGGTGAAGAGACAGAAATTAATCATACACCTGTATACATATGTCACATGAGTCCAATCTACATAGGTCACAGTGCATAGCCTGAAACAAAAGAAGAGTTACATCTACAAAACAAGGTACATATGTAGGGCATGCAAGACACAGTTGTTTGACCCACCATGCCACCGAAAAACTATGGAGAGCATGACACAATAGCAAATGAGATGGAATGGAATTTTGACTGAGGAGCAAGGTCCTGGGGACAATCCAGCACTGCATCTGCACCACACAGCGTGGCAGGAAATAGGGATGAGCAGGGACCATATCCAGGAACAAGAGGCACATGCAGCATAGGTTATACTGAAAACATGCCCACCATGACTGGCCCACTGCACCTTGAGTGCATGTCCAGACAAACATCACACACTGGCCAGTCCTAGCAAGGAGATATCAGGTTGTGACATGAAGGCCATGCCCGCACCACCCACCCCCTACATGAGACTATTCTTTGGAGACACAGGAAGCACTTACATCCCTTAGTCTGGGTGAAATACACATGGGATGCAACAAATCAAGGTTGCACACAAAATACCCAAGGTGCGCCTGTCCAAATAATCATGTACAAATGGGCATCATCAGATGATTGTAACAAGACACACAGGCAATGTCCACCGTGAGTATGAACAAGGAAAATCAGGTCAGTCTGTACAGTGGACACTTGTACTACATTTCACGTCAATATACATTTGGCCAGGGGACAATGGCACAGAGCACAACCTATGCTGTAGACACAGAGATTGTCAACATATTCGGATTACACACATGATACCTAGGAAAATCTGCCCCTGGGGACAGTAGTGGCCACACAACTCCATGCTCCTGAATGGGAATGACTGCAACATACGCTACCATCCCCGCACTATGCGTACCGCACACTCATGCACATCATGTCACAGGCCACCACATAGGACATGCGTGCTGTAAGGCCTCACACTTGAGAGACTGACTCCCATGTCTGGACTCAGCATTAGTGCCAACTGACATGGAACCCACAAGACCAGAACTGGACAGGGCACAGGCAAGGTCCCAAAACCTGTTACACACCACCCCCACACATGATGCTGCAGGCATTGTACACGTGGAGAAGGTGCTAGGCTACATAACCTTGTGACGGAGTGACTTCACACAGACCAGGGAACACATTGCAAGGAGGGGAAGGGAGGCAGGAGAGCACTGCAATACTGTGGGTAACAGGATCTGCACAGCACCATTAAACCCTGGTAGTGCATCCATGGAACAGTGCACTTACAAATGCTGGTGAAACACAACAAACACACATGTACTTACCCCCTTTCTGCTGCTGCATCTCCTGTAAGCGCCTGTCCAAGTCTGGAAATACCACCGCCAGCACACGCTTGTGGATGTGGGAGAGACGGCGGCGCCCGCGGTTCTTATGGCTCTCAGGTGAGTCCCCCAGCAGGACCCGTGCGATCCTCCGCGTCCAGCACCGGATATCCTGCCAGCGTTTCCTCACCTGGGACAGGCGCCGCTTCCGACCATCCGCACTCCTCACGGCACTGACGGCGGTCAGCCAGATCTGCTCCTTGGCAGAGGCACCTACCTGTGAGGATGAACAAGTGACACTACATCAATACACCTGCAACATGTCACAGAGACACATATGAGAACAAATTAGCTGGTTACAACAAGGCATGTCATGCAGCCAACGCATTGCACCTTTGCCATAGGGACATACTCCTCTGGGGAAGGGCAAAAGCATTACGTGCCAGTGAAGGTACACAGGTGGAATGAGGGCAAAGACACAATCAATTATAAAGGTTCACACTGTGCATCACACCCACCCCTCCTGACTCTGGGCACTGCTGGGAGGACTCTGCACACACCCCTCCTGTCCCTGGGCACTGCTGGGAGTGATAGGCACCCACCCCTCCTGTCTCTGGGCACTGCTGGGAGGACTCTGCACACACCCCTCCTCACTCTGGGCACTGCTGGGAGTGATAGGCACCCACCCCTCCTGTCTCTGGGTACTGCCGGGAGTGATAGGCACCCACCCCTCCTGTCTCTGGGCACTGCTGGGAGGACTCTCCACACACCCCTCCTGACTCTGGGCACTGCTGGGAGTGATAGGCACCCACCCCTCCTGACTCTGGGCACTGCTGGGAGTGATAGGCACCCACCCCTCCTGTCTCTGGGCACTGCTGGGAGTGATAGGCACCCACCCCTCCTGTCTCTGGGCACTGCTGGGAGTGATAGGCACCCACCCCTCCTGTCTCTGGGCACTGCTGGGAGGACTCTGCACACACCCCTCCTGACTCTGGGCACTGCTGGGAGTGATAGGCACCCACCCTCCTGTCTCTGGGCACTGCTGGGAGGACTCTGCACACACCCCTCCTGACTCTGGGCACTGCTGGGAGTGATAGACACCCACCCCTCCTGACTCTGGGCACTGCTGGGAGTGATAGGCACCCACCCCTCCTGTCTCTGGGCACTGCTGGGAGTGATAGTCACCCACCCCTCCTGTCTCTGGGCACTGCTGGGAGTGATAGGCACCCACCCTCCTGACTCTGGGCACTGCTGGGAGTGATAGGCACCCACCCCTCCTGTCTCTGGGCACTGCTGGGAGTGATAGGCACCCACCCCTCCTGTCTCTGGGCACTGCTGGGAGGACTCTGCACACACCCCTCCTGACTCTGGGCACTGCTGGGAGTGATAGGCACCCACCCCTCCTGACTCTGGGCACTGCCGGGAGGGCTCTGCACACACCCCTCCTGACTCTGGGCACTGCTGGGAGTGATAGGCACCCACCCCTCCTGTCTCTGGGCACTGCTGGGAGTGATAGGCACCCACCCCCCCTGTCTCTGGGCACTGCTGGGAGTGATAGGCACCCACCCCTCCTGACTCTGGGCACTGCTGGGAGTGATAGGCACCCACCCCTCCTGTCTCTGGGCACTGCTGGGAGGACTCTGCACACACCCCTCCTGACTCTGGGCACTGCTGGGAGTGATAGGCACCCACCCCGTCTGTCTCTGGGCACTGCTGGGAGTGATAGGCACCCACCCCTCCTGACTCTGGGCACTGCTGGGAGTGATGGGCACCCACCCCTCCTGTCTCTGGGCACTGCTGGGAGTGATAGGCACCCACCCCTCCTGTCTCTGGGCACTGCTGGGAGGACTCTGCACACACCCCTCCTGACTCTGGGCACTGCTGGGAGTGATAGGCACCCACCCCTCCTGACTCTGGGCACTGCTGGGAGTGATAGGCACCCACCCCTCCTGTCTCTGGGCACTGCTGGGAGTGATAGGCACCCACCCCTCCTGTCTCTGGGCACTGCTGGGAGGACTCTGCACACACCCCTCCTGACTCTGGGCACTGCTGGGAGTGATAGGCACCCACCCCTCCTGTCTCTGGGCACTGCTGGGAGTGATAGGCACCCACCCCTCCTGTCTCTGGGCACTGCTGGGAGTGATAGGCACCCACCTCTCCTGTCTCTGGGCACTGCTGGGAGGACTCTGCACACACCCCTCCTGACTCTGGGCACTGCTGGGAGTGATAGGCACCCACCCCTCCTGACTCTGGGCACTGCTGGGAGTGATAGGCACCCACCCCTCCTGTCTCTGGGCACTGCTGGGAGTGATAGGCACCCACCCCTCCTGTCTCTGGGCACTGCTGGGAGGACTCTGCACACACCCCTCCTGACTCTGGGCACTGCTGGGAGACATCAGGCATCCCCCCCCCCCCCTGGGACTCCCCCTACAGTACATAGCATGTGTGTCACACCTGGACACAATGGCAGAAGTCACAGTCACAAAAAAAGGGACACAGTCTGTGCTAGTAGCTCTGCACTCACCTGATACCCTGGTCGCCCATACAGCAGGGGGTACTGTGGGAGGATCACATCCAGCAATGCCAGGTTCTCCTCCAGGGTGAATGGCTGTGACCTCTCCACAGACCTTGACATGGTTCCAGGGAATCAGGAGCAGCAGCAGTGTGGTAGAATCGAAATATGTGCAGGCAAGTGCTCCCTCATGGGACCTGGCTGCCTTATATCTGCCTTGCTGGCCTGTTTCATGCACAGGAGTACAGAGTGATTGGTCACTCACCTTTGCATCCTATGTTTCCTCCAATCCCTTCAAACCTAGCACAGTCAGTGGGTTCTTATTGTGTTTTTTTCTTCAGCATGATGTCAACCCCACAAGCACATTGCAACAAAGTAGATTCATTCCAACTGACTTCTGCTGTGCACCTTCCAGAACAAATTCAAACTCAAAACGTGGTCTCCATGACAACCAGCATGCATGTAGGCCTTAATACTTGTCCCTCATGTGTCCCCTATGTAAAATTGAGCTTCACCCACAGGTACGGTGCGTTCCGGGCCCCTAGGGCACCCCAAATGCATAGCAACGGCCCGTACATGCGTGCGTACGTTCACTATCACTACGAGTACGCATACGCGAGGACACCCATGGTGATAGTGAACGTACAGGCGTGTGTACGGTCCGTACCACTATGGGTGTTCTCGCGTATGCCTACTCGTAGTGATAGTGAACGTACAGGCGTGTGTACGGGCCGTACCACTGCGAGTACGCATACGCCAGGACACCCATGGTGATAGTGAACGTACAGGCGTGTGTACGGTCCGTACCACTATGGGTGTTCTCGCGTATGCGTACTCGTAGTGATAGTGAACGTACAGGCGTGTGTACGGGCCGTACCACTGCGAGTACGCATACGCGAGGACACCCATGGTGATAGTGAACGTACAGGCGTGTGTACGGTCCGTACCACTATGGGTGTTATCGCGTATGCGTACTCGTAGTGATAGTGAACGTACAGGCGTGTGTACGGGCCGTACCACTGCGAGTACGCATACGCGAGGACACCCATGGTGATAGTGAACGTACAGGCATGTGTACGGTCCGTACCACTATGGGTGTTCTCGCGTATGCCTACTCGTAGTGAAAGTGAACCTACAGGCGTGTGTACGGGCCGTACCACTGCGAGTACGCATACGCCAGGACACCCATGGTGATAGTGAACGTACAGGCGTGTGTACGGTCCGTACCACTATGGGTGTTCTCGCGTATGCGTACTCGTAGTGATAGTGAACGTACAGGCGTGTGTACGGGCCGTACCACTGCGAGTACGTATACGCGAGGACACCCATGGTGATAGTGAACGTACAGGCGTGTGTACGGTCCGTACCACTATAGGTGTTATCGCGTATGCGTACTCGTAGTGATAGTGAACGTACAGGCGTGTGTACGGGCCGTACCACTATGGGTGTTCTCGCGTATGCGTACTCGTAGTGATAGTGAACGTACGCACGCCTGTACGGGCCGTACCACTATGGATGTTCTTGCGTATGCGTACTTACTGACCGTACACATGCCTGTACGCTCACCATCACTATGGGTACACATACGGCAGCACTCCCATAGTGATATGGGAACGTACACAGGCCCTCTTAGCAGCAGTACGGTGGTTTTCACACATCACAGTGGTGACAGGCAGCACACAGGAAGGAATAGGGCTGACATACTTGTCCATGGATGGACATCAAGGCATTGTCTGGGCAGTACTACATGTGTGGGGCACAGGTGTGACAGGCTGTGATGTGGCACATTACTCCTGAGTCCAGAAGGCACCAGATGTATGATGAGATGTGTACAGATGTAATGTGTGACGGTGCAATGTGTGCCAGGCATGCCCTTGACTCCTTTGACATGTGTGCATGTCGTACTGCACACTTGGGATGAGCGTCACTGGCATGGCACAGACACCAACACACGGAAGTGTCCCCTGATGCCCGGTACAGGGGTTACCACACCTGACATGTCACTACCCACGGCGCACGATGTGACTATGTCATGTATGTGTGGGGGGTTCCCATTAGGTTGATGTTGGAGCATCCTCAAAAGTTGCAGCTGTTGCAGCAACCAACATGTGTCTGTGTGTAGATTGACATTGCACACTGTTCCGCACACCATGCCACATGTGGTATCGGATGTGAGGTGCGTATGTATGCATGGGACACGGAGTAGCGTAACAAGGACATGTCTGCATCCTCTCTATGAATGTGTGGTGAGTCATGACATGTACACCTTCATGGCAAGGTGTGTGGGCTGACCTAGTGTAATGTCATGTGACCTGTGGCTCTAGTGTTCCGCTACCAGTCTCTGCAATCGACATCCTACTTCTGCTGATGTGTGGATGTATGTCACTCCTGTGTTGCGTCTGGCTGTTCACTTGCACTGGGACACAGCTAATCCCATGCCATGGCATGTGGGGGTTCAGAATCTCCATGTGTAGCTGGGTCTTGGTAGGAGTGTCACCTGGCAGCCATACGTGTCCAGGGCATGTGGCACATACCTGACTCCGTGTATAGACAGATTAACATGTGCTCAGTACAAAATAATTGTTGTTGTGGTGCACTCACTCTTCCTTGTCACTTCCAAATTACTGCAGAGCGCCGCCTCTTCCCCGAGCAATTCCGGACTTGGCTGCCATGCGGGAGAATGACTGTATCCGGTGCTACCGCTTCCCCCAACGGTTGATTCTGGATTTGACGGCGAGACTGGCACCACACCTGCAACCGCTGCACAGGTATCCTACGGCACTGACACCCAAGCTGAAGGTAATGGCAGCCCTACATTTTCTAGCCACGGGTACCTTTCAAAATACCATAGCTCATGTTGGTGGCATGTCCCAGAGCATGTTCTGCCGTGTGCTGCATGATTTCTTAGAGGCTATGTTGATTCACCTGGATGACTTCATCTATTTCCCTACCCCTGAAATGTTGACTGGGGTCAAGCGTGGATTCTATGCCCTGGGAGGGATGCCCCATGTCATTGGGTCCATAGATGGGACACATGTTGCTTTGGTACCACCACAGGCACAGGAGGTAGCGTACCGGAATCGCAAGCACTACCACTCCATCAATGCCCTTGTGGTGTGTCTGTCCAACATGGTGATTTCACATGTCTGTGCTCGTTTTCCAGAATCAGCACACGATGCCTACATCATGAGGCGTAGCAGGGTGCCTGAAATGACGCAGCTGCGCAACGAACGAGCATGTGTTGTTGGTGGGTACAGTCTGTCTGTCCTATATTTTGCTTAGACTTCCAGCACGACCGCTTCTCCTGTCCTGCTTATGTCCATGTGCTTTCCATGTAGGGGACGCTGGCTATCCCAACATGCCATGGCTGATCACACCTCTCCGCAACCCCATCACGCCGGCCCAGTTCCGCTACAACACCGTCCATGGCCGGACAAGGCGAGTGATAGAGAGGACGTTTGGCCTCCTGAAGAGCCGATTCAGGTGCTTACACAAGACCGGCGGCGCGCTCCCATATGCCCCGGCGAAGGTCTGCAAAATCTTCAGGGTCTGCTGCATGCTGCACAACATGGCAGTTGAGAAAGCTGTGCCACTCATCCTGGATCAAGATGACGAGGACCATCCACCCGTGGAGGACGAAGGTCTTGGCAATGGGGCTAGTGATGTGGAGGATGTGGAGCCGCAAGAGGACATCTGGACTCGGCTCATACGCGACTTCTTTGCTTAGTGGTGAGTACCAGTGTCTGAGTGTGCACGCATTGGTCCCCGTGTGGCATGTGTTGTGATGTGTGTCTCCACATGCATGTTTGGCACGTGAGTCAGAGGTGTGTGTGGGTGTGTCACTGGAGTGATGGTGCCAGTGATGGTTGTATTTCCCCAGTCATAATTGTGACCTAGCATGTTGTCATCCATACATGTGTCGAGTACATGCACATGCAAGTGGCTGTGCTTTTTGTGGCTGACTTCTTGTGTGTCTCTCTTCCCCAGGTACTTGCGCATGCCGTCTGCTGCTTGCATTGTTGTGGCACTGCTATTCCTCATGGACACGTCATCGTGTGCTGACTCAGCGTTACAGGCACGGACACGTTAGGAAGTCTCCTTAGGGTAAGGGATGCATCAGGGGTGTATTGGGTGTGGCAGTTGTTCACGATGTATGCACACTGCCCCTGTCGATGTTTGGTTTCTCTGCAGACATGTTGCATCACCATGGTACACATGACATGCAGCTGGGTACACCTGAATAGATGGTCAGACTAGTTGACAGTCATCTGTGATGGGATAGTGGATTGTGATGAAGGCATCAATGTGTGTAACACTGCCCTCGGACACATACGGTTTGCATTGGCTTGACATGGTGTGGGACTTCCACATCAGAGGATCAATGGTGTATGGCAGGCTCTCCGTGAGCAGCAGGGGGTGTTTAGCTGTTAGCCGACACTTGTGTGCCAGTTCCATGGCTATCACGCATTTGTGCTGCAGAAGGGGGGTGCCAGTGTTGGACCCACATGTTACTCCACATGACCTGTGTATGTGTACTCCGAGTTGCCTCTGCATTCCCGAATACATGCCTAATAAAGGTGTCCCTATGCCTCCAAGGTGCCTCTTCTCAGTCAATGCTGGTGTGTTGCCACGGTGCATCCGGCATGTCTGGCATGGTTTTCCCTGATAGTGGCTATGTGTCTATGTGTCGAGTAGCAAGATGCAAGCTGTGTGTGTGGGATGAGACTGTGTATTGTGCATGATGTCCATGACTGTGTGGGTATTGTGACATGTGCCATCCCCATGCATCCAACGTTGGCCAGGCCCCCATTATCTGCATCCACCGGACTCAAGCTTGCAGGACATGGTTCTGCCACCTGTCTACACATACCTGGGCGCCCCCCAGGACACTGGACATGATCCCTGACCTCTGCGCATGACTGTTGCTGTACTCAATATGTCTGTCGGCACGGTTGTGCGGCCACCCCCTCAGCTGGTTGGGCCCATCACGGGTGTGTATGGTGCTCCATGTCTGTCTTGCCTAATACACTGTGACCCATGTGTGTCCTGTGCCAGACTCAGGCCCCAGGGTGTGGATGGTTGAAGTCAAAAGAGAACTCAGGCATGTTTAGACTTTACAAGACACATGTAAGGTAATAATGCAACCAGCAGGCATCTTCTCTTCATGGTGTGACTTTTTATTTTAGGGGGGGGGGGGGGGGGGGGTTATGACATGAGGGGCTTTCCGGGTGTTTGGAATCCAAAGTTCAGTAGGGGAGTTGGTGTCCTTGCCATGCCACAGTCTTTGTCAACATTGGTCAGACAGTGACCAGCAAGGCCATGTGGCAGGGAATGTCTTTTGATGCTGTGCTGCTGTTGCTCCAGTGGGCCAGGTGCCAGGCCAGGTGTCCTGGGAGATGGTGCTGTAGCGCCGACCCTCACGGTCTTTTCCGTGGACGACCCGCCCTCCTGCGGGGACCCTCAGAAGCAGGCCTTGACGATGTTTGGGATGCTCCATCGGATGTTTCCTCCTCCTCCTCCTGATCCCTCCCTGTGGGTGGTGATGTTCTACGCCTTCTGGCACAGGGAGGGTTGCCCATGTTGTCGGCCATCCGACGGAGTGTACTGTGAATTCCCGTGAACACCGTCACAAGCTCAGCCTGTCTGTCCTCCATCCTCCGTTGGTGTTGCAGTAGACAGGCATGTTGCTCCGCATGTTGCTGGGCCTGCTGGGTCTTGACCTCATCGAGGGTCCCCTTCATATCGTTGAGGGTGGACACAACCTGGGCCATGCCCGTGGTGTCCTGCCGGTATGTGTCCAGGATGTTTCGGACATGGGAATATACCGGATCCCCAGCCAACTGGTCAGGCTGGCGCCTCCGCCGTCCTCCACTCCCACCACCCCTGCCCACTTGCACCTGGCCTGCCCTTGTGGGCACATCGGGTCTCCGGGACCCCTGAGGGGTGGCATTGGCGCCTGCCTCCTCCTGGGTGCCCGGGACACCGTGTCCCTCCTGGCCAGCCTGGCTGCTTTGTGGTGGTGGGGCAGGGATCCTGGGTGTCTCCTGGGATGTGGCAGGAGTGGGGGTGGTGGTTGGCCCCGTTGTACCTGACGCAGGTGCTGCAGGTCGTTGGACACCAGAGGAGCCAGGTTGGTCGGGGTCGTCCACAGAGTGGTGAGAGTCGTCGCTGCCGGTGGGATCGGCCTCCCGCAGAGCCGGGTCCTGTGAGTCTTCCCCCCCAGTGTTGGGGGGTGAACCACGAGGTTGACCTGTGTGTGAGAGAGACAATGTTAATTTTGTTCCATGCAACATCCATGTTTCATTAGTTTCAAAGTTGGAACATTTCCTCTGGGAATTTGGATCTGTCTTGCATTCCACTCACAGTGCACTTGTGCATGGGTGTGTCCCTTGGGCACAGCTTTGGCGACTTTAACTATGTGTGGCACAGTCTTACTTGCTGCGTCAAGTGTGACTGCAGTCAGCAGTGGAGTGGGCAGGTGTGGCGAGCCGTGCATTGGCGCCTTCCGTGTTGCACTGTACGTGGGCACATGAAGTTGTTCCACACACTTCAATGATGCAGGTAGCTGTCGTTGTGCTCGTGCACAGGTTGTGACATGGCCCTGTGTTTTGCCATGGAGGAGAGGGGGGGTGCTGGCACTGGCCACCCTTGTCTACATGCACGCAGTCCACCTGCTGACGAGCAGACATTCCCACACACCACAAGGCTGATTTGCTCTCCCTGTGTCTCCCTCCCTCTCTGTCCCCCTCTCCCTCCCTCTCTGTCCCCCTCTCCCTCCCTCTGTGTGTCAGCCTCCTCCCTCTGTCCGTCTCCCTGTGTCTCCCTCCCTCTCTGTCCCCCTCTCCCTCCCTCTCTGTCCCCCTCTCCCTCCCTCTGTGTGTCAGCCTCCTCCCTCTGTCCGTCTCCCTGTGTCTCCCTCCCTCTCTGTCCCCCTCTCCCTCCCTCTCTGTCCCCCTCTCCCTCCCTCTGTGTGTCAGCCTCCTCCCTCTGTCCGTCTCCCTGTGTCTCCCTCCCTCTCTGTCCCCCTCTCCCTCCCTCTGTGTCAGCCTCCTCCCTCTGTCCGTCTCCCTGTGTCTCCCTCCCTCTCTGTCCCCCTCTCCCTCCCTCTCTGTGTCAGCCTCCTCCCTCTGTCCGTCTCCCTGTGTCTCCCTCCCTCTCTGTCCCCCTCTCCCTCCCTCTCCGTCCCCCTCTCCCTCCCTCTGTGTGTCACCCTCTGTCACCTCAGCCCAGCTTCCTGGGCACACACTGTTAGCAGTTCTTTGAATAGCCCTTGGATTGTTGCTGTGAGTTTGTTTCTGATCTCCAGGCACCCATTGGGTGTAGTGTGTGTGTCTGCGCTGCTGCAGTGGTGGTGTGTGCTGCCACTCTTTCACAGTGTTGGCTGTTCATTAGCTGCTGTCATGTGCAAAACAGTGCCTTCACCCCCATGTGTTAATGCAAGGCGTCCGCCATTTGCTGGCGAGTCTTTCCTGTGTGGGGACACACTGTTTGTCTTGCTGTGACCTAGGCCATATGGGCAGAGGGCATTGTTGTGTGCTCCTGAGTTGCACTATGTGATTTTTGGGGCCCACCCTCCCCCCATTCGGGTTACCGTGTCATGTGTTGGTGTCTTCTGTGGCCTGTGACTTGACATTGTTCAGCTGGGTGCATGGGGCATGGGGGCGCCAGTGGCATGTGCGTGTTCATGGAGTGTGGTTGAGTCATGCGATAGCTTGGGGTGGTTGCGTGCCTGTTTGTGAGTTTGGTTGTGGATGACGTTCCCCCCCATGTGAGGTGCGTTGTTTGTGTACTCACCCGGGTCTCGGAGTCCTCCTAATCCTTCGACTGCCTCCACCGGCAGTATGGCCATCACCCTCTCCTCCCAGGGATGGTAGTGTACGGGTCTGCGGGACGGCCCTCCTCCAGTGACGTTGGCCTGGTTGTGTTCATCCGTCATCTTGGCTCGGACCCTCCTCCGCAGATCGTACCACCTGGCTTGGCATTCCTGCTTGTTCCTTCTGGTGTCCGCAACAGCATTCACAGCATCGACGATGGTCTGCCACATGGCTGTTTTTTCTGAAATGCTGGTCTGTCTGACCAATGTTCCAAAGAGGTGTGGCTCGATTTCATCGTCAAGGACCTCCAACTCTCGGTTACTGAACTTTGGATTCTTGTTAGTGGGCATGGTGAGGGGTGTGGATGGTGGGGGGGGGGGGTGTGTGGATGGTTGTGGGTGTGTGGGTGTGGTTGTGCAGGTGTGTGTGTGAATGTGATGAGGGGGTGTTTGTGAAGGTGGTTGTGTGAAGGTGTGCAAGTGTAAGGTGTGGTAAAGCTTCTAGTATGGTGCTGTAGGTTGTCTGTGGGGTCTGGCAGCAGTGAGTCTGTTGCAAAGGTTCATGGTTTGTGTGTGTGGGCCCTTTTTATTGGTCCATTGGTGGGTGTGGCTGTGTTTGAAGTTTGGGTGGGTGTGTTATAAGGAGTGGTGGTGTTTTGGTCCTCTGTTTGTTTTTGGCAGTTGCAGGTCAGTGAATGTGTTGTTTTAGTGGTTGTTGGACATGTTTAGTGGCTTTGTGCCATTCGAATGGTGTATTCTTGTGTTGTTTTGGTTTGTCCTGGTTGTGTACGTGCGTTTTTAGCGTGTGTACGAGGTGTACATGGGCCATTGTGTTGTACAGTGCTGTCCTTGTGTGTGGCTTGGTACGACTCGTACATGCGGTTGTGATGTTGGGGCCTGGGGTGCGCTCCGTACTTAGGATGTTGTGGTGGGGGTACGACTGTAACGTACACGGGTGTACATACACGGGTGGGGGTACGACTCTAATGTACACGGGTGTACATACACGGGGGGTACGACACGTACACGGGTGTACATACACGGAGGGGTACGACATGTACACGGGTGTACATACACGGGGGTACGACACGTACAGGGGTGTACATACACGGGGGGTACGACACGTACACGGGTGTACATACACGGGGGGGGTACGACACGTACACGGGTGTACATACACGGGGGTACGACACGTACAGGGGTGTACATACACGGAGGGGTACGACACGTACACGGGTGTACATACACGGGGGGTACGACACATACACGGGTGTACATACACGGGGGTACGACACGTACACGGGTGTACATACACGGGGGTACGACACGTACAGGGGTGTACATACACGGGGGTACGACACGTACACGGGTGTACATACACAGGGGGTACGACACGTACACGGGTGTACATACACGGGGTGGTACGACACGTACACGGGTGTACATACACGGGGGTACGACACGTACAGGGGTGTACATACGGGGGGTACGACACGTACAGGGGTGTACATACACGGGGGTACGACAGGTACACGGGTGTACATACACGGGGGTACGACACGTACACGGGTGTACATACACGGGGGGTTCGACACGTACACGGGTGTACATACACGGGTGGGGGTACGACTCTAATGTACACGGGTGTACATACACGGGGGTACGACAAGTACACGGGTGTACATACACGGAGGGGTACGACACGTACAGGGGTGTACATACACGGGGGGTACGACACGTACAGGGGTGTACATACACGGAGGGGTACGACACGTACAGGGGTGTACATACACGGGGGTACGACACGTACACGGGTGTACATACACGGGGGGTACGACACGTACAGGGGTGTACATACACGGGGGTACGACACGTACAGGGGTGTCCATACACGGGGGTACGACACGTACACGGGTGTACATACACGGGGGTACGACACGTACACGGGTGTACATACACGGGGGGTACAACACGTACAGGGGTGTACATACACGGGGGTACGACACGTACAGGGGTGTACATATACGGGGGGTACGACACGTACACGGGTGTACATACACGGGGGGTACGACACGTACACGGGTGTACATACACGGGGGGTACGACACGTACAGGGGTGTACATACACGGGGGGTACGACACGTACACGGGTGTACATACACGGGTGGGGGTACGACTCTAATGTACACGGGTGTACATACACGGGGGGTAGGACACGTACAAGGGTGTACATACACGGGGGGGTTCGACGCGTACGTACGGGGGCTGGGGGGGGTCGGCGCGTACGTATGGGGGCTGGGGGGGTCGGCACGTACGTACGGGGGCTGGGGGGGTCGGCGCGTACATACGGGGGCTGGGGGGGTCGGCGCGTATGCGGGCACATGTCTCCATGGTTGCTATGGGTGTTCTGTGCGGACGGTGTTTTTTCCATACGGTTGTAACTTCTGACGCACGGAATGGATCGTGATTCCGCGGTCGGACTTCACTTTTCACATTTGTACGGTGATTCGTCCGAGGACGTGTCGGACACTTTTTCCGACCCGAGGACGTGTGGGGAATGATTCCCAATGCGATTCGTATGGTCTTTTTCCCATGCGAATCGTAATTGGCAGTTTGTACGGCACTTGTACGATTCGTACGGTAAAAAGACCGGATACGAGTCGTACGGGGAAATTTTTTACCGGATCGTAATTGCCACCTATGTCTCTGCACATAGTGCATTTTTGAAGAAATTGTGGCTAGAAAATGGTGGATGGCAACTACAAAAGGGGAGGGATTACAGTAGGACTAAGGAGACACATTCCTATTCGCAAACTGGACTTCTAAAGTTACTACTGCCAAAAAGGACCCAAAATCGCCATACATGTACTCCAGCTCAGAGATGGAGTAAGTCCAGCATCACAGAGGGCCAACCACTGGGACTGCAACACAGTTGGAGGTGGAGGTAGAGACTTAAAATAAAACCCCATTAAAAATAAAGTTAATTTAAAATATTTACATGAGTTAAAAATATATACTTTTTTTGTTAACATTGTTTTATAACCTCTTTTAAATTGAGAAATGTATGTAACATTTACTTGTATTAAAATGTATTTATAATTAATTCTACACATCACCAATTGTTTTTAATTAAGTAACAAAAAATATATAATTTTTACTTGAAGTGGGATCTTTTTGTCAATGGCAGAAAAATATTTTTTAATTTAATATATTAAAAAATATTTTAAATGTAAATTATTACTGCTCTAACTTTTTTATATTGTTCTAAAATTAATATAATGTATCAAATCATTTATCGTTAATATATACCTTTAAATTATTTTTTCGATTTTTTCAAGTTTAACAAACATTTATATTTTTTCCTACATTTGAACCAGCAGAGTTCCACTGCCTATATGTAAAAAGTTAATAATAGTAACTTTAAACTATTAACTTATTTGGTGCAGATTTATTCAATTATTTTAAATAAATCTAATTCAAAAATAATATTAAAGATTTATTTTAAAAATCCTACTTAAACTAAAATGTTTGTACTTACTATAAATTAAAAATGTCCAACATTTTATTTAGAATTAATGGAAGTTTATTTAAAATTTTTCTAAAAAAATTAAAGATACGTTTATTTTACATTAAAAAACTTTTTATTGGCGCGCATCCAAGATGGTCGCGTGAGCACAGGGCTCCACGGACCCTTGCCGCTCCTCGCAACTTATCCTGACACCATCCTGGATTTGTGGACAGATTCTGGAAGATGAACCTTGGCTGAATCCATAACTCTTCTCAGAACGAAAATCGGACCGGGGCGACCTGAAATACAGCGTCTTGTATTTTGGAGGCCCACCTGGAAGCTGTGCCCGGTGCTTTGGTGAACCGTGGGGCCGGGGAGTAGTTGAACAACAACGGCATCGGAGCCTTGCTAATGACCGCGCACCCACTTTCAGTTTCGCTTTTGCACTTCTGCTTGTCCTGATCGAGGAGCTACTTCGCACGGCTGGGGCGTCCTCCGGCCTTGGTACCGGGCTGATTTGTGCCCCCTTTTTCTCAACTCTCCCGAGCGGGCTCCAGGACAGTCTGTGTCTGATCTGCTGGTGCCCATTTGCTATCGGTCCGGGCAGACCCCACCGGTGAGCATCGCCCAACATGGGGGGCAAGGGGGATCCCGAGAAACGGAAGACCAAGACATCCCTGCGTGGAGGACCAGTCCAGAGTAACATCATGGATCGCTATACCCAGGGTAAAGGGACCCCCGGGCCGGCGGGTGCCGTCACGGAGGACTCAGGTGGGGGTCCGTCCGTCTCCACGGAATTGTCGCTGCCGGACGTTATGGGCGCCATCAACGGCATAAGGGAGACCATCGCCCAGCAGTACGAGGCTCTGGCCCGTAAAATTGACACGGTTGCCATTGATGTTACGTTAATCCGGGCGGATCTCTCTAAGACTAACGAGAGGGTTCAATCGTTGGACTTGAGGACGTCCACTCTTGTCACAGATGTATCAGACCTCCAGGCAACTCTTGGCGATCTTAAGTCTGCAAACGACGCGATGTCCCGGCGGCTGGAGGATTTCGAAGGACGGGCACGACGCAACAATATCCGTGTCATAGGTGTACCGGAGACTTCCAACAATCGTCCGGTGGACCTTATGGTCGAGGATCTCATCCTCAATCATCTTGCTCCTTCAGGCCTGAGCAAATTCTTCGCCGTGGAGCGTGCCCATCGTGTCCCGGGCGGTAGGCCTCGACCAGGCGCTCCCCCGAGGCCTATTATTGCAAAACCTTTTCATTACAGAGACCGGGATGCGATCTTGCAGGCCTCGAGAGTGCACGGCCCAGTTAAGTATGAGAATTCCTCCGTCAACCTCTTCCCGGACTTCACCCAACTCGTTCAGAAACAGAGAATGAGCTTTCAGGGGGTGAAGCGCCGTCTTCGAGATCTGGACATCAAATACTCTATGCTTTTCCCTGCCAGGCTTCGTGTGGAATATGAAGATCGGACTCTCTTTTTTGAACGCCCCGACACAGTGAGTGACTGGTTGGATTCCCTGCCGGAACCGGGAGACCGAACTGGGCGTACTGGCGGTGCCGAGGGCGGTGGGCCGCTGCAGGAATAATTCTTCGCCCTTTACTTTGACATTTCCTTCTGTGCTCAGCCAGGTTCTACTTCAATTGTATATTTTGCCTATTAATGATTCGTCTGGGTGCGGGTGGGGACGGGTCCCTTTCCTCCTCTAGGGTCTTCTTGTAGCATGGGGTCGTTAGGGCGACAGTTGGGGGGGCTGTATAGTCCGCAGGGGTGCAGGGTGGGGGGGGGGGTGGCAATGGTGTGGGGGTGGGAGGGTGGCAGTGGTGGATGGGTTGTGTGTTTTTTCTTTTCAAGGCGGTGTTATTGTTTTCTTTCAGTTTCAGGTGTCTGGCTGCGTGCCCGGGGACTCCAGCTTCTTGTGTTGGGATGGGGGGGGACGGGTTGAAACTGATGTCTTGGAACGTCAACGGATTGGGGGACCGTATCAAACGTGGGGTTGTGTTGCAATATCTGCGTCGATTGGCCCCTGATGTGGTATTTCTTCAGGAGACGCACTTGGTGGGAAATGTATGTCATGCTATGAACAGGGGGGGCTACCGACTGGTCGCACACTCTGGCTTCACCACTGGCTCCAGAGGGGTGGGCATCTTGCTGCGCTCCTCCCTCCCGCTTGAGATTGACAAAGTTACTCTTGATGATAGAGGGCGCTATGCGTCTTTGACTGGGCGGTGGGAGGGGCAAACTCTTTCATTGGTTTCGGTCTATGTTCCCCCGGGCCTCCAGACCTCCACTTTCTCTGATGTGGGTCGCATGTTACTTGAACTTCCTGATAGTCTCCTGATTGTGGGTGGGGATTTTAACTCCGTGATTTCTGGCGAGTTGGATCGTTACCCTCCCAGGGCCCTCTCGGCCGCCCAGGCGTGGCTCGGCGGGTTCTTGGACACTTTCGGTCTGGTGGACTGCTGGAGGTTGATACATCCGACACAGAGTCAGTACACATTCCACTCCGGGGCCCACGGGAGTCTCTCCAGACTAGATTATTTTCTAATGCCCGCAGCCCAGACCACCCGGGTCCGGGAGGTTAAGCACCTGGCCCGGGGCATTTCCGATCATTCCCCATTGTGGCTCCTCTTCGATACCGGGATGCGATCCGCCGGGCGGATCGCCCCCATTAACCCCTGGTACTTGCGTGACCCCAAGATTCGCAAGGGTCTCATTAAGTCGCTTGATCAGTATTTTCTGGAGAATGAGGGGTCCGTCTTGTCCTCGGTGTCCCTGTGGGAGGCCTTCAAAACGGTCCTCCGAGGACATGCCCTATCCCTGATCGTGGAGGCCAAGAAAGCTAAGAACGGGGAGGTGGTTGCGTTGGAGGCTGAGATATCGGGGTTGGAGGCTGCCTTGGAGACGGGTGTCACTCAGGACGGGCTCCACGCCCTCAACCTGAAGCAGTTCGAATATAAGTCCCTTGTTACGGATGCTGCTCGGACAATGTATAGGGAGCAGCAGGGTAGACTGTATGATGCTGGGGATAAGGCAGGTAAATTGATTGCTTGGCTTGATAAGAGGGAGAGAGTGAATCGAGTGGTCCCCGCGCTTCAGACGTCGGAGGGAGTGAGTGTGACTGATCCTGGTGAGATTGTGGAGTGTTTTGCGGACTACTTCTGTGCTGTGTACTCCCCGGTGTCTACTAGAGATGAGGCTGACTCTCGCCACTTGTTGAAGGATATTGCTGTGCCCTGCTTGTCGGTGGAGGAGCGTGAGCAGATAGATGCCCCGCTTTCGGTTGACGAGATTGCAACTGCGATCCGTTCCCTTCGCTCAGGCAAGGCTATGGGCCCCAACGGACTCCCGATTGAACTCTATAAACTGCAACCGGATAAACTAGCGCCATTTCTCCGTCGTATGTTCTCGGAGTCGCTTGAAATCGGCTCTCTCCCTGATGACCAACGCCTGGCCACTATAGTCGTGATTCCCAAGGACGGTAAACCTCGGGACCGTTGCGCCTCGTATAGGCCTATTTCTCTGCTGAACGCGGAGCCGAAAATCCTCGCCAAGGTTCTGGCGAACCGCCTGCTTACTGTTATTTGCGATCTGGTGCATCCGGACCAATCCGGTTTTATCCCGCACCGGAATACGGCCCTTAACTTGCGGCGCCTACATGGCGTACTTGCAAGGGCGGAGTATCTTTCAGAGCCGGCCATCTTGGTTTCCTTGAACGCCACGATGGCCTTTGATACGATAGAATGGCCGTATCTTTGGGCTGCCCTGGCAAAGTTTGGCTTCGGGGCGAGATTTATTAATTGGGTTAAACTCTTATACGCTGCCCCGCTGGCACAGGTGGTCATTAACGGGAGGGTTTCCCGGCCCTTCGTTCTTGGGAGGGGCACTAGGCAGGGGTGTCCGTTGTCTCCCCTGCTCTTCGCATTAGCTTTGGAACCGCTCGCTGCTTGGCTCCGTTGGGAACCGTCGATAAGAGGGATCCAGTGGGCCCCTGGCTTCGAGGATCGTGTTTCGTTGTACGCGGACGACATTCTCTTGTACCTCACCTCACCACGTAGGTCACTCGATGTGCTCTTTGACATCCTCACTTCCTTCGGCAAGAACTCTGGTTTGATCATTAACTGGTCCAAATCTTGTGTATATGCTATATCCGGTGGCTTTCCTCTCTTGCCCTCAGGTTTTCCCATTAAGGCGTCCAGCTCCGGCTTTACGTACCTGGGGGTGTACGTCTCATTGGATCCTGCTGTCCGCTACGAGCATAATCTCCTCTCTCCACTTTGGAGATTGAGGTTAGACGTGGCCCGCTGGCGTAAGCTTCCCTTGTCTCCACTCGGTCGTGCGGCACTTTTTAAAATGACGTCCCTTCCCCGTTTTCTTTATGCACTTCAGAACTCCTTTGATATTATTCCGGCGGCCTACTTCCGGGAAGTAGAGAGCTTACAGAGGAGACTTGTCTGGGGCGGTCGTGCACGTATTGCTCTTGCAAAACTGACTCTCCCCTGGTACGACGGGGGCATCGCGCTCCCGGACATCAGGAGGTACTACTGGGCTTCCCAGCTATCTGCTATTAATCATGCAACGTACTCACCTGGTCCGAATCTGGCTTTCGACATGGATAGATTTTTGTTGCCTGGCGGCAACTTTAACAGAGCGCTTTACTCTCGATCGGCTGGGAGGACCTTAACCGGTCCCACTAAGATTGCAGTACGCTTGTGGAAGGCTGCGAACGTGGCCATGGGCTGGAATGATCGCTTAACGGGCGCGACCCCCTTGTTTGCGTCTGAAAGATTGGGAAGCCTCTGGACGACGAAGGGATTCGAGCGTTGGGACACGATTGGCATCAGCAGAGTGGGTGACCTTTGGGTGAAGGGTGCGGTTAAATCCTTCGCTGCGCTGCAGAGTGAGTACGAATTAAGTGAGAGGGAGTTCTTTCGCTACGTTCAGGTTCGCCACGCTTTGCTCTCGGCCATCGGGGCGGGGACTGCAGTCCCTGTGTCTTCGCCACTCGAGGATCGCATACTCGACGGTCACTTGCCCGACAGTACTATTTCCCTTATCTATAAAAAACTAATAAACATTCGGGCGGATCTCCTCGTGCGTCTGCGGGAGGCATGGATCGGGGATGGGGTGGAACTAGACGACGAGGACTGGCAGTCTGCGCTGTCCTCCCCTAAGGAGGTGGCCATACCCGCGCGTCTCCGTCTTGTCCAGCTTAAAATTCTCCATCGTGTCTACGTGACGGGCCCTCGTTTAGTTCTGATGGGTTTCTCTGAAGACAGGCTCTGTAGGCGCGGCTGTGGGCTCAGCGCCACTTTTCTCCATGTTCTCTGGGAGTGCCGTAAGGTTGCGGAGTATTGGCGCCGGGTGCATGCTGTCATGGAATGTGTCACTGGGGTCGCCCTGTTGCCTGAGGTTCGCCGATGTGTGCTGAACGTGTGGGAGCCTAACGATTATAATGCGGCTCAGACTCGGTGGGCGGCCCTTGGGAACATGGTTGCTAAGAGGGACATCGCACAGCTTTGGGGTTCCCGGCGGCCTCCCACCGTGTCAGTATGGAAGAAGAACATGGACTGGTGCATGTGCAGAGAGAAGACTGTGTATGTGGCCCGGGGTAAGCCAGGGGCATGGGGTAGAATTTGGGGCCAATGGAACGCGTACCGTGGGAACATCTACACACCCCCCCTCGTGGACTCATCTGATGCTGCCTTGTCCCCCTGATCCTGAGGTTCCCGGACTATTGCATTTCACCTGTAGATGGTTATGGCTATCCCGTCCCCCCCACCTCCCCCTTGATCATCCTCATTGACCACCCGAGGGTGGAGTTGGTACTGTGTCGTCCCCCAGCCGTGGTTAGACGCCTCTTTTTCGATGGTTTCCGCCTTGTCTTTTGGTGTTATTATTTTTTCTTTTTGTTTGTATTTCTAAAATTTATGTATCCGGATAACTTCTGAGGTGCACCCAATATTTTGTCAATTCGGCTGAGCCCCAGGGGGCCCATTGTTTCCTTGATGTTGTTGACCATGTACATATTAGCGGCCGGCCCTGGTGGTTGTAGGCCACGTTTGTATTGATTTGTATGTGCAATAAAGGTTTTTCAAAAAAAAAAACTTTTTATTAAAATGTTTAATCATATTTTTAAAAAAAAGAAATGTACATTTTTGAGCAGTCATTTCTAAAAAGTCAAAATAAATATTTTTTATTTAACATTATTTATAACACGGTTCTATTTGAAGTTCCTGCCTCCATTATTTTCTATTAGGGGGTGTTGCAGTATCAGTGGATTGCCATGTGAGGTGCTGGTCTTATTACTACTCCTTTCTTGCAGTATTAACTTACTTACTTATGCCAATGACCCCTCCTGGGATATAGGCCATCAACCGGGACTCTTCAGCCATCTCTATCCTGGGTTTTTCTTTCAATCTGACTCCAGGTGCAACCCATCTCCTTGCAGTCAGCCTTGAGGCCTCAGCGCCAGGTGTTTCTTGGACTTTCTCTTTTCCTTTGGGGGTTTCAGGCCAGGACTTGCCTGGTGGTGTTTGATGTGGCCTTGGGGAAGGTTTGCCCTATCCAGCACCAACGCCTTTTCATGACTTCTTAATGAGCAGGGAGTTCAAAGGTCTGCTGCCATAGGTCGTTGTTGCTGAAGGTGTTTGGCCAGTGGATTTGGAAGATTTTCCTCAGGCACATATTGATGGACTTTATTGGTGATGGTCACTGTTGTCATCCAACTTTCTTCTCCATACAGAAGGACCAATTTCACGTTGCTTTTTAAAATGATGCTCTTGGTTTGCAGAGTTAGTTCCTTGGAGCTCCAGGTGTTTTTTAGCTGAATTAAGGCAGCCCTTGCTTTGCTGATTCTTGCCTTGACGTCGGCGTCTGTGCTGCCCTGCTCGTCTATGACACTGTCCAGGCAGGAGAAGGCCTCCATCCCTTCCAGTACATCGCCTGCAAGAGTGTCTGTAGTTCTGCTAGCCATCAGGATCTTGGCTTTTCTCCTGTGGATGTTGAGTCCAAGTTGTGCTGATGTGGCTGCCATATTGTTGGTCTTCTCTTGCATCTGCAGATGGGTATGAGAGAGTAGGGACAGGTCATCTTCAAAGTTCAGGTCGTCGAGCTGCTTCCAAGGTGTCCACTGGATCCCATTTCTTCTCCTTGTTTCATGACCCAGTCTATGGCCAGAAGGAAGAGAAAAGGTGAGAGCAAACAGCCCTGGCGGATTACGTACCTCACATGGAAGGCTTCCATGAGTAGTTCGCCATGGACTATATTGGAAGGTCATTCCCTCGTAATGGTTCCAGAGATGCATACAAGTTTATCTGGCACACCATAGAGGCAGAGGAGTTTCCAAAGGGTCCTCTGTCCATGTTGTCAAACCCCTTCTGCTCAATGATAATGCACAGTGTTGCATTCTGATCTGTGCAAGATCTATCTTTGTAGAAGCCATCGTGCTGGTTTTGCAACTGAACATCAATTTGCTCCTTCATTCTGTTCAGGATGACTTTTTTTAACACATTGCCTGGGTATGATAGAAGAGTTATCCCTTTGTGGGTTGCTCAGTTACTGAGGTCACCTTTCATTGGGATCATGATGAGATATCCTTCCTTCCAGTCTGATAGCACATTTTCCTCTTCCCAAATACTTTTATTAACTTACACTCATAAATTTTGCTAGCCCACTTTCAAGGCGAGGTAACCTATAAGCTTGTTTCTGAATGTTGATCCTATGGCCACAGCTAGCCTGCAAGGCCACACTCTAGGCCCATCTTATCAACACGGACGGCAGGCCCTGCTTACCTCATGGACTGCCGCACCTTGAAGTTAGCATCTTCCCGCTCAGCCTTGATTACCACCTGGGGTGTGTCAGCATGGACTCCTCTAGGAGACCACAGCACCACTCGGCACAGGGATGGGGTCATAAACCCCAGCCACTACAGGTACCGCTGATGTCCAGCAATGGCTGGTGTCCTTCAGCTGAGATGGTGAAGATCAGACTCACCCAGCTCAGGCCTGTCACCACCTAGGGCTAATCCTATACATGGGGAGGCATCCCACTGCACAAGTGTGATAAGACCATATACCGGCTGGAGTTCACTCAGAGCCCTTCTGTCATGCCAGACTCATAAGGGCTTGATGATTATTTAGTGCCATTTCCTTCACTTCCGCCCTTTTTATTTTAAGAGATTCAAATATCACGTATCAGCTTTTTGATTTGTGATCACATCTTGTTTCTATTCAAAAGAAATTGTCAGTCAACAGGCCTGGCTGCCAGCCTTTTGGCTTTGTCAGTGCTTGTTTTGCTTTGTAATGGTAAAGCTGCTGGCTTCTCATCAATCTAAAAAAACAACACTGCCTAAAATAAAAACAAAAACACACTTGTGAAAGGGCAGGATCCCATCACTTACAGTAAAGTTAACCAGTGGGTGAAGTTGGCAGACCAACTGCTCCATGCTGTAGTGAGCAGTATTAAAATGTAAATGACACAATGACAAACCAATGAATGAAGAGGGATGCCTGACTAATATATTAGCAAAACAAGAGCTAGTTCCTTCCGGGATCCAGCACATTGTCAGGTGGTGCGCAGAGCCGGCGGAACGAAAGTCCAATAAAGCGCACACTCGGAATAAGAGTTTGCTCGTGCAAAGTTTACTCAATTGCAAAGCGTTTTGGCAGTAAGACTGCATTGATCACACAATGAGTAGTTACTGAAAAGTGGATTACATAGAGGTGAAATAACACAAAGGAAGGACTTCTAGCACATAGTGCGACAAAACATGGGGAAAAGTGGCGGCCATTTTTAAACATGTCTATATGGCATGAGTAAACCACAAAGTGCATAGATTAGGTTACATAGCCCAATGCCTCAATGCTGTGAAGTGAGCCACTGCAACTAGGAATGGCCCATTGTACGAAGTACAGCACATGGAAACATAGAAAGTATGACTGATGGTATACATTAAATACAAGTATAAACAATGAAAATGCCATAACCCCTTCGATGCTCACGACGGAGCGGTTCGGTCACGAGCATCGGTTGGGCTGTGCTCATGACGGAACCGCTCCGTCATGGCACCCACCCATTGGGGATGGCAGCGGACCCCCCCTACGCAATCCCATGACATCAGCGCGCACAGTGCGTGCCGACGTCATCAGAAAGCGCTGGACACCTGGAAACCATTTGTTTCCAGGCGAGGAGCAGGTAAGTTTTGGTGTGCCGGTGGGGTGGGGGGGCCAGATCGACACGCATTGAGGCATCGGGGGAGGAAAGAGTGTTTCCTCTCCCCCGATGTCTCAATGTAGGGCATTCCTGCAGCACGATCGAGCACAGCGTCGCGATCGTGCTGCAGGAATGCTCCCACTAGACACCAGGGATGTCTTTTAGTCAAAAAGGAAGCGACCCCTTGGGCAAGGGTCGCTTCCTATGGGAGAAATTTATTTTAAGACTTTTCTGTCACCCCGGGAAAACCTCACTAGACACCAGGGAGTTTCGTAATTTTTAAATGGAAGCGACCCCTTGGACAAGGGTTGCTTCCTATGGAGGCAAATTATTTTTAAGACTTTTCTGCCCCCCCTGGGGACAGATCGCCTGCATTTTTTGGCGTTTCTGGCCCCAGGGGTGTGGCAGAAAAGCCCACTAGAGCCAGGTATTTAAAAATAAATAAATTGGAAGCGACCCCTTGGGCAAGGATCGCTTCCAGGGGACATATATTTTTTTATGTGTATTCTGCCCCACCTGGGGGCAGATCTGCCCGTTTATTTGGCCTTTTTGCCCCCATTGGGTAGTGACATAGCGTGTTATAATGTTAATTGTTTTATTTTGTGCGAATTGCAATTGTAATGTTATTTCTCCTTTTTTGTTCTAGTTCAAGGCTTTAGCTCTTTAGACTGTTCAGGTTGCGGTTTCGTTACTGGTGGTTCTGCTGTTTGTGTAGTTGCATAAGTTTGATAAGAGACATTTTTTTGTACAATGTAAATGTTTTTCATTTCTCTACATGAATGTGTTTTTGAAAATGGTGTAATAATAGCAGTATGTTTGGCTTCTGTTTTTTGAGTGTCAAAATGTTTTGCATTTGTGCTCGATGTGTATTTTGTTGTCTTGTGAATAATTGGTTTTGTTTTTTTCTTTCTAGTGGGATATCGTTTTTGCTGTGTCTCTGCAGAGTAGATGCTGGTGAGTGTAGCTGTCTCTTGCTAGTTTTTGAGTATATAGATCTTTGTGATAAAGGCACACATTTTTTTTACTTACTTATTTTTCACAGTGTTGGTTGTTGTTGACTTATTTGTGCAGTCTCCTTTCTTAGTAAGGATAATGGCTAGCCGCAGGATTACTGCTCAGCAGGTTGTTGGTATGCTTTTTGAGTCTTCCTCTGACCATGGTTCAGAGACTGACTCTGATTCTGAGGCAGAGGTGGGAGGGGAAGATTCAGGCAGTGAGTTTTCTCTCCACATGGAATCATCGGATGATGAAGCTATTTTCAGTGCAGATTAAGCTACTCTTAGTGCGGATGAAGTGTCTGTGTTGGAGGAGGACATTGATGTGCCGATAGTGCGTCAAGAGGCATCTGGGCAGCAGCCTGGGGCTGCAAGGCTTCCAGTTGGAAGTGATGACCTCTGGGTTGCCCCAGGCATGGTTCAGCCGGCATTGCCAGACTTTACTGGTGTTCCAGGCCTTAAGCCCCATTCTAGAGCTAGTCGGTGGACTCCCACAAATCTGGAAGAGATAAAGAAGTTCTTGAGTTTAACTTTTTTGATGGGCTTTCTAAGGAAGCCATCAATGTCTTTATATTGGTCTACTTGTCCCTTGATGGCAACGGCTATATTTCCGGCAGTCATAAGTCGTGATAGGTATTTGCTTCTGCTTCGGATGCTGCATTTTGTCGATAATGGTTTAGCGTTGCCACCCTGAGTGTAACCGTCTTTTTAAGATTCGGCCTGTCATTGATCACTTTGTAGATCGATTTTCTGAGATCTATGCTCCAGGGAAAGAAATAGCAGTGGATGAGTCTTTAGTCTTGTTCAAGGGCTTTTTGTTTTTTAGGCAATACGTTCTTAGTAAGAGGGCACGCTATAGAATTAAGCTGTATATGCTGTGTGACAGTAGAACTGGATATGTCTCTAATTTCAGGGTGTACACCAGTAAGGAATCCAGGATTAACCCCCCTGGTTGTCCGTCCACTTTTGGAGTGACTGAGAAAATTGTGTGGGAACTTGGTAGAGGACTTTTTAACTAAGGTCACCATTTATATGTAGATAACTTCTACACTGGTGTGCGGTTGTTCAGGGAATTGGCCAAAGTAGACACTGTTGCTTGTGGCACAATCTGCTCTAACCGTAAAGGTTTCCCTAAATAACTAGTTTGTCAAAAGCTTGTGCGGGGACAGTGCAGTACGTTGCGTTGCGGGGAACTTCTAGCTGTGAAGTTTTCAGACAGGAGAGATGTCTACATGTTGACTACCATTCATGATAAAAGCACATCACCTGTGACTGTTTGGGGTCAGGTTGCTGAAGCGTGCAAACCTGTGTGCATTTTAGACTATAATATGCACATGAGTGGAGTTGACAGAGTAGATCAGAGGTTGGAACCTTACGCTGCTCTTCGTAAGGCTTACATTTGGTATAAGAAGTTGGCTATCCATCTTTTCCACTTGGCAACCTTTAATGGTTTTGTTGTATTCAAGGATTCATTTCCGGAGTCAAATATGACTTTTGCTAAGTTTCAGGAGTCTGTAATAGGCAGCCTTGTTTTAGTGGAACAGGCAAGTGTTCCTAGAGTTGGAGTGGTGGAGGATGTGGCTAGATTGAAAGATCGCCACTTTCCTGATCACATTCCTCCCACACCCTCAAAAGACTTTCCCAGTAGGAGATGTAGAGTCTGTTGGCGAAGAGGTACGTGGAAGGAGACTCGTATGTACTGCCCGAGTGTCCTTCTAACCATGGGCTGTGTGTGCCTGCTTGTTTTAGAATGTACCACACGCAAAATTATTTTTGGGAGCATCCATGAGTGGTAAAGTGAACTGCCTGGCCTCTATTGTTTAATAATTTTTGTTCAGTTTCAAGGTTGGCATTTGTGTAGTGTATTTCGTTTCAGATTTTGTGTTAGTAGATTTGTATCTATTTGAAATTTGTTTGTGTTTTCTTATTTGTATAAAAAATCTTAAATGTGATGGCGGTGTGCATGGATTGGTACTTGTCTGGCGGTGTGCGTGGACTGGCGCTTGGCAGGCGGTGTGTTTGGATTGGCGCTTGGCTGGCAGTGTCCGTGAACTGGCGCTTGGCTGGTGGTGTGTTTGGACTGGCGCTTGGCTGGCAGTGTGCGTGGACTGGCGCTTGGCTGGCAGTGTGCGTGGACTGGCGCTTGACTGGCGGTGTGTTTGGACTGGAGCTTGGCTGGCGGTGTGCGTGGACTGGAGCTTGGCTGACGGTGTGCGTGGACTGGCGCTTGGCTGGCGGTGTGCATGGACTGGCGCTTGGCTGGTGGTGTGTTTGGACTGGCGCTTGGCTGGCGGTGTGTTTGGACTGGCGCTTGGCTGGTGGTGTGCGTGGACTGGCGCTTGGCTGGCTGTGTGTGTGTGTGGACTGGCGTCTGGCTGGCGGTGTATGTGGTCTGGCGCTTGGCTGGAGGTGTGTGAGTAGTGACTAGCTGCTGGTCACTACACACACTGCTAGCCAAGCGCCACTACATGCAATCCGTAAGCTTGTGTGGTTGCTGTGTCAGGTATGTGGGCGTGTGAAAGTGATGGGTCCTTGAAAGGCGCTGTCTGCTGGTGCGAGTGTTGTAATGAATATGCTACTTACCAGTATGCATCTGTTCTTGGCATGTAGGGCTGCTGACATTCATATCTGTGCATAGATCGCCGCCTAGTGTTGGGTCCGGATGTTTGCACGTTGTTGTCCTGGAAGAGTCTTCGAAGTATCCTTGGATAGGTGACTCCTCCCCTGGACTACAGTGCGCATGGGCATCCTCTCCATCCTCAGATTGTTTTTCGCCATTGTGGCAGTGATGGAGTAGATACAGAAAGTGATGACCATGCTTGCAGTAATTCTGAGAGCTGCAGCTGCGACAGGCGCCGGGGAGGAGGGAGGGCGATATGAATGTCAGCAGCCCTACATGCCAAGAACAGATGCATACTGGTAAGTAGCATATTCAGTTCGAGGCATGTGGGCTGCTGAATTCATATCTGTGCATAGAATACATAGCAGTGCCCTCTATTAGCGGCGGCTACCCGTGCCAGCTGCAGCGGTCTGAAAAAGTGTTTTGAGAACAGCCTGTCCTACAGCTGCCTGCTGTTTTGACTGCACATCTACGCAATAGTGTTTTGTAAATGTGTGTGTAGTGGACCATGTGGCTGCTCTGCATATATCATGCAGGGGAATATTTCCTAGGAAGGCCATGGAAGCCCCCAACTTACGTGTTGAGTGGGCTCGTGGTGGAATAGTTAATGTGCGTTTTGCCTTTTGATAACAGATTTGAATACACTTAACTATCAATCTGGCTATCCCTGCTTTGGAGATGGCGTTACCTTTGTGGTGTGGGGCAAAGGCAACGAACAGTTGTTTTGTCTTCCTGAATGGTTTAGTCCTGTCGATGTAGTACATGAGGGCCCTCCGTACATCTAGTGTATGTAGTGCCCTTTCTGCAACAGTTTGTGGGTTTTGGAAGAAAACGGGCAGTTCAATAGTCTGGTTCATGTGGAACTGTGATATTACCTTGGGCATGAACTTGGGGTTGGTACGTAGTACGACCCTGTTAGCGTGAACCTGAATAAATGGCTCTTGAACGGTTAGTGCCTGGAGTTCACTAACTCTTCTGAGGGAAGTGATCGCTACTAGGAAGGCCACTTTCCAGGTAAGGAATTGAATCTCGCATGAGTGTAGAGGTTCAAAGGGTGGACCCATCAGGCGTGTGAGGACCAAGTTGAGGTTCCACATTGGAGCCGGTGGGTGACTAGGTGGAATGACTCGTTTGAGCCCTTCCAAGAATGCTTTGATGGCAGGCACTCTGAATAGAGAGAGGTGCTGCCTGGTTTGCAGATAGGCTGATATTGCGGTCAAATGGACACGTATAGAGGTGTACGCCAGATTGCATCGATATAGGTGTAAGAGATAACAGATGATGTTTTGGATGGATGCGTCCAGCGGGTTGATGTCATTATTTCCGCAATAAATGACGAACCTTTTCCATTTGGCTGCATAGCAAGCTCTGGTAGTGGGTCTCCTGGCCTCCTTGATGATGTCCATACAGTCAGGTGGCAGGTTGAGATAGCCAAACTCTAGGACTTCAGGAGCCAGATCGCCAGATTCAGCTGTTGCGGATCTGGGTGCTGAACCTCTCCATGGTTCTGCGTCAAATGCGCGGGTTTGATCCGCAGCCTTTGATGCGGCACCACGGAAAGTTCGAGGAAGGTGGTGTACCACGGCTGGCGTGCCCACGTGGGAGCAACTAGGACGAGTGTCAGGGAGTGTTGTCGGAGTTTGCGGGCCACTAGCGGTATCAATGGCGCTGGGGGAAAAGCGTACGCAAATCTGCCGGACCAGTTCATCCATATCGCATTGCCCTGCGACTGCGGATGTGGGAATCTGGCGGCGAAGCTTGGGCATTTTGCGTTTTCGCTTGTCGCGAATAGGTCTATCTCCGGAGGACCCCACTGCTGAAAGTACGGTTGGAGTACTGATGGGTGTAACTCCCACTCGTGCATTTGGTGGCTGTGTCTGCTGAGCAGATCCGCCATCTGGTTGTCCTTGCCAGGGAGGTGTTCCGCCATGAGGAACATGTTCCTTTGAATGGCCCACTTCCACATGCTCTGAGCCAGATGAGACAACTGTGGAGAGTGTGTGCCTCCCTGTTTCTGTATGTAGTACATTGCGGTCATGTTGTCCGTCCGGATCAACACGACCTTGTTGCATAGATGTACTTTGAACGCCTTCATGGCTAGGAAGATTGCCATCAATTCCAGAAGGTTGATGTGCAACTTCTTTTGTTGTGTTGTCCATAGTCCTTGCACTGTGTAGTGGAGTACATGAGCTCCCCATCCCTGGAGAGACGCGTCCGCTGTCAGTACTATTTGTGGGACAGGCTCTTGGAACGGTCGGCCCTTGCAAAGGTTTTGTGGATTCCACCAATGCAGAGAGTTGTATGCCCGACCGCTCACCAACACTAGGTCCTTTAACTGTCCTTGAGCCTGATTCCACTGACGTGCTAGGCACTCCTGAAGTGGGCGCATATGTAATCTCGCGTGCGGGACTATGAAGATGCAGGAGGCCATCATGCCTATCAACTGCATGAACACTCGCGCTGGAAGTGAGTGATTGGGTTTGAATTTGGAGATCAGCAGTTGTATGCTGTCGATCCTCACTAAATTTGGCTGAGCTGTGGCCGCCAGAGTGTCTATAGTCGCACCTAGGTACTGTTGTACGTGTGCGGGCTGGAGATGGGACTTTGGATAATTCAGTGAGAATCCCAGACTGTGAAGAAGGTGAATGGTGCGGGACATGTGGCTTGCACATTGCTGGGCTGACTTCGCTTGAACGAGCCAGTCGTCTAGGTAGGGGTAGACGTGTATATGCTGCCTCCGTAGATGTGCTGCCACCGTAGCGAGGCACTTCGTGAAAACCCTGGGCGCTGTTGTCACGCCGAAGGGAAGGACTTTGAACTGATAGTGCTGCCCCTGAACAGTGAACCTGAGGTATTTTTTGTGTGAGGGGTGGATGGGTATGTGAAAGTACGCATCCTTGAGGTCCAGTGTGGCTAGGAAGTCTCCCTGCTTGAGAAGCGGAAGGACTTGCTGTAGAGTGAGCATATGAAAGTGCTCTGAAAGAATGTACTGGTTCAGGGGTCTCAGGTCCAATATAGGTCTGAGCGACCCGTCCTTTTTTGGAATTAAGAAGTAGAGGGAGTACACTCCCGCACCCTGCTCGTGGATGGGTACGACCTCTATAGCGCCTTTTAGAAGCATACTTTGCACTTCTTGCTGTAAGAGCGTTAAGTGCTCTGAGGACATAGGACGGCTTCTTGGTGGTATTGTGGGTGGAGTGGAGGTTAACTCCAGACAGTAACCGTATTTTATAATATCTTTGACCCACCTGTCCGTGGTGATGGAATTCCACGTGGACAGGAACCTTTGTAGCCTTCCCCCGACAGGTGTTATGTGGTCGGGAGGAAGGGAGAGGGCGTCACTGCTTGTTCTTGGGGGAGGACCTGGTGTTGCCGTAGCCGCGTCCTCTGCCCTTTGTGCTGGAGCCACGATATCCACCTCGGGTGTTTTTATCATAGGTGGTCTGTGTATTGCCTTTGTTATATGTTTGTTGTGACCCCTGTCCTCTACCTGCTCCCTTGTTTCCGGGGCGACGAAAGGAGCCGCTCCGAAAGGACTGAGTTTGTAGTGCGCCCATGGACTTTGCAGTGTCCGTATCCTTTTTTATCTTTTCGAGGGTGGTGTCAACCTCTGGCCCGAATAAATAGTCGGGGTTGACGGGCTGGTTCAGTATATTGTTTTGTACCTCAGGCTTGAATCCTGAGATCCGTAGCCAGGCATGTCGTCGCAACATGACGCTTGTGTTTATGGCTCTGGCAGCCGTGTCTGCAACATCTAGTGCGCATTTGATGGAAGCGTTCGTTAGTAGCTGTCCTTCTCTGATGAGCATTTCTGCGCCTTCCTTGAACTGGTCAGGGAGATGTTGGAATATTTGCTCAAGTGTGTCATAGTGCGCTCTATCATAGCGAGCAAGGAGCGCCTGAGTGTTGGCTATGCGCCATATGTTGGCAGCTTGGGCGGCAACTCGCTTGCCAGAGGTTTCTAACACCTTGGACTCTTTGTCCGGGGGAGGAGCGTCACCTGTTGTTTGCGAGTGTGCCCTCTTGCGTGCATTCGCTACGACGATGGAGTCGAGTGGTAATTGTCCTCTGATGTAAGTAGGATCCCCAGGTGCTGATCTGTATTTTTTATCAATCCTGGGGTTTATCACTCGTGCCCTGGTGGGTTCTTTGAAAATGTCCTTGGCTGGTTTGAGGACCCCCTTCAACATTGGCAGAGTCTTTACATGTCTTTCTGAGGATGCAAAGGTGTCCATTAGAAAGTCATCTTCGATGGTATCAGAGTGAAGCTGCACCCCATGGTTATTGGCAGCACGTTCGATAAGAGCATTGAACGCTGCAGTATCCTCCGTAGGAGATGTCTTTGCCCCATAGAGTTGTGGATCCTGTGCATCGAGAGGTGCACTGGGGTCTGCAGGGTCGCCCCAAGTTTGATCAGGGTCCTGCTGGTCATCAGGGTCCGTGTCTACATGGTAGGGGACTTGGTCAGCCATGTAGTCCTCCAATGCGTCTGTATCAGAGCGTGTGGGGGAGAACCGGTGTGGATCCTGGTAGGATGAATGGAAGGGTTCATAAAGGAGAGGTTCCGATTCTGCAGGCAACTTCCTTTTTAGTGGGATCCTGAAAGGGTCCAATGGCGGCTCCGAAGTTATCCTTCGGTCCTGGAGAATCATTCTGCCAGTGCCGGCGTCGATGATACGTGCTGGAGACGTCTCAGCAGGTGTGACCGTAGGTTGGGTGACCCGTGTCCTGAGTTGGAACATTTTTGGGATTGTTGACGGAGGCAAGCCGAAGGTAATGTTGGTCGGCACCGAAGAGGCTGCGGGAGCTCCGACCGAACCGGAGCCCGACGTGTCCTGGAGGACAGGTGTGGTTTTGCTGCCTTGCGTCACACCAGGTCGTACTTGGGGCGCCTTCGAGGCTTTGGCACCGGCCAGGCTCGTAGAGGCGGCCGTAGATTTTTTCGGTGCCGGAGGGTCATCGAGTCGGGGTGAAGAGATCACCGTCGAAGTCTTCGATACCTGAGGCTTAGGTGTCGTCGAGGGAGCGATGTGAGACACAGCAGGCGGTACGGCCCTTGGTGTCGTCGGTGCCGGTAGCCGAGCAGGTTTGTCGGTGCCGATGGCTTTTTTCCGTTTGTCGACTCCAACGTCGCCCGCCTCAAGTTCGGCACCGAAGTCCCTCTTGGTGCGGTCGGTGCCGACGCGGTGCGCTGGCGTCGAAGGCCTCGATCCGACCAGCGCTACTTTCAGTTTCGGTTTCGGTGGAACCTGAGCAGCTTTCGGTTTCGGTTTTGTGATAGGGAAACCAGCCTGTTTATGTAGTAATGGCTGCCGCTGAACGTCCGAGGCCGGGCCCGAGGGCGGGGCCGAAGAACTGCGGGATGGGTCTCGGGTAAGGCCCGAAGGCGATCCCTCGACCGGAGCCGTAGGCTGTGGCACTGGTGTTTGAACGGTTTGAACAGGTAGGCCTTGTTCATCATTGGAGCTACTTTCTTCGGCCCCGAAGGCCTCCTCGTCGTCTCCTACCTCGGTGTCGTCTTCACCTCTGTGGAAGAGTGACTCGTCTTCCTCGTCCGATCCGGGTTCGTGTTCGGAAACGGGACTGGAGGGCAAGACTTCCAATTCCTCGACGTCCTCGGCCTCGCCGAAGATGTCTGTCGGGGCCGGTGCCGCGTGCTGCGCCTCGAGTCTCGCCGCTCGTCGATTCCGCAGAGTCTTCTTCGAGCGGAACCGGGCACAGGCCATGCATGTTGATTCGTCGTGGTCCGGCGAAAGGCATTTGTTGCACACCGGATGGACGTCGATGTGTGGGTACTTCGCATTGCATACCGGACACCTTTTGAACGGCGTCCTGGATTCCATCGTCGAAGTCGTCGATGGACAGGTAAATGCGAAAGCAGTCGGTGCTGAAAGTTAGTAAACTAACAAATTCTATCGAAACCCGATCGATAAACAGTACCGACGCGAACTAAAGGCCTTTTGGCCTCGAAAAAATATTTTCCTAACTTGAGCTAAGATAGCACATCCGAACCCAATGGCGGAAAAAAACAATCTGAGGATGGAGAGGATGCCCATGCGCACTGTAGTCCAGGGGAGGAGTCACCTATCCAAGGATACTTCGAAGACTCTTCCAGGACAACAACGTGCAAACATCCGGACCCAACACTAGGCGGCGATCTATGCACAGATATGAATTCAGCAGCCCACATGCCTCGAACTGTACTGGGCCCGCGGCTGGCGGTGTGAATGGTTTTGTATGTATCACACGTATGAAAGGTGTATGAATGGGAAGGCCTAGCAGCGAAGGGGATAATGGGAGAGTGATTAGAATATATTGATCGTTCCAAATGGCACCTTCCAATTTACACAAGAAATCTTTAGTGTCTTTGACATGGGATGGTAAGGTAATCACATAATCTCTCAAAAAATGGTCCACATATTTCGAAATATTTTCAAACACACTCCCCTGTGATGACACAATGGGTCTGCCTGGAGGGACCACAGGATTCTTATGTACTTTCGGGAGGAGATACAGAATAGGCAGTTTGGGACAATCTCTTTTTAAAAATTCACAGGAGGAAAGGAAGGGACCCACAGCATGCTGACGGACACTTCACGGGTTCCCTAACCTTTCCTTCCCCGTCTTCGGGTGTGCACATCGTCCAAGAGAAGTATTTCTCATTGTCACTTGGTTTCATGTGGTATCTTTGGACTTTTTCCTACATTATTTGCCACTTCGCAGTTTATATATATTCTGCATGGGGCGAGGTTTCGGCCAGCCACTTGGCGATTAATTTTTATGCCCACTGTGTTGCATTTTGCCACACAGTTCCCAACGCTATATCCAGCCATGGGGCATGTGACTTTCTGTGGCTTTAGATGCGGGGCTATTCAGTATACCCTGCCACTTGACGAGGATCACGGTACACCCGTGGGTAATATGTGGCATGATGTGTTATACGGTATTCAGTCACTTGGCGCTCATTCGATACCATTACTTTTGCACGTTGCCCTCACAGATGGGGCGCCCCCTCCATTTTCCATGCCTGTCCCTACACCTTGTTATATCTACTTAGCTGTGTTGGCACACTGTCACTGTACAAGGGCCAGGGTTTGATTGTATATGGCTTATGATCCTCCGTTGCTGTTATTTCTATTGGGGCCACACCTTACTGCACAACGGAAACATACCTTTTACCAATATGGCATTTTCATTGTTTATACTTGTATATAATGTATACCATCAGTCATACTTTCTAAATTTCCATGTGCTGTACTTCGTACAATGGACCATTCCTAGTTGCAATGGCTCACTTCACAGCATTGAGGCACTGGGCGATGTAACCTAATCTATGCACTTTGATTTGCTCATGCCATAATGACATGTTTAAAAATGGCCGCCACTTTTTCCCATGTTTTGTCGCATTATGTGCTAGAAGTCCTTCCTTTGTGTTATTTCACCTCTAAGTAATGCACTTCTCATAACTAATCGTTGTGTGATCAAGGCAGTCGCTTTGTCGAAACACGTTGCAATTGAGTAAACTTTGCACAAGCAAACTCATATATGTATATATTATCTACTGGCGGTCGCCAGTAGATAGTTCTAGTTAGGACCGTGTTTCCATAGGAAATCTGAAAGTTCTATTTTGAATAACTTTGGCGCCGGTTGACGAATCTTCGCGAAATTTTCAAAACTAATGGGGCGCTCCGCTCAGCTCCTACCCTGAAAGTCTCAGGGGGATTCATCAAGCGGGGGCCGAGAATAAAGGGGGGTCCCAAAACGCGTTTTCTCCATGCATTTTCCCATAGGACCTTTAGTCGAAGGTACAGCCCGAACGGCTGAAAAGAATTACTTGAAATTTGGCAAAGAGGTAGTCCTCAGGTCAGGGAAGTGCCTTTTGCATATATGGAGTCAATCTGTTCAGTAGTTCCTGAGAAAATTGCAGTTAAAAGCACATAAATATCTATAGCCGCGCACCGTGCGCGCACCCCAACGTGTTCGAGCGTAATTCTGATTGGTGGTTACATGTCAGTCAACGTTCGAATCGGTCGAAATCAGGAAGTGTCGGCCGCCATTTTGTTTGTTTTGAGTGCGAGAGTGAAAAAGGAAGGTGGCGAACGTGAAAAGGGGGCAGGGTAGAGAGTTCCTGACCCCCTAGCCTTTGTCAGGGGGGCCCCTGAAGGACCCCAAAGGCAGAAAAAAACATTTTTAATTTTTTGAAAAAAAATCGCGAGGTGCGCGCACGGTGAAAAACCATTAAAAAAAAATATATATTTTTTAAAACGTAGTTTATTGTAAAATAAATAAATAAAAAATAAAATAATAAATACATAACTTAGCATTTAAAAAACCGTACAAATTCACTGAAAAAACCATAGGTTTCACACACGTTATAGTTAGGAATTAGCATTTAAAATACCTTGCAAATTAACTTAAAAAACCATAGGGTTCACACATGTTATAGTTAGGTGGACATTTCACTCGTAAAAAACCAATGAAATTCCCCCATTATAGTTAAGTTGAGATAACTATAACTCGCGAGACCGCCACTCTATCACAAGGATGATGTCATCAGTGATGTCATGAGTGATGCCACTGATCATGTCATGAGTGATGTAATATGTGACGTCATGAGCAGAGGATTGCGGGCGCGCGAGTTATAGTTATCTCAACTAACTATAACGGGGGAATTTCATTGTTTTTTTACGAGTGAAATGTCTACCTAACTATAACGTGTGAAACCTATGGTTTTTTAAGTGAATATATATATATACTATGATGGAAAGAGAGAATCCTATGATGGAAAGGGAGGTTTGACAGTCATGACTCCTTTCAGAAGGTGCCACATGCCACCACAGAGAATCATGCTTGAGAAGAAATATCCTAGTCCAAACTATTTCAAAATCACCTACACATATCCTATTTAAATTATTTTATTTAGAGCAATATGGTGAAACTATTTAAAATATGCCATGATGAACGTTTGTGATTAAAGCCCCCGGTTAACGTCTATGAATTGTCCTTAAAACCTGCACAGAAAAAGTACAGTAATGTTGCTGCCATGATATGACCAATTTAGAGATAGGGTGATCCCATAAACTATACTAAGGGCCAGATTACGATGTCAGGCGGACCGTTGCGGTCTTGGGAACGACCTACCTCTTGTGGGCCGTCCCGACACCTCTATTACAATGCGACCGCACATTGTGCGGCCGCATGCTCCCATTTCTCTGAGGGAGATTCTGTTAATCCCTGCACCGCGTGGCAGGCACCACACGGTGCAGAGATTGACAGGGGGGGCACTTATCAGCCTCCAACCAGAGGCTGTGGAGGAATGGAGTTCCATTTAGGGGCCCACCATAGCCGCTTTCAGACAGGTTTTCCATGTCGGAAAGCCTGACATGCAAAGCCTGTCGAACACCAACATCGTAATCTTAAAGGCAGAAACACCATCCTTAGGGATGACGGTGAGGCCTCAGATTGGCCGACGGGCTTCTTAAGTGAGAGGTGGAATGGAACATAGTGGTCAATAGGTGACTCCAAGAGAGTTTGAGCAGGGATCCACGCTATGGTTTCGTGGATGTGAATGGTGTGAGGGTGTGTCTCATCTTATCTCAAATGAGAACAGGAAGCAATCCTAGATCAAACTGGAAAATAAAGAATAGTTGTTCGGGAGATGAAACACATTTTAATGTAGACACTTACAAACATAAGCCATTGACTAGACAGCACCTTATGAGTTGAGCAATGTTGTTGGTGATAGTAAAGAGGCCTGTGGTACTGGAGGCTGTGGGGTCACACATAATAAAAAGGATGAGCTGGATGGCAATCACAAATGAAAGAGAAAAGATTGCAAACGGAACTCCTGTAGCCAGCTGAAATCTGAGTGTGAAGGCACATCAGTATGAAAGCATGGCACACTCTATATAAAAAGTGCGCTGGGTGACATCAGCATTTCTGCTCACTGGTTTCTGTATACCATCCCAGGATGGTTGTTGTTTCCACTTCCCACATTGGTGAACAGGACCCTTGTTGGTGAACAAGAAATGTTGGAAAATTCTTACAGTCCCGATGATCTTCCCTGGATGTAGCATACACAGTAACCCATGCTGGATGGGACACTCTAGGCTGCCGACGGGCTTCTAAACTTACAGCACATGGAAAGGCCTACAAAGAAGTAGATCAGCTGCATACATCCTTCACTCCTCGATCCACAGGAACCGATCGAAGCCCCAACCCAGGGTGAATGTAAGTGGTGACAGCAAGTACACAGAAAAGGCATATTTATTCTAACCAATCAGGTAGACTTCCAACTCTTTTCCCCTGGCTGGATTGTTGTTGTAGATTGTTCTTGTGATGTAAAGGGGAGTAGCTGATATAAGGTGATAAACATGGCGAGCTGCCCTGTCTCCATTTACATTATTTCTCTGTTATGTGGCTAATCCTGAAGTTGAGTTTTCTCCTAACCAGTGCAATTAGGTAGATTTTCTATTTGTTTAGGGAGATACACTGGCATGCAACTAGGTGCTATCTCCCATCATTGGCATCTGAAGCGTTGCTGAAGTAAAATGTTCTCATTGCCTATGCCAGAGAGAAGTGCCTACCTCGACATGCCTATGGGTCAAGTAGGCAAACTGTGTGAGATGGGCAGACTGAAAGGGACAGGTGGTCGACAGCTCATTTGTGGCATATACCTACAAAGACTACCTATCATCTTTATGTAAATGCCTCTGGGTTTTCCCGTAAACTTTAGGAATTCTCTGCAATGTGCTTGTTTTAGTTTATCTGTCTAAAACTTATAAACATTTTCTTGCAATAAAAAAATCACTACTAGCAGTAACTTTACAGTTGGATATTATGATTTGGTGACTCCAACCCTATTTAAGGGGGTGGGGACATTTAAGTCTACGCTTTTGAGTAGCTTCACACTAGTAAATAATGAACAGACATAAGTAGTAAAGTTACTCAAAAGTGTTACAGTACATTTACTGGTAATAAATCAACCTATGCAGATTTGCCTTTGCCAATAGGTTCCCGGGTACTTAGTGCTTCAAAGATCCCTTGCTATGGTGCAAGCCAGATTAATCCTTTAGGGGACCAATGGACTGGTTACTCTCCTCCCAGCTATCAGATTCTGAAGAGTCAAGTAAGAGAAGCTACAGATGCCATTATGTAATTGGAACTTAAAGTCTGTTTCACACAATAAAAACCATAATTGACCGATGTTCCTTGTATTAAAAGGAAACTGATTTCATCTGGTGTAGACATGTGATTGGCAACCCTGGCTACCTGCCACAGAACATTTTTGTGGCTAACGTGCCTTCACAAGACTTTATGACTATAACATTGTAAGTCTTTCAAGACAAAGATTCATGTTACATATAATATAGTCTTATAAAAGTGGTTTGTTGTTGAACAGAGCTTCAAAGAGTTTGAGTGATTGTATGAACATAAATTAAAATCCATAGGTCTAATCCACTTCACATATGTTCCTGGGGCAAGTAAATCAAACATTAAATTACAATCACATGTATACATTAACTACAGCATATATATTACCCATTCTGGTTTTTCTAGCACTGTCTTCTTTATGCCTAGCTCCTATTTGAATGACACCCGATACAGTATGACCTTTCTTCAGACTATGCCATGTTGTTGTCCTCTTACCTGAGCTTCTCGAAACACATATGGCCCTAGGTCTCTCCTGTGCTCGAGGATCTTCTCTGCTTGTTCTTGTGAGATGTCTATTTGCAAGGCAGGGGGTATGCTTGAATTGATGAAGCAGTTGATTATGGTAGAGATCTTATTCTGGATGGTGGCATCGTCACAGTAAGAATGGCACAAATCCTGGTTAGATTAAGGAGAAGAAATCATAAAATATATTATTGTGTGACCATATCACAAAACATCTATAGGTTTAGTAATTTGTTTTGCAAATAATTGCATCAGATGCTGTACACATGATCTTACTAAAATGAGCAAATTATACCTAGCAGTGGTTTGGTGCATATACTCAGATTTAACTCCAATTCATTAGAATTCGCTCCCATTCAACTTCAGTGGTATTCTGGGTCCACTCTACCAGTCACGATGCAAAATGTATTCTTTCTCCTCCTTTTCATATTTTATTTTGATTTTAACAAAGCTCTATCTTACAGCAGTTTACTCTTCCAGACAAACCTTCAGGTGTTAGGCTAGATCTGGAAAGGTTTTAAATATCGATGGGCATTCGTGGATACCACAGCAAATATCACTGGTGAATACGCAGAAGCAAACATACTGAATATGGTGCAAAGGCTTCCAAAAGGCAAGCACCCTATACCAGTGATACTAGTTTTGACTAATTTCCCAGGATCATAGGGGATATGAGGTAGAGCAAATCAGAACTGAAAACAAGAGAACATATTAATTAAAGACAGACACATTCTCAGAAAGGGGAACAAGTGAAGGTTATGTGCAATCTGCTGAAAAGTAAAAACTACAATAAAAACTGCTTTCGCAGGTGAGTTACTTGATCTTTTCTTGGACATTTATTCTTGCAAGTTCATCATCTAGAAAGATTACCTTAACTGTAACACTAAAGTAAATAAGGACGGAGCAACTCAGAAAAACAACCAGCCAATTACACCAAAGCATTTCTCATTTCTTGAGTCACAGTAGTAATGCTTTTTGGAAGTGGCATAAAAGTAAAATGCCTTGATCCCTAGTTTGGAGATACATTCCAGTCCATGCACAAATAGAAGTGTGCACAGGATTTTGAATTCCAAGTTTTGTGATGATTTTTGCATCCTTACTGTTTTCCACCAACACGCTTCTGCAGGTGAAGCGTGCTTACATTTATTAGGACAAATACAAGAAAGGCAAAACATGCGGATTTCAGTGTTTTAAACAATAGCACATGGCTCACTAGCCCACCAGGTCAGCTCAGACTATAGCCTCCACATCCTTAGTGGAGGATTGTCTGTCATATGTAGAGCTCACTACCAAAAAGGCATGTGGGAACATATCTCAATGGAACTGCTGCAGGCACTGAACTTGACAAGCGGGCACCATGTTTGAAGTAAGTGCCTGCTCAAGAATATTTTTTGCTTTATGGAAACTAACTCCCAAAGAGGGAGTTTGTTTTCAGACAACGAAATAGCAATAACCTTGACGAGCAGGGAGTTTTCACCCCTTGTGAGGGTGGCATTGTGTGTTTCCTCTACCCTTGACCACTATGGCTCGCATGGCAGTCTCAGTAGGAAAAACAAGAGATGGTTGTCCCGCACTAAGTTAGGTAAAGTGAGCACCACTGTGACATGTAGGCCCAGGGGTGAGCTAGGTGTCAGGTCAAGGGTTCAAACTAGCAGAGCCCTGGGAGGCACAGCCTGTGTAACCCAGGGTTTAATTGTGCTCTAAACAGAGCAGGAGCACCAAGAGCTTGGCAGGTAGGGAGCATTGTGGTTTATGACAATGATCCCACTACTCCATCCAAACCATAAAAAAAACGTCCTAAATCTGCACGGTATTCCTCAGATTACCTTCCAAAAATAAGATTTTCTTGAAATGTGTAAAGGACAAATTTTGGAATTACAATGAACTATATGAATATAAATGGATTGTGAAGCAATAGTTGGAGAATAAAATGAATTAAATGTATGAATGTCCTGTTGATGGGGTGCCATATGGATGTGGTCCTCAGAATCAAGTGTTTACTTCACCCATGGTATCTGTATTCACCAGGTGCGGTAAATACCATTCCCTATTATAGATGGAGCACTGCAATATACAAATATTGCTAAAAAACATAATACTAATATCAATTCATCATGACTTTATGCCAATGGACAGTTTCTCCTTAACGTAGAATGTAACTTGCCATCTCCTATTACAATTCATTGTTGGAGAAACCTAATCACAGAAATAGAAGCAATAGGTGTAGACAATTCCTGTACATATAAAGAAGCAGGTTTGCGCAGTCTAAAGTTTTGTAGGCACAATATTGGTAATAAAAAACACTTTCTCTGTTCCTTATACACATAACAAAATAAACTAAAGTGCATAGTACATGGATGGAGTAGAAGGCTGTAGCAAGGATTTTTTCCATAAGCCCTTCTTTGGAAAAGACACCAACATGTACTAAATCTAATCTAAATCTGGTGCGGAGGAATCTATGATTAGCATTTGTCACAAAGACTAGTTAGGGTTCAATCAAATTAGTTGTAGAGATTGACACATAAGAGCACACCGAGGGTTCAATCACCTGCACATTTATTTTTCCCCCTGCATTTCAAAAAAATCAATTTGTAACATATCTTTTGAACAAAGATTACCATTGCCTGGCGTGAGAAAGAGCTCAGGTTTTCCTAGAAAGTCAAAGCCATCCTTTATATATTTAAACCCCGGTATTTGTAATGCTCGCTCCATGGCGAAACACTCCGCCATAATCAAGCAGTTTTGTTCACTTGATTGCGTGGTCCAGATGGAAAGCCCGGGTAAATGTATTAAGTGGTTGATTCAACTTTATGCATTCCTACACTGCTATTCGTTGTCTTTAACTATGCTGTTTAATTGAGCCTTTGATGTCACTATATTATTTGCTGTTATGTATTTTCAATTTAATAAAATCTTTAAGAAATGAAGTTGACAGCGCTAGTATATATTAAGATGTGAACAGGAACAAGTTGATGGTGCCTAAGCCCTGGCGAAAGCTGTATTGCTCATCTGAAATGACTGAAAAATCAACATCCCAGTGGTCTAATTAATCTAATTTATCTAATAACACTCTCCCTGCCACTTATCCCCCTTCTTGTAGATGGGAATGACAACAGAGTGAGACCAAGACCTTGGGGGATGTTTTGCGGCAGACCTCCGTACCGATTTTATCAGTAAAGGCCAAAAATCAGGCTAGTCTTTATAAAGATCAGGGCCAGAACATTTCACTGACAGCCTCTTCATCAAAGCCAGCTTAACCTCTTCAAGTTCGAACTCCACCTTACCATGTGGTCTTGTATAAAAGCCTTTCTATCTTTCATCAACAGGAGACATCAGTGGAGTGTATAAGTACATTTAGTAAAATGATCTACCCATGTGGTAGGCAGTATAACCGTTGCCAAGCTCGGGGCAGAGGTGTACTTAAAAAGTGAAATTTACAACACTCCAAAAGGCTATGCTATCTCTAAGCTAACTTGCAAACAACAATGACCTTGCTTCATCCGTATTACAGTTTTGCTTTCTTCCAGTCTTCTTTTAAAGTTATCTGTACATTGGAATCTCTTTCCAGATGCGTGGTATTTTTTAACGCAGATCTGAGATGTCTGTGGGCAGTTGAACATGCACTATCAAATCATTTGATTGTCCTACCCCACCAGTCATTATCTTTTTGGATTTGATGTAAGCATTGCTACATTTCGGAGTTAGCAACCTGAATCAATTTAGTAATACATTGAGGGGGGATTAATCTGGGTCATTTGAGAAGTAGTCCCTTAAGGTTTTTTCCAAGTTCACAACAGTAATTCAAATCTGAGGGGGAATCAAATGTAGATTAGAGCGTAAGACCAATGTTAGGGGGTTAAAATCACTAGTACACTTTGACATCACCATGAAATTCACAAATATACTACACAGATTCTGTGATATAAGTATAACACCAATGGATGAAGACACCCCTCTGCCTACAAATGTCGGAACGTGGGAGTTCTAAGGACTACTTACAGCCTTAGCAAAAGTTAAATTGTACCTAATTAAAAGACCATTCAAACATGCCCCACATGATCGTGCTCAAAATGCGAAAAAACAATTGTTATTAGAATTTAAAAAACACCTTATTTGATTATTGACAGCAAAGGCACGTGCTAAAATCAGCCACCTGTTAATGAGCCCAATCATGCCTAAACAAACTTTTAATACTTAATAGATCATTACCAAGAGCCTTGATTATTTCACCATCTTTATTTAGTAATTGGTTATTATACAGATTAACTAACACAGTCTTGTTAGAGCTTCTACCAGATACACACACCAGCTGGTAATGAGGAGAATTAAGCTCCTGCCACATCACTCGCCCAGAGTACTGTGAGATAAGACAGCTAGGCCACCTTTAGCTCTCCCATACCTCGATGGAATGGCTGGGGTGCTAAATGTGTAATAGCCATCAATAAAAAGGCTCAGTGTACCAGGTCTCCTGTAGACAAATACACTAACAAAGTTTGATCTACATGAGCCAAACTGAGTTTGCCAACTTGGAGCTAATTCCCACCACAATCCAAGAAACATAGCTTAAATGCTAGTTATTGTGGCCTGGCATATTCAAACAACTATCCTGTAATGCATATGCGGGGTTACTAATAATACTTTCAGCATACACCGCGGACATCTCAGCAAGATGGAAAACAGATTCTGGGTTAACTCCCACAATCCTTTGGACCGTGTGCCCACCATTACAGCACACATTACATTGATACATATACATTTATATTCCTTAATTACGAAGACCACAAAATGGGGTTTCAGGGAACTCTGTCACATATAATGATTTTGGTTAGGAAGTGGTCTAAGATGCCTGAAGGCCACACCTGACCAGCACTTGCCAATTATACCCCTATCAAAATTGGGCCAACAATTATACAGCAGGAGCTAGAGCCATGATGAGAGAACAAATATGAAACAAAGACAACTGCAACAGTAAGGGCTGCAGACTATAGAGACTAGAGATTCCTTAGTTGCTCATCAGCCAGGAGGTCTCCCTGTAGCTATTAACCCACTAAGTCACCACAGTCACTGAGAAATGCCCCAGTGATTGTAGGGAAAAGTCCTTTACCATAGCACGTAGTACATATGAACTGGATTCTGTGTATCCACAAACTACTCCGAAGGAAAAACAGAATTTAGAGAATGTGCTTCCCAACTGGAATGGCACATTCTACTGACCACTGCAATACCTGGGTAAATATTTGCCATCATCTATGCAGCCACAGCTGGCAGACCACTGCTGTTAATTCTCCAAGATGGCTTGAAGGGAATATAAACAAGTCACTTACCTTTGGTATTTCTCTTTCTAGTGGATGCTGGATCTAAACGCAGATTCCTAATCTTGTGAATATTCAGCCAGGCGTCAGACTGGATCAGGAAACTCAAAAGCAGTCCCCCTGCACACCAACATTGTTCCACTACGTAGGTGACAAGCAGATCCGCATATAAATGCCCCACATGTGGGCTGACGTCACTTGCTTTCAAACGTCCTAAGATGCAAACTGGCTTGGACAGTGTGCAGATCTCTAGTTTGGGACCTTTTCGATGTAAAAGAGCCCACTCCACAGAACAGGGAGTTGGGGAGGGGGTGAGGAATCTGCATTTAGAAAGAGTAGCACTAGAAAGAGTGTTAACGGAGGTAAGTAACTTGTTCTTCTGGCTACTTCTAACCGCAAAATCCACACTTTGTGAATATATATCAAAGCAATGCCTCCCCCGGGGTGAGGCTATGGAATGGCTCAGACTATTATGCCTTACAGGACCATATGACCAAAATGCTCATCCCAACTGACTCTAATGTCAAGGCAACAGTGCTTGGCAAACGTGTGCACTGATTACCAAGTAGCAGCCTCACAGATGTACAGGACAGGCACTATGTGTGACAGCACACTTGTATCAACCTTGGCTCGAGTGGAATGAGCCCTTAATCAATCATGTGGCTGTTTCTTGGCTAGCTCATAGCAGATTGTAATGCAGACGACTATCCACTTTTTCTGTTCTACCTTGCCCTTCTTTGACCCCAAGAAGTCCACAAAGAGTTGATAGTCCATTATATGGTCCCTGGTAAAATCAATGTAGAAACCAAGGGCTCTCTTGAGGTCGTGAGGTGGGGCAAAGAAAGTTGGAAGGGAGATAGCCTGCCCAACATGGAAAGGTGTTGCCACATTTGGCAGAAATGCAGTACGAGTTTTCAACGCTAGTTTGCCTGGAATAAATGTTGTGTAAGGTGGCTGAACAGAGAGTACCTGGAGCTCACTGATGAGATGAGTTGACGTCATTGAGAACAGGAAGACCATTTGTTTAGGGTCAAGACACTTAATGGACAGATGTGCATTGGCTCACATAGGGTGCACATTCGAAAAGTGAGAACCAAATCCTAGTCTCACTGTTGCATCACAGAGGAAACATATGCTGTAAACCTTTACAAAATCTCATCACAATAGGCAATTTAAACAAAGAAGGCCGATCTGGCAATCTTAAAAATGCCAAAAGAGCCAAAAACAGGCCCATAACAGTGTCTAATACAAATCCCTGTTGGGCCAACAACAGAATAAGCAAGAACACTTCAGAAAGTTTAGCTTGCAGCGGATCAATTTGACGGGTGCCACACCAAGCCACAAACTTGGCCTAGCACCTGGCGCACATCATTTTTTAGATGGGTGTCTCAGTGGCATAAGAACATCAACAACCTCAGGAGGAATATCAAAGGAAACTAGCTGCCGCCACTCAAACTACGTGAATGGCGGTGCAGATTGCGAAGGCCTGAATGAAGGACCCTACCCTGCTGATGTAACAGAAGACACTCTTGAAGCAGCAGCTTCCTCGAATGACCTCAAAGAGGTTCTACACATGAGTACTGGCCCTTGCCTGACCCACTAAGATGATTTGAGCCTGGTCGATCTTGATCTGCACTAGATCTTGAAACAGAAGGGGTAGAGGCAGAAAGGCATACTGAAGCTAAGAGAGCCTTCTCGGAAACTCTAGCATGCAAAAGCACTGACATTGCGCGTTCTCCACGTTGGTGAAAAAGATCGAACCAGGGTTCTCTGCATTGCAGTAAAATGTCATGCAGCACTTTAGGGTGTAATTGCCATTCTTAATCTGCAAGAAGTGGGCGACTGAGTTTCTTCGCCCTGGCAATTAGAGATCCTGCCAGGTAATTCACAACTAGGGAGATGCCCTTGCGAGTTATCTAATTGCAGAGGTGCAGATCCTACTGGTACAGGAACCAAGATCCCACCGCATGCTGCTTGTTGCAGTACCAAATGGCAGTGGTGTTGTCTGTGTGAACCTGTACCAGCCTCTCTTTAATGGAGGCTAGGAAGACCTTCCATGTCACACAAATCGCCCACACCGCCGACAAATTGATGTGGAGGCGGGTTTCCATTGGAGTCCTCTGAACCACCTCCTACTGATGCCTCCCCAGCCCAAAAGAGATGCATTTGTCACCAACATCAGCTCCGGTTGGTGTAAGGGGAGGGGTCTGCCACTGGCGTAATCATGGTCTAGCAGCTACCACTCCAGATCTTTTACAGTCTCCTCCAACCTGGATGGTTTGTCCACCGGATGTGATGTCGACAGAGTCCATATAATCCCTTCACCTACGCTCTGACGTCGGCTTCTTCCGTGACTAATTTCCGCGCCAAAGTGCGGAGCCACTATATTAACTGGTTATGGAAACAGTCTGCCAAAAAGATAGATAAATCTTTGAATTAACCACTACAAGTGGCCATGCACTATATAATGAATCAACCACCACAAGTGGTAATGTACTATAAAATAAAAAAAATTTAAACGGATCTTGTAGGTAAGAAGAAAACAGTTTGCAGCACGAGGAGGATGGATGGGTCAGTAAGGAATATACGGCTAGAATATGTCTCTACTAGATAAGGCATTACCGAAGGTAGGTAACTTGTCCATCTGATAGAGACATGTAGCCGCAGATTCCTTACCTTACAATTAGATACTATAGCAACACCACTCCTGGAGGTGTGTTTGCAAACTGACCTTACCAAAAATCTGTACATATAACCAACTGGTCTACTGAAAGAGAGAAAAGACCAGTGGAGTGAGAAAATAAGGTGAGAAGGATAAAACATCTCACCATAAGCAATGTGGAAGAACCACAGACAATAACGGTAATGACAGAGATGGGGAAGCATGGGTAAGTAGAACCCATGGCAACAGAAAAACAACATCTTGAGAGACACTAATGAACAAGTTACTTACCTTCGGTAACGATATATCTGTAAGAAACATTAGTTAGTTAGATTCCTTACCTTAGACTATCCCCAGGCGTCAGGCTGGATCCGGAAAGATTTTTCGTCAGCAATACCCTTGCGTGTCGCAAGGCGTCGTCTGCGGCTCCGTGTCCGTCGTCGGCGTCGTGATCGCCGGGATGACGTCGTCGGAGTACTTAGACGCCGCCCTCGCGCGCTGACGTCAGTTCTTCTTTTTTCCGCGCCAGTAAGCGCAGATCCGGGAAGAGCATACCCTTTTAGTCACTTTTTGACTAAACTTTTTTGAACTCTTTTGGTTCCATTTCCAGTCGACCTCGATTCTGATGCCGGTAGAGATGTCTGGCTTTAAACCTTGTGACGCCTGTGACCGACTGATGTCGGTCACGGATCACCACCGCCGGTGTCTCTATTGCCTTGGGGCCGACCACGATGCCGAGTCGTGCCTCGACTGCCGGGCCTTGACCTTGACCTTGACCTCGAAGGCTAGGCGGGAGCGGTCGCGCAAGCTCCTCGAGCTCCGGCAGTCGGCTCCGCGCCGCTCGAGGTACCGGTCGAGGAGGAGGTCGAGGGACCAGTCGCGGAGCCAAAGTCATCACCGCTCGTCGGGTTCGAAGTCCTCGTATTCAGGTAAGTTGAGGCACAGTAAGAAGAAGTCGAAGAAGGAAACACTTTTCCTTGCTCGGAGTCTAACAACGCCTCCAGGTAGTGGATTCTTTGTGTGGGTTGCTGTGTCGACTTCTCGAAGTTCACATGTAGGCCCAGTTTTTGACAAAACCCTAGGCACTGCTGGAAATGGTTCCTAACACTTTGGGGAGAGGGGCCTTTCAGCAACCAGTCGTCCAGAAGGGTAGACGAAGATGCCTCTGCGTCGCAGAGCAGCTGCCACTACTGTCATGCACTTCGTAAACACCCTTGGAGCTGATGTCAGTCCAAAGGGCAGTACGTTGAACTAACAGTGGGATGATCCGACTATGAATCATAGATATTGCCGGTGATGCTGATTTATCAGTACGTGAAAATAGGCATCTTGCAGATCCAGCGAACACATCCAATCCCCCCTGCGGAGATGAGGATATATTTGGTGGCGAGCCAACATGAAAATGTTTTCTCTTTTGATGGACTTGTTGAGTGCTCGCAGATCCAGAATGGGTCTGTACTCCGACTTTTGGCCTTTTTTCCTTACCAGGAAGTATCTGGAATAAACTCCACGACCTCTTTAGGATCGTGGAACCTTCTCTATGGCTGATGTTTGGAGAAGGATGCCCACTTCCCTCTGCAGCATGTTGATCTGGTAGCATGATGACGGTACCGGAGGGATCGAGGGAGGACGACGTCGAAAACGTAGAGAGTACCCATTCTGCAGCGTAGCTAACACCCACTGGTCCTTCCTGATAGCTCGCCACTCTTGCAGGTGATTCGCAACACTTCCTCCTACTGGAGTGGTGAACGGTAATGGAGGAAGCGGGAACTCATTGTTTAGCTGGAGCTTTCGTAGTGGTAGAGGACTGACGGTTCGCTCCTCTTACCCTGTTGGATCGCAGGCCTTGATATTGTGATTTCTGCTGACCTTGTTGGTTTTGGTTCTTTTGTCAATGAGGGGTTTGAACCCTCTGTTGGAAGGAGCGGCGATCAGTGTTGCGGTAACAGCGACAAAACTCTTTTTTCTTTTCCAGCCACACCGCCTTCAGGGTATCTAGCTCGGTCTTCATCCGTGCCATCTCTTTATCGGTATGCGAGCCGAATAACGATGAGCCGGAAAATGGCAGATTGAGAATCCTGGATTGTGCCTCTGGCTTCAGTGCTGTGAGGCGAAGCCAGGAAGATCTTCTGGCACAAATTCCCTGGGCGTAGGAGTGGGCTGAAAGTGTAGCAACATCCGCCGCAGCACTAATCACTTGGTTCGCCACCAAGCTGCCCTCCTGCAAAACCTCCTCGAAGTCCTTACGATCTTCCTTGGGTAGTTTTTCTGTAAAACGCTGGAGAGAGTCCCACAAAGCTCTATCGTAACGCCCTAATAGAGCTGACACACTGGAGACTTTAAGCATGGATGCAGAAGTGCCACATACTTTTCTCCCCCATGAATCTTGTGTCTTGCTCTCCTTGTCTTGTGGTACTGTAGATGAGGAGGCCACTGCGTGGGTCTTTCTAGCCGCAGCCCCAATCACCGAGTCCGGTGGTGGATCGGACTTCAAGGAGGGACCCCCTCCAGTGGACGATACTTCTTTAGAATTGTCTCCGGTGCGGTCTTGAGAGTGGCCAGCGTGAGAAAGATGTCCATAACCGGCTTAAGAAGACCCGGTACCAATGGTAGTAACGGCTGAGAAGGCGTCTTCTGGTTCAAGGTTTCGAAAATAACCGAAGTACTCTGCTGAACTGGCATAGAAATGTTCAGTTTGGTAGCCCCCCTGGAAAGCACGTCCTGGAATGTGCTCACATCGTCCACAGGAGAGATCTTCGACGGTGGACTATCGGTAAGGGTGGGCGAATAGTCCCTTTTTGAGGAGTATGTTGAGGAGGTGGAAGGTGTTGGAGATCTGCGCCTCCTCCTTCTGCTGCGTGATCTTGATCTCCTCCTTGATGGTGGTGCAGGACAGCGAGTACGAGCTCTACCTCTTGGTGGAGAAAGATCTGCATCCTGTGCTAGGCGAGCCAGAGGGGACCTGTGAGCAGGACTCGGATCCCTTCTAACACCTGCCGCCTGCGTATGATCAGCCCAGTGGTGTAATGGTTGGTTCCATCGGGGAGAGAGATGAACTGATGGAGACCTCTCTGCTCTAGAAGGAGAACGACGTAGAAATTTACGTCCTTCCTGATGAGTTTTCTCTACTGGACATTGATGCCCAGAGGGAGAGTCCTGGCTGCTTGAGGATGAAATAATCACCTCTGGAGAACCAGACCTGGCGATGGAACGGTGGGAACCTGCTCTCGACTTCGATGAAGGAGACTAAGAGAAGCTTACAGGGATTGACATCGACGGAGAACTCTGTCTCGATGCCGTCCAGGATGGAGATCTTTGTCTCGACGTTGATCTTCTTGTTTCCGGGGGAGACATGCGCCTCGACGGAGACCTGTGTCTCGACGTCTATCTTCTTCGTTTTGACGGAGGACTCTGTCTCGATGTCGAGAGTCGCTTCGACAGACTCCTGCCTTGACGTCGAGCGTATCCTTTTCGACGGAGACTCCTGTCTCGACGTTCATTTTCGTTTCTTCGACGGAGGGGTCAGCCTCGACGTAGAACGTTCCTTCGACAGAGGCCTTTGTGTCGACGTCGGCTATGAAACCAACGGAGACACCTGTCTCGATGTCGAGTGTCTTGCTGACGTCGACGGAAGCCTCTGCCTCGACGAGTGGACATCCGACGACCTGTGCTTCGACGTCGATCTGCGTTGAGACGCCGACGGGGACTTCGGTCCCGACACCGAAGATGGTGACTTGTGTCTTGATGTCGATGATCTGTGTCTCGACATTGATCGTCGCTGTAGAGTCGACGGCGGAGGATCTTGTCTCGACGCCTGACGCTTTTCTAATGCCAAAGGAGACTTGGCCCTCGAAGCTGAAGAATGGCGTTCCTGCGCCAATGCCCTCGACGACGATTCCACCGCCGGTGCCTTCGACGTCGAGCCCGACGCCGAAGGAGAACATATTGGGACCTTGCTTCTTGACGTCAATCGCGGTCTCTTCTTTCTGTTCACAGGAGACCTACCTCTTTCTGAGAGGCCATAAAGCCGGATTCTCTCCCTGTCCTTGATGGTTCTTCTAGACAACTTCCTGCAGTGTTGTCAGGAAGCAGGAGAGTGAGACTCAGGGAGGCAGAGAATGCATACTTCATGTGTGTCTGACTTGGCCTTCTTTTTGCCACAGGCAGGGCAATGATCAAACAAAGAAGGCATTTTTGACAGAAGAAACTCTTTCTGCCACAAAAAAATGGTTTAAACCTCACTCTAATATCAAAAGACGTCGAGCGAAGGCAAAAAGGCACCGGAAAGAACAACTGACCTGTCATCCCTGAGGCATGATGGGAAGCTTGGGGTCATGGCTGCCTTAAAGGCACGGTGCCAGTTTTTTATAAAGAAATGCATCATTTTCTATGTTATTGGTTTACAATGCAGCCTGTAGGCTAACAATGTCTGCTTTATTTGCAGTGTTTCTTTCTTCATGAGTTTTTACTCATTAAAAACAGAGTTCAAGTGCTACTTGTCCTCTTGTGTTTTTATATATTTGCAAAGGCAGTTTTTATGTGTGTTATTACATTGTTTAGACTCCTAGATGGGAGCTGCATTGGTATGAGAAAAAATGATATATATGTATATCCACACCAGTCCCACTACAAGAATGGTTCCGACACATGCTCCGAGGCTCAGGTAGAGATTTATTGCTTCTTCAGACATAGATCAGATGTCCTGTAAAATACGGTGAAACGCTGGGCAGACGCGTTTCAGCCTGATGGCTTTCCTCAGTGCCCGCTACACTATTACTTTTGTTACACTTGGGGGCTCGTTTTAAAGATGAGATTATTGTTTGCTCATTGGTGGAAACAATATGGCCCGCCCTCCACTACTTCCAGCCTTGTCAGTCTACATATAGAGCTGTATATATATGTTTTCCATATATAATTTTTATTATTTCCGGGGTCCCCACACATGGGCGGGAATATTCAGTGCTTATGACTATTGATGAGGATTCCCTGGAAGAGAACCTAACCTTTACCGTCGCTTTTATGCAATACTAGGTCAGTGGAGCCGATCCAGGAGCAGTAGTAGAAGTAACAGACAATGGAGGTAAATTTAGGCCAGAGTAGGATAAATACTCCATACTATGGTGAAATCATCTTAATTCCCTGCACTCCATTCTACGTTAAGCAGAGGATCTGTCGATGGTGGGAATGGATCTGGCAATGGTGGGAGTTCTCTGGGGAGCGGCAAGATTTCTGGACCTCGGCCTGTTCCGGTATTTGACAATGAAGTCCACCAAAAAGAGAGGTAGCATGGTGATCTTTTCTAGCCATGGGGGCAGTTAAATTAGTTTTTTTGGGGTTAGCCAATGAGTTCTGCTAAATCACCGGCAGTCGGAACTGTAGGGGACTCAGCTTTTTCCTTTGAAAGTAGACCCATTGTCCACTGGTAGGTGTTCACCTAGTGGCTATGTGGTAAGGTGCACAGTTTGGTGACAAACAAGTCCACATGCCCTGATGAATTTGCCTGTAAATCAATTATGGCAATGAAACATGTCGGTTGTTCTTAACATTTTGGTCTAAACATGTTAAGAGTGATTTTAATCATGAGTCTGTACATATACAGTAAAGAATGTGAGGCATGCCATATGGACTAATTTTTATGAATTTTTGCATCAAGAGGAAGGAACCAACTCTCGTATTTTGAGGACCTGTACAATTGGGTGCAGGAGATTGATGTAATTGCGGAGATTTTGATTAGCCCATCACATATACACTATTTGGGTTTCTCCTGCTACTATAGGAAAGTGCCAATGATGACGGAATGAGCCAGTTGCTTAACATCAGCCAACAGGCTTGTGGTAGTTGCTAACGTGAGGGGCTTCCTATATTTTTTATTAACAGTCCTTTATTTTGATGTCAAGTGTACACTGGCACCATTTCCTTTTGCTCTATATACACACCTCTATACATGACCTGACTCTGAGTTGCACCAAAGCAAGTTTGTGTCCTAGAATTGACTTTGTCATAAGTGACCAATAGAAAGCACTGAATGGGGTGATTCACATTGAGGTTTCGTTTTTTTAAGTTGGTTTTGAGTGGAGGGCGCCCTTCTTTAGCTCCTTAGTATGTGCCTTAGCAAGTGAGTTGCCTGTCTCCGTGGTGCGTCTCACCTTCTTAGATTAAGGGCTGGCATGAGAAAGACTTGAACTTAGAGTAAAGAAGATTACTGGTAAGTAATCAGGCCATTTCCATTCACTACAGAGTCACATAATTAAAGAAGGGAAAAAGGTATACTGGGAAGCTTAAAAAGGTTAGCATCTATATTAAAAGTGACTTTTAAGGGGCATCCAATTGGCCTTTTTTTCCTTATACTCATGATTTGTGGTACTGTTGTACTTGTGTTTGGTTCCTGTACAAAAGCATGATGCCATTGCTTCTTTACTTGCAATCTCAACAAAACGTTCTGATTAAAAAAAGTCGAACCACTAAACTCTACCTGAGACCATTAGTCTATAATTTGAGTATGTACTTATTGATGACCTAACAAGCAACAGGAATCAAGTGACTGGGGTGTTTATGTAGCACCCAGGGGGAAGTTAACTACTAAGTACAATCCAATACCTTGTATTTTTGCACCTCCAGCCAGAAGAGCAGATCATTCTCAAGAAAGTCATTTTTCAAGGAGACGAAGCGTTGGAACTGCTTCACTGTGACCGGATTAAGGAGGGCTTTCCGGAACTCGATGATCTCTTTTGATGAAGTAATCCACTTACTGTCCAAGTGCTGTGGAAAACAAATTAATAAAATGATTTTTATGAAACAAATCATTTTTAGTCCAATGACCAGACTACTTGGATCTACTTAGCATAACAATTAAGGAACATTGGAAGGAGTTAATATAGGCACAGAGAGGACACAGGAGAATACATAGGCTGTTCACCATTTCCATGGACATGTTCATGTGGTAGAGAGCAAGAAGACAAATGTTAGAGTGCTGTTTTTCAAATAATGAAGATTCTCTTCAGCCTGCTACCTATAAACATGTTAGACGGGAAGCTGATGCAAAGTATGTATTTATCTGGAGATCTTTATATATGTGGTATAAATTTATATGTATTTGTTGACTTTTTACCATGAGTGATCTCTAAATGTCTGAATCCTTGGACATAATCTCTGAGTAGGGTAACATGTATGATTGTGAATCTGTGTTTGTAGTTTCAATCCATGAATATATGTGCACACATTTCTGAGAAGTGGTATGTAAGTATGTGACTTTCGGACACACACGTTCGGATACTTTGTGAACTGTTATGTGTGTGTTATCTTTATGTGTTTTGGGGTACTTCTATGTTATGTATTGAGGTGATCAGCAGGTGCAAATAACAGGCACACAGGCAAAATATTTGTCTCTGTGTTAGTAAAGCTCTGTATTTAACCAAAGCTGACAGATATCTGATATATGCAAAAAATTAACACAACTATCAATTTATTCACTTTTATATTTACATGCATTATTTTTGGGGGTGGGTTTCTGCATGCATGTATCACTGTGTTTGAAACTGGTAAGTTTGTTTTACTTTTCAAAGTTTGTGCATACGTTTCCTCATTCACTTTAATTTTGTCTCCTTTATACTCTTCATCTCATATATGCTTTGGTGATTCTCTCAACTCGCTATCTCACATCTTTATTACCTTTATTATCTCTCGCTTTGCGGTGACTTCCTGTCTTTTCCTCGTGTTTTTGCTTTTTGGGATCTGTCTGTCTCTCCCTCTGCTGCCCTACGTCTACCTATCTTATCTCCCTCTCTTATCTATGCCTAGACTTTTCAATAGTTTGCCTCTGTCTCCCTGTCCTCTGTGGTCTGAGTTGTGTCTCTCTGTTCATTATACATCTGAGCTTTCACTTCGGTCTTTCTTTCTCTGATTGGCACCTTTGATCTACCTCCTCTCTATTTATGAGAATATCAGCATAAAGATTTTAGAAAGATAATCAAGAAAAAGAAGAAAAATACATAACAATTTTTAATACTTTAAAACACAGGGAGGGGATGTCCCAGAAAATATTAGAAGGCATGTGGTATCTGGGAAGAAAGTAGAAACCACATAGGAGGCTTGCAATCTTAGACCATGAGACGGCTCCTAGTGGGAGGGGAGATAAGTGGAATGTGAACACAGGGATTTGGTCCAAAACCTGCAACTGCAAAAACTGTTAGGATGCAATATGTAATGTTATGGTGTTAACCGATCTAACTGAAGAAAGAGCAAGAGTTTGATGTAAGAGGGATAGAAAACCTAATATGTGCATTTAATGTTTGGTTTTGCTTTCAGTTGTCTAACTAATAAACCTGTTTTTTATTAAAATGCATTACAATTCTTAGCAATTAATGTATTAAAAGACAAAATGAGGTAGAGAAGAAAGCCATCCCAACAGTCTTCTTGACAATCATTTTTTTCTCTAGTCCTGTGTATTTCTTAATTTTCTGCTTCTTGCATTGTGTTGACTCATGAGATGCAGTCTTCAGCTCTTCTCAGTCTAGTAATTTTGCCCTTCATATTCACATTGTATCCACTATTGTCCTCACCAATTTCGGGTATTTCTGTAGTTCTTTCAGTCAGTTTACAGGGTTCTGAACATACAGCTACATGCCTTTAAACTTGTTCTGGTTTTGATTGCAAATGGTTTGTTTCTGGTCTCTAATGTCCTCACACAGAAAGTAATGTGCGTCTTTGTCTCAAATGTTCATAGAATGACAGAAAAACTGAGACAGAGGAGAAAGCAATCTAGTTTCTACTGTTCTCTCTGTCTCTTTCCCCCAATCCTGTCGACGAACAATCTTCTAGTAATGGAGGTAGAAAGCAGCAGAATTTTCATTACACCAGCCACATACTGAAGATCGAGAGGGGATTTTCTATCCAATTCCAACAGTAAAGAAAAAAGGTTAGGGAGACGGAGGAATGGGCTTGAGCATACTAATTAAAACAAAAATAAGTAATGAGTTCCCACTGGAATTTCTACCCAACAAAAGCATTAAAATACTATATAGGTTCATTGGTAAAAGTTCAAAGCTGTGCCACCAACTAAATTAGGTGGTTGCCAGTGTGAAGATGTTTAATTGAAGACCTTCACAAATATACTGTGTTCTAACTGTAGAAGTCTGAAAAAAACATCAAACTTAATTTGCAGATTCATCAGCATAATTCTGATGAACTTTACTTCCGTCGTTGACTTGTAACTTCCATGCACACTGCAGAAAGCTTCAACATTTCTGAGTCCCTTATGCCAGCAGCTTTAGGTGCATCTTTCTTTCTTGGCATACTTTCTTTTTATTTCTTCAGTATTGTCCTAATTTTATTAGTAATACCCTTGACCTTATCTTGGAGAATTCCAGGCTCCCTATTGATTCAAGAAGAATGAAGCCCAGACTAGCCATATCAATATACTATATAGATCTACAGATGGATCCCGACAGATACAAGAAAGACAGTCACCCAGGCCCTCGTCAGCAGCAGACTCGACTACGGAAACGTCCTCTACGCGGGAGCCCCGACCAAGCTCATCAAACGACTACAACGCATTTAAAACGCCTCAGCACGACTGATCCTCGACGTACCACGACACGGCCACATCACCCCCCACTTGAGAAACCTGCACTGGCTCCGCGTCAACAAGAGGATATCCTTCAAGCTCCTCATCCACGCACACAAAGCACTCCACAAGACAGGCCCAGCCTACCTCAACAGACGGCTCTCCTTCTACATCCCCAACCGCCAGCTCCGCTCCGCCGACCTCTCACTCGCCACTGTCCCGCGCATCCGAAGAACAACCACCGTCGGGAGATCCTTCTCCCACCTCTCGGCAAAGACATGGAACACCCTCCCAGTGAGCCTACGACAGACCCAAGACCTGCTGACCTTCAGGAGGATACTCAAGACCTGGCTGTTCAATCAGTAGCGGCCCCCCCCCCAGCGCCTTGAGACCCTCGCGGGTATGTAGTGCGCTTTACAAATGATTGATTGATTGATTGATTGATTTAGGGGGATGCTTGAGACTGCCAGAATTGTATTTAGCTCTACCATGATCCCTTAGAACAGTCTGTCCTTTTTGTATGAATTCTTACTTGAGATATACATTTTAAAAGGCTAGGAGGTACAAAAAAACCTGAAAAATCTACTTTACAGTTTCTGTAGACAAAACAGACTGCTCAGCAGTACGTTTCCAATAACAAAAGACACAAGGCCAGTGGGGAATAAGAGGACCTCGATTTATGGATTGAATGTAGACATTCCACAACTGAGGAATACATGGGACCTTGCTTTTGTTAGACTGGATGTCAACGTTGGTCCTCAATGACTCTTACTTTTCTATTATGATCTGCAATGGGATCAGAGGTTTCTCCTGTTTCTTGTGTGCCTTGCTGTTAAACCAAGTTGTTGAGGCTTTCATTTCCTATTCAGATGCAAGGGAGAGGTACTGATAATGTTTTTCCAAAGCATTATAGTTATATCGCAGAATCCCTCTAGCGATGGGACCATTTCCGCCTCAGAACCAAGCTCTTCGGAAACGAAGAGGAGAGTTCTACAATTGTTTCATGATGGTGGTTAATTTAGTTGATTCTCATTTCATAATTTCCATGAAGAAAACAAGAGTTACAAGGTGCGACATTAGGAAACTGACTGAGAAATATATTTACTTTAAGAACCTTTGCAATGCTTAGTAACTTCAGCATCTTTCATTTCAGGACAAACACACTGCTGGACTGATCAACCAGAGAAAGATTTTGGTTTTGGTATAGGTTGGAACTAGAATGAGCCCTGCATTAATGAACAAGCATGTACCCCAGTCCTGAGTGCACAACTCCTTGTGAAACTGGTACCCTTACCTTTAGTTTGGCCCTCACATCATTCTGATACAGCCCATGGCCAAGGCCTAGGACTATTCCTGGTACTGTGAGATCCAGAACTATTCTGTGACCTTGAGGAGCGCACCAGCATAATTCATAGTAGGTGTAGGACTACCGTCCATGACCTGAGTGAGTCACATATAGCAGTGATGGCAGTGTACCATATTTTCTGAATCACTACTATGACCAGACCTTTTTCTCTGTGTCAAGGAGAATGTGGACTACTGACCCCTCCTATGCCAAGTTCCGCTGTTCCTTGCACTTACATTCCACGTGTATTTTTAAGTGTGTGGACGTGCAGTGTGTGTGTAACACAAGTATGGTACTAGGGCTGTGTGTTATGAGAGTGTGAATACTGGGGCAATTGGGATCCATTTTGGATGGCCCTCGTTTAGCCTGGCACACGATGGTGGGTGGATGCAGCTTACCCAGACAGTGGAAGTGTACGGACTGTTTTACTGTGACTGGGCACTAAAGTGAAGCAGAATGGAGACAGGGCTCCCCTTATAAATTTATTGAGTACTTGTTAGCAACCGGCTGCTGAATTAACATCTTTGTTTTTTCAATTTTATACATAAATAAAGAATAAAGTATAAAACTTTTGCACTGTATTCTGGGATACATTTGCATTCTAATTTAGACAGCTGTACATGTATCATGTGAGCAAACACTGATGATCATCCTGCCTAAATGTCATATTGCTGTGAATGTGAGTGGTGCTGATCATTGATCCCGGAGTACAATGGTAATATCGCTTTAAGACACAGCCTCTCTCTCTCTCTCTCCCCCCCAGGCTGATGAAGTCGTTGTCAACTCTGTGTCGGAGGAATCCCCAAATGCGTGTATCATATCTACCCAGGCCCCTATGTTTTTCGCAGCCCTCTCGTCTTTTCTAGCGACCCTCATGTGAGATTCTTCACCTCAAGCTCACTTACTTAGGTCTCGTTCTCTCAAGTTTTCAGTGAGATCCTAGGGGTGTAGCCCGCAGACAAAAATACAGCACTTCACCAACGTCAACCATAGCAACACAAACCTGCACTAGATCTTTCCCTTCTTGGGTTTGGGTATGACAACAAGGAGGCACTGCTTAAGAGAGAACTACAGCTTGATTCCTGTTACTCTCTGAAATGCCCCCTCCTCCCAATAACCCTTTATTGATTCACAGATCTAAGACAGATGGGTAAGTTAAACTACCAACATTCCACCTCTAGGACAGACCAGGTACCTTTCAGGGTATATCATCTTGTGTTTCAAGGGTGTCAGGCATGTATGGTGTAGGAAATTAAAATTAATAGTCTGTGTAGTTTTCTGATTAGGGTCAGGTGGGAGACTGAGTCGAAGGCAGCCAAGAGGTCAAGCAGTATGGAGGCTGCTGTGTCTAAATGGTCTAGGATTATCCTGATCTCATTGGTTACTGTGATGAGGGCAGTCTCAGTGTTGTAGTTTGGCCGGAAACCTGACTGCAACTTGACAAGGAACAGGTGTGATTTGAGGTGGTAAGAGAGCTGTGTATTTATGGCTTTGCATTGACCATTCGGTGTTTCAAGGTATCTGGGAATGCCTCAGAAGTGATGGAATTGTTCATGATGCGGGTGAGGACTTTGCTGTTAGGAGAGGCTCCCATTGTTGTACCTGTAGTGGGGCCAGGGGTCAGAAAGTGCACAGGAGTGGATGGTTCACGTGATACTGGCCGTTTTTTCTGTGGCGAGTGCTTTCCAGGATGTTAAGTTTTTGCTGGAGGAAGGGGGCACAGGTGAGTTATCAGCACACTGCCTCTGTACAGTATTTACATTTAATGTGAAACTGATCTTGATATAAAGTAAAATGGTCTTCAATATTGTAAAAATGTCGTGAGGGTGATTCTTAAAACTTTGAATCATATCACTAACACCAGCTAACGCTTCGTGACAGATTCTTCCATGAAGAAAGACAACATTTGGACGTTTTAAGGAGCTCGTCAGATTTTTGGAGGTCATCCAAGAGGAAGAAGTGATAAGGATGGGGACTTAATAAAGAGGCTTTTTGTTCAGAAACGCTTTATATGCTTCCTCCCATTAAAGAGGAAGTGTATTCCAAGGTACATCTGCTTTTTATCCAGAAGAGAGTTCTGGTTCTATCTTCGCTCCCAATGTTGCATCCTTTAAATTCTTTGCTGCAGTTTGGAGAAGGGATCAAACAGTCACAATCTGCATCCGTCTTTTACTGAATCCTGAATTCAATGTTACTCAAGCTTCATAGGGTTACTTCTCATGAGTCCCCCCAAATACCTACTTCTTGCTTGTACTACTCTTTTTGCAAGGGATACGCCCTTTTCCAGACATCCTCTGTAAGCCCCCTGAGTATATTGCTCCTGCTTCTGAAACCTGTCTCCTGTCAGTCCTATGTTCCCTATTCCTTAATGTTGATCTATCTGGGGAGTGGGAGTGGTTGAATAGATATGTTCCATGGTTTACAGTCTTACTAATACAGATGAAAAGCCTGCATATTCATGAGTTTGCTAAATGCACACTATATAGTGAGCATTGTTTATAGGTTCGTGGGAGTGGTTGAATAGATATGTTCCATGGTTTACAGTCTTACTAATACAGATGAAAAGCCTGCATATTCATGAGTTTGCTAAATGCACACTATATAGTGAGCATTGTTTATAGGTTCCCTAAAAGGTTTCTGTATCAATGCTTTCCAAACAACTGTGACAATTTCAATTATTTATTGCCTATTTTAAAAATTTCCCAGTTAGCATACCTTAGTCTATAAGATAAACCGTAAAAGGAAATAAAAAGACAAGATAAACTTAACCTCACATACCTTGTACACACCCATCTTCTTCTTTTGCGTTTGGAACATGACATCTTCAGCAACATCCTTCATGTGAGCCTGGAAGCAAAACAAGTTAAATGACTTGCACACTCCAATATATACTGACTCCTATGTACCATGTACAGTTTTGAAGTGATTCATTAGTAATTTGGCAGTATTTTACTGTGGGATACTTGTATTATATTCACGTTCTGTTCTCTACCAAAACAAATATGATTACATGCCGTTAAAATAATAATGATTAAGGCTCTCATTCGGTAAACAATTTGCACACATAAGAATAACTTACCTGGGCAAAGGGTGGTACCTCCATTCGGACATCCTTAATTCTTATTCACAAGACCACATTCTGTGAATAGTTCCATGCTGAGATTACACTTATCACTTTGGAAAGACCTCAAGTCGTGGGCAAACTTGTCTGAATTTGTGTGACAAATGGTTCAGGAAAAATATTTTCCTATAGGAGTTTTAGATAATTGGGCAATGCAAATGTGATGAACTCTCTCAAAGTCATAACTTTGAGGGTATTTTCAAACATTAGTAATGATCTACACACTTCACACTTAGTGGACTCCTTAAGTTAGATTTAAATAAGGTAGGCAGAAGATATTAGGAAGGACTTTTGCAAATAAAATGTTTTTTTATAAAATAAAAACCCACACACTATCTTCCACCAAAAAAATAAGATTTAGCAATTTCTAATTTTTGACCACCAAATGACAATGCAAAAGTTCCATATTTCAGTTTCTTTCTCTTATGCACACACATAATTTTGCTTTCGGATACATTAATCGTTAAGTAGTGAGTAGTGAGCCATAGCAAATCTTTGGAGTGCCTGCAAACGCCTCTTTAAGCCCTTTGGGGTAAGATCACAAATTATTATGCAGCTGCATAAAATTGGCACAAAATAGGCTTACCCTCAACTATCAGGGCAACAACGTCACTTCGGGCCAAATGATAAGGGAGGTCTGAAATATATAGGGAGAAGAGAAGGGGGGCAAGCAGGCACCCTTGTTTTAATCCATTTGGGGTAGGGAAAGCTTGCGATAAACGCCTATCCACACCAAATAAATCACTACACACAGTATCAGTATGAGGAGAGGTGTGGCGCAGCAGCCAGGGCAGCTGACTCTGGAGCGTGGGGCTCATGGTTCGTTCCCCAGTGACAGAGGCAGATCAGCTCAGCATCATGTGACTCTGGGCAATAGCTCACTTAATCCCCCCCAACAGCCCCCAGTGCCTTGAGACCCTTACAGGTGATTAGTTTGAGCTTTACAAACACCGAGGCTATTTATAGTATGAAGGGTGCAAACTAACTCTAAAAGGGTACCCGGCCTACCCAAATTTATAAGTTTGCTCCACAGCAAAGAGGCGATTTACTTTCTCAAATGCTGTGGATGAGTCAATAAAAGCAGTGTATACCATTTCCCGTCTAACTTTAACATATTTTCAATTTATAATCTGAAGGGCAGTCACATTATCAATTGTTTCATGCTTAGTCCTGAACCCAGTTTGCTCCATAGGTATAATGTTATGGTCTTCTGCCCATTCACTAATATGGGTCAACAAGCCTTTAGCAAGGAATTTACCCACCGTGTCAAGAAGGGAGATCTGATGATAGTTTTCTGGTAGATTACGGTCTCCCTTCATAAAAAGATGAACTATGATATTCCCCTTCCAAGAAGGGGGAACTTTTTTTCTTTCATAGCAGCATTTAAAAACCGGACAAATAATTTTACTCCAAACAGGACAATTTTGTTTTCTAACAGTGATTCGTATTTCATCTGGCCCATGGCCGCCAAAGTGTGCTTCCCCTAATTACAAGTTCTATCTCTTTTTCAGGGGGCAGTACAAACAGAGCAAAATCTTCCTTTACTATAAAATTCTTTATGGCACCCTCATTTGCTATGTAGAGACCCTGGAAAAAATTGGCCCATCTGAGTTTTTCATTCGCAACTGGGATGGGAACTAGCTCTGGCTCCACAACCCTCTGCAAAAGAGTCCAGAAAATCCTTGTCTGGCCTTTTAATACTGCTTCCCTAAATTTTATCCAAAATCTATTCTCATCCTGTTTTCTTAGATGAGCCTTAAACCGACTCCTCCTCCTTTTGAATAACACTCTGGTGTATCTTTCAGGCGTATAATCCAGATATTGCTCCCTAACCAGAGAGTATATTTCGAGATTTAACCAGAGAATGGGACGGGGAATCCCTTTCAGACCTTTCTTTGGGTTCACTTGTTTTACTGCTTTCTCTAGATGCTGTATAAAAGTATTAAAACTTTCTATTTCTTTTCCTGCCCAACCAGACAGCTTATTTAGAGAAGCCTCTAAGATAAAAGTAAGGCCTACAATTGCCCAATAATCCCAATGACTTCTCCCTGTTTTCTTATTAAACCTGGCAAATTGACCATGCAAACTACAAGGGATAATGGGAGACTTATTAAAATTTACAGAAAAAGTTAGGAGATTATGATTACTAAAAAGTGAATCAGTAACCTTTAAATCACCCAGTAAAGAGAAGGAAGCACATCCTACCACCACATAATCCAAAATAGGCGCTCCCTGTAGTTTTATGTGCATGTACAGCGGGAGAGTCGAAGGGAAACCTCCCATTCACTATAACACCAACAACTTTTCTTAGCTGAGCTGCTAAGCTTTTCCCTCGCTTTTTAGTTCTTATTTTTTGGGGGAAAAGAGCTTGTGGTATCTGCATAGCTTCCTCATTTTCCATCTCCCATAGTTGATCTAAGGCAAAATTAGATATTTTGTAGTTTAGATGCCCAACCAAAATTATGTGTGTGGAAACTCCTCATCATACACTTTTTTTAATATAAGAAAAAACCTCGCTTAAAAGGACATCCTAAGTGGCCTCAAGGAGAATATAAGCACTTATCAACATTAACAGGGGGTTCTCTGATTTCCACCAGGATTAAACAAAGTTACTGTCAAGAATAAATTACTTGGATCTTTATAGCATTTGTATCTCCACTGAATCTTATTAGACAGCAGACATGCACCCTTCCTTTGCATGTTCCCTCCTTGAAGGTGTTGCTTTACAATCTAAAATTATAAAATCATCGCAAATCAATTCACCCGCAAAGCAAGTCTCCTGGAGACAAACCACATCTGCCTCTATTGAACTCAGATGATACAGCTTCTCACTACTATTATTTATTCCTCCTGCATTCCAGGATATGATTTTTAACTCATTGCTAATAGTAGGGATGCTATGAGTGGTTACACTGGGAAACAATAGATAATGCGACAGGTAACCAATTACATTTAAGGATCTCATCTTTAAAATTTCCCTGGGAGGGACATGCGGGGTATTCTCTAATTCACACTTGTCTGCCATGTTTATCCAGATGGATTTTTATCCCCTTTACATCAATTAGCGACCCCCTACTAAAAGATAAAACTTGGTATGGTGGAGACCTTTTATCCAAAACACAATATCCATTCTCTTCTAAAATTGGGATAACATCAATCCCCTTATTTTGTACACCTTTGGACAATCTTAATATCAAATTTGCAGTCATTTTAGAATAAGGTTACCACTGATTTAAAACCGGCCTCAGAGGCTAAGAAGGAAACTAAATTAATATTACTACCTTGGATAAGCTTCAGATTCTAAATCTCTGAAAAACATTTAAGCAGAAAGGCCCAATTTAAAATTAAATTTCCATCGAACAGGGAAATAAAATACAACATATAAGTATCCACATTACACCAAAAAGGTTCTATCCTTTCTAACTCTGAAGGGCCTCTCTTTATACCAGTCTCTAAGAAATTAGCAGCCATTGGAATCAGTGAAGACGGTATATAAGAGACAGATGCCCTTTGATCTACCATTGGCACCGCTGCAAACCCCTTAGCCAATGCATTAGTATGATCACTATCAGGGTCCGTTTGATTCAATGAAGGTGGTATAAAATGGGGAGATGTCCCATACACCACCATTGACTCCACTGAAAACCCCTCTGCCGATATGTTAATATGGCCGCTTTCATGGTCAATGACTTGATGAACTATTTGAGGGGGTTGGGTTAAACCCTCTGTACTAGATGTAGCCTCTATGAAACAGATTCCTTTGACTCTTTTTAGCAAATCTGCGCAAATGTTTTTTCTTCTTTCCTCTTTGCTATTCCTGCCTCTCATTCACCTTTACCAGTGGCACACCTTAATCACCAACATTTATTTCATATCTAGGCTGGGGTTTAGAGATTTGAAACACTTCCTGTTCAACCCTCCGAGATGTACCGTCCAGACTCTTCCTATTAGGAGTAGTATTAAAAATAGATTGTATGGATTTAAGTGAACTCTCGGAATGTTAAACTTTTTGAACAGCTTCTTACAATGTGGTGTACCAGCCTCAGCGCAAAAATCAATTTGACCACCAACATCTGTCTGAGCATTCCCTTTACAGGACGTCAAAACCCCTTCTATTTCTACTGGTTTACTGGACCTGTTTCTGTTCTCTTTTTATTGCTTACCAGCTCCTTTAATATTTCTGTCATCGTATCCAGAACACAATCAGAACCACCAACAAATGTTTCTAACAGTTTTAGAATTGAAGATAATAACCTTTCTAAGCACACTAATGAATCTGATACTTTTACATCTTCATTTGGAGGGTGACTAGGTTGTATGCCACTTATAACAAAATCAGGGGCCACAGAGAGATGAAATAGCAAAGAAAAATTATTTGAGGGAGTGCTACTGAACAATTTAATTCCTGGGGGAACTATCGCAGCTGGTGCACCCACAGTCTCCACAATCTTACTAATATACCGTAAGCCATATCTCCTACATAGCTATATGTCCAAATCTGGTAAGGTAAAGTCCTTATCCTGTGCATTTGCAACTATAAGAGGGCAGAGGGCTCCTTGAAGAATTATTTGTGGGTTATCAATTACTGTCACTGATAGAGGGGGACCTAAAGAGGTCGGGTGGAGGGATGGACTATTTATACCCCCAGAACACTGTACAGAATCCTTATGCAATATAGGCAGTTCTACCCTCTTAACATCAGGTTCCATAGGATGCAAAACGTCAGTAGCATTGACAATAATATTGGCACTAACATTAGGCCCCTCCATTCGATTCAATCAATGCATTTGATTCTGCTTTGGGTGGTTTCTCCTTTTCCCATAAACTGAATATCTGATTTTTCCCTTTCAGCATCGTAACAGGGGCATCTTTATTCCTGAGAGGGTTTGATTAAGTCTTTGTGCAGGCTCTATAGCAAACAACCCACTTCAGCTTTCTTGATGTCATTATTTACATTTACTCTGGATCTCTCAAACTTTTCTAAACTTCACAACTTTGATCTCTCAGGGGCGTTTCAAGGTTCCAAGTTTGAACTCAAGACAGCAACGATATAATAAAAGAGGCCAACCTCTGTGCCCCTATCCAGTCTTCACAGCCTTGGGAGAAACCACACTCCAGCCGCCTTTTAACAGCCGGGAAGGCAGAGCTCTCAGACTCTAAAAAACAAGGCGCACTTTCTTCTAACAATGGCAGCAAAATTGTCTAAGCAACACTCCGGGGGAGCAAAACAGCCTCAGCAGCTGATGACATATTGCACAGTGGAGGGGGGTAAAAAACTGCACAGCAGGGTGGGGGTCAAACCCGCCCCAACAACCCCTGCTGCCTACAGCACTGCCACACACTTCCTCGCAACCTCCACATGTCCTCACGTCAATTCCACTCCTCTCCTCTCTCTCCCCGCCACGCTTATTGGAAAAGAGGAAGCTAAAAGAAGGATTGTGGCGTGTGCAACCCAAGGGGAGCAAGCCGCATCAGCCAAACGCCAGTGGTTTTGCGCCTGCTGGAGGGGGGGGGGGGGGGGGGCAACTGCATTCCTAGGACCCCGCTTGCAACCACCTGCGCCCTTCTTCGCCTGCTCCTCCAAACTCCGAAAATACACCACTTGGCTCCTGCCCTTGAACTCGCCGTGCATTGCTGGAGTTTGGGCTAGGGACCGAGGGATCAGGAGCCAGGACCCGAGGTTTGCATGGAGCCTCTCTGATGTGTGGCAGTGCGCTCTAGCTTTCGCATCCATGTTATGCCCCTTCAACCTCAAAGCCCTGCCTCCAGCCAGTTGAACAGCCTTCGTAGATTGAGTCTAGTCGATCTTTAAGGCATAAAACCGGATTGATCGTTGTGGATCAATGGGGAGATAACTTTCACCAGTGCCAAGGCCGTTATTGATGCTAGGATCTTAGTTTCAACATTTAGAAGAGAGATTGGGCGGTAGAAGCCACAGTGTGTGGGAGGTGTTTCTGGCTTGTGGATCACCACTATCGCGGATTTCTGCAGATCCGGCGCCAGCTTTACTTCCTGTTTGGCTGCTTGATAGAGCTGTAGCAGATGCGGCCCAAGGATTCGGGTGTTTCTCTTAAAGAACTCAGCCAGTATCCCACTGGCCCTGGTGATATTTCTAAATTTAAGCTGGAATGTGGCATCTTATTTTTTGAAAGGGTGATGACCTCTTACAGATCATTACGGTCTTCCAGAGGGAGGGCCAGCATCTGGACTGCTGCCAGATAGTTGTCTATCTGCGTAGTAGTGACTAGAGGACTTGCCTGATAAAAAGCTGCATAATACTGAGCAAATGCCTGGGTGATCTCTATGTCGGTATTATACTTGTTGCCAGTTTCTTCTATAAAGGTGCGTACCAACCGTGCCTCCATTTCTGTCATTCCCAGACAGGCCAATAATCTACCAGCCTTGTCTTCCGCATCATAGAAACTGTGTTGTATAACCAGGATCTGGGTTCTTACTTCCTTGTTTGCCAGGATGCTATATTCTTACCAGAGAATTGCCATAGTGCAAAGAATCTTGGAGTATCATTTGGATCCCACTTGCTCCTCAAGAACCAGCAGGCGGCCCTCAACTTCTTCCATGTCCTCTGTTTCTTTCTTTCATTTATGCGCTAAGATGTTTTGCACTCTATCCTCAAGTACTGCTTTGCATGCTTCCCACAGTACAACTGCTGAGTATACGGACTCTTTGTTTTCCTCAAAGTAGGACAGCTGTGTATCGACTCTCAATTCTTTTGAAATTTGAGGATCTCTTAACTCCCAGCCATTAAGCGCCATCCTGTTCCAGGTGTACGGGATTTATATCATAGGGTGATCCAGAGTGGCAAGTGGTCTGAAATACCCCTATCCCGGTATTCAGCATCCGCTACCACAGTTGCCTCCCCCGCTAGGGGGAATATGTAATATAGTCTAGAGAAGACTTTATGGATGCCAGAGAAGTAGGAGTATTCGCGACTGCCTGGGTGTCATTTCTGCCAGAGGTCCACGAATCCCAGAGTATATGCAAAGCAAGATAGTGATGTTTCTTTTAAAGAGTTTGGAGAGTGCCCGGGCTATCTAATTCAGGGAGCATGACGTCATTGAAATCAATCAACACTAAATGCAAGGAGGAGTCTGTGTTCAGTAGTATCTCTGTAACGTTCGCAAGGGTGTGCTGGTGCAGTCGTAGAGGAGCATATATGCTTAAGAATGTGACACCCCTTCGGCCCCACATACCCTGTAATGCCACATATTTCCCGTCTGGGTCTACCCACTGCCTTTGCATCCTCTATTTAGGAACTGACTCCGGGACCCATGCACACAATGTTGTGTTATTCAATGATGGTGTAAAGCCAAGGCTGTGAAAAAAGTTAATGGTGAGGGGAACATTGAGCTTTTGCATTTTCACAAAACACATTTATAGCACCACAATAGGATTTATATAGAATATATCATGTTTCTTATCAGCTCCTGATTCTATAAAGTCACTGCATATTTCAGAAGAGTTTTTTTCTTTATGTTATAGCTCAGGGTTCTCCAAAGTCGGTCCTGGAGGGACGGAAAAATTGCAGATTTTGAGCATATCCCCACTTCGATAAATGTAGCCATCTTAAAAATCTGCCATGGGGTCCAGCCCTCCAGGACGGATTTTAAAGAACCCTGTTCTATCTCAATAGATTTGCTCGTTTGACCTTTCGACCCATCCAAACTAGCCTTCAGCTGTGCAACGACAAAGGGATGTAATGTAATCCAGGCTGCCTTTTAGAACGGACTAGCAAAACATTTCTATCAAACATCTGAGAAGTGCATTGGCTCATATAAATGTAAACATCTTGAGCTTAGATTTAATTGACAGTGGTTAAGTTAATACTGACTGGTAAAGACTGAATCATACATAAAAAAAATGCAAGAGCAACTATACAGTTCTGCTTATAAAGATGTAAGCAGTTCTGGGACATTACAGTTCTACAATGTATTAGGTGTTTCAATTTTACAGACTGTGGGTAAACTCTGGAACTCCCTACCCCTTTCACTCTGGCATCCAAAATCATGTGATCTTTTGAGAAAATAAATTATACCCTGGCTGTTTGCTAGTTAAGTACTTTTTGCACCACCCTCACCCCTCTCTTATAAGCGTTATGCTGAAGCAGTGATGCTTTGTAAGTGTATAACTGCTTTAGAATGTAAATAAAGTAATAAATTGTGTTTATCACAAATCGATCAAATTATTATTGGGGACGGAGTCCTGTTCAAAGCTCTTAAATTATAATAATACATTTTGAAGTCAGCAATCTTAAATTTCATAGGTTCTTCTTGTATTTTCAGGAGGCACTAGCCAACTCTTTATTATAGCTTTCATTAGCTAGATCAGATTTTCTACAAATGCTGCCAATTTATGTTACTTCTTGCCTATGGGGAGAACTTTAATCTGCATTGCTGGCTCCATTGTGAATGTGGGTGCCGCTCGCAGGCTTGCCACTGCTTTCAATCCGCTTGGGCTACTGTTGCTGGACTACTGTGGGCTCTGCCCGAGGACGCTGTGCTGTTTGGGGGGTGCTATTTACCTGGACCATTTCAAACCGGGACTGCGAGGACCAGGCTGCTTGGCGGCGATCGCAGCTGTCTCCTCTTCCCGACTCCTCCCTCAGCAGGCACTAGACGCCTCGCGGCCCCCGCTTCGCGGGCCCCGCTCGCGGGCTTGCGACTGCTTTCAATCCGCTTGGGCTACTGTTGCTGGACTACTGTGGGCTCTGACCGAGGACGCTGTGCTGTTTGGGGGGTGCTATTTACCTGGACCATTTCAAACCGGGACTGCGAGGACCAGGCTGCTTGGCGGCGATCACTGCTGTCTCCTCTTCCCGACTCCTCCCTCAGCAGGCACTAGACGCCTCGCGGCCCCCGCTTCGCAGGGGCCGCTCGCAGGCTTGCGACTGCTTTCAATCCGCTTGGGCTACTGTTGCTGGACTACTGTGGGCTCTGCCCGAGGACGCTGTGCTGTTTGGGGGGTGCTATTTACCTGGACCATTTCAAACCGGGACTGCGAGGACCAGGCTGCTTGGCGGCGATCGCAGCTGTCTCCTCTTCCCGACTCCTCCCTCAGCAGGCACTAGACGCCTCGCGGGCCCCGCTTCGCGGGAGCCGCTCGCAGGCTTGCCACTGCTTTCAATCCACTTGGGCTACTGTTGCTGGACTACTGTGGGCTCTGCCCGAGGACGCTGTGCTGTTTGGGGGTGCTATTTACCTGGACCATTTCAAACCGGGACTGCGAGGACCAGGCTGCTTGGCGGCGATCGCAGCTGTCTCCTCTTCCCGACTCCTCCCTCAGCAGGCACTAGACGCCTCGCGGCCCCCGCTTCGCGGGAGCCGCTCGCAGGCTTGCCACTGCTTTCAATCCGCTTGGGCTACTGTTGCTGGACTACTGTGGGCTCTGCCCGAGGACGCTGTGCTGTTTGGGGGGTGCTATTTACCTGGACCATTTCAAACCGGGACTGCGAGGACCAGGCTGCTTGGCGGCGATCGCAGCTGTCTCCTCTTCCCGACTCCTCCCTCAGCAGGCACTAGACGCCTCGCGGCCCCCGCTTCGCGGGCGCCGCTCGCAGGCTTGCGACTGCTTTCAATCCGCTTGGGCTACTGTTGCTGGACTACTGTGGGCTCTGCCCGAGGACGCTGTGCTGTTTGGGGGGTGCTATTTACCTGGACCATTTCAAACCGGGACTGCGAGGACCAGGCTGCTTGGCGGCGATCGCAGCTGTCTCCTCTTCCCGACTCCTCCCTCAGCAGGCACTAGACGCCTCGCGGCCCTCGCTTCGCGGGGGCCGCTCGCAGGCTTGCGACTGCTTTCAATCCGCTTGGGCTACTGTTGCTGGACTACTGTGGGCTCTGTTTGAGGACGCTGTGCTGTTTGGGGGGTGCTATTTACCTGGACCATTTCAAACCGGGACTGCGAGGACCAGGCTGCTTGGCGGCGATCGCAGCTGTCTCCTCTTCCCGACTCCTCACTCAGTAGGCACTAGACGCCTCGCGGCCCCCGCTTCGCGGGAGCCGCTCGCAGGCTTGCCACTGCTTTCAATCCGCTTGGGCTACTGTTGCTGGACTACTGTGGGCTCTGCCCGAGGACGCTGTGCTGTTTGGGGGGTGCTATTTACCTGGACCATTTCAAACCGGGACTGCGAGGACCAGGCTGCTTGGCGGCGATCGCAGCTGTCTCCTCTTCCCGACTCCTCCCTCAGCAGGCACTAGACGCCTCGCGGCCCCCGCTTCGCGGGAGCCGCTCGCAGGCTTGCCACTGCTTTCAATCCACTTGGGCTACTGTTGCTGGACTACTGTGGGCTCTGCCCGAGGACGCTGTGCTGTTTGGGGGTGCTATTTACCTGGACCATTTCAAACCGGGACTGCGAGGACCAGGCTGCTTGGCGGCGATCGCAGCTGTCTCCTCTTCCCGACTCCTCCCTCAGCAGGCACTAGACGCCTCGCGGCCCCCGCTTCGCGGGAGCCGCTCGCAGGCTTGCCACTGCTTTCAATCGCTTGGGCTACTGTTGCTGGACTACTGTGGGCTCTGCCCGAGGACGCTGTGCTGTTTGGGGGGTGCTATTTACCTGGACCATTTCAAACCGGGACTGCGAGGACCAGGCTGCTTGGCGGCGATCGCAGCTGTCTCCTCTTCCCGACTCCTCCCTCAGCAGGCACTAGACGCCTCGCGGCCCCCGCTTCGCGGGCGCCGCTCGCAGGCTTGCGACTGCTTTCAATCCGCTTGGGCTACTGTTGCTGGACTACTGTGGGCTCTGCCCGAGGACGCTGTGCTGTTTGGGGGGTGCTATTTACCTGGACCATTTCAAACCGGGACTGCGAGGACCAGGCTGCTTGGCGGCGATCGCAGCTGTCTCCTCTTCCCGACTCCTCCCTCAGCAGGCACTAGACGCCTCGCGGCCCTCGCTTCGCGGGGGCCGCTCGCAGGCTTGCGACTGCTTTCAATCCGCTTGGGCTACTGTTGCTGGACTACTGTGGGCTCTGCCCGAGGACGCTGTGCTGTTTGGGGGGTGCTATTTACCTGGACCATTTCAAACCGGGACTGCGAGGACCAGGCTGCTTGGCGGCGATCGCAGCTGTCTCCTCTTCCCGACTCCTCCCTTTCCGCCCCCCAGCCTTTATAACACAGCCCTGTTTTCGCGCGCAAGCGGGACGCGCGCGGGGCCTAGTCCGGGGCGAAGACTGGGCAAAGAGCGGGCCGTTTGAGGCCGTTCGAGCACGGGCGAGCCAGGCCCAGGCCTCACTACTTTCACTCATTGCGGTAAGCCAAGGGCTCCTTGAGGTTCCCTGCCTGATCCCAACTATGTCCGTTAGAGAAACTAGAAGTAAATCTGCGCTAGCTGCTGGAGCTGCATCCGGGACTTTGGATATGTATTTCGCTAAGGCTGGCTCTTTACTGATTGACGAAATTACTATCTTAGAAAGGCGCATCTCCCAGGAGACAGATTGGGTAAGGAGATCTTCTCTGGGACCTCTTGCACAGGCTATTTCTCCAGCTCACGCCCATGATTTCACGGTACCTAATGTAGCCCCTGAACCCGGTACCTCTGAACCAGATTTTCTGATTACTTCTGTTACTGATCACGACATTTCAGCCCCAACTGAGTTAAGTATTACTTCGCTTCCCCCACCTAGATTGCACCCCGCTCAACATAATTTAAATCTTCTCATCCCTGAGCAGGCTAATACCCTTTGTAGTAACTCTTTAACTAAACAACCCAGTCAGGGGGAGAGGGAAGGTGCAATCCCGAGGAGGAAAAGAAAGGCGCAAACTATTAGAGGGCTAAAGCCCAAAATTGCCAAGCCTAACCCGAGGAGTGTATCTAATCAATTAAGGCTAACTGAAACAGGGTCAGACCCACTAGATATACCTGCCTATACACTCCAGAATCATAATCCAACACAATGTGTGGCTGGCTTCTCTTTCTTGGATTTAAGTTCTCTTCTGAAGAAATCACTCACTCCACTACTAGACCGTTTGGTTCTAATAGAAACATCTCTAGTGAACCTACAGAGGGGAATCCAATCACTCCTAGAAGTATCCAGATCAGATAGCCAACAGGCAAACACCACCTTAACACTTCCAGTAAAAGAAGGCTGTCCTCCATCTAAGCTTTAACAGCCACGTAACCTTAGCGCACCTATCCCTCACATAACTGAACCCTTGATCGCACCTTGCACTACTGACTCCAGCTCTCACGGGTTGGCATTGGAATCTTTAGCAGGGACGCAAGATACTGATATTAGACACAGGCCAATCCATCTGCCGCCGGAGGCTGCCCCCTACACTGTCATCTTAACCGGCATTCCCGAACTACGACCTTTTGTTAAAGAACCAGTTGACGCTTTAAAAAACAAGGTCATCCACTGGCTCTCTTTAAATAGACCCCTCCCCCAGGGCATTCATAGTGAGGTTCTCATGGTGAGGAGGGCCCCATGGCTGGGAAATACCAGCAAATCCATCAAAGGAGACTGTGTATTGATTAATTTCAGGGACCCCCGCACGGTTTCTCATATTTGCAGGTGGCCTCAAATCACCCAGGGATCCCCTATCCAACCCTACCCACTGTCATTCTTCTACCCGGATACGACGCACGATCAGGAGGAAGAACGCTGGGTATTGGTTGGCAGGAGAGGGAAACGGGGTAGCCAAGGGTTCAGTAGGGACCACGCTTCCATGGTTCCTCCTCGTTATGACTATTTCCCCACTTACAATAGGTTTAGTTCTTTGGATATGGTGGATTGACCGCCCGTTTGGGGGGGTGGCGCAGCCCTGCACCAAACCATGTCTTGCATTTCTCCTGCCCACCTTGATACTTTAACTGTGCAGGAGTACCCAACTCACTTGGATTGTTATCATTCAAATACAGAAGGTCCCGTGGGGGTTATCTGCTCTCCGCTTAACTCGGCCATGGTTACGAATCCTCATATCCTCAATTCTTTTTCTAACCTACACGAGGGCCCGAGCCTCGAACCGGCCTATATCCCAGTTGCACATCCCGCGACGGATGCTTTGTCACCCCTCAAGATTTTATCTTGGAACGTCGCGGGCTTAGCCACTAAATGGATCAACCCGGCCTGGAGCTCCTTTATTGGGGACAAAGATATTTGCCTGTTTCAGGAGACCTGGGCAAGGGAGGAGATCTCGCATATTGGCTTCGCTGTATTTTCTGTACATGCGACCTGGGGGGGGAAAGGCCGCCCGTCCGGAGGCCTAGCCATATGGGTGTCTATTGATCTGGGGTGTAAGGCCTCCATTTTCCCGACAGACTCTGTAGATATTTTAGCTGTACTGTTGGAATGGCCCAACTCTTATAATCTTTTACTGATTAACATTTATGGTAGGCCAGTGAACATTGCACAGGAATCGTCTACAATTGCGGAGCTAGTGACGGTCCTGGAAGCAATCCCGGAGGGCACCCCCTTTATAATCGGTGGCGATTTAAACTGCCAGTACGAGCCCCTCCCAGGTATATTGGAGGGGTTGACCTCGGAAGAAGACCTCCTGTGGTCTATCCCTCCCCCACAGGCCCCGGCTGCAAGAGCATGCTCCCCCCTAGCCTTACAAATTACTTCCTTGTCCTTGCAATTCGGCCTTAGGGCCTGCAATGGAAGGTTCAAGTCAGACATCCCTTCCAGATGTACTTTTAATCGAATGGGCAGTGAATCGCGTTTAGACTATGTTATGGTTCCCCTGTCTTTATGGACACATATAAGGGATTTTAGTGTCTTAGCCAGGGAGGACAGCGACCACAATGCCCTTCAACTAGTCTATGATCACCCTGGGTTGGAGGTTAGAGACATTCCAAGGACTAATATGGAGAACTCCTTGGATCTCGCTAATAATAGGCGTAGAATAAGATGGGAGCATCTAGTCTCACATCATGGGAAGATACCTTTACTATACGCTCAGGTTGTTCCCATATTCGAAAAGCTTGAGGCACTCAAAACGGAAGAAACTTCCCAGAACACTTTTATGCAATTGGGGCAGATTCACGAGGATTTGATCAAACATCTTTCCAAATGTCTAACTCAAAACACAAATAGGCTTGGCAGGAAAATTTCCCTTCCCCTCTGGTTTAATAATGCTTGTCGGAAGGCAAAAACCGAACTTTTGCTCCACATCAAAGAGGGAAAGGGTAAAGAGGACATTAGGGCAAGTAGAGCAGCCTATAAATCCCTCATTACTAATGCTAAAAGTGAATGGGAGCATGACAAATGGGCAAGATTGACTTCCTTCTTGGCCAGTGGAGACTCACGCAAATTCTGGTGTTGTGTCAACTCTGGCCTGGAGGAGCTGGCCCCCGCCACACTATCTAACATATCACCGAAGGTCTGGCAGGACCACTTCCAGTCTCTTTACAAATTACCGCAGGACGCCCCGATTGGTACCACTTCTATTCTACAGCAAGGAGGGACGGGGGAACTCTTCAAGGTGGGTGAGGTGCGGGAGGCTGTAGTCGGCCTGGCATCTGGAAAGGCACCAGGGTTGGATGGTATGCCTGGTGATTTATTCAAACGGGAGCCGGATGTTTGGGCGCCCTATCTTACGATCCTCTTTAATGCCATCCTTGAAGGCATGGCTATTCCTGGTACTTGGCTGGGCGCAGAGATTGTCCCAATCTTTAAGAAGGGTTCTCCTCTGCTCCCAGCCAACTACAGACCTATTAGCCTTATTGATGTCCCACAAAAGATCTTTGGTAGACTCATCTTAAACCGCCTCCACGATTGGATTGAAAAAAATGAGATCTTGAGCCCATACCAGGCAGGTTTCCAAAGGGGCATCTCGACCACTGATCAAATCTTCCGCTTGCACCTCATCTACTGGAAGACGGTTCTCTCAGAGGGCGGCAGTCTATACACGGTTTTCGTGGATTTACGCGCCGCCTTCGATTTGGTCCCAAGGGACAAACTGTGGGCAGTCCTATCAGACCTAGGGGTCCCGGCTGACATCCTAATGATTTTAAGGAGACTGCACCAGGGGAACTTTGCCAGGGTAAGGTGTGGCAGGGATGGTTCCCTCTCTGATGCTTTCCCCGTTGACAGGGGGGTCAGACAGGGGTGCGTTCTTGCACCTACCCTCTTCTGCCTCTTTGTCAACGGGGTCATAAACTTCCTACAAGAGCTGAGTAACATCGACGCCCCCAAGCTCGACGGCAGCAGGGTTCCCGCAATTATGTTTGCGGATGATACCCGGCTGCTTTCTAAATCCCCCATGGGTTTGCAGAGGGTCTTGGACGGGTTCGCATGTTTCTGTGCGGACCGAGGATTGGAGATCAATGCCGCAAAAACAAAATATATGATCTTCAATCCCCCCCCCCCAGGACCCGAGCACCCCCCTCTATAGGGACATCAAGTCTAGAACGGGTGTTTACGTTTGAATACCTGGGGTTGGTATTAAACCAGTCCATGTCATGGGACCCTCACTTAATTAAGATGAACATGAAACTCTCACAGCTTGTGGGGGGCATAGCAAGGATGGCGAAAGGATTAACGTACAGGCCATTTGCGCCTCGCTTGCAGATTTACAAAACCCAAGCCAGAGCATCAGCGACATATGGAGCGGAGTTATGGGGCTATACTTTGGGACTGAAGCTCCAGACCACGAAGAACAATTTCCTCAGACAACTGACAGTCTTACCAATTAGCACCCCACTCTTGCCGCTAAGATTGGATCTGGGTCTAAGACCGATTTCAGAGGTCCTGGGTCTCAAACCCTTGACCTTCTGGTGTAAAATCTGGTCTTCCCCAGATCTTTTGAAATATAGAGCTGAGCTGGTGGAGATTCTGCGTTTGTGCAAAAATATTCCAATTCCATGGCTCAGCTATATTAAACGCATCTGTGAAGCACTTGGCAGACCAGAATTGTGGTCTGATCCGGCATCGGCCTGTCCTAAGGTCTCCCGAAGGTTCATTTCCAAAGTTTATTACGAGTACCATTTGAGTGTGGCCATTGCGAGTGTACGAGAGGGCTCACAAACAGCACATTTTCTAGGATTCAAAGATTTTTTCCATCTCGAGCTCACTTACGATGATATGGGCCCGCCCTTAACGAGGAAACTCTTTATGCAATGGCGTTATAACACACCGCCCCTAAGGGCCTACACGGCTCGGTGGGCACACTCAAACCACACTGCTCAATGCCCCATATGTTTACTCCCAGAGGAAACGGATTTACACATTATATTTTTTTGCCCGGCCTACCGCAGAGCAAGGAATTACTGGCTCCGCCCCCTTCTTACTAACATGGGTTTTAGACATTATGCCCCCGCCTTCAGAATACTGAAATCAGACCTCTCCCCTTCAATAGTATTTGCGGTGGCAAAATTCTTAACTTCAATGTGGTTTACTCGCATGCGCTACCTCAAGTCCTTCCCATCGAGTCCAATATTTTGATGATCTTAATCTATTGCTTATGAACTGTTTTTATTGTCTTTTATTTTGTCTAAGTAATGATGTTTACTTGTACTCTTTTATGGCCCTGGTGGCCGAAATAAAGACTTGATGATGATGATGATGAATATTAGTGTGGATATCAGAGACAACAGCAAGTTCTACTTCATGGAACTACTTGGAAGAAAGACATTTCTTAACCATGAATTAAGTCGAGAGAGTTTTAAAACTACAAACATGTATTTTACAAGATTTGGCTAAACTCAAATTTATAAGTGTCGGGGGAACAAAGTATCAATTGAGTCAGTGCATCGGGAGATCAAGAAGGAATAGTTTTTCTTGGTCTAAGGCATAATATAAACACATGAGGGTTTCTCCACATTCCCTGTTTGTAATAAGTCTAGCCTGCCAAATGTAAGTGAACACAGGAAAAACAAGTTGTAGGTGGCAATGGGTGGAGGGCCATTTATTTTTTTGTAGATTGGATGTCATAATTCAATAAATGTATTGGTTTGTTAGATGTGTAATACGTGGGATCTCTGCCCCATTAAAAGTAAACTCCATAATTGTTCCCACTGCCCATCAAATAGCAAGGAAGGAGCTTAAGGTTTTGGTCTGAGTAGTACCTATAACATCTCTAAATTATTTCTACTTTGATATAGCCTTTATTGCCTGGCGTTTTGCTACTTGCTGCTTTGTCGCTTCTCTTGAGATGGATGACTCCAGCTCTGTTTTCTTTAATTTGTTCAACGTGTTCTACGTATTGTTAAGTTACTGTGTTTAAATGCGAGACAGCGTTTACAACGCAGTCATCACATCGCAGTTCCTTTACAACGCGGTCGTCACAACGACCACGTTGTTAGAACGCGATGCCTTTACAACACAAGTCATTAGATCGACTTGCTGTAGGGGGCGCTCTAACATAAGGAATAGTATAATTTACTATTCTAACACCTTCCCTACTGATGCGCAGGCTGGAGTTGAAATAGTAAATTATACTATTCCTAAGTCCAGCGCACACCCTACAGCAAGTCGATATAATGACTTGCGTTGTAAAGGTATCGCGTTCTAACAACGTGGTCTTTGTAACGACCGCGTTGTAAAGGAACGCAATGTGAAAGCATGCGCAGTAAAATGCTATATTCGTTTACATTTTCTCCAATAATGAAGGTAGCTTATAAAATATTAAAACATTTAATTGTCCAGGTCCTACACTGCTGTTTGAGAGCTCCCCATTGAATAGTTGCTACGTCTGGTATAATTTGTATTTGCATTCTGCTCCTCTACAGCTAGTTATTTATAAGCTGTGGTTTGTTCCTCGTAATGGAGATGTTTTGCTAGCAGCCATTGGTAATCTGACCTTTCTGTCTCACTCTGTTCACTATGAAATATGAACCTCATTTTATTTGTGCTTGGTTCCTAGAGCGGTTATTTGAATTTATAGGTTTATCTTAAGAGTCAGATAGATAACATTTTCACAGCAGTTAATAGTTTTATTGTCCTTGCATTATTCAATACGCAGTTTTGAAGAGCAAAATCAATCTTGTACTCCTAATGCTTTAACAATGTCTCAATGTGCTCTGATCACAACATGCACTGATATATTTTATGTTCAAATATGAATATTGTTTTCTTATTAACCTTAAGTGCCCTTTAGCTTCAATATGGCTCTAGTAGGCCTAGAAGCCATTTTACTTCAGGTAGCACATTTGCTGCACCTCGTAGTACAGCACAGCCTTGCTTTTGTTATTTGCCACAAGAAGTGCAATGCTAAGAAATTAATGAAGTCATCAGTGCGTTCATGTATTGCATCTCTGCGACTGGAACCAAAGATTGCCGCCTAAACCTGTGGCTTCTTCGACCACACAATTCTACAGTGTCTACTACGATCAGGCACCCCTGCCTATCCACAAATAACGAAGAAGCTAACTAGAAGAAGCGCAACCGATGAATAGAATTTTGGGATTCTCGGAAATTATAAGTGGGTGTCGAGCAGTGACTGGGAGGCGCGGTCTATCCCTGCCTGGTAACAACTAGCGCTCGTGAGAGGAGTGAGAGGTACCGCAATAGCCACCTTGGAGGAAGGCACAGGACCTACGCAATTGCGGTGGAGCTTCAGCTAGAATTACAGCATGGTGGCTGATGCGGATCCGCTGGGTCCACATGGAGGGTGAAGGTCACGTGGGTTGGCACTGCAAATGGGACTGGAGCTTTAGGCCTGAAGTCACAAGGCACTTGAAAGGGGACCGGGCCTGATGGAACTAGCGAGAAAAGGCAAAAAGCACATCAGTGCTGTCAAAAGCACCACCGAGGAAACACAAATTCTTGAAACGCACAACTGTTTTAGATTACAAGATACATAGAGCCACATTAGAATACATATCTATGTGGATATGCCATCCACCCATAGACGATAGAGTCTAACGAGCACAAGAAACTGTGCGGAACTACCATATCTTGAGGTGGATAGATATATGGTGCCATAAATATCCGAGTGTAACTAGCAGATAAGTAGAAGAACGCACCCGCACAGCTGATGGCAATGCAGAGGGTGCACATAAGATCTGGAAGAACGCAGCACTTTCTGATTACTGGAAACACAGACATTTGCAGAGCAGATAACATTACTACATAGGATTACGTGGATATGACACCTGTCCATAGACAGTTGAGCTTAATGTGCACAACAAGGCACGGAGCAAAACTACCGCTCAATATTTTGAGGTGAACAAACGTGCCTCTGACATAAGCCTTAGTGCCACTGCGGGGGTCATGATGAAAGTACCCCAGACCTCGTATTTAGCTGCAGGGAGCTGAAGTGCACTTGATACACATAATTACAATAGGCAAAGCAGACAAAACAAAGACCAAAGCTCAGTTCAACCAGGCAATGAAAAGGAGTGGTATGTTTTGATAAAGATACTCCTGATTAAAGACAGGGGCCAACAGATGTTGCAATTAACATGGCTCTTTCAGGGACAGACTGGTACATGCCAAATAGGCACAAGCTGATGGATAGCTTGATCTAGCACTACTGAGGTAACTGTGAGACCTTCTATCCCCTGTATGACTTATTTGAAGCTTAAATGCACAGCTGAATGGGCAGTGTAGAACTTGGCCTTTTTGGCTAAAGTTCCCTAAACCTTTTGCTTTCCCCCTAGACCATTTTCCAAACATAGAGATAACAATTCAGATGCTTTGGGTACTTTGCCACTGCTGATCAGTGTCAAAGTACAAGGGTTCCCTATGTAAGTACAATGGTAATTGGTTGGCCACGATTGGTATGTTTGCCTTACTAGTAAGTCCCTAGTGATGTGCACTGTGTGTGCGAGGGCTAGTAATGCAAAGGCGCGCATAGAAGGGAACTCAGGCCTTCAGTGTAGGGCCTGCGCGCAGAGTGCTACGTTAGCATGTTGTTCTGACAAGTGTAACCACTTGTCAGGCCTTACTTTCCCTTTTACATACACAATGGGCACCCCAACCCCTGGGAAGGGTGTAGTGTAAGTAAAAGGCAGGACATATACTGAGGTGTGTGTCATGCCTGCCAGTGAATAACACTCCATTTCGTTTTTCACTGGTGAAAGGCCATAGGACAGAATGGGGGAGGATGGGTATTGTGTTTGTTAGCCTAGTTTCTTATAAGTTTAAAATGGAGAGGTGAACTTTAGTATGTATGAACTCACAGTGTCATAACACATCTTTCTGTGAAAGTGGTTTTGACAGTGTGTGTTCAGAAGCCACTCTTTTAGAAAGTGGCTGAGTTTTGTGCTTTAAGCATTTCTGTGTGTCTCTGCTGAATGTGGATTGACTGTCTGGATCCGAGAGGTGTGAGGAACTGGGAGAGTTCTTGACCCAGGGAACGGTTGAGATGGCACCAGGCTGTCCGGCATCTGGAGAGTAGGGGGAGGAGAAGCCTAGGAGGTGAAAAGGCCTGGGCTGGTGCTATAAACCAATTGACCCATCTCCTGCTGAGTGATTAAGTATCCAGACCCCCAGTATCAAAGGGAGAAAGGCGACACTGGGAGGGAGACACCCAGAACTGATTTAGGCAGGGGTTAGGGACCCCTGAGCACAAAGAACTTCAAAGACATTTAGGGATATAACTATGAGAGCTGATGCCCCTGAATGTAGGAATAGAAATGGATTCAGACTGAAAAGGCTTAGACCCATTTCGTGGTCAAGAGGAACCTCTGCTAAGGAAGGAACAACTGAAGAGACTGCTGGGAAGGACCAATCCTTGCTTTGTGATCTGGGGCTGGTCTGCAGTTTGCTGTTTTAACCAAGTAAGAGGCTGTTGGGACTGTGCTGTGGGCGCGGGGTCCCCCTGCTTGAAGAAGACTGTGCGGTGTGTCGAGTCTTGTAACCAAGGGTCCAAGGTGAGCTGGCTCCCTGTTTGGAAACACAGGAACATAAAAGTTTCTGGAGACGTTTCGAGCGACGCGGTGGGCGCGTGTTGTGGTAGCTTGAGACCCTTGGAAGGTGTGCCCTGTGACCTTGGACAGACGGAGGAAAAGTGAGACTCGGACGTGCTGGGTGCGTGTCGTGGTGCACAGGAGGCGATGGTGAAGAGCGCCTAATCAACGTGTGCACCGAAGAAGTGATTCTCGGACGCGCTGGGTGCGTGTTGTGGTGCACCGCAGGCGTTGGTGAGGAGTGCCTGGTTGGAGAGTGCATCGAAGGAGAAGTGAGTCTCGGACGAGCAGGGTGCGTGTCGCGGTGCACCGCAGGCGCTGGTGAGGAGCGCCTGGTCACCGAGTGCACCGGAGGAGAAGTGAGGCTCAGACACAGTGAGCGTGTCGAAGTGCGGCCGGAGGCGTTGGTGAAGAGCGCCTGGATATCGGTGCACCGGAGATGGAGTAAGTCTCAGTGAAGCAGTGTGCGTGCTGTGGTGCAACCTGGAACTGTGGAGTTGATCGGCGGATCATCGTGTGCACCGGAAGAAAGTGAGTCACTGCAGTGCAATGTGCGTGTCTTAGTGCCAACTGAGACTACGGGAAGGAGTGCCTGGTGAACGTGCACTCGGAGTCAACGTAAGGACTCATCAGCGTTGTGTGTGTGGCTTCGTGCCAGAAGAGACCCTGTCGGGTGTTGTGGTGAACGTGCACCCAGAGTAATGCAGTCTTAGGGGCGTGGGGTACCTGTGCCCTGCGGCCACCTGAGACCTTCCTAACAGTCGCGGCCTGGACCGGCAGCCCAGGAGAAGCTGAACTGCCAGGCCCAGCCACTGAGGCCCATTGAGAAAGTTCTACACGGCAGTCCCAGTCCTTTGAAGGAGGAGAGGAGAGTGGGGTCGCGCCCCAAGGTATTGTGGATACAGCCTGGGCGGGATGCGGGCTCGAAGGGACACTCTCTCGGCCTCTCAGTCCTTCTGGCGACGTGAGCCTTTGCTTCGGCTCAGGGTGAGGCCCGTACTGACCAAAGGAGTGGCGGTACTGGGGCCAGAGTGAGAAGCTGGGATTTATATCATCATTGAACAGTGTGGGGGCAACTGTTAGTGAAGAGGCTGACTGCCGTAATGCACATTGCCAATATTGCTGCTAACGAACTGCCGAACTGTCTTATGTCGCCCAACAGTATTTCTGCACAACGAAGTACACGATTGCAGCGGCCCGCATTGCATTATTCATTAAGTGCAAAGTACATGATTGTAGTGGGGCACATTGCAGTATTTCTTCATTGCAAAGTATGTGAGTGGGGTGTGACACATTGCATTATTCCTTGATTGCGCAGTACATGTTTGTAGCGATACGCATTGCATTATTTCTCCCATTGCAAGGTACTGGGGTGTATTGCTCAGCACAGGATTGTATTGTTACGCAGTGAACTATTGTCTGTCCATTGAAACGTGTGTGTTTCTAGCATTACAACCAGCATAGCATTTTAAAAGCGGCGGTTGGGATTTGAGCCTACCAGCCAGCCGGGACAAATATTACCCTGTATTATATGCTGATTCTTGTATTGTGTGGTCTGATCGTATATCTTTTTATATAAAGTTTATACTCATTTTATCACACTCGTGTGGAGTCCATTCGTGGAGTCACCAGTGGGTTGCTGTGGGCGTAGTTGCAGATACTATATACTCGTGCCTTGGAGATAGGCCTCGCTGCTCGTGCCAAGCTACTAAGCGGGTGAGCAGGGCTATCTCAAATGGTGTCCTTACTTGGCCTAACGTTGAGTGGGGAGTCCTGTGTCACGCGTTTTGTGACAGTATTGCGGGCCTGGGACTCCGGCTTCCAACAGGCAGACTATCAGATTAAATAGTGGACATGTGGTCAACAGTGCTACCAGCAGTGGTAACTGGACCCTGCATGCTCTATCCATAATTTCCATCACACCAGTTTCCAGGTTGACATTCGGCCTGGGGGCCATGTAAGGAGAGTGGGATCCTCACCGTAAGTTGGGGTTAGCGATGCAGGAGGGGGCTGGGGGCTTTATTTCCAGAATTAACACAAGTTTCTGTTTGTTCATATAATGTGCAGTAGAAGGCTAGATGTACTTAAAAAATATAAGCTAAGGCACTATATATCGATGTATCATGACAAAGGACGGAACGCACATAAGAACAGGACCCCATTAAATTCATCTCATGTAATGTCCGAGGTCACCAAAGGAAAGTTTGCATAGTCTCAAATATCTGAAGAGACAATAAGTGGACGTGGTGTTCTTACAAGAAGTGAACTTGGCTCCAACACAAACGGAGGGGAGAATGTCACATGGCCTTGTTCCCTTCACCTGCCAGAAGAGCATTGCTTTGGATCAGTAAAAGATGCAAAGTAAAGGTACAAGACTGGGGTGTAATGCAGGCCCATGAAGACCCTGTGGTGCAGGGGGGGGGCCCAACACTTAAGGCGCTCCAAAACTTTCAGGGGGCCATTTAAGCCCAAAGTCAATGAATATCTGTGAGATATGGGAGAATCCGGGGCCTCTCATCATATTCTGCGCAGGGAGGGGGGAAACCATCAGTTTTGCGTTACGCTACTGGAACAAGACACAATTATTGATCTAAAGGGCAGGTACATGTACGCCAGACTCTCATAGAACAAAAGAACATAATACTGATGTGCAAATACGGCCCCAATCATACCTAATTCTACTAGCAATATACAGCAAATAGTGATGACACTGCAAAGTCAAACTCTGTTATGGGGAGGGGACATGAACTGTGTAATGGACCCTGAGAAGAGGAGATCGACTGCCCCCCCAGATGACAGTCCGCTGCTGCCTGAGCATCCCGACTACACGAACCTCAGGATTATTGTGGAGGTTCCCGTCGCAGTCTTGGCTAGATTTTGTATTCTGTGATGAGATGACTGCAGCTATCAAGTCATATTTGGTCATATCATAAACTGCATTGAAAGCACAGTGATGGGATAATTACCAGTATTTAATGGGAAGACAACAAGATGACCAATGATGCCGATTGCATAGCTGGGAGACTTGTGAAATATTACGAAGAGATGCATACTATGCTCGGTACTCACCTGACACAAGACACTGAGGAATACTTAGAAACAATGAACATAGAGAAATATGAATGGCTCCACTTTCAACCACGGAACTCCACAATGCAGTTAGGAGCATGCCTGGGGAAAACTGCCAGGTACAGATTGGCTCACGGACAATTTTTATAAAGAAGTTTGGGCAGAGCTTAACCCACATATAATCACAAGAGTAGCCAAGACTGGTCAGCTCCCTCCAACTTTGTAAGAAGTGCTAATTAGTTATAATTTTAAAGCCATACAATCCCTCAGATCAGTGTTCGTCATATAGGCCCGTGTCCTTACTCAAATCAGACACATATAATGGCAACGGTCCTGGTGTACAGGTTAAGCAAACTAATGCCTGGTCAACAACACTTAATTTGAGAACCTTTCACTGTACTACGGCTCAATTACACCTAAATGTCTAAGCGGCGGGTGTCTTCTTTTATTTTTTTAAGAACTTTATTTATAAATTTTAAACAATGAAAAAACAAACGAGCAGTCGTTTACGGAATCCTTCGAGACAATACTCCACGACATATCTTTAGTTCACGCATGAGAGTCTCAGGTGCCCAGTACAGGTAATTATACTTTTACACTTTCCGTGGCATTACAGCGCATTCAGTGACATAATACAAGGATCGTTAGGGCAGACACAAGCACCTCACGTACTATTATCCCCATCAGACCCACTAGACTGTTCACAGCCTGATCCCACTGAATCCTGGTCCCAACCCCAGCTGGCCAAGGATTTCCAATAAATACCCCCAGTCCACCGTATCAAACGCTTTTTCGAGGTCAATGGATGTGAGAAAGTGGCTCTGTATATACTGTTCCTTAATAGGTACAGGGTGTACAGAGTCCACAGTCCCCAAGGGTTTGACAGAGGCTAAAGTTAGATATAACCTTACTCTCTAAAGTGGTAGATTGGTCGAGCAGTAAGGCAGTATCAGAGGACAGTGTAAAGCATTTGTTGTACACACTCAGTCAGCAAATGGTCTCACACACTCAATAACTGAACTCTAGGCCAATGGTTTATATATAAAAAAATATATGCTTGTTTTATTTTAGAACCAACAATTGGATTTAAAATATACTTTCTCAGAATGAGATGCTTTATATAAATACTTTTGCAATATGCAATTGACTTTTGTAAACAGTTACAAGTGGTTGCAATAGGCAACTCCATTTTAAACACAACAATGCATTGAGCTCAATGGAAATTTCAAGTTATTTGCAACAGATTACTTTTAGGATTACTTTTGGAGTTCCAGGACTGGATCCTAGATTCAGTCCTGGGTCAGTACTTAGAATCAAGTGATGAAAGTCGACTTAATTACTGTAATGATTTTTAAACAATATTTAGCTATTTTAAAAGTTGACACTTAGAAAATATTTCAAAGAAAACAGTCAATGATTCCCTATGGAAGAAAATTCAAGTTGCAGGTACAGTATGTTTTCGTCACTTTTGTAATCCAGTACTGGGTGCCTAGACTCAGTACTGGGACCTTTATCCAAAACAGGTAAGTAATTACGTTTTCAGATATTATACGATTTGTAAAGAATATTTAAAGATTGCAGAAATTGACAGAAGAAATTTCACAGAAAAACAGTCAATGATTTCCTATGGGAGAAAATTGGGTTACTGGTAAGTACAGTTATAAGTATTTTTCAGAGTCAGTGCTGGGCACCAAGATCCAGCACTGGGAGCTCACATAAGAGCAGGTGAGTATTTTCGTTTTCGTTACTTGGCTGATTTTTGGTGAATATTTTAAGATTTGAAAAGTCCACACTTAGAAGAAATTTCAGGAAAAAGCCAGTCAATGTTACCCTATGAAGAAAATAGAGTTATCGGTTTAAAGGTAAGTACTCGACTGGCAGAGTTGAGGTTCTGGGCCTAGACTCAGGGGTCCCCCAGGGTCAGGTAGGTACAGTTGGTTCACCCTCAGCGACTCTAGGGCGGCCGGGTGCAGAGAGAGTTAGGCCCAATGTTATCCTATGAGGGATAGGGGGGCCTTGGTTGGTGGCTGCTGACTAGCAAGCCATGCGGCTGTGGGAGCTGGGCTCCTGGTCACTTACTCAGGGCAAGTGGGGAAGTAGGTAGGTGTAGAGGTTGCACTGCCAGGGCCACTCGGGCGGCTGGGTGCAGGGTGCTTTTGAGCCTTCGGGCGCTCAATTGATTTAAAAGGGAAATCTCAAGGTTTGGAAAAAGACTGCAAGCTCGGGGACGAGGATTCTTCAGGTGCCACCACCACTTCGAGAGGTAAGTTGGGTAGTTGGAGGGTAGGTACCCCGGGATTGGGCACAGGGGGCCGCGGGGCGCCGCGTGCAGGGGTGCCTTTTGGTGCCGGGAAATCTTACCCTCTGTTGATCGCGGTGGGGGGGGGGGGGGGGGGGCTCCTTGTGCTGAGGCTGCAGGCTTCTTCAGGAGTGTCGAGGGAGGTCCTTGGGTGCCGGACTCGGGGTCACAGTCGCCGTGGGATCGTCCTCGTGGTCTTTGTTCACTCCGGCACTGGCCAGGCTTGGCTGGTGCAGAGTGTGCTGGGTTCGCGGTTCCGGGCTGCTGCCAGGGATTAGAGGTAGGTTTGAGTAGAGCCTCTACTCATGGGAGTCCCAGGCGCTTAGAGCCAAAATGTAGCCAGGTCCTCCGGGGTTTGGGAGGTTGCTGGCCACAAGAGATGCCGGGTTGGAGCAGGAGCAGGTTCGAGGGTCGACAGGCCGGTAGGGCTGGGGCCAAAGCAGTTGGTGCCTTCCTCTTCTTAGCAGCTGCAGGGCAGGTCTTCTTTCTTCTTGCTCTTCATTGTATTTTGGAATCTGGGGAAGGAAGGTTCAGGGTGCCCCTAAATACTAGATTTAGGGGCGTTACAGGTAGGTGAAGGGCAGGAACCAATGGGTCCCTGTCCTGGGGTGGGTACACCCCCTATCCTGCCTCTCTCCTGTGGGAGGGGGGCAGTAGCTTAGTCCTGATAGGGTAGGGCTTCCCATCTTCAAGATGGCGAGAGCCCGGAGATGTGCTTCACCTCGCCTCCCCCACCTGAGGGGTGGGCTTGGCAGGCTGGCACATCCCCTGTCCTTATTTGGGGTTTCTGGCCAAGCTTCCCGCCAGAGTGGGGGGTTGCAGTGGCCTGGGGAAGCTCACAGAGGCGGCATGCCTTTGAAGCTTCCCCCTGCCTATTCTGGGGGAGGAGATTTAGCACCTCGCCCAGGATGTGCATTGTTGCAGGCCCAGGAGAGCAGGGGCTCTCCCACCCAGGGGTCCAGCAACATGTCTGCTGTGTGGCAGCCTAGGCAGCCTCAGAGCAGACGTGGATTGTAGGTTAGGTTTAAGGGGGCATCTCTAAGATGCCCTCTGGGGTGCTTGGTACATTAAATCCCACACTGGCATCAGTGTGGGTTTAATGTGCTGAGAAGTTTGATACCAAACTTCTCAGTCTTCAGTGTTGCCATTATGGTGCTGTGGAGTTCGTGTTTGAAGAGCTCTCAGCACCATGTACTCTTAAATGGCAGCACTGCACTTACAGTGCTCAGGAATGGACCTGGGTACTGTAGGGGCACAGGGCTCCTGCTCCTGTGCCCACACCATTGGCATAAGGCACCCAGCTAGAGGGGTGGCTGATGTATGCCATGGCAGTGTAGGTTATGGGCATGGCACACAGGGATGTGTGCCATGTCGACTTTGTTTTGTCTTGCACCCAGACACCCAGCCTGCAAAGGTTGTGTGTGTGTGTAAGGGTACAGGGCCCTAAGGGTGGCACAATGAGTGCTGCAGCCCTGAGGGGCCTTCCCTGGTCACAAGGTCCTGGGTACCATTTACCAGGGGCTGACATGTGGCCAGGGTTTGTCAATTTGGGTTTTGTGTGTTTTAGGGAAGGAACATAGGCCCTGGGCACCTGATTGGCAGGAGTCCAGGGCACACTCAGTCAAAGTACATTCAGTAATTCAGCAAAAAGTGGGGGCATACCATGCAAGAAAGATGGCACTTTCTCACAATGGACACCAGAGCCATCTCCTCAGAGGCCCCCTGTGTCTCATGCAGTACATGCGCCAGCCGTCGCACGTTCATATACGTACTATGGTCCGGGATAAAACCGCACTGATCCTCGTGGCTAGGAGTGCCATATACGGCCCCAGACGTTTGGTCAGTACTTTACTTAAGATTTTTATATCTGAGTTGATCATTGTCAGCGGCCGATATGCCGCCGGGTCCTGTGCATCGCTACCCGGCTTTGGAATAAAACAGATTTCACCCTCGCGCATTGTAGGGGGCAATATTCCACTATTGAAGGACTCATTAAGGGTCTGCAACAAATGTCTCACCAATACCGCTGAGTATGCTTGATAATACTCAATGGGCCTCCCTGACCACCGCCTTCATCGTATCCCATTCGTGGGCTCTAGTACTTGCAGTGCCCCAATTAATGGACAAATACTCCTTCAAGGAATTCGAGATTGCCTCTTTCCCTACCGGGTCCTCCAAGATATCAGCAGGGAACCGCCACCCGCGAGGGCCCTGCTCCCTTGCTATCCACTGCACTGTGCAGGACACAGGTGCGTGATCAGACAAAAAACGAGCCAAATGTGTGATCTCGGCCGCCATAAATGCTGAGTGCTCAGTCGCTAGCACCCTATCAAGGCGACTATGTGTATTGTGAGTAGGCGTAAAACAGGTAAACATCTTCTGCGTCAGGTGATGCTACCTCCAAACATCCCGAAGACCCAGATCACCCATTAGTTTCTGCAGCTGCTTAGTCGTATGCGGCTTAGTCCCCCTTCTGGGGGGGGTTATCTATCCAGTTCTGGGTCAATGACACAATTAAAATCTCCTAACTAGATCAAAGGTGCGTCCAAATCTGCAGTGATCAGATCCCGCAATGCCGCAAAACTATTCGGGTCATCAACATTGGGAGCGTAAGTATTCAGTATACTAATGTCTTTACCATCTAGTTTGCCCCGCAACAACACGTAGCGACCCTCAACATCCGTTTCGGAGTACTGCAGTGTGAACGGGACCCCGGGTGCCACCCAAACCAACGCCCCCCTAGCATAGATAGAATTTGACGAGTGGAACACCTGTCCCCTCCACTTTTTAGCCAAACGCCCCACTCCAATGTCGTTCAGATGCATTATTTTATGCCGCTTAATTAATGATAGGACTTTATGACGTTTGGTGCAGGTGCCTAAACCTCTAACATTCCAGCTAAGAAATGTTACTACCATTGCCATAGCCATGCATCTGTGCTACCTGTCATCTCTTGCGCCGGGTCTCAACACTCTTCTGCAGCGACATGCTCTTTTGTACAAGACAATATAATGCCACACAGTAAAAACTGAACCAACACCACCCCCTCCCTCCCTCACCAACGGACAAATGCTCGACTATCATCACAGACGATTTTGCCCACCCCTCGCTCATGCAAGGGCGTGCACAGCATCCCACCAATCCCAAAAGAGGCAACGAAAAGAAAAAGGAAAACAAACATCGCATCCCCAATCCACCCACCCAACAATAAGTGAAACATTTCCAGCTGACTTACTATAGTCCTCCAGCTTCATACGTGATTAAGACAACTATCCCCCTCCTCCCAGGTCCCGTCCAGGCTACTAGTAACACAGCTACACCCCGCCATCACCCCACAGCCCCGCATCAGCAAACCACCCCATGCAGCATCCCCATGCTCCTGTAAAGACTGTTCTGAGCAGCAAGCAGCACCAGGGCCCAGCAGACCACATTTAGTCACTATCGCTGCCACCTTCAGGGAGATCCTCCAACAAAGTCTCGGGCACAACTTCCATTGTTAATGGTAACATCTGATCTAGCCCATCCTGTCGAGTGGCCGCAACTCCTGGCAGATCGAGCTCCGCAGTACTAGCCACAAGGGGGTCAGATTGCAGCATCCCATCGTCGCCCACCGTTATCCTTCTCTGCGATGTCTCCGGGGCATTTTGGGATTCCACTCGATTCTGTTGCCGCTGACGATCTCCTCCATCCGAGTCCCCTATCGTCTCTTCTGGACCCGTGCTTCTCCAGGCGGCAGGCCATCACCACGGATCTCCAGCCATTCCCAAACATCTTCAGAGTAGTCAAAGAATTGCGCCTTGCCCCCGAGATCACCTTCAGTTTGGCAGGTTAGAGTAGCATATATTGCAAATTTAGGTCGCGCAGCTTGCGCTTCACCCCCCAGCGGCCTTACTCCTTGCAGATATCCACAAGGCATTCAGTTCGGTCAGCTGGACATATATGTTCATACTGTTGGAACATTTGAATGTGGGTCCCAAATTCATAACACATGTAAGATTGTTACACACAGCCCTAACAGCTTCCATTGGGGTGTTGAGCGGTGTATCCTGCCAATTCTCAATTGGCCGTTGCACCAGACAAGAGTGCCCCTTTCCCCCTCCTTTTTGCTCTCGCCATTTAACCTTTGGCCAAATGGGTCAAACGCGATACGCTTTTGCGGGGCTTTGAGTAGAGGCCAGAGATATCAGACCGCATAGCCCTATATGCGGATGATGTCCTCTTTTTCTTCACCGACCCGTACAGATTTGGGCCCACAATCCTTCAAATTATGCATATTTTTGGTGAGACATCTGGCCTATATATAAATAAGCAGAAATCATCAGTGTGGACGTTTAGGGGGGCCCTGGGGAGCGGACGATGGACAGAAGAACTCACAGTAGCAACCAACTGCCTAAAATACCTTGGAATCCATCTATCAGGTGCTCAATCCAATTCATGGGATCGGAACATAGGCACCTTAACAGAATGTGTGAAAGCTGAAGTGAGGTCTTGTCTGGTCTTCCCCTATCACCCTACGGAAGCTCAGCTATCTTTCAGATGGTATCCCTTCCTCGCCTATTATACCAACTACAATCCCATCCCTATCCAATTACAAAGACATGCATCCAACAAATTAATGCAATCCTAGATCAGTTTTTATGGGGAGGAAGTACTGCTTGAGTAGCTCTTTGTACCTGCTTCCAATCCATATATTGTGGAGGCATTGGAGCTGCAGATATTCAATCATATCATGCGGCAGCACATCTACAGATCCTATATGAAAGGTGATATGGCTCTAAGCATGATCCAGCATATAGAGTAGAACAGTAGATTATGGGAAACCCTTCCCTATAAACGTTTCTTTACAACAGAACAGACCCAAATGATCTCGACCCCCACGACTAGGGTTGTGATCCTAGTCTGGCAACAATCTCTCCGCCGGATGGGATGGTGGGGTCGCATCACTAGAGAAACCAGATTATGGCAAAATTGACTTCTACCCCAGGTGGCAGACCTTCTGGGATTCACACACTGGGACCAAATCGGGATCTCATCCTTAGGAGACGTAATTAAGGGCCTTGTCCTCAAATCCTTTCAAGACCTCTGAAAGGAATTCTCCATGCCCCACAATCAATTTAATAAGTATATACAACTAAAACATGCTTTATACCCATGCATTCGGGACTTAACCACTATTCCCGAATTTGACCCCCTTGAGGGTAAACTCCTGATGTGTGACTTTGGAGAACACAAAATCACAAAAAACAACCAATACTGAACAACCCTAGTACCCTAGATATCCTGAGGGCTACACGGGTGACTGATCTGGGCTTAATCAACGACGATGACTGGACAGAAGAGTTAGAGTCACCAAGAGGGGTTGCGATTTCCACCCACCTAAGGCTTATACCATGCAAGAATCTTCATAGGGCATATTACACTAGATACAGATTATGGAGGATGGGGCTGATTGCATCCCCACACTGCCTATGCTGCCAACAAGACAAAGGTATGTTCCTATACACGATTTACTCTTGCACGGCATTGGACCACTTTTGGCGAGGCGAGACAAATTGCCTATCAGAGGTATTGGCATGGCATCTCCCCAGATCCCCAAAACTCCTACTATTACACTGCACGAAGGGAATAGGGAAAAATAGATATAAACGTCATCTTTAATTTCTTGGCCTCACACTAGCCAAGCGTGATTTCACTAGACAATGGAAAGTAGAAACTCCACCCCGCATAGGAGCCTGGAAAAAGGGCATGGACTTCAATATGGGACAGGGACTCCTAGTTTTCACGGCACGTGGTTGCCCTCAGATAAACAGCAAAATATGGCAAAGATGGGCCGATTTCAGAGTCTTGTCACTGGAACCACACACTACAACGGGCCAACAACTAGAAAACGAGATAATATCATAAGGGCAACATCAGAACAATACTGCACAGGCCAAGGCCTCTAATTAAAGGGGATGCCGGGAGGAAACAGGATATGGAACTCAGAGTATGAATGCGCAATCTTTCTTTTTAGGTATTGTTACTCTACGTTCTCGTTTATGTTTTTTCAAACACACTGCAACCATAGCCAGTGGCAACACAAACATTGCTGTATCTCAAAACGGATGTGAATGTCTCGCTTTGTCCGGTTCCACCAGGTCTGTATGGTACCAAATTTCAATAAAATATGTCGTAAAAAAAAAAAAATCCCCTCCCCTGGCTACAAGATGGAATGGTCTAGACCTGTCTCTGAGGAGCATTGGTGTATCGTTGACCAGGTTCTGGCCGATATTCATATCTGGAAGGTGTCCTGGCATCCGTAAGTCCCTCGACCGGCTTGAGCCTGTGTGTCACTGATACTTCGGGCCACAACAGGACTTTGGGACAAGGTGCTTATCTTAAAGAAACTGTCTAACCCCATCTTCCCCCTGACACCCATCATAAGGAACCCAGACTTCCCTCCCGCGCTGCGCAGCTCCGCATTCATATGCTCACAGGAAGCCAACTATAAGAGAATAGGTGACTTTTGTGATGAAGGCGGCCTCATGGGCTTTCCACAAATCTGAACCACATTTGGGGTTCTGTCCCCTGATTCGCTCCCAATGCCAGTAGGCTGCATTTGAGAAATGGCTTCTTACACACACATCTGACAAGTGCCTTCTCTCTGATCTCTACATTTTTCTTAATATATCCCCAAGCCCTGCCAAGTCACCTGCATAGAGACGATGGGAGTAGGAATGTGAATGCACATTTACCACTAACGAATGGAGCGACTTCTTTCACCGCATGCGTGCCTCTGCACGTAATACCTCTAGCAAAGAGATGTTTCTCAAAATTGCACACTACTGGTACTATACTCCGGCTAGGGTTGTCCAGTGGAAAAGGGGCAGTGACAGCACTTGCTGGTGCTGCAGTGGTCATTTGGGTACTCTTAACCCCCTCCTCTGGCCCTGGATACAAGACTTTTGGGCAGAGGTTCTTGCAGTGGTAGATGAGATCTACGACACCTATATCCTTCGTTTTTCAAGTTATATCCTATTGGGTCTACAGAATCCTTTGACATATCCCATTGAAACCGAAAAGGGTTGAGCTATTAGATAAATGATTGGAGCTGCCAAGCAGCTTCTGCTCGCCTGGTGGGGCTCAGACCGAGTCCCAATGAACGTGGACTGACTGCATAAACTGTGGGAACTCATGGGAATGGAGAAACTGACTGCGGCGGTGACTAATACATTGCCACAATTTGATGAAACTCAGGGTCCATGCACAAGGTATCTCAGACGAATTCAGGGAAGTGACCCACTTCGAACAGGCCCCAAACTGAGACACTGAGTGCCTGCCCTCTTGTTGTCTTCCCCTCGCTCCTCCCCCTCGAATGTGTGAAGTGGAGAGAAGTAGTGGATGATAACTGACAAGCTTCCTTTTCTGATGAATACTACAGCTACTATTGTCTTGCTTTTTTACTTGCTGCGATACTTACATCAATTAAAATATATATTTTCTGACTTCAAATGTCCCTTCAAAGATGGGGCTATTACGGCGGATGATAGAAATTATGTTGTTTTGCATATGTTTGCTCTGGACTTAGTGTTTCCCCATGTTAAATGAGCTACACATGGGACACTGCACATTTTTCTCTAATAGGCCCAGAGCATACTTACTGAGTTTTTTTCAGCTGTGTGCTGTTTTTATTGGCCTTTTATCGTACTATTTATATTTCCAACTTTGACAAAATCTTTCTTCCCTGTAAGTAACCAATCGTATGCAGTTCCTCTATGGAAACCATGTAAAAACAACACGTACCCCTAGAGTATAATATTAATCCCACCACATAGCCAATTATTTAATTTTGGGGAACATAACTTCACTTCATATTTAAGGAGAACTAAAAGTAAACAGGTCTTTAAGAGTGCATATTTTTCCTTTCATTCGGGAACATCTTGGCTTCAAGAGCAAAAGCATTATTCCATAAATCCAATGCAGAGCAATCATCAATGACCAGAGCACACATGAGTTGCAGTTCAGATTCCAACAACAACTGGAGGACTCTTCAGCTACCAATAGCTCAGCCCAGGAAACATAAGCACGTCACATTCACCCTAAACCAACTGTCTCTCCACTACTTCTGGTAACAGTTCATGTGTCTCGCTTGCATCAGACTCTGCTTATGTCTACACACCAGATAGCTCCAAGGTACTAGTACCTTAGCTGAAATAATTACACCAATTGTATCTTGCACTTCATAATTGTTGTTTTTGAGCAATTGATTGCAATATTAGGAAAAGAGGTCAAACGTAAAGGCGGCGTCACAATTGGTTGTGAGGTATGCCTCAAGTAATCAAGGGCCTTAGAGTTTGAAGGAGTGGGACATTTGTAAAAAGTGTAAGATGCCCTGTTCACCATACCTAGAGAGCCAGTGACCTTAAGGCAGTCTTACTATGGCCGACAGTACATCAGCCACTTTTTGGCAGATGTCCCACACCTACCTAATGCAAATAAGTCTCCATGGGCCTGATTTACAGTTTGGCGAACAAGTTATTCGGTCCCAACACATAAGAAAAATGTACCACATCAGCATAAGCTTTCCAATAACAGCCAAGGGGAGAATGGGTTGTCGGAGGTAATCTGACCGACCACCCTATTTAGAGTGGGCGGTCGGATTTTTATTTTCACTGGCACCGCCAAGAATATCCTGGTGGTGAGGGGCAGAGAAAATGTTTTAAATGTGCATTGTTTAAAACTTTCATTAGTGTGCTTTTGGAGAATATAAACTTTTAAAAGTTTGGCGTAAGCATCTGTCACCAAAGACAGACGTGCACCAAACCTTTAAATGGCTTGGTATACATCGCCGTGTTTGCCGTGTTTGCTGTTCTTACAAACCCAGATAGTTCACCAGGGTGAAGGCAGGGTGGTGGATGTAAAGTCCTCAGCCACATTGACTGTATCTTTACTTTCTATGTTTTAAATGGAATTTAGTCTGATCAAACATAAAAAAAGGTGACACAACCTGGAGAGTGTTTTCCAGAGTCCTATATTCTAAAAATGAATATGAACATGTGTACTCTTGTTATTGCAAAAAGCTGGGTGACTGATGTCTGCCACCAAGAGCCACTGATACATTTGTAACTTGTGCTTGATAACAGTGGACATACATCTTATTTGGTTGAACCTATCCAAACAAAATAACTAAAGGGTATGGATGGAGTCTAGCTCCAGTGAAAGACATTTAAAAAACTGTATCCCTTGACATAGTGATAGTGCCAACTGCATAGCAATGAATTCAGTGCCCTTTACTTGCAGTCAGAGGCGGGTCTCGTGTGGGCAAGGAGGAAGTGCTGTCTATAGTCTCTTTTTATGATTTTCATATATTTCAGGCTTTATATGAAAGGATTACACTTGGCTCCCTATTTTAAAGATTAAAGTGCAAATTCCACAGCTGTTAAGACATTCCTCCTGAGCAAGATCAAAACTGTTATTTTACTGCCCAAATTACTTGATGATCTAATTTTGTTGCCAATCCCACTCCATGGAGATATCGACTCAAGATTAACTAAGCCTATGGCTGCCCTTCTAAGGCCAACAAGATGTGCTCAATACAATGTCTATGTTCTTGCACCTTGCCCCTACAAGGGTACCTTCAAAACCATCTGCTACTTGTTGTGTGAAACAGTTTTGTACGGAGACACTCTAAAATAACCAGAATGCAAAATAACACTGCTGTAAAACAATCCTTATAAAAATATACAAACGCCATACCTGTGAAAGTAAATGTAGTCATATAGCACATTATTTGGAACAACTGTACTAATAAAAATGGATTTGTTAATTTATTAATATAGCATTACATCCCAATGTCTCTGGCATTTCTATCCAGTGGTGGCTCCTTCGCTAAGGCGGAGGAGTGTCGCCTCACTGCTTTGAGAGCAGTGAAGAGCAAACATAAAATGATAATAACTGAACCTTATTATCATTTTATTTTTCCATTCCTAGGTGCGGGTAGGGGCGGGGCTGGCCAGAGGAGGGTCCAGTGAGAGGAGTGGTCTTCACTTCTAAAGTGCGCATGACTGTTTGGCCGGCCCTCTTGGGTAAGTTTACTGTATTTTTATGTTTTTAATTCTACCCTCTCCACATAGCCCTGCCCCTCACCCCCGTTCCCTATCAGCCACCACTGTTTCTATCGATGCATGTGGTGCTCTGAAATCTGTTCTTTACCATTTAATCTTGGTAAAAATTACCTAGGCTTTGAAGCTTGACCACTTCTTAAGCAAATATACTGCCTTTATTATTTTCTCTGACGTTTTAGGGCAGCAACATTTCAATGAGAAACAAATTACATAGCATCAATCACAGTATGTAGACAAAGGGGAAGTAAGGACACTCCCAACCAGTCAGAGCCGGTCAGTTCACGGTGTTAATTACTCACAAGTACATGAGTGTTTGCCACCAATGTGGGTGCAGCTAATGCTGGTGTTTCTGGTCATGTGATTCTGGGTTCTTGCCCATCTTTAGCAGGGAGTATCATGTAAATTTGGGGGTGCTTGAAATGTTGCTTATAGCAGATCAGGTAAAGTACCACTCCAAAACATGTAGGTGCGGCCCAAGGCTTGTGAACCAAATGACTTCCGAAAGAGCCTAACAACCAAGAGAAGAGGGAGCACACTACCAGCAAGTCAGTATCTATTCGCCCATTCCATTCTGGTATATGAAGTTCATAGTATTGTTTTTGAAGAACAAGTTACTTACCTTTCGGTAATGATGTATCTGTAAGGGACCTAGGGTAGTTATAGATTCCTTACCTTAGAATTACCCCAAGGCGTCAGACTGGATCTGGAGAGTTTTTTCTTAGCAGTTCCCCTGCACATTGGTAGGTGGCGTTGGTGGACTCATCATCCGTCGTTGGCATCGTGTTTGCCAGGATGACGTCACGGTGCCTAATTAGACGCCACCCTTACGCACTGACATCAGTTCTGACACAACTTTTCATGCCAGAAACGCAGAACCATGCAAGACACTGACCACTGGTGCGCTACAACTAGGGCCCAACAAGGGAGTCCCTGTCCTTAGAAGTCAGTTCGCAGAGCAGGGAGGATCGGTGGGTCGGTAAGGAATCCATAACTAACCTATGTCTCTTACAGATACATCGTTACCAAAGGTAAGTAACTTTTTCACCTTAAAAGAGACAGTTAGGTATAGATTCCTTACCCTAGAATAGATACCCCAGCAATACCAACCCCAGGGGAGGGTCTGTGAACCAAGTTCACACCAGAAAGTCCTGGAGGACAGAACGGGAAAAATAGCCATCCCTCCAGACTTGGCTGTCCAGGCAGTAATGTCTGGTGAACGTGTGCAAGGATGTTTATGTGGCTGCCTGACAGATGTCAAGGAGTGGAACTCCACATGCAAGAGCAGTGGTGGAAAATGTAGCTCTGGTGTAATGAGCTTGGAGCCCCACTGGAGAGATGGTACGCTTTTGAACCACCTGACCTTTCTCGGCACCCACATAGCCAACGAAGAGCTGATCATCCACCCGGAAATCTATTGTGCAGTCAAGGTAGAAGGACAGCGCACCTTTTGAGTAGAGACGGCGGAGTCTCTCCCCCTCCATGGAAGGGTGCAGAAGCGGGAAAAAGGTGGGCAAAGTAATGGTTTGCCCAATGTGAAAAGGTGTAACCCCTTTTGGAAGGAACAATGGTCTAGTCCTAAGCACCACTTTGTACGGATGCACAGAGAAGAAAAGGGGCTTAGAAGAAAGAGCTTGAAGCTCACTCAGCCTGCGAGCAGAGGTGATGGCAACAAGGAAAGCTGACTTCAGAGTGAGGAGCCTGAGAGGACAGTTGTAAAGAGGCTCGAAGGGAGCACACATAGGTAAGTTAAGATAAGGTTCAAATCGAACTGAGGCATATTGAAAGGAGATGGAGGAAAGAGATGAGTAATGCCCTTAAATAATCTATTTACAATAGGGGACTTGAACAAAGATGACTGATCTGGTAGCCGAAGGGAAGCAGAGATAGCTGCAAGATAGCCTTTAAATGTGACCAAAGCAGAGCCCTGCTGGGCCAAAGAAATTATATTCAAAATAACCTCTGAGAGAGGGGCAGAAATTGCTGTGCACCATTCCATAAATGTATTCCATCGACAGGCATATACTGTTTTAGTGGAGGGACGTCTGATTGCCAAGATGACATTACATACTTCGGGAAAAAGAGCAAAAGCTGTCAACTGTTGCCCCTCAATCTCCACACAAGAAGGTGGAGGCTGGACAGGTTCGGGTGAAGAACCCTCCCCTACTGCTGGGACAGAAGATCCTCTCGAAGAGGCAGTCTGACGATCGACGGCCATGCTCAGGAGCTCTGGGTACCAGACTCTTTGTGCCCAGTCCGGAGCCACAAGTATAACTTAGGCCCGCTCGTGTTTGATCTTCTCCAGCACTCTGGGCAGAAGTGGTACAGGTGGAAATGTGTACAGGAGGCCGCAGTTCCACTTGTGACGAAAAGCGTCACCAAGCGAGTGCCGCCTTGGAAACTCCAACGCACAAAGTTGCTGACATTGTGCGTTCTCTTCGGTGGCGAACAGATCTAGCCAAGGCTCTCCCCACCGATGAAAGAGACCTTGCTCCACCTCCGAGTGAAGTTGCCATTCGTGATCTACCATACATCTGTGGCTGAGTTTGTCCACCCTGGCGCTAAGAGAACCAGCCAGGTGTTGAACCACCCTGATGTTCTAGCCATGTCCAGAGACAAAGAGCCTCTTGACATAGGATCCATGACCCCACCCTGCCCTGTTTGTTGCAGTACCACATGGCGGTGGTGTTGTCTGTGAACACCTGCACCACCTTCACCTTTAGAGAGGGAAGGAATGCCTTCAGTGGCAGGTGGATCGCCCGGACCTCCAGAGGGTTGCTATGGAGTACGGACTCCGCCGGAGACCAGACTCCTCTGATCTCCGCCTCTCCCAGTGGCACAGGGTCAAGACTGAACTGAGATGGCGAAGTGAGCTAAAGAATGATGATGGATTCAACCCAAATCTGTATCTGGGGTGAGTGTCTAAAAAGTTTCAGCACTCCGTCCATCATCTCCTTGTGTTTGCTATGAATGAAAGGCCCCAACGATGTCTGCTTATGCCTTCTACAGAGGCTAATCTAGTCGAGACTGAATAAATATAACAGGAACAGCAACTTTGTAACTCTGTAGCAAAATCTCGATTGTTACAGAGACAATATAATAACCTTCCATAAAACATAAGAGTCCAGTACACAATATTCTTTATCCTGCTGCAGGATTAGGTACTGTCCTATGCTGAGCACCCCAAACACCACCCAGGTAGTAAAATTAATGTTCACTGGATCACTCTCACTCATTTAACCATCAATGCATTCACTCATTCCACAAACCTAAATTATGCTTGCAGGACTACTAAGTTGCTGGCCAATTTACGGTGAATATTTCAGATGATGAACTGAGGACTTTGGTAAATCTCTGCTGGACATCATATTGCTGCAACATCAAACTTACATGAAACAGCATGACTAATATCCTTACCTGAACTTTCTGCCGTTCCTTGTACTCATCTGTTGCCAGAAACAATGGGAGCCACTTCTTTTCAATCCTCATCCTCACATACTTCTGAACTTCCAACAGGACAGCAGACGCGAGTCGATCCTGAAGAATCTTTCCCCATCCTCCGCCTAGCTGCATTACCTATGTAACAATAGAAAATCACAGTACATAGAATGATGCCACTCTGGAGTAGAGCAAGGGCAAACACCTGTGAAATGTCATGGCACAGCCAGTGGATCACATGTATTAAATATGCACTTTCATTATTCTCAGTGTACTAGGGTTAAGTCCTTGTTTGTTAATCATGAAGATTCAATTATGATCTCTGCCCTTCTGTAAATATGTGCAACTGTTTCCATCTCCACTATTCCAGCCTTCTGATCCTACTTAGCAAAGGTTTCATCTGCAATACCACTTTTTCTTTTTTTGATAAACATATTTCATCAAGATTTGCACAGAGAATTTAACAAGACACACATATAGCACATAAGAGAAACAATACAGCATATGACTACTTTGCAGGCTACTGAATTGCACAATATCACATCACAAGGCAGCACCAGCACGTTATTCTACCAGCTCGACCTAGGGTAGTTGGCAGAGCCATTTCCCCCACACTGGATCATATTTTAGGGCACAGCCCCAGGTTTCATAGACCAGTCCACCCCGTCGCCACTGCGAAAGTGCAGGTGGTGCGAGATTCTTCCAGTGAGTGGCAATGTTTCGTTTAGCAACCATAAAGGCCATGCCCAAGAACATCTGATCAGCTCTGGTTCCCACCAGAGCTATCAAGGACCCTCAACAAGAGCATAAAGGGAGAAAGGGTGACCTCCCATCCGGACACTGCAGTCAGTTCACCCAGCACTGCAGACCAAAACTCCTGGATATTAGGACATTACCATACCATATGGTAGAAGTCGGTGGGAGTGGCACCACAACAAGGACAAGTAGGTTCCGGGAGGAAACTCGCTCGATGCAGTCTATCCGGGCAAAGTTAAGCACTATATAAATAGTATGTATGAATGAATCAGGCGCAGCCTTGAAAACACAGTAATGATTCTAGGTGCCGTTAGTACATCCCGCCAGCCATCATCTTCAAGGGAACCCAACCAGTTCTTCCATTTAGTTCTGAGGTGGTCCACAGTGCCGCGTGGATGATTAACGTTCGATAAATTTTGGAAACCCCAGTGTACCCATTAGAACTTGATTTCCAGTAGGCTGAACTCAGGGAGAGGGCGAATCTGAGAGACATGAGATTGAAGTGCCTGTCACAGGTGAAGGAACTTATAGAATTGTATGTTGGCAAGGGCGTAGGCCTCTTGGAGTTCCTGAAAGGACTGCATGTGCCTCCCCTACCATAGATCGCCCAGTTGCAAAACACTGATTAGGTCCCACTTCCCAAAGCCCCGCAATACCGCTGCATCGCGCAATCAGGTGCCATGCTAGAGGGGTGTTTGCTATGTGAGTGCCGTGTTACATAGAGTATGACGCAGGGCGGCCCTCCCAGCCAGGAGAGCCGTTTTGGCCACCAAGGGAGTACTGTGGGGGATCTGAGATCCATAGAGCATGGCCAGTATGTGGGAAAACCCTAAGTGGGATAGTTTTAGGTGATAAGCCAGGTCCGACCAGCCCCTATTGAGCAAGTTGTGCATAACCAGGAGGTGAGAGGCAAGACAGAAGAGGTACAGATTGGCCATTCCTAAGCCGCCGTCATATGGGGCATGTTGGCAGTGTGCAAGGGCAAGGTCTAGAGCCATGCCACAGAAAGGAGGTCGCAACCCTATCTAGGGCCCGGAACCACGTCCGTGGCAGGAGAGTGAGATTCTGAAAAAATATAAAGAAATCATGGCAGAACCATCATTTTATATAGGGCTATGCAACCCATTACATTCAGGGGTAGGGACTGCCTTTTAGTGAGGTCCGTTTTGGCAATACGTGTCAGGGGCCCAAGGTTCAGGGACCAGGTAAGTTCAGGGTGAAGTGCCACCCAGGTATTTAAAACTGAGATGGAGGACAGGGATATTTATCTGCCACTTGAAGCAGTTGCAGGTCTGCGCTAGAAGCACGAACACTGGTTTTGAGCGTTTCAACCGGAGGCCGCCCCAAAATATTGAAGGTGGTGAAGACAACAAGGACAACAAGAAGACAGCGAGGACAGCTCATCACAGGGTCTGCAAGATAAAGGAGGACATCATAGGCATACAGGCCTATGTAAAGCTCATGACTGCAACTCCAGATCCACCCATGCAGTTGAGACTCGTTAGCGGTAAGAGGAGTGGGGACGGGGGCGGCCCTGTCTAGTCCCGCTCCTAATGGGGAAAGAAGTGGGCTCGTGCTGTGAGGTAGAAGTATAAGGCTTGGACAAGTCCACAAAAACGGGGCCCAATCCCGGTAAACACTAATATTAGTCACAGATACTCCCAGTCTACTGTAGCAAAAGCCTTTTCAAAGTAGCTAAATAGTAAGGCTTAGTTGGGTAGAAGGAGATGTCGGTGGGAAGGGTCACATGTAGGCGCCAGAGGCAATGTCTCTTGCCGAGAGCCGGTATAAAGCCACATTGGTCCAGGTGTATTACGGTGTGAAGGACCTCCTTGAGACAAGTGGCCAGTAGTGTTGCAAAGATTTTGACCTCACCATTGATGAGGGATATTGGACAATAATCAGCACACATCACAGAAGGAGGCTGCGTTTTAGGGATCACCAAAATCGTGGCGGTGTCTACCTCCGGGGAAAAAGGAAATCTTCTGTGTGACTTCATCAGAAAGGTCTGAAATTTGAGAAGTCAGGACATCCTGGGATGTAGTATAATACTCTGCGTGGAGTCCATTGAGACCAGGAGTTTTCACGGGGCGATCACAGATATAGCAGTTTCTATTGCTTCAGTGGTGAAATGGGACAAGCGGGAAAGGGGTATATCGTAACTGAATTGGGAGGGAGGGTCAGGGTTTACCCAGGGGGACGCCACTTACAGGCGGCGATAATAGTAGGCAAATGTCTGCACTATCGCTGGGAGAGTACGGGAAGTGTTACCATGTTCATCAGTAATTTTAAGCACAGTCCTGTTTGCCTGGTGACGAGAGGCTAACCAGTATAGTAGCTTCCCGTTTTTATCTCCCAATCCATAGATTCTGGCCATTGTGGCTTGCCAGAGATGTTTGGCAGCCTCAAGGGATTGGAGACGAATTTCCTCCTTTAAGAGGCCCAGCCTTCGGGAAACTTCACAGTGCTTGTCTGCTGTGAGACTACCCTCTAGGCGTAAGGCATGTGCTTTTAACTGGGTAGTGGGGAGGGAGCGGGCACGTTCCGGCGCACAGATTCAGCCTCTGGCTTAGCCCCTCATGGTCGCCTTACTCGCTGCCCAGAGGGTGCCAACAGCTGCGACTGCGCCACCGTTAGTGTGGAAATATGCCTGTAGTTCGGTTCCAAGGGCCTGGATATAGGGCTTGTCCCGAAGATACAATGCGTGGAGCGCCACCTTGGACATGGCTGTCTCTAGGGGAGCCTATATGGATGAGGAGAGGAGCGTGGTCAGATATGCTGGGGGGAGAATGTGAGCATGAGAGATGGAGCGAAAGGCAAGGACAGGCATGAAGACTAGGTCTATGCGCAAGTGGGTGTGATGCGTGGCTGTTCTATGTATGAAATGCCAATGATAAGGGTGCCACAACCTCCGTGCATCACAGAGGCCAACAGAAGTGGCCCAGGTAGTGAGGTGACAACCCCCAGTGTGTCTGGAAACAGAGGAGGGGCCAGTATTATCAGCCTCCAGGACAGGAACAGCATTAAAATCGCCGCCTATCAATGTTAATCCCTGTGGAAAGTCTAGGAGGATCTTGGAAAGGTCATGGAGAAAGGTGCTCAGAGTCGCTGGGGAGGCATAAAAACTGACCAGGTTCATTGTTTGGCCCTCAAGTGTTGCAGTTAGTGCAAGAAACTGCCTTGGGTGACCCTAATGTAACAGAAGACAGTAATGGGAATGGAGCGACGCAGTAACAACGCCACACCTTGGGGCCCATGGTTGTATCCCGAGTGAAAGACCGAGTTGTAGCCTCTGCGAGCCAAATGGGGGCAGTGATTACCTGTAAGGTGGGTCTCTTGGAGCAGTAGGACCTCAGAGAGGTGTCAATGTGCGAAGTTCAGGACTGAAGTGCATCTCACACGGTCCAGGGAACCATCAACATTCCAGGACAGAACCCCTAGGTATGTCATAACAGTGGTATGAGAGTGTGTGTGTTGTAGCAGCGTGGAAGGGTAGAGCGCGCTATCGCGCCAGTAGGCCTAAATGCGTTCCCTTGCTGCATGACAGGAAGCCACATCTAGGGTCATGGTGCATGTGAGACGTTGTTAATGTGTGTTTGGGTGCAAATGAAATCTAACAGGTATACAAACAAATCAGTCCTATCAACAGAATTAACATCATACAGAATCCCCCGCCCCCTACACCCCATACTTTCACCCCAGAAGCTCTGTCACCCTAAAAAAGAAAACTGAAATACAAAACAAACTGTAAAACAGGAATGAGTGGTGGATCCCTCCTTAATCTAGGATAAGTGACGGCCATTGGAGCCAAAGCATCAAGTTTAAGTTCCCTAAAAAGAAGAAAAACAATTAGTAGCGCGGAAGTCATAGAGCAGGACTCTGAGGTCGGTGTCTGTAAGGGGCTCAGTGTGGAGTGCAAATGCCTTGTCCAGTTGATCCTCCCAATCCGTTTGGTGTTCTGCTCCATCGCCAGTCTGGAGAGAGTTTGCTGGGGGTGAAGACTGACCTTGTGCTGGAGGGGATAATGAGGGGAATTTAGGGTGAATATTGTGGCATCTTTTCCGAAAGCGAGTACGGGCGCCAGTACTGTCCCAGTGGGTTTGGTAGATTTGGACTGCCTCAGTATGTCCCAAACCTGAGCAAAGAGTGAGCGCTCCTCCTTGAGCCACAGCCATTCAGACTCTGGAGAATTGAAAAGATGGGATTTGTTGGCGCAGACGACTCGGAGCCTGGCAGGGAATAAAAGGCAGAATTGAAGACCAAGTGCCCTGAATTTCTGCATAACCTCTAGGAATGAACAGAGAAGCTGCTGAACCTCCAGAGTGTAATCGGGAAAGAGGAGAACCTTAGCATCCCTGCAGTGGAGTTCTGGGCGGGAGTGGGCCTCCAAAAGATTACATCTACATGCCCGAAATTAAGGATATGAGTGATCGTTGGTCTGCGAGATGCGCCTGGAGACGGCTTGGGGGTCAGCGCCCTGCGGGATCTCTCTATTGCGACCCAAGAGGATAGTTAGTCCAGAGGCATCCAGGATTTGATGCAAGTTTCAAGATATTTGGCGTCTTGCTATGGTAGCAGGTTGTACAGCAAGATGTGAGGACTTATCTGGGGATGGTCGATGGGCTACCCTAGAGGGCAACTTACACATAACTTCTTTAGAGGTATTAGCAGGTTTGTTTGAAGTTCTGTGCTTTACAGAAGACAGGACGAACTGCTGTGTGGTGTAAGCATTGACAATGTGTCAGCAGTTTGCTATGTCAACAAGCTGAGAGGGCCACGTTCCCAGGGACTGCTGGAAGTAGCAAAGGTGTCGTGGGAATATTGTCTGAACAAATGAGTTTTGGAAGTGACAGATCTCAAACCAGATTTAAGCCACAGAGCAGCAGATTGATTTACAAAGACCTCTAAGTATATAGGTGACTTCAGGTAGAATCAGAGAATGTTACTTGTGATAATTTAGGAGGTCTGGGGTCTCTTTAGGATGGATTTGTTCATGAACAGATTGAATGCTCAGCTTCCAAAATGTTTGAGTTGGAAACAGGATCTGGAGTCTTTTGGGATGGTGGGTTTCTATTAAATTGGAGGGGTCTAGCTTTTAACTAATGTCAACCTTTTGCAATGATAGTGAGATTGCAAGTGTGAAGATCTCTCAGGGGACAGTAGTAGTAATTACTCAATTTTAGAGATCTCATGCTTGGTTCCAATTGATGATGGCTGTAATTTTCCTTTAGATCTACCAGTCCTCGACCATATACTCATAGCCCTGCAAAGATAGTTGCATACAATGGTTATTCAAGGACAATAGTGCCTGATGACTTGGAAAATTTCAGGAGACAGTGGGAAGTGCCATGTCTTTCGCAAACAGCTTTAAGTCTTATTTCAAAATTCTGGGTAGCAAGTACTAGAAAGGCAAATAGACTGGCACAGAATAAATGGGTTTATTGGTGCTTGCAATGGAATTCTGCTCCCGTTTCAACTGGTGTAGTTAATGTTTTGAATTATTTTAGAGAACTTTTTGAACCCGGGCTTCTTTATAGAACGATTAATTTATTTAGCTCCGCCATAGGTGCAGGACATAGATTGGAGAACAGTATTTCAGTAGGTCAGGATGTGGTTAGGGGGACATATCTGAAGAGTAGCAAGTGGCTAAACATTCATTATGTGGGATACTAATCTGGGGTTAAGGTAGTTGGAAAGCTGGGGGGACATGAATACTTGGACTTGAAATGTTTATCATGGAAAGTTACTATGGTACTTTGTCTGGTGTCTTTTAGGAGAAGGTCTGACATAAAGCATTTGTATGTAGCAAACATGCTTTTACCAACAAAAAAAAACCTCTTTCTAGAACATATTGTACTCTTATTATATTGCTAAGCTAGATATAGAATCTGGTATTTATGCTACCAGTGCTCAAAGAGAGTTGTACACAACATTGTGGTACATTGCAATAATACCATGCCATGCAAATCATAATTGAGCAGATAGAATAATGCGAAAGGTAAGAAAAGGCCTCAGTCAAGTGATTGGATAGCTTTACAGGAAGGAAAGTATAACAACTAAGAAATTAATAAAGTTATATCAAAGATAGAATAAGAGGTAAACAACATTCCCACATACTCTTCACTAATAATGTGAAAATGTAATATAAATACAATCTCAACACAACAACCAAAATCTATACAGGATGTCTGCTTTCCTTTCACAATTAGGTCCCACAGCATTTGGATTAGGTAAAATTCAGGGAATATTCATAAACAATTAGTACAAGTATAAAGGACTATGTCTTATTTGGAGTTTGTCAGGTTTAGAGGACAGGTTCACAAAGGCATGCAAGAGTACAAAAAGAGAGCTCCTGCAGCACTACTTCTTGTGAGAATCTATTCCATTGTTCAGGAGAGGTGGTGGTGGGGGGGGAGGCAAGGTTCTAATGCATGTTGTATTCCTTTTCAAACATGCCAGATGCCACTCTATCTCACCATGAATCTAATGAAGGCCTATCAGAGGATATCCATTTATAGACAAGCATGATTTGGGCAACTCGAAGCAGTGGAAAGATAAAGGCTCCTGATAAGGGAATACACATATTTGTCTCTTTAGTCTGGGAAGTACCCAGTGGTAGTCCAGTGTTAGGTGAATATTGTGAAGAACCTTACATTTCTTTTCCAAAATATCTGTTTGACCACTAGTGGCCAGTCTTAATGTATTTCTTGAAATACATTACTGAGTGTGCCAGTCAAAGGAGCAGAGAATGTCATAGCCTGAGATGGTCGTTGGAGAAGGCCTGCATGATTGTCTGCTGCTCTGCAGAGAGGAGTTTCAAGATTGGCTAGGGCTTGGCTGCACCCTTGAGCATCAGCACTCTAATATGGAGGATGCATTGGTGCAATAAATGAGGTACATGTTGGCAGTAGCCCTGAAGATGTTTCAAGTAGCCTCAAAGCAAATGTTGGCTGGGTTGAAATTTTATTTCATAAAATATTTATGTCGGAGATGACAACAACAATAATGGTTCACTTATGTTCGCCTGTCCTGAAAGAAATCCAAATGAATCTACCCGTAGGAGTGTCAATGTGTTGGAAGTTGCTGGTGTATGTGCAAAATACAACAGCGATCTATTTTTCTTGGTGTTAATGTCTGTCAACCTGCAAAATATAGGGAGAGAATTATCCAGCCGGCAGATATAAAGGTAACGGGACACTTCAACCAGCTAGATAGCGAAATAGTGCTTTGCAAAATATCTTAAAAAACACCTCAAAGCGAATAAAAGTCTGTGTAGGCTCAGAAACAGATGCTTAATGAGGCGTTTAAGTGAATACATCTATTAGAAATTGTTTTTTTTTCTTAATATGTTTATTGAATTTTAAGGGAACAAGGGAAATAATACAAACAATAAAAAAGAGACATTGACATGGTCCAAGTGGTGACAACCATATGCAGCCGTTCATGATCATACGGCATAGATAAATACTATGAAAAAAGAAAGAAATGAGAAAGCAGCCAGGAATTCAGACACAAGAGTGGTCCCGCCAACCGAACGAGCCGTAGCCCCTTATCTGACAGGTCTCCACCCAGGAGGGAAGGTGCATGAGAGATTGAGTGTTCAGCGTCAAAATTAAGGTTAACGCTGCGCGGTAGGGTCCTGGTTATTGCGGACTGTCCCCGTCAGAGAAGCGGTGTCTTCATGATCAGAGGTCGTCAGAGTGGGTTTCCTGGTCATGTATAGGGCCCAGAGGTTTTTGGGTCTGTTGCGGGGTTGTAATTACTCGCTGTAGTTTTCAGTTTGAGTGCAGCAGTACAGCATATCCCTAGACCACTGCGCCAAGGTAGGTGTCGAGCCTCGGAACCAGCAGAGAGCCACGCATCTCTTCGCTAGAAGAAATGCCATGTCCACAAGACGTCTGTGTTTCTTGGGAAGTGGTTGGGAATAGCCCGGTGGGGCAAAGACCTGGTCAGGGGATATTGTCATGTCCGTAATGCGGTTAATTTCCATAAATACATCACCCCAGAAGCGGGCAACCCCCGGGCAGGCCCAGGCCATGTGAAGGAAGTCAGCTATAGGCTCTCCACATCTTTCACACTGAGATCCCTCGCGTAGTCCATAGCGGTGTAACCGTTCCGGCGTATGGTAAACCCTGTTAAGGAATTTAAAGTGAACTAATCTATGGCGTCCGTTGAGCGAGATTCGCTTGGTACTCAAGCAGCAGTAGAGCCACTTATCATCCGTCAGGTCTATCTGTAAGTCCCGCTGCCATGCCAGACGTGGTTTTGTGTATGCACCGTCTCTGACAGATAGTGTGGAACGATAAATTTTAGACACTAATTTAGCAGGTGACTGCTTTAATAACAGCGGTCAGAGTAGGGATCTCTGGGGGTTCCGTCATATCCTCTCCAAGTAAATCCCTCAAAGAGAACCACCTCGCGCAGAACTGAAGATAGGTTGGTCTCAGGCTCTCTAACGTAGATAAGCGTGTCGTCCGCGTACATAGATACGATTAGACGGTAAATTTGGAATCGTATGCCCTTGTGCCCGTGGTATTCATGTAGTGCACAAGCTAGAGGTTCTGCCATCAGGGCATACAATATTGGTGAGAGAGGGCAGCCCTGCCTCGTGCCCTTGCAAATTTGTGTGGGGTCAGTGACCAGGGATCTGATCCGGATGCGTGCCGTGGGGGAGGAGTATATTGTCGTAAGGAGTTGCAGAAAAACCGGCCCCACTCCCATGCGGCACAGGACATGGTGCATGAAAGGCCGCTCGACAGAGTCGAAGGTCTTTTCCATGTCTAAAAATACCGCAACAGCTGGGAGCTCTGAGCGGGTATGCTGTAAAGCAGCAAAAACAATGCGCAGATTATAGGTTAAGTTCCGGCTAGGTACAAAGCCAGCCTGCTCTGGTGTCACCAAAGTGGTGACCAGTGGGCTGAGGCGATTGGCGAGTAGCTTCGCGAAGATTTTAGCGTCTACATTCATAAGGGACAGCAGTCGGCACGAAACGCACTCCTCCGGCGGTTTCCCTGGTTTGAGTATAGCTACCAGAATCGCCTCTCGCATAGTCGGAGGCATCTTTCCTGAGGTGCATATATCCTCAAACAGTGTGAGTAGGTGGGGGATTAGGAGGTCCTGGAACGCCTTATAGAAGGCCACGGTGAGACCATCACTCCCCGGTGCGCTACCTGCTCTCATCTCCGAGAGGGCAAGTATCACTTCTTCTCGCTCGATCAGGCGCATCAGGAACTTGCGGTGCCAGTTGGATAGCCATGGGAGTTTAATATGGGTCAGGTAGTCTAATATGCGTTCGTCTGAGCTGTGGCCGCGGGAGGAGTAGAGTTCTGCATAGTATTTCTGAAATTGTTCCGCTACCTGATCCTGCGCTGCTTAAGGAGCTGTGCCAGAACCTTCCCCAGCCGCTCGCCCTCGCCATAGTTTCGGGCGGTGGCATAGTTCCCGAGGTGTTTTATTTCTGCGTCAGCTTCCTCGTGATATTCTCGGAGAGTCTGCGCTAGTTCCAGGGTGAGTTCTTTGCTCTGGTCCATCTCACGGGAGGACTCGAGGTCCTTTAATTTGCGCTCCAGAGCCGTCAGCCTATTGCGTATTGACTTAATAACCCCCGCATGTTTGGAGATAGTCACCCCCCCTAATATATGCTTAAAAGCCTCCCAGACAGTCAGAAAGGAGTCCACAGATCCAACGTCTGTCGCGAAAAATGTCTCGATGGACATGGCAAGTTCCTCCTTAAAAACAGTGTCAAGGAGGGAGTATGGGGGGAAGCACCATAAAAATGGGGGGATACGTTTCTTAGGGGAAGCCAGTGTAAGAAGTAGTGGCGAATGATCGGAGTAAGTGCGGGGGAGAATCGTACATGCTCGAATATGCTGAAACAAGTGCTGTGAAGCGAACCAGTAGTCTATTCTCGTGTGTATATTGTGATGCGCAGAATAGTGTGTGTATCCACCATGTCGAGTATGTCTGTGTCGCCATACATCACACATGTCCAACTTCATCAGGGACGTCTCTACCACCCTGGCTGAGGTCGAGGGGCGTCTATCTGGACCGTCAGACCTATCCAGAGCAGGGTATCTGGTAAAATTAAAGGCCCCACCCCACAAGATATGGTCCAGAGCGTGTGGTTGGGACAAAGTCGTTAAGTTAGTGTAGAAGTCAGGATGGTCATAGTTAGGGCCATAGACATTTAAAAGGAAAAGTTCTAGCCCTTTCCAGCAACACTTAAGATAGGACGAATCTACCCTCTCTGTCCATCTCTAAGGGTGTCAAATTTATCGCCGTCTTCGGGTTCACCCACGTCATGCCCCCCTAGCATGCGAAGTGAAGCCCGCAGCATGGATATTGCCCATCAGTACTTTGGTGCGTAAAATGGGACTATCCGGGTGAAGGTGGGTCTCCTGCAGGAGGGCCACATCGACGCTGTGCCTGTAAAGGTAGCTTAGAATTTTACGGACCTTACAATAGTCATTAAGGCCGCGCACGTTCCAAGTAAGCAAGAGCAGCGAGTCTAGAGTGCTATCAGAATGAAACACCGGTGTGTCTGTCATATATGATAATGCAGTTGAAAGGAAACAAGGAAATTCTAATCTGGACCATGTCACGCCAAAGCTGCACAGCATGTGTTAATACCACAAAAAATACATCCAAAAACATTCAAAACATGAAACCACCCCCCACTCGTGTCCAGTCACAAACATAGCAGCCAGAACTTTGCAGCAGCAATACCACAATAATGCAGCACATGACAGCAATCCGCATGAGTGTGCGTTGCAGAAATCACGAGTCAAACCCTCCCCACCCCCCTCCCATGCCTGCCTAACCCCAACTAGGCCGCGATACCATCCCTCCCTCCCAAATAAAAAACCCACCCATTCCCAAACAACAAATCACATCCCAGGTGTAATTCACGCAGGGGTGGATGTAGCTCGCGCAATAATAAGGGGTGTGTGACCTATAAGGGCCATACTCCGCACCCCGCCATTAAGAAAATTCGCAGCTGTGAGTAGTGTAGAAGAGCATAGCTCCCTAGGGCCCGGAGGGGCGTGAATGTGTCGTGGGGCTCCACTCAAACCCACCCAGAAACAATACACATCAAGAAAGGTATATCAGATCATTCATAACCCCCATTCTCATGTCAAGGCAAAGCTAAAACAAAATAGTGTTTGAAAGAATCTGCAATGCATCCCCCATATCGAAAGGAAGCAGACCCCCCGCGCTCCCCGCCACGGAAGTAAGGCGGCCAAGCAGCATGCGAGGCAGAGGAAGGGCCATCCCATAACGAGTCCATGCATCTCCCTGCAAACACAATGCAAACAAAAATAGGTCCCCCTCTCCCAAAACGATCAAGCTATACTCAACAAAAAATGTCAACCGTTCATGTTGCTATATGTTAGTCAATCCTGCTCATCCATGGGGCCCCCGATGCCTCATCCAGGAGGAGTCGCTCCGGGTGCGATCATTTCTCCTTCATCCAGTCCTTCAACACGTTTTGTAAGGCCCTCGGGTCAGTGAATATATGCGAGCGGCCCTGCCGGTTCACCTTCAGTTTTGCAGGATATAACATGGCGTAGTCCGGCCCAAGTTCGCGGAGTTGTTTCTTCATGGGGGCAAACAAGCGCCTCGCCTCCTGAACTTTAACAGTGAAGTCTGGGAACAATGAGATAGTCGACCCCTCGAATCGTAGCGGTTGTTTCTCGCGGGCTAGTTTAAGTGCGACATCCCGATCCCTGTAGTTTCGCTATGATCGGCCTGGGGGATGCACCCGGTGCTGGTCTTGGGCCATGAGAGCGATGTGCCCTTTCAACTACAAACATACTTGAAAAAGAGGAGTCGCCCAATAATGACTTCAGAAGCTTTTCAATGAAGAGCTCCATGTTGCCTGTAGGTGTAGATTCCGGTAGGCCACTAATGCGGACGTTACAGCGCCGGCAGCGAGCTTCCAAGTCCTCTGTTTTATCCTGAAGAACCTGGAGCACCCAGCCCAGCTGTTTGTGTTCAGTATCGAGGACAGTTTGTGCCTCCTCCTCCTCCGTCAGTCTGCGCTCCGAGATGTCAAGCCGCTCCGCATGTTTGTCCAATCGTTCGACCATGCGGTCCATTCTATAAGTTAGTGCGTCCATCTTGGCGCCTAAAGAGGATATCCCACCTTGGAGGTACCTCTCCATTGCCAGCAGGAGGCCTGTTCTGCTCGATTTTCCTGGCCTTCTTGTGTTAACAAGTGATTGAATGTGACTTCAGTCTCTTACCATTCAAGCCTAAGGGTTAGAGTAGTGAATGGAGCCTATTTACTAGGCACTTCGACATGATTCTGTGCTCTTCCCCATAGATCAGGGCTTGCACACATAGCCTAGGGGATAGATTCGTTAGTATTAGGGATAACCTGTCCTGTAGTGAGGGTATTTCATGGAGCTGTGCTGAATTCAGGCCTGGTAGGCCTCAAACGGGAGAGACTCCATCTTTCTTTCTGCTTCGGCAGCTTGGGATGCTTCTAGGCCAAGAGTAATGTTTTAGTTATGAGGTGTTATTCACTTGGAGAGAACCGGTTCAGGCCGGCCCTTATCGAAGGATTGTATTTTTCTTCATGCCGAAGACACTACATCAGGCCGGCCGGCTGGGAACGTGTCCTTGGTACGGGGAGGTACAAGAATTTGGTGGGCGGCAGGTTACGGGCCGGAATTTTCCATGAGGAAATGCACCTCTATATTAGTGAAAGTCTGAGGCAGTTACATGTTCAGTCTGTAGGCGGCATCTAGCCGTTAGCAGTAAAGCTACTACTTATTCCAGGGAAGACAGACGCCATCTTGAAGGCGGAGAAGAACTGAGAGACAGATGCTTTCCTAACAGAATAGCCAGAGAGGAGAGAGTAGCCGATAAGGAAGAGGTCCCAGTGACTCGGAGAAGGGTGATTCCAGGCGAGCCGAGGCACAGACGAGAAGGGAACCTAGATGACCACTGAGTGCAGGCTACATACTACTAAGGTGATGTCGACCCTTTCTTATTAGAGTGTACAACTTAATCTTTCGCTTTTCTTTGCAGGTTATGTGTTATATCGTAATGTTATGTGATTGTATGTGCAATGAGTAATAAAGTATCCAGTTTGTAGTGAACCAACATATGCTGTGTGTTCTTGTATAAGAGGGTAGCCTATTCTTCTAGTCAGCTGTGGCTACATGAACAGATGTTAACCCTGATCAGGTAAGTGGTAACTGAATAAAGGAAAGAGGAGCCCCTCGAACCTGAGAACAGGCTATGCCCGAACTGGCAATCCTTGTGTGATCTGATGAATAGTGAGACTGATTCCCTTTTTGTATGTTATGGTGATCATAGGATGAACTGTCGTATGAGACTGCCGTCTAGGTAGAGAGGTCTGGATTCGTAGGGGATCGCGAGGCCGCCGATTGTGCTGATACTGCCGTATGGGCAGAGAGGTCTGGGTTCGTATGGGACCGCGAGGCCGCCACTTGTGATACTGTCGTATGGGCAGAGAGGTCTGGATTCGTAGGGGATCGCGAGGCCGCCGATTGTGCTGATACTGTCGTATGGGCAGAGAGGTCTGGGTTCGTATGGGACCGCGAGGCCGCCACTTGTGATACTGTCGTATGGGCAGAGAGGTCTGGGTTTGTATGGGACCGCGAGGCCGCCACCTGTGATACTGTCGTATGGGCAGAGAGGTCTGGATCCGTATGGGATCGCGAGGCCGCCGATTGTGCTGATACTGTCGTATGGGCAGAGAGGTCTGGGTTCGTATGGGACCGCGAGGCCGCCACTTGTGATACTGTCGTATGGGCAGAGAGGTCTGGATTCGTAGGGGATCGCGAGGCCGCCGATTGTGCTGATACTGTCGTATGGGCAGAGAGGTCTGGGTTCGTATGGGACCGCGAGGCCGCCACTTGTGATACTGTCGTATGGGCAGAGAGGTCTGGGTTTGTATGGGACCGCGAGGCCGCCACCTGTGATACTGTCGTATGGGCAGAGAGGTCTGGATCCGTATGGGATCGCGAGGCCGCCGATTGTGCTGAGACTGCCGCCTGGGTAGAGAGGTCTGGGTTCGTATGGGACCGCGAGGCCGCCACCTGTAATACTGTCGTATGGGCAGAGAGGTCTGGATCCGTATGGGATCGCGAGGCAGCCGATTGTGAGGTCTTGGTATACATAGTAGGAATCCCCTGTCCTTAGGTGATAGATATATGTGGTTGCAGGATTGTAAATAGGTTCTAGGGAGGGGGTAACGTTCTGGCTGGGTTAGTGAGGCTCTGATGAGCGGGTTCTATCTGATCCGAAAACCCAAGCAGAACAAGGCCGCGAATGTCCTGGAATTGTTCTTACGAGCCCTGTTCTTGTTCTCCAATGCCCTCCTCAGCAGCGGACTCGCCAGATTTGGTCCGCATTGGGTCGAACGACAATTTAGATTGGGTTTTATCCGTTCGTCCCATCTTGACTTCGTGTGTGTATCACCACTCTGGCAAGTATCAGCTTTAACGGTGGGTTAGCGGCAAGAAGCAGAACCCCTCGCGGCCGGTGTCACCACGGAGAGAACTGCAAGGCCACCCGACACAGCCCGTGAACCACCGCCGGCACTGCGTGCGAGGGCCTGACCACAGCGATGCTTCCGCAGCTGTCTCAAAATGGCAACACTCCGCAAGTCCCACAATTTGTGTTCTGCAGATCAGCCCCTCCGCAACAGGGTTTGCGCCAACCACCTCCAGTATAGATCAACTGTACGTCCAAGAAGGGGAGCCGCCAAGCGTATCAGGCACTGAGGTACTAGGGGAAAGCAAAGAGAATTCAACTCCCACCAGCCAATCTTCAATCACTATATCTTGTGCACAGTGGGGTGTTCGCCGCACTCCCTGAGAGCAGCACTATTATAGCAATCTCCAATGGCGTCAGCCCTTACCCTCCTGGGCGATCTGTGACCAGTTCGTCGCCACCAGCAGGAGGCCGAGGCAGGTCGCGAAAAAGAGCGCGGTCTCGCACCCCCTTCAAGACAAACACCAAGCCGACCTCAGGGGGCACCTGGGCAGATGGAACACAGACCAGCACGCAGTGGCAGTGGGACCACAGCAACCAGCAGCAACAGGGAAGGGGGAGGCACGACTCACGCCAGAGCACCACAGAGAAAAGCGGCAGGGCCTCCCAGCGCGCCCCGGTGATTACTAGAACTCACTCACCGCGGCATCACAGGCGTTCAGAAGGCAGTCCAAAGAGCGCAGCCCCCGCATATCCCGGAGCGTTGGGCCGCAGGAAATCTCCAGGTCGACCGATCTCAGTCCACATACAGTCTATGCCGCCGCTGTCAATTACCAGGGACACAGCAGGTCAACGAGCGCTGGTAAGTGCTTGCAAAGCGTAGCTGCGCCAGACCGATCTCACCATGAGAAGCAGGCCTCTGACGATGGATCAGAGAAGACAGCAGATCAAGGGAGGGGCAGGGACGCTTCATCCTTCGGACAGCCGTGCTCCCCAGCAGGCTCGTGGGTCATCCGGTATCTGCTACAGCGTCGCCCTGTAGTTTCGGGGAAGACCCCGAGAGTGCAGCCTCCGTTTCCCCCCAGACGCCGGTCTCGAAGTAATTGCCGGGCCGTTCAGGAGGCTAGCCCCGCCTCCTTCAATCGCTCGGAGTGCCGCAGATCAGCAAACCCGGGTCGGGAAACCCAGTCCGCCGCAGCACCAGACAAGCAAAAGCGCCTCGCAGCCGACGCCGCGGGATCGCCTCAAGAGGCGAGCGTCATCCCGGGAGAGGGGAATGTGGTCTCCGGGCCTCGGCAGGTCCCGCTCGTCGTCAGCGCCCGGGGCCCAGCCAGTCCGAGATCAACGATGAACCGCAACTTCGCCCAGGAGGCAGGTAGGCGAGTCGCTCTTAGTGCGATCAGCTCCTCGGAACCCCAGGGGGCTGTTAATCACCATTCCACAGTGTAAATATGGCACAGCAGCAGGATGGTAGTAGGATAGTTTGGCGGGCTGTCGGAGCTCTCGGCTCAAGCGGCCGTCTTGGTCGCGAGCTAGCTCGGCCCCCATCTATTAGAAATAGTTACCAATCCCTGTGATTTGAACACACATTGCAAACAACACACTTAAAAATACAAAAAACATATATGGAAGACACTACATACATAAAGAAACGTTTTGCTTCACAGTTCCTCCGGTGGCAAGGCGAGCCTGTAGTCATACTCTGTGAGCATATAAGCATATCAGGGCAATCAAAACTGAGCATGTAAAGAAATCGTTCTGGCATGTGGAAAAGAATGGGCTATGCCATACATACTGCATCAAGACATCTACTCAGCTGAATAACCTAAAGGAACTACACCAGGGCTTGAATGTTGCCTTCCTTGCCCCGGGTGCTGTTTTATATAATCAAGGGTGAATAGCAAGCATGTGAGGTGTGCCTACTCGTTTCTGTGTTGCAGAGTACAGGACAACTAGCCCGCGCTCTCTGAGTCACAATGGCAGCTCCCGGTTGAACCACTTCCTGGTTCCCATCAGGCTGCCACGGGCTGCAGTTGAGGAAGCGCATTGGTAGCATCTCTTCACCGGGGGTGCGCCCGATGTCCAGAGCACGTTCGAACGGCTGCAAAAGGGGGAATAAACTAATAATTAAAATTAATAAAAGCAAATGAAAGTGAAAAATAAAAAACAATTTTTTCTTGAGATATATTAAACCAGGAGGTCGAGCCCCTTTGGGTTGCACCTCTTATTCCCTCCCCCCCTTCTTTGATATAGCTCATGTAAAGCACTCTAAGGTTCTTGGGACTGCTTTCTGCTATTTACAACTTAAAAAAGATATCCATACCAACAGTGTTGTGCCACTCACAAAGCACAACATTGTATGGTATAGTGCTTTAGAGTTTCACGTGATACTCTTGAGATAATTGTACTCCCAACACTGGTTTCATCTCTGCCCTCTCTTCACTTGTCTCTCAGTTCATGCACCACATTGACCAGAACAACTGAGCTACTAAGTAGAACATTTCCAGGTTAGGGACTCAGCCCTCCTTTTTTATAGGTCTCATGGTTATACGTATGTATCATTTCTGACAGTTACTCCCGACCAATGCAATTAGTAAGCTACTGAGTTCCTTTACGAATCACACTCTCAGGATTATCGGTATTGCAACTAAGTAATACAACAACCTGGGAAGCATTAACATCTTGGCAATGGCCACACGCCCCAAAGGACACAGAGGTAATCTACACCAAAAAGAAAAAAAGGAAACGGAGGCACTAATTGTTTCTCTAGTTCACTCGCTAGGAGTTGACAATCATTGTGATACATTTGAAAATCCAGGTACTTGACAGGCATGGCTTCCCATTTTCCTAAATCGGTGTCAACTCCTTCTAGTCTTTTTTGATCAGTCACCGGGTGCAGTGGAAAAGTACTATTTAATCCTAGTTAGTATTTACCCAAAACATCTCGCTGAATTGATCCAACAGGTTTAACTCGGACAGGCAATCAGCATGGTTTCTCAACTATAGGGGAGCATTATCAGCATACAGTGAGACCAAGCACACCGTATGGTGTAGCTGAATCATCCATTCTGGGCTCTTCCGTGAAGTGCGCACTGAAACAACTCCAAGTGAATAGCATAACAAAAACGACAAAAGGGAACAAGCCCTGTCGACTAACCCTTTGCATGAACCATTGTTGTGAAACTATCTTCCCATTCTTGCCAATGGTAGGGCATTTAACAGTTCGGTTCATTACAGGAAATTTTAATCTATTCCTCACAAAGGTGAAGCTAAAGCAAGCTATCAAATGTTTCTCTAGGAGGCAATAGCCAAGATTTGAGGTTATTATGGACTTTTACTCAAAAGATTAAAAAAAATATGTCTCATATTAAAATGGGTGTTGTGGCTGGGGATGAAGCTACTTAGGTTGGAATGCACAAGACTTGGGATTAACGACAGCAATTGTCTCGCTATCTTTTTCCCCAGTACCTTATATTCAGAGTTTAATAAAGATAATTGTCTATAGAATTTAAAGTCCTGGGAATCTCGTCCTGCCTTTAGTAGCAATAATTATTAGGACTTCCCGGTTTGTTTCAGGCATGGCGCTCTTGGTGAATGCGTATTCATACATAGTCAATAGCTTTGGGGCCAAATTCATTTTGTAGAAGAAGAAGAATCTAAACTTGAAGCTATTAGGCACATATTTTATGCTAACTCTGATGCTTTTTTTTTGTTAGACCTTTTTGTTTCTAACTTTCTTTCTATACTATTTAGTTTTTCTCTTTATTTTGGAGACCACAAATATTTTTGTTCAATAGGATTGATCCTAACATTTCACCAGAAATGTAAACCAAACTGCCTAAGTATACTACGAATGAAAGTTGTCCTGGGAGTGAAGCTTTGATATAAGTAGATTCTTTCAGGAGTTCTCATTAGAGCAGAGAGCTAGCAACTGGTTTATGTTTGTGTTTTATGATCGTGATTGATAAAGTTTCTCAAATACTGCAACCAGAGACTGGCTACTTTGGGTAACTCTGAATTTTTACAAAATGAACCGGTATAATTAGTGTGCATCCAGGACAGACCAGAATTTGTAATACCGTGTGGCCTGAGGATTGATAATTAAAACCAAAGAGATTTGCAGTACATGAAGAGTGTTCTGCCTTTTCCTGGAAAGCTAATTAAGACAAATATGCCAAAGCGACAGCAAATTAATATGTTGAAGCACAGTCTTATAAAGAACAAAACAAGTGCCAATACTGTATGTGTTTTCACCTCGAGTTTACGTAGTGAACTGAATTAAACAAGAACACTAGCCACAACTTTGTCGTTGAATTTAATCAAAAATGTGTTTGCTATTTTATAAACACTGCATTTTTTGGTTTTTTTGTTAAAGTTAAATAAAGTACGCTCATTACAATACAAAAATACATTACAACATTAATGACAATACTGACAATACGAATACATTTGTTACAATTTAGACACCTGTGCACAAAAAAGAGAAGAGATTTGTTCTACCTAACATACAAACAAACAACACATTCAAATCACATTATATACAATCTATATACAGGCCATCAGTATATCGCAATTGACATAGTCATGAGTTAATTCACTGTTTACTTTAAACAAAGATTTGGCTTCGGGCCAATCTTTGTTTAAAGTAAACAGTGAATTAACTCATGACTATGTCAATTGCGATATACTGATGGCCTGTATATAGATTGTATATAATGTGATTTGAATGTGTTGTTTGTTTGTATGTTAGGTAGAACAAATCTCTTCTCTTTTTTGTGCACAGGTGTCTAAATTGTAACAAATGTATTCGTATTGTCAGTATTGTCATTAATGTTGTAATGTATTTTTGTATTGTAATGAGCGTACTTTATTTAACTTTAACAAAAAAACCAAAAAATGCAGTGTTTATAAAATAGCAAACACATTTTTGATTAAATTCAACGACAAAGTTGTGGCTAGTGTTCTTGTTTAATTCAGTTCACTACGTAAACTCGAGGTGAAAACACATACAGTATTGGCACTTGTTTTGTTCTTTATATTAGCTTTGGTTTGGCCGTGCTGCTACTTGAGCCAGAACCCTCCTTGCTTTTTGAAGCACAGTCTTAGTCAAAAAACACATACACAGTACAACATACCTTATTATTTAGAAAGCTACAAGTTCCATGAATTACGGCTTGATTTTATTTAAAGAAAGAACTGAGAGCCTTATTTTGTATCAAACAATACTATTAAACCATATCTTTTACTGGTATGCATGTGTTAGGCTGGAAAAAAGATTTAAAAAAAGGTTACACTTCTGGTTTGTTAATGTACTCTTTTAGTGCTCACAGACACATTCTTCACTTCCACAGGTAAATATCAGTTATGTTATGTTATGTTATTGCTATTTATAGAGCGCGCTGTTACCCAAGGGTGTCCTGGCGCTATGTGAAGTCATGAGGAGGCCATGAGAAGGAGACGAATACAAAGATCACGCAGAGAAAGCCAGGTTTTTAAGGCCTTCCTAAAAGAGAGTAAATCTGTTGTGGATCTAAGGTGTAGCGGCAGACCATTCCAGGTCTTAGATGCGCATGCTACAAAACTTCTGCCTCCCCAGCTAGCTTTGTGGACTCTGGGTACTGAAATCAGCTTTGCCTCTGACGAGCGCAGTGCTCTTTTTGGCAGGTACCAGGCGAATTGTTGCTTGAGAAACTCGGGGCCTTCTCCATGTAATGCTTTGTGGACTAGGCATAGAGCTTTAAATTGAGTCCTTTTCCTCATAGTCAGCCAATTAAACTTTTTCACCTCAGCTGAGATAGATGCATATTTTGGCATATTATTAATCAACCGTGCTGCTGCATTCTGGAGGATCTGCAGTTTATGCATGAGTCCTTCTTGCAGCGTGAGGTAAAGCCCATTACAGTAGTCCAATTTGGACAGGGCTAAGGTGGTGATGACTGTTTGAATACAGTCTTTGGGGAGGTAAGGCATTATTTTTCTGCACGCTCGAAGCGTAAAGGAGGTGGAGGATACAACCGCATTTATCTGGTCTTTTAAACTGAGTTTGCAGCCCACCCATACTCCCAGATTTTTAACTTTTTTCTTGGGGGTGGGCAGGACGCCTAAAGAGTCCGGCCACCAAGCTGCGAGGTTGTGACACAGATTATTTTTTTCTAGTGGCATCATGGTGTGCCAGATGGACAGAGCTAGCTATGTGCCATACCAACCTTTAATAAGTGGCAACACTTGCTAAAACTGATGAGCCTATATACATTCATGAAAGTCTTCCTGTATGAAGAAACGGCAGACCAAAAACAGCATTTGCATCAACATGATGCTTGAAGCAAGGACATGCTTTTTCTCATGGATACATATCAACTGAAGATTCTGCATCTCTTAAAAAGAGCAATGAAGAAGGATAATTAAGAAAAGTGTCATTATGTCAGAAATTCTATACTACTCAAAGATGTGCAAGATCAGTGATCTTTTAAAAGAAAGGGGAGTCCCACGTCGAAATTGGAATGCAATGTATCAATGGTTTGCATAGCCATTGATTTGCAACCAAGACTTTAGTCAACTGGAATTTAAAGTTTAGGTTTAAATGCCACAAAGTCTAATATTTTGCAAATCCAGATCCATTGTCTTCAAACCTCGAGCTTGTAGCTGTAGAATATTCCGACTGGATACCTACTGTGAGGAAGCATGATGGGACAACAAAACTGCCGGCCTGAGACGCCACAAGTGTAAGCTGCCTTTGATTAACCTGAAGGTATCAGGATGGTGCCTGTATTTAAACAGATTGAAACTTGAACCTCCTCCTGGATACCTGAAATGGTGAAATTATGTGTAACGCACATCAATGCAACCTTCTTGGGGAATTCCATGAACCAAGCAAATAATTAGATTTAAAGAAACAAAGAGGGTACATTACTTTTACATTTATTTTGCAGTCTTTAGATTGAGTATTGGTGGGGGGAGCCTGGTGCTCATGATGAGTAATGGTTTTAATTTATTATGATAGTTACTGCTGCTCCAGGCTTGTTGGCTTTAATATTTTAGCTTGTGTTTGGTTCTTTGTTTAATGTCACCCTATTATCTTAATTACTTTTGGTTTTCCAGTTGGTGTAAGGGAGTAATCAGTCTCCTTCCAGGAAGAACAGATGGGCTCCAGTTGCCTATATTTCTGGCTCACCAGTTTAGCCATTTCTTGTATCAATCCGCTCCAGAAGTAGTCTCCAAACACCTGCCTCTCTTTGCTCAGTGTACAGAGCCTTTAAAACACTGTCAATCTTGTCTAATCTCCATTGTTTCTGGATGAGAAAATATTCCTTCAAAACTGACATTGACAAAACCAAAATCCTGGTCGTCCACAATAACTCTTCTAGTAGTTAGATAGATATAGGGCAAACCAAACTAAGCAGTCCACCCCTTTCAGTCACCACAGTTTGTAATCTAGACTTTCCTTTTTGATCAAACTCTCTTGCTAGCCTATGTCATTAACAGCATCTCTTCCGCTAGTTTTTACCACGTTCGCCTTCTGTGTAATATTATTTCTTTCTTGCCATTGAAGGTTAGTCAGATAATTGTCCAGGCATTGACCCTTTTTTACTTGGACTACTGCAACTCCCTGTGCCTCTCTCTGCCTTAATGCATTTGTTAATGGACGGCTGATCAGAATCCAGCATGCTGCAATCCAATTTATTCTTTTAATTACACTATCAAGGCAAACTCTCGTTTAACGTATTGTCACTTTCCTGGTCCAAAACCACTTTATTTTCAAATTTCTAGCCATTGTTCACCATGCTTTCCAGCATCAAGGCCCTAAGTATCTGTAATCCAACTTTTCTCACAACTGTCCCTTTCGCTTACTGTGTTCCTCTTCTCTCTGCTTGCTCTCTTTACCCAGATTCCACTTTTCCCACCTTTTCTGATTCCTGACAGTCAACTATTTGTACTCTTTAGCCCTCTCAATAAGACTCATGAATGACCACCTTGCCGTTTGTAAATCTTTGAAGACATTTCTGTTTTCAGCCTCCCTCAAAATTGCGGTTTCCCATTTGAATGCCAGGATACACTTCAATGTGGCAGCACACTTTTCAAATGATTAGAAAAGAATTTGGTAGGAAGATGTCCACTTTTGCAACAGAAACATCTCTTTCTGGAACTTGTCCTCCTTCTGCTGATATGGTCCAAGCTGCTGACATTATCTTATACCATGTGGCTGGCTTAGAAAAAATGACATTAGAAAAAATATAAACCTAGAGATATTTAGTCTCTGTTAAGTTTATATGTCCCTCTTCTCTACCTTTTGATGTAGTGTATCACTATACTGTCATCTTCCATGATAGTTGAGTTGCATCAAATGTGTGGTGAAAGACAATAAAGAGCACATAAAATTGCTCTAAGCTCCTACACAGCGATAGGAATACAGGATTGTTTCACTTGCAATTGGTTCTTCTGTGTGTGTCTTGAACTCAACAGTGATAACATCATGAACGCCATTTAGGGGTTGACAGGGGTCGCAAATGCGACCACTGGCTTGCCCCTTGCAACCCCTGGCATTTTCTTTGGGACCCAAGGTCTCTGGGGTGGCAAACCCAGTGCCAAGAATGCAGAGGCACCTTATTTGGTAGATCTGCCATTTTTAAAATGGTCTCCTTGCCCGTCTCCTATATCAGCTCCAGAACCATCCATACTTCATACGACCGACTTGTTTTCGTCAACTAAATCCTGTTCTGGCCTGGTTTGTCTGGGTGGGTGGCGCGGTGCAGGTAGCACTGAGGACTTGCTGTCAATCCATATACTGTGGTGGCATCGCCACCCCTGATGTGCAGGCATACCACGCGGCTGCGCACCTTCTCGTCCTTAATGATTGGTGGTATGGTTATCGCGAAGACCCGGTATATGCGGTTGAGCGTTGGCTGTTAGGTGATAACACACTACACAACGGTCCTCTATTCTGAATAAACACTTAAGGCGCTGCCACCCACAACCAAAACGGTCTTCACAAACTGTTAACTTGCACTTTGTTCAATGGGTTGGCGGGGGAGGCTTACGAGAGAAACACCTCTGTGGCGAAATGGACAGCTACCACAGGTGTCACAGTTGACTGGTTTTCGAGGTTTGGAGGCCATCAGCATAGGTGGGTGCAGTTATGCATGGTCGAAATCTGAAGTCCTTCCAAGAACTTCCGACAGAATACTCTGTGCCCTGCTCACAATTTTATAGATATCTCCAAATTAGACATGCCTTCTCCCCGTATTTAGCACAACAAGCGGACATACCCGATTTTAACCCCGTAGAGGCGAAGGTCTTTATGGGTGAGCTAAAAGACCATAAAATAACCAAAATTTATCGCACACTCCTTAACAACACACCTACAACATTACACAAAAATAGAAATAATTGGGAGCAGGACCTGTGTCCCCTGGATGAAGATGATTGGGTGGAGGCGTTGGAGTCCCCGCGCTGTGCGGTGATTGCGGCCCACCTACGACTCATCCAATTCAAATATTTACATCAGGCCTACTACACCAGACAGATTATGGCGCGCTGGCCTGATCACATCTCCACACTGCTTGCGATGTGGAACAGCGGAAGGCACCTTTCTACATACGGTGTGGCAGTGTACAACACTGTTGAGGTTTGGCGAGGGGTGACCACATGTTTGTCAGAAGCTTTGGGGTGGGATATTCCGCTTTCTCCACGACTGGTTATGTTGCATATCACTGAGAGCCTGGGTGGCAACAGATACAAGCGTCACCTGTCATTCCTTGGCCTCACCATGGCAAAGAGAGATATCGCCAGGGCATGGAAGAATGAATCCCCACCGTCAGTGGCGGTGTGGAATAAGGGCTTAGACTTCACCATGGGCCTGTAAATCCCGGTCTTGAAGGTGAGAGGGTGTCCCCAAAAACATTTTAAAAACTGGAAAAGGTGGGCGGATTACAGAGGGTTATATTTGGAATCCATTCCCCCTGATTCTACTATTGAAGAACAGTTGACATGACTGTATGGAGCTGGGACTCAAACACTACAGATATTTGCTATTGTTATGAATGACTTGGACCCACGTATGTAAGATTCATTAGCAGCTATAATGGGGCATTATTGCTGGTTTTTATAAAAGTTATTTAGCAAGATATATATAAAAGATGCTACAGTAACACTGGAAATCTTGATATCACAACCTGTGACAATGTTTATGTATCACTGGTGTCCCTCGCGGCTCCAGACATGTACCGGCTATCAACAATAAAATTACATTGTGAAAAAAGAATGCAGAGGCAGCTGCCATTCTTTAATCCAGCCGTTTTTTCTTTATACTAATCGTGAATAATATTCTATTATTCACTATTAGTGTAATAAAAAAGAGCACAGTAGTGAAAATGTTTTAAAATGTATGTTGTATGCATGCTTGAAGTTGAGAGTGTGTGTTGAGGGTGTGTTTATGTGAGACAGCGTGTGTATACGTGAGTGTGTGTATGCATGTATGTGTGAGTGAAAGTCATTGACAGGTAGAGAGTGAGAATGTTAGAGACCGAGGCCCTTATTTAAATCCAAACAAGGATTGTCTAACATTGTAAGCAAGTTTGTAGATTTATATAGCACAGCTTATCACACGTGGGCAGCCAGGCAAAGTCCATGGGCACAGAGAGATTAAGTGATTTGTCCAGAATCACAGGATGTTGCGCCGAGACTCGAACCTATATCCCCAGCTCCCGAGTCAGCAGCTCTAGTCCCCGTGCCACATAATCCCCCTTTACTAGTCTTTGACGCAAGGCAACGCTGCACCAAAGAGGCTGCACTGCCTGGGATCAAAGGGGGGAAGAGGAAAAATGCACCATATCTACTAAGATATGGTGCATTGTTTCTCTCTTTCTGTGCTGGTGCACTTTTGGCAGGCACACGCCAATGACCAAAATCTTTTCTCACTTTGTATGTGTGCTGTACAATGCACAAAACAAGGAAATTTGGAAAAATGTAAAAAATGTTCCTGTTATGCCTGCATCAAGGAGTCGTAAGTTTGGTATGCAGACAGAATATCGAGCTGCAAATATCGACTTACACAAATATTGAGTTGGAAATATCGTGACACAAATATTGACAGCAAAAATATCGTGGTCAAGAATATCGAATTTAAGGAAAGAAATATTGTTTTCAAAAATATAGAAGTCATTAACCCCTTCCCTGCTCATGACGGAACCACTCCGTCATGAGCCACGGTTCCGCTGTGCTCATGACGGAGTGGTTCCGTCATGCAGCGGCCGTTGGCCGCCGCTCCGCCCACGCGGCGCTAATTCCCCGCCTGTGCGGGCGATTAGCGCAGTGGGCGGAGACGTAACGGAACCACTCCGTCATGAGCACAGCTCAACCGTGGCTCGTGACGGAGCGGTTCCGTCACGAGCACAGCGCCACCGCACTGCCCCCAAACCCCCCCCCCCCCCCCAGCGCCGCGGCGGAATTCCTGCCGCGGCGAAGGGGTTAATATCGTTTGCAAGAATATAGACTGTTTAAAATACCGATTTCTTTTACTTAGTGTTATGTATTTTAGTTTATATTTTAAATGTATGTGATGTATGTTTTTTTGTATAAGTATTGTTTATGTTTTTTAATATATGTGTTACATTTTTAGTAGTTATCAATTTTATTTAATTAAATTGTGCATTTTTTAGTTCCATAGCGGGTTGTGGGTTTATAGGAGAACAGGGTGGGAAGTAATTTAATTACATTAAATGAATGATTATTTTTTATTTATTAATATTTATATTTATTTATTTGAGATTTTATAGTGTTCATTGTGGGAAGTAATTTATTTGCAATTAATTGGTTGTTAATTAATATTATTTAATTAATTATGGTCATTGTGTAATTTTTCTTAGGTACGGGTTGTGGGGTTTATAGGGGTAAAGGGTGGGAAGCAATTAATTTTCAAATAAATTGATTAGTTGTTAAATAATAATTAATTGATTGAAAATTAATTATGGAAATTGTGTAATTAATTTTAGGTGCGGGTAGTGGGGTAAAGGGTCGGAAGTAATTTATGTACAATTAATTATTAATTAATTTTTAATTAATATTAATTATTGAAAATTAAATATGGAAATTTTGTAATTAATTTTAGGTGTAGGTTGTGTGGTATATAGGGGTAAAGGGTGGAAAGTAATTTATGTTTAATTATTAATTAGTTGATCATTAATATTAATTAATTAATTGATATTTAATTAGGGTAATTGCTTACATTTTTGTTGTGTGGGGGGTTTTACTTTTATAGGGGTAAAAAGTGAGGAGTTAATTAATTTTACTTACTTTATAATTAGTTGTTAAATACTATTAGTTTTGTAATTTAAAATAAGTTTTAATTGTGTAATTAATTTTTTACAGTTTAATTTTAGATGTGGGTTCTGGAGATTAAGGAGGTAAAGTGTGGGCAGTTAATTTTAATGAGTTTTAAGTAGTTTGTTAATTAATAATATTTCTTTAACTGTTAACTAATGTTAATTATGGAAGTACTTTTCTTTTACATTTAGATGTGGGCTGTGAATTGTGTATTGTTATAGGGTAGGAAATAAATACAAAATTATGTAATAATTAATGTTTTTGTTTCTGAAAAACGTACAATTAAAAATATTTGTTTGAAAATTGTTTTTTATTTTATTTAATATAATATTTGTAGGTATTTGTCATATGTATTTAACATGATTATTTATTTTTATATTTTTGTTTTTCAAATATTTTTATTGTTGTTAATATTTTGTTTTCAATTTTGAACTGACTGGAGTGAGAATATTAATTCTTACCTGTCAGCAGTCCAACACTTTCCCTACAGTTGGACTCACTGAAGTGGGAATAGTTATTTTTACCTCTCGCCAACCAACACTTTCTCTGCTGTTGCACTGACTGGAGTGGGAATAGTAAGTTTTACCCCTCCACTATCCGACCCTTTCCCTACTGTTGCACTCATTGGAGTGGGAATAGTAATTTTTACCCCTCCGCTATCCAACACTTTCGATACTGTTGCATTTATTGGAGTGGTAATAGTAATTTTTACCCCTCTGCTGTCCATCACTTTCTGAACTGTTGCACTCACTGGAGTGGGAATGGCAATTTTTCCCCCTCCGCTATTCAACACTTTCCCTACTGTTGCACTCACTGGAGTGGGAATAGTCATTTTTACCCCTTCGCTATCCAACACGTTCCCTACTGTTGCACTCAATTCAATAACACTTTATTCGGTTACAGAAATAACCATAAAAGTACATAAAACATATTAAAGTTGTTAAAAACATATAATTATATTATCAGTAAAATAATGGACCAAATTCAAAAACACCATTTCATTTCTCATTACATCATGATCAATTTCCTACACTTAAAACTATTTTTTAGAAAAGTGGTTACAGAAGCTATCACAAATTCGGTATCTAGCTGTTGTAGGGCCATGAATGCTGGGCGGCATTGCCTCATACCAAATGTTTTTAAAACAGGGGTAATCCATAGTTTCCTCTGTACTGAATAAAATTTACAAAAGAATACCACATGTATAGTTGATTTTCCAGAGGTATCATCGCATGGGCAATTACACAGTTCTTTCGACCAGTCATTTACAACAGGGAAGCTTATTGATCTGTGCAAAATACCCAGACGGAAACGCATCAATAAGAATTTATCATAATCACGTGTTATCAGGTCTAGGTACGGCTGCAATGTAAAAGTTATTAATATGAGGTTATGTGGCTGCACCGTTGTTTTATTTATTTCCACACATAACCTCTGTTCACTCAAAAAACTTAAACATTCATTTTTAAGATCTTTCCTTGTTATCCTGTGCATGGAAAGGGGTTCATCATAAAAATCTTGGTGGCCCAGATTATATAAAAACGATTTGACATATAGCAACCATATGACTTGTTTCACCCCATCCAGACCCATGCAATCTGTAAGAATCAGGCGATTAAACTTAATTTCCTCTATTGTCCATACCCTATGCCACAACAGGACCGGTTGGATCTTTATAATATCTTCCAGATATGGCAACCCTAGTTCTGTGTGGTATATGAAAGAGGAGGTACTGTTTGGGACCATTAGTAAAAAACTCAGAAAAAATATTTTCAGCTACCTGGATGGAGATGACATCCACATGCCCCCATATACCGCCTCCATACGAAGCTACAGTGACACATTTCACTTTATATATGTTTAGTAATTCCACCGTTGGGCGTCTGCCCAATTTCCTACTAAAATTAGATAGGGCAGTCAGAGTCCTTATAAACAAGTCTTCTTATTTTAACAGCCTCCACCCATGATCCAGTGCGTTCAAATAAAATTCCGAGGTAGGAAAAAGTCTTGGTGCTTTCAATCCACTTTTTATCAATAAAAATTGTCCTAGGCTTTATACACCCTGGCCTGCAATTCATTATAAATGTTTTAGATGAATTAATAGTCAAGCCCCTCGCCGCCATAAAATTTGCAAAGCTATTTACAACCCTTTGAAGTCCCTGTGATGTACGAGCCATAAGAACCCCATCATCTGCATATAGTAATGCAGGGATAGGTAGTTTATCAGCTTCTGGTAAATCCCTGCATTCCTGTACTAAAACCCTATCCAAACTATTTATATACAATGTAAAAAGAAATGGTGCAAGAATGCAGCCTTGTCTCACACCACGCCTCACTTTAAAGTGTCTAGTGCATTCTCCCATGCCCCAAAACGAACCCGCGCCTTTGCCCCTTGATATAGCTGCCTTAAATAAGAAATCAAAACCACTTCCACACCCATCTCCTCTAAAATCAACCATAGTTTGTTATGAATTACACAGTCAAACGCCGATGATAAATCGACGAATGCCATGTATAATGGTCCTTTTTTAGCTTTAATACACTTATTCATTAAAATATTAAAATTAAGGCCCTGCTCAATTGTGCCTAGCTTCTTGCGAAAACCATATTGCAGGTCACTTATCACTGTCTGTTCCTCCGTCCAGTATTGTAATCTGTTCAGTATTGCTCGACCCACAATTTTCACGGTAGAATCCAGCAGGGATATTGGCCGGTAACAAACCGGGTCAGCCCGGTCTCCTTTTTTAAAAATAGGTACCAAAATGGATTCATACCATGTAGATAGAAAACCAGCGGAGCCACAGGCATTAAAAACTTGTGTCAGCAATGGGGCCCATAATTCCATATTAGCTTTAAAGATATCAACAGGGACACCATCCGGGCCAGCAGCCTTTCCCCCCAGGCTTTTAGCAATAGCCAGATTTACCTCGCTAAGGTCAAAATGAAGTTGTGCCCCTTGGACCTCTGGAGGTTTTACTTGCCCAACCTCATTTTCTGTAATAATTTGAGGTCCTAAGTGTGGATCGTTATACAGAGCAGAGAAGTGCTCTATCCACACCTGCTCCGTTATTGCCGCCTCTATAGTGGCTATATCTCTAACTATCAAAAAAGGGGCATTAACGGCCTTCCAAAAGGCGCTAGAGTCTCTGCTGACAGAGGCTTCGCGTAGAGCTAACCATGCTTCTGCTTTTAATACATTTCTTCTCTCTTTTAAGGTACAGTTATACTCTTTGCGGGCTTCTCTGATCCTGTCCTTATTTTTATCTTCCATATGCAAGGCATTTTTAAGATTCCTATAGGCCCTTGTACAGTTAGAATCAAACCACCCTTCTTTCTTCTGGTTTCCATTCCTGTTATTGATTTTATCAGAAAGGACCTCCTTAATATGGTCTGTAATAGCAATAAAACCATTAATGATTTCCTTGCACTCACTGGGGTGGGAATAGTAATTTTTACCCCTCCACTATCCAACACTTCCCCTACTGTTGAACTTACTGGAGTGGGATTGAAGTTGAATGATTTTTAACTAGTTCAATGTTTTAATTTATAATAGAATGTTTTTTTAAATTAGATTTTATGTTATTGATATATATATATTTTTTGTGTGTGCATTTTTTATATAATTTTAAAATTATACAATAAATTAAAATTCATAGTTTAATAATTGTTTTAAAGTATATATATATATATATACATTCACTGAAAAAACCATAGGTTTCACACACATTATAGTTAGGAATTAGCATTTAAAAAACCTTGCAAATTCACTTAAAAAACCATAGGTTTCACACATGTTATAATTAGGTGGATATTTCACTCGTAAAAAACACTGAAATTCCCCCGTTAAAGTTAGTTCAGATAACTATAACTCGCGCGCCCGCAATCCACAGCTGATGACGTCACATATTACATCACTCATGACATGGTCAGTGGCATCACTCTTGACATCACTGATGACATCATCCTTGTGATAGAGTGGCAGTCGCGCGAGTTATAGTTATCTGAAGTAACTATAACAGGGGAATTTCATTGGTTTTTTACGAGTGAAATATCCACCTAACTATAACATGTGTGAAACCTATGGTTTTTTAAGTGAATTTGCAAGGTTTTTTAAATGCTAATTCCTAACTATAACTTGTGTGAAACCTATGTTTTTTTCAGTGAATTTGTACGTTTTTTTAAATGCTAAGTTAAGTATGTATTATTATTTTTTTAATATATTTATTTTACAATAAACTACGTATTAAAAAACCCCCGCGATTTTTTTTAAAAAAAATTAAAATGTTTTTTTCTGCCTTCGGGGTCCTTCAGGGACCCCCTGACAAAGGCTAGGGGGTCAGGAACTCTCTACCCTGCCCCCTTTTCACGTTCGCCGCCTTCCTTTTTCACTCTCGCACTGAAAACAAACAAAATGGCGGCCGACACTTCCTGATTTCGACCGATTCGAACGTTGACTAACATGTAACCACCAATCAGAATTACGCTCGCGCACGTTAGGGTGCTCGCACGGTGCGCTGCCATAGATATGTATGTGATTTTAACTGCAATTTTCTCAGGAACTACTGAACAGATTGACTCCATATATGCAAAAGGCACATCCTTGAGCTGAGGACTACCTCTCTGCCAAATTTCAAGTAATTCTGTTCAGCCGTTCGGGCTGTACCTTGGACTAAAGGTCCCTATGGAAAATTGCATGGGGAAAACGCATTTTGGGACCCCCCTTTTTTCTCAGCCCCCGCTTGACTAATCCCCCCGAGACTTTCAGGGTAGGAGCGGAGCGCCCCACCTATTTTGAAAATTTTGCGAGGATTCGTCAACCGGCGCCAAAATTATTCCAAATAGAATGTTGCGGATTTCCTATGGAAACACGGTCCTAACTATAACTATCTACTGGCGACCGCCAGTAGATAATATACACACACATACATATACACATATATATATATTTTTTCTCCTTTTTTCTCGCAATGTGGTTTTGGCCGGATCGCTCAACAGCGGGTGCAGGCGTTGGGCCAAACCAGTGGCCATAAATCAATTTTGAAACAAAGGACGCCCGCACTCTGGAACTTTACAGGTTATTAGGTTTTATTAACAGAGCCCAGTCTGTCACACCGACGCGTTTCGGCCGGAACGGCCTTTCTCATGGTAGGTGGCACTACTTTTCACAACTGTTTTATGTCATATCCTGTGCATTATACAGTCCCATGGATTTTTGGGATTTGTAATTCAACATTATTCAAAACAGAACACCTTGTGACAGTATCGTTTTACAAACAGTGACCACATTGATATTACATTTCACAAGTACAGAATGTGACAAGATAAAATGCCTTCATAAACCTTTTACAAAAGTGAGAGACAAGAGGGCCAATGTAGCTAAACAAGTAGTGTAATAGGCTGCAGCCTGGAGAGACCGAAAAATAACACTGTTCCTTTGAAGATGCACATTTCACCACAATGGAGCAGTGCACTCCCAAATGAATACAACGTCAATAATGAAGCTCGACCAAAGAAATGGACAGATGTATGATGGCGAAAACCGAGGTGTTCAAAGCTAGGGGATGTCCAAAGAAGTGGGATAAGAAATGGTCACACTGGAACAAATATCGGGGAAATCTATGTGTGTCGCCGGTTGTCGAAATGGAAATGCATAGGCAGATGGGTTCGACAGGAAATGTTTAGTATGTACGATGGAATTGTACGTCTACACGAGTATCTGATGTAAGTTTGAATATATCGTCCAAACCATACATGTATCGCTATGACTGAAACCAATAAACAAAGTTTAAAAAAAAATAATGAAGCTCGAGCAGTGTCTTCGTTGTAAAGAAATATAAATCTTTATTTCCAACAATCCATATGATTTGCGTAATAACAGCCAACGCGTTTTGTTCAAAGATTGAACTTCGTCAGGGCGAGTGTCAGGGCCCTTATCAAGGAGGCTCACACATCGCCAAGCAGTCTAGAGATCCACAACATCCGACATTATCCAAGGCCGGGGTCCGGACCAGATTAGGCCCGTGGACCCTTTCAAAAGATACACAATATTTGCTGTATTCACCGTTTACTACACTGGCCCTGACGAAGTTCAATCTTTGAACCAAACGCGTTGGCTGTTTTATCACGCAAATCCTATGGATTGAGGAAATAAAGATTTATATTTTTTCACAACGAAAAGACACTGATTGAGCTTCATTATTGACGTTGTATCCATTTGGGAGTGCACTGCTCCATTGTTCTTACGAGACAATGTTCTGAGTGGATAGCCTGGCAGTTGGCATCCCACAACGGCGGGTGCAGGAGCAGAGTGTGCACACCGATTTTCACTATATTACTAACTTACGACTTGGGGATCACACTGAGGATGTGCGGCAACTGGAGTCCACCGTTGGTTCTCTACTCTCAGCATTAACATCTTGGGGCCGATTCCGATGTCGGACGGACTCAGGTCCATCCGACATCGGTCAGGAGCCGTAACCGACCGACCTGCTGTCAGGGCCGAGCGGAATGCATGCCTGCATCCTTGAAAGCAGGGGTGCAGTTCATCCCTGCACCCTGTGGGCGGCACCCCAAGGTGCCTGCCACCGGGTGCAGGGATCCACAGAGGGGCACCTATAGTGCCCCCAGGCTGCCTTTTGGCAGCCTCGCACCCACGGTGGCACTACTGGGGCCCCCCAAAGACAGTTTCCGACTGCCTTTTCGTGCCAGAAAAACCAGCGTGAAAAGGCAGTGAAAAACTGCCATCGTACTCCCTCGGTCGCAAAGAGGCGGCCGGGGGAGTACTGGGAGATTTCCGGATGGAGTACGGGCTCTCCGAGCCTGTCGTTCGCAATCCGGAAATCCGTGTCGAATTCCTTTCCGACCGAGCCCATCGGAATGGCTCGGTCGGAAAGGAATCCGGCCGACATGATCCGAATCGGTCGGAAGGGCTCCGACCGTTGTTCGGAGCCCTTCTGATCGGAATCAGCCCCTTAGTCTTATCTTTTATGTCCACAGGTACGAACATCACATGGAAGTGGAGAATAATGCAAATCCAGGAAAGCAAGATGCACAATCAGATAAGTATCAATGAGAAAGAGAAACACATATGAATGCGCAGAGCACGTTACCCAAACTTCCACTTGCTGGTGCTTTCATTCTTCTTCTTCCTTTTTATTGCAGTGGTCCCTGTATGATGAGGAACAGCATGCAGCAGGAGTCAGGTACCCCCGATATCTGCTTTGAGGAAGAAAGCTGACAACAGAGGACCGAAAAGGAGCCCCGACACGAGTCACTGAACGCCGAGAGCGTTACGGAATCCCAATGCGGAAGAGAGTGACCCGACGGCAGGAAGCTGCAGGCACAAAACAACTGTAACACCAAGCAGCTTACTGTCCGTCCCAGCCCGCTTTATACTGTGTGTGCTTCGCTCCTGGCACATCTCGAAGACAGATCGCAGCACAGGTGACAGTACACCCTCTCAATAGTGCCCCAAACCAGTTTTGGTTTGTCCGGAAACTATGGAACAACCAAAGTAAACAAGGAGCATGAATATGACCAGCAGGTTGCCATGTACGGTCTTCAGGGACCATACCCTTTACAATGAATTAGAAAATGCAGTATACGCTGACTCCTTTTATATGGACCAATATAGAGGCTCGAACCTGTGTGATCCTTTTAAGACAATGTTCTGAGTGGATGGCCAAACCATGTCTTCTGTACTGTAATCAGGACTAGGTCGTCGATTTAAGCCTGCATATTTTTTGTAAGAATCCTTTGCCTTGTCTTAATTCTTCTGTCCTGTCTGCTGGACGTCATGTATGTGATCTACCAATTCCTGTGATGCAGGAATGCCAGATGTGAGAGAGGTAGGAAGGAGTAAAAGGCAAGGATGAAAACTATAATTACAATAGAATGGAGACATTTAGTTGAATTGTGCATGCCATTATTAAAAGCGAATTCTATAGCCCACAAATATTCATCCCAATCAATGGCAGCATGTAATAACTGGCATTGTAAGTAACTGATTTACCCTCTCTGTTTGATCATCTGTTTGGGGGTGATGTCTAGAGGACAATCAAATGTTGACCTGTAATATGTCCCCCAACCCTTTCCAAAATTTCGGAACCAATTGAGAGCCTGGATCTGAAATGATAACAGAAGTACAATACAATGTTTTGTAAGACAACAGTGCACAATTCTATAGAAGTAGGTAATATTTTCATAGGGAAGACTTGAGATATTTTGGTCAGGACATCTACCACAACCAATATCGTCTTGTAGCCTTGCTTGGTTCTTGGGAATTCAACAATGAAATCCAAAGAAATGGTAGGCCAAGGGACAGGAGGTGTGGACAAAGGTGTCAATAACCCTGGAGGTGCCAGATGTGAGCTCTTGCTCTATGCACTACTGCATTTCTGTATGCATTGCTTAGTGTCAGTAGGAAGAGAAGGCCACCAGAAGTATCTCCTAAGCAGGTCTAGGGTCGTCCAGAGAATATATGTCTGGAACACCAATCCAATGCTTGTTGTTGCAAAGGGACAGCAGAGATAAATTGACCCACCTAGACATAAACCAAATGTTGTACCTTTTGTGTATGGCCAATATTTACAGCCTCAGTAGACTTCTAAGCCTGTAATACTTTGTGAATGAATTGGTCTTCGGAGTATACAGCCACTAGAATCTTATCACCCGAAATTATGTGTGGATGTACATCTGAAGTTTCAAGTAACTCATAACCCAGCCGTGAGAGAGCATCAGATTTCCCATGTATATGACCTGACTGGAACGGAATAACGAAATCAAAATTATTTAAAATTTAGGTCTAGAGGAAAAGTCTCAAAGACAAAGCGCATGCAGAGTTCAAAACCTTCACATTTCTGCGATCAGTCAAAACTGTAACAGTATTAAGGACACTCATCAAATAATGACGCCATTCATCAAAAGCCTTTTTGAAAGCCAATAACTCTCTATCCCAACTGAACAGTTTGTTTCTGCGGGACTCAACTTGTGGGAAAAGAATGCAGCAGGATGGAGATTACCAACGCTATAGCCACAAAATTCCCGGTAGCACCAGAATCAATCATGATACTTATATCAGTAGTCTGATATTCCCATGAAATCATAGCGTGAACAGAAATATTATGTTGAGTATGTACAGAGATGATTAGTGCGAATGTTTTTGAGACTATGCGACTAGAACTTCCCAAAATACTCATCTCAGCAGGCCTTGGGATTGTCAGTTTCCCGACTCCCCTTTTCTTTTAGGCTTTATAGTGCAACCAGGTACAAAATGTTCTTTTTTACCACAATATAAAGATAAATGTAATGTCTTGTTGTCTTTGTCTCTCATTACGTATGGGCCCTCTCACACTACCTATCTGCATAGGTTCTGATTCCTCGTTAGTGTTTTCTGGTTCAGGTTTTCTTTCTTTATACATTAATATTTTGGAATCAGAGCACCCTCTGTCTACATCTTCCAGTAAGACTATGATCCAGTTTTACTATTAGATCAATTATGTCACTGCAGGAATCGAGAAGATCCACTACTTGTGCCAAGAGGTCTTTTATTTCATCATGTAAACCTCTGTAAATTAAAGAATTACGTTTGGGTCAGGCCACACTGCTCCCGCTACCAATCTATTGAAATTATAAACGTGGGTCATCAAATCTTTATTTCCTTAAATTTCTTAAATTGAGTAGTTCAGAATCAACTGACATAAAACAAAGACGATCACATAATCTATTTACCTCAGTTATGAAAGCGTTATAATCATACAATAAAGGATCATTCTAATGCACTGAGGGAATGATCCAGGTGGCTGCAGTACCCCTAAATATGATCATACAAAAGCTACCTGAAACTGTTCTGTAGGGAAACACACTGCTTTGCACAGAAAATGTAACTGACATTGATTTATAAATGTTGCAAATTTCCCACGATCCCCTGTGAACCTTTCATGTGGGGCCAACAGTATTGAAGGAGTAGTGGTCACGTGTCATGACTGGTGCCCCCACCACTGAACTAACCCCTGAGGTAGAAGAAATGGGAAAGTGCCACCTGTGGCCCCCATCCTTGTCTTAGGGCTGGATTAGACGTCACTATATTTTGTAGTGTATCAACTCTGTGTTAGCGCTTGTGTCTCTTTTTCTAGGTCACCTATCATGTGTGCAAGGTCTGCTAAAGTGATGGCTCATGTTTCCATATCGCTCAGACGAAAAGTCAACGTGGGCATGGCATTCTGTCAGAATCTCACCTTAGTTTCCGCAGGGGCGATAGGAAATCACGTCTGAAAGTGTGTCTTAATATACTCAGTATTCCACTTTACTGGCAAGAAGAAAGTGTAGCTACTGCTGAATGTGTTATTCTAGAAACAGAGAAAGAGTATTGGTATATGTCATATTACCCAAAGAATGTAAACATATTCTGCCTATTCTTACATATACCTTAGTATCTACAGTTCTGTAGACATAGAAGGTTCAAGGACTTGACTAAAAAATATAAAACAAATTAAATATAAGAAAACACATACATTCCCGCATGTACATTTTCTAGTCCTAAATATGTCAAGAAAAGAAACATATAGAGCCTTACATATCAGAGGAAGACTGCAAAGCAATGTCTTTGACCAACAGCATTAACACATTGTCTTTTCATTTATGTCCACAGGTATGAATATCACATGGAAGAGGAGAATATATGCAAATCCAGGAAAGCAAGATGCACAAATCAAATATGTGTAAATGAGGGAGAGAAACACATATGCATGAGTAGATCACGTTACCTAAATTTCAACTTGCTGGAGCTTTAATTATTCTTTTTCCTCTTTATTGCAGGGATCCCTGTATGATGAGGAACGGCATGAGGCAGGAGCCCCCGATACCTGCTCCGAGGAAGAAAGTCGACAACAGAGGACTGAAGAGGAGCCCCGTTGGGAGCCACCGAGAACACAGACGATAGCATGACGGACTCCGAAAGCGGAGGAGAGTGACCCGACAGCAGGATGCTGCGCCAAGAAACAACTGAAATGCCAAGAAGTTTCCTGTCCGTCCCATCCCACTTTATACTGTGTGTGCCCCTCTCCAGCCACAACCAGAAAACGGATCGCAGCAGGTGTAATAATGACAGAGTATCCGTACCGCCAACATACACATCGGGCCCCAAGTTTCCTGGTCCAGAGGCCAGTAATGTCTCTCTTCTTGAGCAAGAGAGGAAGACGAGTTGCTTACAATTTTAATCAAGACTCCGCTGCAGTAGAACTAGAAATACAGGTAAGTAACTTTTCCTTTTCCTTTAGTGGATTGCCATTGATTATCATAAGTACTGAATTGAGAACAAAGCCCATCCCTTAAATGTGGCGAAGACAGACAAAGAAAACCATTTATCAAAAAGATGTCTAAGGGAGGCTTGACCCACTTGAGCGAGGGCTTTAGAGTAGAATTCGAGACAGTAATGTCTTGTGAAAGCATTGACTGATCTACAGATATCCACTTTGAAAATTTCTGCTAAATGGATTTTCCTTAGCAATGCAGATGCAGAAGCACTGCTTCTTGTAAAATGAGTCTTAGGTCTATCTCACAATGACTTGTTAGCATTCTGAGAACAGATAGGTTGCTTGAAAGTTGATAGAACTGTGCAAACAGATCTACAATTAACAAACTGCTTAGATGTACAAGTATACTTCGTCTACATAAATATTAAGTACTATCTGTTACATTAGGACGCCAACTTCTGTTGTCTTTGCAAGCAGACACTTACCACCTCCGAATCACAGTCATTTAGCTGTTCTTTGTGGCAGCATTCTGTATGCCGGGGTTGTTGCGAGGGGATAGCCACTGTTGGGACTTCATTTGGGAATATGCCTTCAGAAATGCAGGACCCTTGAATTATCTGCAGTCTACATTAGATTGTCTCTAATCGGGATGAGTTGCCTCTAGTCACAGCTCGCTGTTCATACCACTTCCTACAGCCCTGATGATCACCCACTAATGACTTCGGGTCGAAACGCCATTAAAATATCCGGATGGTAATTTGAGCAATTTTGGGGATTTAATTACCAAATTACACATTAAACTATTTATTGAAATAGTCTCTTTAATTTTTTGATGTGGCTCCATTGTTCTATTTTCACAATTACAGAACCCCTGAATTTTCTACAGTCTACATTAGATTTTCTCTAATTATGATGAGTTGCCACTATTCATGGCACGCTTCCTACAGTCCTGATGATACCCACTAATGACCCTCAGTTGAAACACCGTCAACATATACAGCAATTGGAGAAATTTGAGGGATTTAATCACTCACTGATGTATTATACTGTGTACTGAAATTGTCTCTCTCACTTTATTGATGTGGCTAAACTGTTATATTTTGCTACTCACAGTAAAGTGATCTTCATCGTTCACCTTGTGAGCACTTTTCGGAGAAGCAGTAAATCAATGTGTATAACTGCAAAGAGTGTGTTCTCTTCCTTTGCAATTTATTTTAGCTTTTGATATAGAATTGTGCAAACAGAAGGGATTTGTTACCATTTAATTTTTTATGTTCCTTTATTCTTAAGGAACATCAAGTATGGCTCATTGGAGCATAATGCCTGGAGTGAAGGAGTTTTTAGAGGACTGCATTAAGTTCCTAGGGAAAACTTCATTAATTCCCTCCAGGAAGTCCTTCACTACTAGAATATTAAAATCAAAAGTGTTTTGAAGAATATTTTCAATAAGCCATAATGACTGCAAGATATACATTCATGGAAGAAAACGTCCATTGTCACTTGGCCAAATACAACAGGTGAAGCAGAACTGCTTCTTACATGAATTTCGTTGGATTGAGTTTTTCTAAATGTAACAATGCAGAACCTCTGGCATTTAAAATAAAACACTCTGTGGGAAGGCGTTTGGCTTCTTTTGGAATGTTATCCAATCTTGTGTAAGATTCAAATACCATATTGGATGAGATAAGGAGCCAATCTGCCAAGCTCAATACTGGTAAGACAGATGCAAAATCTATCTGATCCTTGAACTTGTGAAAAAGATCTAGACTACATAGCATCCTGCTGTATGGATGTGTTCACAAGTGAAGATCTGTGAACCACCACTCTCTTGACCATTTTGGGTGATGAGAATTATTATGGGCTTGGGATGAGTCAGACTGACAATTACTGCAGAAATAAGGAGAATTAGAGGGAACAAATAAAGGAATTTCTTTGGACAGTCTATCTGAAGGGCATATCCCTTCAAACCTCGGTAGTAGGACCTGGCGGCGAAGTCGGAGCATTACTTGTTTCAACATTTGCAAAGCGTAGAGTGAGGGAAACCTCTTTTGAATAAAATGTGTTCTAAAACATTGTAGTTTAGGATTATTCATAATTCTCCTGAAAAATTCTACAGTCTCTGCCTTTGCATTTTGCCATCCTGAGAAATTAACAGTGAAAATTTGGGGATTCCTGGCCAGCAGCGATTTCCAAATTATATGGGTCAAAAGAGATGGACTCCTCGATCTGGTGCCTTCTGCTTCTTGCTCACATGGTACATCGCTGGTGTGCTGCTCATTTGAACCAGGAGTGTGATTTGCAAGCCTGTAAAGAACACTTGAGTGCACGATGGAATGCTCCCAGTTGCATAAGGTTGAAGCACCTAAAGGCCCAGACGGCCCCGGCGCGTCCTTCAGTTTCTTGCTGAGATTTTCAACTAACAGGCAATCGCACTCCCCAGACAACCAGCACATTTCTGAGGACACGCACCCAGACAAAAAGGTAATGGTTATAGCAACTCTCCCCAATTGCCATGAGTGCTGCCTTAATTTCACTTACGCAACTTGCACGTACTTTTCCTTTCAGATTGTGCGTAGTGGATGTGGATGCATTCTCTTTACCTCCCACCCTAAATCGTGGCTGCATTGTGGTTGCAATTCTCGCACCCAGTCGTTGACTGGGTTAGCTCGCCGTATCATAGGGGCACATGCATCAAAGGCTTTTGCAATCGCAAACAGTGCGGTTCACAAAAATCGTCCGTTTGCAAAATGGACTTTTGCGATGCATGAAAGTGTTTGGGACTTGCAATTTAGGAAATCGCAATTTATTGCGATTTCCTAAACTGCGGTTGCATTTAAGGAATCGCAATTTGCAATTCCTTAAATGCAATGCTAGAAGCACTTAGAAATAGCGAATTCACTATTTGGGGTTGCAAAAGACCGTGAAATTACACTGGTCGGTATTTTGCAAAAACTTTGAAAAATGCACTTAAGTGCATTTTTTAAAGTTTTAGGTTACACACACATGTCCTTGGGACATGTGTGTGCGCAACATGGGTGCACATCACAATTCCAGGGGTTGAACAGGGTGTCATTTTGACACCTTTGCACCCTTGAAACTGCATGCGCTTTATTAAAATGTATTAAAATCCAAGAAAAGTAAAGTTGATAATCCTTTTATTTGGCAGCACGTTCAATACATTACAAGCTGTTACAAATCTTCAGTTAGTAATCTTCAACAGGATTTCTCACACAAAGCTCCAATGACAGAATTTGGAACACCATTGAAAACATTACATGTTGCATGCAGTAGCATGCGACTAATGATCAAGAACTTAAAGGGACATACTAACAATAACGGATACTGCATGCAACACATCTCCCTTCTTTAACAAAAGAATAATGCCCTAAAATGAGTAAAGAAGATAAGTGACACAAAAAGAAGGAAAGAATAATCAAACAAAAAAAAAAGGCATAAAACTGAAAAGGCAGTGTTACGTGAAATTTGCATATCTTTTGGGTGAATAAATAACACGCTTACAATCTTTGACTCTATGAGCAACAGAATCACCATTGTTAAGATTAACATACACATCAGATGATACTTTTTTTTAGGGTTAGGTATAGGACATTTAGCCAACCTTCTCACATCCCAAATTTTTCCATCTAGTGTCATAACCCTGTTGTCAAAAACTCTTTTAATTTGAATAGGATCACTAAACTTATTAGTACCCTTACAAACCAAACCTGGTTTGAGTATCTTTACCCAATCTCCTACTTGAAAATCATGGGACCTTGTTCTCCATTTATTGGCATACCAAGTTTTGGTTTTGAATTGTTTACTTTCTACACGCTTAGCAACTTCACTTATATTCTCTCTACCAGAGACTAAATGATGTGATTTCTCTCTCAACCACCACGGTAACACTTGTGATGCAGGATCTCTTCCTTTGAAAAGTTTAAAGGGACTCACCTCAGTTGTGGTGTGAGGCATAATCCTATAGGTCCACAAACGTTCCCTTACCGCACTTACCCAATTACCCCCAAATTTTACAGCTTCGGTAATAAAACCTTTCAGGACACGATTAAAACGTTCCACCTGACCATTCTCATGTGGTTCATATAATGAGGTGAGCCTGTGGGTAATATTACATCCTTTTAGAAAATCAGCCATTTCCACAGATGCTAGTTGCACTCCATTATCAGTGACTAAACGCGATGGGCATCCTTCCCTGGGAAAGATGTCTTTGAAAAAATTAACAACTGCACTTGTAGTGGCTTTTGGAACAAACTTTACCTCAGACCACTTAGAGTGATAGTCGATTATCACCAAAGCGTACCGTGAGGATTCTGGGAGAATGTGAAAGGGACCTGAAATGTCGAATGCAATTTTCTTCCATGGTTCAGATGGCCATCTAACTGTCTTAAGAGGTGGGGTGTGAACTCTAAGCGTCCTTTCATTTGATACATAGTCAGGGCATTCTCTAACCATCCTATCAATAAATGTATCAAGACCTGGCCACCAAAAATGTGTTCTTATTAAACGTTCCATAGAAGATATTCCTGGATGAGTTTTATGCGCAATACATAAGATAACCTCATGCATGCCCTCTGGAGGAATACATTTGCCTGACTTGAAAATGAAATCACTTTCTAACTCTAATTCTTCCAACACTTTATAGAATGGCAATACTTCTGAACTTATTCTGTCTTTCCTAGGCCACCCACTTTTAATGTACTCTTTCAATTCTGACCATTTACTGTCCTTCTGCTCACTCTCATGCCAATGAGCCTCAGATATATCCTAACATTTTCCTTGAAGAACATCTTCAATGGTAACAACAAAATCAGATTCACTTACCGAGTTAATTACGTTTTGGTTACACGTAAATCGTGATAGACAATCAGCAGTAACATTTTTCTTACCAGGTACGTAAACAGTGATGAAATTGTATTCTTGCAATTTTGACGTTAGTCTGCTGATTCTGGCCGTAGAATTCCAACCTCCACTCACAGATAATACGTTGACTAAGGGCTTATGGTCTGTTCTCAGTGTGAATTTAGAACCCCACACGTATAGTCTAAAATGTTCTATTGCCCAAACACAAGCTAGTAATTCCCTTTCTATTACTTCATATTTGCGTTCACATTCATTAAGTGTTCTTGAGGCAAAAGCTACATTCCACTCCTCATTTCTCTCTTTTTGCGAAAGAACAGCCCCCAAACCATACAAACTTGCATCAACTGTGATAATGCAATCCTTGTTGATGCGAAAAGGTTTAAGAGTGGGAGCATTAATGATGTCATGTTTAATTTCTTCAAAAGAACGTTGTTCTAAATCACCCCATTCGTACTTAACCCCATGCCGAAGAAGCTTTCTCAACGGTTCCATCTTTGAGGCAAAGTTTACAACAAATTTGCTGCAATATTCACACATGCCCGCAAATGAAAGGAGTTGATCTCTATTCTCTGGGGAAGGAGCCTTAGAGATAGCTTCTACATTGGATCTTTTCGGAAAAACACCATTACTCGAAAGGGTATGTCCTAAATATTCAACTGATTCTCTGAATATATTGCATGTGTGTGCTTTAAGGGTTAATCCATTTTGTTCTAGCCTTCTACAAACTTCTTGTAAATGTTTCTCATGTTCAGCTGTATTTTTAGAGAAAACTAAAATGTCATCTTGAAAACATTTTACATAAAAGTCAATATCTCTGAAAATATGAAACATTATTCTCTGAAAAACTGAAGCTGCGGACGCAAGTCCGAATGGCATGCGAGTGTACTGAAATAAACCCTGTGGAGTGATGAACGCTGTGTATTTTCTAGAGTCTTTAGTGAGTTCTATTTGGTGATATGCTGATCTTAGATCAATAGTGGAAAAGTTTTTTGCACCATCTAAGAGCGATACCAACTCATTTATGTTTGGCAAAGGATGGCAGTCAATGATAATGTTAGAATTTAATGCTCTTAAGTCGACACACACTCAACTTTTTATCAGGCTTCCGTACTAAAACTATGGGAGATACCCATTCTGATGATTCTATCGGTTCAATTATGCCTTCCCTTAGTAATTCATCTAACATTTCTTTGAGCTTATCTCTGATATTAATAGGAACACTTCAGAGTTTTTGTACTACAGGAATGTGATTGGTTTTCAACATTATTCTGTGTGAAAAGTTTTTAAGTTTGCCCAATTTGTCAATAAAGACATTCCCCAAACTTCTAATAAGTTTTTCTGATTTTGCAATATCCATTGGTTCCTTACTGCATGAGTCTTCCACTACAGACACCGTGTACATAAGATAATCATCACATAATGATACTGGTTCTTTGGATCGGGAATGTAGTATGATTCCCAATTTCCATTGATCTAACCAGCCTAGAACATTAACTACCTTCTGAGAAATATAAAGTTTGACCTCAGCTTCTCTATGTTTAAAATGCAAGGTAACATGGAAAAAACTAATCATATCAATTCTTGTTCCACAAAAACTTTCAGCAACAATATCAGGTTTCTCCAATGTATCCAATGGAATGTACTCTGCTAAAGTATCAATGAAATATTCATGAGAGATAATGGTCCATGGGGACCCTGAATTCACCATGAGTAACAAATCATCACCAAACACCTGTAAAACACATTTAGGAGAACTTATATGTGCTTGGGTATGGTTCCCCACTATAGAAACAACAAAACCCTGATCTATTTCAGCATTAAAATTAGTAACATTGGTCATGCTTTCTTCTGATAGTGAAGAAATAGAACCACGCTTGTGGAATTGCGTGCGTCTGTCTCTGCACATATTGCTAAAATGGCCTATTCTGTTAAAATTTGACATTCCCTCTTCAAAGCTGGGCATCCTGGAAATGAAGCATAATGCAACTTGTTACCACATCTGTAGCACATCCCTTGGTTGTTAGCTCCCTCAAACGGTTTTTGATACACGGAATGTTTTGATCGATTAAAGTTATGCTTCCCTAGAGATTGTGTGGCGTCTTGTTTTGATGTATACTTTTGTCCAACAGTACATATTTCTTCATCTGTAGTTTTTCTTTCTGTGTTCTTTTTGATAGTATCCATTCATAAATCAGATTGTTCCTGTGCCTTAGTTGTGGCAATGGTTTCACTTAAATTTGGATCACCTATGACCCATAGTTTATCCTGAATTTTCTTCCATTTAACATGGACAATGATTTGATCACGTATCATTTCGTCAGACATGTCGCCGAAATTACAGTGCATGCTCAATGACCTTAGAGAAGTTAAAAAATCATCAAAAGATTTGTCCTCTTTTAGTTTTCGGGTTTAAAATTTTAAACGATTAAGAGCTATGCTGACATTTGGCTTAAATCTTTTTTCTAATCTTGCCAAGGCTTCTGTATAAACATTCATCGAATCACCACCTCCTGCATTTTGTGTAGTTATTTGAGGAAGTGATCTAAAAATGACTTGGCCCTCTGAGCCCAAACAATGTAATAAGATACTTTTTTTCCTTTCAGAACCCATTCTTTCACCGTCAATTGCCTTCATATAATTCAGGAATTCTTCTTTCCACCTTGGCCATGGCATGGGTGGGTCACCTTTGACTTGTAGGAATTTGGCAGGCGGATCGAATTGCATGTTGTATTGAAGATGATGAAAAGTGCTTTGATTATATGAAACAAACGTTTATAGAATAACTATTGTTGAATGCTTTAAAATGTATTTATGGCTGAAAACAATAGTTTATGCTTATAAACTGTTTAGATGACAATTTTTGTGCTTTTCTATACATAGTAAACAAAAATTGTGCTCCAAAATCATTAAAACGCCGATCTTATAAACTGTTTAGATAACAATTTTGTGTGCTTTTCCATACATAGTAACAAAAAATAATTGTGGCACAAAATCCTTAAAACGGCGATGTGTTATTTAAAAAAAAAATACACTAACTTGCACTTACTTATGATTTGAAATGCGTATCGAAATTGATTTGCAATACGAGCGCCGATCAGTGTTTCCGTATGGTAGAAACGTTGCCTTGGAAACAACAAAATGGCGGCCGTGCGTGTGATGTCACGCGTAAGAACACGTAAACGTCACACTCGTGTGATGTTAGTGGAGGAGAGCATCGCAGAATGGAGGAGACGTTTCCGAACCTAGAGTATTTGCGGGTGATGTATACTTTCAACATTTTTTCTTCCGTTTTTTTAATATTGAAAATGAACGAAGCGTTATATGTATAACTAAGTAGGTTGCAGCTCCACAAACGCAGCAAAGTCAGAAAAACACATTAAAAAAAATTGAGGTAGAAACAATCTGTATTTGCTGTAGAATCCAATGCGAGCAAAACGAATCTATTACAACATGCAAACGTAGGTCCAGTAATCGTAGTCGTGGCAAAATAGATATTAGGTGCAGACTACGTGTATTGTAATGCGTAGTCTTAAGGTATAATTGTCTTGCCAAATACTAAGTAAATGTTGAAATGGAAGAAACAGACGCAAATCACAGTTATGTGAATACAGCCGTCGGTGCAATCAAGTCACGTTTACGTGATACAGCCGCCGGTACAATCAATGTACTGTAATATAGAGGAACATTTTGAAAAGCATACCAGGATCGTTGAATGTGCCGAGTAGAATAATTGTCCAGAAATAGGTGGGTTTCACCACTTTGTTACTTCATGCTGCACAGTGGTGTGGTTTCCCGTCGTCGCCAATATTAAAATGTATTAAAATCCAAGAAAAGTAAAGTTGATAATCCTTTTATTTGGCAGCACGTTCAATACATTACAAGCTGTCACAAATCTTCAGTTAGTAATCTTCAACAGGATTTCTCACACAAAGCTCCAATGACAGAATTTGGAACACCATTGAAAACATTACATGTCGCATGCAGGAGCATGCGACTAATGATCAAGAACTTAAAGGGACATACTAACAATAATGGATACTGCATGCAACACGCATTTTGCGAGTACCTATTGTAGCGATTCCTACATGTATAGGCTTTTGAGAGTCCTTAATTGCGATTCCTTAATAATTGCAATTAAGGACTCGCAAAAGCATTTCTTGATGCATGTGCCACATAGTTCCCAGGTAACTGCATCTTTCCCAAGTGGCTAGACTTCTGGATTAAATTGTGATTGTTCCGTTTTGTAAACAACTTCGGTTGCCTTTACTTTAGATTTTGATGCTTCAGGTGCCTCGATTGTGCTTTGGATTAGGTTTCTCCTCTACTGGCCACTGTCCCACTGCCTAGTATTGGTGGCATTCCCTATGGTGACCAGCTGACCTTTTTGTGAGAGCATCCATTTGGGCACCCATTTTCTGTTCGTTTACAGGCTAGTCATTCTATATCCAGCACTCACTGATCACAGCCATTGGTTCAATCCCTTACAGACCTTGAGCCCCCCAACAGATATGGTTTGGGGCCGTCACCTGATTGTAAGGCACTAGCTACTTAACTTATGCACTCCCCGCACTCAGTCAAGGGTGTGAGTACTAACTGTATTGCTGGGCTTGTACCATTAATTACTCATGTAACTTTACCATTAGGTGGACAACTAATTTTCTTTTCCTTTCTTGGTCTCCCAGTTATTCCTTTATTACTATTCAGTAATATTGTCATGCATCATTTTGTAATGTTCTGATGATGATCCTTGCATTACTCTAGGATCGAAACGTCGTCATCTCTTGTGCACTGACCCTGTACTTTGTTTATATATTTTAATATAGGATGGAATTGCTGCTATATGTTCATTTGTGACCAAGAGCATGTGTCTGATTTGCGTCACAGATTATTGCCCGAGTCTTTCTATATGATTTTTTTGTGTTTTGTGTTCCCACCCAACATTTGACTTATTCGTTAATAAATCGGATTCTATTTGCTTTCTTAGAAATTGTGTCAGATTCTAATTTTTTGATTTTACTGAATGCATTACTGTCGGTCATAGGGACTTTTGTTCCTTTTAACCATTCTGAACCCCTGGCCCAATATATTTTCTGGTTTCTTCTGTACTTTCGTACAATTACTGTCATGAACAGCCAGTATCCAGTCTTCCTAGCTGAAGCTAGAAATCGTGGAGAGCCATCATTCTGAACTTCTCTTTCTTTATTCACTTGTATGCTAATATGTGGTCAACAATGTGTTTTAATTTGTGCTTGTGTCCTTTCTTTTTAAACAGACAGTAACAGGAATAATTACTGTACCTTTTGTGAAATTCAGAACCGTCTCCACAATAAGATTTTACAAACAAATGTTCACTTACTGCTATAGTTCTTCCTGATGGAAATGATTCAATCTTTTTGGAGGAGGTTTTGCTGCAGGGGCTCAGAACTTGCGATTGTAGCCACTTTGCACAAAATAATTAGCACACATTTTTCTTTTGTAAACTTTTGCCATTCTCACACATATTTCATTATAGATTTCCATACTGAAGCGATAGATGGGGGGTGGGGGGGAGGGAGGACGCGGGTGCCACTGTTTTACTTATAGAGGTTTCCTTGAAGCTGCATAGGGTTGGTGACATCCTCTTCCTCTTGACTGGCGTCGTTGCTTGTGTGGCCGTTGAGGGCATTTCTTCATCTGAATACAATTTGAAGAAAGAGTGTTGCCTGAGAAAGAATAGTTGTGAATGTGCTGCTGCACTTAAGGCTTCAGACCGGCTAGACCCAGCAAGAAGGAACAGCTTATTGTCAATCCATTGCAATATCTGTGTGCTACCAAGTCAGATAATTGTGAAGCTGAACTGAATTGAAACCGTCATTCCCACTGAGATGATCTCATATGAAAACCTCTATCCTATCTCTGTGAAGGGCATCAGTGAATCTCTGCAGGGATTGCCACAGAGATCTGTTATACCTTCCCAGTAAGGTAGTTGCACGTCCAGCTTTCGTGAAAGAAGCAGATGTGCCATACACTCTGTGCCCCAACAAATTCCTGAAGATCTCGTTTGAAGAAAGTATAAGACGAGAATCAGATTTTTTGTGTAATGTCTTAAAAACAATTGAGGGCTTCACCATTGGTGTAGGCAAAGGCATATTAAATGTTGCTACCCTTCTGACTACTACTTAATGAAAGGTGTTTATAGCGTTTATTCGAAATAGGAGATATTCTGGCTTGTAGTGAGTCAGCTTGCATAAGTGAATGAAGCAAAAGATGAACCTATTCTAGAAGAGGCATGAAGAGAGCAAGATCTGAATCTACTGAAAGATTATGATGCCTGTGACCACATGATCTTCTGCAATAGAATTTTCTTGATAAAGAACAATGTGAGCTGCGTTTATGATGAGAATGAGATCTTCCTTGAGAGACACCCACTGGGACATTAGGAGCTGGTGAAAATATCAGTAAGTGCTGTGGGGTCAACAGGTCTTGAAGATGGATGAGGAACCACTTCCTGAGAAGGTATAGCCTATGGGGTAGTAGTACGACCCCTTGGAGGAGTTGGAGAGTGACACAAAGGACAGCATCTTTGAAAAGAAGCTAAATCGGAGAGCACAATTTCAAAGAATACTTATCTAGTTGGAAGGTATACCCTGAAGTGCTCTGAATCAGACACTGGGAGTAACCTTCTGGATCTGAGCTTTCATATTCACTCAACATTGTGTTTTAACAAAATATCGTATGTTTCCTTAATGCAGATGGTCTTAGCCTCTTTGACATTGAGTGCCTTGTCTTTGAACCAGCCTTGATTGCATGCAAGTGGCAGCTCTACCTGTTCTCACCATCGTTCACCTTAATGTTGATCAGGAGCAACTATGACTTTTGTGACTTGATCTTCTGAGTTTCCCTCTGGGGGAATCTGCAGAAATGGTAGTGTGAGCCAAAACAGGAATCTCTTTCCCATGTATACTGAATCTCCCAGACAACAATTCATAGTGTCTTCAAAACAATGGAGTCTGATTTTCTCGCTGTTCCTCCAAGTTCTTCTTAACATCTTTTCATAGCATTCACACTCACCTCCAAGATGAGTGGCCCAAACACAAAGGATACATAGATGGGAAAGTTATGTTTTAGACATTTATATACAGAGAATGGGTACTGGTCAAAAAAGAAAGCATTTTGTCAAAAAAGAAAACGTTTTCTCTCAGAAAATCTTCAAAATCCACTTTCTGTCTTTAAAAATGCAAGGGGCTATTCAGAAAGGTAAGTTAAACCCATGAGTAAATTACAAATGTAAGCTTACTGTTACACTTTTGAGCAACTTAACTATTTTTTATAATTCAACATTTACGAGTTTAAAGTTATTCAAAAGTGTAGTTACCTGTCTCAACCCTCTGGAAGAGGGTGTGGAGCCAAATTTACAAGTGTAAGTTACTACAGCCACAAAGGAGCAGTAGTAAGTTCAGCACCATGCATGGCCAACCACTAATAGTACAACACCCACCAAAAGAAAACAATTGAGTTAGAAAGTTCAGCTCTGAACTGGAGCACATTTGCTACTGTTTTGGGTCCTTATTGGCTGTAATAACTACAGAAGTGAGGAGCCTAGCGCGCAACCAAGATGGCCGCGTAGGTGCGAGGCTCCCGAGGACCTCCGCAACCTCCTACGTTTATCCTGTCTTCATCCTGAATCGGTTGAGGGGACTGTGTCGGTGAGCCTGAGCCGAGGTGGTACCCGTTTTCCGTTTTCGAATTGGACCCCGGGTGCCGGAGTGAGCACCGACTGAAGTTTGCGGCCTACTTCTCTCCTGACCCCGGATTCGAGTTTGGGGGCGACCCTGTGGCGAAGTGAACAACAACGGCGGGCTGGGCCTGGCGAGTCGCGTACCCCACACTTTCACTTTCGCTTTTGAGTCCCCTTGCCATTATCGCGGGTGGGTTCACAGCGCTTCTTTGTGTTGGGGTGGCCTCGCTGGGAGACCCTGCCTGCCTGCCTGCGGTGGCCCGCTCTGCCTTCCTGGGGTGGCCCCCGAGGCTCTCGGCCTTGATTGCCTGCTCTCCACTGCCTGGCTGGTGCGGGTGTGAGATACACGACGATGGCCACGAAGCAGGATGGGGATCGGTTGAAGGCCAAGTCGACCCGGCGTGGCACCGCACATCAGGCCAACGTCATGGACCGCTACACCCTCCCGAAGGGGTCTCCCGGCGGATCGCACAAGTCCTCCGAGTGCCCCCCGGATGCCCCGGATTTGCCTACGGATCTGACTTTGCAAGACGTCATGGGCGTCATTGCTGAGATGAAGACCTCGGTGGGCCAGCAATTCGACACTTTGGCGCACAAACTCGACGCGGTCCTCATTGATGTCAACCTTGTGAGAGCTGATCTCTCCAAGACGAATGACCGGGTCGACTCCTTGGCCCACACCGCGTCGGGCCTCACGACTGAGGTAGCGGCCCTTCAAACGGAGGTGCACCGGCTCCGTCAGGCAAGTGCGCTCATGGATCGGCGCCTGGAGGACTCAGAGAGCCGGGCCCGGAGGAATAATATCCGTATCATCGGAGTACCCGAGGGACGGGAGGAGTCGGCGGCGGATCTCTTTGTGGAGGACCTGATCTCTACCCATCTCCAGCCTCGAGGATTGAGTAAATTCTTTGCTGTGGAGAGGGCCCATAGAGTTCCCGGAGGCAGACCGAAGGTCGGAGCCCCTCCGCGGCCTCTTATTGCCCGTATTTTCAACTTTCGGGACAGGGATGCGATTTTGCAAGCTTCCAGACTGCAAGGGCCGATTAAGCTGGAGAACATGGAAGTGAACTTTTATCCTGATTTCACGCAGGCGGTTCAGAAGCAGAGACTGAGTTTCCTGGGCGTCAAGCGGCGGCTTCGAGGCATGAACTTAAAATACGCCATGCTCTTCCCGGCCAGGCTGCGGGTGGAGGCGGATGGTCGCACTCACTTTTTTGATCGTCCTGAAACGGCCGGGGACTGGCTGGACACTTTGTCTGGGGGTCATGGTCGGGATGGGGGGGGGGGGGGGACGGGAGGAGAGTGCCCACCGGACCGGGTCTGAGGTACTGACACGGGGGCTCACTCCGGATGATGCCACTTTCGGCCAAGCTTAGGGTCTTTTGTCTGTTGTGTCTTGTCTCCCCTCCTTTGGAGGAGGTGCTGGGTCTCGAGGGGGTTCTCCTTCCTCCTCTAGGGGGTCTTAGTAGTTTAAATCACATAGGGGCGACAGGCACACTGCAAGTTGGGGGGGCTGTTTGGGCTCATGCAGGGGTGCAGGGAGGGGGGAGTTTTGTTGGGGCTGTTGGGTTGGGGTTGGGTATTGTTTATTTGTACCACAAGGCAGAAGTATTGTTGTGCTATTTCTAACGTGCTCTCTGGGGGGCGACTGATCGACTTCGGCTATGATGGGGGGTAGGGGACTGAGTCTTTTGTCCTGGAATGTTAATGGACTGGGGGACAGGATAAAACGGGGGGTGGTCCTGCAGTTCCTAAAACGGATTTCACCAGATATAGTCTTTCTGCAGGAAACACACCTCATTGGAAACTCCTTTCGCGCCATGAACAGACGGGGCTATCGCCTTATGGCCCACTCGGGCTTCACGTCTGGTTCGAGGGGTGTGGGCATTATGGCTAAGACCTCGCTCCCGTTGGAAGTTGATGAGGTGCTCCATGATGACAGGGGACGATACACGGTTCTGGTGGATAGATTGGAGGGTAGAGTGATTGTTTTCGTTTCTGTTTATGTCCCGCCAGGGTTGCAAACGACTACTTTTGCGGATCTGGGGCGCCTCCTTCTTGGCCTTCCGGAGGGGATTCTAGTGGTTGGGGGGGGATTTTAACGCTGTGGTTTCCGGGACTGAGGATCGTCACCCTCCTAGGGATCTCCCCCGTGCCCAAGCGTGGTTGTCCGGCCTCTTGGATACCTTGGGGCTGGTGGATTTTTGGCGGTTGAAACATCCTACGCAGATACAGTACACCTTTCATTCCGGGGCTCATGGCAGTCTTTCGAGACTTGATTATGTCCTGATGCCAGCGGTACAGGCGGGGCGGGTTGGGGAGGTACGACATTTGGTGCGGGGTATTTCAGACCACTCCCCGCTCCTGCTGCACTTCGACATTGTCCCGAGGGGGGAGGGGAGGGTGGCCCCGATTAATCCCTGGTACCTGCGTGACCCCACAATTCGCGCAGATTTAGTTAAATCTCTTAAGCGATATTTTGAAGACAATGTGGGGTCTGTGTCGTCCGCGGTCTCTCTGTGGGAGGCGTTTAAGACGGTACTCCGGGGGGAGGCCCTGTCCCTTATTTCCCATTCCCGGAGGCGCGAGCGGGAGGAGGTGACCCGTATTGAAACTGAGATAACCGAGTTGGAGGGTGATTTGGAGTGTGGGGTGACGGACGACAAATTGCATGCTCTCCGACTCAAGCAGGCGGACTACAAGGCCCTCGTCACGGAGGCAGCCAGGGGCCTCAGCAGAGAGCAACAGGGGAGACTGTATGATGTGGGTGATAAGGCTGGTAAATTGATTGCGTGGCTGGATAAAAAGGAGAGAGCGAGTCGAGTTGTCCCGTCGATTGAGAAATTGGATGGTGTGTGTGTCACTGAACCAGGAGAAATTGTTGATTGCTTTGCAGAATATTTCCGTGAGGTGTATTCCCCGGTATCTTCCCGCTCGGAAGAGGACTCCCATGCCCTGCTTAAAGACATTGCGCTGCCTTCCCTTTCGGAGGAGGATAAAGTGTTGTTGGACGCGACCCCAACATCTGAGGAGATTGCCCTCGCCATACGCTCGGTCGCCTCCGGCAAGGCCATGGGTCCTAACGGCCTTCCCATCGAATTGTACAAACTACGACCGGATACGCTGGCGCCGCATCTCCGTGCTATGTTCCTCGAGGCCCGCTCGGCGGGTTCCCTGCCGCTGGACCAGCATCTGGCCACTATCGTGGTTATTCATAAGGAGGGGAGGCCGCGGGATCGGGTCACGTCTTACAGGCCCATTTCGCTGTTGAATGCGGAACCTAAAATTCTCGCCAAGGTGCTGGCTAATCGGCTGGTTGGCGTGGTGTGCGATCTGATTCACCAGGACCAGTCTGGCTTTATCCCTCATCGCAACACCGCGCTCAACCTGCGGCGTTTGCATGGGGTGCTCGCGCGGGTCCCGTTCATACGAGAGCCGGCCATTTTGGCGTCCCTGGACGCCACTATGGCGTTCGACACGCTTGAGTGGCCATATATTTGGGCGACGCTGGCTAAGTTTGGTTTTGGCCCGGGATTTATTGGTTGGGTGAAACTGTTATACTCCGGACCGCTGGCGCAGGTGGCGGTAAACGGTAGAGTGTCGGCTCCGTTTGAGCTGGGCAGGGGCACGCGGCAGGGCTGCCCGCTATCGCCGCTCCTCTTCGCGCTTGCCTTGGAGCCCCTGGCGGAGTGGCTGCGGTGGCACCCTTCTATCCGTGGTCTCCGATGGACCCCCGAGTATGAGGATCGCGTATCCCTTTACGCTGATGATATTCTCTTATACCTTGCTTCCCCTCGTAAATCGCTGATTGTACTTGTGGATGTTTTGCATTCATTTGGCCGCAACTCCGGCTTAGTCATCAACTGGGCTAAATCCTGTGTGTATGTCCTTTCCGGGGAGGCTCCTATCCTTCCGCGGGGTTGTCCTATCCAGATCGCTCCGCAGGGATTTAAGTACCTGGGTATCTTCATTACCCTGGACGCTGAGGCCCGATATAAACAGAACTTGCTCCCCCCCTCCAGCGCCTGAAGGAGGACGTGGCGCGTTGGAGGCGCCTGCCGCTCTCACCGCTCGGCCGTGCGGCATTGTTTAAGATGATGTCGCTGCCACGTTTCCTATACGCTTTACAGAACACGATGGACGTTGTCCCGGCGCGCTACTTTCGCGAGGTGGAGAGTCTGCAGCGACGCTTGTTCTGGGAGGGTAGGCTGCGTATCGCCCTTGCGAAGCTGACGCTCCCGTGGTACGACGGGGGGGTCGCCCTCCCGGACATCAAACGATATTACTGGGCCTCCCAGCTGGCTGCTATAAACCACGGCCTTTATGGGCCCGCTCTTAACCCGGCCTTTGAAATGGATAAACTATTACTGCCGGGTGGCGACTATAATCGGGCGCTTTATTCTAGATCGCTCGACGCACGTCTGACGGGCCCTACGCGGGTCGCGGTACGGGTGTGGCACGCGGCAAACTCGGCGATGGGGTGGAAGGATCGGTTGACCCGGGCGACGCCGCTGTATGCATCTGAGCGGCTGGGCTCCCTGTGGACCTCGAAGGGCTTTGAGAAGTGGGATATGATAGGCATCAGCAAGGTGGGCGATCTCTGGACGAGGGGGGGATTCAAAACGTTCGATGTGCTGCAGACTGAATTCCAGTTGCAGGACAGGGAGTACTTTCGATATATTCAGGTCCGTCACGCGCTGTGCTCCGTATTCCCGGATGTTGCCTCCATCCCGGAGTCTTCCCCTCTGGAAGATAGAGTGCTAGATGGGCATGTACCGGACGGCACGATTTCATTGATTTACAAAAAGCTCATCAACGATCGCTCGGGACTGCTGACTAGCCTTCGTGAGGTGTGGGTGGCCAATGGATTGGAGCTGGATGACGAGGATTGGGTGTCTGCGGTGGCCTCCCCGAAAGAGGTGGCCATACCGGCTCGCCTTCGCTTCGTCCAGCTCAAGATACTCCATAGGGTCTATGTTACGGGGCCGGGTCTGATGCGTATGGGATATGCCGTGGATGGGTTGTGTAAGCGTGGGTGTGGTTCTTTAGGGACCTTCCTTCATATTTTGTGGGAATGCCCGGAGGTGGCGCGATTCTGGCGTGATGTGCACGCGGTGTTGCAGGCGGTCACGCATGTGACGCTGCTTCCCGAGGCGAGGAGATGTCTGCTAAATGTGTGGGAGCCGACTGACTACTCAGTGCCGCAGACGTGGTGGGTGACTCTGGGATATATGGTGGCCAAGCGTGACATTGCGCAATTGTGGGGTTCCCAGAGGTTGCCAACGGTCTCGGCGTGGAAGGACAACATGGATTGGTGTATGTTTCGGGAAAAGGTAGTGTATGTTGCGAGAGGTAAGCCTGGGAAATGGGTGAAAGTGTGGGGCCCCTGGAACACCTACCGTGGCGGAATTTGTACCCCGCCGCTGACGCCTGATCTGGCACTGGCCCCGTCTCCTTAGTCTGCTTGTCGCCTTGGTTCTGGGCTTTGAGTCCACTTTGTCTCCTATCCCCCCCCCCCCGCTATTCCTGTGGATCGGTAGGGTCCTCCCCAGGGGAGCTCATACTGTTGCTTTGACTTTTGGCTGCCTTGTGGATTTGTTTGTCGTTTCTTATATAAAAATGGAACCGCCATGTGGAGGGTCCGGACGGTGTGGCCGCCAACGCTTCTTTCAACTCCTGTGACCTCTCTCACGCTGCAGCGACTGTTTACTGACTGTATTCTATGCTCATACTGTTTGCTAGCGGCCGGCCCGAAGGTTGTAGGCCCATCTTTGTATATCTTTTGGATTCTGTAATAAAGGTTTAAAAAAAATAAAAAAAAAATAACTACAGAAGTGCAATTTGCGAATAGGAATAGGCTTATGCTCTTGGGGATGGGTGTACGTCCTTCTCTAAATCCCTCCTTACTCCCTTGCCTTTATTAGTACATATTTCACATTTTCCATCCTCTCCCCTCTGTCCCTCCCACATTTACTACAAAAACATATACTTGCCTGTGAGGAGGCTATGTATTCCAGGTGGAGATTTCCGCACAGAAAGAGATAGGAAAGGCAGAGGGGAAACCTTTGCACTTAAGTTTGTGAATAGCATTTTGAAATACATTAGTAGTACTACTAAACGCACTACAAAACACAGAGTGTGAATCGCTCACATCAAGTGAAGTCAAGATTCAAAGGTGTTTACCGAGTAAAAAGCTAAAGAAGGTTGACCTTTGTTCTTCAGGATCCTGTTGACAGGAGCCAGAAAAAAGAACTGGAGCAACTTCCACTGATGGGACATGATGGGATACAGGTGGAGTGTGCTTACTTAATGGGGTAGTGTCCGTTTTCCAGATTCTTTAGGCTGCAGACTATATAGCTATATTAGACTGCCTTTTTTCACCTTTCCTTAGAAAAAAGATTTGTAAAATGTTTTTTTCGTGTCACTTTAACTATTGTTCAGTCTTAAAAAACAATTGGGGGAGAAAATAAACAAAAATTGCCTATATAGTCTGCACTAGGCAGTTATTTCTTTTTTTCTTTTTACAATTCGGCTTTTCTTAAAGAGTGTTATCCAGAATACCACATGTTTGTGGGACTATTCACTGAATAAGAGTATAAATGGAAGTAGAACATACATTTAGAATTTAAGTCCAGAAATCTGCAAACAAATGAGTTAAATGGAGTTGCTGCACCTGTTATATGCATCCTATTTGTTAATAAAGAAAGGAGTGAAAGTAAATAACAGACAAAACACACAACACGCTTACAAACAAGCCTAGACCATTTTGCCAAATCTGTCAGGACCACATTTGCCATGATCAGTCTTGACCCTCCTCTAGGGTTCTGCCTTTCTCATTTGGTGGGTTCACCAAGAAGTTGATGTCTAGTGCCATACAATTAGCTTCTGTGTCCCTAATATCTCAGGCCCTTTATTTTTTTCAATAATTGTTCTGATGATGCTTGAGGTTTTACGTAACATGCACCATTTCCCAAATACATTAGATTCTCTTTTATTATTCCTTCCATATTATGTGTAGGTGACATTGCCCTAAGTCAGAATCTACCAATCTGCGAGGGAAAAAAATATGCAGAGTGTAATACAGAAAAGATTCAAAATGGCTTTCCAGATGAAGCAGGAGCCTGGCACAAAGCGGCAGCAGAAGCAAGTTTCCCACTACTCTAGCAATTTCATCTGTAAGATTCATGTGTCTTTAACAGCAGCTAGATGCATCCTGTTATTATCACTGTTGATGTAGCTCTAAAGAATGCATAGCCTGAACGTCTGTGAAGTTAAAAAATGGTTTGGAAGCAATGGAAATGATTAACACATGCACTGATTGCCTCTATTTGTTCAACCATTTCAATATATAATTACCTTTTGATGAGTGATGAGCCTTTAGAATGGCCTGTTCTGAAATTAGGTATGTACACTGAGAAATAATCTAGGCATCCTAAACTAGCCTTGGAGCAGAAACCTATACACATGCCAAAAGTACTGAGATCTGTTTTTCTATTTTTCTTGTTGTACTCAAAGGCATCTTAAACTAACTTTGTCCCTCCCTTGTCCCATCATAATGCTTGCTGATAATCTGACCACTTCCTCATGAACAGAACATTCAAGCAAACTATGAAGCAAGTTTTCATAGACAGAAGATTCTCGTTGCTGGACTACTTTTAGGAGAAAAGGGTCAGATAGCACAGGCCTGTGATTTTGTTCTAGAAAAGATGAGGGAGTCATGGAAATCTGAGATGTGGCACTGACCCTACTGATAGTTTATACATTCAGGGTCACCTGCAGTGAATAATACCATTAGTAGAGGCATCTTTAACAATTCACTGAAATCTAGTGTTTTGTCATAATAATGCTCCCTGTCCCTAAAACTGAATAGATCTAATATGTGTCCAGTGACAAACTGTAATTTTCCCTGCAAAAAGGCTCCATGTTGCCACAGAAAAACAGGAGTCCCAGGACACCGAGCAAATGTGATATGAGCAGGGTTATTGATGAGGTTGGTGGCAATATTACTGTTTGGAACCATTCTTGAATCTCCAGTTTAATTCTGCAGAACATAAAGGAGGGTAGGAGAATACAAAGGAACATGCAAGTACATCCTCAAACTTAAACTCAATCTAAAAGTATGGGAGCAGCATACAGAGCTATAGAAGCTAAGAGAGCCTTGCTCCTACTTATTCCCCTGTCCTCTGCTCCCTTTTGAATTGTTTAAAAAGCTCTAACAAGGATTCTTAATAAGCCAATTTCCAAAGAAAGGGAGAGCTACATCATCTTCATATTTATTTTGATAAGACGAACAATGTAATCTGAAAGTTCTCAAAGAGTGCATTCTCTTTGTGTTTTTTGGGTGACATGTCAACATAAGAGCTCTGGTGTAAGTCATTATCCTTGACGGAACAAATAGAGTTAAATGCAATTTTTTGCCTTGTCAGGAGAAACACTGTCCCCTAATGTAACAAGCTACAACGCCAAAGGTTCCCCTCAAGAAATGTAAACACTAGCAGTTCTTAACTGCCTAAGACATCACATGCAGTGATTGTGGGAGTGTAGCCAACATGACCAGGTAACACCCACCACAGAACTTGAAATATGAAGGCCTTTTACCCATTCTGGCATAGTGCTGTGATGAAATCATGTGTTAAATCCACACCAGTATCTCTAAGATGGAATCAACGGCAAATCCAGATGCAATGGGTTAAGAAAAATGAACAGAGGGTACAAGTGTGAGAGCATCAGATATATCAGAGTTCCCACAACATAGCTTCAATAATTCTTGTTATCAGGCATCAACACTGCGTAATGTGTTTCAACAAAGTATGATATGTGTTCTATTGCGTAAACGTTTTAACTAAAATGTGATAGATTATATCAGGTTCCTCTGAGAAATGGTAAACTGTGAGCATTTTATAAGACAATGTAACTTTCAAATATAATTTTACCTGGGTTTGAAATGTAATTATTCCCATACCATTACTATGCTACATCATTTAATTGCATCACCTGTTCCTGCTCTTGTCTTGTAGCCGGACTGTTGGGTCCAAAGAAATACTTTTTGTTTAAGTATTTAGTTTTGATCTCCTTGGATTTCTCCTCTCTTTTTTCTCTTTCTTTGTATGGCATCCTTCGGAACCGTTCAATTTCAATCCAACACATTAGATCTATGCTGCCAACCGAAGACAAAGAGGGAGAGCAAGGTATCAATAGATAATAGGTTGGTGAATTGCAACACTAGAAATAACTAGCAAATTGTATGATACAGTATGAACTACTGAAAGATGAGCAGTTCCTACCATGCAGGATTTCTAGGATAATGGAATAAAAATGTTTTTTTTGCCATTTTATTGCACCAACTGACACCAACTCCCCTGACCTCCTGGAAAGACTGGGCAACATCGGTCTCAAGCAGCTGGTCACTGACCCCATACAGAAAGTAGGACATATGCTGGATACCATCTTCCCGTCTAGCAACAGAATCAGATACAGCCACACCTCGGAACTCACCTGGTTGGACCACTTCATCATACAATTCACCCTCACAGGATCTACCCGCTCCACATTCAACCGCCAAAGCACCCCCTACCACAGCTGGACCAAGGTCACTCAGCAACAATGGACCCACGTCCTCAGCATCACACAGCCCAACGTCATCATCAATCTGGATTAGGCAGTGGAGAACTTCAACGCTTGGAACACCGAGTCGCTACCACTAAACCAGCCAGAAAGCACAGACCCACCAAATGAGCCAGCCGGTATACTCCAGAACTCAGCACGTCGAAGCGCAGGTGCAAACAACTGGAGAGAAAATGGCGCAGCAGCAGGAAACACACCGACCGACCCACCTTCAAATCAGTCCTCAACGACTACTACCGCAAGCTCAAAGCTACAACAACGGAGGCCCTGACCCTCTGGATCAACACCAGCGCCAACCAAACCAAGGAACTCTTCACCATCACCAGAGAGTTCACGTGCACATTATCCCCTGAAAACTCGATCCCCTCTTCACAGAAACTGCGACGCCCTTGCTGACCACTTCCACAACAAGATAGCAACCATCTATAGGAACTTCGATCCCCAACCCTCCGATCTCCACAGCATCCCAACGATCACCACCGACGACCACTCATTGACTGAATGGGAACAGCTCTGCACACCGAACACAACCACCCATATGAACTCCATCCACTCAGGAGCACCCACCGACCTTTGCCCCCACCGGCTTTTTAACCACGGAAGAGACAAGATCAGCCACCAGTTCAGCACCATCCTCAATGCCTCCATAGCGACAGCCACCTTTTCTGATGCCTTGAAACGGGTGGAGATGAGACCCCTCCTCAAGAAACCTTCAGCAGACCCCAGTGAGCTCCAGGCCTACCGTTCCCATGTCTCTGCTCCTGTTCCCCGCCAAAGTCCTGGAGAAGGCCATCAACCCCCAACTCACCGAACACCTGGGGAGAAACAACCTACTGGATCCCTCCCAATCAGGTTTTAGGGCCAATCACAGCACCCAAACAGCTCTGATAGCCGCAACAGACAACATCCGCACCCTAATCAACACTGGAAAATCAGCCGCCCTGATCCTGCTTGACCCCTCCACAGCCTTTGACATCGTCTCCCACCACACATTCATCAACCGACTATGCCAGATTGAAATCACAGACTATGCGCTCAGCTGGATGGCACCCTTTCTCACTGGGCATACCCAGAGTGTCCACCTCCCTCCTTTCTCTTCACAATCCAAGCACAGCATCTGCGGCATACCCAAGGCTCATCCCTCAGTACTACCCTCTTCAACATCTACATAACACCCTTCGCAGACAATGTCAGATCTCACTACATCAACATATTCTCCTACGCCGACAATACCCATCACATCCTCTCGATCTCAGTGGAACCCAACTTGAAGAATACAAACTTTCACCACTGTATGAAGAACATCTCAGCCTGGATGTAGGACAACTGCCTGAAGCTCAACACGGACAAAACAGAAGTTCACAGACACACCGCCCTCTGGAATGACTCCTGGTGGCCGGTAGAGCTTGGGCCAACCCCTAACCTGAAAGATAATGCCCGCAACCTCAGCATCATCCTGGACAGCGAACCCTCCATGAAATGTCAGGCCAACACTGTCTTCTCAGTCTGCTCCCACAAGTAGGTACTCATCAGCACCAGGAAAACTGTGATGCAGGCCCTCATCACCTGCCAACTGGACTATGGCAACGCACTGTATGCAGGGCCCCCCCACCAAAATCATGTCATATGCTCCAGACAACCCAGAACACAGCCGCCAGATTGATCCTCAAACTGCCCAAAATGATCTACATCACCCAGCACCTGAAATACCTCCACTGGCTCCTCGTCCAGAATAGATGCCAATTTCAAGTTTCTAAACCACTCTTACAAAGCACTCCATGACCAAGAACCCACCTACTTGAATCACCACCTGCATTTCCACCAACATCCCAGGAATCTCTGCGCCCCACAACTCGCCCTGGTACAGATACCATGCACCCACCACTGCCGCTCAGGAGAGCGATCCTTCTCACACCTCATCACCAAAGACTAGAACACCCTCCAACTCCACCTCTGCACCACCCTCACCAACCCACTTCAAAAATGGACTCAAGACCTGGCTTTTCGACTGATAACTGCAGCACAGGGCATGGCTACCCTCTAGGGTGATAAGCTGCGCTCTACAAGTACAAATTGTTTGACTGAATGATTGGTTAAGCCTTCTCACTGAATATTTGCCAGTGGTTTCAAAACTCGTATTTCACAGAAAAAAGGCCTAACTATGAATTACTTCCCTAAATAAATAAAAGTGTTGAACAAAGCATTTGCTCCTTATTAAAGTGCTAGTAAACAAATGCTTACGCAGTGACAGTGCTGCTTCAGACCATTAATCGGTCCACCTTACAAGACCACCATTGCAGGCAGACCCTTGGTGCAAGCTTCTACCAAAGAATCCTCCAAAGTGTGAGAAAATAAACATTCTAAACACAGGACCTAGTCAGCAAAACGTTACTGTCACACACTGTACTTCATTTTCTTTCTTTATATATATCTTGTTGAACCTGTCAACGTACTACAAAAGAAAAGCACATTTTAGAAATGCATGTTTTTAATTTCCTTTCAATGTGCATTGCAATCAAAATGTTATTTACAAAAACACATTGTTGCAGAAAACACAATTGAAAGAGTAATAAGTTAAATTAATTAAGCATACAATATAAAAGATCCATGACCGTATTTTGCCATCTTGGGGTTCAGGGGATATTTACAAACCACTTGACCCTAAGGTTTATAAATGTCACTAGAACCCTTTCATGGCAATATAAGCCCATATTACTCAGTTACCCGATATATATATATATATATATACACATATATACTCATATATATATATATATATGCAATTCATCGAATTCCCAACAGCAGCAGCTTAGCTGAAGAACGGGACACGGACACCAATTGCGTGCAGGTATATTCTTCTATTTATTTGCTGACACTCACCGACATGGCAGATGACGCGTTTCACCCAACTAGTGGGCGTGATCACATGACCAGACTATGCGATTTTTTTCATTTTTAAAGCCCCCTCACCCTACAAGTGTCATGTGACTTGATAAACATAGAAGAAATACTCCACTTAAAAACATGTTACAAGAGAACTAGTTGATCATATTAAATAAATAAATACAGTAATGTGGGGCAAGTGATGCATAAATAGTAAAAAAGTTATTACATAATAAAACCGATAAAAGGGGAACAATTGAAAAATTCCTGGTTAAATCCATTACCAATTTTCTCAATGACTATTATATGACAGTATGCATACAACATATATAAAATCATTCAATTCAAATGTTGATAGGGCATGCTAGTTATTTAGTCTAAATGGTTCATTATTTTCACAATTTGATCAACCCCAACAAAAGTAGCTGTTTCCTAATCTAGTTCTTTGTGGAGCATAAAACAAGTACATTAGACTGTGCCATAAAACCAAATTTTAATAAAAAAACCATTAGTGATTCGAACTTGGGCGGTTATAGAAAATTGTTGTAGACTATTTATTCTCATTTTTCTATTTTTTTCATCTTTCTCTCTCTTTTTTTATTTTTTATATATATTTAATTCCTTATTATTATTTACCATCTCTCTATCGCTTATTGTCTCTTTATTTAATTTGTCATCACAAAATCAGGATTGTTTGTATTAAACCACCAAAAATGTACTAGAATTTGATAATCGTCTAAGATGTCAGCTAAATGAACCATTAACAAAATATGATTGACACCCGCTAAAATAGTAGTAAAAGTAGTTCAATTATAAAAACCAGTTGATAGTTATTTGATGTAAAAACAATTAATATCCAAAATAGGTTAAAACTAAAGGGACCCTTATAAATATAGAACTTTAAACAATTATAAATATCAATAAATAATTATAAAAAGTTATATAATTCCTCCCTATTATTCAGTATATATATATTATATTTATATATACACACACACACATACATCCACCTTATACAGGTTGCCTGTTATGTATTCTTTATATCACATGTTTATTTTGGGAGCTCGAAAAATGTTTTGTTTTCAAACAGGGAAATATTTAAAACAACAAGTGAAGGACAAGTTACTTAGCGTTGGAAATGCCTTATCTGGTAGAGACTCAGTCTAGCCACAGATTCCTCACCTTAGAATTATCTCCAGGAGTCAGACTGGATCCAGAAATGTTTTATAGGCAGTACCCCTTGTGTTCCAGAAGGAGGAGTCAATCTTCTCCGCATGGCACTGTCGGCATTATCTGAGCGGGATGTGACGTGCACGGTGCATATATAGGTACCACCCCAGAGAGCTGACATCAGTTACTTTTCGTGACTTACAACGCCAAGAGCGTGGAGCCACAAAGAAAACTGAACACTGATGTGGAAAACTAGGGCCCTGAAAGGGGAAAGCCCTTTCCCTAGAAATAGGTTCACAGAGTGGGGAGGATGGGTGGATCAGTAAGGAATCTGCTAAACAGTGTCTACCAGATAAGGAGTTACCAAATGTAACTTAGAGACTTCTAGCCGCAGAATCCTTACCTTAGAATAGATACCGAAGCGATACCTCCCCAGAGGGGAGTGCCTATCCCGGCGGACCTGGCTGTCCAGGCAGCAGTGTTTTGTGAACATGTGCAAGGAAGCCCACGTTGATTCCTGGCAGATGTCAACGACCAGAACTCCGCTTGCTAACGCAGTGGTCGCAGTCTTGGCTCTGGTGGAATGAGCATGCAAACCCTTTAGGGGGATGCTACTTGGCCAATGCATAGCATATTTTAATAGAGAGCACGATCATTCGGGAGATGGTCTGTTTCTGCACAGCCCTACTCTCTTCGCTCCGACATACCTCATGAAGAGTTAGTCCGCCACCTGGAATTCTTTCCTGCAGTCAAGGTAGAACGACAATGCTCTTTTTGGGTCCAGACAGTGAGTCGCTCATCTTCTTTAGAGGGATGTGGAGAAGCGTAAAGAGTAAGCAGGGTGATGGACTGGCCTACATGAAGGGGAGTGACGACTTTCGGAAGAAAGGAAGCTCTAATTCGTAGAACCAGCTTGTCAGGGTAATGTTCAGGTATGGAGGTTTGGATGACAAGGCCTGCAGCACACTGACCATCCGGGCAGATGTTATTGCCACCAAGAAGCTGGTTTGATGGTAAGGAGCTTGAGAGGACAGTTGTGCAAGTGCTCAACGGGAGCGCACATCCGGATTGTCAGGACAAGATTAAGGTCCCACTGAGGCATGATAAAGGGAGAGGGAGGAAACATGTTACAAACCTTTCAACAACCTATGTACAATAGGGGATTTGAAGAGGGATGGCTGTTTGGGCAACCGCAGAAAGACTTAGACAGCAGAAAGACAACCCTTTAAAGTGCCAAAAGCCAAGCCCTGCCAGGCAAGGTAAAGAAGAACCAGGGAAAAGGGATCAGAAAGGGGGTCAGCCTGCTTTTCTACACACCATACCACAACCATGCCCCAATGGCAGGCGTATATCGTTTTGGTGGAGGGACGCCTAACTGCCAGAATAACATTGCAGACTTTTGGGCGTAAGGTCAAAAGCTGTTAACTGTAGTGGCTCAATTTCCACAAATGCAGGCAGAGTGTTGATAGGTTCGGGTGGAGAACCCTCTCCCGAAGGGGCAGCCTGATACGAGGACCGATGGTAATGCTCAACACCTCAAGATACCAAAGTCTCAGAGCCCAGTCCGGAGCTAGAAGGATGACTTGGGCCCAGTCGTTCCTGATCTTCTTGAGAACTCTGGGCAGGAGTGGTATTGGCAAAAAGGCGTCCAGGAGGCCTGAGCTCCACTCAAGACTAAAAGCGTCTCTGAGCGAGAGCCACATGGAAACTCCAGGGCGCAAAACTGCTGACATTGCACTCTTTCGGCGGTGGCGAGCAGATCTAATCAAGGCTGTCCCCATTGCTGAAAGAGACCTTGCACCACCTCCGGATGGAGACACGATTCGGGACCTGCTAGGCAGCTGAGGCTGAGTTAGTCTGCCCTGGAGTTCACCCACCAGGTGCTGAACCACTAGGGAAGTGCTCCGCCATTCCAGCCATGCTTGAGACACAAGGCCTCTTGACAAGTCCGGATTCTGCAAGAGACAAGAGGCCTCTGAGCCACAGCTCCCAGATGACCGCCCCTTCCCAGGAGTGATGCAGGAGTGACGCATCTCTCACTACTGTCAGATTCGGTTGAGGACAGGAGAGGGGTCTGCCGCCGACCCAATTATAGTTTGTTAACCACCACTGCAGATCTTTTGCAGTTCCCTCTGAGAGTGAGACCATGTTGAGATTTCCCCTATACTGCACCCACCAGAACTTCAGTTCCCACTTCGGAGCTTGCATATGCTAGTGGGCATGTGTCACCAACAGGATGCATGAAGCCATGAGTCCCAGCAGCCTCAGAGTCTGCCTCACCGAAATAAAGGGTAGAGGCTGAAGCACTGGTATCATAGCCTGAATATCCAAGACTTGCTGTTCAGGAGGATATACCTGAAACTGCACCATGTCCAGAACAGCTCTGATGAAAGGGAGCGTCTGTGAGGGAGTCATGTGTGACTTCGGCACCTTCATAGTAAACCCCAGCGAATGCACGAAATTCGCCATAGTCTCGAGGTGGAAGACGACAGCCTGGGGCAGCCCGCCTTTAACAGCCAGTTAGCAAGATAGGAGAAGACTGGCACCCCTGATCTCCAAAGATGAACTGCAACCACCGCCATTATCTTGGTAAGCACCCAAGGGGTGCTTGCGAGGCCAAAATGGAACTCAGTGAACTGAAAATGCTCATGGCCCACCGTGAACCGCACATAACACCTGTAGGCAGCAGGACAGGAATGTGGAAGTATACATCCGACAAGTCCAATGCCACCATCCAGTCTCCCGGGTCCCGGGCACACAAAACCTGAGGATGTGTGACCATTTTGAACTTCTCCTTTTCTGGAAGAAATTGAGAGGGCGCAGGTCTAGGATAGGATGAAGGACACCATCATTCTTGGGCTCCAGAAAGTAGCAGGAATAGCAACCACAACCTACTTCTGGTGTCGGCACCCTCTCTATGGCTCTCTTGGCCAAGGGAGCTGCCACTTCCTGGTGGAGCAAAGAAAGATGGGCCTCCGTCCGCCTGTCACAAGCACCTGGCATGGGTGTAGGGGTAGTCTTGAAGGGGAGGGTGCGCCCCTCCTGACAATCTACAGAATCCATTGGTCCGATGTGACAGACCGCCAGTGGTGCAGGTGATGGCGAGTCCGGCCGCCCATTGGGTGCCCATAATGATAAGGGGGCAGACTATAAGAGCTTGGAGGCTGAGGCTGCCAGGAGAGTGTTGAACTGGCCAGACCCCTGGCTGCCTGACCCACTAGGTCTGTGGGTACAGCGTTCTCGGCCACACAGAGTGTGAAGCTTGTGCGCCACGGTGGCTGAGTGGGTACAGACACAGCTGAAAACCCCTTCCGTGGCTACGAAAGGGGCAAAAGGCAGATTGGGGATGGCGAGGAGTCATGGAAGGCCCTAGGACTTGGCCGTAGCCCTGCTGTCCTTAAAGCGCTCCAGCATTGAATTTGCTTTGTCTCTGAAGAGACAGGAGCCATCAAAGGGCATGTCCATAAGCGACGCTGGGACATCTCTAGAAAAGCCAGGCGTCCTTAACCAGGCGTGGCAACGTAAACCCATTGTTGACTAAACTGCTCTGCCTAGTGAGTCGGTGGTGTCCAGTCCACATCGGATTATGAATTTAGCTGCGTATCTCCCGTCGGCAGCTGCCTGAGTGAGTTTGTCCGAGCCTCCTCCAGGACCGTTGGCAGCACCTGTGCAACTGTATGCCACCAAGCATGGAAAAAGCGGCCCAAAAGGCAAGCAGTGTTCACGGACCGCAGTGCCAGGCTGTTGGAAGAAAACATGTTCTTACCTAAGTTGTCCAGCCTCTTGGATTCCTGATCCAGTGGTGCGGTTTGGAATGCACCAGAATACACATGGGAAGTTGAGGCTTGGACCACCAAGCTATCTGGGGATAGGGTGTTGTGTGTGGAACTTGGAGTTCCCTGGATTAGGGCGGTTGCAGCGGGTAATAGTATTGTTCACAGGAGTCCCTGTGTTGGGCTTGGACCAAGTCCCTAGCAGGACGTCAGTAACAGCTTCATCAAACAGGATAAGCAGTTCAGAAGGGGAGACTCTCAGTTGAAGCACTTCTGTCAAGACGTTCATCTTGTCTGTCACTGAGAGCAAGCCAAGGTCCAAGACCTCTGCCACCCTCATCACTACCGTTGCAAATGAGGCTTCCTCCTCCATAGCCATGGTAGGGGGAGAAAGCATGGTAGTATTTGTAGAAAACAAATCCTCACACCAGTCCACATTAGGGACATCATGCTGGTATTCTTGATGGTCCGGCGACCCCTCCCACTCCTCTCCCAAGTCCTAGCCCATAAGAATAGGGCTCAGGCTATGGCCTGGAAGGCATGGCTCCAGTCGGTGCTGGAGTCTGCGTCTGGCGATACCCACCCGGCTCTGTGTCAGAATCGGGGATCAGAATGGGGCCGGCACTGGGAGCAGAGGTGGCAAAACAGGTGCCGGTACGGATCCATCTGTGGATCCAAAAGGCACGACTGGAGCCGCAGGAGTGGATCCAGTATGGGCCACACCCAAACCCACGAGACCCAGAGAAAACAGGCTGTCCAAAATTTAGAAGTATAGCCTCATAAAGTTCTCTTAATTGGGCTGGGGTCACTCCGTCTCCCGGAAATTCAGGAAGGCGCGGAGATGGCCCAGATGCTGGCTTAAACGCAGAGTCAGGCCTCGAATGTCGACACTCCCTTCTCTCATTGGCCGACAGACAAGGAGAAGTCAAAGACCTCTTTCGCGACTTCTTCTTGTGAGACTTGCCGAAATAAGTTGACGACTTAAAGTGTGATATAGACCTCAGACTTCACAACTGCTCCGAGGACATTCCTCTTAACTGGGATGTGGATTGTCACAGCGTCGCAAGTGTTGAGCCACCAGGAGCTTGAGGGATCGCTCCCTCAAGGCCTTCAGGTTCATGGCGTGGCAATCTGAGCAGGCCTTCGGATCATGGTTGTGCTCCAGGTGTCAATGTCATAAAATGTGCGGGTCCATAACTGCCATCGAGCGGTGACTGACGCCGCAGGGCTTGAAGCCTGCCTTCCTAGAGGACATTCCTGCCACATCAGTCTGAAGAAGATAGAGATCTGAAGCCATTAATTAAATAAGTGCCAAACAGGCATGGCCTCAAAGTTTACAAGACCCAGACCACAGGAAAGGCGTCGCTTTTAATAGCTGACCAACGCTTCTCCCTGGGGGTCAACTTTCTGCTTATAAGAGCTACTGGTTTATCTTGACCATCTGCATTAAGTTGTGAATACTGCACCTACCCCAAGATCAGAAGCATCTGTCTGGAAAATGAAGGTTTTGGAGTAACCAGGACTCTGCAAAAGTGGAGCACACCACATGGCTTGCTTCGGGTCATCAAATGCCTTCTGACAGGTAACTGTCCACTGAAATTTCTAAGGCATTCTTTTGGCAGTGAGATCATTAAGAGGTGTCACTATGGATCCATAACCCTTAACAAACCTCCTGTAGTACCCAGTCAGGCCCAAGAATGCTCTGACTTGAATCTGGGTAGTGGGAACAATCCAGTCCATGATGGTCTCAATTTTGATCTCCAATGGATGAACTTGGCCTTCACCCAAAAGGTGGCCTAAGTACACAACCTTACTCTGCCCTATCTTGCACTTTGTGGCCCCGATAGTGAGGCCTGCCTTCTGCAGGGCCTCAAGTACATTTCTGGGGTGGACCAGGTGATCCTCCCAGGTGGTGCTAAAGACAGCAATATCATCTAGATATGCTGCACTATAGGCTTCCAGACCTGTCAGATTTCTTCACCAGGCTCTGAAACGTGGCAGGGGCATTCTTCAAACCAATAGGCATCACAATAAATTGATAATGACCACTGAAAAAGCTGTTTTTGGTCTGGCATTCTCAGAGAGGCTGATTTGCAAGTAACCACCAGTCAGGTAAACTGTACTGAGATACTTGGCAGAGGCCAGAGTAACAATCAGCTCATCTGCCCTTGGGATTGGATGGGCATCAGTCCTAGTGACCGCATTGGGTCTCCTGTAATCTACACAGAACCTCATCTCTCTCTTACCATCCAGGGTGTGAGGTTTTGGGACAAGGACTAAACGACTAGCCCGTATTAATAGTATGTATTAATAGTCCTTCATCTATTTCCTCTCTTTGCTTTAGGCGGTCAACTGTCTCATCATTTGGTGCCTAACCCAGCCTCCCCTGATGTCATATGCCCTCCCTGGAAGCTCCCACATGTGGTCGTGATCTTCAGATTCTTTTTTTGCTTCCTCATCTTCTGGGGAGGTGGGTGAGTCACCTGTAAATCCAGAAATCTCTTCAAACTGCAAAACTACTCGTACAGGTGAGAAACCCTTTCATTTTGCAGTGTGAATCTTTTCTGGAGTCACATGCTGACGAAGTTGGCTAAAGAACGATGATGGATTCAACCCAGATCTGTGACTGGGGGTGAATGTCTGAAAAGTTTCAGCACTCCGTCCATCATCTCCTTGTGTTTGCTTTGTTCACCCTAAGTTGGCAGGGTATGCCCAGACGTGGGCCCCTTGCTCACTTTGCCACTGGATTCAAGCTAGCCTGGCTGATGAGGGGTGTTACCCCAAAACCGGTCCCAGGATGCTTATTTCCGGTCCAGGGAAGATCTGGCTTGGCAGTTGGGGCTGGACTTTTCCCATGAGGCACAGGGTCAAGACTGATTTACATATAGCTGGCTCTGACTGGGGTGGCGAAGTGAGCTAAAGAACGATTACGGATTCAACCCAGATCTGTGACTGGGGGTGAGTGTCTGCAAAATGTCAGCACTCCGTTTATCATCTCCTTATGTTTGCTTTGTTCGCCCTAAGTTGGCAGGGTATACCCAGATGTGGGTCCCTTGCTTACTTTGCCACTGGAATCAAGCTAGGCCAGCTGATAAGGGGTGTTGCCCCGAAACTGGTCCCAGGATGCTTGTTTCTGGTCAAGGAAAGATCTGGCTTGGCAGTTCGGGCTGGACTGTTCCAATGAGGCACAGAATTAACACTGATTTGCATGGATTCAAACCAGATCTGTGACTGGAGGTGAGTGTCTGAAAATGTTTCAGCACTCTGTCCATCATCTCCTTGGGTTTGCTTTGTGTATTGACTTTGTAGAAATGTTAATCCTTGTTGTGGTTGGGTTGGGGCTTGAGCTGGTTAATAAATGTTTTAATATTTTTTGCCCCAATTCAGCTTCCTTCTTCATTTGAATGTCTACGCAATAGTGCTAAGTGAATGTGTGCACTGATGACCAAGTAGCTGGCATGCAAATAACCTGCACTGTTATTGCTAGGAAGGCTATTTTTGGTCCTTTTTGCGAGTTAAGTATGCCTTAGGCTTGGTTTGTAGTTGTATTTCCGAAATAGAGTGATATATTTGGACTGTTTCTGTGACCCATCTAGTGATGGTATTCTTTGCAACTGATTTTTCCTTTATTGTCTGCAAATGATACAAACAGTTGCTTTCCCCTCCTGATTGATTTTGTTATCTACATTTAGAACATAATCGCTCTTCTGGTGTCTAGAGTGTGTAACACTATTCCCGCTTGAGTTTTTGGTTCTTGAAAGAAGATTGGTATTTGAATTGATTGGTTTATGTGGAAATGTGAGATTACATTGGGTAGGAAGTGTGGGTCTGTTCTCATGACAATCCTGTTTTTGTGTATTTGCATTATGGCTCTTGTATTACAATTCACTTACTCTTCTAAAAGGTGTAATTGCGATAAGGAAAGCCGTCTTCAATGTGATTATCTTTAGAGAGGCCTTGTGTATGTATCTATCTATCTATCTATCTATCTATCTGTCTATCTATCTATATATACATATATATAGCAGAATTGAAAACATTCATAAAAAACATATATACATCTTTACAAATAATGAAGCTGCTTAATCCATTCAATGTTGCTCTCAATTCAATTACAATTTCCACAATGTACCAACTTATCTCATAATGGAATAAGTAACGAAACAACAAATTAATGCTTTAAGCACCTTCATTACTTGCTAAGATTTATATATTTTATGAATATTTTTAATCACTGCATGTATATATAAGATGTGTATACATATGTCTGCTATACACTGTAAAAAGAGGTGCATACCTTGAAGTAAGCATTGGCTGTGTTGGAATTTGAAGAATTTTTGGTGCAAAGAAATGAAAGAAATAAAAAAAATCATATTTAGGTGCGGCTCAGATCCCGCAGATTTCTTTCACATAGTATGGACATGCCCACACATTACCCCCTACTGGACCGCCTTAGAGACAGAGCTCATGGAGGTTTTGGGATGGGAGGTTCCGCACAACCCCCCTGAACATATTACTGGGCGTCACTGACGGGTTTGACGGGTCCAGGGCAGACAAGACATTCCTGGGAACTGCTCTAGTGGTAGCCAAACGCGACATAGCAGCCGCATGGGAAAATCCCATCCCGTCCACTCTAGCCAAATGGCACCGGGGAGTTGACTGGTGTGCCACACAGGAACACTCATTGTACGAAGCCAGAGGTTGCCCTGCCAGACATCGAAAAATCTGGGGCAAGTGGCTGGGTATTCTGGCCTGAGCGTCACCTCTAGATCCATGGGTCTAGCTCGTTGTGCCCCTACGGGGGAGAGCAATTACACTGTACCTTGTTGTGCCAGGACTATGTGCCGAAATCCACATGTTCTGATGCTGCCTGATATGCTGTACTGTTTGCTTTTGTTTCTTCTTCACTTCTTGTAAAAATCAATAAAATTGCTTATCAACAAAATAAATCATAATTGTTAAATAAGTGGAGTATGTGGTCCTAGTTTTATGAACATTTCAACGTTTGGAGGAAATGTCTTTAAGGAACATGAACTATACGCCGCACAAGTGGGGTTTAATGATGGAGGTTTGAGGCGCCGGGCATATTGTCTCCTGACCCCATTTTTTGAATAGTTGATATGAACAGCAACATCAAAATACTGCTGGCACCATTTTAGATGTGCGAGTCTATGGACTCAAAAATCATTCTGCGGCCTATTGACACTTATGGGCAGATTAAAAACAAAACACAAACAATTAAGCTCCTACAAAGTGCACAATTTAACTGACTGTAAACAGCCAATCAACACAATTTTAGGGAGATGTTCATAGTGAAGTCTACTTTTTATAAAAAAATATAGTACTGAGTTCATGACCTCTCACAAGATTGCGAACCCGGCAAGCCTGGCAACAATGGCAGTACTTCCTGCATAGGATGTGGACTTTGACTAATGTGCATACTATTTTACATTTTAAAGGGCATACTGAGTTTCTCAAGGGCTGACAGCACAGTATTCTATCTCCACATGCAAAAGTGCCTTTACTTGACAACAGGAGGTACTTCCATTATTTTGTGCAGAGCAGGCCATCTGAATAGGTGCTACTGTTTCACACAGCTCCCAGTTTCACATATCTCTTCAATTTCAACTGCTGACATGCCCCCCTGTCCATCTCTGGCTGAAAATCTGAGTTGCTGAAAACAGAAGTAGAGGAGAAGACCTATGTCATCTCCGAACCTCCTCAGTGACAGACCTATTACACATTTGGACAGATAATTTAATCCCAGCACAATATAGGGGATAATTTTCAGGCCCCTATCCATTATGTTCTACGGACTTTGTTATTCCTCTCAACTTGACCGCACACCATCTCAAATATACTGCTGGGCTGCATTCGCTACTATCACTCCCCACTTCCTCCTAAAAAGTAGAACTAACTCACCTCTCCACCACCCCATCCCTTTAACATGAATCATCAGTAAAAATGTTGAACCATCCATCCCAAATTCCCAAAACATATATACACCAGAGAATACTTACAGGACTATACCGTGGCCAGACAAGCCAAAATTAAGCCTCCTTTCTCCCCCTGACCTAGCCCACTTGCTCTAGGTTCCCCATGCCCACTAAATCATCAGTGACTCATCAGACATAGGCCCTGCTACCCCTCAGTCACAGTCTGCTCTGATAAATCTGTATCTTCGAGTATTATTAAATATGGGAGTCTTCACAGCCATTGCTTAGTGCTTTGCAGCCTTTTGTTCTCTACATATGGTTTAGGAGGAGGACTTGGTAGAGCTTGGATTCTTTGACATTCTTTGCGTCTGTCCCAACGGGGCTGATGACCTAAGTCAATATCCAGGCTTTTTTTCTTCAATGTTTCATCCTTATGCCTATCCTGGATGCTTAGTATCTCCCTGACACAGATTTAACTTGTGTAGCTGTTGGTGCTATTCAAATATTTATAAAGTCGGAGGTCAGCAAAATATGGTGATCAGACAGAATGATCTGCATTGTTGTTGTAGAGTCAGGGCTGAGAGGTCTTGCTAGAGAGGTCTTGATAGTGAGTTCTATTTTCCTGGCTAATCTCTAATTCTTTCTGGTACCAGGAAATTGTGAACTCTGGTCAGTGTCTATGATATTTAGCTCCTGGTCCACCTGGGTTGGCGATCCTGGGATTAAGGGCTATTTCGATTTGTTCTGACTCATCTGCTGCTAATAGCTTCTGCATCAAGACAAATTCTGCAAGTCCTTAAAGAATTATATTCCTTTCTTGTAGAGTGATCACCAATTCCCTCAGGAATTCTTATTCCATGGAGCCTTTGCCAGTAGATTCTTCGAGGTGTATTCTCTTCCCTAAGTTAACTGCTGAAGGTCCTTGCCCAGCTCTGTCCACAGTGACCGCATTTGTTTTTTAAATCCGTGGAACAGTTCCTTCAGGAAAACACTGGTGACTGTGGAAGTTTCTTCCTCTATGGCTTTATATACTATGCAAGGGGGCTTCCAGCAGGTACTGTGTCTATTTTGTACCTTGTGAATTTCTTTTGAAAGCCAAAGATTGAGTGACCATTATGCATGGAGAAATGTTAATTGCCAGGCATAATCTCATCTAATTTCCAGCATTTTACATTATACTTGCTATGTGAAATTCCTATGCTTTGAGAAAATTATGTTGCAGCGGCATAGGAAGAAAATTTATATCTATAACTCAAGTGTCTGTTGCTTGGAGCACTTATGTTTTTATTTCAGCTTTTCTAGCGCGAAATACATCTTTGGAACCACAATCGACGCAAGTACATATTTCATACTAAAATATACCACTAAAGTACAAGTTAATTACCTTTGGTAATGATGTATCTGGTAGAGGCGATTCTAGCCGCAGATTCCTTAACGTAGAATTATCCCCAGGCGTGAGACTGGACCCGGAAAACTTTCATGCCCAGCATCTCTGCGAGCCAGGGGGCGGTACCACGCGACTCCGCCCGGACGTCCTCCGCGGGCGTGACGTCAGCGAGGTCACATAAGCCCCACCCCGGCGTGCTGACGTCAGTTTGCTTCGGAGAACTTTTCTGCGCCACAACAGGGAGCCATCACAACAAAACTGAGGAGAACATGGGAACAGTGTGCGAAAAAAACACAGAAACAAAACAGTGAGAAACAAAAGGTGAGGAACAGCACCAGTTGGCACCAAGGTACCAGGAGGCTACAACAGCAAGCCAGAGCAGGGAAAGAGCAGAGCACCACTCTGAGGAACAACTGTGCAAGCGAAGGCGATAGCACCAGTTGGCACCAAAGTACCAGAAGGCCATAGTAGTGAAGTAATAGCAGGGAAAGCGCAAAGCACCACTCCGTGCAAGCCAAGGTGATAGCCATCCTGGAGACACAAGCTTGTGAAAGCGCCATAACAGAAAGAGAGAGAGTCTGCAACCACAAACCACACAGTGAAGGGCCACAAGCCCGGAACAGAGGAGCAACAGCAATCTACCCCAAGACTACACTGTCAAGGAGGGCCATAGCCCCTGAAAGGAACAGGAGGCCAAAGGACAGGCAAAAGAATCCCCAACGTAGAAGACCGCAAGGGGATCAGAAACTCTAACAACAGAAGGAAAAAGAGCAAAAGTAGGCCCCTACACTGGGGAGAAACCAGATGGGGGGACGCCTGACCGGAAGAAAATGAAGAGGACACCCACAGAACACAAGCCACCCAGAGGGAGGCGAGCGCAGAAAACCAAACTGAGGGTCCTCGCAGAACGGGGAAGAAGGGCGGGTCATGAAGGAATCTGCGGCTAGAATCGTCTCTACTAGATACATCGTTACGGAAGGTACGTAACTTGTACATCTGATAGAGACTACTAGCCGCAGATTCCTTAACGTAGAATAGATACCCTAGCCATACCCAGAAGGGAGGAGGGCCTGCGAGAGAGCCTCCCCACCAGGACAGACATAGAGCCCCTGCAGGGGACATGTCACAGGGACAAGAAGGGAAAGGCCAGGATATCCTAAGCCCAACCAAGGGAGAACCGCCCAACACCCCACAGGGGCAGAGAGAGCCCAAAAAGCCTCAAGGAACACAAGGACCACCTCAAACCCCAGGGAGAAGAGTTAGAACCAGAGGCAGAGCCCACCGTAAGAAACACATACACAGTGATAGAAAATAGCTGAACACACCTCGGCCGCAAGCAGCGGACAAGGCAGGGACGGCTCCACCGCCAATAGCGCAGGCGGAAGAAGAAAGGAACAGTTGCGCAAAGCCCCAGCGGAACCAGAGGCAGGGGCACAAGGGAATACACCAAAGGCCACAACGGTGGAGTACAACAAGCAGGCCTGCACGGGCATGCGCAGCCAGCAGGAGGCCATACCACGGAACAGTGCACCCAGAACAAGCCAGCCGAAGGCAGAGGCCAGGGAGGGCCAGGACCCACCCCAAAGGAGGGGCTGGTCCAGAAACACACACACTGACCCATGAAAGAAGTGGAACCAGGCAGAAAAGAAAGAGAGAGAGAGACGGAGGACGGACCAAAGCCGTCCACCAGAACACAGAAGCCAAGGAAAGCCAGTCCCCCTGGAACACCAGACAGAGGACCAAGGCCGAAACACCGGACAGAAGTGCGGAACCGCCACAACACGATGTCGCAGACAGCAGGCCAGGCTGGGCTAGCCAAGCGCGGACAGGAGAAGGCTGGACAGACGAGTGGGGAGCCTGGGCGCAACGCAAGCTGCTTCAAGACAATCGTCAAGAAGATCGCACCTGCGACATACCGTGACGCCACAGAGAGCAAGGAGCCCAAAAAGGGCGACCACCCCTCCCCAGCACATGACAGAGCTATGTAATAGCTACAATTACCCCACATAGGGTATGTTATGTCCCAAGAAAACATGGGAACACCTCTTAGGAAAACATTTCCGCAGCAGAGAACAAACAGAAAGACCTGCAGGTAGAACCGCAGACGGCTTGTCAATCAGCCAATAAAGAAGACGCAGGAGGCCTAATCTCAGGACCTACAAGGGCTTATCAACAGCCAAAACTACAAGACAAAGAAGGGTCGGACCAGCAGCCAACAACACCGAAGGGCCAACTGAAGGACCCTGAAGGCACACCAACCAGACAGAACACGCAACCGGGGCTACCGAACACTAGACCCCGGAATAACAAGGGGAGAACACCTCCCAGAGCACAGCAGGGGACCAACATCCAGGTTTACTGAGGGGGAGGAGGAGGAGGACAAAGCCCCGTAAGGAACCTCTGAATAGCAGAATCTGCCGGGGCATGAAACAAAAGAGTGCCATCAAAAGGGAGGTCAACCAGACGCTCCCTAACATTCTCAGGAAAAACACTGTCCCTCAACCAAGCATGGCGACGGAGGGCCACCGAAGAAGCCATAGTGTGACCAAGAGCCTCAGTGACATCCAGTGCAGAGCGAAGAATAAACGCGGCCAGCTCCCGGCCATCCAACACATGGTGTCGCAGATCAGCGCAGGCACCCTCCTGAGAATCACAAGACAGAAGGGACTCCGCGGAATCCAACAAGCAGGAAGTGACTCTGGCCAACACGCAAAGTGTGTTGAGCGCCCGCAAGGCAGTACTGGAGGAAGCGAAGATGTTACGCCCCCACAAATCTAACCACGGGCCTCCCTTGACGGAGGAGACGACACCAAGGGCAAAGAAGGAGAGGCAGTCTAAAGAAGAGGGCCCCTGGTAGAAGGGTGGAAGGAAAGGCAGACAGGATCATGCGTAGCAGGACGGTGGCGGTGCAGAAGCGACTGGGGCGCCGGGCCCCCCATGGCAGGACGCCCCCAGGCTCCCAAGAGAGAATTATGAAGCGAAGCTTCGAAAGGAAGAAGCGGCTCCCGTCCACCAGAGCCCTGATGGAGAACCTTCAGCAAATGGTCCGCGGGTAAATGGGCAGCCGGGTCGCCCATGCGCAAAATCCCAGCGGCCATGGAGACAGCCCGGGCGAAGGCAGCCCTCGCCTCCGAAGGGCAACGCGGTGGGGAGAGCAATTCCTCCGTGGAAGACGGCTGTAAGTTAAGTTGGCCATCCCCCAGCCCAACCAGTGGAAGAAATGGCCAAGCGCGGACAGGAGAAGGCTGGACAGACGAGTTGGGAGCCTGAGGCACCTCAGGTGAAGACTGTGGGCACGGGAACGGCGAAAAGCCCTTCTTGGAAGACGCCGGGGAAAAAGCCACGACGCGGCATCCCATCTCCGGAGAGGAAGATACAAAAAGTTGCCGAACCTCTGGAGAAGAGGGGGCCTCCAAAGACGAATCGACGACCCGACGCATGCATGGCGACATGGAGTCCGCCACAGGCGCCAGCTCAACGTCGACCGGCGCCGAAGGGGACGCCGAGACTACCTCCACCACCACCGGCGCAGTGGGGGAACGGGGCGGGTCGGGCGGCTAAAGAACGACGCCGAAAAGGCGCCAACTCGACCTCCGACGAGGCAGCCGCGCGGAGAGACGACAGCCGCCGGCGCCTGAGCGGCGTCAACTCGGCCTCGGACAAGGCCGCTGCCTGCCCAGAGGACCGAGGAGGACTCGAGGACGAGCCACGAGTCCCGGCAACCTCCTGCGACACCACAGGGACCCCCACGGGGGTTTGCGGCGAGGCAGAGGCGCCGTGGGCCGAAGGAGGGAACCCTGTAGGGCCGCACCCCGACAACACCACACCCCCAAAACCTGGAGCCGACCCTGTCGGCGCTGGGCTCGAAGCCAGCGACTCCGCAGAAGGCCCCGCGCATGGCGAGGGATCCGTGGACGTCCCAGGAAGGGGAGGAGGAGCCATGGAGGCCTGTAGGGCCGCAGCATAGGCCTCCATTTGGACTCTGGACGCTCCTACGCCGGGTAACTGCAGGTAGGGTGACGACGCTGGAGGCCACCCAACCCGCGAAGCACCTGTGCCCCCCACAGGGCAGGGACCGGGCCTAGGGGACAAGCTGCGACACTTACCAACTGGCGAGCGATGCCCCTGCGGCCTCTGAGGAGGACGATGTCGGAGACGGAAGCGACTGTTACTAGACCCTTCCGCGGGGGACGGACATGGAGATGACGCCGACCTGGACATACAGGCCGAAAGGAGCTTCATCTGGTGCTCCCGCCAGGACTTCGGCTTCATCTGCTGACAAGAGTCGCAGTCCGTGGAGTCATGGTGCCCCCCCAAACAACACATGCAAATGGGGTGAGGGTCTGTCGCCGACATATGGCATGCGCAAGACGAGCACGTCTTAAAACCCGAAGGCATTCGCACACTGCTCTCAGAAAGGAGACGCAAAGAGTAAAAAGAAGGCCTGAAAACAGGCCAGGGACACGATCCGGATCCGCGTGGCACGCGGAAAAGAAGGAAACTGACATCAGCGCACCGGGGTGGGGCTTATGTGACCATGCTGATGTCACGCCCGCGGAGGACGTCAGGGTGGAGTTGCGTGGTACCGCCCCCCGGCGCGCAGAGATGCTGGGCAAGAAAGTTTTCCGGGTCCAGTCTCACGCCTGGGGATAATTCTACGTTAAGGAATCTGCGGCTAGTAGTCTCTATCAGATTGCCAGATTACCACTTTGCGTAGTTTTTTCACAATTTCTTCAATTACGCAATAGGGAAATTAAGCAAATTTCGCACATATCCAGTGAAGCTGTCCTTCACTGTGGTTTTGTCCTTTTGCTGATACCATTGTTTAGAGGTGGTGGTTGGGTGCAGGACATCAATACCAAGTGTTATCACATCATATACCCTTCCTGCGATCCTAATGTCAGGATCCTTCCTTCCTACATGGCTGGTTTGCAGTTCAACCTTGGGGTATCGAGGTTCCTATCACCAAGGAGTTCACATCACTATTTTCTTAGGTACCCTCCCCTCGCTTTTTTCTCTCCAGCTAGGGGTGGCAATGGTGACAGGGGTCTTCTCTGGTTTTCATGAGGGATGCCAGTTTAGGAGTATCAATGGTACAATTGTCAGTACAGTGCAGTCCACACACGGAGGTCGTTTCAGACTGATTCCAATGCTGGGTCCAATTGTCCTTTCTGCACCAATGTGTGACTAGGACTCTACTCAGTCACAGGCTGCCATCTTGTTCTGCATCACACCTCAGACCCCCCCTCCACTTTTCTTCTCTCACCACATGTGCTCCTTTGCCATGGGACAAGCCTCTTTGCTTCCAACCTCCTTCAGTTTCTGCGGCAGGAAAGAGGGATCACTAGTTGTGCCAGCAGGCTGAGGCAAAGAAGTCTCATCAAATATCTCACTTCATGCCAGTAAAGGCAATGCCCCCATCCCCCACTCCAAATTGCACTTTAAAACAAGTAAGAGAGAGTAGCTTAAACAGTTGAGGGAAATTATAAATTATTTCAGTTCATTGTCATCAGGGTCCAGAGAAGGAAGTAAACATCTGGCACTTCTCTAAAGCTGCAGAATCACACTGATCAATGAGCAAAAGTACAAAAATTAGATGATTCACAACAATTTACAATGAAGATCACATTATCTGCAAAAAGTTGTCAATGCAATACCAGACACAGATAAAGGATGGCAGCCTTCTTCATTCCACTCCAAGCGTAAGTGCAGATACACATCTGCAACATCACAAGAAGCAATTTTCAAAACTCGTCACTCATGACATCAAAACACTTTTCAGATGGGCCATACTCACAACCACACCCTTTCAACGAAACACAATAAAACCTTCATATATTTTAATGTGAATGTGGATGATCCCGCCTGCATCCTCATCTAACTACATGCCTAACTTCATAGAAATAGGTCCAGGTGTGCAACGCCCAGAGGGCTAAAGGGGCGTTCACCACCCGCAACCCCCCAGTCGTTTGTCTCAGCCCGATCTGCTGCAGCTTGAACTGCTGTGGCATGGGTTGGGCAGTTTCTGGAGTCTTATCTCAGCCACCAGAGATTTTTTCACAGGTCTTTCAAAGAGCATTTACATGCCTTTGAAAACTGGTTAACGAGGCTTTGTTTGTGTTTTTTCACTGGTTCAAATACCCTCTGGGTCCCCACTCTGCCTATTCCTTACATTTGTATTTCATTTTTACTGCCACAGTGGGAGAATGCATTTAGTGAAAAGGCATCTCATGAATAGGGATGCCACCTTTCTAAAAGAAAAATACATGCCATTTTTTGCTGTTTAAAGAGTCTGCAAAGGCCTTGTCTTGACACTAAATAGGGCTGTAAATATAAAGGTAGCTATTCATTTGTAACATGACTTTTCTGTCTTCTTCTCCTTTAATTATTAGTCATGGGTCATTAATGCAGCCCTCGAACACTTTTAAAAGTGCTTTCTGTTTATATGTTGTTTGAAGTATGTACAGATAAGTGCTAAAAAAATACTGGCTTTATATCATTTTGCTTATTTTAGTACTGACTGGGACATCAAAATACCGGTGGTATCTGTAGAAATCCGGTCAGCTGGCAACTTAATCACAAGACTGAAAGTTTGTTGCTGGATCAGCAAATTATTTATTTCCTCCACCCTCCATCCCTGGTTGAGGCCTTAATAGCAATAGTTTATCTTCTATCTGAAACTCTACGCCAGCCGTCAATACAATGCAGAGTTGCTCCAGGTGTCTGGGAATATATCTTGCATTCGGACAACTCACTCCTCATTCTCACTGCTCGCCCTTCACTTTCACGCTCACTCTGCACTCACACTGCTCGCCATGCACTCACGCCATTCACCCTCCTCCACCGATCACCCTGCACGCTCATGACACTCCACTCACTTGTCAATTTCTCTGTTCACTCCACACTCTAAGCAATTACACTGCACTCATGCTGTTACCCTGCAATTACACAGTTCATCTTCCTCTTAACCTGCGCTCACACGAGAACACCACTCACAGTGACCACACTGCACTCATGCCTCTCGCCATGAACTCACACTGTTCTCCATCCACTTACACTGCGTTCACATGAGGACACCGCTCACCCTGCACTTAATGATCACACTGCACTTGCACACTACTCACTGTGCACTCATGTGAAACTTTACTCCCATCACTCTCACATCACTCCCCATGCATTCATTCCACCCACTCTGCACTTTCACCCACACCTAAACTCATATGTCACATCCCTCACCCTGCAGTCACTCCTCTCACCCTAATCTCACACTGTCACATTGCTCACTGTATACTCACATAGGCAGGCACTCCTGTCACTCACACAGCTCACCCTTCACTCAAATGAGCACAGCTCTCACCCTGCACTCACACCACACAAACAAGCATAGCACTCACCCTGGAGTCACACCACTCACTCTGCACGTCCTCCTCTCACCCTGTGCTCATACAAACCTCTCAGCCTGCATTCATACAGGCAAGTCTGTTTATTCTGCCTGTTTCCAAGGACAATAGTCTGTTGGAACTCACAGGGACACTCACTGTGTACTCACAGTGTACTAACTCCTATCACCATGCACTCACTCACCAGTCTCTCTCACAGATCACCCTTCACTCTCGCCACTCACCCTGAACCACACACAGGCACAAAACACACCTTGTATTTACACCGCATCCTGCATTCACTCTTCTCACTATGCACGCACTCCTCTGACCCGACATTCACTTGGGCCCTCCTCTCACATTGCATTCATGCAGCTTACCGGACACTCACATATGCGCATTTTCCACCCTACACTCGCACCACTCATCCTGCACTCACTCACACAATTCAACATCATCCAGCACTTACATGAACACACCTCTTACTCTGCACACATATTTCTACAAAGACACCCACAGAATACCTGCTCTTTCCATAGTAAGAGATGCCTCCTTAATTCCATCTGCAACAATTGGGCTGGTGCAAGAGTGGAAAGTGGACTGAGAATGTGGGATGGCACAAGGAGGGAGACTAGGGCTGAGGCTTTGGGGTATGGTGCTGTATTGAGGACTGTGTGACATTTTAAGCTGTTCCTGGCTTTCCATTCACCACAATGCTTTATTCCAGGACATGTAATTTTTTTTGTTTTGTTTTTTACATTGTAAGTTGGGTCTCAAAAACTCAGAAATGCAAAGTGTTACTGGAATCCATGGTTGATTAAGAAGTCAAGCATTTCATAAGATCAGTTGGATGCCGTGATATTACATGTTAGAATGTGGATTCGTTATTTTTCAATACTTAAACTGCTTGATCCACAAATGAAACCAAATATAAATCGGGTATAGCTAATTTAAGGAAGTGCACTTTTCATTCACATCATACTTGTAACAAACATTGACAAGGCGATATAATATTATTTTTGAATAGCGCATAGAGAATATGTTTTTATTAAGCATCACAAAAAGGAAAGGCAAGTATAGCAGAAGCAGCAGGACAAGGTTTTCTAATACATTAAAAGCAGATTGACTAATGGAAGTGTAAGTGACAGTGTGTGTGTTGTGTGAGTGTGACAGAGTACAAAGGTAGGAAAGAGGGCAAGAGATATAGGGTAGGGAGAATGTGTGTGGGAGAATGTGTGTGTGAGTGTATGTGTATTATGCGTGCAAGTGTGCTGCTGGTCTGGAATAATGGAGGTTATTCTTGCGTTATGGACAAGGACACTAATGGCATTGGATGAGAGAAGTTAACTACAGCAAACTGCAGGTCCTGACATGCTTCTATTAAGACACCATCATTGGCTGTGGGGACTTGAATTGTCTAACTGGGAAACCTGCTATCCAGCAGGGACACAGAACACACGCCACCACATCTGGCTGAAGGCCCTGAAATGATGCCCATAATTCTTAGCATATGGGGTGGATCCATAGCAAAATGGTGGAACTGATATTTGAGGTAACTCTTGTCATAAGATTTCCTGTACTTATTTTATAGGGGGTGTCAATGGCAAAATGCTGACCCTTGTATACTGGTGAGAGGAGGGGTTGGGGGGATTTTTAGATGTACCGGTAACTGTGACTGAAGTATCCATTGTAAATAAATGGTACTGTCATATTCAATGTACTCCTTGGCATAAGGAGCTTACCCATGAAAAATGGTGACCTTGGTATAGTGGAAGTCACTTCTGACTGAAGACATTTAAAAAAAATTAGATAAGCTCCTAGGAAGGGCAGTATTTCCGGGTGCACTATGAAAGTACTGGAAGATTTCATGAATGTCCTATAAGGGTCTGTGGCGTTTTAGCAAATTTGATCTCAAAAGTTCCGAAAAATTCTCATTAGTCTACTCTCCCTTGAATCTTCTACAAGAAATCTGTTAACTTACTTTGCTTGCTGGAATTTGCGGGGGGTAGGGAGTATCACTCTGCACCACTAACATAGGTCTTTTTCTTCATATAATGGGTATGAGGTTAGCTCTGACCAAATTTCTGGCAATGCTTGTCCTGGTCCATTGGTGGGAGCAGGACTGGCTTTAAGGCGGTGCGACTGGTGCAGCCACACCTGGCACTGACTCTGGTGGGTGGCACTGTGTTTTTTGTCTAGTGGTAGTTTTGACTTATTGTAAAGTAGCGCAGAGGGTTAATGTGACTGCTGCAAAGAATGTGTACCATGCAGATCACAAAACTGAGTGTGAGTGAACTATGAGTAGCACTATAAAATATTAGATGTACATCAGAGCGAGGCTATTGAGAGATGAGGTGCATTGTTAGAGAGTGGTAATGAGGGAATTGATGGAAGTTCCGGTCTCGTCGCGCCCCTGCCTAGGTCAGGATAAGAAAACCAGTCTAATCGATCATACACAGCACCAAAACACTTTCCACATAGACCACACTGTAACTCAACATTCTTCTAACCAAGTACTCCCCCACCTTATAGTGGGTTACACATCCACTAATGCACTTTGGTTACTCATCAGGGGTGTCAAGCATTTAGCAACTGCAGCAACTAGACAATAGAAACTTGGAAGATTACCAGTAATGAATATTAAAATGGTGGAATCCTTAAATTAACACAACAGCAGCCTTATCTTTTTTACCATCCTGGTTTTGAATGACAAGAGTACAGGAAACAATCGAAAAAGACTCCGGCAGTAGTGTTTTTCAAGTAGTTCTGTATCTTTTCGCTCATACTCAAAACTTCAGCCCTGAAATAAGAGGGCATGGACCTAAATGTTTGTTCGGGTAATGGCACCTCACTTCTGCCATATATGTCCTGTTACAAGACCAGATACATCAAACTTAAGAATAAGACTTAACAAATGTGGTGATCATTGTACACGGTGTCATCTCCTCTAGCAACTTTCCCACAATGTCATAAAAATGGCTACCTCAGTGAGGCTTTCAGTCAATATTTTAACTTAAAAACAATTTTGGACTGTATGATCATAAAGAGTTTTGCAGAGGGGAACATGGGGGCTAGCTAACGTGCTGGCCGTGAGCTCTTCTCTCCGATGCTGCAACAGGAATGGAGTTTTAGGTAAAACAATGCACTAACCTTAATGGAAACCTGCTGAAAATTACAAGCACTGGTTAGATATTTTCTTTTCTGGGAGAATTCCCTAGCATTTTTTCTCTGGTTGAATGAATGAATAAGCTGCCCCGAAGCATAGATGGCAGCGGCAGGAAAATTACAGTAGGCGGAGCGGGCTCCTGGTTACACGCCGCGCAAGGACTTGCAGAGAACAAAGAATCTTTGCACTAGTGGGTTTCCGGGGCTACTCAGGCAGTTATCAGCACTAACTGGCAGCTGCGCCCAAGGATAAAGGCAGTTTCTACAAACGTACAGGAGCTAGGGGTAAGGAAGCAAACGGAGAGAAAACAAGAATATATGAACCTGAAGTGGAAAGCAGCGGCAGGCAGCAGAGGGAAATCCTGTGTGCTTACCACTCCTCCAGTGTCGTCAAAGAGAACATTGAGAAGAAACCCAGTACATCAAGAGACATAAACTCCAGTGGAACCAATACCGGTAAGAAATAACAGTAGTAAGAACAGATATACATTAAGAATTAACAGCACCAACTTAGATACACTGGTAGCAGTAGATGGTGGCATTGGGAAAATACAAGAGGTCAAAGCAATAATAACTCCCCACCTTGTATGTTGTTACCACTGGTTCACAAGAAAGAGGTGGTAACCCCTCGCTGACTTCAAGAAATCCATATCTTAGTACAAGTTGTAAAGGAAACAGAGGTCTCCCAACTGAACCTGGAGAAAGAGTTAAATTTACACCCTCATTGTGATCGTTTTTTAAGGTACAGGTTAGGCAATAGAAGAGAAATACCATAGCATACCAACCTGGCTCTTCGGTCCTATTAATTGATGGCAATGACATGGTAAAAAAGCAAAAATCAAAGTAGGGGCAGGGAGTAGAGTTAAAAATGGGTTTACTGTATTTCCCAGGATGCGCCAGGGAAACACAGACAGTAACTATGACATACCGTCCAAAAAGGTATCTCAAATGATGGAGGGACAAAAGCAGGTATCACAGAACAACCTGGCATTGAATAACTTCTAGTCGCACTGACGGAGGAAATCAAACTTAAATTTACTATATCTGAAAAGAACCAGTCTAAAATACAAGGTGCCTGTGACAGTCTGGAAACTAAAATGACCAACCTCACACAACGATTAACTAACATGGACGTCTTACAAGAGAAACTAAATATGGAGGTTGAAACAAGTTATAGGGAGATCCAAATAATGAAAACAGGGGAAAAAGCTAAGGGACAAGATAGAACGCTTAGAGAACAATGCTAAGATTGTTAAATATTCTGGACTGTATAGAAGGGGGAGATCTAAAAGGATTTGTGAGTACTCTGGTTAAGGAGCATGTTCCACTAGTAGCTTGAGAGGACCTGGAGGCTGACATACAGAGACTTCATCGAAATCACTTCAAAAGAAATCCTAAGAAGGAAAAACCAAGGAAAATGTTAATTAATTTTAAAACCTACTCCCTGAAAGAACAGATACTGTCTGAAGCCCTGAAGGCCAAGAGTTTCAAGAAAGGCAAGATTTCTTTCTGTATTAGGTCAGACATTTCCAAATCAACTCAAGACAGGTAATGGGAACTAGGGAAATTCATACAAGATCTCAGATCTCAAGGCGCTACAGCCCAGCTGAAATTTCCCGCAACATTCAGAATAATGTGGGGAAACAAAATGCACAACATATCAGATCTCACTGAGGTGGAGAATTTATTGCAAGGGAAACACTAGTAGTCAGAAGAGAGAAGAAGCTTGAGGGTAAAATGAGTTAACCAACACAGTTGTGGGGCTGGTTGCCCTGGGAGGGCGAGGAGATGCAGTTGGGAGTAGGAGTCCCACAAAAAGTTTGAGAGTTAATTATAGTCTTCACTGGGTGGGGAGCATGCAGGAGGAAAAAAAAAGAATTTCCCCATTTAAGACAATAGATGCTTGAAGAATCACAATATTGGCCATGATATGTAGCCTACAAACAAGATAACGAACAAAATATGTTTAAGGGTTATGATTTGGAACGTAAACGGGCTACGGGAACATAGCAGGAGGAGGAGCATTTTAGAATATCTAAATCAGACAGTGAGATCATAATATTGCAAGAAACACATTTACAGAGGGGTGAGTGGGATAAAACTTTAAAGACACAAAAATGGATTGGACAATTCACATGCACAGACCAAAGATGCAATGTGAAAGGGGTAGTCATTCTGATGAAAAGCTCAGTGCAGGCTAAGATAGAAAATTATATTGGTGACGGTGGTTGGCACTTAATACCAAAATACACTGTGTACGGTACTTGTTTAAAGGGTACAATGGGATAAACATTGATGAGCCAGGACCCCTCTTCGAGCTGTACGACCAACTAGTGGAGGTCGGAAGCTACATCCTATTAGAAGGCGACTTCAATGTGCTATTAGACCCCTCGTAAGATAAATCCACTACCAGACCAGTGGTCAATTCTCCAAAGATGAGAGTTTGTGTACACCACATTATGACTGGGTTTAGAAAGTAGGACTCTAAGCAGACAACCTGATCATTTACACTCAAGACCTTATGCAATCCTTCCCTGCTATTCAAAATACATGAATTGATTTTGGTAGAGAGTCAGGTTTCTCAGTGAATCAGTAAAAAACTGAATTAAGGTCATGGAATACTCAATCAATCCGTTCGCTAGAAAAAAGGGAAATTAGAGACTTGGGAATTCAGATAGTAAAGGATTTGGATACGATGGCTCAAGTTAATTTTAAAAACCTTATGACCGTACCCAAAAAACGACATAAATCCTGGGCATACCTCTCCCTCTCATTTCTTGGTAGAACAAATGTAATTAAAATGCGGTTACTTCCAAAGGTCACTTTCATATTCAATGCAATTCTCTTGGAATTTGGGACAGACTGGTTTAAAAATTGCAAGGAGAATTGAATAGTTTCATTTGTGTCCATAACAGCACGAGAATTGCTTGGAAAAAACTACACAGGTGAAAGATAGATGGGGGTATTGCTCTCCCAGACTTCTAAATATACTGTTGAGCCATTCAACTGAAAAACATAAGACTGCTCTTAAGAGGAGGCTCCCAGCAGCTCTCCTATTATATTGAGCTCTTATCAAAACCTCACTGGATGAAGGGGACCACTTCTTACTTAAATTCGATACCCAAACTTTTTCAAGAAGATCAAGCTCAAGACGCTAACTGGAGCTTGTAAAGAGTGGACCTAAGTCAGACGAGCATTTAAAGTTCCATACTACAGCAAGTTCTCCCCTATATAGAACTCACCAGGAATGTCAGAATGGTTACAGGATGCCAAAGCTAGACCTTTAAAGAAAGCTGGGATTACACAGTGGGGACAACTAAAGGCAACGGGCACGTTGTTAACGTGAAACACGCTATCTCAGCTCACGGACAATAAGCTTTCTAAATTTAAATTTTACCAATTGCCGATGAGGCAGCCGCGCAGGGGGGCTTAGGGGTAGGGAACCTAGAATAGGAAGAGAAGTTCCAAAGCATTCTTCCTTTGAACAAAGAAGTATCAAAATGGTACTGGAAATTAGGGCTAGGAGAAAACAGACCATTTTCTTTGCCTGCGGTGCTATGGAGAACGGACCTGTCGTTGCTGGAGTTAATAAACAGATGGCAAATATCTATGGCTACACTTTGTGCAACTGTTTAATCTGCATCTCAGAGAAGATATAATGTATTTACAACACATAGGGCATACAGGTCTCCAAAGAAACTGAGGAAGAGAGGAGGTCAAAAGAAGAGATGCGGTCTTCAGTGTGGACTCGAGAAAGCAGACTATGTCCACATGTTTTGGCAGTGTCCAGATATCCAGACCTATTGGCAGGATGTGGGTAAGATCATTATGGATCTCGGCCTTCCGGGCGGTGCCTGTGGGCCGGAGGTGATCGGCCGCGTGTATCGGGCGGCCAGGGGGGGGTGGTCCTGCCTGTGGGCCATCCTCTATCCTGGGCTGTCGCAGAGCTTGAGAGAAGGGTACTGACACTTGGCATCGTCCCGGGCACCTTGCCTGAATCCCATCCTCGCGGACAGGGCCTGGTCTTGTGTGGCCCTCCTTTGTACTCCCTGGTTTGGACCCCTTGTGTGCCCTGGGCTCCGGAGACCGGGTGGTGTTGGCCGCTTCATCGGGCGGCAGTGGTGACCCTGTGGCGGGCCCTGGACCCACCAGGCCTACGACTTTTTGGGCTCATCCTGATACTGGGATCGGCGTCTTTCCTTCTGAGCGAGTGCGGCAGAGACAAGGGGTGTTCGGCCGCGCTATCGAGTGGCATGAGGGCCTCCCTGTGAGTCCACCCACCCCCTGGTGAACTGCATTCGGCGGCCTCCCCGGAGACCTGCCTTCGCATTTGGGCCTCATCCTCCACCCCCACACCGGGTGTCTCCACATCGTCCGCCTTGGTCAGGCTGCGGACTGTTTCCAGGGGCGGCTGCCTCCGCCTTGGGTCGCCCGTCATAATCAGCCCCAGCCTCCTGGGAGGTCCGGTGGCCCCCTGTGACATCCGTGCCTCAAGTCTCTTGGAGGGGTCCTCCCCCTGCCCCGCGGGGCGCCGCCATGGGCCGGAACGGACCAGCTAAGACCAAAATCGATCGCTTCACAACTACGGACAATGGGGCGACGGGGGGCACTGCCGAAAGGGACGCACCACCGGCTTCGGACCTATCCACCATCCTGCAGGCCATCCATACCTCGCAGTCCTCGGTGGAGGGGAAGATTGCGGAGGTCCGTTGGACATGACCCTCATCCAGCAGGACCTTAGAAACGCCACGGCCCGGATCACAGAAACTGAATCCCATATATCATCAGTGGAAGACAACGTTTAACAACTTAAGGGGCAGGTGGCGCGCCTCCAGGCGCACACCCAGGAGCTGCACCGGAGGGCCGAGGATGCCGAAAACAGATCCCACTGCAACAACCTTCGCCTGGTGGGGTTCCCGGAGGGGGCAGAGCAGGGCCGCCCTGTTGAATTCATTGAGAAATGGCTGAGATCCTAGCTCCCAGAGGGCTCTCTCTCTCCTTGGTTTGTAATTGAAAGAGAGCACCGATCCCTTGCCCCGAGGCCCCCGGCATGGGCACCGCCACGTCCAATCATAATGAGAATCCTCAATTATAAAGACCGCGACTCCATCTTGGTCGAGGCCCGCAAGCATCGACGCCTCCCCTACGAAAATCACTCAATCCTGATCTTTCCAGACTACACTCGGGAAGTCCAGGGTCAACGCCGCTCGTTTGGAGAGGTGAAACAGATGCTCAGAGCCCTCAATATCCAGTATCGCCTCCTCTTCCCAGCACGCCTGCGGGTGGTGTTCGACAACAAAACCTTGTTCTTTGACTCTCCGGCAGATGCATGGTCCTGGGCCACGGAGGAGTGTCCCATTCGGCCCCATGATCAGATTCCTCTCCAAGACGGTGGGGTGGATCTGCCCGATCGCACTGGTTTGCCAGACCAAAGGCCCCAGCGCAACCGCTCACGTAGGCACCGTGGGCATAGGAGGATCCGCTCTGACTCTCCATTGAATCCCTCCCAAGTGACTGGGTCGCCCCGGGAGGGCCTCCAGATTGTGCGACGTTCCGGCTCATCTGGCCGCCTGGGCCGTGGGGGGTCTTCACCAACCTCCTCCATGCCTGATCTTCCAGACACTAATCTTTCTCGTAGCCCAACACTGCTCAGAGGCCCAGTCTGAGTCCTGCTTCTGCCCGCCGGGCCTGGCTTCGCGGCCAGAGGCACGGGCCGGCTTACTCTGTTCTCTCTTTTCTTAGACTGTTTTATGGACATCCTGTCATAAGGAGGGGTCCTCCACGCCTTGTTCGATCCCAAGCCTTGTAGTTTGGTTCTGTACTGTTGTTACTGTTAGGGCGACAGATGCTTCTGTTCCTGAAGTATAGGGTGGGGGGTGCGGGTAGGGCAAAGAGGGGGGGAGGGACCGTTGTCCCATGGTTTTTGGTTTCTAGTTGTCCTTTTGTTTCACCACACAGGCACTCAAAGGACGCCCCGTCTCTGGCATTAAGAGACATGATTCATGGTATCTGGGCCCCAATCACGCATACCGGCGTTAGCGCCCTGGGCCGAGCTCCCCTCCAGGGCCGCCCCCCCACCTCGAGACAGTCCACTAGGATGACAGTCATGTTACACCAGGGTATATCCTTGCGCCTCCGGTACTGCAATGTCAATGGTCTCTATGACCGCCTCAAGCGATCGGCGGTTCTTCAGTACGCGCAGCGACAGGGGGTGGAGGACCTAATCCTGCAAGAAACACACCTACTGGGTAACCACTGCCCCTTCTTAGCGAGATACGGGTACGACAGGGTCTGGCACTCGGGCTTCGTGCGCGGGTCCCACGGGGTTGCGTTTTTGGTGCAGCGCTCCCTTCCGTTTGTGGCGACACGAATTGTCCACGACAATCAGGGCACCTTTGTGGCTCTGCCCGGTACCCTGAATGGAGTACCCCTTAACTTGGTGTCATTGTACTCTCCCCCATCACAATTGAATGCGTCCCTGGCCGCCGCTGCGGGACTCCTGGCTTCCTGGCCCACGGGCCCTATCTTACTGGGGGGTGACTTTAACGCGGTTCCCTCTCCTGCGCTCGACATGACTGGGCCCCCTTCCCATGGCAGACTGGCACATGCGAAACACCTAACGGATTGGGCTGAATCCCTGGGTCTTTGCAATGCATGGCGTGTGTGGCACCCGCGGTCTAGACAGTTCACCGACACCTCGGCCGCGCACCACACACACGCGCGTATAGACACCTTCTACATTCCCTCGACTGACTGCCTCCTGCTTCAAGATGTCGCTATCCACCCTAGGGGTATATCGGTCCACTCCCCGGTGGTACTCACTGTGGGTGCCCCTCCTGCCTCCATGCGTCAAATATGAAGAATTAATGCGTGGTTTCTCCAGGACAAAGACTTCCACAAGGTGGTGGGGTGGGAGTTAAAACAATACTTCCAGACAAACGAGGGGTCGGTGTCATCCCCGGGCGTCCTGTGGGAGGCCGGCAAGGCAACGATACGTGGAGTTGCCAAGGGGCAACTCAAAACCCAGCGGCGCGCACGGCTGGAGCAGCTCACCTCACGTGAAGTGCAGGCCCTGCACCTCGAGCAATCCACCGCCCTGAACCCAGACGCTTCCGATGTGAGGCTCCTTGCTCACATTTGGGAGGAGATTCGCCAATTGTCGCATGACGCAGCTAAACTTCTCTGGCACTCTTCTGTCGCCAAGGTGTATGGGTGGGGAGACAAGAACATCTCTCTCCTCCACAGACTAGTCACCTACCCCAGAGCGAATCGCATAATTCCCAAAATTGCAGACCAGGAGAGCTCGATGCGCAATTCCCCGGCCGGCATGGCCCAGGCATTTGCAATGTACTATCGCCAGCTCTACACGGCCAGGACTCCCTCCCTAACGCTTACAGATCTGTTGCAGGCTGGAGCCTGTCGCCTCCCTCAATTGGACTCAGAGGCTCAGGGCGATCTGGACCGTCCTATCACCCCCGCAGAAATTGGTGTTGCGATTTTTCTCGTCTTGTCCGGCAAGACGCTGGGACCGGAAGGCCTCCCCAGGAATTTTACGCTATGTATCGTGAGACATTGACTCCATATCTCGCCCAAATATTTAGGGAGGCGAAAGGTTCCTTCCCCTTCGAAACCGACATGGCCATTGTGGTCCTTCCTAAATCTCAACCACTCTCCCCTCGATGCGCGGACTATCGTCCCATCACCCTCATCAATATGGAGCTGAAGCTGTACGCTACAATACTCGCCCAGCGTCTTAAGCCCCATTTACGTACGTTTGTCCATCCGGACCAATGTGGGTTCATGCCAGCACGTGGCACTCGTCATTGTTTGCGGAGGCTCCACACGGCTCTGGCTTACCGGAACTTGCTCACCCCCTACCTCTCTCTCCTCTTGGTAGACTTTGAGAAAGCCTTCGACTCGGTGGATTGGGGGTTCTTGGACGACGTTCTGGCAAAGATGGGCTTTGGTCCCCCCTTCCTCGGTTTCGTCAGAGTACTATACGCTCGACAGAGAGCACGGGTCTTAGTGAACGGTGTTCTGTCGGAACCCTTTCCGATCTGCAGGGGAATGAGGCAGGGGTACCCTCTCTCTCCACTGCTTTTTGCCCTGGTGATGGAACCCCTGGCAGCCCTGATACGTTCCAGCGGGCGGGTGCGGGGCTGGAAGTGGCCCAACACGGAGGTTGATAAAATCGCCCTTTACGCGGACGACGTCCTGATTTATTTGGCGGACCCCGCCAGTTCGGCCCTCACTGCCTCCAGATCCTCTGGTCCATTGAACAGGCGTCGGGCCTCCGGCTCAATCCCGAGAAATCGGTCTTGGTTCCCCTCCACATGTCCAGGGAGTGCTTTGATTGGCAATCCACTATACCACTCCCTCACCAATCCTTTAAGTACCTAGGGATATGGGTGACTTTACTCCCTGAACTCAGCTGGGCCCTCAACGTTACCCCCTGGTGAAGCGAGCCAAGGCGGATCTGTCAAAATGACAGTCATTGCCGTTGAACCCCTTGGGAAGTGTCGCTCTGTTTAAGATGATGATTCTTCCCAGATTACTTTACATCCCCAAAACACCCCTATTAACTTCTCGAGAGCGTGGTTCCGGGAACTTGATAGCTTGGCTTCCAAATTCCTCTGGGGGCAGGGTAGGTCCCGACTGGCCCTAGGCGTTTGTCAGATCCCCTCCTTTGATGGGGGCTTGGGGATGACCCATCTATATTTGTATTATCTAGCCACACGCCTGCCCTCCCTGCACAACTGGATCAACGGAGGATGGTCGGATCCGGCATACAGACTGGAACTCAGTGAATTGGGCTTGTCCAACCTCCAGTTGATGATGTATGGGGCCCCTGTCCTGTCTTGCTTACCGGAAGTGACGCGCGCACAGACTCTCCTGTGGCAGGGTACCTGGCTCAGAGAAGTCAACGGGCTGCAGGGCTTTCGGTCATAGGCATTTCCCAACTAGGTGACATTTGGGTGGGCGACCACATGCGCTCCTTCCAGGACCTCCGGGCTAGGCACTCCATACATCACTCACGGTTTTACAGATATTTGCAGCTTCGCCACGCCCTTCAAGTACACTTAACGACTGGTACACAACTCCCAGATCATAGCCCTACCGAGGCACAAATTATGCTGGGGGACCTGGGGAGAGGGGGCATCTACCGCATTTACCGGTCGCTCATTAACAACACTCCAACATCACTTGACCGGCTACGGGCCCAATGGGAGGAGTGGGTGGGTTCCTTGGAAGAAGAAGACTGGCGCAATGCCCTTATGGCTCCCAGGACAGTCACTGCCTCCGCTAGATTGTGCTTGACACAACTTTATTTCTTGCATGCTGCCTACCGGACGCCGGCACGCCTACATCGGGCGGGGCTCCGACCGACCCCCTCCTGTGACAGGTGCGGTTACGAGCCAGACGACTTCTTTCACATGGTATGGACTTGTCCATGCCTGGTGCGCTTCTAGGGCGACATTGAGGAGGAACTCACTGAGGTGGTGGGGGATCCCACACGACCCAAGACACGCACTGCTGGGCATCACAGACGGGTGGACGGGACCAGGAACGAAAAACTCTTTTACACCACGGCAATGGTTTACACCACGGCAATGGTAGTGGCCAAAAGAGACATTGCTTCCGCCTGGAAGTGTCCTGACCCTCCCTTCGTGAAGGAAGTGACGGGCCGGAGTGGACTGGTGCACCACACAAGAGAAGACACTGTACATGGCACGTGGCTGCCCCAAGAAATATCGTAGGGTCTGGGGAAAGTGGTTGGGGTAATGGTCTGATTTCGATGGGGATGCTCCATTATCTGCCTTTTTGAATGCGTATGTCTTTGGCCTTTGGGTTGTCCAGAATAATGCAAGTAATGCTTTATTACCGTGGTATCGTGATGATTGGCTGGTATTTCCTGTAAAATCAATAAAAAGTTGTTTATCAAAAAGATCATTATGGTTATAATGAATAGAGAGATCATGTTAAACCTTGCACTGGTTATCTTCAACATCTTCAATGGGGAAGGGCAGGATGGAAGACTGAGGAACCTACAATCAGAGTTATTTTTTATACTTATATTAATTACACAAAGGGAAATATGCATGAAATGGGTATACATTGAATCACCAAAATGCACGATTGGGAAAGAACAGCGCATCGCTTTTGTAGATTGAACTCCACTAATGGGTCTCAAAAACGGTCCAGAATGTAGGAACCTTTTGTGGCACGTCAAACAGATTAAATAGGAGAAAGAAATACTGCAGGTGAGACAGTCAAGAATTCAAAGGTCCAAGGATTAAGACAATAATCAACAAGTGAGGAGCACAAGGTTTGATCTTTGGAAACTCTTGAATGTTGAACAGGCTAAGTACAGGAGCTGGAGCCTACTATAAGGCCCCTGGAGGTAACACAAGAACTAACTCCTTGCCTCCTGTCCCATATAAGGATCAACAAAGTAATATATATATATACATATTAACACCCTGATCGTCTTTCCACAAACAGGCACCAACACCGTGAAGAATTATGGCACAGACGGCGATTTATTTCAAATTCAGGTCAGACGCGTTTCGGCGGTGAAACCGCCTTGCTCACTGCATGAAATATTCTGTCAGTGTCAACCAAACAAATACCTCCACCATTTACCTGTGGTTGCCAAGACAACCAGTACATGTCATAGACATAGAAGTTTTTACACCGTGACTTTGCAAAATACAATTGTGCGTGAATATATGAAATAACATACATTGGTAATATAAACAGTATATATTCGCATCTGTAGGCAAATTTATTTGCTTAAATAAAGATCGAGTTCAAAAGTCACTCAAAATGGAAAAACACAAAAGTGATTAGGAGTGCCGCTCGATTAGGAGCGGAACAGCCCGTCTCAGTGTGTCCCGTGTAATGTGTTCTAAACCAATGTGGCGGTAATGGCATACAGAGGAGGGAATATGACATATGAATATCAAATAGCCATAAGGGCGATTTTAAACGGCCTGCTTAGTCTACGTTAGTATATGCAGTATCAGAATACGAGACCACAAATACATCGTAATGCAAAGTAAAGCAAGTGGGGACTACCACTAACAGAAATTCCTTACATCCATATGGAGGGAACAGAGTAGATGACAAGTGCCACTACTTGTAAGAGATTAAAGGAAAAAGGGGGGGGGGGGGGTTGGTTTAAATATCACCGCTAAGGGATTATTCCGCCCAAGTGGGCAAAAGGATACATATGATTTATAATGGCAGGCCAGAAAAGGAATTGAATTACCTATTACCCTCCTACTATACCTGAACAGAAAATATATATACACAGGGATAGAGGCACATATAAAAAATGGGGTGGTATATACAGGTAAATGTGAATTGTCATAAAAATTTGAAATGATTTTTAAGGTTTAGAACAGTCATGCTCCGAGAAAAGGGTTCAAACGAAGAGGCCAATCTTCTCAAATAACGACTCAGAGATGGACATTAAGCGCTTCATCGGCATTCATCCCATGTGGGATATATATACATATACACATATATATATATATATACACACACACACACCTTTTTTCTATATCCTGGATATTTCTGGAATATTTTTTGTGCAAATTTTTTTATTAGTAAACTTACCTTGCAAAATGGTCATCCAAAAATGTACGGAAATGCTCGAGCTCCAGCCTGTGATTGATCAAAAAGCTGAGATTGTAATTGCGATATTCCACAGGAACCAGTTCCCAGAGGTTTGGCTCTTTAATATTGTCCGGTGGAGGCAGGAAAATGGCACCAGGAGTAGCACCCTAAGGAAAGAAATGTTTCAAATTAAACAAATAATTGTTAGCTTGATAAAACCAAACCTTGCATTGTTTTTTCTTTATTGAGGACCATGACATCATAACATTGTAAAGAATTAGTACAGAAAGGTCTTTTTTTTTTTTGTTGTCTACCTCTTTAAGGCAGCCGTAAAGGATACAGTATATGAGTGCGTACTACAGAGGTACACATAAGGCATTGAAAGAATACTGCAAGTACTTTCGGAGAAATGCAACATATTCAAAAGTGAGACATCTGTGATATAATAACATCCAAATCGCAAAACGTAAGTGTCCTATTTGATTAAAATAAACAACCCCAGCAACTATCCCCCAAACCTTGCATTGTTATATAAGAATTATGTTACTTACTCAGTAAGCATCTGTTCTTAGCATGTAGAGCTGTAGATTCACATGCTTTGCATACTCATGCCATCTAGTGTTGTGTCTGGATGTTTGCAAGTTGTTTTTCTTTGAAGAAGTCTTTCCAGTCACGAGTTAAGGCGACTCCTCCTATCGGTGAAAGTGTGCATAGGCATAGACTTCACAGTTAGACTGTTTTCCCGCAAGAGGGTGAGAATGGAGTAAGTTTGGGGTTTTGTGTAACTAGTGGGTCAGAGGGGCTATCACTCATGTTCCGAGTCACGTCTCCAACTAGGTTACAGTTTTCATGGGTGTTCTAATTGTTTAATGCCTAGGTCTGTGCACGAGGGTTTATAATTGCCGCAAAGATTTAGTAGCTTGAGTTTTGGTGCACCATTACGAGGGCTCCGATTTATGGGATTTATGGGATATGTTTCAGCTAATGCTTTGTCTCACAGTTGAAACATATTACCCCGCTTTGAGACGAGAATAATGACCAGTTCCAGCATGGTATATCTGTGCTTATATACACAATGTGCAGGCCCATTGTTTAATATATATTGGAAGTTTTGCATTGCAGGCGGTGTATATTTTCTGTAGAGGGTCCGAATTATTTTGACATTGGACTCTATTTACTCATCTGTCACTTTGGATAAATTTCCTGAGATATATTATCACAGATTGTGCAAACACTATAGGTTACTTTTCGATAGCGATGAATTAGGTGTGCAGGGCACATTTCGGCGCTTCTCTGTGACCAGGACTAGCTACTTGAATATATTGCGTTAAACTTTTTCTAATGCATTGGGAATCTTGTCTCTGTTTCTCACTTCAAGTGACACATTGACCCATACATCTATATATATCTTATGAATGGTAAACATTATACTTCTTTGTCTAAAGGTGCACTAGTCTGGTTGGATAGTCTCCATCAACATGTGCTAGTCCTTAATTGAACTGGCACACTCATCAACGGTCTATGGCTATCATACCATACGTGACATGTACCTACATTTAGTGTGCCTTGGATCGTGCCAAACAACTTGTACCAGCTTGGCCTGGCTTATTAGCTTGAAATTCTGAGCAGGTAGGCATCACAACCACATAACGCATGATACTGCCCAATTATACACCTAATCAACTCCAGATCCAACTAGATAAATACTGTGAATTTATGTCTTCTCTTGGTCTTAAAGTCAATAAATCTAAGACTTTTGTTATGAACATCGGGAAAAGAGCCCAAAAATGTAAATCTCTCTTTATCGAGAAGACCAGATTAGAAACTGCCACCACCTATCCTTATCTAGGTATCCTTATTGACAATCACCTGTCCTGGAAACCTGCTATATCCAGTAAAAAACTGCAGTTTCAACGTACAACATCTGCACTGACCTCGTTTTCCAGGAAATTGGGTAAGCCCGCTCCTACTGTGCTCTTGCAGATTTACCAAGCCAAGTGTATGAGTGTGGCAACATACGGTGCAGGAGTCTGGGGCTATGTGCCTGCTGACGACCTACAAATTACAGAAAACTCCTTTCTGAAATATATACTAGCCCTCCCTCGTAGTGCTCCTACCTTCGGCACCCATGTGGAACTCGGTCGGGAGTATCTGACTGATATCATTAGCTACCAACCGATTCTACTTTGGCACCGTATATGGACCCAGGAGCAATGTCATCTAACTAGGTCACTAATATCTGACTGTCTCACTTTGTCCTACTGGAAAAAGATTCCCTGGCTGCTATATGTATCGAGATTTTTGTCAGATTTGAATCACTCTGCATATTTTACTGATCCCGAATCCTTAGTGGACATATCTAGAAAATCTTTGAAAAAGCTATGTGCTGACCACTTGAGTGATCTTCGTTTGTGTTCTGAACTTGTGAAAAAATCAAACGTTCATTTAACGATGGTCCAATTTCCTCATGGCATTCAATTTTATCTGTCATTTTTTCTGTCAAATTATGAGAGATATGTTTTAACCAGATTTCGGTTTGATCTATTTTATCGTCTTGTTTCATTGCCTGTGCCCTTAGACTGGTCACGGGAACTACCAAACTGTCCCTGTGACGGTCTTACTCGCCAGTCAACTCTGCATGTAACCTTTTTCTGCGGTTTCTATAAGTCCCCGCGGAAACGTTGGCTGGTTCCTCTGCTTCGACATATAGGGCTGAGAAGATGCAGACCGGCTCTTCTGGCACTTCAAAATCTAGATACCCCGTATGTAGCCAAAACTGTAGCCTGCTTTCTTAAAGCCTGCTTGAACATTCATTTTCAACTATCGGCAAATGTTTCTTAGGATTTTACCGCTTATTCGGTTATTATTCCTGTATATAGAGTGTTAGCGTTTACTCCTAAATGTCTGCTTCCCTCAACAGCCATTACCAAACTGAATTTTTACTGATTATTTGCGCTATTATTGTTGTTCTTAGAGTGTCAGTGTTTTTATGTAAATTGCCTCCCTTTTTAAGCAGTCAGTGGGCAAACTGATTTTTATAATGTTGTAATGCTTCAAATGAACTTTTTATGATTGTAAATTCAATCGAAATAAAGTATTTTACTACTACTACCACATTGGTGGATGCGCCATGTTATTTAGAAAATACGATTCTTTGGCTTGATTTTCAGATGCCAAGCTACAATTTTTGCTCAAGATAATTCTTACAACCAGGTCATAATCCAGTGAAATGGGTGTCGCCTTAGATTAATATTGGTAGGTCCCTATTTGTGCTTTTGCATGGGGTATCTCACATTGGTGTATATGGTTCACGGATTGTCTTAGGTGAGGAGTGTGGGTGCCTGATCGCCTGCTTTTTATTCTGTCGTCTCATCTTTATTTTATTCTGTCATCTCATCTTCATGATATAATTTCAGCTGTTTCTTAATCCTAGAATTTCATTCGAATTATAATCTTCCTTCTCCTCTTTCTTTGTTCATTTCTTTTGACATATGTACGTTACTACTATCTGTTACCTTAGAAAATCGTTTATGTTGTGGTTTTTGTACGTCAGTTTGGGTATGGTCTTTTGATGGATCTCTGTAATGCATTTAGATAGCAACATTTTGCTGCATTGTTGTTTTAATGTCTTTTCTATGTAATATATGTGTTGTGCACATATAAATGTTGTCGGTTAAGTATAGTGTTTTGTAAATGTCTTGTATATATCTTTTTAACTTCTAGCCCTGAAGAAGTCCTATGTAAAAAGGACGAAAAGCGTTGGCTGATGGTTTTGTATAAATTGAAAAATAAAGAAGAGAAACATCATATAATTTGCATTAGCAGCGACTTTCTTCATTAAATTAGGATTCTGCAATATTTATGGATAATGCTTCATGGACTTTTCTGATAAGTGGTGGTGCAGTTCCAATCTAGCTTTTTTGTTCCTATATTTCCTGTGGTGGAGGAGTGCTTCTGAACAAGGGGCACATTTGTGAACTTGCACAGAAAACTGTTAAGTATCTAAAATGTATTGGTAATTCACGGTACTGGTGCTGCACATGTTCTTTATGGTCCACTGTCCGTCTCTCGAGTTTTCTGAGAATAGAGTAAGTGAGTGTAGTAAAGAGATGTCCATGCATATATAATGTAAATAAGGAGAGCAGCAAAAACTACAGGTGACTGGGGAGGAGGGAGGGCGCATGTGAATCTACAGTTCTACATGCCAAGAACAGATGCTTACTGGGTAAGTAACATAATATGTTCGAGGCATGTGTGCTGTAGATACAAATGCTTTGCATAGACTATATAGCAGTATTCTCCCAAAGCGGTGACTAACCACTAGTTTTCACAGTTGTCTGAAAAAGTGTCTTTAGCACTGCTTGCCCTACATTAGCTTGTTGGCGTGCGAATACATCCACACAATAGTGTTTGGTAAATGTGTGTGGTGTAGACCATGTTGCTGCTTTACAGATGTCAGCTATAGGAATGTTTACTAAAAAGGCCATAGAGGCTCCTATTTTACGAGTAGAATGTGCTCTAGGGGGGTATAGATAAAAAGTTATTTTAGCATTTGCATAACAAGTATGAATACATTTAACAATCCATCTTGAAATACCAGTTTTAGAGATAGGATTGCCTTTGTGAGGTGGAGCAAAAGCAACAAACAGTTGTTTTGTCTTACGAAAGAGTATTGTCCTCTCAATATAGTATAATACCGCTCTTCTGACATCAAGTGTGTGAAGAGTTCATCCTACTCCAGATTTGGGTTTAGGGAAGAACACAGGTAACTCAACCGATCGGTTAATGTGAAAAGCAGAAACTAATTTAGGAAGTAACTTTAGATTGGTGCTAAGCTACCTTATCTTTATGAAGCTGAAAGAAGGGTTATTCTAAGGTTAATGCCTGCAGTTCACCACCTCTCCTTAATGAAGTAATTGCAATGAGAAATGCAACCTTTCATGAAAGAAACTGTAAAGGACAATTAGGTAAGGGTTCAAAGGGTGGACTGATATGTCTTGTAAGTACAATGTTAAGGATCCACACTGGTGCCGGTGGTATCCTGGGTGGTATTACTCTTTTCAAGCCATTTATTAAGGCTTTAATGACAGGAACCTTAAACAAGGATAAATGCTGTCCGTTTGGCAAATATGACACTATTGCTGCATGGTGCAAACAAATAGAAGTGTAAGCTAGACCAGTTTGTTGTAGGTGCAAAAGGTAACAAATAATGTTTTGAATAGAAGCATCCAGAGGATAAATTTTGTTGTTGTTACAATAGACTACAAATCGTTTTCACTTTGCTGCATAACAAGCTCTAGTAGTAGGCTTTCTAGCTTCTTTTAGAATAGTCATACAGTCTGGTGGTACGTTTAAATATCCAAACTCTATTATTTCAGGCACCTCATTGCTAAGATGTGCTCCTTGGGACTTGAATGTCTGATTTCTCCATGGTTCAGAGTGAGAAGACTTGAGGTGAGATGCAGTTTTTGATGTGGAACTACTGACAACTCCAAAAGGGTAGGGTAGTGTGGCATGGTTAGCGGGCCCATAAGGGGGCTATTAAAATCAGTGTGAGGGATGGTTGCATGAGTTTCTGAACCACAAACAGAAGGAGTGGGAGAGGTGGAAAAGCGTAGGCAAATATCTCTGACCAATTAATCCATAGGGCATTGCCTTTGGATAGAGGGTGTGGGAACCTGGAGGTGAAGTTTGGGCATTTTGAGTTGTCCACAGTAGCGAACCGATCTATTTGTGGCAATCCCCATTGTTGAAAGTATGGAAGGAGAACTTGGTGATGAAGTTCCCACTTGTGTATTTATTGCCTCTTTCTGCTGAGGAGGTCAGCAATCGGATTGTTTACTCCTGAAAGGTGCTCTGAAGATGAATCTTGTGATTGGCCAGCTCCAAATGCTCTGCGAGAAGCGTGACAGTAGGAGAGAGTGTCCCCCCCCCCCATTTTTGTATATAACATAGCTGTCATGTTGTCTGTGCGGACTACGACAACTTTGCCTAAGAGATGAGACTGAAAAGCTTTCATCGTTAGAAATACAGCTAGAAGCTCTAGATCGTTGATGTGGAGATGTTTGTGCTTGTTGTCCCAGAGACCCTGGATTGTGTAATCATGGAGATGTGCGCCCCAAACTGTGAGAGATGCGTCTGTTAGCACGATGTGTGGAAGAGGGTCGATGAAGGGCCGCTCTTTTAAAACATTTTGTGGGATTCACCACCACAGAGAGCGATGGGTGCGGCTGTCTACCAACACTAGATCGGTTAATTGAGCCTGTGACTGATTCTACTGACGTGCTAAGCTTTCTTGTGGAGGACGCATGTGTAGTCTTGCATGAGGCACTTTTGCAATGCATTACACCATCATTCTTAGCAGTTGCATGAACGTTCTGGCTGGCAAGGTTTGGTTGGCTTGAAACTGTAGCCACAGAGTTTGGATGTTGTGAATTCTGGCTTCATTGGGAGAGGCTAGAGCTGTTGAGTGTCGAGAGTGGCTCCCAGCTAAGACTGTATCCAATCCATAAGCCATGCTGTACATGAATGTGCGCTAGCCTAACAAGCCGTGATGCACATGAAAATCCAGTCTTCACCCACCTCATCTCATTGTTGCAAGCCATAAGGAATAAGAATGTTCAGCCTCTAAGAATTTTGATCATTGATTAAATAAATATGATCCTATATAGGCCATAAAAATAGTTACTATTGCAATTGGAACAATGTATCTACAATTATTTATAAATGCATAGAAGAAGACATTTCATGCAATATTTGAACATGAACATTCACTAGGCGAGTTTTTGCACATAAATAATTGAATGATATGAATATATATTTGAAGGATGATTGTTGAAGTGTGACCGAGTAAATGTGCTTGCTCCATTATATCTCAGATGGAAGCACAATTTTTTATATAAAAAATGAATTTTCTGATAAGTCATTCATTTAATGTATATTGAGTATGCCTTTGCATCTCCTTTTTTTATACTAAAATAGTTTTCAATAATAATTATGATCTGGGTTTCTATACTTATACCTGTGTGCTGTTACTTTGATCAGTTGCCTAAATATGTATGTAAAAAATCAAAGGAGGGGAATGGGCCACTTGTCCTGTGTACCAGGGCCAGTTTCGTTATTGTTCCATCTAAAAAAAAAACCTCATTCAGGTACAAAGGATCCGGCCGGTATATCTTGATTCTCCGCCTTTCTGTAACGTGACAGCATCATCATGGGGTTTATTTTCAGAATATGCTGACCTCCACCTGGAGGAAGACCAACTGGTATTTCAGTAGTGTCCAGAGATAAAAAGTGCAGCGCTCTTGTGAAGTGAGTTAAAATTCCCTACATCACCATATAAGTAAGTGTTTTAATGATTTAAGGTGGTGTGGGAAAGTAAAAACAAAGTGGTGCGTGCGTAGAGCGAGTTACTGGTTTACGGCACTGTTGGTGGTTGACATGTTTCAGCCTCTCTGTCCATCTGGAGGCTTTCTTCAGGGCCGGTGGGTGTATAATTGCACGTTGCAGCGACTATTAGAAGCGGTTGATTTACAGCTCCTTTAGTGTTGAGTCAGGGCAATTGTACCTGTAACTCGAATTCCCTTATTAGGGCTTCCTCAAGGGGCCGGCCAGCTCTGCGGACCTGTGGTGGTAGTTGTGTCCTGACTTGTGCTGGCTCTGTTCATGGGGCCTTGAACAGACCCAGCACAAGTCAGGACACAACCGGTCTACGCACGCACCATTTGACACGTTCCATCGACATTTTAATGCCAGAAGGCCGCCCATGAAGTTTTCGATGGAAAGTGAAGGATTCGTTGAACGAAACGACATGCAGAGAAATGTGGAAACGCATACAAAACAATACCGTTGAGGGTACAGTGGATTCCACACCAAGGGGAACATGAAAAACAGTTTTGAACCGAAGTGCAGCAATACACATCCGAACCAGATGGCAGGAAAAAACAATCTAACAATGAAGTCGATGTCCATGCGCACTATCACCGAAAGGAGGAGTCACCTTACCTCATTACTGGAAACTCTTCTTTGAAGAAAAACAACTTGCAAATGTTCGGAACCAACACTAGATGGCAGGAGTATGCAAAGCATGTGTATCTACAGCACACATGCCTCGAACAATATAGAACAAATGTCTTTCATAATCCTCCTTTCTCATCCAAATCTTACATCATAAATGGAGGAGTCCCTAAAGGCTCTATCATCTCACCCATGCTTTTCAACATCTACATGAAGTAATTATCGCCAATGATCAATGAAGTTCAGGCACCTGCTAAAACTACATAGATGACACACAAGTACGTTTAAACTGGTAAATCCTAAAGACAATGGAAACTCAAAAATCTTCAGTTGTCTCCAAGAAGTTCTGCATGCCATGGAGTCATCTCATATTCAATGTGTCCAAAACTGAAATACTCATGTGTGGCGATTGGAAAAATGATTACCCACTCTGGGCTGAGCCTGACTATCTGAAGCCATCTACTAAGGCCACTGAAGACCTCTCAGCAATCCTGCTGTGTGGGATTTACTGGAGGTAGCATGGGGGGGCGCGTTGGCCTCCAACAACCCTCTGGAGCCAAGGGGACTTCATCCCCCCAACCAGCAGCATGCCAAGAGGCACATTTGCAGAGTAGTGGAAAAAGAGGGTGGAGCCTCTGGCAAATTTCCGGGAGTTTTTTATTTTATTTGACTTTTTTAGGGAAGGGTGGCTGTGTATCCCCACTTTCCTGGGCCAGTTTCGGCCCCAGGGTCCCCATCTCCCAGGGCCAGGCATTTTTAGAATGGGGGTGGAGGCCGCGCAGCCTGCCCTCCCCAAGGTTAATTTACATTTTATAAAAGAGGTCCGGCCCAGAGTGATGAGGACTCCCGGGACCAAAATTGGCCCGTAGAGGGGGCCACGTGGCCCCCCTACCACATTCAAAATAGCCTGGTCCCGGGAGACGGGGTCCCCAGGGCCTAAGGCAGCTCAGGGCAGGGGGGTCCTTCAGCCCCCCCTCCCGCTAAAGAAAACAAAAAATGGACCAGCAAGTCACCAGGGGCCCTGCCCCCTTTCTGCACCACTCTACTAACATGCCTCCTGGCGCACAACTGGTTGGAGGATGAAGTTCCCTTGCCTCCAGAGGGTCCTTGGGGACCAAGCAGCCCTCCTGTTACCTGCAGTAATTCCCACAAAGCGCGACTGCTGAGAGGACTTCAGAGGCCACACCACCTTTCTCCACCACTCTGCAAACATGACTACTAGTTAAAAAAACTGAGAAATTCACTTAAAAAACAAAGGTTACACAGGGATGTTATAGTTAGTAAATATATATATATATATATATTTTTTTTTAATTAGAAATCCTCTAAAAAAAACAAAGGTCACACTGTTGTTGTAGTTAGGCTCAGATGTCACTTGTACAAAACCAGTGAAATTCAGCATTTATAGTTACCTGAGCTAACTAGAACTTACACCCTCGCAATGCACTGCTTATGACCTCACATATTACATCACTTATGACATGGTCAGCGACATCACTGATGGCATATCAAAAGACATCACTGATTATCACTGATTACTTCATCCACAGAACCACTCAAACATCCACTCACACCCCATACAACCTCTTGTATGCCCACTTACATACCCGCACAATCACTCACATACCCATTCAAAGACCCATGCCAGTACTCATTCACCCACTCACTCCACTGTATCGGCACTGACACACCCACTTACTCACTCATACAGTCACTCACACAACCATTCACTCACCCTTAAAGCCACTCATACAACCAGTCACTCACCAGTACACCCAGTCACATAGTCACACACTCATCCATAAAGATGCTCACATACCCACTTATTTACCTACACATTCACTGACACAGCCATTCAGACACTCACTCTCCTATGCAGTCACTCACACACCAACTTGCTTATCCAAACACCTACTCACTCACCGATAAAGACACTTGCACACCCAGTCACTCACTCATACAGCCATGCAGGCACTCACTCACCCATACAGTCACTTACTGTAGGAAAGTAGAATCTGCTTTCATGGTTACCCCCAACTTTTACTTGGTGTCAGTATATTGTTGACTAGTGTGACTGGGATCCTGCTAATCAGGACCCTAGTCACTGTGCTTTCTCCCTAAATTGACCATGGTAAGTACTTCTGTACATCCACAATTGGCTACTGGAGTACCCATGCAAACCCGGATTATATGTATTATATGGTACTAAGGTACCCAGGGCATAGGTACACTAGGGGTCTCCCATGGGCTGCATCATGCATTGTGCCACCCATGGGAGTACACTTAAAACAGTGACTCCAGGCCAGCCATTGTAGCCTGTGTACGTTGGTGCTTGCACCTCTCACTACGGATATAAGTTTCCTTATATTTGAGGTCACTGCACTTAAAACCTATAAGTCACCCCCTATGGCAGGCTCTACAGTCCTGAGGGCAGGGTGCTTGGATATAGTTGAGGGTGCCCCTGCATGAGCAGGGCACCCCTACAAACCCCAGAGTCGATTCTCCACGCTTTGTAAGTGCAACCAGCCATTCTAAAAAATATAGTGGATATCAGTCAATACGAGATGTCTAACTACATAGTGACCGCACCGAAACCGGTCATGTTTGATATCAAATATGTTGGAATCATACCCCAACACCAATTCTAGTATTGAAAGTATGATCCCATGTACTGGAGGGCTCCCTGGGGGTAAGCGCTGTACTCCCAGTAACAGCCTTTCAGGGTCTGACAGCAAACTAGTGCTGCTGCCGACCACAAACACAATTATGTCCTCTTGCTGCTGTTGCTGCTGAGCCAGACTTGAGCAGAGAAAGATGGAACAATAGGTTTCCTGTCACAGGGAGGTGTGACCACCTCCCAGACAGGACTTAATTTATTGGGCTGGGGTGGGGCGCTTGCCAGCACAACCAGACTGCTTTAAAGGGCACATCTGGCTCTCCAACCTTCTGACCTCCAAGGGCATTCTTCGGGGTGCTCTGGGAGGGGCCCTTCTGCAAAAATGCAACTGCGACATCTCCACTGACTTCAATTTGGCACGCAGCTGTGTTCCAACTCTGCACAGAGCCTCCAAAGGGTTCCTGGGTACTTAACTTGGGTGGTTCCTTGTGTCCTCTGCTTCTCTGGGTCTTCTGGTTAAAGCCCCGTCCTCCTTTGCAGTTTGCATTCCACTTTCTTAGTATATGGTTTGGCCTCCCCCTGGAGACCACAGTATTTTGTGCTACTTACCTTATTGCAATTGAAGTATTGAATTGATATCTCTGGATAGGAGATACACCAATGTGTTAGTGAGTGTTGTGTGATGAATAGAAGTATTTTTATAAAAACACTGTGTGGCTCTTTTTCATTTAACCTACACTACATGATTAAACTGATGAAACAAGCTGCTTAACACTCCTTCAAGATAAGTCTGAAGGCTGCTTACCACTGCTATCACTTTGAGAGTTTTCTATGATCATCAAAGACCAGTAAAATCGCCTTAAGGGTTGCCTGGTTTAGTGCAAGGTGCCTCACTTAAATAAGTGTGTTACAAAATACCAAGCCAGCCTCCTACACTTACACACCCACTTACCCACCCATAGAGCCACTTATACCATCACTCTCAACCTGTCAGAGAGTACCTGAAACATTCCACAGGAGCTGAAGCTGAGCCCCAAATCCTCCTCACCACTATCCACACTCACAAGAAAAAAACCTGTTAGCATGTGACAACAGCTTAGGGCAAAGGGGGAGTGGAGAAAATAACAAGAGAGACTGCCTTGAAGAGGATGATGTCTGCATTTCTTAAGCTTCTCTATTAGTTGTCACGATCTGAGTACTCGAGGGATTGTGCCTGTAAATGTTTAGGAGGAAAGAAAAAGAGAGAAAAACAATATCCTTAACACACTCCTAAACATCACTCTGTTCTTATTTAAATTATGCTCTACTAATCAAACCTATACCCAGAATTTCCAAGGCTTGCGCTGCTCTCTTAATTAAATCAGAACTAGTATTAAATTGATGTATTCTGACTGTCTTGGTCTGTATGTGTCTTTTCTGTTGAATTTGTATAGTGGATTCTTGGCTTCTTTTGAGTAAGCTTACTTTTGTTGTGTTTCTTTTCAAAAGTTCCAAATTGTTGCAACAGAACTGTTGTTTTAATTCTTGTTGCTGCCTTTACTAAATTCTTATATTATTCCTATTCATTTCACTGAATTCTTTTTGTAAAATGAAATTTGGTTCCTTGCTAACCTTCCTTATTTAGTGCTAGTATAGCAATGAGGAAGTCCGCTACACTGTACACTATACCTGCCTTTGTAAGTCTTTACATTTGCATCAAAGTCATTAATCCGCTTAATATGCGAATTATGGAAAAGAAATACCTTGTCAAATGAATCATCTCTTCCAAAATACAGGAGGAAACCAGACGATTCCATTAGATGAACAATTCTTCATGTTTTACCTTCTGGACAGACTCATAGTTACGAATTTGAGATTTTCTAGTAGATTTTCATCAGGAAAAGCATGTTCCGCCCAGACACAAACCGGAACACCAACTTCTTTTTTCTCACAGAATTACCTCGAAAACACAGAGTTGACTGAGACGCTACCTGTCCCAGTAAAAATTCAGTTGAAGTGCAATGCTCATCGCTCAAGCGTGCGTTTCGAGACCTGCTGATCCAGCTCATGCAGGAAAGACTAGACCACTCACCTCTAGCCCAGTCCCTCCAACCAGGAAGTACTTGAAGAACCTTCAGACACTGACTAAGTACTAAAACAGAAGATGACAAACACCTCCTCCATCGTGGATATCTTCTGGCTCTCAAGTTTAACACATTCAACAGTTTTCTTGCCTTTTCTGCCAACTAAATTAATTGAATTCCTGACAGTACCTCCCTCCAAAAAGGCTCCCTCCAATCTTGGCATATTAAGAAATGTCTGATGAAAACATGTTAACGATCTAGAAGCATGAATATTCGATGAACGCTCCCAGGATCTTTCTCCAGGGCCAAAACCTTTCCACTCTACTAAATAAAACAAATTGTGCCTCCTAAACATAAAATCTAAGATTTTACTGACTTCAAATTCTTCTCCTGAACTAATATGCACTGGCATCGAAGTTTGCTGCAACCTCATGTTTGGTGGATTCTTTTTTTAAAAAGGGATACATGAAACACTGGATTAATCTTAATTCGAGTGTGAAGATGCAATTTAATAGCCACTGGACTAACTATCTTTTTAACTCGAAAAGGACCGAAAAATCTAGGCGGAAACTTCAGATTTCCATGTAAAAGCAAATGATGAGTAGACAACCAAACCTGATCGCCCTCTTCAAACTTGGCTTCTAATCTTCTCTTCTTATACCCACATTTCTTATAAGAAGTTTTAGCTCTAACTAAATTCTCTTTTGCCTTTTTGTAAGTAGCTTTTAATCTCGTAATCAAAACAGAGTCATCTTCTTTAACCAAAACTATATTTGAATGCCTATCTGGAATTAATATAAAATGGAGCGAAACCAGTAGAATCATGTGTAGAGTTGTTTTATGCAAATTTAGCTTACCAAACAAAATCTGGCTACTCCCCTTCCTGTTCTAACAAGACGTAAGGAATATGCTACTTACCAGTATGCATCTGTTCTTGGCATGTAGAGCTGCAGAGCCACACACTTAGGATAGTAGATCGCTATCTGGTGTTGGGCTCGGATGCTTGCAGGTTGTTGTTGTCTTCAGAAGAAGTCTTTGGTCACGAGATAGGTGACTCCTCCCTTGGACTACAGTGCGCATAGGCATCCACTCCATCCTCAGATTGTTTTTCACCATGATGGGAAATGATGGAGTTTGTAAAAAGAGAGAGAGATGTCCATGTGTAATGTCTAAGTAAGACTATGCTGGAACAGATACAGGTCCCGGGGAGGTGGGTGGGCGTGTGTGGCTCTGCAGCTCTACATGCCAAGAACAGATGCATACTGGTAAGTAGCATATTCCGTTCGAGGCATATGAGCTGCAGATCACACACTTAGGATAGACTATATAGCAGTGTCTCCCCTAGCGGTGGTCACCTGTATCAGTTGCAGCAGTTTGGAATAAAGTTTTAAGGACGGCCTGACCTACAGAAGCTTGTTGTTTTGCTTTCACGTCAACACAGTAATGTTTAGTGAAGGTGTGTGTTGTAGACCATGTGGCTGCCTTACAAATATCTTCTAAGGGAATGTTTCCTAAGAATGCCATGGAAGCCCCTATTTTGCGTGTGGAATGCGCTCTAGGGGGAACTGTTAGTGTGCGTTTAGCCTTGTGGTAGCATATTTGGATACATTTAACTATCCACCTGGCTATCCCGGATTTGGAAATGGGGTTGCCTTTATGTGGTGGAGAGAAAGCAACAAACAATTGTTTGGTTTTTCGGAATGCTTTGGTTCTGTCAATGTAGTAAAGTAGGGCTCTTTTAACGTCTAAGGTATGAAGAGCTCTTTCAGCTACCGAGTCCGGATTTGGGAAGAACACTGGTAGCTCTACTGATTGGTTAAGATGGAACGGAGATATGACTTTTGGCAGGAATTTCGGATTTGTTCTAAGAACCACTTTGTTGTGGTGTAATTGTAGGAATGGTTCTTGTATGGTTAAAGCCTGGATCTCATTTACCCGTCTAAGGGATGTGATAGCGATAAGGAAAGTCACTTTCCATGTGAGGAACTGTAGTTCGCATTTAGGCAGAGGTTCAAAAGGGGGTCCCGTGAGCCTTGTAAGAACAATGTTTAGATTCCACACTGGAGAGGGTGGTAATCTGGGAGGAATAATCCTCTTAAGGGCTTCCATGAAGGCTTTGATCGCAGATAGTGACAAGTGTTGTCGATTTTGCAAGTAGACTGCTAATGCTGCTAGGTGGAGACGTATGGATGAGTACGCTAAATTACATCTTTGCAAGTGCAGTAAGTAGCAAATGATGTTCTGTATGGATGCATCCAGTGGGCGTATATCATTGTTAGTGCAGTAAATGGCAAATCTTTTCCATTTTGCAGCGTAGCAGGCTCTAGTGGTAGGTTGTTGGCCTCTTTTATAATATTCATACAGTCCGGGGGTAGGTTGAGGTAACCGAACTCTAGGACTTCAGGAGCCGGATCGCTAGATTCAGTTGACCTGGATCTGGGTGTCTTATTTCTCCATGGTTCTGTGTTAGTAAGGACGGGGAGAGATGCAGTTTTTGGTGTGGAACTAGAGAGAGTTCCAGCAGTGTTGTGAACCAGGGCTGGCGTGCCCATGTGGGGGCTACTAGGATCAGTTTGAGAGACTGTTGCCTGAGCTTGCGTATCACAAATGGATTGAGTGGGAGAGGCGGAAAAGCGTATGCAAATCTGCCTGACCAGTTCATCCATATCGCATTGCCCTTGGACTGTGGGTGGGGAAACCTGGCGGTGAAGGTTGGGCATTTTGTGTTTTCGTGTGTGGCGAACAGATCTATGTCTGGTTGGCCCCATTTTTGGAAAAAGGGGAGTAGGACTTTTGGATGTAATTCCCATTCGTGGATCTGTTGAGTCTGTCGACTTAACAGGGTGGCAATCTGATTGTGAACCCCTGGAAGGTGTTCTGCAAGCAGGTATATGTTCTGGGGAATGGCCCATCTCCAAATGTTCTTTGCTAGCTGGGACAGCTGGAGAGAATGTGTGCCTCCTTGTTTTTGTATATAATACATGGCTGTCATGTTGTCCGTCTGGATGAGGGCAGTTTTGTTCTGGAGATGTATTTGGAATGATTTTAGTGCTAGGAATACTGCCAGTAGTTCCAGGTAATTGATATGGAGCACTTTCTGTTGAGTGGTCCATTTGCCCTGAGTGGTGTGTCCTAGGAGATGGGTTCCCCATCCCGTGAGTGATGCGTCCGTTGCTAGCACTATTTGTGGAAGAGGCTCGAGGAACGGCCGCCCTTTGGACAGGGTTATTGTGTTCCACCATTTTAGAGAGCGATGTGAGCAGCTGTCCACCAACACCAGATCTGTTAGTTGTCCGTGAGCCTGATTCCACTGACGTGCTAGACACTCTTGCAAGGGACGCATTTGAAGTATTGCATAAGACACAATGAAGATGCATGACGCCATCATGCCTATCAGTTGCATGAACACTCTTGCTGGAAGAGAGTGTTGGGTTTGAAATTTTACGATGAGAGCTTGTATATTGGGTATCCTGGCTGGGCTGGGATATGCTAGGGCTTTGGAGGTATTTATGGTGGCTCCCAGATATTGATGTATGTGGGAGGGTTGGAGATGAGATTTGGGGTAGTTTATTGTAAATCCCTAGTTGTGTAAGATTTGAATAGTTTGGTGAGTGTGTAGAACGCATTTGTTGAATGAGTTGGCTTTTATTAGCCAGTCGTCTAGATACGGGAAGACATGAATTTGTTGTCTTCTGAGATGCGCTGCTACTACTGCTAGACATTTGGTGAATACTCTGGGCGCAGTTGTTACCCCGAATGGAAGGACTGTAACCTGATAGTGTTGTCCGTCCACCACAAACCTTAGGTACTTCCTGTGAGCAGGATGTATGGGAATGTGGAAATAAGCGTCCTTGAGATCTAGTGTGGCAAGGAAATCGCCTTGTTGTGGTAGTGGGAGCACTTGTTGAAGAGTGATCATATGGAAATTATCTGAGTTTATGTACAGATTTAGGAGTCTGAGGTCGAGTATTGGTCTTAGAGTCTCGTCCTTTTTGGGGATTAGGAAGTACAGTGAGTATACCCCTGTACCCTGATGTTGTAAGGGAACTGGTTCTATTGCGTGTTTTTGAAGCAATGAGAGAACTTCTTGTTTGAGGAGCGTAAGATGGTCTGGTGACATGGAACGCTGCTTGGGTGGTATGTGTGGAGGGGTAGTGGTGAGTTCCAGGCAGTAACTATACTGGATAATTTGTCTTACCCACTTTTCTGTTGTGATGGAGTTCCAGACAGGTAGGAACTGTTTGAGTCTTCCCCCGACTGGAGTGGAATGGTCTGGGGGGAGTGGAGGAAAGTCACTGTTTTGTGGCGGGGGAGGTACGAGTGTTGGTATTGCCTTGACCTCGTCCCTTGTTGTTCTTTCCTCTATATCCTCCTCTAAAATATCCTCTACTAGGGGATGTTTGTGTAGAGGTTTTGAACGTAGAGGAGGTGTGTGCTCCCATATTCTTGGAGGCTCCTCTGTAGAAGGAGCGTCGAAAGGAGCCGCGTGGTTGTGGAGACTGCAATGCTCCCATGGACTTAGCAGTCTCGGTGTCTTTTTTCATTTTTTCAAGTGCAGTGTCAACTGCTGGCCCAAACAGCTGTTCTTGGTTAAAAGGTTGACTAAGTATGGTACTTTGTACTTCTGGCTTAAACCCTGAAATCGTAGCCAGGCATGGCGTCTAAGGAGTACACTTGTGTTTAGTGCTCGAGAGGCGGTGTCTGCGGCGTCAAGTGCACATTTAATTGACGCATTTGAGATAAGTTTTCCCCCTTGTATAAGGTCATTTGCCTGGGTCTTGTATTGGTCTGGCAGGTGTTGTAGCAGATTCTCCAACTGATCGTAGTGAGCCCTATCGTAGCGTGCTAATAGGGCTTGGGTGTTGGCAATACGCCAATGATTAGCAGCTTGTGCTGCTACTCATTTGCCCGAGGCTTCCAATAGTTTGGATTCTGTGTCAGGGGGTGGTGTATCTCCCGTGGTTTGGGAGTTGGCGCGTTTCCTTGCGTTGGAAACGACCAAAGAATCCAGAGGGAGCTGTCCTTTGATGTAACAAGGATCTTCTGGGGCAGGTCTATATTTTTTCTCAATTCTTGGGTTAAGCACCCTGGCACGGACGGGGTCTTTAAATACTTATGTGGCGTGTTTTATCACCCCTTTAAGCATAGGTAAAATTTGTACTGACTTCTGAGACTGTTCAAAAGTGTCTAAGAGGATGTCTTCCTTGGGTGCATCAGAGTGCATGGTGACGCCATTGTAAAGTGCTGCTCTGTTTACTAGTTGTCCAAACCCCAGGTGGTCACCTGGAGGTGATGGTTTGGAGGGATATGGTGTAGGGTCAGGTATATCTGGTAGAGGGTATGCCCAATCATCCAATGGTCCGGTATCTGGATCCGTGAACGGATCATTAGTATTATAAGGGTCACCCCCTTCCCCTAGGTCATCATCATCATCCTGTGGAGGTGGTGTATGTGATGGAGATGGTAGAGGTAAGGGTGGTGTAGGCAGAGGGGGTGGGGTAGAAGGTCGTATGGGAGAGGAAGGAGGAATAGGTGATGTTGCGCAGTCCTTTTTTTATAGGAACTGGGGCAGGTATTGTGTCCAGTTTCCGTTTCTTACATGGCACTGCAGTGACATGTCCAGTCTTTGGATTAATATAGATCCTTTTTTGTGTTGGATCTGGATGGAAAAGTTCTTGTTCTTCAGGAACAGATTTTGGCGCCGGTTTTTCGGTTCCGATCGAGGTTTTGGTTGATCGGTAGAGTCTTTGAATATAGGAGGTGTATTATAGTATAAAACCGGTGGTTTCGGTGCCGATGAAGGTTTCGGTGCCGAAGTTGAGTATTTCGGCTTGGGAACTTTCGGTGCCGGTTTATCTATGGGCCTCGATGTTTTCGGTGCCGAAGGTGTCGGATCCGATTTCGGTGCCGAGAGGTCTTTTGTCTTCGGTGCCGAAAGTGCCGGGGGTACAATGATATGCGGCTTACTCGGGCCCGAGCCACTGGAAGGCTTATGTTTCTTCGGAGCCGAGCCTGGAGGCGGGGCTTCTGAAGGATGTTTTCGGTCTCGACTGAGGCCAGCTGGCGAAGTCTTGACCAATGCCTTTGGTTTTGGAGGGGTTGTGGCAGGGGCAGTGGTACTCACGCGTTGCCCCGGAGTAATGGGGTCGTCTGAGTCGTCTGCTTCTGAGATGATTTGATGTTCCTCGGAATCCTCTTCCGGGACATCGGGACCCTCATCGAAGATGTTTACTGGTTCCAGGGCTGATCTGTGTGCCATGATATGGCGTCGAGCTCTTCGATCCCGAATGGTCTTTTTGGATCGAAATGCTGCGCAGGCTGGACAGCTGGCTTCGTCGTGTTTCGGTGATAGGCACAGGTTGCAGACTTTGTGATGGTCACTGTGCGGAAATTTTGCTCCACACTGGGGGCATTTTTTAAACGGCGTCCTTTCCATGAGCCGTAGGCCTCAAGGCGTGGATAGGCCCAGCAGCCTGCGTCGACGTCCGGAATCAAGCCGATGAATTCGATGTCGAGTGAAGGTGCTTCGATGTAGTTGTAGAAGTTTTTTCGCTTCGAAAAGCTTGTATTTGAGATTTTCAATCGGAGTTGGAAAAGTTATATCCGAACCCAATGGCGGAAAAAAACAATCTGAGGATGGAGTGGATGCCCATGGACACTGTAGTCCAAGGGAGGAGTCACCTATCTAGTGACCAAAGACTTCTTCCGAAGACAACCTGAAAGCATCCGAGCCCAACACCAGATGGCGATCTACTATCCTAAGTGTGTGATCTGCAGCTCATATGCCTCGAACATACTATTCTAACTCTTGATTCACTCTCTCAGTCTGTCTATCAGTTTCCAGATGGAAACTAGTGGAAAATAGAGAATCAATTTCCAATCTTTTAGTAAAATTCCTCCAAAATCTAGACACAAACTGGGACCACTGACCTGAAATCCCAACCTTGGGAATTCCGTGTGCCCGAGCTATGTGTTGGCTAAATAGCTGTGCTAACTGAGGAGCATTTGGAATCGACTTTAAATGTATGAAATGACTCAACTTAGAAAAGGTGTTTACAAAAACCAAAATTATGTTTAAACCTTGGCTAGAGGGCAGGTCCGAAATCAAGTCCATAGACACTATATAACAAGGGTGAAGGGCAACAGACAAAGGTTGAAAAAAAACCTGTGGCGCTTGTCTAGTTGGTTACCCCATCACACATTTTTCACAAGTTAATACCTACTGTTTTATCTGAGTGTTCATGCCAGGCCACCAAAACAACCTTTTTACCAAATCCATGGTCTTTCGTATGCCCTTGTGACCAGCTAATGAATGATCAAGACAACTTTTTAAAGCCAAATCTTGCAACTCCTTGTTGGGCAGATATAAGGCATTCTTAAAATATGGAAGTTTATTCTTAATCTCTCTTTAAGGATCAAATTGTGCCCAATTTGTCATTTATTCCTGTGAAATACCTTCTTTGATTATTTTTGTATAATCTGCCAATTGAGTAGCACAGACGATTTTATCAGACGGAATGATCAATTTTGGCTCGGGTTTCTTTCTTTCTCCGTCATTCAAACAAGAAAATGTGTAAGCCTTCCCATTTATTGAACCTGGCTTATATGTAATCACAAAATCAAAATCTGAGAAGTAAAGAGACCATCCTAATTGCCGAGGTGTTAAAGTCTGTTCTGCTTGGGTTTTCGGATCAGATAGAACCCGCTCATCAGAGCCTCTCTAACCCAGCCAGAAAGTTACCCTCTCCCTAGGGCCTATTCACAACAAGTAACCACAGATATATACCACCTAAGGACAGGGGATTCCTACTCATATATATATATATATATATATATATATATATATATATATATCTAGACCTCTTATAATACAAGTGGCGGCCTCGCGGTCCCAGACGGACCCAGGACTTCCTACCCAGACGGCAGCCTCAGCCTCACGGTCCCAGACGGACCCAGGACTTCCTACCCAGACGGCAGCCTCAGCCTCGCGGTCCCAGACGGACCCAGGACTTCCTACCCAGACGGCAGCCTCAGCCTCGCGGTCCCAGACGGACCCAGGACTTCCTACCCAGACGGCAGCCTCAGCCTCGCGGTCCCAGACGGACCCAGGACTTCCTACCCAGACGGCAGCCTCAGCCTCGCGGTCCCAGACGGACCCAGGACTTCCTACCCAGACGGCAGCCTCAGCCTCGCGGTCCCAGACGGACCCAGGACTTCCTACCCAGACGGCAGCCTCAGCCTCGCGGTCCCAGACGGACCCAGGACTTCCTACCCAGACGGCAGCCTCAGCCTCGCGGTCCCAGACGGACCCAGGACTTCCTGCCCAGACGGCAGCCTCAGTACAAGTTCATCCTATGATTACCATAACATACAACAAGGGAATCAGTTTTACTATTTATCAGATCACACAAGAGCTGCCAGTTTGAGCACAACCTGTTCTCTGGTTCGAGGGGCTCCTCTCTCCCTTATTCAGTTACCACTTACCTGATCAGGGTTAACATCCGTTCATGTCAAGTCACAGCTGACTAGAAGAATAGGCTACCCTCTTATACAAGAACACGCAGCACATGTTGATTCACTACAAACTGGGTACTTTATTATTCATTATATACGCAATCACATAACATTACTGTGTAACACATAACCTGCAAAGAAAAGTGAAAGATTAGGTTGTACACTCTAATAAGAAAGGGGTCGACATCACCTTAGTCGTGTGTAGCCTGCACTCAATGGTCATCTAGGTTCCCTTCTCGTCTGTGCCTCGGCTCGCCTGGAAGTCACACCTCCGCAGTCACGGATCTGTTCCCTTCTCCCTTCTCCGAGTCACTGGGACCTCTTCCTCATCGGCTACTCTCTCCTCTCTGGCTATTCTGCTAGAAGAGTATCTGTCTCTCGGTTTTTTCTCCGCCTTCAAGTTTGTCATCTGTCTTCCCTGGAATAAGTGGTAGCTTTACTGCTAACGGCTAGATGCCGCCTACGGACTGAAGCAAGTGCCCCGTAACTGCCTCAGACTTTCACTAATATAGAGGTGCATTTCCTCATGGAAAATTCCGTCCAGTAACCTGCCGCCCACCAAATTCTTGTACCTCCCCGTACCAAGGACACTTTCCCAGCCGGCCGGCCTGATGTAGTGTCTTCGGCATGAAGAAAAATACAATCCTTCAATAAGGGCTGGTCTGAACCGGTTCTCTCCAAGCGAATAACACCTCATAACTAAAACATCCCCCTTAACCTAGAAGCATCTCAAGCTGCCGGAGCAGAAAGAAAGATGGAGTCTCTCCCGTTTGAGGCCTACCAGGCCTGAATTCAGCACGGCTCCATGAAATACCCTCACTACAGGACAGGTTATCCCTAATACTAACGAATCTATCCCCTAGGATATGTGTGCAAGCCCTGATCTATGGGGAAGAACACAGGATCATGTCGAAGTGCCTAGTAAATAGGCTCCATTCACTACTCTAACCCTTAGGCTTGAATGGTAAGAGACTGAAGTCACCCTAATCACCCGTCAACACAATAGGGCCGGGAAAATCGAGCAGTACATTTCACCCTTGACTTCAGTCTATTATACATTCATTAAACAGAACTAACATCTGTGGAAGAATAATATGAAACAAAGCTAACTGATCTATGTCTAGTACCAAATGTGCAGAATTGAAGTAGTGAAGGAATACACTGAATAAAGCAACAGATAGAAATCAAAACAGCGATGGTAATCAGAATACCTCCTAATATTTGACGTAATAGATACAAATCAGGTAACCAATTAAAGAGCCAGTCAAACCAGCCCTGGTCAATGTGTTTTCTAACTTCTTTTGTCAAGCCATGTAGCTTATCAATGTGAGCGCGAATGGATTGTGTATGATCAGACAAGTTAAAACAACAAAGACCCTCAAAATCAGAACAATCGTGTCCATGTTTAAGCAAAAGATAATCAATGGCCACTCGATTTTGCAAGATGGCTCTGCGTTCACCCTGGGCGTCTAACAGCATGTCAGACAGGACTGTAGAAGTATGATTAATGGATTTTACCATCCAGCAGGCCATTTTCTCAATAGATTTGGCATTATAAACCGCCAAAGCAGGAACACCAATAATTGAAATAGCCAGGCTAAGGTATTCAGACTTGGAATATAAATGCAAAGACGAGTCACAATCCTCCTGTAACATCACTGTATCTCGAATCACACGAGAATTGGCATTCGGATGTGACGAGAACATCAGTAAACTGAGTCTCGTAATGGCACAAGGGCCTCCAGAAATATTTGCGGGGACATATGGCCAGGAAGTATTACCACATGAGAAAAGCCATCCGGCAGGTAGTAACATCGTGCGATAATGACTAGGGGTAACTACCAAACTCTTGCAAGTCATATTGTTCTGGACCGAAGCACATGTTTTCGGTGTCCTTTGAAAGCACAAAGTTCGCTCATGAAGGGTAAAGGAAGTCGCACCTTTCAATTTTAGACGCAGACATTCAGAAATTGCACTAGGATTACACGTAAGGAAAAAACACATATCTCCTTGTGTGATATTATAGGTAACTATTTGGGACTGGATGGGGGGTATCTGGTCTGGTAGTTCAGTACATAAGGGGCAATACGCATGGGTGGCAAAATCGCCCAGAAGAACATTGGGGCGAGCCTTTGAAATGTTGAAAATATGAGTCAAAGTTTCTAGCGAAGCAGGGACAGCAACCAGACAGGTCGCCAAGATGTCGTGTACAGATCTCATCGGCGTCAAACAGAAGTGAGGGGCATCAGTCACCCTTTTCGCCAGTAAGGTCCAAAAGTTCGATGACAAATCCCACGCAGCGAGGGAACGCGACACTCGGGTGCGTAGCTCATCCCGGGTTGACGGGATCCCTCCTCTCTCGTCGAACCAACCCGAAAATAGTCCGACGACGACACATCCTGCAGCAACAGTCCAAAGAATGATCTGAAAGAGAATCAAATACAGGCATTATTCATTCTCGTAAGTAACATTTGTCAGCCGGGACCGCTTCCCAGCTATCTTTCCCTGGTCTCATAACTAAAATGGTATTGTCATGACCGGTGGCGATGACCTCTGCTTGTTCAGGGGGATTCTTAGGCGACTGCACCCAAACCCTGGCCCCAGGGTTATCTGTGGAGCCAAAACCTTTCTGGCCTCGTACAGTTAGCAAAGTTCGGGCAGTGCCTTTTACCATCCCACCACTGAAGACAGGCATTATGAGTAATTGAGCCACTCGGTCAGTTTGATGTATCAGTAAGTCAGCCTCACTGCTATTCAGCAGGAGCACCTTAATCTCTCCCTGATAATCACTGTCAATGATCCCTCCAAGCACCTGAATGCCTTTTACAGCCAGCCCCGATCTAGGGGCGATTAATCCAAAATTCCCGGGTGGTATATGAACACCAACACCGGTCGCGATGATGACCCGATCTTTACCTTTTATAACGGTGTCATCCATGGCATGCAAGTCTAAACCTGCCGACCCTGGGGTCGCTCTACATGGAGCCAAAGCTCCGGGAGTAATTTCCCAGTACATCACAGTCTCTCGGATTTCATTTGGCTGAGCATTAACATTCGGAGGAAACAAACGCATAAGTGGAGATTCAGCATTTAGAAAAGGACGATTATTCAAAATTAATAGCGCTTGGGGCAAAAAGTCTCGCCAATTCTTATACTTGTCATCTGTCAATTTACGCAGTTGCTCCTTCAGCAGACCATTCAATCTCTCCACAAGACCCGAGGCCTGCGGATAGTATGGGATATGAAATACCCAGTCAATATTGTTTTCCACACAGAATTCCTGTACCAATCTTCCACGAAAATGGGATGCATTATCAGATTGAATTTGGAATGGCACACCATAATACATCATAATCAATTCCAATGTTTTAATGGTATTCAATTGGGTAGCTTGCTTACAGGGAAGGGCTACCAACAGGCCACTGTATGTATCAACAATAGTGCAAACATATTGACAATTCCTACTCATGGGAAGTGGACCGATGTAATCAATCTGCCAAATTTGAGCGGGCAGTTTCCCGCGATGTAAATGACCTTTAACAATTTGGGGCACTTTGCGCTGTCTGATATGCTGACAAATGGGACAATGTAAAATAACATTTTTGATTAAATCTAGGGGAATATAAATTCCTCGATCAGCAGCCCACCTGCTAGTGGCTTTCTCTCCAAAATGTCCTGCCTTCTGGTGGGCCCATTTCGCCAATCCCGCAATATCAGAATCTTGCCTGTCCACCACTGCCTCAGCAATTTTAGATTTCTCATCTGCAATGTTATGAAAAAATTTGTCAAGAGAATCTATCGGGGTGTGAGCATCCACATGGAAGATTGTAACAGTACTCTGTGGGAGCATCTCCCAAATCTCCTGCCATAATTCTTTTCCCCACAATTCTTTTGAATGTAATTTCCAATTATGGGAATGCCAAGTCGGTAACCAAACTGCCAGTCCATTGGCAGTAGACCAAGAATCGGTGAAAATATGACATGTGCCAGGTAACTCTTGTTTCAGAACTTGATAAACAGCATTAAGTTCAGCAAATTGACTGCTCTTACCTTCACCAGTTGTGCTCAGCAGTTTTTGTGTGATCGGATTATAGGACACCGCTTTCCAGTGCCGTTTCGTCCCTATGAACCTTGCTGAACCATCCGTAAACCAGACATGGTTTCTGTCCTCAGCGGACAAATCATCAAAAGGTCTACCCCACTTGACAGGAGACTCCTGTACTAAAGGTACGGAACATTCACTCTCAGTCTCAGTCGATGGCGCTCGCGCCACCTGCTCATGTAAAGATGCAACTCCTTTTTGTCCCACACGTGCCCTGTCTTGTATATACCATTTCCATTTAATCACACTCGCCTCTTGAGCATGTCCAATTCGGTGAGTTTTCGGCGAACTCATAACCCACTGCATGATAGGAATTTCAGGTCGCAAAACTATATCATGTCCCAAAGTCAGTTGCTCGGTATCCACCAGAGCCCAATAACATGCAAGTAACTGTTTCTCAAAAGGTGTATAACGCTCACCAGCATCAGGTAACTTTTTGGTCCAGAAACCCAACGGCACTCTACTCCTGCCTTGCTTCTGCCACAAACTCCAATTCGCATAAAGGCCCTGTACAGACACATTCAAATCCACCTCACCATCACGTACGGGCCATAAATCCAAAGCATGTTGAATTGCCTCTTTTGCTAGGTTGAACGCATCTTGCTGTGGTTTATCCCATTCAAATGCATTCTTTTTACGAGTGACACGGTACAAAGGGGCCAATATTTGACTCAAATGAGGAATATGCTGACGCCAAAAACCAAACAAACCAATGAAGCTTTGAGCTTCTTTCCTATTCCTCGGAACTGCAAAATCAAGGATTTTCTGTTTAACCTGAGGGATCACTTCACGGTGCCCTTCATGCCAATTAATACCCAAAACTTTTACAGCCTGGGACGGGCCTTGTAATTTATCCGGATTGATTTCCCAACCTTTCTCACGCAGGCACTCAATGACTCTGTCCAATTGGGTCTGAACTTCCTCTTGTGTTTCGCCTTGGATCAAAACATCATCAATATAATGACACATCTGAATTTGTGGATGAACCGGTACCTCAGCCAAATGCTCTGCCACCAGCCGGTGACATATCGTAGGACTATGCACATAGCCCTGAGGAAGACTTCTAAACGTCATCTGACGCCCATTCCACGTAAAACTGAACTGTTCCTGACACTCAGGGGCAATCGGAATCGAAAAGAAAGCATTAGCAATATCAATGGACGCATACCATGTACCTGGATGTTTTTGGATTCTTTCAATTAGAGTAATGACATCCGGTACTGCAACGGTCAAAGAGGGTGTGTGTTTGTTCAATTCTCGATAATCAACAGTCATACGCCAAGAATTATCACTCTTACGTACAGGAGAACAGGATTATTCCAAGCAGAAGTAACTGGGGCTATAACACCTGCATCCACCAACTCCTGAATAGTGGTACTAATCTCCTCATGACCACCTGGAATACGATACTGCTTCTGACAAACCACTTTTGTCGCCTGAGGAACTTTTATGGGGGGCATTCGTAAACGACCAACCCGTATAGGCCTGGACGATATATAATGCGTAGTTCCAAATTGGTAACATCCATCATCTAAATGCAAAGTCATTCCTTTCAAAATATCAATTCCAATTATGAATTCTAAGAGTGGCACCACCAGTACAGAGTATTCTTTTCTAGGGATTCTACCTATTCTCATTTCAAGTAAAGTTTGAACTGCAGGAGTTTCCTTTCCACCTAATCCGGTAATTGTAAAAGGCTGACCTGTAAACTTCTTTGATTTTCCATGAATAAGAGTGGCCTCCGCTCCTGTATCTACCAATGCTCGGGCCCTTTGGATATTACGATGTCTCCAATAAATTTCAATATCTACATAGGGTCTATTATCTCTGTGAGCCCATCTGTGTACTGGAGCTTGACCTATTTCCTAGTCATGCTTACTGCATTCTGTGTACCAGGATAAATCAGGATAAAGACTGTCACGTTTCTTAGGTATCGGTACCTCCTGTTCATATCCATTCCCAGTACGAAATGGATTCGTGTCTTCGGCATTGTACTGCGGGTTTCGATCGGCCAAACTATGACGATCCTCTCTCCTCCTCAACTCAGGGGATTGATCCCTATCATCTCTACGTCTGCTGTAAACATAATCATTTCTCCCCCTTTCTCTTACCTCCTCTCTCTCTCCGTCTCTCTCACGACGGGGGGACATATCACGTACATAACGTCGATCATTACGACGAACAGAGCGCCCACGGCGGTCGTCATCACCGCTACCGTCAGAACCACCACGATCACACTCAGTCGTCCGAACACGCCGGGCACCCTCCTTCCGATCCAAGCCACGTTTGCGAAACAACTCCCACAAACGAGCAGTAGTCTCACCGTCAATGTCCTCCCTCCGCACACCATCGGCCAGAAGACCAGAAAAGATATCACGTCTAGTAAGTTTATTGTCACCAGGAGTACGAGTGTCAGGCCGGGACTGACGTTCAGGTTTAAACCACTCACCCAACTCACCGAGTTGGCGTACCGATTCCAGTACCGTAGATAACACGTTACCAGTCTGATTAATCAATAAAGTCATCATGACCTGCTTATAGGCAACAGGGGAAGAACGAATGATACGATTCCGCACAGAAGATGTCAACAAACCATCAAGCAACCTGTCAGCAGTACCCAGAAAAATTGCCGTTTTTATCACCTCCTCTTTGAGACGTTGTGCAGCGTCGCGCAAAGTATACCATGGTTTGTCATTCACAGGCCAATCAGACTCAGTAGGATACTTTTGATTACAACCCTCAGTCGCCAATTGAAGTAAAGAAATTTGACCACCACCATTATAGTTACGAAAATGATCCTGTACAGTAGAATCCGAACTCAAGGAACAAAACTTCAAACAATCGCCATTATCTAACATAATGCCAGCAGCGCCCAATTCATAAAGGCGCACCATCCATGTGAGCAAGGTCTCACCAGCTCGCTGCCGAAATCGCTGCAAAATATCACTAATTTCTTGTTGAGTAAAGTCCTCTAAAGAGTCTAAAGAAACACCCTGCGGAGCAGCGGGAGACTGCTGCAACTTCCGACGAAAAACTGGATGCGCCGAGACCGCGGGATGAGCATCACAAGGAGCTCGACCAGTACACGTAGAGGAACAATCAGTGGAAGGAGCATCGACCCCACTCGAAGAACGAGCGCAATCACGGGGTGCACCATCAGAGGTGCGAGAAGCAGGCTTACAATCCTGGCGGGAGCGAGAGGACTCGCGCTTGACAGAGTCCTCACCCGAGGAACAAGAATCACTCGAGTTCCAGATATTACCATCCCATTCATCAGGATTCCAATCCAGTCCGGCTTTCGCCACGACCAGACGCACCTTTCGCGTCGAAACCCGACCGCGCCGATTCTTGTATTTATAACGAGCAATTCGCACAGCCGCCCTCTCGGCAATAGTTTGGTAAGTCTCAAGTTTGTCAGCAAGCAACTTATTTTGACATCGCAACAAAGTATGAGAATTCTGAATCTCAACAAAGTGCGCTTCCACATCCTTAAGAGATATCTGTAACTTCAACAACCTCTCATGTAGAATCCTGTACGCAGACAGAACAATCCAACCTCTGCGCCCCAAAATGGGAATCTCCTCACCCTTCGATACGGGTGCCTTCTGTAAACCAGTAATCACATTAGCCGGCTCCGCCAGCTCCAAAGAAGAATTCCAATTCTCACTCAAACCAGTAGAATCAGCCCACTCACAGGCTAAGGCGTCATAAGGCATTGAATCCCATCCGGGAATATCAACGGGCAACTTAAAAGTAGATTTTGATTTTCTAGAAAACATCGTGAAAAAGAAAGAAGAAAAGAAAGAAAAAGAAAAGCTAGACACACAAGTATACCACAAATAATATACAAACAAAACCACGCACACGCCGAAAGCAAACACGAGACAACACGACGCACACAGGTTTCGAAAACGGTTCGTGACGCCAAATGTTCTGCTTGGGTTTTCGGATCAGATAGAACCCGCTCATCAGAGCCTCTCTAACCCAGCCAGAACGTTACCCTCTCCCTAGGGCCTATTCACAACAAGTAACCACAGATATATACCACCTAAGGACAGGGGATTCCTACTCATATATATATATATATATATATATATATATATATATATATATATATATATATATATATATATATATATATATATATATATATATATATATATATCTCTAGACCTCTTATAATACAAGTGGCGGCCTCGCGATCCCAGACGGACCCAGGACTTCCTACCCAGACGGCAGCCTCAGCCTCGCGGTCCCAGACGGACCCAGGACTTCCTACCCAGACGGCAGCCTCAGCCTCACGGTCCCAGACGGACCCAGGACTTCCTACCCAGACGGCAGCCTCAGCCTCGCGGTCCCAGACGGACCCAGGACTTCCTACCCAGACGGCAGCCTCAGCCTCGCGGTCCCAGACGGACCCAGGACTTCCTACCCAGACGGCAGCCTCAGCCTCGCGGTCCCAGACGGACCCAGGACTTCCTACCCAGACGGCAGCCTCAGCCTCGCGGTCCCAGGACTTCCTACCCAGACGGCAGCCTCAGCCTCGCGGTCCCAGACGGACCCAGGACTTCCTACCCAGACGGCAGCCTCAGCCTCGCGGTCCCAGACGGACCCAGGACTTCCTACCCAGACGGCAGCCTCAGCCTCGCGGTCCCAGACGGACCCAGGACTTCCTGCCCAGACGGCAGCCTCAGTACATGTTCATCCTATGATTACCATAACATACAACAAGGGAATCAGTTTTACTATTTATCAGATCACACAAGAGCTGCCAGTTTGAGCACAACCTGTTCTCTGGTTCGAGGGGCTCCTCTCTCCCTTATTCAGTTACCACTTACCTGATCAGGGTTAACATCCGTTCATGTCAAGTCACAGCTGACTAGAAGAATAGGCTACCCTCTTATACAAGAACACGCAGCACATGTTGATTCACTACAAACTGGGTACTTTATTATTCATTATATACGCAATCACATAACATTACTGTGTAACACATAACCTGCAAAGAAAAGTGAAAGATTAGGTTGTACACTCTAATAAGAAAGGGGTCGACATCACCTTAGTCGTGTGTAGCCTGCACTCAATGGTCATCTAGGTTCCCTTCTCGTCTGTGCCTCGGCTCGCCTTGAAGTCACACCTCCGCAGTCACGGATCTGTTCCCTTCTCCCTTCTCCGAGTCACTGGGACCTCTTCCTCATCGGCTACTCTCTCCTCTCTGGCTATTCTGCTAGAAGAGTATCTGTCTCTCGGTTTTTTCTCCGCCTTCAAGTTTGTCATCTGTCTTCCCTGGAATAAGTGGTAGCTTTACTGCTAACGGCTAGATGCCGCCTACGGACTGAAGCAAGTGCCCCGTAACTGCCTCAGACTTTCACTAATATAGAGGTGCATTTCCTCATGGAAAATTCCGGCCCGTAACCTGCCGCCCACCAAATTCTTGTACCTCCCCGTACTAAGGACACTTTCCCAGCCGGCCGGCCTGATGTAGTGTCTTCGGCATGAAGAAAAATACAATCCTTCGATAAGGGCTGGTCTGAACCGGTTCTCTCCAAGCGAATAACACCTCATAACTAAAACATCCCCCTTAACCTAGAAGCATCTCAAGCTGCCGGAGCAGAAAGAAAGATGGAGTCTCTCCCGTTTGAGGCCTACCAGGCCTGAATTCAGCACGGCTCCATGAAATACCCTCACTACAGGACAGGTTATCCCTAATACTAACGAATCTATCCCCTAGGATATGTGTGCAAGCCCTGATCTATGGGGAAGAACACAGGATCATGTCGAAGTGCCTAGTAAATAGGCTCCATTCACTACTCTAACCCTTAGGCTTGAATGGTAAGAGACTGAAGTCACCCTAATCACCCGTCAACACAATAGGGCCGGGAAAATCGAGCAGTACAAAGTCTTAGCAGATTTCAAAAATTGCACATTGCGATGGTCAGTAAAAACAGTCACCACATGTCTAGCTCCTAACAAATAATCCCTCCAATCCTGAAAAGCATCATTGACAGCTAATAATTCCTTATCAGAAATTGAATAATTCAACTCTTGAGCAGTCATTTTTCGTGAACGAAAGGCAACTGGTTGCAACTACCCAGTTAATTTATTTCTCTGAGAAAGTACTCCTTTAGTAACGAAATCAGAAGCATCCGTTTCCACATAAAAGACCTCCATAGTATTTGGATGCATTAAAATTGGAGCTGATGTAAAAGCTTCCTTCAAAAAATTAAAGGACTTTCAGCATCTTCTGACCAGAAAAACCTCACTCTTTTTTTTAATAATCGAGTGATAGGACTGACCTTAGGGGAAAAATCCTGGATGAATCGTCTGTAAAAACTGGCGAACCCAATAAAACTTTGAACCTCCTTCACATTTTTTGGAGCTGGCCAATTCTGGATTGCTATCACCTTAGCAGGATCCACAGAAACTCCTTTAGATGAAAGTATGAAACCTAAAAAATCCACTTGATCGGAATAAAAAAAGTGAATTTTTCTAACTTAACAGAGATGATTTTCCAGCAAAGTTTCCAAAATTGCCCTAACGTGCTTAATCAAAATTATCTGAGAATACCAAAATATCATCTATATAAACAACAGCTACCCTGACCAAAAATTCTCTTAAGATATCATTTACAAAATGCTGAAAAGCCGCTGGGGCATTGCAGAGACCAAATTGCATTACTTGATACTCATAAATTCCAAATTTGATCCTGAAAGTGGTCTTCCATTCGTCACCTTCAGCAACCCACCCTCAAATCTAACTTGGTGTAAAACTTCGCCCCCTTCACTATATCTAATAACTCTGAAATTAATGGCAATGGGTATCTATTCTTGACTGTCACTTGGTTCAACGCCCTGTAATCAATGCAAGCTCTGAGAGTACCAACTTTCTTGGGAATGAAAAACAGGGGAGATGATACAGGAGATTGCTAGGGCCAGATAAACCCACACTCAAGATATTCATCTAATTCAAGCTTGCAATCATACTCCCTATGAGGAAGCAACCGCTCAGGACTCCTCTTATCAAACACCTTAACTAAATCCTGATACTCAGTGAGAATTTCGTTTAACTCCATTACACAAACCATATTAGATTGTGAAGCCAAACTAGTGACTGGTGATCCCTCTAACTTCCTTCCTCTAACATAGAAGCAATGTTGCTTACAATACTCGGATGACATCTCAACAGTACGTTTCTCCCAATCAGTCCTTGGATTATGCTCCGTTAACCACAGCAACCCCAGAATAATCTGAAATTGAGAAGCATCTATACGATTAAACCTCAGATACTCCTGATGACCATTCAAGCCTGACAATTCAATAGTTTCAGTCTCTTTCGTGATGGGTCCTGAAGTTAAATTAGTTCCATCAACTGCACAGACTGACTCAAAAACCTTGTTAGTAATAAATTGTTTTACAATTTTTCAGCATATTTCTGATCACAAAAATTGCCAGTAGCTCCCGAATCAATCATCACTGACACCTATTTAATTTATGATTTTTGAAATCTTATTGTCATCGAAACGATCAAATGAGGAGCTGCTGATTGAAGAGTATTAGCTACGTGTTGAATTCCAGGAGTTAATTCTTACTTCTTTCCAATCAGAACAACACCTCCTACTGATGTGATTGTTCTTTTCCCGAAAAATTAGTTTTGGGCTTCTTTGGACAATCCCTAACAAAGTGCCCTGAATTTCCACAGTACATGCACACCCTTTTGGTTCTTCTCTTATCCCTTTCTTCCTTGGAAAGAGGCCCCCTAATCGATCCAATCTGCATAGGTTCTTCACTTGAAGCCGTTTCCACTTTTGAGACTTCCGTCTTGATGTGGTCAAACCTTGGAGGGAAAGGACGAATATCTATTCTCTTCTCACATCTCCTCTCACTAAGTCAATGTTCAATTTGTGAAACTAAATCAATACAGTCTGAGATTTCTTGTGGTCTTTTCGGAATCTGAGCCAGCGCATCCTTCAATTCATCCTTTAACCCACAATAAGAAATTGCTCCTCTTTTACTTCCTGGCCACTCCGTCTCAACAATTAACTTATTGAACTGAGCAATCAGATCCCGATTTCCTTGTCTTAAATCCAATAATTCATTGTCTGTAGCCTGATTTGCAGATCTTCTATCGAAAATTCTAAGACATTCTGATTTAAACTTTTCATACTCATACAATACTGGATCATTTTGAGAGACAAGAAGCACTGACCAGGCTGCTGCATCTCCACACAGATAAGACAGCATGAACGCCACCCTAGACTGCTCTACAGAAAACACCACAGGTCTACAAAGAAAATGTAATGAACATTGAGTCAAAAAGATCTGCGCCTTATTAGGATCGCCACTAAACCTCTCAGGAGGGGCCAAAGGAATAATTGGAGAAATGGCATGGATAACTTGGGTGGCAAACTCAGAAACTGGCTGGGGAGTAAACTGCTTAAAGGTCTCTGAACTATTTGGAAAAGATGTTCCTGCCACTAACTCATCCATTCTTTGCAATACATGATGAGTTTCCTCTTGAGAACGTCTTATCTCTTCCCTTAAGGTTTTATTATCTTCAATAAGACTTGTTAACTGGTTTTGTATCCCATCTGGAATAGCCCCTAAAGACTTAAGATCTAAACCTTCCGCCATCTTCAGCTCAGGTGGATTTCCTTTTTTATTCGCACTTCAATCTGTCAGAGAGTATCTTAAAAATTCCACAGGAGCTGAAGCTGAGTCCCAAATCCTCCTCACCACTATCCACGCTCACAAGAAAAAAACCTGTTAGCATGCGACAACAGCTTTGGGGAAAGGGGAAGTGGAGAAAATAACAAGAGAGACTGCCTTGAAGAGGATTATTTCTGCCTTTCTTAAGCTTCTTTATTAGTTGTCACGATCTGAGTACTTGAGGGATTGTACGTGTAAATGTTTAGGAGGAAAGAAAAAGAGAGAAAAACAATATCCTTAACACACTCCTAAACATTACTCTGTTCTTATTTAAATTATGCTCTACTAATCAAACCTTTACCCAGAATTTCCAATGCTTGTGCCGCTCTCTTAATTAAATCAGGACCTGAATTGAATTGATGTGTTCTGACTATCTTGGTCTGTCTGTGTCTTTTCTGTTGAATCTGTATGGTGGATTCTTGGCTATTTTCTTCTGAGTAAGCTTACTTTTGTTGAGTTTCTTTTCAAAAGTTCCAAATTGTTGCAACAGTACTGTTGTTTGAATTCTTGTTGCTGCCTTTACTCAATTCTTATATTATTCTTATTCATTTCACTGAATTATTTTTGTAAAATGAAATTTGGTTCCCTGCAAACGTTCCTTATTTAGTGCTAGTATACCAATGAGGAAGTCCGCTACTCTGTACACTATACTTGCCTTTGTAAGTCTTTACATTTGCATCAAAGTCGTTAATCCGCTTAAAGAGCGAATTATGGAAAAGAAATACCTTGTCAAATGAATCGTCTCTTCCGAAATACAGGAGGAAACCAGACCATTCCGTTTGATGAACAATTCTTCTTGTTTTACCTTCTGCACGACTCGTAGTTACAAATTTGAGATTGTCTAGTAAATTTTCATCAGGAAAAGCGTGTTACGCTCATGCGCCAAAACCGGAACACTAACTTTTTTTCCCCGCAGAATTAACCTAAAAAAATACAGAGCTGACTGAGACGCTACCTGTCCCAGTCAAAATTCCGTTGAAGTGCAATGCCTGTTTCTCGAGTGTGTGCATCGAGACCTGCCAATCCAGCTTGTGCAGGAAAGACTAGACCGCTCACCTCTAGCCCAGTTCTCCCAACCAGGAAGTACTTGAAGAACCTTCAAACACTGACTAAGGACTAAAACAGAAGATAAAAAACACCTCCTCCATTGTGTATATCTTCTGGCTCTCTTAAGTTTAACACATTTAACAGTTTTCTTGCCTTTTCTGCCAACTAAATTAATTGAATTCCTGCCACACCCATACATCCACTGACACGCCCACTCACTCACCAATGGTCACTCACACAGCAACTCACTCACCCACACAGCTACTCATACACCCACGTATACACCCATACAGCCACTCACACACTCATACATACAGTCACATAGCACTCACATAATATATGTTAGAAGCAGTATCACTTAGTAGTAGTGCACCACATATACTAATTTAACTTATGTAGTAAGTTAGTATATACATTTAACAATCATAAACTCTTAGAAAACACTTACACTCACTGGATGATGTCATCAGGGATGTCATTTGAGATGTCGTCAGTGATGTCACTGACCATGTCATGAGTGATGTAATATATGAGGTCACAAGCAGTGTATTGCGAGGGTGTACGTTCTAGTTAGCTTAGGTAACTATAACTGCTGAATTTCACTGGTTTTGTACGAGTCAGACCTGAGCCCAATTATAACGTAATATATGTGTGTGTGTGTGTATATGTATGTATGGCTGAGCAGACTATTCCCCACAACAATGCTGTGGAAACTCTTAACATGATCATAATATGAAGAATTAAATAAAACTTAAGAAAAGTATGTTTTGTTCCATGCACATTCTCTGGATTAGTCCATCGCAGACACGTCTGGTTTCCGAAGGATACGTGTAAAATGTTAATCTTCTCCAATTTCTTGGAAATGATATCTCAATTTCTAAGTGTAGCAAAGTCTGCAACAAATCTACTATGCATTAATATTGATCAACCACATAGAACTAAAGGCTGCAGTTAGCCAAATTAACTGCAGGTCACATGCAGTTTGCTGAAGCAGGAGCAATAACCAAAAGGAACTACCTTTTTGGACAAAGCTAAGTGTTCAGATGAAAGTGTGGGCTAGTGTGACCAATGGCTATAGCGCTTGTGGAGACTTGATCTGCCACCATAAGCCACAGTACAGCTTAAAGTAACTCCTCTCACAGTAAACAATTTAATGGCTGCAAAGTGATTCAGCGTAGAAGTGAATTCAGCTCTCGGCAAGCAATGTGGTTTAGAGAGACCAAAAGCAGCTCTGTTTACGGATTGGTACACCACAAAGTTAATTGCATACGTCAGGAGTAGGTTTGTTGATGTTAGAAAGCACTTTGGTACCTCATCTTTCTTGGATGCGCTCTCTTCATACAGAGCCTGCAGCTTTCTGAAGTACACCGAGTCCAGCTGCCGTGTCTCCTCCACAAGCTCCACCTAATAAAATAACATGAGATGTCATCAGCATAGATCATATGATATCATGGCAGAGAGCTTCAGAGGCAACCGGCCAGTGGATAATGGCTAGCGAGAAGGTTGCCAACAGCGAAAACAAATTTTAGGATACAATGTCTCCAACTTAAGATCTAAATGCAGTACCTCATTAAACTGGAAACCTCCTTCAAATTAAAATGAGAGCCTGTTTTATATTTTCACAAATGTACTCTTTGCCAGAAAACACTCACCCATACAAACTGTGTAAGTAAAGAAACATACATTGAATGGTTCCCTACAGGAGCATAAAATGTTTGGTGAGTAGAAACCCATTAGGTGTTTTGATAGATCCTATATTTATTAATTGACAACTGAAAGATCTTGGGAAATTGCAAGGTGATAGACTAAAGAGAACTCCTCCGGCTCCCAAACAACTCTAGTCTTGTCAATTCTGATAGGAAACACATCATGATAAGTAAAAATAACCTCTGGCTTGATGCACAATAGTATTTGCATTTGTACAGCTGGTCCTGGGAGTGTAGAGTAATAATTCACAAGGCACAGGTGAGCATTGCAATTTGCAACTGTCATTGTGAGTTACAAGATGTACGTTGGGAGCCCTTGAGAGTCGCAAGCAGACAGATGTTGATTTGGGCTTTGCTGTCACATTGGTCATAAGGAATCAGCAGCAACACACTGGTTCAAATGTGTGGTGACTAGGTTCACCACACTCTTCCCCTGAGGTATCCAGAATGATGTGCCAGAATCATGTGTGTGTCTCAGTCTATCAAATTAAGCAACATCTAGTAAAATTTAACATTTTGGACATCGCGGTTTGCTTTCCACCCAAAATGTTAGCTAGAGACTGCATGAGATGAGGTGTTCTTTCTTGATCCTTCCTCATTGATAAACAAGAGCAATTGGACGCAGGGAGACCTTAAATGGGATTGAGAATATTACAGTTTTTCAAGTGAGCAAATCGGCTTTCTTTACAGAACATCGTAGACAATCGAAGAAACAAAATTTCAGATAAGGCTCGAATAAATTTCAGATGTTATAAAATCCAAAACACGATTCTTTGCTAAAGAGGGATTGGCTTACCACCATCTCCCAGCAGGATATGAGGAACATATCAGATCTTGAAAGTTTTTTAATTAAATTTTTTATATAGTTATAACTTGCCCAAGGGCATTAGAGTACTTTAAAAATGCAAAAAGGCATATATACTCTGCAGTGAGTATCATATTATAGCATGCCACTCACCAGTAGTAAATGCATAGGACACAGTACAATTTGTGTCAGCCATTTGAAGAGTTTCCACTGCTATGTATTTGAAGAGTTTTCCCTGCTGTGCACTCAAAGAGTTTCCACTGCTGTGACTTTGAAGAGTTTCCACTGCTGTGCAATTGAAGAGTTTCCACTGACGTGCATGACATTAGGTATGAGGTATTGCTTTTTACAGTCAAAGAATGTCCATGAAGAATATCAAAGCTGCATGTCAACCAACCTTAAAAAAACAACAGTACTACGAGGCCTCAAAAGGATTATGTGACTTACCCAGTAAGCATCTGTTCTTGGCAAGTAGAGCTGCAGATTCACATGCTTTGCATATTACTGCCATCTAGTGTTGGGTAGGTGGGTGGGCGCATGTGAATTTACAGCTCTACATGCCAAGAACAGATGCTTACTGGGTAAGTAAGATAATCCGTTTTAGGCATGTGTGCTGTAGACACACATGCTTTGCATAGACTATGTAGCAGTATTCTCCCAAAGCGGTGGCTAAACCGTAGAGGTTGCAGTTGTCTGGAAAAGTGTTTAGCACTGTCTGTCCCACATTGGCTTGTTGGTGTACTAGTACATCTACACAATAATGTTAGGTAAATGTGTGTGGTGTAGACCATGTTGCTGCATTACAAATGTTATCTATAGGAATGTTACCTAAAAAGGCCATAGATGCCCCTATTTTGCGAGTGGAATGCGCTCTAGGAGGTATAGCACAAGTTACTACTTGTGTAACGATATATCTGTAAGAGACATTGGTTAGTGATAGATTCCTTACCTTAGAATATTCCCAGACGTCAGACTGGATCTGGAAAGTTTTCTGTAGCAGTGCCCCTGCGCGTCAGTAGGTTGCGTCGTGCGGCTCCGCGTCCGTCACTGGCGTCGTAAGCGCCGAGATGATGTCACAGAGACTACCCATGCACGCTGACGTCAGTTCTGCACACGACTTTCCGCGCCAGGAACGCAGAGCCATGCAAGAAACTAGGGCCCTGAAAGGGATGACCTTAACCCTAGAAATCAGTTTGCAGAACGGGGAGGATGGATGGGGCTATCTATCACTAACTAATGTCTCTTACAGATATATCGTTACAAAAGTAGTAACTTGTGCATCTGAAAGAGACACGTTAGTGATAGATTCCTTACCTTAGAATAGATACCCCAGCAATACCAACCCCGGCGGTGGGTCTGCGAAAAGATTACACCAGAAAGTCACGGAGAACAGTACGGCCAAGGAAGCCGTATCTCCGGACCTGACTGTCAAGGCAGTAATGATTGGTAAACGTGTGCAGCGAACCCCACGTAGCTGCCTGACAAATGTCCTGCAAGGGGACGCCGCGTCCCAAGGCAGTAGTGGCTGCAGTTGCCCTTGTCGATTGGGCACGCAGCCCCACAGGAGGCTCTTTCTTAGCCAAGGAGTAACATGCTTTGATGCACAGAACAACCCACCGCGAGATGGTCAGTTTGTGCACAGCCCGACCTTTTTTGGTGCCCACGGCGCCAACAAAGAGCTGGTCATCCACCCGGAACTGCTGTGTACGCTTTCGATAGAATGCGAGCACACGTTTTAGGTCCAGGCGGTGGAGCCTCTCCTCCTCTCTTGAAGGATGCGGAGGCGGAAAGAAGGTGGGCAAAGTGATGGTCTGCCCGATCTGGAAGGGCATGACAACCTTTGGCAAGAAAGAAGGACGGGTCCTTAAAACCACCTTGTCCGGATGAACAAAAAGGAAAGGAGGTTTGGAATAAAGAGCCTGGAGCTCACTCACTCGTCTGGCAGAGGTGATAGCGACCAGGAAAGCCGTCTTGAGAGTGAGAAGACGCAAAGGACAGGTATGAAGGAGCTCGAAGGGAGCGCACATAAGATATGCCAAGACAAGGTTTAAGTCCCATTGAGGCATTGAGGCATTATGAACGGCACGGGAGGAACCGTGTGCGTGATGTCTTCAGGAAACGGTTAACAACCGGGGACTTAAAAAGAGAATTCTGATCTGGAAGCCGTAAAAAGGCGGAGATAGCCGAAAGATAACCTTTGATAGTGTCCAGAGCAGAGCCCTGCTGGGCCAAAGAAAGAAGGAACAGAAGGACTTCAGAAAGAGGGGCATCATGCCACAAACTTGTTCCCCCTGCAGGTGTATACCGTTTTAGTGAAGGGACGCCTGGCTGCCAGAATGACATCACAGACTTCGGGAGGAAGATCGAAAGCGGTCAACTGTCGCCTCACAATCTCCACGCGTGGAGGTGGAGGCTGGACAGGTTCGGGTGGAGGACCATCCCCTGCTGCTGCGACAGAAGATCCTCCCGAAGAGGCACACAGATCGGGGTATCGATTGCCATGCTGAGTAGCTCGGGACACCAGTATCTTTGTGCCCAATCCGGAGACACAAGGATGACTTGGGCCCGGTCGCGCCGGATCTTCTCCAGCACTCTGGGCAGAAGTGGTATAGGCGGAAAGGCGTACAATAGACCGCAACTCCACTCGCGACGAAAGGCGTCGCCGAGCGAGTGCCACCTTGGAAACTCCACCGCGCAGAACTGATGACATTGCGCGTTCTCTTCGGTGGCGAATAGATCTAACCAAGGCTCTCCCCACTGCTGAAAGAGACCTTGCACCACATCCGAGTTCAGACGCCATTCGTGATCCATCAAGCACCGACGGCTGAGTTCGTCTGCCCTGGCGTTCAGAGAACCCGCCAGGTGTTGAACCACCAAGGTAATGCCTTGATGTTCCAGCCATGTCTACATGCGCAGAGCCTCCTGACATAGGGTCCAGGACCCCACCCGCTCTGTTTGTTGCAATACCACATGGCGGTGGTGTTGTCCGTGAACACCTGCACTACACTTCCCTGGACAGAGGGAAGGTATGCCTTCAGTGCAAGTCAGATCGCCCGAAGCTACATCAGATTGATATGGAGCCGGAACTCCGCCGGAGACCAGAGGCCTCTGATCTCTGCCTCTCCCAAGTGGCCTCCCCATCCCAGGAGAGACGCATCCATCACCACTGTGTAATCCGGTTGGGGAAGGGATGGGGATCTGCCACTGACCCAATCGCGATCGTGAGCCACCACTGCAATTGCTGTGCAGTGCCCTCCGAGATCTGGACATGATCGGACAGGTTGCCCTGATGTTGCAGCCACCTACTGATGTGCAGGGGTACTGCTACAGAAAACTTTCCAGATTCAGTCTGACGCCTGGGGATATTCTAAGGTAAGGAATCGATCACTAACGTGTCTCTTTCAGATAAGTTCTTTTAGCTTTGGTGTAGCAAATTTGAATGCACTTAACAATCCATCTTGAAATGCCAGATTTAGAAATAGGATTGCCTTTGTGAGTTGGTTTACATGAAACAAACATTTGCTTTGTTTTACGAAAATCTTTTGTTCTTTCGATATAATAATATAAAGCTCTTTTGACATCAGGTGTGTCAAGAGCTCTTCCTGCTACTGAATCAGGTTGAGGAAAGAACTTGGGTAACTCAACTGATTGGTTAATATGGAAAGCAGAAACCACTTTGGTAAGGAATCGGGGATTGTTGTGAAGAACTACCCTATCTTTGTGGAACTGAAAGAAGAGAAGCCTGTAGCCACCAACTCTACTTAATGAAGTGATTGCAATAAGGAATGCAACCTTCAAAGAGAGAAACTGTAAAGGAAACTTGTGTAGCAGTTCAAAGGATTGACCCATAAGTACAACATTGAGATTACACTCTGGTACTGGTAGAATTCTTGATGGTATAATTCTTTTTAAGCCCTCCATAAATGCTTTGATGACAGGAACTTTGAACAAAGACAAATGTTGTCTGTTTTGCAAATACGCATCTACTGCTGCAAGGTGCAATCTGTTACACACACACTCCACAACTTAGAGCCCACACGCAGAGTAGTGGTAAGAGACCAAGATGGAAACTGTGCCCCCTTTTACCCGGTATGGAGAGGTTTGGTCCTGGTTGGTGGGGTGGTGGACAGGAAGAGATGCCCCCAACGTCCGCAAAATCCTCTTTCCTTCCGGCCGAAGGCGCGTCTCGCGCACTATCGGAAAAAATGTGAATTCAATTACCCATGAGGCAAAGTGGAAGCAGCCGCGGTTGCCTGGGAAATCCTGTCATGAGCCGGAAGAGGAAGACAGTTCATAAAAAGCCTCCAGGGAGACAGCCGCTGCTGATAATTCCGCCGTGCAGCGTGTTTCATGCTGCCTCTCCTGCTTGTTAGTACGGTGGATGCACTTGCAGTGATTCTGATCGTGACTCCTCTCAAGTGTTTGTCATCTCGATGGCTGTGCCAGGACTGGCACTGCCTGTCATACAAGACTGTTAACCCTTGTCATTGTCTGCTGCCGAGTTCTTATCGGAGTGGCAGAGAATATACAAACTAATACCTGTACGAGTGCACAGCCTAAAATCGTTACAAGGATTAGGTAATTAGAGGTTAAGGTACTTCGGAATAAGGAGTGTAATTATTTTGGAGACACCTCTTTTACAACATATATTCTAAGGAAATTGCGTTGAGACTAAGGAGGCATTTTGGTTATTGTTGTGTGCTTCCTCTTGACAGGGGGTTCAAGAGGCTGCCTTCTGCTCTTCCCCTGTGAAGCGGATCCTTCCATGTATGCTGGTGTGTATGAGAATCTGCCAACATATATACCAACCTTATATAAAAAAAAGTCAAATACATTATATTGTCAATCGTTGGGAACAGGCTCTAAGACTCTCTTTCGTTGAATATCCCTTTTTAGAGCCTAACTTGCCATTGTTGACCTAGTTGCATTGACTCTTAAGACATTCCTCCCACATAGGAAGGAGAATTGTTATTTTTGTTTACAGGTACGGAAAGCCAATTTAGTTAGCGGTAGGAAGGATATTGAAGACACCAATACTTACTGCTATTGTTTTCCTTACAGATCTCCCTCCCTGCTGATCCCTTCCCTTTCCTTCCCCTGCTTGATCAACTCAAACCCCGGCGCTATTATAGCATTCAGGGTTGGGACTGTCGAGAGGTGGACCCCTTTTTGGCATCGAACCGTTCCTGAGGAATCATCGAGCTGACAATCTAACAGAAGTGTAAGCTAGACCACATTGCTGTAAGTTTAAAAGGTAACAGACAATGTTCTGAACAGAAGCATCTAGAGGAAGAATGTTGTTGTTATTGCAGTAAACGACAAATCGTTCCCCATTTGCTGCATAGCAAACTCTGGTAGTAGGTTTTCTTGCTTCTCTCAGAATAGTAATACAGTCTGGTGGTAAATTTAAATATCCAAACTCTTTGACTTCAGGAGCCAAATCGCTAAGTTGAGCTCCTTGGGATTTGAATGCTTGATTTATCCATGGTGAGGAGATTGGAGGTGTGATGTAGCTTTTGATGTGGAACTAATGAGAGCTCTAACAGGCTGGTGTAGCACGGTTGATGGATCCATCTGGGAGATGTCAAAATCAGTGTGAGTGATGTTTGTCTGAGTTTCCGAACCAGAAACGTAAGGAGTGGGAGAGGCGGAAAAGCGTAGGCAAATATCCCTTAACAATTCATCCATAGGGCATTGCCTTTGGAGGAAGGCTGTGGGAAATTGGAGGAGAAGTTTGGACATTGTGAGTTGTGAGCTGTGGCGAACAGATCTATTTGTGGGTATCTCCATTGTTCAAAATATGGAAGGAGAACTTTGGGATGAAGTTCCCACTCGTGTATTTGCTGTCTCCTTCTGCTGAGGAGGTCGGCAATTTGAGTGTTCACTCCCGTGAGGTGTTCTGCTAGAAGGTGAATCTTGTGATGGATTGTCCATTTCCAAATGGTCTGAGATAGGCGTGACAGTTGGAGAGAGTGTGTCCCCCCCTTGTTTTTGTACATAGTATATTGCTGTCATGTTGTCCATGAGGACTAGGACAACTTTGCCTGTGAGATGAGAGTGAAAAGCTTTCAGCACTAGAAACACTGCTAGAATTTCTAGATCGTTGATGTGGAGACATCTGTGTTTGTTGACCCAGAGACCTTGGATTGTGTAATGATGGAGATGTGCACCCCAACCGGTGAGAGATGCGTCTGCTGTTAGCACGACTTGTGGAATAGGGTTGAGGAATAGGGTTGATAAAAGGCCGCCCTTTTGAAAACTTTTGTGGGTTTCACCACTGCTGAGAGCAATGAGTGCGGCTGTCTACCAACACTAGATCTGTTAAATAACCCTGTGACTGATTCCACTGACGTGCTAAGCATTCTTGTAATTGACTCATGTGTAGTCTTGCATGAGGTACTATTGCAATGCATGACACCCTCATTCCCAGTAGGGCCATGAAAGTTCTGACTGGCAAGATTTGGTTGGTTTGGAACTGCAGCAGTAGAGTTTGGATATTGGAAATTCTAGCTGCATTGGGGAAGGCTAGAGCCTTGTGAGTGTTGAGAGTGGTTTCCAGATAAGATTGTATCTGTTAAGACTGTAGGTGAGACTTTTGAATGTGGACCTGAAACCCAGTTGGTGAAGTAGGTGTAGTGTGGTCTGAGTGTTTCGTAGACAATTTTGGTGTGTGCTGGCTTTGATAAGCCAGTCGTCTAGGTAGGGGAAGGCATGAATTTGTTGTCTTCTGAGATGAGCTGCTACCACTGCTAGGCATTTTGAAAATACCCTGGGAGCAGTAGTTACTCCAAATGGAAGTACTTTGAACTGATAGTGTTTGCCAACTGATATTTGCGATGAGCTGGATGAATGGGAATGTGAAAATATTTTTCTTTTAAGTGCAGTGTGGACGAAACATCCCCTTGCTGTAGGACAAGAATGACCTGTCTAACGTTACCATAGGGAAATGTTCTGATAGTATGTAGTGGTTTAACTCTCTGAGATCCAAAATTGGTCTTAAGGAACCGTCCTTTTTTGAAATCAGAAAATAAAGAGAGTAAACCCTTGAACCTTGGTACTGAAATGAAACTGGTTCTATGGCTCCCTATTGCACTTCTTGTTTGCGTAACTGCAAATTGTCTGACGACAATTTGAGAATGCGTGGTGGAATGTTTGGTGGATTGGAGGTGAGCTCCAGGCAATAACCATGTTGGATAAGGTGTAGCACCCTTTTGTCAGTTGTTATAGATTGACAAATGGGGAAAAACTGTTGAAGTTTTCCCCCCAACAGGTGTTGAGTTATGGGGGGGGGGAAAGTCACTGTTTACTAGGGGGAAGGGGTGTTACGTGGTGTGGCCCATTTACCCCAGCCTTTGGAAATGTTTCCTCTATATCCTCCTCTGTAGAAACCTTTAGAGTGAAAGGATTGATTGTTGCTTTTGTAAGAAGAAGCATTTGGGTCTGAGGATGTTGTTTTGGACCCTGGTCTGTAAAATGAGCGGCAAAAGGAGCCTCAACTGGATGGGAAGTGGAGCACTCCCATAGATTTTGCCACTTCAGTGTCCTTTTTCATTTTTTCTAAGGATTGTTCGACTACAGGTCCAAACAGGTATTCCTTATCAAAGGGGGTCTTAAAAATGGACTGTTAAATCTCAGGCTTAAACCCAGAGATCCTAAGCCATGCATGCCTTCTAAGGAGAATGCTGGTATTGTTTTCCCTAGCTGCTGTGTTGGCTGCGTCTTAAGCACTTCTTATTAAGGAGTTAGAGATGAGTTACCCCTCTTCAACTAACTGCTGTGCCTTACTTTTGTGTTTGTCCGGGAAATATTGGAGCAGTTGCTCCATCTCATCCCAGTGTGCCCTGTGGTACCTAGCTAGTAGGCCCTGAGTGTTTGCAATGTGCCAGTGGTTAGCGGCTTGAACAGCTACTCGTTTTCCAGAGGCATCTATAAGTTTGGATTCTTTGTCTGGGGACGGTGCATCCCAAGAGGTTTGCGAGTTAGCTCTTTTGTGAGCATTGGACACTACTAGGGAGTCAAGAGGAAAATGTCCCTTAAACACAGAATCTGATGGTAAGGGTTTATATTTTTTATCTACCCTTGGAGTAAAAATACGTGCTCTGACAGGGTCTTTAAAGATATCATCGGAATGCCTCATCATGCTTTTAAGCATAGGGAGTGTTTGACTTGACCTGTGTGTGGAGTCAAGTGTTTCAAATCAAAAGTCCTCTTCTAATGTTTCTTTATGTAATGGCTCCCATGATACTCTGCCACTCTAGCAATGAACTGTTGATAAGCCATATTACCATCTGGTGGTGATGGCTTTGCTGGGTAAAGGACTGGCTCATTGTCAACTGGAGGGTCAATTGTGTAATTATTCCATGGGTCTGCAGGCAAATGAGTATCATCATCACCATGATTCACATCGGGATCTCTATATGGAGATCCATGAGGTATTATGTGTAAGGCATCCTCAATTATCAACGGTGGAGAAGATGGTGGAGAGGGTTGTGGGGCAGGATAAACAGGGCTGGTAGACATGTCCTTCTTCCTTTTTAAGGGAATCTTATCAGTAGTGTCCTCAGCAGGAAGCTTGTGGTTTGCTTGAGTTTTAGCCAAAATATGTCCAGTATCAGGATTAATGTAAGGTTTTTTCTGTTTTGGATCCAATTTGGCTGTAAAGACATCTAAAATCGGCACACATTGCAAACTTGATGTAAGTTGGTGCTAGGATATTTAGCCTAGCACCGAGAACAGAATTGGAATGGAGTCTGTACCATCGGCAGAAGGCTGGACCGACACGGCTAGGCCAGACAGCCGCTCACGAGGTTTTCAATCAAAAATGGAGAGTTTGTCGAGCAATTTGATACGTGGAGAACAGGAAAACACGCACCGAAACAATACCAACAAGGGTAGAGTGGATTGCGCACCGAGGGGAACCCGAAGAACGGTTTTTGAACCGGAGCGCCCAATACACATCCGACCTATATGGTAGAAAAAAACAATCTAAAATTGGAGTTGATGCGCACTATCACCAATAGGAGGAGTCACTTTACCTCGTGACTGGAAAGACTTCTTCGGAGAAAAACAACTTGCAAACATCCGGACCCAACACTAGATGGCAGGAATATGCAAAGCATGTGTATCTACAGCACACATGCCTCAAACACCCCATTTACACGTGGTGTTCCATTATGAAAAGGGCAGAGAGCTCTAATGTTCAGGGCAGCACTTGAGAAAGCCTTCTTCAGACCCCTGTCTTCTCTAAACCCTGGAAAGTTCCTGTGCATGCCTCGCTTGCTCCTGGACTAGTATGCCAGGCCAGAGATTTTAAATTTAAGCCCAAAATATTTCGGCGTGTTTAGATGGACTGCTTTGTGTTTACTGCTTTCTTATTCACATCTTCTGCCAGTGACATCTGTAAATATTGTTTGCTTCCATTTTCTCACTTTTTTGGACAAAACACAGGAGCATGTGATGCTGAGCTATGGCTGCCAGACCTGGGCTGTAAATCCAATAGTTTACACAACCTTGCCAAGATTGCAAGAAACCTAGGACTGGTGAACAGTGAGCCAGACGATGGTAAATAAAATAAATGAGACAAGAAATGAATACACATGTGACTCTTCAACTAGGCATATGCACACAATCAGGTGAGTGTGAGTCTACTGAATTGGCTGCCAGCCTTTGAGTTTTCCTTCTTTCCCTTACTTCATTGTTACTGCCAGTGAGTTACTGTTTTGAGTTGTGCTGGAAGGCACTGATGAACATAAAGCAGACGACGGTCCCAGTGAATGACTAACTACAACAAGGCAGATGACACAAGGTTCTGTATGGGAGAACCTATGAACTTCGTCTTCATGACTTACACCCTGGTCAATTGACCACTCTGGCTCTTCACAGGCAGTACCCTACCATGGATATAATGACCCACTTTGTAAACTTAGTAAAATATATATGATATGAATGACTAATCAGCAGCAATGAAAACAGTATTCCAGCTACAGGGACCAGCAGCAGTGTCAGACACAGACAAACAATGGAATATATAGCATTTACTAACACCGGAATGGGAAACGGAGAGGACCAACTTTCTTAGTCAATGGGATACTATTGCAGTGCTTCTGGTTATTGAAATCCATCACGGTGTCATAAACCTCCTCATTTTGCGCACATAATTATAATGATGTTACAGCACTAGCCTTAGGACAGTTACAGGATTGATTGTGAGACACAATGATGGCAAGATGGATGGGACAGATGCAGACAGAGGTACTCCAAAAAACAATGAGAGCAATATGGCCCCTCTCACATCAGAGAAGAAAAACAGTTGAAGCAATAGCCTCTAGGATAGGAATAAGTTGATAATTATGGGATTTGGTTTGAAAACACTGGTGAACGACAGAACCCGTGTCCCGAAAGCAGAAATACCATCTCGTTATGAGTTTTGCACTAAGAAATGGCAAATAACCTATTTTCATCTGCACACTTCACTAACCTTCAGCAAGAGAAATGTTCTGAAGACAACAAAATGGAAGTCACATTTTCCTGCAGCTGACCCATGGAAAGAGGACCAAAGAAGAACAAGACTGAAGAGGGCCTATATATATTTTACATCTTTAGGTGCTTATGCATAAAATGCAATGCTATAAAAACCCATATTTTACACTGAACCACGAACTATGGGAAATACTTAATCGTTGCCTGTGATATATGGATTTCATCGTCAATGCTTCACTAACGTCAGGGTGGCAAGGATTAAGTGCCACATAATGGAGCAAGTTGTTCTAGATTATGCAGCAAAATTCCAAATTATGTGGCACATTCTTTGCGGTATTATTTTCATCCATTTTAGCTAGAAACATTTTTTGTGAAGTCTGCAAATCATTTGACAATTGTGGTAAATTCAGAATTATGTGGTACATGTTGATGTTACAAAATTCCTCGGGTCCTCACCACTCTCCATTGTCTTATCGACAATTTATTCATGAAAAGTAAACCTCAACATACCAATTACAATCAGTGCCAATTGTTAGCTGCACTTTGATGAAAATATATTTTTCAAACTAAATACCTAAAAATAAATATGGAACACAAAAATACATAACAGATAAAAAGTGAACTATGGTCCTATATTCTCATTTCGGTGTTCTGGTAATAATTACAAAAGGGGAGGGAGAGCACTGCCTGGCATACCAACACATACTTTGCCGAGATGCATTGTGGTAAATGTAGTGCATGGTAACAATCACTTTACTTGTAAGACTTTAGTATTCACCATTTTTGGAGCAGCCAGTGCCGAGTTTGTCTAGACTGTTTCAGGATATTTGTCCTTTTTCAATAGAGTAACACTGTAAACGTGAGGGTGCTGGCAATGCTGTTCGCAATCTTCTCAGGTTTCTGGACTACTCCTTGAGCGTAGGTGAATTCCAATATGTTCATCAGCGCAATAACTCGAAATAGCTTATCACAAAATGGGAAGGTAGCACACTACTTGCATACCAACACACAATTCACCCAGATGCATTGTGGTAAATAAACTGCATAATAACACTCACAGTGACACCGCAGCTGTCTGGGTTTTCCCGCAGGTTTTTTTTAATTGGGTTTTCCCACTCAAAGTTCTTCCCGCCAACAGAACCCCCAAACACCCCAGGACCTACCTAATGCAGGCTGCAGCGTGCCAAAGACAGGCTCAACTTTGCTCGTCCTCGTCTGGACTGCGCTGAGCATCACGCCCCCTGCCCCTCCTGCCCCCTGAAGACACACCATCGCTGAGCTCTACACCCTGGATGCTGCAAAATACTCTGCCACCGTGTCATATCACGCTCCACGGTAGGACCTTTCACCTGCACCCACTGTCACTTCACTTGCCACCGCACACACATCAGCTCACTGACCAGCCCACCTCAAACACACCACAGACACCAACTGAACAAAAACACTAACTCGCATGCACCCTTCTCAACACACGCTCACGATGCAAGCATTCCACTGAATTATGGGACCTCATCTCCACCCTTGCACCCAACATAGTCTTCCACACTGAGTCCTAGCTCAGTCCCACATCCACCCTAGACCACAGCAATCCCTGACGGATATAAAATCACTTACTAGGACCACACCAACAAGGTAGGCGGACGAATAGCCATCATACAAAAAGAGCCCATTCAGTGTATCGCCGACAATACCACCACCCCCATGGAACTTCTCTACTTCAAACTCCACATGGACGACAAGACAACCATCAGAGACACCCTTGCATACCGACCCCCAGGCCCATGCTCCAGCTTCCGCAACAATATTGCAGACTTCATTGCACCCCTATACTTAGACACCAAGGACTACATCTTCCTCCCTGACCTAAATTTTCACATTGACGACCCCAATGACCAACACTGCACAACTCACCAACAGAATGAGCAGTCTCGGATTGACCTAGATCGTCCACGACCCCACACACATCACAAGACACACGTTGGACCCAATTTTCACCTCCAGCAACCGCATCAAACAAAGCCATATCACAGAACTCACATGGACCGATCATTCTATCGTCCACTTCTGCATCTCCAGACCCTGCATCGCCACCCCCAAATGACCAACGTCCCCTCGGGAGGTGGAATAAAATCTCAGAGACCAGCTGGGCGAACACCCTCAACACCTCTTACACTGCTATCGCCACCAACCTCGAACAGGGAGTAAAAAACCTCAACGCCTGGATCACCAATTGCGCAGGCAGCATCGTCCCAATCAAGAGCAACATCCAGAGAAAATCCTCTAAAAGGCCAGCTGGTACACTCAAGAACTCAGAACAGAGAAACAAGACAGCAAACAGTTGGAGAGGAGATGGTGCACCAGCAAGGACACCTCCGACAGGGCAGCCTTAAAGACCTCCCTCAACATCTACCAACGCCTGTTGAGGGCAACAAGGAAGACAGCCATTGCCGCACGCATCGGAACCCGCGCCAACAATGCCAAGGAACTTTTCAACATCGTTAAGGAATTTTTCAACCCGACTGCCAGCGAAAACAATATCACACCCTCACAGGAGCAGTACGAACACCTAGCCCACTTTTTCAATGACAAGATCGCAACCATGTACAGAAACTTCAAACCTCAACCGACACCTATGGACTTCCTCGGCAGATATGTCACCACCGTAACCGAACAACACACTGACCACATGGAACATCCTCTCCACCCAGGACACCACCTCCACCATGAAATTCATCCATTCTGGAGCTCCCACAGACCAATTCCCACACCACATCTTTAACCTTGGACACCAAAGGATCGTCCAGAAACTCACCACCCTAGTCAACACCTCTATCACCACAGCAACATTTTGTGACACTTAGAAACACACTGAAGTCAGACCACTACTCATAAAACCCTCTGGCGACCCCAGCGAACTCAAATATTACCGGCCAATCTCCCTGCTCCGATTCCCAGCGAAGGTACTAGAAATGATCATCGACAATCAACTCATGACACACCTGGAGCAGCATCAGCTACTCAATGCCTGCCAATCCGGCTTCCACAGCAATCACAGCACCGAAACCACCCTGATCGCAGCCACTGACAACATCATCAACAGAGGAGAAACAGCAGCTTTGATCCTGCATCACCTTTTGACAACCTTCAAGTCCATATCCCACCACACACTGATCGAAAGACTCCACCACATCGGCGTCCACGAGGACGCGCTCAGATGGATCACCTCCTTCCTCATCGGAAGAACCCAGAGGTTCCATCTCCCACCTTTTACCTCAGAACCATAAGAGATCACCGGCGGTGTCCCCCAGGGCTCATCCCTCAGCCCAATGCTCTTCTACCCATATATGACCTCACTGGCTAACTTCGTCAGATACCACGGTCTCAACATAATTTCCTATGCAGAAGACACCCAACTCATCCTCTCACTCACTAACGACCCCACCACCACCACCAGAACCAACTTCCACAGATGCATGACAAATGTCGCAGACTGGATGAAGAACAACTGCCTAGAGCTGAACACAGCCAAGACGGAAGTCTCATCTTTGGCAACCGCAGCAACATATGGAAAGACTCCTGGTGGCCATCAGACCTAGGACCCGCACCCACTCCATCCAACAATGCCAGAAACCTCAGAATCATCATTGACAACAAGTTCACCATTAAATCATAGATCAACGCCATCTCTTCCGCCTGCTTCCTCACTCTGCGCATGCTACCCAAGATTGTCAAGTGGCTACCCCCTACACTCGAGACGCACCATGACACAAGCCCTCATCACCAGCTGACTGGACTACGGCAGTGCACTCTACGTAGGAATCGCCGCACAACTTCTACAGAGACTTCAGACCATACAGAACGGAACAGCCAGACCCATCGTTGGCCTTTCCTGACAAACCCACATCACACCCCACCTCAGGAAACTCCACTGGCTCCCTATACAGAAGGGATGCCAATTCAAGCTGCAGACCCATACACACATAGCTCTACACAACCAAGGACCCCCTCTACATTAACCCCAGCTTGAACTTCCACCAACCATCGATAAGACTACGCTGCGCCTCCCTTTCACTTGCCAATACTCCCTGCATCTACCAAAGTGAGGGACACTCCTTATCCCACATCGCAGCAAAGACCTGGAACAGCCTCCCCATGCACCTACGAACCATCATCTCATTTCCAGAATTTCGAATGGCCCACAAGACCTGGCTGTTCAAATAAGCCTCCGTTGCTTGCAAGCGCCTGGATACCCCATTTGGTGATTAGCCAGGCTTTATAAATCCTGATTGATTGATTGACTTTAGTAGAAAATCCTTAGTACTAACCATGTTTGGTGGGGCCAGTGCAGGGTATTTCCAGACGTGTCTATGGGTATCCATCCTTCAATAGAGAATAACACCTTACACATTTTGGGATGTTGTCAATTCTGCTCATAGTCTTCTCTGCTTTCTGTACTACTTCCAGAGTACAGGTAAATCTAAATAAGTCAGCTAATAACTAAAAGTAGCCAATCACAAAAGGGGAGAGAGCAAACCGCCTGTCGCTACAGAACTGCATTTACCGCAATGCACCTGGCAGAATTGTGCAATTTTATTTGTACTTTTATTTATCTACTACAATATTGAAGCATACAAATGTCGATATGTGTTGCCAGCAGATTGCAATAAACTGGCATATAATTCACACATGAGAATATGAAAGAAGTATATGGATCAATCAAAACATGACTGTCGCTAAATTGGGTTATTGGAGATTCAGGACACACTACAGGTAGGCTTACTTGGTTGAAGATGAATGCCACCAATTTTCACTTTTTATGCTTGTTGACACATGGGTGATTGAAATCAATTCAGTGTATGAAAACCTTTACCACAAAGAACAAGTAGTACAAAAGGATGTCATGGCAACTACATGAAAAAAAAGAAAGCAAATCCGGTCTACCTAGGGATGTGGAATTCCTATAGCCCGACGCCCGGGACATATTGTTTGGGGTCAAGGGCAACAAGTTTTCATGTGCATTTAGTCCTTGGGACAAGTAGGCCCAAACCCTTACAGCACAAACCCTTTGGTTGCCAGTTTACAGTACCACATTATGAATCAGGATTGTCTACAGTTAAGGTAATATGTGTGTCCATGTGTTTATGCTGTTCAAACTTGTATTTATGGCTCATTAATGCAAAGCCTTTATTATTAGGGTGAGCATTAAAAGTAAATGTTGTAAGCTTGGCCTGCACTACTGATGGTGGTTCCAGTATCAATATGTACACACGTTTACAAAGTTTAGTAATATGAGGCTAAGTGTAATGCTCCCAGAATGCTCTCTGATTATATGCAAATATTTGCAGAAGCTTGAGAGCAAGAGTGATGATTCATTGCTTTCAAAATAAAATGTTCACAAAAAAATGCAAGTAGAAAAAAAAACATTAAGCTAAACTACTGGAAGATTTTAGGTACCATATCTTTGCAGCATTATTTAGTAGCATGTTGATGTATGCTTGTATCTCCCAAAAATATTCATAATGGGAAATCAGTGTAACCAGTTCATATACGATTAGGAGAAACAAAAATAAATAAGCATTGGCAAAGCCATTGGGTCTGAAATTGGTGGTCAGCCTTTTGGTTTTGTCAATGCATGACTTGTTTAGGCATGGTTTTTGTACAACTTATCGGAGTGGGAGCTGTAGGGCTTTCACCATTCTAACAAGCATTAGAAAAGGCAAAAATTGTTTTTGGTCTCAAAAAGCACACATTGCCACAGCAGTTTCGGGAACTGAACAAAACTACTTTGTGTGCCAATGTGCTTCTAGCAAAAGAGCAGAATACGGTCACTCACAGTGAAACCAGCTGATAGGCCAAGAGAGAGACAGAATTTTATTAAACAGAAAAGGTCATGGTTAACGCAAGGCCTAATTAGAGGCCCAATTATTAAAGAAAGTCTAGAAAGTGAAACCATGGTATATATCCTTGCATTAAGTGCATATATACATTTTCCGTGAACTCACAAGAATTTACAGAAGTAGGCCAAGAAATGGTACTCTAGAGAAAATATTTGTGAGCTGCATTTTAGCATGAGCAAATGTGCATGTGCTCATGTGAAACTCTGAATGTTTCAAGTTCACTTTTCCTTCAAACACTTTTTTCCCAACCCTGGTAAAAGTTTTAAGTCTGCCGCTGTCAGGAGTAAATTTCCAACCTTTTTCAGTATGGGAAAAGATTAGAAAAGAGTTGGCGAAAACCCTTAAAACATGCAAGTTAGTAGGTTTGCATAGACTCAAAAGGGCATTCCAACTCTTGAACTATTGTTTACCACCACCTTCAGCCCCAGTATGTAGACCTGCAGAAATGTAGCAACATAAGGGAATTGCTAGTATTCAAACCCTACTATGGTACAAGCCCTGGCATAATTAGAGAGGCTATATCAGAACTCTTATATGAGATTGCTGCCGTAATTTGTCACCGCATCACATGGCACAAAAGGGACAAGTTGATTTTGTTACAGGACAAGTAGATTTATGAAGCAACCTGTCCCATGGACAAGTAGATATTTTATTAAATTCCACACCACTGTCTACCTGTCTCATAACATTCTCTCAATTAAAGCCCTACCAAGACTGGAGACCAAACTGTCTGCCCTAATGTATCAATATATTTCTTAATCTGACCTGTTTCTGCTTTTCCTAAATTCTTTACATAAAAGTGGGATCAGCACAAGGCTGAACAACTTTCCTTAAAAAGGCATACGTTGACAGTGGCATGGTTTGGCAATAGTTATGGTTAGTAAATGCTGGTTGTTAGTAGTGTGTCCCTTCTGGACCCCATATCTAACTGCAAGAAAAACACATGAGATGGACTGTGGAGAAAAGCTTGTTTTTGTGTCAACACTCCACTGGTTACTACATATACCACAGGTTAGATGCAAGTTGCGAGAAGTGATAGAGCAGGGGTGCGACCAATGTACGTGTCCTCTTCCTGACATTTCTGATTACAGGATGTGTGTGAATTGCTTTGAAACACTTGTGCTCCCAACAAGCAGAGCACTGATCTTCAAGGAGCACAAATAAAGTTTGATGCGTTTTGATTATTCTCTCCTTCATCACAAGTAATACATTGTGCTGCAGATGCACAGCATCAAATCGCACCACTTCGACTACAGTCATTTCTGCAACGTCAAGGAGGATTTAATACAGCACATTCCCCATTGGCAAATGAATACATTTCTGGTTAGGCAGCCCAGCCTTCTTCTTTATCATAAAACGTCACACTGGAGATAACATTAAACTTGCATCCCACCTGACAGAATCAGATAAGTGCAACAAATAGCAAATTGTCAACCTCTTGTTAGATGAAGAGAAGGCATTTGACAGGGTGGGCTGATAATATTTAACCATGGTTTTCAGGCAGACTTGTTCTTTCTTAACATCCCTCCCCTCCTTGATGTCTTCTACAAACCCCTGTAACTGTTACATAGACCACTACAAACAGGCAGCAAAAATCTGCTATACCCAGGATTGGAATCCCCTCCCATACAAAAAGCTGTGTTCTTTTGGAACAGGACTTTTATTTGCATTCTGCTGCAATAAATTCTCTGGCTTACCCACAAATATAAATCTTGCAATCAGACTATTCAACCATGTTATTGGCATTGTGTGTTCAAAAATAAAGCCACAACGTTTCTCTCAACACTGACACCACTGGGCCATAGCTATGATTTTAGATCAGGTATTGAAAACCCAGAGTTTGGTAGATGGAACTCCCACAATCCACCCCAAATGGGTGATCGGTACGTAAATGGTGATCAGATAAGTAGGGAATTATGCACCAAGAAGTTTGTATTCAGACACAGAGGTCAATTCTCCTGGACCGAGCTACTGCATTGGGCGAGGTCCAGAATGATAAAAAAAGATGCAGCAGGGAGGCATAAGACCCTGATAGAATCAATGTTCTCCAACAGATAGTTGAATAAAGAGTCTTCAGCTTTTACAGTCATATAAAAAAGCAATGGCCGAACCAGAGGCACACTTACACGGCCAATTGGGAAAGTGATTTGGGCACTGAAATCCAATAAGAAACCTGGACCAACATATGGTTTTGAGCCACAAAATCAACCATATGCACCGAGAATAAGAAAAACACATATAAAATAATGAAGAGGTGGTATCTGACATCATCGAAACTGAGGGCAATGGTCAGGTGTTTTGACCAAGAGTGCGCGCTATGGTATCCCTGTAGGTGTTTTCAACTATACTGGTAAAACATCCTGTCACAAATCAAGTCAATCACGGGAGTGGATCTCCTACTAGGTGAGGACGTGGTGAGGACAGCATCTACCCAATGATGACAATATTAGGCAAGCGAATAACACACCTATAGTTAGTGGCCAGGCTTAATCTGGGACACTTTTTGAAAGCAAAATATAGTTCTCTATCCGCAGTCCAGTTTTGGGTAAAAGTTTGTAACATTAGCACTAAGGAAATGTTACTGGCCATAGTCTATGACAGAATGCATAAGTTTGGTCTCCCAGACCAAATTAACGACTACTGCCGGACCACAGCTATGAGCTAACAGGAGTCTCCCTCCTCTGATTCTTCTCACAACATTGCTTGTACGAGACACTGCAACACCAAAGCAGGCCTATACATCAAAACGTCAGCCAGCACATTTTAAAGACAGACCTTGACACATCCTCTAACTTTCTCTTGAAAAAGATCCCGGTCAGCATGTCAATGAGGGAGGAAACGTGTAAGCTGTCCATTCTACATCCTCTTTCAGAAGCCAACAGCAGAATCAAAAAACTGTACAGCAATGGAAATGTAAGAGAATTCAATAAATGCTAAATGTATCATATTAGTGTGAAATGATTTTGCTTTAATAATTATATTATTGTGATCCACATTGTATGAATTAGAAAAACAAATGTTGCTTCTAAAACAGAGGTGACTGTATACCAGTTTCCGGATGCATAATTTGGAGTGAATTTGGTTGTCGTTTAAAACTTACCTGAAACGAGAATGGATAAATAGTGACAGCCAGCTTAATATGTCGAAAGTAGTTCAACAATCTTACCTGTGAAACATGCCATCTTCTCAGAGCAGTTCTAGTTCTAATGGAGTAACTTAATATAGTGCTGGGTTCTAACAAAAGATAGCAACATTATTGTGTACACTTTTTCATTAAAACTGGTGGTCTGAATTGATGTGATGAGATAGGCAACATAACCTTTAATTGCAACTAAAATTTCAATAAATAAGGTTGATTAAAAAAAAGAAATGTTATGCCGATAAAACAGCATTTTTTTTTATTACAGAAACTAGCCGCCAAAACAGGTTCATGTTTCTGAAAAAAAAAAGCAATCTGATGTCTCACAGTGTGTTTCTTTAAAAAAAAAATTGGTCTTTGAGTGCCATGGTTTACAGGAAAGGCACTGCCAACAGAAACTATGATGTTCTCTGTAAGTAAATAGGATGGGGGTAGCACAGGATTGGTGAACTAGGCATCTGACGATTTTTGGAGGATGTCTAGCTTCCACCAAACCCTAACTCGGTTATTAACCAAAAAATATATCTGAACTGTCAGACTAATGTAACATTTACATTCTCCGAGAAGTTGAAAATTACGCTCCTAATGCAGCAATTTTAGAAGAATGCGTGAATCTTAGTTTAGGTTCCCCAAACAAAAATAAAAATACATCACTCTAACAGAGAGGTTTTTCCAAGTCAACAAACAACTGATACTGAACCTTTTCAAATGCACTTCTATCGGATTGTGTCATCAGCATCCATGGGTTCATCAGAAGAGTGAGGATGTATTCTTCTGCCAAGTCAAAGAGATCTTCAAACGGTGGGTTAAGCTTCTGATAAATGTCTCGTTTTACACACTGTTCTACGCCAATGTCCCACATTGAACCAGGAGCAAGGTAGGTGGCGAAGAGCAACTAAACAAAAATAGAAAGGAACAGCAAGCATTACAAACACCCTGTACAAGTCGATCTTTACTGATTTAATGTAGAATAAATGTACAAAACCAGTATATCTATATATGTAGTGCTATAAAACCCCAGATTTCAGAGGAAGAGAATGTTATTTCACATACATCTATGAAATATAGATTACATCCAAAGGAAGCTGTAGATTGAGTCTGACTTAGTTTCCTCCAACTAATTAGTCTCTAAGCATGAGAGTGCATTTAGATAATGACAGTCCCAAACTACACTAAATAGTTACACATCCGCCCCTTGTTATAATTAACCTCTTTGTGTAAGCTTAGAAAAACTGTAACATTCAAATTTCAGTCAGGGGAACGGTGGCAGTTGAAAAAAATCTCTGACTTTAACTATGTACTATTTGTTCAATCAGCTGTCTTTTCGTGAGAGCTGAACAATCTAATTGCAAATGGGTCCCCTTGTTAGCTCCATATTACCTTTACCTTGCAAGCAGCACCTTCAAAATTCTCTGACATCTACCGGAAGAATGTGTTTTTTTAACAAAGCAAAGCCTGTTTTGTCTAAACTCTTGACTGCCTAACGACATATTAAAATATTGTTATTTTATTTTTACTACAGACAATCAAGGAGTGTAATCCAGTTTCCACTATGGGTCTGATTATGAGTAACAGGAGCAGACGTACCAGAGCCAGAATCGCTGAATCTGGCCATCAATTCCTTCCTTGCACCGTGCTATTCCACGTCACCCAGCTTGAAACAGGCGTATCCCTCAGGGATACTTCATGATATTTTGAATCAGCCCCTCAGCATTTGCAATAAACATTTATTTGTTTGGAATACATAGTATTTTGATGATAACTAGACTAAAAAATTATGCAAAATAAGGAAAATGCTACTTACCAGTATGCATCTGTTCTTGGCATGTAGAGCTGCAGAGATTCACACTCGGTGCATAGATCGACATCTGGTGTTAGGCTTGGATGCTTGCACCTTGTTGTTGTCTTGGAAGAAGTCTTTTGTAGTCACGCGATAGGTGACTCCTTCCTTGGACGATAGTGCGGATGGGCATCGACTACATCCTCAGATTTTTTTTTGCCATGAAGGTAAATGATGGAGTTTGTAAGAAACAGAAAGATGTCCATGAGAATATATCTAAGTAAGATAACACTGGAACAGATACAGGTTCTGGGGAGGTGGGTGGGCGTGTGAATCTCTGCAGCTCTACATGCCAAGAACAGATGCATACTGGTAAGTAGCATTTTCCGTTCGAGGCATATGAGCTGCAGAATTCACACTCTGTGCATAGACTATACAGCAGTGTATCCCCTAGCGGTGGTCACCTGTATCGGTTGCAGTGGTTTGAAAAAGTGTTTTAAGAACAGCTTGGCCTACAGAAGCTTGTTGCTTTGCCTGCACATCTACACAATAGTGTTTGGTGAAGGTGTGTGTTGAGGACCATGTTGCTGCCTTACCAATGTCTTCTAGGGGAATGTTCCCTAAGAATGCCATGGAAGCCCCTAGTTTGCGTGTTGAATGCGCTCTAGGGGGAATTGTTAACGTACGTTTTGCTTTCTAATAGCATATTTGAATACATTTTACTATCCACCTGGCAATTCCGGCTTTGGAAATAGGACTGCCTTTATGAGGTGGAGAGAAAGCTACAAACAGTTGCTTTGTTTTCCTAAAGGTTTTAGTCCTGTCTATGTAGTAAAGTAAAGCTCTTTTGACGTCGAGCATGTGAAGAGCTCTTTCCGCTACTAAATCAGGATTTTGGAAAAATACTGGTAACTCTACTGATTGAATAAGGTGGAAAGCAGAGATTACTTTGGGAAGGAATTTTGGATTTGTCTTAAGAACCACCTTGTTACGATGTATTTGTAAGAATGGTTCTTGTATGGTTAAAGCCTGGATCTCACGTACTCTCCTGAGAGAGGTGTTTGCGACAAGGAAAACTACTTTCCATGGGAGGAATTGTTATTCGCATGTGTGTAAAGGCTCAAATGGGGGACCCATGAGTCTAGTAAAAACAATGTTTAGGTTCCACACTGAAGAGGGTGGCAATCTGGGTGGAATTATTAAGGCCTTCCATGAAGGCTTTGATAGCGGGTACTCTAAACAATGACAAATGTTGTCTGTTTTGTAGGTAGGCGGCCAGGGCAGCCAGATATAATCTTATTGAAGAGTATGCCAGATTGCATCTTTGTAGATCTAGCAAATAGCAGATAATGTTCTGAATTGAAGCATCTAATGGGTCAATTGGTTGTTATTGCAGTAAATGACAAATCTCTTCCATTTAGCTGCATAGCAAGCTCTAGTAGTGGGGCATTTGGCTTCCTTAATAATGTTCATACAGTCCGGTGGGAGGTTAAGGTAACCGAACTCTAGGATTTCAGGAGCCAGATCGCTAGATTCAGTTGTGCTGGATCTGGATGCCTGATCTCTCCATGGGTCTGCTTTAGCAGCTTTGGGGAGAGACGTAATTTTTGATGTGGAACTATTGAGAGTTCAAGTAGTGTTGTAAGCCATGGTTGCCGTGCCAATGTTGGAGCAACTAGGATAATTTTGAGAGACTGTTGTTTGAGTTTGCGTACTACTAGTGGAATGAGCGGGAGTGGCAGAAAAGCGTACGCAAATCTGCATGACCAGTTCATCCATACCGCATTGCCCTTGGACAACGGGTGTGGGAACCTGGCGGCGAAGGTTGGGTATTTTGCGTTTGCATGTGTGGCGAACAGATCTATGTCTGGTTGGCCCCACATCTGGAAGAAGGGTTGAAGAACTTGCGGATGAAGTTCACATTCGTGTATCTGTTGAGTCTGACGACTTAACAGATCCGCCATCAGATTGTTCACCCCTGGAAGATGTTCAGGTAGAAGATATATGTTTTGTGGAATGGCCCATCTCCATTTACTTTGCGCTAGGTGAGACAGCTGCAAAGAAAGTGTTCCTCCTTGTTTCTGTATGCAATACATTGCTGTCATATTGTCTGTGCGGACTAGGACAGCTTTGTTGACGAGATGGGTTTGGAATGATTTTAATGCTAGAAAAATTGCCAGTAATTCTAGGTAATTGATGTGGAACAGTTTTTGTTGAGTGGTCCACCTGCCCTGAATTGTGTGGTTTAGGAGATGGGCTCCCCAGCCGATGAGTGATGCGTCTGCTGTTAACACTATCTGCGGAGCCGGCTCTAGGAACATCCGCCCTCTGGAAAGGTTTTGTGTGTTCCACCACTGCAGAGAGCAATGTGTGTGGCTGTCCACCAACACCAGATCTGTAAGTTGACCTTGAGCTTGGTTCCACTGACGTGCTAAGCATTCCTGTAAAGGGCGCATCTGAAGTCTTGCGTGAGGTACAATGGAAAATGCAAGAGGACATCATTCCTATGAGCTGCATAAACACTAAGGGTGGGCGTAGTGGGGTTATGTGAAGCAGCGCGTAGTGTGCCCAAATCTACGCACACTCGCGCGCTCCGCGTAGCCCCATTACGCGCCGCCTGCCTCCCACCCACCCACCTTTTAAATAATACCCTGCATGTTAAATAATTAAAAGCAAAGAGACTTACCTGAAGCGTGGCGTCTCCGGGGCTCCCTCTTCCTCGTTTCCAACTTCTTGTGACAAATGCGCATGCGCGGACGCCCGCGCATGCGCATTTCTCGCACGAAATGCGCATGCGCGGGCGTACGCGCATGCGCATTTGTCACAAGAAGTTGAAAACGAGGAAGAGGGAGCCCCGGAGACGCCGCGCTTCAGGTAAGTCTCTTTACTTTTAATTATTTAACCTGCAAGGTATGATTTAAAAAGCGGGCGGGCGGGAGGCGGGCGGCAGGCAGCTACGCTTCGCCCTGGCGTGTGCGTAGCGCTTGCCTGCTTCGCCTACTTCGAAAACTGCGAAGCAGGCAGCGCTACGTACACTACGTGGGCGAAGCGCAGTGTAACGCCCAGGGTTAATAAACACTCGTGCTGGGAGAGAGTGTTGGGGCTGAAACTTGGAGATGAGGGTTTGCATACTGGCTATCCTTGCTGGATTGGGGTATGCTAGAGCTTTGGAAGTGTCTATTGTGGCTCCTAGATTCTGATGTATGTAGGAGGGTTGAAGGTGTGACTTGGTGTAGTTTACTGTTATCCCCAAGTTGTGTAGCAGCTGAATGGTTTGATAAGTGTGAACACATTGGTTGTATGATTTGGCTTTTATGAGCCAGTCGTTGAGGATTGTAAATACATAGATTTGTTGTCTTCGTAAGTGTGCTGCTACTACTGCAAGGCACTTTGTGAACACCCTGGGTGCTGTGGTCACCCCAAATGGAAGGACTGTGAACTGATAGTGTTGGCCGTCCACTGTGAATCTTAGGTATTTTCTGTGAGCAGGGTGTATGGGGATATGGAAGTAGGCGTCCTTGAGATCTAGTGTGGCAAGGAAGTCTCCTTGTTGAAGCAGTGGAAGAACCTGTTGAAGAGTGATCATGTGAAAATGATCTGACTGTATGTAGAAATTGAGAGGTCTGAGGTCTAATATTGGCCTTAGGGTACCGTCCTTTTTGGGGATTAGGAAATATAGAGTAAACTCCTGTTCTTTGATGTTGTATAGGGACTGGTTCTATTGCATGCTTTTGAAGCAGCGAAAGAACTTCCTGTTTGAGGAGTGTCAGATGTTCCGTGGACATTGGATGCTGCTTGGGTGGTATGCTGGGTGGAGTTGCTGTAAGTTCCAGACAGTAACCATACCGGATAATTTGTCTTACCCACTTGTCTGTAGTGATGGAATTCCAGACAGGTAGGAACTGTGAGAGTCTCCCTCTGACCGGAGTGGAATGGTCCAGAGCGAGTGGACGGAAGTCACTGCTTATTAGTGGGAGAGGCGCGAGTGTTGTTGTTACCTCAGCCTCTTCCTTTCTTGTTATGTCCCCTGTACCCACCTCTAAAATATCCCTTGTTGGGGATGTTTGTGTGGGGTTTTGTAGGAGGAAGAAGCAGTCTCTGCACTGATGTTTTTGGATGCGCCTCTATAGAAGGAGCGTCGAAAGGAACCTCGTGTGGATGGAGACTGTAATGCTCCCATGGATTTAGCAGTCTCCATGTCCTTTTTCATTTTTTCTAAAGCTGTATCCACAGCTGGGCCAAAAAGTTGTTCCTGATTGAACAGGTGATTGAGGATAGTTGTTCCTGTTTGAAGCCAGAAATGCACAACGAGGCATGTCTCCTTAGTAACACACTAGTGCTAATGGACCTAGATGCAGTGTCTGCTGCATCAAGGGCGCACTTGATTGATGCATTAGTTATTAAATTGCCCTCTTGAATCAAATCATTGGCCTTGGTCTTATATTGATCAGGCAAATGCTGCAATAGGGTTTCCAGCTGGTCGTAATGAGCCCTATCATACCTGGCAAGTAATGCCTGCGCACTGGCTATCCTCCAGTGATTAGCTGCTTGGGCAGCAACTCGTTTGCCCGAAGCATCTAATAATTTGGACTCTTTGTCCGGAGGTGGAGCATCACCGGAGGTTTGAGAGTTAGCACGTTTTCTAGCATTGGGTCACCACTAGAGAATCTAAAGGTAGTTGATCCTTGATGTAGGTGGGATCATTGGGTGTAGGTTTATATATTTTTTTAATTCTGGGATTGAGAATTCTAGCCCTTACAGGGCCTTTGAATATGTCTGGGGCGCGTTTAATGACGCCTTTTAACATTGGTAAGGTTTGTACAGTCTTTTGTGACTGTGCAAAGGTATCTATCAGGAAGTCCTCCTCTGTGGGGTCCGAATGCATTTGAACACCATGGTACTGGGCAGCTCTGTCTATAAGCTGACTAAAACCAATATTGTCATCTGGGGGAGATGGCTTTGTTGGATATGCATCAGGATCAAGAAGGTCTGGAGGACCTACTGGGTCATCATAATCATCCCAATCGTCCTGTTGTACGTCTGTGTCGTCATAAGGGTCAGTGAAAGGGTCATTGTTCTCTCCCCCACCCCCTAAATCATCATCATCCTGTGGTGGTGTTGAGTATGGTGGAATTATGGGAGAATTTGGAGGAGAAAGGCTTAGCAGGAAGAACAGGAGAAGAGGGTCATAAAGGTGAAGTGGCAGAGTCTCTTTTCTTTACAGGCACCTCAGGGATGTGTGGGGTGTCCAATTGCCTCTTCTTGTGTGGAACATTGACCACATGTCCTGTTTTGGGGTCCACTTGGAGAGTTTTTTGTTTCGGATCGATGGGATCCGGTCGAAAAAGTTCTTCCTCTTCGGTAGTCACTTTCGGCACCGATTTTTTCAGGTCCGAGTGGGCTTTACATTTCTGCTCTGGAACCTTCGAAGGGGTTTTTGGATCCCTCGGCTTCGATGATGAAATCTTTTTCGGTTCCGAATGTTTTGGTTTCGGCTCCTAGGCCTTTTCCTTCGGTGCCGAGGTGTTCGGTGCCGATGGCTATTTTGCGGGAGTAGGGTGAGCTCCCGGCTTCGGTGCCGACGGTGTCTGTGGGGCACTGATATGCGGCTTGCTCGGTCCCGAGCCCCGGAAGACTTCTCCTTTGTCTTCGGAGCCGGGCCTGAGCCCGGGGGCGGGGCTTCTGAAGCTTTTTCAGTCGCGACTGGGGCTAGCAGGCGAGTCTTGACCAAAGCCTTCTGTTTTTTCAGGTGGTGTTGGGGTAGGGGCAGTTGTACTCACTCGTTGACCTGAAGTGATGTGGTCGTCTGAGTCGGAGTTGTCTGCCTTGGAAACGATTTACAGATCCTCCAAATCCTCCTCCGAGACATCGGAGCCTTCGTTGAAGATGTCCTCCAGCACAGGAGCTGCTCTATGTGCCATAACATGTCATCGGGCCAGGCGATCACGGACAGTCTTTTTGGATCGAAAGGCGCGCAGGCCTGGCAATTACTCTCCTCGTGCTCGGGCGAGTGACAGAGGTTACAGACCTTGTGTTGGTCGCTGTGTGGGAATTTAGCTCCACACTTTAAATGGAGTCCTTTCCATTAGCCGTAGGCCCGAATGGCGTCGATAGGCCCAGCGGCCCGCATCGACGACTGGAATCGGGTATTTGAGGAGCGAGTCGAAGGGCACGCGAACTAAAACAATATCGTCTAGTTTTTTGATGGTTTGCGCGTCGAAATTGTTTGGATAATACGGTACCGAACCGGAGCGCAGAAGTTACATCCGAACCAGATGGCGGAAAAAAACAATCTGAGGATGGAGTCGATGCCCATGCGCACTATCGTCCAAGGGAGGATTCACCTATCTCGCGACTACAAAAGACTTCTTCCAAGACAACAACAAGTTGCAAGTATCCGAGCCCAACACCAGATGGCGATCTATGCACAGAGTGTGAATTCGGCAGCTCATATGCCTCGAACAACATATTACAGGTAATATACAGGGTTGTAGCATGGTCAGTAAAATGGGGGAGATGTGAGCCTTAAATTTCACAACAATCATGCTGGCACGAAGGTGCTAGAGGGCAGTGGCCTCATGAGCAGTGCAGATTGTTAGGGTTACTTAAAAGACAGGCCAACATACCATTGAATGCAGCGCAGCAGCCAAAAATGCTGCGCTACGCTGCGCGACAGTGAGGGACCAGGAGTGCGCAATATTTACAGAGATTCAGCACTCTCCTTTCCTCTCCCTAGCGCCGGCCAGGGCCTGACTGGGAACCAAAACCGGCTCAGGCAAAGTTCTCGGTGGGCCCCCCCAGGGATTTGGAGATACAGCCGAGATGTTTGCCAGGGGCGGTTTCGGACGATTTTGTTACAGGAACCGATATTGCAGCTATGCTGCAAAAACGGCCCTGTAACACAAACGGCCCCCCAGGGACCCAAAACCGGCACCACCCTGGTGGCCCACCGGGGAAATGCCCGGTGCCCACTACCGCCAGTCCAGCCCTGGCCCCGGCACACAATTTTGCTGCAGTGCACCATGCACACACTGTTGTGCCAGAGAGCCCAGGTGTGTGCGCGAGTTTAGCATATGTTTTGTACTGGAAGGATTGCCTTCCAGTACAAAATACTATGTCAGACAGGTTTTGAAACCTTTCCTAATTTGTATGTGTGCCGTACGGTTCAGCACACATGCCAAGTCAGAAAAGAAAGGAGAAATAAAAACATTTCTCCTTTTCACGCCTACTTTTAAAAGGTGTTAATTTTTTATGCAAAACTTGTCTCAGTTGTTTGGTAACATAACCAACAGTTTTAAGAACTTCAAAACAGAGAGAAAGTGTGTGTGTGTGTTTTAGTTCGAGTGTGCATGTAAAATCCTAGGTGAAATCTGGGAAAAAAGAAGTGCAGGTACTCTGTACTAGAGTATATGCTTGTTATTGAGAAGTGCCAGTACTCTCCAATTAAAAGTATTACATTTCTCTCGAGAAGCGCTGGTACTCTCCCTCTCAAAATAAAAAGTGCCGGTACTCCGTACCGGACAGTACAGGCCCATTTAAAGCACTGGGAGTAACACCCCAAACACCCTCCCTAGAGCTACGCCCTGATAACATACCAGGGCTCGACTGCAGAAGAGAACCATATTATACAGTAATCCGTTATGTTCACGCTCTCTCTTTCTCTCTCGCTCTCAACAAGGACAATAAATAGCATGGTGAAAACCGAGGATATGTGTATTGTTTTTATATTCCACTGCTGGTTGTAAAGAACGATATTTCAACCAGCAGCAAATCGCAAGTTGTTAAATCCATGCTGTGCATTCAGTGCTTAATTTGTAAAAGAAAGAGCGCAGGTGCCCGAAGTTCTTCTCCGAAGCCAAGGGCCGGTGCAATTAAACGTCGGGTGGTCTTTGATCCACTCTCAGACACTCCCTGCCCCTTTTCCTCGCTCTCGCGGGTTCCTGCTTTCTCCCTCTCAAGGTTTTTTGTCATTCTCTTCCTCCTTTCCCGTTTGGGTGTTTTCCTCTCTCTTGCACTCCGGAAATATCTGATGCGGAAAAACAAGTGGGTGCCCTTCACCGACAACCACTGGCTCAAATTAAGCCCAGTGTGTAATGAAATCTTAAACAATCGGTCTCGTGAGTATGCGCCCATATGTTTTCCTATATAAAGTGATTGTAATATGGAACTTGGAGGCTGTAAGCAGTGAAGTTAAATATAATGTGGTAATAACATGGTATTTGACCCCTCCATGGGAGTAATACAAGTGTGAATGTATTCTATGTATTAGCACAATTGGTCTGAAAACGATCTATGTGGACCACATTTGTTGTCATCGTTAATACCTCTGTCACTGTTGGACTAAAGGTGTTTGTTGCAGCTACAGCAAAGCCCTCTGGGAGGATTATCACGAAACCTGGATGAGGTGATTGGCTTGGTCCAACCAGAGGTCATCATTTGATTTGGTGAAAATTAGGCAGTTTAAAAAAAAGGAATGAGGAAAACGTATTTATAGATCTCTTGGCAGCTGAGTCTCAGCGACTAGATTCCATCTAGAGGAATCTGAATGTATGATGGAAAGAAATATTTTAATTCGGACCAATGCAGAGTCACAATCTCTCATAGGACTTGAGAATCTGGCCGTTCTGATTGGCTGGCCGCAACTGGACATATTTGCTGTAGAAACTATTATTAGAAGCGAGGCAATGAGCCTACTTTTTAGGTCTCGCCTAGCTATTGCGTTTACACAATCGGTATGCGAGACTCTAGTAAGAGGGGCATTTCAAAGTGCTCCCAAAAGTGGATTGCATGGCGAGCACACGCACAATCACGTGCATCGTGCCGCCATGCAATCCGTTTGGGGAAACGCTTCAGCCCACTGGCGCGTGCACGTGTAGCCACAGCCTCGGCATCATACTTCAAAAGGGTCCGCTCCCCCGCCTGGAATGCACTCCCCCGCCCCGCCACAGCATGCCGAGATTGTTTCCTCATGGCACCTCTCACAACTGTCCCTCCCCCACCACAGGGCTAGTCTCACGGACGCATTGCCATCCATCGATTTCACTTTCATGCCCGTGTTCTCTTTGCCTTTCAGCACACAGCCCGCCCTCCCCCCTCCGTGTTTTCTTGCAGCTTTGCCCAGATCTGAGTCTCAAACAACCAAAATAATAAGTTTGTCCTGCACGCTTTCTGCGCTTACAAAGTTAACATATGCCGCGCTCATTCCCTTTTCATCCTTCTAAGGTCGATAACATCAGCTCCATTAATTCTGCGTCTAAGGATTTAAATAACCATATGTTTTCTTGCAACTTTAGGCAGTTCACACACACAGCCCCACTGCTCACACACACAGGCATCAAGGCAGCAACAGAATGCTCTGAGCCCCACCAGTGTTTGCCACACACACATGCCTCTCGCATGTCGTGTTTTCTTCCACTTTGGCCCGTGTTCTCTTTGCCTTTCAGCACTCAGCTTCCCCGTAACCACCATTTAACTAACATCCTGCCACACTCATTCCATTTTCATCCTCGCTTTCACTTTCATGCCCGTGTTCTCTTTGCCTTTCAGCACAGAGCTTCTCCGTAGCCACCATTTAACAACCATCCTGCCACACTCATTCCATTTTCATCCTCGCTTTCACTTTCATGCCCGTGTTCTCTTTGCCTTTCAGCACACAGCTTCTCCGTAGCCACCATTTAACGACCATCCTGCCGTAAACACCATTTAACTACCATCCTTTTAGTTAAAATAAAAGAATTGCCTCTAAGGGTTTAAGGAACAATAGAAATACAAGGTAAAGCAGCAATAGAACGCTCTGAGCCCCACCAGTGTTTGCCACACACACATGCCTCTCGCCTATCTCTCCCCCGCCCTCCCCCTCCGTGTTTTCTTGCAGCTTTGCCCAGATCTGAGTCTCAAACAACCAAAATAATAAGTTTGCCCTGCACGTTTTCTGCGCTTACAAAGTTAACATATGCCGCGCTCATTCCCTTTTCATCCTTCTAAGGTCGATAACATTAGCTCCATCAATTCTGTCTCTAAGGATTTAAATAACCATATGTTTTCTTGCAACTTTAGGCACTTCACACACACAGCCCCACTGCTCAAACACACAGGCATCAAGGCAGCAATAGAATGCTCTGAGCCCCACCAGTGTTTGCCACACACACATGCCTCTCGCATCTCGTGTTTTCTTCCAGCTTTGGCCCGTGTTCTCTTTGCCTTTCAGCACTCAGCTTCCCCGTAACCACCATTTAACTAACATCCTGCCACACTCATTCCATTTTCATCCTCGCTTTCACTTTCATGCCCGTGTTCTCTTTGCCTTTCAGCACACAGCTTATCCGTAGCCACCATTTAACAACCATCCTGCCACACTCATTCCATTTTCATCCTCGCTTTCACTTTCATGCCCGTGTTCTCTTTGCCTTTCAGCACATAGCTTCTCCGTAGCCACCATTTAATGACCATCCTGCCGTAAACACCATTTAACTACCATCCTTTTAGTTAAAATAAAAGAATTGCCTCCAAGGGTTTAAGGAACCATAGAAATACAAGGCAAGGCAACATACACTCCGAATGCCATTCAGAGCCACATAATTACATGCCACATAACTACAATGCACTCAATACAACAGACACTCCAAAAACCAATCAGTGCCACATAGTTACACACCACATAATTACACAGCGCTCAATGCCACATACACTTCAAAT